>NC_134355.1:146187699-148587699 GCF_048569485.1 Anomaloglossus baeobatrachus | reverse complement strand
TGGTCTACATATTAATTACTATTTTGTGATTGTATATCTTGAAAAATGGTTGCTGCCCCTCTATATACAATGTCTTCCCTTTAATATTTGAGTCCTTACCTTTCTGTTCCTTATTTATTATACTCTAATATTTTCATGGGGTGTGATGGGATAACTGGCCCTCAGGATAGGGGGGCCCTAGCTGTCTTTGATCCTAGAGATACGTCTGATGGTGACAATGTTTAGACCGCCTTCCTAGCCCTGCTCCTGTACAGCCTTGATCTAATACCCCATCTCCCTCACCTCAGGGGAGGGCCAGGCCAGGAGTGGTAGAATCTACAGCTATGGACAAACAGAGGAAACCAAAACTAGTTCACTTAGCACACTCACACAGAGGTATTAGACAACAAGTGATAAGTAGTAAAATAAGAAAAGGGAGAAAACAACAAAACGACGAGAGAGCTCCACAACAACTCCACAGACAAAGCACTATAATCACCAGCAAGACTTGAATACAACAGCACACGGACGGGTGTAGCAAAAGCAATTGTCGGCATGGGAAGACAGAATCCTGAATATCTTTTATATTATTACTCTGTACCTCAATTTAAATGTTGAGAAAATATCCTACTTTCATGCCTCGGATTTGATCCAGTGCTCCTCTGCTGTGGTCCGCTTCCCTCTCCTCAGGTTTGGAAGCTGTCCTGATTCTGAACACTTTATTCTTGTGTTCATCGCCTTTCTTCCAACAAGTGTTTCCAATGTTGTAATTCAGTCTGCCCTATCACCCGGTGGTGTAACTATTTAAAATTTCTTCAGGCTTTCTTTTCCCACTGGTGTTATTTCTGAAGTGGACCCTGCTTGGAACTACGGCTTGTCTGCCTAGTGTTTCTCCTGGTAGATTATTACTTTTGGTTTACCTTACTTTTATTCTGTGTAACTTCCCCTAGATTCTTTTAGGAGGAACGTGGAACCCTCGATGGCTGCTTATTATTATTTATTTATAGCGCACCATTGATTCCATGGTGCTGTACATGAGAAGGGTTACATACAGAATACATATACAAGTTACAGTAGACAAACTGGTTCAGAGGGGAGAGGGCTCTGCCCTTGCGGGCTTACATTCTAAGGGATTTTGGGGAGGAGACAGTAGGTGGGGTGTAGGTTGGGCGGCAGCTCCGCATGGTGGTGGGGCGGCAGCTCCGCACGGTGGTGGGGCGGCAGCTCCGCACGGTGGTCGGGCGGCAGCTCCGCACGGTGGTGAAGCTAAAGTCCGAGTGTTTATCCAATTAGTGTTTTTTCAGTCTGGGCAGGTGTCTTTAGGGACCTCTAGTCTGTACAAGAGCCGGATAGGTTAGGTGTAGTAATTTTAAGTTAGACCTTATTATACGTTATTTTCCATGTACTTTAGTGAGTATGTTCATCTTAATCACTGTGGCACATCAGCTACGCTCATCACCACCTCATTATGGTCCAGAACATATCCTACTATTTTACTTTTCATTTGTCCATCTTCTAAATATTATTTAACGTTTATCTCAGTTTCTGCTTTTGTCTTTTTTTTGCATTAGAATTGGTCGGATATGTTTCTTTTGCACATAACTAACCACATGATGAAATATACTATTTGTACTTGTTTTTGCAAAATAACGAAAATGTACTAAAGACAAAAAACTATTCACATGAGGCAGGCTCTAAAAAGACTGGAAATACTATATAGCTCTGCTAGAACATCTCTTTCCAATGCATGATCTCTATAAATTGTGAGTAAAGAGAACATCATCTACTGTGCATTTTATAGACTCAAATGCAGTGTACTGGAAAAGAAACCAACCAGGATGTTCAAAATGGTGATTGCCAAACTTTAGGATTACACAGCCTTATACTTGTATGATATACCGATTGTAGGCAGAAGCGAATGCTCTTCCATACTCAGATATTTTGATATAAAATCTTTGTCAGTATATATTAATCCATTTGTGTATATTATTTTTTGACTTGTATACAACTAATAGTGTGTAATCACAAGAACTGATTCCTCATACTTTATAATATTGCTTAAAGGGAATCTGTCACCAGGTTTTTGGGCCCAATCTGAGAGTGGCATAACATAGGGGTAGAGATCCTGATTCTAGAGATGTATCATGTACTGGACTGCTTCCTATTGTTTTGATAAAGTCACTGTTTTATTAAATGATTATTACTAGAGGATTAATAAACCTGCTTCCATGTAGTCAATATTCTTGAGCTTTCAACCTCACTTTATCACCAACTTACAGTGTTATGCCTATGCATAGTGGTATGACTGCGGTTATATAGAGCGCACTATTCAGGGGACTCATGGATCTGCAGCAGATAAAATGATTTAATCAAAACTACAGTAAACAGCCCACAACTCTGGAATCAGGGTATGGGCCCCTACATCATGCTACTCTAAGATGGGGTGATAAAAACCTGGTGACAAACTCCTTTAAATTTATAATTGTTATAGTTTCACAAGCTGAGTATCTTTGTTAATTTTATTATTTTGTTGTAACAGTCTCCTTTCCTTATCTAGCTAAATTAAAAAGGTTAACCACTACTTTAACACTGATGGCCTATCCTTATTATAGGTCATCAATGTCTTATTGTCTAAACACCTGGCACATCCGCTGTTCTTGGTGCCAGCAGCACCAGATGGCCAAAAATGCTCAGTTCCGGAGCTACCCTGTCTTTTGATAATGGCTGTCGCTGGGTACTGCACATCCGCCTCCTATTGATTTGAATAGGAGATGGATGTGCAGTAAACGGTTGCAGCCACTATCACAAGATGGAGCAGCTCCGGAACGGAGTATTTCCTGCTGGCACAGCTGATCAGCAGGGAAGTCAGGTGTTGGACCCCGACTGATCAGACATTGATGACCTATCGTAAGAATAGGCCATCATTGTTAAAGTAGTGGACAACCTCTTTAACGCAGGGTACTTTTAATTTTTTTTAATAATATTTTACTCTCCATAACAGAATTATCAATTAGAAAATCTCTTTTATTGTCAGAAAACACGACACACTTTATCTGCTTTATAAATCTATTGGATGATGATATTAAGTGGAAACATTTTTATCTATTGAAATATACCATGTTTGACCTGCTTAACATGGAAATGTAAGGCACACTTACAACTTTCTTACCTATTTGAGATTGCAATTTGCAAGCTAACAAAACTAATAAATATGCATTCCATAATTAACAGATTGCATGTTGATTTTGTGCTGTCGTTTCATTTTTTGCAAATGAATTACCTTGATGAAAATAACAATTAAAATAAATTATTTCATTTGGCTGTTTTGTGAAAATGTAAGATACCAAATCATTCCAACAAGTTGCAGGTAGCTGGATCTCGCATATTTAATGCGGGATTTCTGACTCTGCTTTCATTAAAATGTGAAACAGATAAAATGATTGCGTTTTTTCCATTACATCAAGTATCTTGTATAGAATAATTCTTGCTCTAGAATCTTGCATATATACACATTATTTGTATACAGGGAAATACATTAAAATGTCTTTATTTTTTATTTTAGTACTGTAATTCCAATAGTACAAAACGTGGCACATAACTACATGATAATTAGTCTCAAAAGATTATGCAGCAAAGATAGATCATAGGACATTACTATTAAAAAATTAACATTTATGTTACCTACTATTCCTATTAGGTTCCATTACTACATTTTATTGAAATAGAATTTCTCTGTTTTACCGTCGTTCTGATTTTTAGGAATTGCCCTTTGTATCTGGCCAGCCTCAGTCCGCCTCCACAGAGGCAAATATGTCTCGGCTAACAACCTAGGAGAGAGCTAAATTCAGACCAGAGGCACCGTCATGCCACTTATTCCCACTCTCATTTGTCAGGAGTGAACCGCCCCCAGCTATTAGAAAACTGGTAGGAAGAGGAGCAATGCGCTCCTGAACCAAAGAAGATTAGAATATTCCTTTAAATATTAGTTGGATTATTATTATGAAGTAGTTGATTATCTTTTAGATGAATGTACCAACCCCATGTCTTAAATATAAGATAATAGATTTCACTCTTTATTTTAAACATTCTAATATAAAAACTTCTGAACTGAGCTATTTAAGGATTTTATCTAAAAAAGAAAAGTCAATCTCGTTGAGCCACCACACGCTTCGCTGTTCCTCAGGATCAGGGTACATAGACTCTTGTAGTGAGCTGCAGCTGTAATCTAGACAAATTACGACTAAGACTACAACAGGTCGAAACACGTTAACTGGGACTGCCTCCCTTGACTGTTAACATGGATTTTATGAATCTGTAATAAACTGAAGATTTTATGGAATTACCGGAAATAATTCTTCTTTTGGACTTAGTCTAGACAAATACTTTGACTTACTTCTTATACTGTGTTCTTTTAAAATGTGAAAGTTGCACTATAAAATGCCTCTATGTGGATGTAGTCTTATAGATCCAGCCTGAGGTTGTATGGTGCCATATCAATATTTTCTATTGATACAGAATCCACCATTGGGTGTATAATATACTGTTGAAATAATACAGTGATATGATTGAAAATATACATACTATACAATACCTGATAACCACTCCTAAACAGTGCCCAAATTTCCTACAACAAGGTAGCCAAGTAACACTGCCATTCAGTTGTGTAAATGATGCAAAATTAAGCACAGTGTAATTCCGGCATTCCTGCACTGTCATGCCTCCTCTCTTCGGCAGGGATGCCAACATACTCACCACCACTACAGCCAACCTGCTTGCTCCCCTGCTCCTTTTGCTGTCCTCACGTTCCAGGGCCTGTGCACATCATGAAGATCTTTTGGGATCGTCCTTAGGGCATCAATGTGCGCTCCCATCTCTCAAGGGGGCAGCGCGTGCACTAAGAAAGTGTTAACCAACCTATGGGTATTTAAGGCACCTTTCCCTGTAGGGAGTCGCCTGAACAATTAGGTTCCTGGTTAGTATGATCCATTTAGTACTTCAGTCTTTTGTCTCCAATTCCTGAACCCATCTACCAGTCTGTGTAACCGAACCCAATCTGACTGTCTTCAGTACCTGCCCGTGCAGCTTTTCTCCTGAATGTACTCTGTCCTTTTAGTCCCCACTACCCGCTTCACACTGCCTGCCCTCCATACCTGCATCCATGACATTTGGGTCAGCGCCTGCAGTATTGGGGACTGCCTTGGAGTGGTACCTGAAGTCTATCTGCAGTCCAGTCCATCCTCACTATCAGAGGCTCTGGTGAAAACTCGGTAGGCACTTAGTCATGCCCTCCATGGTAAGTCCTGTCTGTGGTGCAGTGGGTCCACACATTATGTAAAGCTGACGATCCATAGCTTTGTCTAGCGAATCTAGGTGCCTTAGATATCTAAACAACTAAAACCTTGTGTAGCTCCAAATCTTATAGACTACTGAAGTTGACCCTAGTTCCTTACACATACAGTAGTTTTCAGTATATAATATTTCTTTCTGAAGATTTAATAGTTAAGGAAAATATTTTTTCTCTGCAATTAAATCATAATATATGAAATAATACCTTCTATTGATTGTCTCTTCTGTATTTGGAAGAGGATTCAGGTTTTGTGCGTTGTCTGAAAATGTCTGATTTATTTGCTCTGACGTCTTCAAGCACCACCATGAATGATTTGTCTTTGCTTAATATTTGAACTTTAAGTAGTAAGATAATGTGCCAGTGAATCGGTCTCTGTCAGTCTAGAGTTATGTGAAAAGATGCTCACGTATTGAATTCTGAGATTGCAACCTTCTGCCCAGTGAGGGCTAGTCATCATACAATCCTTCCCTTTCTTTCTTCACCTTAACATAAATTATGTTAATTGAGAACTCTTAATAAAAGAACAAATTGATTTGAGCTGAAGCTTTGACAAAAGGATTACTTATTCTATAGTGTAACACATTGGAAAAGCTGCCAGAGTCATAATGGAAGAAAAACAATTTCTTCAAAGATGAGAGAATCTATTCTGCTCATCTGTCTCCATCAATAGTGATCAAATAACGGCTTTTATTTTTCAAGATGTAATAGTCTCTTATTTTTAAGGGTTTTTAGGGTCCTTAGGAGAAGTGTAGACTATTTCGGATTTCATCTACCTTTTATCTGGTCGGATTTACTCATATCTGTACTGAACACCTTGCAACTAGCAAATACATTTGATGTATTTTAAGAAATGTATCAATGCGTTCATGAGCAGATCCTCATATCCAGGTGTGGTTTACCTCCAGAAACAATTATGGATTGTACATTCCATGGGGATAACAGTTATGAATTCCTAAATGCCACATGGAACACATACAGAGCTTTTAATCAGATTACGATACATGAACACACAGATACATTTTGATTCTCACCAGATTTCATCATTTGTTTCTTGTAAATGGTTAGAATGACATCTAGCTAAAGGATATACAGTAGAGAAAAGAGAGACTTAGGATGGCTCTATACGGAAAGATGTCTTGTAAATACCAAGTGAGATACTTTTTTGGCTAGTCAAAGTGTGATCAGTCATGTACACTGATGAGCAAAAGGGTAGCAATGTTTTGAACTTTTGACTTTCAGACTCCTTATCTCATTGTCCACTACAGCTTCAATCATGAGACTACCATCATTTTATAGACAATAAGCTTGGCTATCTCATACATAAATTTGACTTTCAACTATTTAGCATATAAATAGTTATGCAGATTCTTGTCCTATGACTTTATTGTTACTATTTTTCTCCTGGTGGTCAAAAAAATATTTTTCTTCCTATATACTTCAAATTACAACCTATTCCCACATTCCCTAATTGATCAATGTGTTATTAGTTTGATTCTCAAGTGAAAGGTCACTGGTTTGAATCTAGGAGCAGACATGAAGATTTCTCAATAAAAGAGATATAGCATCATCCTGCTAGTCGGTAACAATCTCTCGACCCAAAAAATTGTCAAACTGCATCATGTGCGTTCCATGACAATTAGAAGAATATTCAATGAAGTCTGTCCAGCCATTCAAAAGCTAAAAGTTGGACGTCCAGGCAAAATATCGGGAGTCCATAAGTCAGCTCATCACAGGGTCTGTTCTGGCACGACAAACACATAAGTGGAGGTGGCTTGTATGCTTCGTAATAGGAAGATCACCAACATCCATGCAAGCATTGTCCATAGCACATTACATGAGTCTGGAATGGTGGTCTGAAAAAAGGTGAAGAAGCCTCGACTTCCATATCATCATAAGAAGCGTCAGCTCGAATTTACAAAACATTGTGAAAAGTGGACAGAAGAAGATTGGAAACAAGAGTTGGAGAGAGACAAAAAAAAAATAGACTAGAGTCTGATGGATGCAAATGGATCTGGAAGACAAGGTAAAAAGGGGTTACTGGATCAAGAAATTAAAGAAACTGTCAAGTTTGGTGGAGGAAGCCTGATGATATGAGGTTGTTTCACAGCCAAGGCTTTGGATACTTTACCAGGATTGATGGTGGTCTCAATGGTGAGCTATATTTGAGTATCCTACAAGGCAAGTTAATTTGTATACTTGAGTATTATGGGTATGATGAAAAAAACAACAGCAGGATAATGACCTGAAGCATACGTCGAGATTGGCGAAGAAATGGTTCAATCACCATGAGTAGTAGTCCCAGACCTAAACACAATTGAACACTTGTGGGTAGAGTTGAAGAGAAAGCTGTATACATACCAAATGAGTCGACCAGTATCCACCAACATTGGGAATATGGAAAAACAAGAGAACCTGGAGTAATCAATAGTGCAAAACAAATTACAAAGTTTATTTATATATGGAATAGACAAAGACACACAAAGGAAAAAATGGCCATTGTAAAACACCATAAAAACACCAATGGGGGGGGGGAGAGTGTGACCCCAAAATGGGACGAGGGGATAACTGTATAGAAAAAATCAAAAATTGATATAGAGTGAAAAGATGGATGAAAATGAAAATACTGCAGATGAAGTATAGATGTGACATCCTAGCTGATATTTATAACAAGTAAAATGCAGATATGACATCTTAAGGAGATAAACAATTATAAAGTGCCAAGTGCAGTTAATATAGAAAATAGCTGTTATCTAGAAGATGCTGGAAGTACAATATAGATGTCACATCCTGGCTTTTAAACCAGTAAAATGCAGATATAATGGCTAATAGCAAAAACAAGGCAGATGTAAAGTGCTAGATGCAAGAAGCCTCAATTCCGAAAAGAGGGGACCCCCCCCATGTAAATGAGCCCCCTTAACCTCCAGCGTACGTTTCGCAAATCTCATACTACCCCTGTGGAAACCACTTCATCAGTGAGGGAAGGCAATGATTAGATGGTTTATAACCTCATTTATTTATACTGCCCGCTTTGAAGGAACTTCCTGAAATGCCGCACACCATGGTGACGTGCGAGAGGGCCGGCACCGCCCCCATCACCCAAGGAGCGCCGTGAGACCTGAAGCGCACACACAGGAACAGGGACGTTCCCATGCGCGCGTCCCCGTCCAACGTGACGACGGTCGCGTCAGAGAGATGGGAGGAGCCGGCAAACGCCCGTGCTGGGGGACAGCAGACCAGGAAGCCGAAAAAAGGGGGAGAACGTCACCAGTGAAACAAGACCACATGACCGGTGACACTCTCCCCCCTCCCATTGGTGTTTTTATGGTGTTTTACAATGGCCATTTTTTCCTTTGTGTGTCTTTGTCTATTCCATATATAAATAAAGTTTGTAATTTGTTTTGCACTATTGATTACTCAGGTTCTCTTGTTTTTCCATATGCTCAGGAGTATGTGCTAGGCACGAGTAGTGCCCCATTGTGGGCACCCGTGTCTTGTAAGATGATTAGTTATGGCTATGAGGTATATTTTTCTCAACATTGGGAATATGTAGAATAGACTTGGCATCAGATTTTGGTCGACACATGCTTGAATCTGATCAAGAGTATGCCCAGAAGGATTCAGGCAGAGTTGTAAGCCAAACTGGATTTACAAAATACTACACTGTGTGCAGACTTATTAGGCAAATGAGTATTTTGATCACATGATAATTTTTATACATGTTGTCCTACTCCAAGCTGTATAGGCTTGAGAGCCAACTACCAATTAAGTAAATAAGGTGATGTGCATCTCTGTAATGAGGAGGGGTGTGGTGTAATGACATCAACACCCTACATAAGGGGTGCATACCTATTAGGCAAAATGGGTCAGAAGAGAGATTTGACAGGCTCTGAAAAGTCCAAAATTGTGAGATGTCTTGCAGAGGGATGCAGCAGTCTTAAAATTGCCAAACTTTTGAAGCGTAATCACTGAACAATCAAGCGTTTCATGGCAAATAGCCAACAGGGTTGCAAGAAATGTGTTGGGTGCAAAAATAACTGCCCATGAATTGAGGAAAATCAAGCGTGAAGCTGCCAAGATGCCATTTGCCACCAGTTTGGCCATATTTCAGAGCTGCAACATTACTGGAGTATCAAAAAGCACAAAGTGTGCCATACTCAGGGACATGGCCAAAGCTCAAAAACGACCACCTTTGAACAAGAAGCATAAGATAAAACGTCAAGACTGGGCCAAGAAATATCTTAAGACTGATTTTTCAAAGGTTTTTTGGACTGATGAAATGAGAGTGACTTTTGATAGGCTAGACGGATGGGCCAGAGGCTGGATCAGTAAAGGGCAGAGAGCTCCACTCCGACTCAGATGCCAGCAAGGTGGAGATGGGGTACTGGTATTGACTCATCAAAGATGAACTTGTGGGACCTTTTCGGGTTGAGGATGGAGTGAAGCTCAACTCCCAGACCTACTACCAGTTTCTGGAAGACAACTTCTTCAAGCAGTGGTACAGGAAGAAGTCGGTATCGTTCAAAAAAACCATAATTTTCATGCAGGACAATGTTCCACCACATGCATCCAATGACTCCACAGCCTGGCTGGCCAGTAAAGGTCTAAAATATGAAAAAATAATGACATGGCCCCTTGTTCACCTGATCTGAACCCCATAGAGAACCTGTGGTCCCTCATAAAATGTAAGATCTAATGGGAGGAAAAACAGTACACCTTTCGGATCAGTGTCTGGGAGGCTGTGGTGGCTGCTGCATGCAATGTTGATCGTACACAGATCAAGCAACTGACAGAATCTATGGATGGTAGGCTGTTGAGTATCATCATAAAGAAAGGTGGCTATATTGGTCACTAATTTTTGGGGGTTTTGTTTTTGCATGTCAGAAATGTTTATTTCTAAATTTTGTGCAGTTATATTGGTTTACCTGGGGAAAATAAACAAATGAGATGGGAATATATTTGGTTTTTATTAAGTTGCCTAATAATTCTGCACAGTATTAGTTACCTGCACAAACAGATATCCTCCTAAGATAGCCAAATCTATAAAAAAATCCCACTCCAACTTCCAAAAATATTAAGCTTTGATATGTATGAGTCCTTTGGGTTTATTGAGAACATAGTTGTTGATCAGTAATAAAAAAAATCCTCTAAAATACAACTTTCCTAAAAAGTCTGCACCCAGTGTAGCAAAATAATAAAAATTAAAATTTTAGATTTTGAGGTGCAAAACAGCAATAATGTAGAGGCATGACAAGAATCTGCATAACTAATCATGTGCTAAATAGTTGCAAGTCAAATTCATGTATGAGATAGCCAAGATGATTGTGTATAAAATGATGGGAGTCTCATGTTGGAACATGTACTGGTTTTTGACATATGAAGCCTGAAAGTCAAACATTCAAAACATTGTTATCCTTTTGCTAGTCGGTATAATTGCAATAGGATAATACCACATTCTCCCTATGATAGGAATGTATGATCCTCAGTTTACCACTAGCCGTTGGACAATTCTTAAGTCCACTATCCACCTTTTAGATGGTTTATTTGTTGAACAGCTATCATCTCAAACTCTCCCATACACATGACCTCTCAGCTGGTTAGGTGGTCCTTTGTTCTTTATGAAAGAGTCACTGCCAGACATGCTTAGCGGGGGCATAGGCTTGTCTCAGAGAACAAAAGAGTCGGTAACCCAAAATATGACATCTCAGATCCTTCTGTCCGATGTCATTGGGTGACAGTAGAGAGGCCCCATACATATTAGACTGTTGGCCAAACCTGTTAATATTGGTTCGACCTACGTTATGCTAATGTGTATGGGATCTTTTATAGTGTCAAGCCAAAGATCCTGGTTGTATATGGACACCGTTTTCAAAAAATTAAAATCACTCCATTTTGAAGACAAAAAATGCTTGATTCAAATTTTCTTTAGAATGTCTGACTAGACTTTTTTTTTATCTCACACCTGCCATCATAGAGGTGCACATAATGGAGAAACAAAAGCTATGCCTAAAAATATTCAGTCAACAAGTGCTGATGATTAATTATATATTGTAAGTGGTATATAGACTCCAACACTGTCATGTAAACAAATCATACTCATTTATCATGCTTGCTGATAAAACGCTATCATATTCTACAGTGCTTTACAAACCATTGAAATATCTGTCCCCAATATATATTTCCTATCAGTAGGTCTTTAGAGTGTGGGAGGAAATTTAAACAAACATGGGGAGTACATACAAAGTTCTTGCACATGTTGTGATCATTGTGATCATTATTGTAGTATTGTGGCCAGTAGTATTGTGCTCATTCTTGCAGTATTTCGGCCAGTAGTATTGTGCTCATGCTTGTTGTATTGTGCCCAGTAGTATTGTGCTCATCCTTGTGGTATTGTGCCCATCATTGTGCCCATCCTTGTAGTATTGTGCCCAGTAGTATTGTGCTCATCCTTTCAGTATCTTGCCCAGTAGTATTGTGCTCATTCCTGTAGTATTGTGATCATTTTTGTAGTATTGTGGCCAGTAGTATTGTGCTTTCTTGTAGTATTGTGCCCAGTAGTATTGTGCTCATCCTTGTGGTATTGTGCCCATCATTGTAGTATTGTGCCCATTAGTATTGTGCTCATCCTTGTAGTATTGTGCCCATCCTTGTAGTATTGTGCCCAGTAGAATTGTGCTCATCCTTGTAGTATTGTGCCCAGTAGTATTGTGCTCATCCTTGTAATATTGTGCCAAGTAGTATTGTGCTCATCCTTGTAGTATTGTGCTCAGTAGTATTGTGCTCATCCTTGTGATATTGTGCCCATCATTTTACCCATCCTTGTAGTATTGTGGCCAGTAGTATTGTGCTCATCCTTGCAGTATTGTGCCCAGTAGTATTGTGTTCATCCTTGTGGTATTGTGCCCATCATTTAACCCATCCTTGTAGTATTGTGCCCAGTAGTATTGTGCTCATCCTTGCAGTATTGTGCTCATTCCTGTAGTAGCTCATCCTTGTGGCATTGTGCCCATCCTTGTACCCAGTAGTTTTGTGCTCAACCTTGTGCCGCCAGCCAATCAGATGCAAGGAGGTGACGTCATACAGTGACGTCACCTCCATGTATCTAATTGGCGGGCAGCAGCCCTTGGTATAGTGCAGACAGCTCCTCTGCGCGACACCGCAAATGATTCAACTGTAGTAAAGCCCTACCGGGCCCCGGCATAGGGCTGCAATCGTCACGAGGTCTGCAGGCTTCAACAAGCAGCCTCAGGGGTCGTAAGCGGCCTGCTGGCCGCGTGTTCTAGACCCATGTTACAGTGCCATACATATAAGTAACCATCCTAGACATGCCTCCTGCCACCTTGTATGTAGTTAACAGGAAGTTCCCCCCCCCCATTCACATGTAATTACATTAGTTCAAGAAACAGGTCCGCCCTGTGACGGCTAAACAGCTGAGCATGGAATGGTTTTCGAAATAAAATGCTATGGTTTATAGCTAATCTTCTCTTCTTAGTAAAGGTTTAGGATAGGTCCAGACTTTGGAGTCCTCCTCCTCTTCCCATTATTGTTATGCACTTGCTTTGCTTGTGGAAGATGGTCCTGTCCATGTTCACATAATGAATAATAGTGAATGACCGGGCCATTATGAGCTGGATCTCATGTACTCATGGGTTTTGATGTAAAAATTTCAGGTACCGAAAGTCCTTATGTTCAGAAAACTCACAAATTGTGCCAACAGACCTGACTTTACAGAATACAAATCAGTCCTAGTATTGTATTAAGGAAAATGGAAATTGTGAACTCTTTAAGTTGTTACATGTCTTCCTTTTTCTTATTACTTTATGCCTTAAACTTCACTACTTCATTTAATCAAAAGAGCAACATTTCTCATTTTTTATTTTAGTACATGAATGTGAATATTAACTATGCCCAGAACATTTCATAAGTGCCATTTCAGAGACTAGACTTCAGAATAAAGTCATTTTGAGGAATTAATGAACATTTTGCTGTAATACCTCAAAGGGCTTTTAATATTGAGGTTTGAGAGGAAAATCTAGAATGAAATTCAGAAAATGTAAAGGTAGCAACGCATTTTAAGGTAACATTGCCTGTAAGAGTTATTTAATTTGTTAGACGTATACACTTCAGTTATGTTAGGAGACAAATACTTTCACAAACATCAAAAAGAAAAAAACGTCATGTACTATTGAAATGTAGGCTATATACAATTTCCAAGTGCTTTCATTACATCAAAGAAGCAGACGATTTTCACTTTACCCAGTTAGTTTGGCACAGATTTGTACTTGGATGAATGCAGCTTTTTCAAGCATGAAATCTTATTCTTGGTATTTACTTTATCACAATGAAATAGGTAACAGTAGAAAACATCTGAAAAATATTTCTTTACATTTTAGAAAAAAAATTATAAAACCCATATCCCAAATTATTAGTTTTGTAAAAAAAAATAAAATATACTTGTGACGACTCGGCATTAATCTGGCCACTAGTGCGGGGGTAAACTATTCTTAATTTTGCCAGACTTATTGTTCCTGTGTTCAGTAAATCAAAAGACGTTAGCCACTGTTTCATGTTAGATTGGTCAATGCCTTTTTCTGTATGTTAATTTGTGAATTTCTGCTGATTAGGGTTTGCATCAGCACCTTGCGGTGTACTAGTCTTAAATTGTAGGTCAATTATGTTGTCTAAATTAATCAGTGAACAATGAGGGAATAGTCATGATTTTTTATCTGAAATCTTGTAAGACACAGTACCCTGAAATGGGAACTGAGGGATATAAAAAGGGCCTTGCTCCTGTCATTGGTGTCATTCTACAGGACTTTAGCCGAGGGTCCAGGGATCCAGCTGGAGCGTTACAGAACTACTCCACTGCCTAACACCGAGCCTACGAATGAAATGTGCTGTGGTCAAACATATCAAAAACATTCCTGGTTATGTATTCAAGACAGTATTAACAATTCTAAGAGCCACACCTACAATATGACGATTAGGCAACTCTTACCAATGTCTCCAAAGTGCCAGAATCATAGTATTCCTCCCACTCATAGTGATGCATATAATACAAGCCTTAATAAGGCAAAACTCCATTATTACCAAAAAGCGAGTTATTTGACAGTAGTCTTTCAGTGAATTTTACTGTTACTTGTCTAAAGTTCTTTAATTGAGCAAATCTCTAATTATTAATCCAGGGTGGATGGCACGTCTGCCTGAATGCTACTTTACTGTATATAAGACAGTGCGCTTCCTTAGTCAAAGTGCACTTTATTAATGGAGAAATCTTGATCCTAATAAAAAGAATTGACATCTAATAGGTGGCACCAGAGATCAAATACTCTTCCTTCTGAAGAGGCTATATGCATTTTTAAGAGGAGCTTTGCATGTCCTATAAGTCTCATTATGCCAGCTTGGCATTCTCCGCAAGAATGGGGGTTGAGGCCAACAGCCCGAAACATGTGTCTACATATGGAGTTTCTAGTTTGGCTTCTTATCCTAAGTCATATTGCAAGGCTCGTTAAATGGTTAATATTGACTTTTAGGATTGCTACATCCAAAAAGGGGTGCCAGAGATCAAGTTTTCTTTCTTCTGAAGAGACTATTTGCATGTTTAAAAATTCTTTTGTACTTGTGTCTCTTGAGTCTTGTATGTACAGAGAAATTAATGCTAGTTTTGATAATTCAAAGAAAGACTGATGGTCTGTCCTGTGAGATAGGTTAGCAATCTTAGATATCTAGACAAAAGTTGGGATACCTACACATTACATTTAGCATTTAAGACATCCTATTCTAAATCCATATACAGTGGGGGAAAAAAGTAGTCAGCCATCAATTGTGCAAGTTCTCCCACTTAAAAAGATGAGAGAGGCCTGTAACTGATATCATAGGTAGACCACAACTATGAGAGACAAAATGAGAAAACAAATCCAGAAAATCACCTTGTCTGATTTGGCAAGATTTTATTTGCAAATTATGGTGGAAAATAAGTATTTAGTCACCTAAAAACATTCAAGATTTCTAGCTCTCACAGACCTGTAAATTCTTCTTTAAGAGGCTCCTCTGTCCTCCACTCATTACCTGTAGTAATGGCACCTGTTTGAACTTGTTATCAGTATAAAAGACACCTGTCCACAACCTCAAACAGTCACACTCCAAAGTCCACTATGGTGAAGACCAAATTGCTGTCGAAGGACACCAGAAACAAAATTGTAGCCCTGCACCAGGTTGGGAAGACTGAATCTGCAATAGGCAAGTAGCTGGATGTGATGAAATCAACTGTGGGAGCAATAATAAGAAAATGGAAGACATACAAGACCACTGATAATCTCCCTCAATCTGGGGCTCCACACAAGATTTCACCCTGTGGGGTCAAAATGATCACAAGACGGTGAACAAAAATCCCAGAACCACAGAGGACCTAGTGAATGACCTACATAAAGCTGGGACCACCGTAACAAAGGCTACCATCAGTAACACACTACGCCTCCAGTGCTAGACATGTCCCCCAGCTTAAGCCAGTACATGTCCAGGCCTGTCTGAAGCTTGCTAGAGAGCATTTGGATTATCCATAAGAGTTTTGGGAAAATGTCATATGGTCTGATGAAACCAAAGTAGAACTGTTTGGTAGAAACACAACTCGTCGTATTTAGAGGAGACAGAATGCTGAGTTGCAGCGAAAGAACACCATACCTACTGTGAAGCATGGGGATGGCAACATAACGCTTTGGGGCTGTTTCTCTGCAAAGAGACAAGCACGACTGATCCATGTAAATGAAAGAATGAATGGGGCCATGTAACATGAGATTTTGAGTGCAAACCTCCTTCCATTAACAAGGGCATTGAAGATGAAACGTGTCTGGGTCTTTCAGCATGATAATGATCCCAAGCACACTGCCAGGGCAACAAACGAGTGGCTTTGTAAGAAGCATTTAAAGGTCCTGGAGTGGCCTAGCCAGTCTCCAGATCTCAACACTATACAAAACCTTTGGAGGGAGTTGAAGGTCCATGTTGGCCAGCGACAGGCCCAAAACATCACTGCTCTAGAGGATAGCTGCATGGAGGAATGGGCCAACATACCACCAACAGTGTGTGCCAGCCTTATGAAGACTTACAGAAAACGTTTGACCTCATTGCCAACAAAGGATATATAACAAAATATTGAGATGAACTTTTGTTAGTGACCAAATAGTTATTTTACACCATAATTTGCAAATAAAATCTTGCCAAATCAGTCAAGGTGATTTTCTGGATTTGTTTTCTCATTTTGTGTCTCATAGTTGTGGTCTACCTATGATGTCAATTACAGGAAAATCTCATCTTTATAAGTGGAAGAACTTGCACAATTGGTGGCTGACTAAATACTTCTTTTCACCCACTGTATATTAATATGGAGTCAGTCTCCTCTTGGTAGTTATAACAGCTTCCCCTTTTCTATAGTTGCTTTCTACAATACTTTGATGTGTGGTAATTTGTGCCCATTCTTCCTGAAGAGCATTTTTGAGGTCAGACACTGATATTGGCTTAGAGGGCCCAGCTGACAATCTCCATTCTAGTTCATTCCAAATGTTAAAAAGAACCTGTCAGCAGGTTTTTGCTATGTAATTTGAGGACTGCAGGGATTAAAAAACAGAAATCAACTGTGCTTCTCTTATCAGGCTATTAACTGGGGATTATTTAAACTAAAGGGTTTATCACCTAGTGATTATCATTGCTGGACTACACTGTCATTAGCATGGCAGTCCAGCACTCCACTTGTGAATGTACAATTTCTATAGAGTACTTATTGTAGGTGGGACAGGACTCTCTCATGTCTGCTTCATTCTAATTGTAAAAATTCTGACTGTCAGAACAGCTGCACCCAGAAATGTAAGTGATACATCATTGGATTCAGAATCTCTTTGCCTACATCACACTACTCTCAGATGAGGTAGCAAAAACCTGCTGACAGACTTCCTTAGGCTATGTGCGCACTTACCGGATTTTGCCGCGGATTTTTCGTGGATTTGCTGCATGTTTCGCTGCAGAAAATGTTCATAACATCTCTGCAGTGAATCACCAGCAAATCCTATGGAGAAAAAAAATCCTGTGCGCACTGGGCGGAATTTGACAGCTGCATGTTTTGCTGCGGGAATCCCGCAGCAAAAACAAGTGCATGTCACTTCTTTTCCGCACATCGCTGCGGGATTTCACTCCATTGACTCAATGTTAATCATGAAATCCCGCAGGGAATAACGCAGGCAGCAAATTCTGTGCGGTTCACTGCGTTTTCCTGCGTTATTCCCTGCGGTATTTCGCGGTTTACCTCCGGTAATGTGCATCGCTTGTCTGCGGTTTTGCAGGGAAGTGATGTCATTACAGGAAGAGGAAGCTGTTCAGAGTAAACACACACACAGATCACACACAGACACATCACAGACATAGAACACATAGACACAGACACATAGAACACACATAGAAAGAAAACGGAAATATAGAAAAAAAAGAACGTGGGCTCCGCTGCATATTTAGCGTCCAGCCGAGGTAAGCACACAGCGGCGGCCCGGTATTCTCAGGCTGGGGAGGGAGAGGGGCAGGGTTAATGTCCCCCGCCTCACTCCCCCTCCGGCAGCCGAGAATATCAGCCGCAGCTGCCCCGGCACTGTCGCATACATTATGCGGCAGCACCGGCGTGTCCTCGGCTCTTCTTGCCACCGTGTAGCAGTTGTGGCAAGGTAATACAAGGGGTTAATGTTGGTGGGGGACCACCGCCATTAACCCCAGGCTTGATCATGGCAGCGTCTATGTGACAGCTGACATGATCAACCCGTAAGTAAAGTGAAAAAACACAGACACCAAAAATCCTTTATTTTAAATAAAACCAACAAGCCTCGTTCACCATTTTATTAACCCCCCCCAAACAAAGCTCCGGCGTAATCCACACAGCTCCGGCTCCTGCGTCCTGCGCTGCTTCCATCCAGCCGCGACTGTCACAGACACAGCGCTGAATGAAAGCAGCAGACAGCAGAGGTAATTACCGGTCATTTCCCACGGCCGGTAATGTGAACTCACTGCCGACCGTGGGAAATGCAGCGATCTGTCCTCTATCTATCCCTCTATCTATCTATCTATCTATCTATCTATCTATCTATATATCCCTCTATCTATTCTTCTGTCTATCTACTATCAGAATTAAATGTATTTTTTTTTTTTTTCTTCAATGTGCTTTATTGCATTGAATGCAATAAAGCACATCCCAACCCGCACGCGGCAAAACCGCGGCAATACCGCGAATAATACCGCGGTAAAACCGCGGCAAACCGCATGCGGTTTTCGGGTGCGGTTTCCCGCGGTTTTTTACCGCGGGTGCGGTAATCTTTGAGAGCATGCGGAATTCTCTCAAGGAAATTTCATTTCCCAGTGCGCACAGAGCCTTAAAGATGAGGTTGTGGTCATGACTCTGTGAGGCCGTACAAGTTCTTCCATACCAAACTTGCCCGGCCTTGTCTTTATGGATCTTGCTCTGTGGATTAAGGTGCTGTTGGAATTGAGAAGGATCTCCCCCAAAATGTTCCCACAAAAATGTAAGCATACAAAAATGTATGTAACCTCAGAGTATTATCCTCCAACAAACTTTACACTTGGTTTAGTGCAGTCTGACATACCAGGATTAATATTTGGTGGATGAGATTAATGCTCTGGGGTTGTTTTTCATATGATGGTGTAAGGTAAAGGTTTTTTGACATTCAGCTAACTCAGACACAGACACCACTGCTTGATAGAGAAACATGATCGACCACCCAACAGAAAACATTTCTACTATTCCAGAGTCCAGTGGTGGAATGCTTTACACCACTCCATCCAACGCTTGGCATTGTGCTTGGTGATGTAAGGCTTACAAGTAGCTCCTCAGTCATGGAAACCAATACCATGAATCTCTCGGTTCACAGTTCTTGTGCTGATGTTAATGCCTAAGGAGGTTTGAAAAAAGCAGCTTCTTATTTGTGTAAGAATTCTACAAAAAAAAAACTGCTGCATAACTGCTGTGTGTGAACACACCCTAAAGTAACTCATGTCTGTATCTGAGCTCTGGAAATGATTTAGTCAATTATGCTGTGTTTTTGACAAAAAAGCAACAAAAAGAGGAGTTAGTTCCCACATAAGTTTAATATACTTACAGCAACAAGAGGGCAACTGATCCAGTCAGCCCAGGCCAAAGGATTTAATGCACTGACAGAATGCGGCCAAACCCCTCAATATGATGGAGGCTTCACAGGTGCAAGGTGGAGCAATCACTCACACGCTACCAATTATGGAGGGGGTGATGCTAGATGATAAAATTGAAAATTAGTGGCGCGCATAGGGTGCTGTTCACACATGTAAGTGCATGGTGTTCGGCTAACAACCTAGTAGTGACGCCATACTATTAGGGCTCATGGGCACGTAACTGCAGAATATTCTGCAGCGATTTGAAAGGACTTGTTCGCGTCAAATCGCTGCAGAAAGACTGCATAATGAATGCAGTTTTTTTGTTAAAAAAGCAGATTTCCTGCGCTCGGGATGCTGCCCCCACCATAGACAGAATGGGAGCTGCATCCGGAACGCACAAATAATTGACATGCTGCTTTTATGAACCCACGGATTTGGGTCAAAATTTTAGAACCCAAATCGCTGCGTTCATAAAAGCAACGTGCGTACGTCTCATGCACAATCTACATAGGTAGTGCAGGGGACGTAGGACGCATGCATTTATGCTGCAGTGCTAAACGCAGCATAAATGCATGCTATTACGCAACGTGCGCATGAGCCCTAAGATCAGGTGGGCTGCCCAGACACTACCTAAGTGCAACATAGAGGGACAGGGGCTCCAGTATACACGGCCTGTATTAAGAGGCTTGGCTTCATGTATAAAAATGTGCAAAAAATATATATCAAATATATATGAGGTATTGGTTAGTATCTTAGCCAGAACACTTTGTTGCAATTTTATCATCTAGCATCGCCCCCTACATGACTGGTAGGTTGTGAGTGATTGCTCCACCTTGTACCTGTGAAGCCTCCATCATATTGAGGGGTTTGGCCGCATTCTGTCAGTGCATTGGATTCTTTGGCCTGGGCTGACTGAATCAGTTGCCCTCTTGTTTCTGTAAGTATATGCTGTGTTTTTGTAGAATCACAAGGTTTGCATAGTACATGTAACTGTTTTTAACCAGTATGACAGTAATGCGTTTGATTAATACTAAATTAGATTGGAAAAGACAAAACTGAATCTTCATGTTGCTACAGGTTTAATAATTTATTTGCACTGGATCAGATGTGAAAGTAATTAATTAATGTCAACATCATTTTTCATTCATCATGTAGCTCTCGGCTTTTAAAATCTTCCTATTTGAAAACTTGGTTCCTGTTTAACCTTTTTAAACATCCAAGCTATAAAGGGTGCACAATATATGGCAATGTACAAATAGCCGGTAGAGTGGGGCGAGCGATCCTAAAAATGGTATTTTGCACTAATGACAATAGACTTGTAACATAAATAACCAATGCTTGCATGTCTAACAATTACATGTTAGAGCATACAGAAATTGCCAGTACAGATGCATGTAGAACAATATGTTAAAACAGATGAGGTTGCATAAACCCCAGGTAAAGGTAATATTGTAATATCAGTATCACATAATATTTACTAACCGTGTCAAAAGTAATTTGAAGAGCGATTATTGACTGTTGTTCTTTTAATTTGCAGTCATCAAACACAGACCACTTGCTGGGACCACCCAAAAATGACCGAACTCTTCCAATCACTTGGTAAGAGGAACTCTTTCTATTTATTTACATAGAGGAGAGATCACACTGTTAGAGCATTTAGATTGATCACTTTGGACAGATTCGACCACCAGCAATTATCTGTATTCTGGCCAGTCACTGTTCACAGCACTGACTGACAGCTCTCTCAGCATTGCATCAGGCAGAGTCAGCTGTCAGTCAGTACCGGGGCTTGGTTACAGCCACTGCTCTCAGTGCTGGGAGAGGTGACTAAAATTGCTCTGGACCCGCCAACATGACTGAAAGGCGTTGGCTCTTGGAAGAAAGAAAGTTAAAACAGTTGGCCACTTCTTTTACATTGATGGCCTATCTTTAGAACAGGTCATTAACATCAGTGTCTGATCGGCCGGGGTCCAACACCCGACACCCCTGTTGATCAGCTGTTCTCTGTCCCAGCGACGGCAGCAGGCAGACAAAAGTGCTTCGTGTCAGAGCTACCCTGTCTTCTGCATATCCGCCATCTATTGATTTGAATGGGAGGCGGATGTGCAGTACCTGGCTGCTATCAGAAGATGAGCCAGCTCTGGAACTGAGCATTTCCAGCCACCTGCTGCCGCCGCCGGGACTGAAAGTAGTTGATCGTCCAGGTGTGGGGTGTTAAACCCCGGCCGATAAGACATTGTTGACCTATCCTAAGGATACTCCATCAGTGTAAAAGTAGGGGCCAACCTCTTTAATGTTCTCCAGGTGGTGCACTTCCAGTACTGTGGCCGGACACCTTGATAACAATATTAACCTTCAAATTATTATTATTATTTATTATTATAGCGCCATTTATTTCATGGCGCTTTACAAGTGAAAGAGGGAATACGTACAACAATCATTAACAGTACAAAACAGACTGGTATAGGAGGAGAGAGGACCCTGCCCGCGAGGGCTCACAGTTTACAGGGAATGGGTGATGGTACAATAGGTGAGGACAGAGCTGGTCGTGCAGTGGTGTACTGGACTGGAGGTTATTGTAGGTTGTAGGCTTGTTGGAAGAGGTCAATAGCATTATCGGACCATAGTAGCAAACTGTCAAAACAATGACAAATAACTTTGTTTCTGTGACAGCAAACAGAGATCCAGAACAAAAAGAAATTTTTTTTTGAATGTTGAAGAAAATATCAATAGCCGATAGCCATGTTCTATTTCAGCACAAAAAAAAACAAACAGCAAAACAAAAACAAGACCTTAAGTGGAAATTCTCAAAAGCTATTAACATGCAGATATGAGATTTTTCTGCAGTTTAGTAGCATTCCAAATGTTTCTTTTCAAAGTAGGTATATGTTATAGTATGAAACATATACAATGGTACAGCTGGCACAGTTTTGAGGGAAAGGGTCCAATATAACTTTTTTGTTCATTGAAATTTGTTATTTTGTACAAATTGGTTCAGTGGGCAACCTAATCACTTGCTAATTTCAGTATGTACATTTCAAGGCCTTGTACGTGACTTCTACATTGATATTGCCTAACCTTATACTAGGCCATCAATATTTGTGTAGTGTCAGCGTCCCGGTCCCTGCACTCTCCTCTCCCACAGCACAGCAGAGATACCAATGATGTAAGCTTATTCCTGCGGGTGTGTGCTTGTCACGTGGTCCTGTGCACTCCTTCATGTCCATCCTCGTGCTGCGTGGTCCTCTGCTCAACCGCATGGCCATCCATGTGTGTATCGGTTCCCTGTCTTCTCGCATGGCCATCCTTGTGCTGTGTGAACCTCTGCTCACTCGCATGGCCACCCATGTGGCGCATTCTGTCCCTTTTAAGAAGCCTTTTTCTGAGAGGCTCCAGGTATTTAAGGCTCCCTCCCCTGATGTAAGAGGCCAGAGCAACTGTAACACACACTAGTGATGAGGCCGTGAATGGGAGTGGACCCACTGGCTGTCCCTGAAGTGGTAGGTGCATAGTCAAGCCTGTCCCACATCAGGGTAAGCCTGGGTCCCCTTCCTGTGGTCCAGTGAGTTCACTCCCGCTCGCCGCCTCATCATCAGCATGTTACAGTTTGATGGTTTCACACCTCCTCTGATTGGATATTGATGACCTATCCCAATTATAGCCAATCAGTATCAAAGTCCTTGGCTTAAGACTTTAAAGAGACAGGGATGTCATCGCTGATTTGGACCACCCATCAGACTCCTAAACATATGTCAAGTGACTCCTAAACCTATATTTAGAACTGTTAGCTAAGCATCTTAGACAGAGATAAAATTTGTCTAGTGCCACCTCTTGCTGGCTCTTCCAAGCACTGCTCTATGTGATTGGGATAATCAGTAACCCAATAAAAGTAGAATTTATCTGCACTGCTGTATGAATGACCAAAATCCAAAAGTGCTGTAAGAATGACGAAAAAAGTTCTGAATGAAATTTAGGTGGATTTGTTCTACGTGTTTCGAAGGGTGTCCTCATTTTTATATCAGGAGTAATTTTGAATCAGTGGGTTTCCTGATGAAGAAGGGAGGACACACTTCGAAATGCATACAATAAAACCACCTACATTTTATTCAGCACTTTTTTCGTCATTCTTACTGCAGTGCATAAAAGTACTACTTTTATTTGGTTTCTGATTATCCCTGGATTTCGAGCAAGTGGGACTGAGCACATCCCCTTATCACTTTTTCCATGTTTTGGGGTAAGATGTTATCCTTAGCTCTGTGACTGACAGGTCTCTTGCTATGGGAAATGTAATAATAATCAGTAAAACCAGGCACTCCAATTGAAAAAATCTGATAATATTTATTTTATATTTTCAATCCAGTTGTGAAGACTTTTCAGTCAATTTATTAACCTTCTTTAACTCACGTGCTGGAGATTAAGAATTGCTTGACTTGGAGATGCTATATACAGAGCGGTGTCCACTGCTGTCTGAGCTATGGGAGAGACCTGTCTATCACCTCTAACTGTGTCGGGAGAAGCCGGCCATTAGCGGAGCCTGACTAGTTCAGATCTTTAAAGCATAAGTTCTCTGAAACGCTGGAGCATTTCAGAGGCCGATACAACGGGCTGCAATGATGCACCCAGGATCTGATTTATGCTGTCTGCAGTTTGTGCAGGATGAATCGGGAGATTGGTTCCCTTTGACTTAAACATTTTATTACTCTTTATATATTTAGTTTTGTATTGTGTAGCATTGCTATGAGGTTATATGGATGATTTCTGCAGTATATAAATAAAGGGAAGAAAAACTGGGAGGACATAACGAGTATAGTGCAACAATATTTATTATTTGAATTTTTTAAGGAATTTTTTCAAAAAACTGGCACCGAAAGAAAGTCAACAGCACAATCAATGGGCATATGTGAAGTGATTTATACAGATCATAACATAGTACTATAAGTGAAGTACAAAAAGGAATGATTATTTTGAGATACAATCAAGATCTGAACGCAGCCAGAGTAGACCAAGTAAAGGCTCCAAAATACATAAAGTATATGTTATTCACACATACATAAAGTATATGTTATTACACATTTGGCCTGGGACAACTCATAAATTCCCATGGCTTCCAATACCACCTATATGCCGACGACACCCAGATCTACATCACTGGCCCAGATGCCACATCTCTGCTGTCCAAAATCCCGAAATGTCTATCTGCTATATCCTCCTTCTTCTCCTCTCCCTTCCTAAAGCTCAATGTGGCCAAAACTGAATTAATTATCTTTCCTCCGTCTCACCTACACTCTACACCTGATCTATCTATTACAATAAATAACACCATGCTCTCGCCAGTACCCAAAGTTCGCTGCCTTGGAGTGACCTTTGACTCTGCCTTGTCCTTCATACCACACATCCAATCCCTCACCACCTCCTGCCGTCTTCAACTCAAAAATATTTCCAGAATCCGCCCTTTCCTCAATTCGCAATCTACAAAAATGCTAGTGCATGCCCTCATAATCTCCCGCCTCGACTACTGTAACATCCTCCTCTGCGGCCTCCCTGCCAACACGCTCGCCCCGATAATAATAATAATTCACAAACAGGTGTGACAATGATCACATAAATAGAATATATGGTAGAACTTTATTCCAATGAAGAGTGCAAGATGAAACATACAAGATGAGAAATTGTATGAGACAAAAAATTGCACATTGCCTTAGCAGCATTTGGCAGATGGAGTATGTAAAAAAAACGGTCTAAAATAATCAAACACCCTCATAGTATAATATAGATGTACAGTATGTCATACAATCTGAACAAAGTGAGTACAAAAATAATATGGGTGACCTATGCAAGGATGAAAGTTAAGGGGTAAAAAAAGACCCTGCAGGTAATTGTAACACTCATAAGTTGCACATAGCCCAAATAAAGTCAGGAAATAGGATGTATCGGCATCACCGCATGTTAAGGAAGGACATACCCATAATCAACAATACACAGCCCAAGAGGGTAGCAGCAGAGAGGTCCCCCGATACCTGAATACTGATGCATGTTTCACAATCTTTTACAATTTGATCATTTCATGAGGGAGGGAGAAATCTCATCTTGTATGTTTCATCTTGCACTCTTCATTGTAGTAAAGTTCTACCATATGTTCCATTTATGTGATCATTGTCACACCTGTTTGTGAATGACATATACTTTATGTATTTTGGAGCTTTTACTTGGTCTATCTCATAATAATCATTCCTTTTTGTACTTAACCTTAGTACTATGTTATGATCTGTATAAATTACTTCACACATGACCATTGATTGTGCTGTTGACTTTCTTTCTGTGCCAGTTTCTGAAAAGATTCCTTAATAAATTCAAATAATAATAAATATTTTGCACTATACTCATTTTGTCCTTTTAGTGTTTCTTCCGAATTTCAGAGTGTGCTATGTAGGGTGGGAATTTTTATTTATATGAATAAAGGGGTTCTCTGATCACAACATATTGATACGCTTCAGGTTAGATCATGAATATCAAATTGGTGGGCGTCCAATATCTAGCACCCCTGATCTGATATTGATGACTTTTCCTATGTATAAGTTATTAATATTTTGTGACTGGACATCCGCCTTTCAGTCTGAAAAATAACAAAAAAACAATCACTGCCTGATCTGAACATGTACCGAAAGCTACCAAAAGCATATCTCTACTTCAAGTATACAGCCCAAATATGATATGAACTGAGCGAGCCTTTCTGACTAATAGGTAGAGGGATTTTATTGTGCCAACATGCTCAATGATCATCCGGTCGATTTTCATTTGCTTTTATAAGGTGTTCTGTGCTGATAGTAGTTACATGAAAATACAGCAGCTGTCACCGGAGGACTGGGAAGGTTTCATTTTATGTATGGTAACACTAGCTCTTGCCTGCTGATAAAATAATGCCATCTGTAAACCACGAACACAAGATGTGGTTACAACTGTAAATGCATCTGTTCTAATCTTTCCTTTATTATTCCCAGGTGACCTGAACAATGTGAGGTTTTCTGCCTACCGCACTGCTATGAAGATAAGGAGACTTCAGAAAACACTGTGCTGTAAGTGTACACGTCTTCTTGTCCTACATATTCTCTGCTGAATAATTTAATTTACCTTATGCTGTCTGTACTGTATACTGTATATTATATCCTTCTCACCCACTTGCAACATATATTTGTCTCTTGCTGCAGAAATGTGTGTATATATATATATATATATATATATATATATAATTAGTGGAGGATGTGTAATCTGCAGGTTTTATATATATATATATATATATATATATATAGATATGTATACATATATACATATACAGTGCCTACAAGTAGTATTCAACCCCCTGCAGATTTAGCAGGTTTACACATTCGGAATGAACTTGGCATTGTGACATTTGGACTGTAGATCAGCCTGGAAGTGTGAAATGCACTGCAGCAAAAAAGAATGTTATTTTTTTTTTTTTTTTAAATTGTGAAAAGTTTATTCAGAGGGTCATTTATTATTCAACCCCTCAAACCACCAGAATTCTGTTTGGTTCCCCTAAAGTATTAAGAAGTATTTCAGGCACAAAGAACAATGAGCTTCACATGTTTGAATTAATTATCTCTTTTTCCAGCCTTTTCTGACTAATTAAGACCCTCCCCAAACTTGTGAACAGCACTCATACTTGATCAACATGGGAAAGACAAAGGTGCATTCCAAGGCCATCAGAGACAAGATCGTGGAGGGTCACAAGGCTGGCAAGGGGTACAAAACCCTTTCCAAGGAGTTGGGCCTAGCTGTCTCCACTGTTGGGAGCATCATCCGGAAGTGGAAGGCTTATGGAACTACTGTTAGCCTTCCACGGCCTGGACAGCCTTTGAAAGTTTCCACCCGTGCCGAGGCCAGGCTTGTCTGAAGAGTCAAGGCTAACCCAAGGACAACAAGGAAGGAGCTCCGGGAAGATCTCATGGCAGTGGGGACATTGGTTTCAGTCAATACCATAAGTAACGTACTCCACCGCAATGGTCTCCGTTCCAGACGAGCCCGTAAGGTACCTTTACTTTCAAAGCGTCATGTCAAGGCTCGTCTACAGTTTGCTCATGATCACTTGGAGGACTCTGAGACAGACTGGTTCAAGGTTCTCTGGTCTGATGAGACCAAGATCGAGATCTTTGGTGCCAACCACACACGTGACGTTTGGAGACTGGATGGCAAGAATACCATCCCTACAGTCAAGCATGGTGGTGGCAGCATCATGCTGTGGGGCTGTTTCTCAGCCAAGGGGCCTGGCCATCTGGTCCGCATCCATGGGAAGATGGATAGCACGGCCTACCTGGAGATTTTGGCCAAGAACCTCCGCTCCTCCATCAAGGATCTTAAGATGGGTCGTCATTTCATCTTCCAACAAGACAACGACCCAAAGCACACAGCCAAGAAAACCAAGGCCTGGTTCAAGAGGGAAAAAATCAAGGTGTTGCAGTGGCCTAGTCAGTCTCCTGACCTTAACCCAATTGAAAACTTGTGGAAGGAGCTCAAGATTAAAGTCCACATGAGACACCCAAAGAACCTAGATAACTTGGAGAAGATCTGCATGGAGGAGTGGGCCAAGATAACTCCAGAGACCTGTGCCGGCATGATCAGGTCTTATAAAAGACGATTATTAGCTGTAATTGCAAACAAGGGTTATTCCACAAAATATTAAACCTAGGGGTTGAATAATAATTGACCCACACTTTTATGTTGAAAATTTATTAAAATTTAACTGAGCAACATAACTTGTTGGTTTGTAAGATTTATGCATCTGTTCATAAATCCTGCTCTTGTTTGAAGTTTGCAGGCTCTAACTTATTTGCATCTTATCAAACCTGCTAAATCTGCAGGGGGTTGAATACTACTTGTAGGCACTGTATATATATATAGTGGAGGATGTGTAATCTGCAGGTTATATTTTATAGTTTGATATATTCACTTGATAATGTACAGACAGGGGTGGGATTCAGCCGCTTCTGTCCGGTTCTGGAGAACCGGTTGTTAAAATAGCAGCCGGTTCCCAGAACCGGCAAGAAACAGCTCCAGCGATCCAGTTCCCTGTATTCATTTGTGTTAGTGTCTCTTTAAGACACTAGCACAAATGAATCTCCGTACCTCCGCGCCGCACTTCCGGGTTCAGTGAAGCCTGTCGGCTCCCTGACACGGCGTGCAGCGACGCGCTGACGCTACAGAGGTGACGGCAGTGTGAGGAGGTAGCTCCTCCTACTGCCGTCTGTCAGCGTCACTGTGACTGCAGAGAGCCGCGGAGGAGGACGGAAGACAGAGAAGCAGCCGCCGGTGTTTGGAGCAGGTAAGTGCTCATAGAGCCGAAGATGCAAGGAGAGGGGCCGCATAAAGATGGCAGCTATATGGGGAGAGGAGGCTGCATAAGATGGGAGCTATATGGGGAAAGGAGGCTGCATAAGATGGGAGCTATATGGGGAAAGGAGGCTGCATAAGATGGGAGCTATATGGGTACAGAAGGCTGCATAAGATGAGAGCTATATGGGGAGAGGAGGCTCCATAGATGGGAGCTATATGGGGAGAGGAGGCTGCATACGATGGGAGCTATATGGGGAAAGGAGGCTGCATAAGATGGGAGCTATATGGGTACAGAAGGCTGCATAAGATGAGAGCTATATGGGGAAAGGAGGCTCCATAGATGGGAGCTATATGGGGAGAGGAGGCTGCATACGATGGGAGCTATATGGGGAGAGGAGGCTGCATAAGATGGGAACTATATGGGGAGAGGAGGCCACATAAGATGGGAGCTATATGGGGAGAGGAGGCTGCATAGATGGGAAAAGGAGCACATGGGATAAGATCTGCTGGGAAAAGAAGCCATGATGGGATGGGATCTGTAGGGGAAAGGGGCCATAATGGGATGGGATCTGTAGGGGGAAAGGAGCCACATGGGATGGGATTTGCAGGGGGGGAAGACACCACATGGGATGGAATCTGCAGGGGGCAAGAGACCACATGGGATGGGATCTGTAGGGGGAAAGGAGCCACATGGGATGGGATCTGTATGGGGAAGGTCGTCCATTCCAATTTTGGCAGGGCTCCTTTAGTAATCATTTTTAAAAATTGTAGAAAAAACGTATAATACAATATGACTGACAGTGACTGGAACAACTGGTGCTGGACAGGAGAGTGACGGTATAGGAGGGGAAGAAGGGGAAAGAGATTTTACTTTAAATTACTTGTATTTTTTGGTTGAGGAAAGTGCGTGAAAATGGGTGTGGCTAACAAAATGGGTGTGGTTACAGAATGGGTGTGGTTTTCAACTGGGCGGGGTTTACAGAGAACCTGTTGTTAAAAATTTGAATCCCACTCCTGTGTACAGGATTTTAACGTAAAATATACACATTTACACATAAGAGTAAACTGTGTTAACACAGATAAGGCCATTTTTACATCACAAATGGATATGGAAAAGCTGAAAAATTATTTAATAGGTAACCGTCACTTTACTTTATATTTCATGACAGTAAGCAACTTTGTAATATATATCATCAGAAAACCTTGCTGCTTTCACCTCCTGGATTGTTCTTTCACATTTCATGGATAGAATATGTCAACTCTGCTTTCAGTGAAGACATATTTTCCCATTACCGAGCTCAGAGATAACGGTTAGTGCTTTTAAAATGCTATGCAGGGAGGAGCTAGAGACATAAACTGATATTTACAGTTCTCCATAGGGCTTTATGAGCACCAACTGTCATCTCCTATCTCTGTAATGAGGAAAATCTTTCTTCACTGAAGGCACATTTTTACTCATGAATTGTCTATTTTGAGAATTAATGATCAGCTCAGGAGGAGAAAGAAGCAGATTTCTCTAATAAGGTACATTGCAAAGTTTCCTTTTTAGCATGTAATACTGATTTGCGGAACAAAAATTCAAAAGATGGCTACTCTAACAATAGAAAAACATACCTCATTGTTTATTAAGTGGAAACCACTGAGTAAAATTAGCACCAACAAGGACCTAGGGGTATAAATTAACAGTAAACTGTAGTAATAATATTAATAGTAATAATATTTATTCATTTATATAGCACCATTAATTCCACAGCGCTTTACATACTTTGGCAACACTGTCCCCATTGGGGGTCACAATCTAAATTCCCTATCTGTATGTCTTTGAAGTGTGGGAGGAAACCCACACAAACACGGGGAGAACATACAAACTCCTTGCAGATGTCCTTGGTCGGATTAGAATCCAGAACCTCTCAACTGCAAGACTGCAGTGCTAACCACTGAGCCACCATGCCACCAGTAGCCAGTGTAAGCCAGCTGCTGCCATTGCAAATGGGATCATGGGAGTGCAACAAAAGAAATATTGTATAGAAATGGCAGACATATCATTGGTGCAGTAGTGCAATCGCACAGGGGCACAAGAGGTAAGGGGGCCCAGTCATACAGCCAAAGTAGGTGGAATTGTGCATTCTGATGAGTTATTGGATTTAAAATGGCCCATACACGTTATTACACAGGGACCCCTTTCTGAATGTGTCCGCCAGTGCGTATAACAAGCCTCCCAAACTGCCTGATTCACTGGCAGTACCACTCTGAAGAGCAGGGGGTTTGTGCTCTGCTGGCTGAGCATGCCAGAAGTATTTGCACCCCTCTCCTCCTAAATCCTGTATTGCATTGCTTATTTTAAACTGCTGATATATGCTATAAGAAAGAGGAAAGCAGAAAACACAAAGCGGGAGAGTAAGATATTGCAAATAACCGTGGGATGGGAGAGGGGGAGAGTAAGATATTGCAAATAACCGTGGGATGGGAGAGGGGGAGAGTAAGGCGCGCTTTACACATTGCGACATCACTAGCAATTGCTAGCGATGTCCAGCGCGATAGCACCCGCCCCCGTCGCACATGCGATATGTGATGATTGCTGCCGTAGCGAACATTATCGCTACGGCAGCTTCACACGCACATACCCTGCTCGGCGACGTCACTAATCGGCCGTTCAATAGAAGCGGAGGGGCGGAGATGAGCGAGACATAACATCCCGCCCACCTTCTCCCTTCCGCATTGCCATCGGGACGCAGGTAAGGAGATGTTTGTCGCTCCTGCGGGTTTACACACAGCGATGTGGAACCGACATTATGGAAATGAACGACCTTATGCAGATCAGCGATATTGTACGCGTCTGTGCTCGTTCATCGTCACACCTAGGATTTCCACGTTGCGATGTTGCTACCGGATGTGCGTCACTAACGACGTGACCCCGACGATATATTAGTAGCGATGTCGCAAAGTGTAAAGCCCCCCTAAGGCTATGTGCGCACGTTACGTCGAGGTAGTTGCAGTTCCAAACGCATCCTCTGGCAGAAATGGTTTTTGCCAAAGTTGGTTTTGATCACAAAAACGCGATAAATACGCGTGCGTTTTTACCGCGTTTTTAGCGTGATTTACATGCTTTTTCATTGCCTAAAGTCAGATGCGTTTTCAATACAAAGACACTACTAAATAAAGTTTAAACATTCAAATACTATGAAAAAAACGGAAAAAATTATAGTAAATATATTGATTAAAATCAAACACAAAATAAATATTTTTAATAAATATATAACTATTTTTTAATATACCGTATTTTTCGCTTTATAAGACGCACTTTTGTTCCTCCAAATTTTGGGGGAAAGTAGGGGGTGCGTCTTATAATCTGAATATACGGAGGGGGGGTGTATATATATATATATATATATATATATACACACTACAGAGTCCAGGGGAGGTGGAGCTCTGCTGGGGGGCTTGTGAAAGCTGGGAGCGGCAGCGTTTGATCTCCTGCACCCGCTCATATAATATGCACAGCCGCTGTTCACCACCATGGTGCTGAAAGCGCACCGCGGCGATGGGCTGGGGCAGCAGTGTATATTATATCTGCCTGCGCCCTCCTTTGATCGCACATGCCCCCTCCCCCTGTGTTAGCTATGGCCCCCATGCTGCTGCCCATAGTAAAATAATAAACTCTTTACTCACCTCCTCCAGCATGTCTGCCCGGTCTCCCTCCTGCTGCTGTGATCATGCACGCAGAGATATCACTCTGCCGTGCCGATCACATGACCGGCCGAGAACCAGGAAATGCAGGAGGCCGGAGCTCAACCCCGAGGAGGGGGTCACGAGACAGGACAGTGCTGGAGAAGGGTAAGGAAAAAGTTTATTTTACTAAAAGCAGCAGCATAGGGCGATATCTAACACAGGGTGCTGTGTGCCAGCAATAGTGGGCCGTGTGCAGCCACAGTGGGCCATGTTCAGCCACAGGGGGCCATGTGCAGCCAGAGGGGGCCGTGTGCATCCACAGGGGGCCGTGTGGATCCACAGGGGGCCGTTTGCCAGCCACAGTGGGCCGTGTGCCAGCCATAGGGGCCGTGTGGCAGCCATCGGGGCCGTGTGCCAGCCATAAGGGCCGTGTGCCAGCCATAGAGGATGTGTGTCAGCCATAGGGTACATGTGGCATCACTGGGGGACGTGTGCCAGCACAAAGGGGCTATATTCAATATAAGGTGGCCATATCCAGATTAAGAGGGCTAATTTTAGGATGGGGGGGCTATGAGGGACATATACCCTATATGATTTGTTAGACAGACACTGGCATTATAAGACGGACCCCATTTATTAAAAAATTCTCTATTCCTTCACCAAATTTGGGGGTGCGTCTTATAATCAGGTGCGTCTTATAAAGCGAAAAATACGGTATATGCACAAAATAACATTAAATTATGGTATTTCATTAATTTAATTGTCGGACTCTGTGTGTGTGTAAAGGGACATATTATTCCAATATTATAAAGTCAAAAACACATGCATTTATTTTGTTCAAAAAGCATGTATTCTGCAGCTAAAAAGCATGTAAAACGCTGGAATTTTGATTGTGTGCGTTTTGACATTTCCCATTGCCTCTAATGATAGCAAAACACAGCCCAAATGGCAAAAACAATTGACATGCTGCTTCTTTAAACGCTGAGTTTTTGCCCCAAAATATGCACATTAAACGCAGCATTTTGAACTGCAAAGTGCGCACAAGAAATCCCTATTTCCCATAGGCATTGCTGGAAAATCAAAACACATGCCTTTTGGCATTAAAACGCTGCAGTTCAAAACGCTGCAGAAACGCAGGTAAAAACGCAAAGTGCGCCGGATGGCACTGTTGTACTCACTCAGACACAGAAGGACAGAGTCTCTGGTAAACCAAACGGCTGGATGGACGGGGCCCACAGTCGGCTGCGGTGTTTTCACTCTCCCCGGACGGGTTGATGGTGGCTGTCGTTTCCCTGCACCTGTGTGTAAGTGTTTGACTCCTATGGCTTCCCACGGGTAGTCCGCTCTCCGGCGTGTACGTGTCGGGAGAGCCCTTTTTGCCCACAGGACGGGTTGGGCTGTTGCCTTCTGACGGGACTTGTTTGGGAATGAAACCCTGAGGTCCAGACCGCAATCAGAGAATTTGACCTTTTCGGCGGCTCCTTGCCTACTCGGGGTCTGAGTACCCTGCCTTGGTGCTTGGCTTCAATCTGCTCCCCGGTTCGGTACAGGCGGGCCACCGCCCGACCCCGGTCCTACGGTTCCGCTGACTTCTACCTACTCCTGCAGACGGCCACCACCGTCTGCTGACCTTGCTGATTGTGCCTGGGCTCCGACCCAGACACACACAGTCTTTGCTCCTCTCACTTCCACCTCTCAACTTCAACTCTCCACTGAACTGACTTCAACTCCAGCTTACTTCAACTAACTGGCTTTTCCCGCCTCCAGGCCTGTGAACTCCTCGGTGGGCGGGGTCAACCACCTGGCTCCGCCCCACCTGGTGTGGACATCAAGCCTGGAGGGAGGCAACAAGGATTTTTGGTTGACTGATGTACCTAGCCGGGGGAGGGGGTGTATGTGTGATATTACTGAACTGTGACCTCTGGGGTCCAGGGCGTCACGTAATACAGGAGCTAGCAGACATTGCAAAAAAGCCTTGGGTAAGAAAGAGCAGAAAGTAGGGCTGATATGATCTGAGAAACGAGCAGGGAAAAATACCAAGAGAATTACTGTGGAAAAGGAAATCCAGCAGCTCAGTAGCATGTGCGGTTCTGAGCAGGTGGCTATACACGTTGTATCCGTTCTACTTCTCCACAATTATAGACAGATCAGTCTTGACGACGGGCAGAGTAAAAAGTGTTTTACTCAAACATCACGATTTATGGTGTAGAAAGTATTTACATTTTTGTTATATTGGCATTCTATTACACATAACTGTATTGAAACAATAGTGACCATCTAAGTAGAATCTGTTATGTAATTTTTTGATGTTAAACCGCCCCAATGTGTTTTACATGATGCAATGTCTATCACTAACATAAGGTAGTTTTCTGAAAAATAAAATTCTGTGTATTTATCCTAAAAAAAGAGTTTATATGCCTTGGTAAAACCAGTGCAGACCTTTGTTTTCAGTCATGAGGGCGGCCTTTTGCTGGGAATCAGTCATGTCACTCAGTTCAAGCAAAATTCTTTTTTTAACATAGTCACACCCCTTGTAGTGTAATTCATTATACACAGGTCCTTTACCAGAACGTCTCTGCTTAGATCCTAACATTCTCAAGCCATTTGGTATTGTGAGTAAAGTGCTGAGAAAGGCAGAATGCAAATAACAAAAGTGGCAAAGGGACGAAGTAAAGTGCAAAGTTCTATAATATTACGCATGTGGTCCTCCTGCTGCTGGAATGGCACAGGCATCTCACCCATTTTGGCTTTAGCCTTCGGTTTGTTATGTACATCCTGCCCTTCTCAGCACTAAAAAGTCATGACATGGAATTGTTTATATAATGATTTCAAATGTGAAATGAAGTCTTAATGAAAATGTTGCAGGGATCGTGTATTTCAACTGTTCCTTTAAGGGAGCGAAGACTTACGTGTTGATGGGCATCATAATTCATTCTCCACATTTAATAAAATTGCTATTTCTAGTTTTAGACAGTGTTGAAATATAAACAATGTAAACGTTTAGAGACACCGCACAACAGAATTATGAGTATTCCTATAATTGGCAGCCGGTTTATGTACTAAGCAATCATTTATTTGAAAGGTTATTATTACTGTAGCGTTTCCCCAGTTCAGCGTAATCTCCCAGAGATGGTCTGCCGGTGTCTACACCAGGATTGATTTCCTTTTATTTATGGAAAACAATAATTTCACAACCAACTGCTGCTTGAAAATTATATTTCTAGTATGTAATCAGTGGGAGGTGACAAATCATTGATGTAAACCATAAAATAAAAAGAGCTCATGTATCTTAAAATGAAAACTTAAAATTTGATCTATCTGTCTGCCTACAGTACCTTGTTGCTCTAGATTCCCAAATTTCAATGTATTTAGTGATTTTCTAGAATTATTGGAGACTCATATACAGCTCATCCTAAGAAAGCTCGGAAACCAGTCAGCTATTCCTACACTTACCATAAGGAGTAGGTTGCTTACATCTGAACAGACAGTCCTCTGGAGATGAGGGGGGGGGCCTGGACCCCACTTTTAGGATAGCAGGAATCTCACCAGTCCAGCTGTCTGCCTTTGCTGTTATGCCCTGCTGCTAAAGTCCAGTGGGTTTTGGTGTCATGGCATGAACTCTATCCAGCTATGAACTTTCATGATGCATCAAATGTATTGAAGATCCTGCTCAATGGGCAATTGCTAGGACTGGTCAGCTGACCCATGGCGTGGTGGGTTCCGTAACCAGTAACAGGTGAACGACGTCCTATATATGTCCTCAATATCTATCTGTCTATAGTCAGTTATTGCACTTTATTATCTGTTCCTTGTGTGTTTATACAATTAACCCATTGAGTAATGCCCCTTGACTATCCTTATGGATTTTGACACGTGTGCCGATATCATGGCTAAAATTCTGGTATCCAATTCTGTCATTGTTCACAGTCTCGTTCTGATGATTTGGATAGCTGACACCTTTTCTCTCAACTTACTCAACTGCGAGCAGCTACTCCGTTCAAGGCAACCCGGGGATCTCTGTAACATTGTCGAGATCCTTGTGCAAGGGTAAAATGGGGTTCTGATCTGGTATAAATCCTAAGTCATATGAATAGGCTTTTTAAAAGGGAATAAGAAAAGGTTTCTTCAGCTCACCTGCTGCCCGGATTGTTCAGCCTTGCGGGTGCCCAGGATCCTTCGGTCTAACCCGACCGGTAACAAGGAACGTGGAAGGCAAAGAGAGAGAAGGCGATCCGGCACAAATTCTCCTTGGGTTAAAATATTCAAGTCTTTATTTGGACATGGTTAAAAAAATGTATACACATCGTGAAGACCAAAAAAAGAATCCATTCAGATGGTACAAATTTAGATCATGAAGGCTTCATGATCTAAATTTGTACCATCTGAATGGATTCTTTTTTTGGTCTTCACGATGTGTATACATTTTTTTAACCATGTCCAAATAAAGACTTGAATATTTTAACCCAAGGAGAATTTGTGCCGGATCACCTTCTCTCTCTTTGCTTTTTAAAAGGCCACTTTTGACTTATAGGATTGCTACTTCCAATAGGTGGTGCTAGAGTTTGTCTCCTTCCTGGAGAGACAATTTGAATATTTCCCAGGGGGCATTGCAGCTAAAGACCCCTCACTGGCAGCCAGACTGGTTTGTCAGGTCTCCGCAAGGAGAATAGTCTTCCCTGTGGTCCCCACAATAGCTTCTCATAAGCCAGATCAGATCCCATACTTTGCACTGACGAGGAGCAATCATCCCGAAACACTGTGTTTGCAAATTGGGGTTCTGATCTGGTATAAATCCTAAAGGGTGCTTTACACGCTGCGACATCGCTAACGATATATCGTCGGGGTCACGTCGCTAGTGATGCACATCCGGCATCATTAGCGACATCGCAGCCTGTGATACCAAGGAGCGATGATCAACGATTGCAAAAACGTCAAAAATCATTGATCGTTGACACGTCGCTCCTTTTTATAATATCGTTGGCGGTGCATGCCGCTAGTTTTTCCTCGTTTCTGCGGCATCACACATCGCACTGCAGGAATGACGAACATCTCACCTGCGTCCACCGGCAATGATGAAGGAAGGAGGTGGGCGGCATGTTCCAACCGCTCATCACCGCCCCTCCTCTGCTATTGGACGGCTGTCGTGTGACGTCGCTATGACGTCGCACGAACCGCCCCCTTAGAGAGGAGGCGGATCGCCGGCCACAGCGACGTCGCAGGGAAGGTAAGTCCGTGTGATGGGTGTAAGCGATGTTGTGTGCCACATGCAGCGATTTGCCTGTGACGCACAACCGACGGTGGCGGATACGCTCACTAGCGATATCGGTACCGATATCGCAGCGTATAAAATGCCCTTAAGTCAAATGAAAAGGTTTGTTAAAAGGCCACTTTTGACTTATAGGATTGGTACTTCCAATAGGTGGCGCTAAAGTTTGTCTCCTTCCTGGAGAGACAATTAGGGTAAAATAGTGACTACCAAAGTTCCCCTGAAAGCTGCTAACCTGAGTGGCTTTCTCCAAAGCTGTCCATGGTAGTTTATTTAATCTGACAGATTTGTTACACAGCCCTTACCAACTAAGCACTACAGCCCCAATTCAACAAAGTGTTTTTGCCAAAAATCTGATGGAAAATACTTTGATAAGTCATAACATTTTTGTGCAAAAATTTTGCAACTATTGCGTTTTCATGCTAATTTTGATCAGTTCCATCAAAATGGAAAGCATTTGGGCAGGACAGGGGCATGAGACCACAGCTTATCTAATTCATGACAAGCAGATGTATTACTCCAGCCCTGGACTGGAGTAAGTAATGTGGTGAGACGCACATCACTTTTTACACCCGCCGGATTCATTAAGATGCATGCCTCTTATTGTATCAGGAGCGTTAAACTCCAGCACACCCCCTCATCCAGACTGGCGTTTTTGAATCAGGGCCTAAGCCTCAACGACCTTGTGACTTGGCTCTGTAGTCGTATAACTGGTTGCACCTGCAGTTGTAGTCATGTCCGGCTGTCTGTTATCCATATCACGTAGGCTGAATGTTAGGTTCTTTTGGCATTTAATGACAATGTGCTTTATAGAAAATCTGAATAGAACTGATTTTTACTTCAGATTAAATATCATAATTTATAGTTATTTCTTGTTGCAGCTTTTAAAGTGATTGTCAAGTGTTTACAGGGAAACCTGTGACCTAATAAATCATCCAAGTATTGCAGTAAATACCTGAATGAAATATTATGATAAATCAGTGACAAATCACTTAGAATTAGTTCTCCAGTACTTTATCATTGATGACCTATGCTTAGGATAGTTTATCAATGTTTGATTGGCCAGGGGCTGACACCCAGAGCCCCCACCGATCAGCAGTTGGCCGGAAATGCTCAGTTCCAGATCTGCCCCATCTTCTGATGGCAGCCGCGGCCGGGTACTTCACAGCTGCCTCCCAATGAGCCGCTATCAGAAGATGGGGCAGCTCTGGAACTGAGCATTGCTTTCCACCTGCTTTTGCCGCCGGCACTGAGGACATCTGATTGGCATGGATGCTGGATGTTGGACCCTGGGCGATTAGACATTGATAACCTATCTAAGAATAGGCCAGTAATGTAAAAATAGGACACAGTGTGTTTAAATGTTCTTTAACCCACCAAACTTTTAACATCTCCAGATGTCGAGGGCAACCTTTAAGACTGCGCCAGTTGTCCAGATTGATTTTCACTGCTCTCAGTGCACTCACTGAAAGGTGCTCAGTAGCCCCATTCAAGAAGCATATTAGAAATGTGCAGTATGTAAATTAATAGTCAAGAATAAAACCTTACTATGGCTAAGTTCACACGTTGTGTTTTTTTCTGCAGCCTGGTCTTTTGGCAGACAAAAAGCTGCTTACAAAAAGCACGTTTTGCTGTGTCCTTGCTGCTTTTTTTGTTGTTTCTTTTGCTGCATTTTTGATGTAGATTATATGTGTCATTTCTCTATAGTACATGTTTAAATTAAGTTAGTTTCGTTCACCAAAAAAGCAGCAAAAGCAGTGCTTAAGTTTTTGCACTTTTCAGTTCTTTTTATGTTGAAAAAATGGTGTAAAAATGCTCACAGAATTGACGTGTTGCTTTTTCTCAAAAACGACGCAGTTTTCCATTTCAGTACATGAGATTTCTGAAATATCATGCTTTTGATGGCATAAAAAAATGCGTAAAAAATGCTGAAAAAACCCCAGAACGTGTGAACATAGGCTAGGACGACTAGAAAATGATGATACACAGGTTACGGGGTCATAGACTTTTGAGCTTATTGACTTTGGTAGTGTAATTCCGGCTCTGGTCTCTTCATAAATGCAGAATTCCCCCTATTCCTTGTGAATCAGCACATTTTCGGCAATATTTACAATGTGGGAATGTATACTTTGATGTGCAAGAACTTTTATTACGTCACTTGTACTAAAAACTTTAATCACAAATTCCGCTTTTGTGCCTTCAACGACAATTTTTTGGCAAAGCGCTAAGCTTTAGTCATCAACTGAACTATTAAGTGGTTTTCTATGTTCTACGTTTATAAATGACCCTGGATCGAGCCCAGCCAAAACCTTTCCTCCAGGCTCTTGCCCTCGTCAGACACTTACTTTTCATTGAAGTGCTTTGATTTATGGTGTTTCATAGAACTGTCAAATCCCATTACCATAATACAGTGACATTTGTAATTTTAATTTAGTGTTGACAGTAAGCCAAGTCATACCTCTTAGTTGAAGTTCTAGACACATACACATTGCTGCCGAGACTGTGTTCCAAAAAAATGCTTCTTTTTTTATTGATGATGTGAATTTTCTTAGAAAAACTCGACATTATGAATAGGATTTCATTACACAGTTGGGGACATGTGATCAATAAGTAATACGTTTTCTTGTGCTTTCTGGTCAACGCTTTAGAAGATTAGATCTGTCATGGATTCATTGTTCTTATCTACAGTACAGGATATATGGTCTTCCACCACATTTCATAAATGTTTTTTGATCTCCCAATTAATTATTGACTTTCTGCATGTTAATTAATGAAGACCAATGTAATGTAAAATAGTCTGCCAGAAAAATCCATACCCAATCCAAATTTGCTAAGCAGACACCATGACAGTGGGTCAATTTCATTGGCACCATTCTTACTTTGGATGCTCAGGGACAGCGTTAGAACAGATAATAGATGACAGAGGGGAATAAAGTTCCACGGACGTGCAAACTTCTTTATTTGAGTAAGTACAACACCCCGGACATAAGATAAAACTTCATGTTAGCATCTATGCATTTCAGGTGTCCACGCGTTTCAGGTTGACACCTTAAACGCGTAGATGCTAATATAAAGTTTTATCTTATGTCCTGTCTTATTCAATTAAAGGAGTTTTCACGTCCGTGGAGCTGGATTTCCCTCTTTCATCTACTATTTCCCCAAACTTATTATCCATACTGCGGACCACAAAGGATATACAAACGGTTAGCTGGAACTCCTCTTTTTCCTTGTTTCCAGAACAGATAATAATTTTATTTCTCACAGGTTTTAAGCCACCAGTTCGATTAGGCACAGGTTCTATAAAAGGGAATCTGTGGCGACATTCAACGTGGTTAGCATTTTTTAGGGTTTAGTCCATTTTGCTTTTGAACATCTGTGAACCCTGTTTGGTATTGCTGCCAAGTTGTTTTAAAACAAGTGTTGGAGTTTTTAGACAGAAAAAAAGTAGCATTTTAAGCTATGTGCCCACGGTAGCTCGCACCTGCGGATTTTGCCGCCGAAAATCTGCGTATTTATCTGGATTTTCTAGATAATTCCGCAGGTTTCAGCAAGTACAGACACTCCCCATGTTATCCTATGGGTCATGGGGAGTGTCTGTGTCCATGCTGCGGTATATACGGCTGTGGAATATGCTACGGATGTCCCACAGCCGCACATAACTGCATGTCAATTATTCCTGCGGAATTCCCGGCCCACCACTATGGAGATTGAGGCCGGGATTTCCGCAGGTAAGTCGCACGAATGTCCGCAGGTTTACCGCAGCTATTTCGCTGTAATCCCACAGTTATGTATAGCTGCGGATTCCGGGGATCAGCTGCGGGAAACCTGCGGACATACCTGCGGATATATCCGCTGGTGCGAGCTCCCGTGGGCACATAGCCCTAAAGTGATTTCTAAAATTTAATTCACATGACCCATTTTTTCCTTGCATTTTTTTTTATCAGTGGTATATTTTTTAAAAAAACACAGGAAGTCATTTTTTAGTACAATTTTTCACCATTGAGATCAAAGTGGCTTGATGCCAAAAATATTTAAAAAAATGCATGAAAAGACCTCCGAAATTTCCAATGCAATTTTCTGGCCAAAGCCTGTATTTTACAGAAAGAAAAAAAAACACATCAAAAAAGCTACAACTGAATATACTTTTAGCAAAAACTAATTTGTCTTTACAGGCAAAATGAGACAGTTTAGGTACTGGGACAAAAGAGGGTAGAAATCTGCACGTATATCTCTGTTTAGAGCTGTATTCTTCTCTAGACTATATTACATTAGACATCATATTCAATAGCGCATACAGCAAGAAAATGTTTCAGGTGCATACATAGGCATATTATTAACTACTAGAAGGTGGCCCGATTCTAACGCATTGGGTATTCTAGAATTTACGTATTGTGTAGTTCATGTATGATTTTTGTTATATATATATATATATAGATGTTGTTGTGTGTAGTTACCAAGTGTTTGTGTAGGGCGCTGTAAATGTTCTGGGTGTTGTCTGGGTGGGGGGGTGTGAGAGTGGTGTATGTGTGTTGCGTTGTGTGTGTTGCGTTGTTTGTGGAGCGCTGTGTGTCTTCAGAATTCTGTGTGTGTGGTGCTGTCTGTGTTGCGCGGTTTGTATGGGTGTGGAGTGCGTGTGTGTGTTTTGGGGGGAGGTATGTTTTGTGCAGTGTGTGTGTTGCGTGGTATGTGCATATATTTATGTATGCCGCGGTGTTTGTGTGTTGGGTGTTGTGTGTGTGCGGCGTTGTCTGTGTGTGTGTGGGTGTCTGTGTAGGGCGGTGTTTGTGGTTCCCAGTGTGTGTGTGGTGTGTTGTGCGGGTGTGGCGGTGTGTGTGTGTGTGTTTTGGGGGGAGGTGTGCACCCCTTATCGTGCTCCATCCCCCATGCTGCACACCCCTCATCGTGCTCCATCCCCCATGCTGCGCACCTCCCATCGTGTTCCATCCCCCATGCTGCGCACCCCCCATCATGCTCCATCCCCCATGCTGCGCACCCCCATCTTGCTTCATCCCCCATGCTGCGCACCCCCCATCGTGCTCCATCCCCCATGCTGCACACCCCCCATCGTGCTCCATCCCCCATGCTGCGCACCCCCTATTGTACTCCATCCCCCATCCTGCGCACCCCCCATCGTGCTCCATCCCCCATGCTGCGCACCCCCCATCGTGCTCCATCCGACATGCTGCGCTGCCCCCATCGTGCTCCATCCCCATGCTGTACACCCCCCATTGTGTTCCATCCCCCATGCTGCGCACCCCCCATCGTGCTCCATCCCCCACGCTGCGCACCCCTCATCGTGTTCCATCCCCCATGCTGCGCACCCCCCCATCGTGCTCCATCTCCCCTGCTGCGCACCCCCCCATCGTGATCCATCTCCCATGCTGCGCACCCCCCCATCGTGATCCATCTCCCATGCTGCGCACTCCCCATCGTGCTACATCTCCCATGCTGCACACCCCCCATCGTGCTCCATACTCCATGCTGCACACCCCCCATCGTGCTCCATCCTCCATGCTGCAAACCCCCCATCGTGCTCCATCCCCCATGCTGGGGCCGCCAGAGGCGGGTCCGACCGTGGCAACGTGTGCCGGGGGCGGGGCTGAGCGGGCGAGACGTCAGCGTATGCCGGCTCCCTGCACATGTGTACCGGGAGCCGGTGTACGCTGGTAACCATGATACACATCGGGTAACTAAGGGATTCGCTTCTTATAGTTACGCGTTGTGTATCATGGTTACCAGCGTGTCCGCCGGGGGCTGTGCCGAGTGTGCCAACGTGTGGCGGGGGCGAGCGGGCGAGGCTTCAGCGTATGCCGGCTCCCTGCACATGTGTACCGGGAGCCGGTGTAAGCTGGAGCGGGGCTGAGCGGGCGAGGCGTCAGCGTATGCCGGCTCCCTGCACATGTGTACCGGGAGCTGGTGTATGCTGGAGCGGGCGATGCGTGCGGAGGTCCGGGGCAAGCGGCTAATCCATGCGGGGGGCGGGGCCAGGCCGAGGCAAGCGGGCAATCCGTGGGGGGGGCGGGGCCAGGCCGAGCCCAGCGACCAATCCGACAGTTGTCACTTTTATGACACTGTCACGGTGACACAATTTTGGAGCAAGACAGACAGACAGAATAAGGCAATTATATATATAGATGATTAGCGAGCACTACCATGCTCGGGTACTCATAACAAGCAATTGGTGCTTGGATGGGCACGACTCAAATACACGATCATAAAGGAAGTCATGGATCTTTCCGGAAGAGTTCACGGATAAATGTTTGAATTCCCCTTGACTTCCATTATACTCAAGTACTTGAGTTGCGCCCATCTGAGCATCCAACTGCTCGTTACAATTACCGAGCATGGTAGTGCTCGCTCATCACTACTTATTAACCTATTGTATTCCAGATAGATATAAAATATAAATCCAGCGCAATCACATGGAATATTAAAAAGTTGTCTTCTTTATTGGTAGTTTTTCATAAAATCCAAAAGGTCAGACCATGATTAAGACAGTTTGTTGAAACGCGTCGCTCTGACCTGGGCATCCTTTATTTTTATGCTGCATGTACCTTTTGGATTTTATGAAAAACTATCAATAAAGAAGACAACTTTTTAATATTCCATGTGATTGCGCTGGATTTATATTTTATATCTATTTGGAGACTTCTGACCATCCGTGCGCTGATCATCCACCACAGGACGATTATGGGACTGCAGCAGGCTTGGTGAGCTGATATTACCTATTATTGCTTATTATTGTATTCCAGAAATCTTAATTATTATTATTTTGGCAGCCACTACACAACTATACATCAGTATGCATTTTTTAATAATATAGAAATAAGTGCGTGCACTGTTGCCATTTTATGTATATTTGGCCACTGCAAAAAAATAAACATGTATGTTTTGCAGGCAACCAGATATAAAAGCAAATGTGATATATTAAGGCTGCTTTCACATAATAAGTATTTTGTAAGTTTTTCTGCAGCATTTGGGCACCTATTGGGATTTTTATGTGTTTTAAGCCTTATGTGGTTTTTGCCTCTTTTTGATATGTCCTGTTTTACATAAAGCTGCTTTGTTTTTGATAATTCCTGGTAGTTGGCTTTGCGGAAACGCATTAAAAATGCAATTGCGTTTTTTACCTGCGTCTTTTCTGCATACCTACGAGAGAAAGTGCTATGTTGCAGATTTCAAACAAGCACCGCAGGTAGTTTACACTGAGTAAAAAAGAAGCATAGCAGGCAGTAGATTTCTATAAATCCAATCCACTTTGGTGGAACTGAAAGATGGTGCGTTTTATTTCACCGTGAAAATATACGCAGCGTCAAATAGTCTCCAAAAACTCATGGTATATACTAAGAGCCTAAGCTACTGTGTATTGATACATTCCATATTTGTAATATCCCCATGTATAAATTCATTATTTATTATTTCTGAAAGCTAGATAAATAACTATCATTTCTACTTTTCATCTCTATCTTTGCATTTTTCTTTTGCTCCAGTGGATCTTTTGGAACTGGGCACCACTCACAACATTTTCAAACAGCACGAGCTGAATCAAAATCAACAATTATTGTCTGTTCCCGAAATCATCAACATCCTGACCAGTCTCTACGATGGGCTTGAGGAGAAAAACAAGGATCTGGTTAATGTGCCTCTCTGCGTTGACATGTGTCTGAACTGGCTGCTTAATGTCTATGACACGTGAGTTAATGCTTTCTTTACAATTCAGTCTGATGATAACTGCTTGGAAACCAACTGAAAAATGGTCCCTGTACGATAATGATAATAGACTGTATGCCCCTTACAGACTGGTATAGTACAATATTCCAAGACAATAACTATGATATATCATTATTCAACTGCTATTAAAATTCATGTATAGGAGACAGTAATACCTTTATGGAAATTACCTTGCTTAGTAAAATTGAGTGGAATTGGTAATATTACATACCGTTCAATGCCAAGATGCACACATAGGTCTTCTTGATATTGTGTAGATGAATCACTTGCATGAAGTAGATGTAAACTGGTCAGTTAAGTGCTTAGATAAAGAGGTCACCTGAAAGCCTTCATATGACATTTGATCATAAATCACAATCAAAAGAATACAGCAGCACTCTGTAAGCACTAAGATCTATGCAAACATACAATAATATGAATGTAAACTGCATATGAGGAATATACTTTAAAAAAATTAAGGTACTTAGCGCACAAATTGGCTAAGTACCGTATTTTTCGCTTTATAAGATGCACCTGATTATAAGACGCACCCCCAAATTTGGTGAAGGAAAAGAGATTTTTTTTTTTAATCTTAAATGGGGTCTGTCTTATAATGCTAGTGTTCGTCTAACAAACCATATAGGGTATATGTCCCTCATAGCCCCTCCATCCTAAAATTAGCCCCCTTAATCTGGATATGGCCCCTTTATATTGAATATAGCCCCCTTGTGCTGGCACACATCCCCCAGTGATGCCACATGTCCCCTATTGCTGGCACACGTCCCCTATTGCTGGCACACATCCCCTATTGCTGGCACATGTGTCCTATTGATGGAACACGTCCCCTATTTATGGCACATGTCCCCCTGTTCTGGCACACGTCCCCTATTGCTGGCACATATCCTCTACAGCTGGCACATGTCTCCTATAGATGGCACACGTCTCCTACAGCTGGCACAAGTCTCCTATGGATGGCACACGTCCCCCTGTGCTGCCCATGGCCTCCTATGGATGGCACACGTCCCCCTATGCTGCCCATGGCCCCCTATGGATGGCACACGTCTCCCTGTGTTTGATATGGCCCCCTATGGATGGCACACGTACACCTGTGTTTGATATGGCCCCCTATGGATGGCACACCTCACCCTGTGTTTGATGTGGCCCCCTATGGATGGCACACCTCCCCTTGTGTTTGATATGGCCCCCTATGGATGGCACACCTCCCCCTGTGTTTGATATGGCCCCCTATGGATGGCAAACCTCCCCCTGTGTTTGATATGGCCCCCTATGGATGGCAAACCTCCCCTTGTGTTTGATATGGCCCCCTATGGATGGAACACCTCCCCCTGTGTTTGATATGGCCCCCTATGGTAAGCACACCTCCCCCTGTGTTATATATGGCCCCCATGCTGCTGCCCATAGTAAAATAAAACACTCTTTCCTTACCTTCTCCAGCGCTGCAATCCCGGTGTCTCCCTCCGTGCTGCTGGGCTCCTGCACTTCCTGGTTCTCGGTGTCGGTCATGTGATCGGCACAGCAGAGTGATATCATCTCTGCATGCCTGATCAGCAGAGAGACCGGGAGATCAGCGCTGGAGGAGGTAAGTAAAGAATTTTTTATTTTACTATGGGCAGCAGCATGGAGGCCATATCTAACACAAGGGGGGCATGTGCCATCAAAGGTGGGCGCAGGCACATATAATATGCGACGCTCCCCCTGCCCATCACCGCGGTGCAGTTTTGGCACCACGGTGATGGACAGCAGCAGTGCATATTATATGAGCGGGAGCAGGAGATCTCCCACTGCCTCCTGCAGCTTTCACCAGCCTCCACCAGCCTCCAGCACCACTCCAGAGCTTACCCCACCTCCCCTGGAGCCTGTAGTATATATATATACCCGTATACTCGTATTATAAGACGCACCCCCTACTTTCCCCCAAAATTTGGGGGAACAAAAGTGCGTCTTATAAAGCGAAAAATACGGTACCTTCTTTTTTTGTATCAATTTCAATTTCATGTATTCTATTTTTGCATATATCTTAGTGCTTACAGAGTGCTGCTGTATTCTTTTGATTGTGTTTTGTGTAGTTATAGTAGGTGGCACCTGTTCACACTTGCTATGTTCTAATTGGAGATGCAATTTGCTCAGTTAGACCAATTTTTCTATTGTTTTTGATTTGTGCTGAGAATGAATCTTTGGGCTAATAAGAAACAAAAACTCAGATGTCTTGTAAGGCTTATGCTACAACTAAAGGTTTTGAAGGATTACCCAACTTGTACCTTTGTCAGATGCCTCCTAAGTAGCCATCCCTCCAGAAATTCCAGGACAGTCTCTAAAAATAGGGCACTTATTTGCTCTGTCTGTAAAAACAAAAATAAGGCGTCCGTGATATTTTATTGAAGCTGAAGAAACTTATACAGATTAATTTGACTGTAATTATCATCATTTTATAGTTTACAGTGAATGCAGCTTATGCCTTTACTAGCCGTAGTACCTGGCGTTGCATGATATAGTAACTGTCTCGCTATCTCTCTCCCACTCCCCCTCTCTTCCAGTTTCTGTCTATCTTCCTCTCAATCTCTCTGTCTGCCTCTGTCTGTCTTGTCTGTCTCTGTCAGTCTCTTTCCCTGTCTGTCTATCAATCTGTCTGTCTTTCTCTGTCTCTTTCCCTGTCTGTCTGTGTGTCTGTCTGTTTCTGTATGTCTGTCTGTTTCTGTATGTCTGTCTCTGTATGTCTGTCTCTGTTTCTTTCTGTTTATCTATTTCTCTGTCTGTCTGTTACTGTATTTGTCTCTATCTCTCTGGCTGTCTGTCTCTGTGTGTATATCTGTCTCTCTGTCTATCTCTTTCCCTGTCTGTCTCTGTGTCTGTCTATTTCTCTATCTCTCTGTCTCTGTTTGTCTTTCTCTATCTGTCTGTCTCTTTCCCTGTCTGTCTCTTTGTGTCTGTCTGTTTTTCTGTCTTTCTCTATCTTTTTCTGTTTGTGTCTACCTATGTCTGACTGTCTCTTTCCCTGTCTGTCTGTTTTTCTCTTTGCCTGTTGCCTCTGCCTGCCTCTTTCCCTGTCTGTCTCTCTGTCTCTTTCCCTGTCTGCCTCTGTCTGTCTGTCTCTGTCTGTATCTTTCCATGTCTGTCTCTTTCCCTGTTGTCTGTCTCTTTCCCTTTCTGCCTCTGTCTGTTTCTGTCTTTGTCTGTCTCTTTCTGTATCTTTCCCTGTCTGTCTCTCTCCCTGTCTGTCTGTCTCTTTCCTGGTCTGTCGCTTTCTCTGTCTGTCTCTTTCTTTGTCTGTCTCTTTCGCTGCCTCTTTCTGTCTCTTTCCCTGTCTGCCTTTCTCTTTGTCTGTCTGTCTCTTTCCCTGTCTGTCTCTTTCCCTGTCTGTCGATCTCTGTCTGTGTGTCTCTTTCCCTGTCTGCCTCTTTCCCTTTCTGTTTGTCTCTATGTGTCTCTATCTCTTTCCCTGTCTGCCTCTGTTTTTCTGCCTCTGTCTGTCTGCCTCTGCCTGTCTTTGTCTGTCTGCCTCGGTCTGTCTCTGTCTATCTGCCTCTTTCCCTGCCTGTCTCTGTCTGTTTGTGTCTCTCTGTCTCTCTTTCTACGCCTATGTCTGTCTGTGTCTGCCTGTCTCTCAGTCTGTCGCTCCCTGTCTGTCTGTCTCTCTGTCTCTCTATCCGTTTCTCCACAGAAATCATATTTCCTCACACTTCTTATACTGAGAATGTCCTTCATTCCTATAGCAACCAATCACAGCTCATATTAATGACCTGTAGCTCTCAGCTCCATTGACTTTAATGTAAGCAGGTTTTTTGGTGAATAACTGTAAAGTGCGGGGTTAAAATTTCCACTCAAAACATAATCTATGACGTTCCCTGAGTCACATGAGGCGTCTGTGCAAAATGTTGTGATTGTAAATGAGACACACACATACATACACGCGCACACACACACACACACACACACACACACACACACACACACACACACACACACACACACACACACACAGCTTTATATATTAGATATAAGTATTATGGGCTGAATAACATGGATCACTTCTAATCACATTGATTTATTATGGTTTTCCAATATGTTCGTTAAAAAATGCTGACTGTCTGCGAATTTTTGGTAAGATGTGCAGAAAAATATAAGAAGTCAAATTGGCAACCCTGATGTCTCTGAAGTATTCCAGTGTGTAGCCTTACAGTGGCATACCATATGTCACCCAAAGGCTCCTGTGATAAAAAATGCATTTTATGGCAAGTTGAAAAAAAATTATACTAATGTAAATCAGCCTGACGTAGCCCAAAAGTACACTTTTTTGGATTTTTTTAAAAATATACAAAATAGTGGCCGTCATTGTTTTCTGTTGGCAGCTGCTTTGCATATATTCAAGGGAATAGGCTGCATAAAATCCAAATACCATAAGTACCATGGTTATGTTCTATAATGTAATAAAACAGTCAATCCAGGTCCAAACTAAAGAGATTATGGCAGTCAGCCAATAATGAAGTTGCTTAATTTATTGTATACAGCGAACAAGCAGGATAAAAGCAGGAGAAAATGTAACAGATATCCCATGGCCATTTTATTTCATCAGTCACTTTCTCAAGGCTCAAGATAGTGGTGCTATTTCTGGGGAAAAGAATCATTCTTTATTAAGGGAATCTGTCAGCAGGTTTTTCCTGATTAAGCTGACAGCAGCATGAGGTAGGGCTGGAGACGCTGATTCCAGCAATGTATCACTTGGTATACTGTGTTTAGCAGTTATGACAGAGTTTTCCCTGCTGTAAATCTAGCAGAGCTCAGTTATTGAGCTGTGTATAGCCCCACTCACACCTCAGCTTTCTTTGTATATTGTACAGTGAGTGAGAGCTGCTAATTAGTGGTGGAGGCGTGGTTCTACTTGGAGGCATAAGGCCAGATGTCCTGTAGTGATCTCTTGCTAATAAAACACCAATTGTACTGAAACATCAAAACACAGCCCAGTTAGCAACACATCACTGTAATCAGGGTCTCTAGTGCTACATTTTATGCTGCTCTCCGATTACATAGCAAAAACCTAGTGACAATTTCCTTGAGTTGAAAAATTTTGTGTATTCCAATTTTTTTTTCGCCATCTACATAGTGGTGCTTGAAAGTATGTGAAACTTAAGGCCCCGTCACACTAAGCAACATCGCTAGCAACATCGCTGCTAATGAACAACTTTTGTGACGTTGCTAGCGATGTTGCTGTGTGTGACATCCAGCAACAACCTGGCCCCTGCTGTGAGGTCGCTGGTTGTTGCTGAATGTCCTGGGCCATTTTTTAGTTGTTGCTGTCCCGCTGTGAAGCACAGATCGCTGTGTGTGACAGCGAGACAGCAACAACTAAATGTGCAGGCAGCAGGAGCCGGCTTCTGCGGAGGCTGGTAACCAATGTAAACATCGGGTAACCAAGAAGCCCTGTCCTTGGTTACCCGATATTTACCTTCGATACCAGCCTCCGCCGCTCTCACTGCCTGTGCTGCCGGCTCCTGCTCTGTGCACATGTAGCTAGCTGCAGGACACATCGGGTTAATTAACCTGATGTGTGCTGTAAGTAGGAGAGCAGGGAGCCAGTGCTAAGCATTGTGCGCTGCTCCCTGCTCTGTGCACATTTAGCTGCAGCACACATCAGGTAATTAACCCCATGTGTGCTGTAAGTAGGAGAGCAGGGAGCCAGCGCTAAGCATTGTGCGCTGCTCCCTGCTCTGTGCACATTTAGCTGCAGCACACATCGGGAAATTAACCCGATGTGTGCTGTAACTAGGAGAGCAGGGAGCCAGCGCTAAGCATTGTGCGTTGCTCCCTGCTCTGTGCACATGTAGCTGCAGTACACATCGGGTAATTAACCCGATGTGTGCTGTAACTAGGAGAGCAGGGAGCCAGCGCTCAGTGTGCGCTGCTCCCTGCTCTCTGCACGTGTAGCTCCGTGCGGTGGTAACCAAGGTAAATATCGGGTTGGTTACCGATATTTACCTTAGTTACCAAGCGCAGCATCTTCCACGCGGCGCTGGGGGCTGGTCACTGGTTGCTGGTGAGCTCACCAGCAACTCGTGTAGCCACGCTCCAGCGATCCCTGCCAGGTCAGGTTGCTGGTGGGATCGCTGGAGCGTCGCAGTGTGACATCTCACCAGCAACCTCCTAGCAACTTACCAGCGATCCCTATCGTTGTTGGGATCGCTGGTAAGTTGCTTAGTGTGACGGTACCTTTACATACTTTCAGTATCTAGTGTTGAGCAATAAATGTACCTAAACATTGTCGGTAATTGTTATTTGGTCCTGCACAGCAGCTTTGAGGACTTTTAGCCCATTTCTCCTTACTACACAACTTTAAAGGGAACCTGTCAGGTGCAATATGCACCCAGAACCACGAGCAGTTCTGGGTACATATCTCTAATCCCTGCCTATAACTGTCCCTGTATAAACTAGCATAGATAAAGAGATCTTTAGAAAGAGTATTTCTAAATATCTTTTATCTCATACTAATGTTGGCACGCCCACAGGGGGGTATTAACATGCTATTCAATTCAGCATCACCAGCAGAGCAGCACGTACCTGTGTTCGCTGTGACCTCTCTTCTGAGTCCCCAGCACTTCCAGTCATGTGCACTAGACCTCTCTGAAGCTGGGACGCATACACCTGGCTTCATACTACGCATGACCGGAAGTGCCCGGCATTCAGAAGCGCGGTCACAGCGAACACAGGTACGCGCGTCACCGCTGGTGACTCTAAATTGAATAGCATGTCCCATCTATTTATCTATGCTACTAGATACAGGGACAGTTAGGCAGGGATTAGCAATATGCACCCAGAACTGCTCGTGGTTCTCTCTGGCCCATTGATCTCCCAGCAGCGGACTTAAGGAAATATTGCCCAGAAGTGGCACATGCGCAGATGAGATCTTGGCTTATCATTGAGCTGAGAGCTCAATCTGCGCACGCGCAGACAACGGACGCCATTATTTGAAGCCCCAGTACAGCTGCAGCAGCACAGCCATTCCAACACCAGCACAGCCGCCCCAGCACAGCTGCCACTACTGACAGTTTCTGGGACAGCATCTGGGATAGCTGCTGGCTGCAGCGCCTGCAGCATCGCCCTTCTGCAGCACTGCCCCAGCCTCCTGTGACCCCGCTCCACCACTGCTGCTGCCCCCTCCGGTAGACACCACCACATTATGACACCGACCCCCTTTTTTTCTCTAAATTTGGAGTGCATGTTATAATTCCATGTGTCTTATAAACCAAAAAATACGGCACCTAGCTCAAAAAAGGGCCACATCCCTGTTTGTACAAAGTACAAGAAACTAAAGCAAAACTAAAGAAATAAGACAGAGCATTAGTTGGTATAAATGCAACGTATAAGAGCATGTTCACACTGTGGCCATTTAACAGGCAAAACTTAAGGTAAAAATAAAATGAGCATATACCCTGCTGTGAGTAAAAGTAATATTACATATAAATAACATAAGGTACTTAGTAAACACTGTTTTTGATTAAAAAAAAGTGTAAAAGCCATCCCACCACAACAAGGTGTACCCCAGTTGGGTGGGTCATATCCTCTAATATTAAAACCTCACCTTGTGTCAGATGATATCAATGTAGATAGAGTCAGAGCAGGGCCAGGGCCTCACTGTTCAGACATTGTCCCTATGTAGCTATATAACTGAAAGGCCTAGCTCAGTTTGATCTTTAACCATTACTTGTGTCTTTGGGTTGTTGTCTTGCTGCATGACCCACGTTCTCTTGAGTTTCAACTCATGGACAGATGTCCTGACATTTTCCTGCAATATGTCAATAAAATTTAGAATTCATTGTTCTATCAATGATCTCAAGCTGTCCTGGCACAGATGCAGTATACCAGGCCCAAACCATGATACTTCTACCACCATATTTCACAGATGGTATGAGGTTTTTTCATCTCCTAACTACTGGCAGAATGTAGAACTCTAATCAAGCACTTATGAAATGTTCCCAGTGTTTGCAGGTTAATTTGCTTTTACGCCATGTCTCACACGTTCAACTCTACTGGCTTTGTTTAGAAGTGTTTTAGATGGTTCCGATGTAGTGAAGCCTTTTTCAACTTAGACATTCATGCCGTTTATAACTTTAATGTTAACCATGTAGACACATTCATATAATTAAACAGCATTTGAGGCGCATCTGCCGGTTTCATGCTGTTAGCCTGGAATTTAATTACAAGCTCCTCAAAGTGAACATGTTGACAGGCTGCAGTCTAGCCCACTAACACCAGACCATGCTACGAAAAGAAGCTTTTCTTGTTAAAATCCTGACAGCAGCAGTTTTGTGAGTGCTGTCAAGATAGCAGCCACATTTTGGACTGTTCAATCCTGCTGGAGCTGAAAGATGAGTAAGAGATGACAGCCCATCAGATTCATGGACCAACTGTGAATTATGGGCAATAATATGCTTTCTGTAGCAACTAAGTAATTGTAATAAAAAATGTTTATTTAAACATGGCTTTCACAACCACTTATAATCGCCTATTGCTTATAATCAAGCACTAGATTTCAGCTTTGAAATGTGACTCTTTAGAAGCTAAAAGACTGTAGATTTCACTAATTACAATAAAAAAAATAGTGTGACCCTGGGTCACTTCTCACGGAGAAGCCGTTAGGTGGGGAAATCAGAGCCAGGTCAAAAGCCAGAAGAGTACGTCAAAGACAAAGTAATAAGACAAACAGATAGTCAGAGGTAAAGTCAGGTAACAATGGTGCGTCAAGGCAAAAGGGTTAATCCAAGTGAGTAGTCAAAAGGTAATTCCAAAGTCAGGCAACAAAGATCAGAATATCAGAACAAATTCACCACTGAGCAAAGCTACAACTGGCAATGGTCTGACCATTGCCAGCCAGCTAAATAGCCACCAGGTAAGCACTTTTAACTGGTAGCACCTAGAGGAATCCCTTTAAGCCCCACCAGAGAGGGCAGGTGCTGTCATTCACAATACTGACAGCCCACTATGCCCTTGATCCTATAGGATCGCTGAACTTTCACTGACGGCATCCATAGGACACCATGTGTGGTGAAATTGTGATAAATAGAATATTTACATACTTGTTAAAGGGGTAATCTCACTAGACATTGGTGGCACAAAGCAATGCTATCATTGTATGATTATTTAGGACCTAACTGTTCTGTTCCTTTCACATTACTAAAACAAAGAGGTGGCTGTGGTAGGAAAGCTTTCTCTAGCAGTAGGATCTTTACCTATTGTCTATTATAGGCCAACCATACAGCCTCCAAAAGCCATGAGGAATTGTCAAGAAGTGCAAAAGCGGCACAACAATTTGTTAATGGCTTTTATTAGTGGCATACATACTAAGCTTGAGACTAATAGGTAATAGGCCAATATCAGGCGCTAAGCTAATATTTTCTTAGCTGCTGGTGGATATTTTTAATGTTCAAGGCTGCGCTATGTTATTTCACAGTGCCCTCAGCCTGTGTTTGTCCAGTCATGGCAAATAATATGGAACCTGCAGCTGATACTGCTGAACAAGATTATGTTGCACATTACAATTCTAAAGTGGGCTTTACACGCTGCAACATCGCTACCGATGTCGCGAGCGATAGTACCCGCCCACGTCGGTGGCGAGTCACAGAGTGATCGCTGCCGTAGCGAACAATATCGCTACGGCAGCGTCACAAACAGTTACCTGTTCACCAACGTCACTGTGGCCGCCGAACAATCTCTCCTTTAATGTGGAGGTTTGTTCGGCGTCACAGCGGCATCACTAAGCGGACGCCCAATAGAAGCAGAGAGGTGGAGATGAGTGGTCGGAACATCCCGCCCACCTCCTTCCTTCCTCATTGCCGGCGGCCGCAGGTATGATGTTGTTCCTCGTTCCTGCGGTGTCACACATAGCGATGTATGCTGCCGCAGGAACGACAAACAACCTGCGTTCCAAACGATGAACGATTTTTTAAAAATGAACGACGTGTACACGACGAACGATTTGACACCTTTTTGCGATTATTACTGATCGCAAAAAGGTGTCACACACAACGACATCGCTAATGAGGCCGAATGGCGTCACCAACACCGTGACCCCGACGATATCTCGTTAGCGATATCGTTGTGTGTAAATGGGCCTTAACACTTAAATAGTACTTCAAAAGGGGTTTTTCCAATTTCCAAATCTCTCAAGGGAATAGAGATAGCTGTGCATGCACGTTAATTTCTGCATTCCTGACAGCTAGAGACTTGGCACTATTCTCAAAATTTATATATATATATATATATATATATATATATATATATATATCGGGATATGCATCTAACATTTATGGCATATCCATCAGACATGCCATACATAACCAGTATAGTACATTTTTTTTAATATAGGGTAAAAGTTTTAGTGACTTTAAACTATGGCATATGCTTACCAGTCCATACATCCATATCCTTTAAAGAGGTTTTCCACTATTTTAATATTGATTGCCTATTTTTAGGATGGGTAATCAATGTCTGATCAGCCGTGGGCCAACACTCCGCACCCCCACCAATCAGCTGTTCCTGGTGCTGGTGGCTGCAGCCTGTGGCAGGAAATGCTCAGTTCCAAAGCTTCTCCATCTTCTAATATTGGCTGCGGCCAGATACTACACATCCACGTCCTATGCAAATCAATAGGGGGTGGATGTGCCGTACCCAGCCGCAGCCAATATCAGAAGACGGCACAGCTTCGGAACTGAGCATTTCCAGCCACAGGCAACTGTCACTGGCACTGAGAACAATTGATGTTTGGGGTGTCAGACCACGGCCAATCAGACATTGATGGCCTATCTTAATAATAGGAAATCAATGTTAAAGTATTAGACAACCTCTTTAAAGTCTGGATTTGTACTGTATGTGGCCTATTAAATGATTTTTGCATGCTTCTATAGATACAGCTGGTTTTCTGGATGCAGTTGCAGATGTCAGCACAGAATGACTATTCAAACCAAGTACAGGTGCTTGGTGCACTCCTGGGGTGACCAAAGAATGCCCTTTCCCACCTCCTTGTTTTCCCACTGTCTCCATAACAAGCCTCTTCTTTGATTAACAGCTCTGATTTTATAGAGCCAGAGAAGGGCGGAGATAGAAGGAAAACAAGTACTGAGGAAGGTGAACTTAAATATTTGCCCACGCCAAGGGTGCAGTTGCCTGCACTTGATTGGAATAGTCATTCAGCTCTGTCAGACTGCCTTTAAGATCTGAAAATCAGGGGCCCATGATGGAGGAAGGCCCTTTTGTAGATTTCTCCAACACTGTTGTGATCATTCCACTTTGTCCCTTTGTAGATTGTTTTTCTCAGGACATTGAGGACAGGGCATGGTGTGTCTCCATGCTCAGAAGATGCCTTTTTGTATAGTTCGCAAAAATGTTTTTTCTTAAATAAATGTGATCTATCCCAGGATACAAATACACATCTTGCACCATGGTAAACTAGAGCTTTAGCAAAGAACCACAGTCTGCACTGCTAAGGATTTTTTTCTGTTTAGAGAGATATCGTATTCTTCTTTACAGGCAAGCTGTACTGGTACATAGAGATACACGTATACAGTGCCTTGCAAAAGTACTCAGCTCCCTTGAATTTTTCAACCTTTTCCCACATTTCAGGCTTCAAATATGAAGTTAAAAATTTTAATGTTATGGTGAAGAAACAACAACAAGTGGGACACAATTATGAAGTTGAACAAAATGTATTGCTTATTTTAAACTTTTTAAAAACTTACATAACTGAAAAGTGGGGAGTGCAATATTATTTGGCCACTTTACTTTCAGTGCAGCAAACTCACTTCAGAAGTTCATTGAGGATCTCTGTATGATCCAATGTTGTCCTAAATGACTGATGATAAATATAAGACACCTGTGTGTAATCAAGTCTCCGTATAAATGCACCTGCTCTGTGATAGTCTCAGTGTTCTGTTTAAAGCACAGAGAGCATCATGAAGACCAAGGAACACAACAGGAAAGTCTGTGATATTGTTGTGGAGAAGTTTAAAGCCGGATTTGGTTACAAAAAGATTTCCAAAACTTTAAACTTCCCAAGGAGCACTGTGCAAGCGATCATATTGAAATGGAAGGAGTATCATACCACTGCAAATCTACCAAGACCCGGCCGTCCATCCAAACCATCTCAAACAAGGAGAAGACTGATCAGAGATGCAGCCAAGAGGCCCATGATCACTCTGGGTGAACTGCAGAGATCTACAGCTGAGGTGGGAGAGTTTGTCCATAGGACAACAATCAGTCGTACACTGCACAAATCTGGAATTAATGGAAAAGGGGAAAGAAAAAAGCCATTTCTCAGAGATATCCACAAATAGTGTTGTTTAAAGTTTGCCACAAGCCACCTGGGAGACACACCAAACATGTGGAAGAAGGTGCTCTGATCAGATGAAACCAAAATCGAAGTATTTGGGCACAATGCCAAATGATATGTTTGGCGTAAAAGCAACACAGCTTATCACCCTGAACACACCATCCCCACTGTCAAACATGGTGGTGGCAGCATCATGGTTGGGGCCTGCTTTTTTTCAGCTGGGACAGGGAAGATGGTTAAAATTGATGGGAAGATGGATGGAGCCAAATACAGGACCATTCTTGAAGAAAACCTGTTGGAGTCTGTGTAAGACTTGAGACTGGGACGGAGATTTGTCTTCCAGCAAGACAATTATCCCAAACAAAAACCAAAATCTACAATGGAATGGTTCACAAATAAACATATCCAGATGTTAGAATGGCCAAGTCAAAGTCCAGACGTGAATCCAATGGAGAATCTGTGGAAAGAGCTGAAAACTGCTGTTCACAAATGCTCTCCATCCAACCTCACTCAGCTTGAACTGTTTGCAAAGGAAGAATGGGCAAGAACTTCAGTCTCTCGATGTGCAAAACTGATAGACACATACCCCAAGGGACTTGTAGCTTTAATCACAGCAAAAGGTGGCGCTACAAAGTATTAACTTAAGGGGACAAATAATATTGCACGCCCAAATTTTCAGTTATTTTTTTAAAAAGTTTAAAATAAGCAATAAATTTCGTTCAACTTCACAATTGTGTCCCACTTGTTGTTGATTCTTCACTATAACATTAAAAGTTTTATCTTCATGTTTGAAGCCTGAAATGTGGGAAAAGGTTGAAAAATTGAAGGGGGACTGAATACTTTCGCAAGGCACTGTACATCTCTATATAACAGCACACCTCTATATACCTATATATGAGAAATAGAATAAAAATGCAAAACATCTTTTTCTGCAATATTAGTAAAAAATAATGAAAAACAATTACAATGACAACATTTGTAATATACTTTTTAAAAATTAATGTCACAGTAACAGTGATTTTCCATTTAATTTATGAAAAAAGTTAATACAATTATAACTTCCATTGGAACTATATACAATTATGACTTACATTGGAACTATACAGTAGCACTTTAAAAAGTTATAGTTCATCTTGAAAAAAAAAAAAAAAAAATCAAAATTTCATATAGTTAAGCTTAGTTAGAAATGAAAAAAGTGAAAGTCCAGGACTTTGATGTCCTATGATTAGGGTAGGTTTTTATACCTCATTGATAGGAATAGGTCATTAATATCTATCGATGGGGGTGCAACACCTGGCAGCTATACCCAGTGCCTCGATGAGCTTAGTTGTGGAGGTGCCTAGCACACCTCCATCAATTGCAGAGTGGCCACAGCTGAGTTCTGCACATATGCTCCCTATTAATTTGATAGGCCATAAATATAAGGGTTCTGGACGACCCTTTAAAGGGAATCTGTCAGCAGGTTTTTTGCTATGTAAACTGAAGACCGCATGCTGCAAGGCTTAACACAGAAAATTCAGGAATGACTTTTTTGTCAAGGCTCGATCTGTTGTTTATTTTCTGTTTAGGAGCAGGACTTACAATGTCACCTGCATGGCAGTCTGGCACACCCCCTCCACTGTTTGACACCTCGCTGTCAATGATGAATCTCTCTTGAGAGCCTGTTGTGGGCAAGGAAGCTCACTCAGCTCTGCTACATGACTAAATCTTAAAATTCTGATTAGCCAGTAATCTAATGCGGGCTTCACACGGTACGATCTATCGTACGATTGCACGAGCGATTGTACCCACCCCCGTCGTTTGTGCGTCACGGGCAATTATTTGTCCGTGGCGCACAAAGTCGTTAAACCCCCATCACACCTTCTGAGCGACCTCGCTGTGGGCGGCGAACATCATCTTCCTGAAGGGGGAGGGACGTTCGGCGTAACAGCAACGTCACACAGCGGCCGGCCAATAGAAGCGGAGATGAGCGTGACGTAAACATCCCGCCCACCTTCCTTCCGCATAGCCGGTGGGAGCCGCGGGACGCAGGTAAGCTGTGTTCATCGCTCCTGGGGTGTCACACGGAGCGATGTGTGCTGCCCCGGGTACGATTATCAACCAGCGCCATTAAAAATAAACAATTTTTTAAAAATAAGCAACGAGTACACAACTCACTATTTGTGAGCGATTCTGCGTCGCTCGGAGGTGTCACACGAAACGACGTCGCAAGCGATGCCGGATGTGAGTCACGAAAACCGTGACCCTGACGATGGATCGCGCGATAGCTCGTCTCGTGTGACACCCGCATAAGTGATACATCGTTGGATTCAGCATTTCTTTGCCTACATCATTCTGTTCTTAGATGAGGTAGCAAAAACCTGCTGACAGATTCCCTTTAAGTCTATTACAACTATGAATGACTGTACAAAAAAAATAATCATCTGGTCATGTGAACAAGTGTATCATTAAAATGTTATTTTGTATACACGTTATGTGCATATGTCATATTTATTTTCTTGTGTGCATGTTTTACAATGTATTCATGTGTGTGTGTAATGTGTAAATGTGTGTTTGTGCACATTTTTTGTATTGTGCCTATGCATGTAAATGTGCGTGCGTTTTCATGGGTGGAGCCTGACAAATGAGTCTTCCACTGTAAGCGGCAGCTTTTTTCTAAGGCTATGTGCGCACTTACCGGATTTTGACGCGGATTTTCCGCGGATTTGCTGCATGTTTCGCTGCAGAAAATGTTCATAACATCTCTGCAGTGAATCACCAGCAAATCCTATGGAGAAAAAAAATCCTGTGCGCACTGGGCGGAATTTGACAGCTGCATGTTTTGCTGCGGGAATCCCGCAGCAAAAACAAGTGCATGTCACTTCTTTTCCGCACATCGCTGCGGGATTTCACTCCATTGACTCAATGTTAATCATGAAATCCCGCAGGGAATAACGCAGGCAGCAAATTCTGTGCGGTTCACTGCGTTTTCCTGCGTTATTCCCTGCGGTATTTCGCGGTTTACCTCCGGTAATGTGCATCGCTTGTCTGCGGTTTTGCAGGGAAGTGATGTCATTACAGGAAGAGGAAGCCGTGCAGAGTAAGCACACACATATCACTGACACAGACACAGACATCACAGACATAGAACACATAGACACAGACACATAGAACACACATAGAAAGAAAACGGAAATATAGAAAACAAAGAACGTGGGCTCCGCTGTATATTTACCTTCCAGCCGAGGTAAGCACACAGCGGCAGCCCGGTATTCTCAGGCTGGGGAGGGAGAGGGGCAGGGATAATGTCCCCCGCCTCACTCCCCCTCCGGCAGCCGAGAATATCAGCCGCAGCTGCCCCGGCATTGTCGCATGCATTATGCGACAATACCGGCATGTCCTCGGCTCTTCTTGCCATCGTGTAGCAGTGGTGGCAAGGTAATACAAGGGGTTAATGGTGATGGGGGACCACCGCCATTAACTCCAGGCTTGATCATGGCAGCGTCTATGTGACAGCTGACATGATCAACCCGTAAGTAAAGTGAATAAAACACACACACAGAAAAATCCTTTATTTTAAATAAAACCAACAAGCCTCGTTCACCATTTTATTAACCCCTCCCAAACAAAGCTCCGACATAATCCACAGCTCCGACTCCGGCGTCCTGCACTGCTGACATCCAGCCGCGACTGTCACAGACACAGCGCTGAATGCAGCAGACAGCAGAGGTAATTACCGGTCATTTCCCACGGCCGGTAATGTGAACTCACTGCCGACCGTGGGAAATGCAGCGATCTGTCATCTATCTATCTATCTATCTATCTATCTATCCCTCTGTTTTGTCTATCTATCCCTCTATCTCTTCTTCTGTCTATCCACTATCAGAATTAAATGTATTTTTTTTTTTCTTTTTTTTTTTTTCAATGTGCTTTATTGCATTGAATGCAATAAAGCACATCCCAACCCGCACGCGGCAAAACCGCGGAAATACCGCAAATAATACCGCGGTAAAACCGCGGCAAACCACATGCGGTTTTCGGGTGCGGTTTCCCGCGGTTTTTTTTTACCGCGGGTGCGGTAATCTTTGAGGGCATGCGGAATTTTCTCAAGAAAATTCCATTTCCCAGTGCGCACAGAGCCTAACACTGTATTTTACTTGAGCTAATTTTAGTTTCTGTTGAATCCTGTAAAAGCGACACATGATAAAAATGAAAAAAAGTAAAGTTAGAGATGTCTCATTTAATTCTATAAAAACAAAGCAGATGTTTCTCCAGGAAAGGTATTCCCTGCTGATTGTCAGGGAAGTCAAAGAGCCGGCTGCTGTTGTGAGCATAGCGCCTCTTTCATAATCCTCTCTTAAATTGCTGCCCTGTGCAATGGTTCACAGTGGGAGCCGCGGAAAAACAGAAGCAAAGGCCACATATATTTTATAAGCAAGGAATAAACCTTTGTTTATAACACTGGGTAATGTATCCCAGCCATAGTGTGAGACACGGAGGACGCCAGGTGTATAGGATTAGTGCTCTGCTATTCTTTTACTCTATAGTGTGGATAAAGGTACGAGTAAAATATTACTGTGGAAAAAATTCTTCCATATCTATCTGTGTCCTGTTGTGCATAAAAAATGGTAATGAGGAAAATTTTAGTGGCACTCCCCATTCTTCTAATGCTAACCTTTCAATTCTAACCTTTGCATAGCTGTTTTTTTTACATGCACTGTAGAAATAAATGGTCGTGTTACCCTCATTCCCCACAGTAGTTTAAAACTGCAATTGTAGTGCCCCTTAGCCACTCAGGGCACTACTAGGAACTGCATCCTCACGGGGATGCATGGCCTACCCCCAGGGGCCTGGAACACTAGTGCCAGCAACACCTAGACACACCAAAATCCTAGTTAACATTCCACACCAAGAGTAATTGGCTAGTCGGACACAAGGGAACGGCCACCTAGAGGGCGGAGCCAGACCAGAGGACTAGACAACCTGGTGGGAGGGGACAGCAGTCAGTTCAGTAGTAGGTAAAGTGGAAAGACGTGCCTAGAGCTGGGTCATGTAACGGTGGCCCGGGGGCACAGGAGAGTGGTCGGCAGGGCAGGTACATTTGAGTACCGCTGGGACCAGAGCACCGATGGGGCACAGGGCCATAGGTCAGGCAACAGTTTCAGACAGCCTGGCAAATACTGTACCTGCACAGTGAAGGGACCTTCATGGACCTTACTGACCCACAGATCCGGGGGCATCAGCAATAAAGCAAGGATCAGGGTTCGGGACACAGACCAGCCCTACAGGGTCCACACTGCCCCCCGTACGGACAAGGGGACTGCCACAAAAATGGACAGTCGGGCCCCAAACGCTCCACACTACGGGGACCCAACCACACTGAGGGTGCCGGGGACAGAGCAACCGCGTCATCAACTGGCACTGGAAATACAGGGACCTTAACCAACCGTCCAAGGTACCAGAGTGGGTAGAGACTGTCAACCCATGGTGTGGCCTCCCTTATTCCTCCATCATACATCTCCCAGGCTCAGCACTACCTGCAGAGGGCCTACCACCACAGCTGCCATTACCACCAGCCTTGGGGGATAATCAACTTAGCAGCGGCGGTTCCACGATCCTAACCGCAACCCGCAGGTGGCGTCACATAATTGACTTTAATCTCCTCTGTAAATACTCCCCATTAAAAAGCACCCAGGGCATGGGACCGGTCAACGGCCACCAAAGTGACATTCCCCAGTGATATACTGCCCGGGACAGAGTGCCTCATTCCCTGGGCGATACACAATCAGTGCCCATACCAGTATATGTTTGGGAACAGGATGGATTCTGATGCTCTGTAAGATGCCATCCACTCTTTTTGAGTGGGCAGTTCCTCCACATTACTATTTTTACAGCACTATAGGTGCTAAAACGTCCCTTGAGTCACTTTCCAGCATGCATTGTGCCTGCCATTGTCCAATGACTTACCTGCACTGATCTGAAGACCTGCCTCTATTTGTAGGCAGTAATACAGAAGAGGGAAGCATGGAGGTAAACACAAATCCTCACTTGTAATCTCATAGTCTCAGCTGGTACAGATGGATTACACTTGCCGATTTGGCACATTAATTATCAATGAGATAATTTTTTAAAAGTACAGTGACCATTTCAATGTGTATGCTGTTGTCGGAAACAATCATTTCAAAATATTGGATGCTAGAATAAATGAAATTGTACAATTAGACAAATAATTTGATTGTATTGTTTGTATAGAGTGAGTCCTTATATTATGCCATCTCATTTTATCCCTATTGTGTCTATTCAAGTAAACCTATGGTAGCCTGATAGCTAGTTCTATATACAATCCCTATTCAAACTATAGCTGAATGTTGATCTGTATCCTAGATATAACAAGAAACTGACAAGCACCTCCCAACAGAATAAAGGAAATGTGAACAGGTGCAAGCTGCTATGACTGCATAATACACAAACAAAGAATACAGTAGCACTCTTTAAGTGATGAGACTTGAGCAAACACTGAATATATGAAATTGGTACTGAATTAGAATTATAGAATATAGTTCTTAAAATGATAGTACTTAGCACATAAATTGGCCAGTTAATGAGAGCCCACCAGCCATGACAAGGCGTACCTTTCTGTACTGGTACTCTAACCTAATATCAAGCCTCTCCTGGACTAAAATTCGACAAATTTAAAGGGCATTTAGGATCCAGAACTAATTGAAAATGGCCGTACGCTGATGGGAGGAGGGCTCAGTGTTTGCTTCTGTCCTTGAAATATGCAGAAGTTATCCTGAAGGAATAATATTTCTTGGTAGAATTTTTATTATCTACAAAAAGTCCAGATATATCGAATTTTGAATTGTCATTGTTTCTGTTATTTTTCTGTCAAGATTTGGCTTTACAAAAGTAGTAGCCCTTGGGTATTATGGAATCTGGTAACACAGATATGCTGCTACAGCACTACAAGTCAAAGACTCATGTTTTTGATGTATGTTTGTACTATAATTGAGTACCTGTTTTACATAATGTAATCTGCAGTACAAAGCAAGTACCCATTGGGTATAATGTGGTCTGCACTAAAAATTGAATATCTATTGGCTATAATGCAATTCCTGTACTACAGTCCAAGTTGCCATTGGATATAAGCACTGCTAGTTAATAACCCATTTAGTATGATGCCATTTAGTATATAACAAGAAGACACTTCCAGCTTAGGCTGCATTCACACTTCGTTTTTTTTCCATTAGTCACAATCCGTTGCTCTGAGAAAAAACTGAATCCTGCAAAATAATTTTCCCTTAGACTTGTATTAAGGACAGCTTGCAACTGATGGCCTTGCATTGCATCCGTCCCGCGAAGGATCAGTCGTGGAATGACTGATCGCCGGGGGCGGAAGCAACGCACAATGCAACATTTTTTCTGTACGTTGAAAAAACGGACAGCAACGGATCTCTCTCTCTCCTCTCTCTGCTCTCCACCCTCCGCTCTCCTCTCTCCGCTCTCTCCGCACTTAAGGCTATGTGCGCACGTTGCGTATTTTCATGCAGTTACGCTGCGATCTGCACCGCAGCGTAACTGCATGCGTCCTGCGTCCCCAGCACAATCTATGAAGATTGTGCATAATCCATGCCCACGTTGCGTATTAGAACGCAGCGTTTCGGCTGCTGCCAAATCGCTGTGTTCTAAAAAGCAACATGTCACTTCTTTTGTGTGTAATGTCGGTCTCTCTCTCTCTGTCTGTCTATCAGTCTCTGTGTCTCCCTGTTGGTCGGACTCTCTCTGTCTATTGGTCTCTGTGTATCCCTGTCGGTCTCTCTGTCTCCCTGTCAGTTGGTCTCTCTCTCTGTCGGTTTATCCCTCTCTCATACTCACCGATCACTGACCGATCACGGGCGCGGTGCTGCACATCTGTCACACTGCTCCGGCGGCTTCTCCTGCTTTTGAAAATGCCGGCTGCCCATTATTCAATCTCGTATTCCCTGCTTCCCCCGCTCACTGGCGCCTATGATTGGTTGCAGTCAGACACGCCCCCATGCTGAGTGACAGCTGTCTCACTACAGCCAATCACAGCCGCCGGTGGGCGGGTCTATGTGGTGCAGTAAAATAAATAATTAAAAAAAAAACGTCGTGCGGTCCCCCCCCCCAATTTTGATACCAGCCAGGGTAAAGCCAGACGGCTGAAGGCTAGTATTCTCAGGATGGGGAGCCCCACGTTATGGGGAGCCCCCCAGCCTAAAAATATCAGCCAGCAGACGCCCGGAATTGCCGCATGGATTAAATACAACAGTCCCGGGACTCTACCCGGCTCATCCAGAACTGCCCTGGTGCGGTGGCAATCTGAGTAATAAGGAGTTAATGGCAGCCCATAGCTGCCACTAAGTCCTAGGTTAATCATTGCAGGCATCTATGAGACACCCCCAATGATTAACCTGTAAGTGAAAGTAAATAAACACATACACCCGAAAAATCCTTTATTTGAAATAAAAGACAAAAAACACCCTCTTTCACCACTTTATTAAAATCCCTAAACACTCCTCCGGGTCCGGCGTAATCCACGAAGTCCCACGACGCATCCAGCTCTGCTACATGAAGCTGACAGGAGCGGCCGTACAACACCACCGCTCCTGTCCGCTCCACACAGAAACTGAAGTGAGCCGCACTGTCAGCGGAGATGTCTCTCAGGTTATCCGCGGCCACAGGTTTCGGGTGGAGGACTCCAGCTGGCCGCGGGTAACCTGAGTGACGACACCGGTGATTGTGCGGCTCACTTCAGTCACTCAGATTTGCGGTCACAGGTGAGTCCTTCACCTGTGACCACAAATCAAGCCGTGGCACACGCACAGAGCCGTGCGATCACAATGAAGTCGGGTGAAGTTCATCCGAGTTCATTCTGATCGCGCAGCTGTCTCCCGCAGCCAGCCATGCTCTTTTTGACATTCCGGTCGGCTCTGCTGCAAGTCTATGGGGATGCAGCAGAGCTGAGTGTGACTGAACTGTCAAAAATGTGCGCTCTGGATGCTTTTCCCATGGCAGAGCAAGCATCCAGAACGCATGAATTCTGCAGGCATGTGCGCACGTTGCGTTCTGCCGAATGCGTCTCAGAACGCAGCTTTTCGGCTGCGTTCTGAGACGCACATGCAGTGACTATTTACGCTGCGTAATGGAACGCAACGTGCGCACAGAGCCTAACACAATCTGCAATGGATCTGTTGCATCAGTCACAAAACGGATTGTACAAAATGGATACAGCCGCACACTAAATGCCATCAATGTATAAGGGAACTCTGGTACTGCATTACTGCTATATGAAAAAATGAGATTTTTAGTTTATGAATTGGCCAATGCATGTAAGCCCGGACACCAAACGGCAAGGTAAATCTCAATATTCCGGGTCCCTAACTAAAATGCCACTATCTAGGTTAAAAACATCATGTCTGGGCAGCTAGACTAAAAATCTAACTTGAAATGCCACTATCTGGACTAACCTCCATGTCTGGGCAGCTAGGACTCCTGGTATAAGGATTGTGAACACAGCCTGGTTTATAGGGCGGAGTGCTCAGTCAGAAAAAAACTCACTGCAAATATTTCAAAAGACTGACCTGCACATCCTAGAAGTGTGTATAGGTGCCAGCTGAAAAAACCTAGCAAATACAAAATGGATACAGCCGCACACTAAATGCCATCAATGTATAAGGGAACTCTGGTACTGCATTACTGCTATATGAAAAAATGAGATTTTTAGTTTATGAATTGGCCAATGCATGTAAGCCCGGAAACCAAACGGCAAGGTAAATCTCAATATTCCGGGTCCCTAACTAAAATGCCACTATCTAGGTTAAAAACATGTCTGGGCAGCTAGACTAAAAATCTAACTTGAAATGCCACTATCTGGACTAAACTAACCGTTTGGTTTCCGGGCTTACATGCATTGGCCAATTCATAAACTAAAAATCTCATTTTTTCATATAGCAGTAATGCAGTACCAGAGTTCCCTTATACATTGATGGCATTTAGTGTGCGGCTGTATCCATTTTGTATTTACAAAACGGATTGTGACTGATGCAAAGAAAAAAAAAATGTGTGAAAGAGGCCTTAGCAGAAATAGTATTTGAATAAGTTGCATCATGCTATTTCTGCATCCTGGAAACTAGGCCATTGATGTCCAGAATTTGCATCCTCATAGGATTGTAATCATGTTTCAAAAAGTTATTCTTTCACAAAATAAGTGTCAACTTGCTGATCACTTAGGATACTTAAAGGTTATTTTTTACCCTTGAAGCACATTACCTTACCTAGCACTTTGCATGCACATTTTATCAGCCTGGCTGTAACGTCACCAAAGACCTGGGCATGGTTCCTTGTACCTTCTCTGTGCTCCAGTGGCTGATACTAATGTTTCTACTTCTATGAACTACAATAATCTGAAAAACAGCATGATTGAAGAAGAGAAAGCCCAAGAGCAGCAGAATTAACAAATTGCATTATCCAAATGATGCACAGAGTCGGCCTCTCTTTGCCGTTCACTGTGCAAGTCGTTGTCACTCAGTGTGAGATGGTGTGGTTTCTGTTGCATAAATCACTGTATTAAAGACATGCTGAGGATAATGTATCCGTGAAATATCAACGGATTAAAGACCCACTGTGAGAACACAGTTCAGCATCCACTTTCTTTGCACTCATGTCAGAACTGATTAAAGTGAGCATACTTTCAGTTTTTAGGTATGTAGCAGGGAACTTTTTGATTCTTCTTAAAGTATGATTGTACTTTGCTCCTTACAAAATAGCAAATTGTGTTTTAAAATGAGATAAAAGTGATAAATCTCATGCTATGTGCTGGGAAATGCACAGTCTGAGGTGGAAACTGATGTTTTCACATTTGTCATGACATGGTTCCCGCAATTGTCAGCTGATCATCTGATATTTTGGGAGAGGACGTGGTTGAGGATTATGGAATTGGACAATATTGTCACCACTGTCACTGTAGCTCATCCATTTTGTGATCCCATGCCATGTCACTCTCTATGACATGTCATAGAGTAACTGTAGATACATTTCTCATTGAAACCTAACTTGTCTGATTGCAGAAAACCTTGTTCTAAAGGCTTTAGATGCATATAGCAGTCCAATTATCACACGGAGTTTTGCACTAAACTCTGACTACCATGGCAGTATTAGGCTCTGTTCACATTGCAGAGTCTGACACTCCGTTTGATGGTTTTGCTGGTGTCTCTGATCAACTCAGGCAGACCCAGGCATCGATGTTCTGTCTGCTCATTCATAGACAGGCTAGCAAGTGTTTACCTCTGCTAGCCTGCTTGTTAGGCTTCTTTAATCACATGTTGTATGGAAGCCAATCACTTTTGCTCCTCTCATTTTTAGGCTGGAGGAAATCTACCCACGCCAACTATAGTTTATGCTGTGTTGGTCTGTGAGTTGTGGTATCCCAGATTTGCTGGAGAAAGCGTTTCTTTGTTTTTGGTGTTGTGGAGTTACCCATCATCTTGTTGTCTTATACCTTTTTGTGTGCTGCTGTGTGATAGAGTTTTGGCTTCCCCTGTTTGTCTATTTTTGTGGTTTAACTCACACTCCTTTCCGGCTCCCAAGGGGAGGGGAGTGGGCGTACAAGATCAGGACTGGTCAGAAGCACCGCCAGGAAAGAAAGTCAGACATCTCCATCATTAGGGGTATTTCTAAGAATAGTGATAGCACAAGGCCCCCAAGTCTGGGGGTCAGCTTAGGGGCCCCAGTTTCCCAATATCTCCATTGTCCATCGGGACATCAATATGCCAAGCCACCACCTAATAATCATGATCCATAATTTGCTATTCACTCTTCATAGGTGGATGGTTCCTCTTTATCAGCATTTTGTCTGTGGTGTAAATGTTGTGACTTCCTTTTCCTTACTTTCAAGCAAGTATTGTTCATGCAGTTGCCTGATGGATTGTATGCCTTAAACAGAGAACCTGCCTGTGTATTATGTCTGTACGGAGCTTGACAAATCGACATTGGCTCACCCCCATTACCTATAATCCATTTTAGAATTTCCGCTGCTGTATACGGATTACTATTTACAGCAGGCAGTGGAGAGAAAGTTAGAAGTGAGATATCTAGTGGACAGCAATTGTAAATGATTTTCAGGTGTAAGACAACATAGTCTTTAAATTGATTGTTTATTTATCACATCAAATGAGATCAAGTTGTGCGACAGTACAATGCCAATTTAACCCCTTAACGACCGCCGATACGCCTTTTAACGGCGACAAATTAGGGTACTTCTTCCGATCTGCCGCTTTTTAACGGCGGTCGGAAAAAAGGGTCTAGCGCCCCCACGAGTCAGAAAATTTCCGGGGTCTCAGCTGCCGGGGGTAGCTGAGACCCTGGAGATCATGATTCTGTCCGGTTTTTCCGGTCCCCGCTCACCTGATGACCGGTATACACCGTATACCGATGATCAGGTTACAGTAAATGACCGCGCCGGTAAAAAATCATTTATCTCCCATCTGGCATAAACAAACATGTCAGATGGGAGATAAATCTCATCCCCCGGTCCTCTCCGGTCCCCCGGTGTCGCCAAAGTGTCCCCCCACCCCCCCTTCCTCCCGAAAATCTAACATGGCGCCACACATACCGGCGCGCACAGCAGCACGCCGGCCGCATTTCCCCCTTTCCTATGGTTTCTGTCGCATATGCTATGACACATATGACAGAAACCTGCTCCCCAGGCCCTACCAGGTTACCCCCTATTCCCACCCCGGTGTTCCCCGTACCTGACAGCTCTGATCCCCCGCGGCCCCCTCCTCCTTCACAGTGCACGTCGGTCACACTGCAGAGCGCCGCGCGGCTGTCAGCTCATCTTCTTGTTTTGCCTTCAGAGACGCTGGCTGCTGCTGCTCGCACTCTGCAGCTGTGACCCGGGGAGGGTGGGTGCAAATTCTTTGCACCCACTCTCCTCAAATGGAGGGGCTGCACTCCTAGAAAATGGGGGATACGTTCCCTGAACGTGCCCCCCATATTCTAGAAGGTCCAGAATCGCCGCGGGACTTTCACAATGGATTACAGCAGGGACTTGATTTTTGATCTAATGGTTGCGCCACTTCTGGGGCGGTTGCGGCCTGCTATTTTTAGGCTGGGAAGAGTCCAATAACCATGGCTCTTCCCACCCTGACAATACCAGACCCCAGCTGTCAGCTTCACCTTGGCTGGTGATCTAATTTTGGGGGACCCTACGTTTTTTGTTTTATTTAATTATTTGTTTATAAATAATTAAAAAAAAAAAAAAAAACACAGCTTGGGGAGCCCTCCAAATTGATCACCAGCCAAGCGAAGCGGTCAGCTGTGGTTTGCAGGCTGCAGCTGTCTGTTTACCCTAGCTGGCTATCAAAAATAGGGGGGACCCCACGTCATTTATTTTCATTATTTTTTTTTTCTTTTTGGGCTAAATACAAGGCTAGGCACCCTTTAGTGCCACATGAAAGTCACTAAAGGGCGCCAGCTTAGAATATTCAGGGGGGTGGAACGTTATATATGTTTGACATCTATCCATTCATCCATTGTAGCATTTTAGGCTATGTGCCCACAATCAGGGTTTGCAGCGTTTTAGGCGCAGAGTGTTTTCCCTGCATCCATAACGCTGCGTTGTGCAGTAGAAGCACAGTGGAAGGATTTTTAGAAATCCCGTGCCCACTGTGCTTCTTTTCTCCGCAGCATAAATTGACCTGCGGCGTAGTTTCCCGAGCATCAGCATGTCAATTTATGCTGTGGAGATGAGTGTTCTCTGCACGTAGAATAGAGCTAAAGTCCACAGCAGCCTGAACCCAAATCGTGGGCATGGGCAGCTGCGTTCTCCCGTGGACAACACTCACATCTCTGCAGGAAGGCTGACACTGTGTACTAGACGCCGTGTCACTGGATTATGGCCACATAGCCTAAGGGCGGCTTTGCACACTACGACATCGCAGGTGCGATGTCGGTGGGGTCAAATTGAAAGTGACGCACATCCGGCATCGCATGCGATATCGTAGTGTGTAAAGCCTTGATGATACGATTAACGAACGCAAAATCGTCGTAATCGTATCATCGTTGCAGCGTCGGCGTAATTCATAATTACGCTGACGCGACGGTCCGATGTTGTTCCTCGCTCCTGTGTGTGAAGCCGCAGGAGCGAGGAACATCTCCTACCGGCGTCACTGCGGCTTCCGTAGGATATGCGGAAGGAAGGAGCTGGGCAGCATGTTTACATCCTGCTCATCTCCGCCCCTCCGCTCCTATTGGCCGCCTGCCGTGTGACGTCGCTGTGACGCCGCACGACCTGCCCCCTTAGGAAGGAGGCGGGTCGCCGGCCAGAGCGACGGTCGCAGGGCAGGTGAGTGTGTGTGAAGCTGGCGTAGCGATAGTTTTCGCTACGCCAGCTATCACACGATATCGTACCTGAGACGGGGACGGGCACTATCGCGTGCGACATCGCAGCATCGGCCTGCGATGTCGCAACGTGCAAAGCCCGCCTAACAGTGAGAAATTTGTTGCTACAGTAACATTTTTGTGAAGTACCTGTGGATTCAAAATGCTTACTATATTCCTGAATAAAATCCTTGAGAGGTCCAGTTTCCAAAATGGAGTCACTTTTGGGGGGTTTCTAATGTATAGGTACCCAAGAGGCCCTGCTAATGTGACATGGTGCGCGCAATTTATTTCAACTTTTACAAAATTCAAATGGTGCTCCTTCCATTCCAAGCCCTCCCATTTATCCAAACAGAGGTTTTTGGCCACATATGGGGTATCCCTGCGCTCACAAGAAATTGGATAACAACCTGTGGGGTCCACGTTTTGTTGTTGCCTCTTGAAAAAGTGAGAAATGTGATGCTAAAGAAACATTTTTGTGAAAAAAATGAAAATTTTCAATATGGCAACCTAAGCTTATCAAATTCTGTGAAGTATTCGTGGATTCAAAATGCTCAATATACACCTAGATAAAAGCCTTGAGGTGTGTTGTTTCCAGAATGGGGTCACTTGTGGGGGACCTCCACTGTTTAGGCACTTTAGGGGCTTTCCAAATGCGACATAGCATCCACTAATTATTCCAGCCAAATGTTCAGTCAAATGGCGCTCCTTCCCTTCCGAGCCTTGCCGTGCACCCAAACAGTTGATTTTCATCACACATAAGGTATTAGCATACTCAGGAGAAATTGCACAATAAATTTTATGCTGCTTTTTTTCCTTTTACTCTTGTTAAAAAAAAAAAGCTATGTGGTTGAAGTAACAATTTTGTGGTAAAATTGTATTTTTTTATTTTCACAGCTCAACATTATAAACTTCTGTGAAGCACCTGGGGGTTCAGGGTACTCACCAAACATCTAGATAAATTCCTTGAGGGGTCTATTTTCCAGAATGGGGTCACTTGTGGGGGACCTCCACTGCTTAGGCACCTCAGGGGCTCTCCTAATGCAACATGGTGTCCGCTATTGATTCCAGCCAATTTTGCAGTCAAATTGCACTCCTTCCCTTCCAAGACCTGCCGTGTGCCCAAACAGTTGATTTCCACCACATATAAGATATCATCAAACTCAGGAGAAATTGCACAATAAATTTCATGGTGATTTTTTTCCTGTTACCCTTGTGAAAAAAAAGCTACCTGGTTGAAGTAACAATTTTGTGGTAAAATTTTATTTTTTTATTTTCATGGCTCAACGTTCTAAACTTCTGTGAAGCACCTGGGGGTTCAGGGTACTCACCAAACATCTAGATAAATTCCTTAAAAGGCCTAGTTTCCAATATGGGGTCACTTGAGGGGGGTTCCTGCTGTTGAGGTACCTTAGGGGATCTGTAAATACAACATGGTGCCCGCAATCTGTTTCAGCCAACTTTGCTTTCCAAAATTCAAATATTGCTCCTTTCGTTCCGAGCCCTCCCATTTACTCAAACAAACGTTTCTGACCACACATGGGGTATCGGCGAGCTCATAAGAAAGTGGGTAACAAAGTGTGAGGTCCAATTTTTGGTGTTACCTCGTGAAAAAGTAAGAAAATTAGTGCTAAAGTAACATTTTTAGGTAAAATGTTAATTTTTATTTTTTTTCATTCCACATTACTTTAGTTCCTGTGAAGCACATGAAGGGTTAATAAACTTCTTGAATGTGGTTTTGAGTACCTTGAGGGGTGCAGTTTTTAGAATGGTGTCACTTTTGGGTATTTTCTGTCACATAGGCCTCTCAAAGTCACTTCAAATGGGATGTGGTCCCTAAAAAAATGGTTTTGTAAATTTTGTTGAAAAAAAAATGGGAAATTGCTGATGAACTTTGAACCCTTCTAACTTCCTAACAAAAAAAAATTTTGTTTCAAAAATTGCGCTGATCTAAAGTAGACATGTTGGAAATGTTATTTAGTAACTATTTTGTGTGACATAACTCTCTGGTTTACGGGCATAAAAATTAAAAGTTTGAAAATTGCAATTTTTCACAAATAAAATAAAAAAATATCATCCTAAATTTACCTCTATCATGAAGCCCAATATGTCACAAAAAAACAATCTCAGAATCACCGGGATCCATTGAAGCGTTCCAGAGTTATAACCTTATAAATTGACACTGGTCAAAATTGCAAAAAATGGCCTGGGCATTAAGTACAAAACTGGCTTCGTCCTTAAGGGGTTAAGGAACATCTATCTTCATATGACCAGATTGACAATGAAGCTGCTTCACCCTAGTTGACTCTAGATCAATAATCGCAATCTTTGCCCTTATGTTCTAATCAATACTGGATTATGCTTAATTAGTGTTGAGCGAGTAGTTAACTATTCGTACTCGCTATGCTGTTAGCTAGTACTGTCCGCTACTCGCATATTCCTTGTGAGTAGCGGGCACAATGTAAGTCAATGGGAAATACTCGCTAACTATACTTCCCTGATACTGCAAAAGCATAGCTGTCTCCATTTGCATCATGGCAGAGTTCACAGTTCTGGCCAGGGGCTCCGCCATGCTGCTACTCCCAATTTTCAGTCTTCAAGAGCTCCTTAATTGCAATCTTGACAACGACTCTTTAAAGCCTATGTCCCTCCGTGTGCCGTGATTCACGGCACATGTGGGTTGTCCATGTGCAATACGTGATACGTGATCCGTACTCCGTGATGGCACATGGAGATGAACTCACCTGTCCCGTTCCTGCTGTCCGTGGTGTTGAAGTCTTTGGCTCTGCTGCATCCTCTGGCTGCCGCTGTCTCTGCAGCTACTTCTGGGTCTGCTCTGGCTGTATAACTGAATATGCATGCCAGTAATTGGCCGGACAGGAACAAGCAGAGAGCATCGCTGGAGGGGGGTGAGTTGAAAATGCTTTTTATTTTCAATGTCCTTGTTTTTCTAGTACGTGTTTCACGGACCACACCATAGTGTGGTCCATTGGACATCAGTGATGCCAGAAAAAAAACGGACATGTCTCCGGGCGACAATCACGCGTGTACGCCGCTCGGAGACACAGTCAGTGAAAAATCACTGATGAGTGCACAGACCCATTGATTATAATGGGTCTGCGTATGTCAGTGATTCTGATATGTATAAAAACTAGCACATACGTACCAGAATCACGGACGTCTGAAACAGGCCTAAAACAGTGTGTCAGTTCTAATTTTCAAAAATATCATGGTTAAAAAGGTTGATGTAGCTGTCTAGCACTGCTTTAGAACTTCTTAGAATCAATATGAAATGTGCATTTATAGAGCATAATATATAACTTTGATATTTACAGTATATAATCTACATAAAAGATGAGTATCTGCACAAATACATTGCCGTGCTTATCTTGTACTGAGTTTTTATATAAATTATACTATAAAGGTTCATTTACACTTCTGCAGGATTTGCACAGGAACATTTTTAAGTTGAACGCTGTGTAAGCAATCCCGTGAAATTGATTTTAATCACTTCTAATAAAAGTTTACGCCTTTACAGAGAGCAGGATCTAAACCACTTTAAAATTTATTAAATATGATAATTGCGACATTGTGAACTGTTCAAGGAGTGGATGCAAGTTTAGACCAAATGATTTTAGAAATACTTCAGCTATTGCTGCTGAAATCTTTAATATGTGCTTATCCTCGTAGAATTACTTACATAAACTGATAATAGAATACACCAGGGGAGGGCCCCTACAAGGTCTTTTGGTTCCCTGGGCAGATGAAGCAAATAGGAACCCATATATGAGCCCATTCATCACACACAAAATGAGTACATAGCAAATACACAGATACAAACCATAAAATAAGGGAGGACACTGTATGTAGTAATTAAAGAAAATAATATTTATAATGTTACAGTGGTTTTCTGGTTTAAGAATTTCCCTGTATTTCCCAATGCGAGTCAATAGTCACGTGACCACCTGTATGTGAGTTGCATACTTGCGATCATGTGGCGTTTAGTCTCATCTGGCATTTCTCAAGAGATGAGACTAGTCAGCATGTGACTGCAAGCATGCAAGTCACATATAAGTGGCCAAGTGACCGCCCACTTGCATGGGGAATCTTTACAGCATTGCCACGATTTGGCAGACTCCGTCACCCAATCACGGCTGTGGAGTCGGTAACCCAAACCTCTGACTCCAATTCTCACTCCGACTCCTCAATTTTTCTGATTCAGACTCCAGCTCCACGACTCCAACTCCTTCATACTGTTGAAACCAGAAGTTTCAATCCACTATCTATAAAGACACATATACTTGTTTTTCTCAGTATCTGACATGAAATCATAATAATACTTTCCCGTTTTAGGTCAATTAGAAACCAAAATTATTTATATTTTCCAAATGCCAGAATAATGAGAGAGAGAGAATGTTTTAAGGCATTTTTATTATTTTCTGCACAGTGAAGTTTTCCCTCCATTTCATTAGTATTTGATAGCATTGCCCTTACATTGTATGACTTTGGTGAAACATTTTGGATCTTCTTCCACAAGCTTCTCACCATAGCTGGTAGAAATTTGGGCCAATCCTCCTGACAGAACTGGTGTAACTGAGCCATGTTTGTAGGTCACCTTGCTTGCTCTGGCCTTTTCAGCTTTGCCCATACATTTTCAATAGGATTGAGATGAGGCCTTTGTGATGGCCACTCCAAAACATTGACTTTGTTATCTTTAAGCCACTTTGTAACCAGTTTGGCAGTATGCTTTGGGTCATTGTCCATTTGGAAGACCCATTTCCACCCAAGCTTTAAGTTCCTGGCTGATGTTTTGAGATGTTGTTTCAATATTGCCACATAATCTTCTTTCCTCATGATGCCATCTATTTTGTGAAGTACACCAGTCCCTCCTGCAGCAAAACAACTCCACACGCCCGTGTTTCACAGTTGTGATAGTGTTTTAGGCTTTAAAGCTTTTCCCTTTTTCCTTCAACTGTAACGATGGTCATTATGGCCGAACAGTTCAATTGTAGTTTTGTCAGACCACAGGACATGTCTCCAAAAATTAACATTTTTGTTCTTGTGTGCATTTGCAAACATTAATCTGGATTTTTTTATGCTTCTTTTGGAGTAATGGCTTCTTCTTTGCAGAATGGTCTTTCAGCCCATGTTGATAGATTATTCATTTCTCTTTTGGATTCATTTTGGATAATGACACAATCTTACCAGCTTCCGCCAGCATCTTCACAAGTTTTTTTGCTTTTATTCTTGGGTTGATATGCACCTGTCTCACCAAACCACAATTCATCTCTGGTACATAGAACCCATCTCCTTCCAGAGTGGTATGATGGCTGGACATTCCAATATTGTTTGTACTTGCATATAATTGTTTGTACAGATGAACTAGATGCCTTCAGGTATTTCGAAATTGCATTCAAGGATGAACCAGACTTGTGCAAGTCCACAATTCTCTTCCTGAGATTTTAGATTTAAATCTGAGGACAAAGAGCGCAAAATAGGGTCTTATCAGGTATTAAAGTGCAGTGTGCACGAAATAACACTCAATTATTGGGGTTGTGAAAGTCACAACCCCCATGAAGACTTCAGATAATGGTGGTTGCCACAGACTAACGTGGGTTAAACTTCAATGCTGGAGAGGAAGAATGGGGTTAATGCCATGCGGCTGCTGAATGAATAAACTGTTGATTATTAAAATAGGTATTGTTTATTTTCTTCCTTTGTCCTGAGTAAGGGTACTTGATCCCTGAAACGATAGACCTATGAAATAAAAGAAGAAAATTTTAATAATCAACAGTTTATTCATTCGGCAGCATTCTTCCTCTCCAGCACTGAACTTCCTGAGATCTTAGCTGATTTCTTTTGACTTTCCCATGATGGTACACAAAGAAGCAGTGTGTTTCAGGTGTGCATTAAAATTCATCTGCAGGTGTGTCTCGAATTAACTCAGATGTTGCCAATAAACCTATCATTAGCTTCCAAAGACATGACATCATCATATGGGCTGTTCCATATTTTTTAAAGCCATAGTACTCTTAGGGTATGGAAATGTTTGACTTTGCAGAAAGTAATAAAAATGCCTTAAAACATTCTCTCTCTCATTATTCTGGCATTTGGAAAATATAAATAATTTTGGTTCCTAATTGACCTAAAACGGGAAAAGATTATTCAGATTTCATGTCAGATAGTGAGAATAACATGCAGATGTGTCTTTTTATATAGTGTATGTAAACTTCTGGTTTCAACTATACAGGACTCCTGTTTTAGGCTATGTGCGCACTAGGCCGTTTTACCCGCGGATTTACCCACGGTTTTGCTGCAGAAATTTCTTGAGAAATGTTTGAAATCTTTCTGCAGACATTTCCCAGCAAAACCTATGGGGAAGAAAATAGCTGTGCGCACACTACGTTTTTTTCTCAAGAAAATTCTTTGTGAAGATTTTCTTTAGAAAATTTCTTGAGAAAATGTACATGTCACTTCTTTTCCGCAGGTACCTGTGGAATACCCCTAGTATTTCACTCCATTCACTGTAATGTAATCGCGAAATACCGGGGGTATACAGCAGGTAGCAAATGATGTGCGGTATACCCCCGGTATAGCCGCGATTTACCTGCGGTAATGCTCATCGCTGCCTGCGGTTTTGCAGGAAGTGATGAAGTGGAGCAGAGTAAACACACACGTCACACTCCCTGGACGCCGCACAGAAGCACTTCCGTGTGACCTCCAGGTGCCCGTGCAGTCTGTGTCCTGCTCCGGCTCCGCCGCTGCCAGCACAGCAGTGTCAGTGTCTGCCCGCAGTATCAGCAGCTTGTCACGCCGCAGTGCTGGCAGACACTTACACACAGCAGTGCGTGCAGCCGCGGGGATGACGGGCGCTGCTGTCAGGAGGTGAGATGAGATCATTACCTGCTGTGACGATCTCCTGCCTCCTGACGTCACCGCGGTCACTGCAGTCTATGCCCGTTTCGCGAGCGGCCCGAGACTGTCACTAGCGGTGACGTCACGGGCTCTCGCGATACTGCTGACAACGCGGCGGGCATAGAAATCAGTGACAGCGCTGATGGCAGGACTGCAGGAGATCATCACAGCAGGTAATGATCTCATCTCACCTCCTGATGGCAGCGCTCGTCATCCCCTGCAGTGACCTGGGCTGAACTTTTGATGTTAGCTCAGGTCACTGCATTGCTCTCCCAGCCAATGGGGAACATTCTGTTCTTCATTGAATGGGACAGTGACTATGGTATGGATCGCCGTGAGACCCCCCCCCCTTATTGGATTACGCCGGACGTGGAATTGATTGTTCTTTTCAATAAATTGATGAAAGAGGGAATGTGGGGAGTGTTTTTTCAAATAAAACCTTTTTTGTTGTCTATTCTTTATTTATTACTGACTGGGTTGGTGATGTCGGGTATCTGATAGACGTGTGACATCATAAACCTCAGGGCTTGATGCCAGGTGACATTACACATCTGGCATCAACCCCATATATTACCTCGTTTGCCAACGCACCAGGGCAACGGGATGAGTTGGGGTGAAGCGCCAGGATTGGCACGTCTAATGGATGCGCCACTTCTGGAGCGGCTGCGGCCTGCTATTTTTAGGCTGGGGAGTGTCCAATAAAAGTGAACCTCCCTAGTCTGAGAATATCAGACCACAGCTGTCCGCTTTGGCTGGTGATCCAATTTGGGGGGGACCCCACGTTTTTTGTTTTAAATTATTTATTTAATGTAAAATAACAGCGTGGGGTGCCCTCTGTTTTGGATTACCAGCCAAAGTGAAGCTGCCAGCTGTGGTCTGCAGCCGTCTGCTTTACCCTAGCTGGCTACAAAAGATGGGGGGACCTCACGTCATTTTTTGTTAAATTATTTATTTTTTGGCTAAATACAAGGCTAGGCACCCTTTAGTGCCACATGAAAGTCACTAAAGGGTGCCAGCTTAGAAAATGCAGGGGGGTGGGACATTATATATATATAGGTCTTTCTCATCTATCTATTGTAACGTTGCGCCCTGCAACGTGGGGGTTTCACTCGCTTGCAGCGGTGTGAGGTAGCTTCAGCAACACACGTACACAGTCTCTTCATAGAAATTCTGGCAGTTTATTTAAAAACACTCAGCATAAACTGCCCTCAAACATAAACAATAAGTGCATAATGGAAGTTTAGCAACTTCCCCACTCTCTGGTTCCTGCCAGCGTACAACTCTAGCCAAGGTTCCTTCCCGCACCCAGGGCCCTCTGCAGACCCCTGTCTGTCTCTCCTCCTGGAGAGATTCGGCCTTACAGCCCTGGCCTGGCTGCACTCACCTCAGACTCAATATCAGAGCCTTGTGATCAGCCTCCATGCAGGCTGATACACTCAGAGCTCCCGGCTCTGCTCTCGCTTGTTTCCAGTCCACACACTGGACATCTGGAGCCAGTCTCTCTCTAGACTGCCCCAGACACACTTCATGCAGAACTCTCGGCTCTGCTCTCACTCACTCTCTCCCAGCACACACACTGGACGTCTGGAGCTAGTCTCTAACTAGACTGCCCTAGACACACCTCTCCCAGGTTCAGAGACAGGATTGCTTTAACCCCTGGAGCCACACCCACAGGTGGTAAGGAGTGTGTAATCAGCATCACACACACCCTTCCATGGCTCTGCATGTAATGCAATCCTGTGGAACCACAGGTCCCAGCCAGCTTCACATTGCAGAGCACCCACGCTTCTGCAAAACATACCGGCCCTTTGTAATACAGCCGGTTGATACCTCACATACCCTCCCCCTCTGTTCAAACCCGTAGGGGAGAACACTTGCCAATGACCTGGGGCCGCGAGACAGGGCATCCCCGCTGCCATGCCCCACCAGTTGAGAGGGCCGTCCAAGAGCAGTAGTCCCTGAGGCATCGCCCGACACTGTCACCAAACCCTGTCTGGTCAACCTAGGGTTAAAGGACGTCCCATTTACAGACCGTTCTCTCCCTGACCCCCTCCCAGGGTCACCGTAGTAGAGAGACATGTCCCCAGTCAAACCTACAGTCTTGTCCGAACCTAGGCTTTCTCGAGTACCCCCAAGGCTACTGTCGGGAACTCTAAGCTCATAGCGGCCACTATCTACAGTACATCGTAGGTTACCACTCTGTCGGCGATTCCTTTTATCAAGCGTCTGAACTACTGGACCGACACGCCATCTTCCACTTCTTTCCCCTGAACAACGGGTGGAAGACGGCTGCTGTCCCCCACACAGTTGGCGAAGCTGCTCCTTAATTTTCAGGTTTTCTTGCCACAACCGCTCCATGTCACGTACATGGTGTACCCGATATTCAATAAGGCTTCGAATGTTTCCAAGACTCTCTACAGTCCCGACACAGACAAACGGAACCATACCAGCTTCCCTGGGTATCTTGCTCTCATTAGCAGCAGGGATTCTTAATCTCACCAATCCTGATTTATTCACCATGTCTTGCATGACTCGTCCGGTTTTTCCAATGACTCTCCCCACCAGAGCCCGGGGTACTTGGACAATATCTTCCGCCAGACTCTGCGCTTTCCTTTTATACTCTAGCTGTCTAGTGGCTTCTTCCTTTTGCAGTTGGACCTGCCACTTCATACGAACACATCTGAAGTGCATGTCCTTTAGAATAGCCACCCGCTGCCTAGTAATTTCACTGGTGGACAATATCACTAACTGTTCAGCCCCTGGGGTACAGTAGACCTCACACGCTTCCACAGCTCTCTTAAATTCGTCATGCATGCACTCGGTGGCACACGCTTCTCTTAAGTCCTTAGGTATATCCACCATGCACTTGACTACAGAAGTCTCATTCATCCCTGCCACATGCTTGTCAAGTTTAGCTTCCAAAGTCAGCTCTCTTTGGGCCTCCCCTGCTTCAACATGTTTGGTCAGGATTGACACTCGCTGCTCCATCTGCTCCAAGGCTCCCTGGGACTTGGACTGGTACTCTGCCAAGCGACTTCGGAGCTCAGCCACTTCTTTCTCCAGCTCCCTTACTCGACTCTCAGTAGCCTGCCTAAGAAGTATCTCTTGTTGCAGATGGTCTTTGCTCATCCTCTTGAATGAGTCTTCACTTGCGGACCTCTCTGGTCTACGACACACTATTTCTGAGGCTTCTTCCATCTCAGCTTCAGAACGTTTGGGTTTCTTACACTCCTTACCCACGACCTTCTCTATATCCTCCATCGTAGTTTTACCAAGCAGGTCAGGCAGGCTCCCAGTCCTGGATGAGACCTCTGGTCCAGACTTCACCTCCTCAGAGGCTCTCTTCACTTCAGCGCCAGCTGTTTCTTGTTTCTTCACTGCATTATCTTCCACTTCCTCTGGGGTCTCTGCCGTGTCACCCTCAGCCTGGGTGTCACACCCTTCAACATGGCACTCTGTTCCTTTTAGAGATTTGGGGCTAAATTCGCTGTCATCCACCCCAGCACTTGGTAGTTCACCAGTCTGCTCACCACGACTGTTGGGGATTATTCCTTCCCCCACACTCTCTAGGATTCCATTTCCTATACCACTCTCGCCTGACAGACTATCAACTTCACACTTTGAAATCATGGGGACCACCACCATTACGTCCGTGGTTGGCTCCTTCTCTGCACTTGCAGCCCGCTGATTTCTGTCGTCACAATGTGTCAGTTCAATCTCTGATTCCTCAGTCTTTTGTAGGATATCACCGTCTGACTCCACCGTAGCAGGTGTTATTAGCACCATGTCTTCATTAACCAGGCATGTCACTTTCTCTGCACCCTCAGACGGCATACCCTGTGCCCCCTCTCGGCGCTTATTACGTCTTCGGCGTCGGGAGGAAGTTTTGCCCTTCTCGCCCATCTGTACCACACTGTACTCGTTTGTCACCTTACTAGAGTCAGTGTCTTTACTGGAGTCATCATCTCTCCCCCTGGTATCCTGGACTATCATGTTCCCACTTAACCAGATATCTGCTTCCCTTTCTGGAGCTACCCCGTTATTAACGGTCACACTATCGGTTATTCCCTTAGTCCTTATGTCACTAAGTTGGGTCCGTCCATCATTTTCTTTGGTCACCCCTAACTTAGGACAGTCAATTTTAGGAGGTGCTATCTCCTCCTTACCACACAACTGCACAAGGACCCCTTTTCACCTCCCAATGTGGTGGGGTTTTCTTTGGGCTGTTCCGGCTCTTACACAAGCAACCGTATACGTCCCCCTGCTTCCACAAGTGCACAAATAATTTAGAGTCCCAACCTATAATAATTGGGTGCAGTAAATCTGAGACTACTCCAACATCATGAGAACCACTGTCCCAGGCTGTCTTAATGACCACGCTGGATACCGGGTATTCTGTCTCATTATTGTGGGTGCAGCCGACGTGGATCTTCCTTCCAGGAATCAAGTGGACATCAGAGGTGGCCCTCACCAGGGTCACCAAGCTCCTTGAGTCTACGACTCCTGTTACAGATTCCCCATCCACTTCCACGGAACACAGACGTGGCTTCTCGTCGGATGGGTGGTCTATATTGCAAACAGGACACTTGTGGCATGAACACTGTTGTCCCTGGCTACAGTCCATCTGTGCCACTTCACCCTTGGATTTGGGATGCTCCACACCCTTTTGGGGGACCACCCCTTTATGGGACTCCACCCCCTTATGGGCAACCACCCCTTTATGGGACTCCACCCCCTTATGGGCAACCACCCCTTTATGGGCAACCACCCCTTTATGGGCAACCACCCCCTTTTGCGGTTTCCATGCAATGTCCTTAGCCCCCAGTTCACACCGTTTGCCCTTGTCTCCCTGGGCACCCAGTGTCCATACTGGCCCCTGAAGGGAACGCTCAAACTGGTCCATGGCTGTGACATCGCTACACACCGACAGCTCCTGCTGTCCCTGGACCAGGAACTGGTACAGCTCCTCCACAAAGTCCGCAGGGACCATTCCCTCTTTTTGGCTTTTAGCCCCCACTGCTGTCACTGGACCTCCAGGCACATGCTGTTGGTGCTGCTGGCTCTGCAGCAGCTGGTTCAGGAGCTCCTCCATGCTGTAACGAAAAAGAGGCACAGGAGGGGCGCTCCAATGGGTAATACCCGGTGGTCAAAGACAGGGGGGTTAGAGAACCACTAACCTTTCCGGGTTGTACCGCCAGTACAACCAGGATCTCCAGCCTGTGGTGTATCACTGCTCACCAAGCAGGGCCTTGCAATTCCGGCTGGCCTGGAACCTCCAGTCGCTGGACTCTCGCCACTGCAGCACGGGTCCCCAACGACCTGCTGATTCACCACCAGGTGCTTGAGAGCGCTGTCCCTGTTCGTGGACCCGCCGATCCACCGCCAGCTGCTTGAGTGCGCAGACAATTCTCGTGGACCCGCCGATCCACCGCAAACCGCTTCAAAAAATTTTCGTGGACCCGCCGATCCACCGCAAGCAGTCCGTATCCACAGGAATATGTCCTAGGCCGTTGCCCCTAGCAACCAGGCTGCGTTGCCCCTAGCAACCAGACCGCATGCCCGCATTCGAGACACCATATGTAACGTTGCGCCCTGCAACGTGGGGGTTTCACTCGCTTGCAGCGGTGTGAGGTAGCTTCAGCAACACACGTACACAGTCTCTTCATAGAAATTCTGGCAGTTTATTTAAAAACACTCAGCATAAACTGCCCTCAAACATAAACAATAAGTGCATAATGGAAGTTTAGCAACTTCCCCACTCTCTGGCTCCTGCCAGCGTACAACTCTAGCCAAGGTTCCTTCCCGCACCCAGGGCCCTCTGCAGACCCCTGTCTGTCTCTCCTCCTGGAGAGATTCGGCCTTACAGCCCTGGCCTGGCTGCACTCACCTCAGACTCAATATCAGAGCCTTGTGATCAGCCTCCATGCAGGCTGATACACTCAGAGCTCCCGGCTCTGCTCTCGCTTGTTTCCAGTCCACACACTGGACATCTGGAGCCAGTCTCTCTCTAGACTGCCCCCAGACACACTTCATGCAGAACTCTCGGCTCTGCTCTCACTCACTCTCTCCCAGCACACACACTGGACGTCTGGAGCTAGTCTCTAACTAGACTGCCCTAGACACACCTCTCCCAGGTTCAGAGACAGGATTGCTTTAACCCCTGGAGCCACACCCACAGGTGGTAAGGAGTGTGTAATCAGCATCACACACACCCTTCCATGGCTCTGCATGTAATGCAATCCTGTGGAACCACAGGTCCCAGCCAGCTTCACATTGCAGAGCACCCACGCTTCTGCAAAACATACCGGCCCTTTGTAATACAGCCGGTTGATACCTCACACTATCTATCTATCTATCTATCTATTCATCTATCCATATTTCCCTCTATCCATTATCTGTCTGTCTATCGATTATCTATCTATTATCTATATTATTTATTGCAGTAACAGCATAAAAAAACCGCAGGGACCAACCTGCGGAAAAACCGCGGCAAAACCGCGGTAAAACCGCGGCAAATCCGTGGCAAAAACGCATGCATTTTTCCCGCGGATTTGGTGCGTTTTTTTTTACCGCAGGTGCGGTAATCTTCAACTCCCAGAAGTTTCTCAAGAAATTTTCTTAAGAAAAATCACTTTTCTAGTGCGCACATAGCCTAAATGTGATAAGTTTACTGTAGTGAAATAGTGACATCACTACTTATATCATGTAGCTGAAGTGCAGCACAGATTCATTTCAACTAAAAGCCAAGATTCTTTGATCAGGAACAGAACAGACATTTATAGGACATTTCATAACTTTCCCAAATTCTTTTGAAAAACTATTCATTATGTACTGCATATAACCGCTGAACCCAATTTATTATATATTTTAGGAGTCGGAGTCGGTCTGTTTTTTACCGATTCCTACTCCATGACTCTGACTCCACAGCCCTGCCCTCTATGGGACTATTTTCTTTTTAGACTAGAAAACCCCTTTAAGAAAAGATACCCTATAGTAATAATCATCACAGCATATGCTATTAAGGGACAACAGTTTATATATTTTAAAAAAGGATACTGTATTAAGACGGGCCAGAAACACATCTGAGTGGGCGCCCAGATCTGCATATACTGTATACCTGCAATATAAGATTGAACTGTTCAGACACATCCCAGTATAACTGCTGTAATGTATAAGTATACTAGGAGTGGCTGTTTTAGATACAAGAATATTATGACTAATCATCAATCTACAGATCATAGAGGGATGAGAGGCAGATTAAACATTTACAGTCACCACCTTAACGGCGATGTCTACTATAGGCTTCCTCTCTTTCTCTTCTTCTTTACCTGCTCCTGCCCTTATTACCAAATTCACCTGGCACAAACTTGTCTCTGCAGAGTTTATTTCCTTTTGCTTCTTCATCTTTGAAGCAGATAAAACCCAGTGAAAAGAACAGTTTCATGTAAATATATATATATTCGATTATATACTGGTGGTGGCTGCAGCCTTTAAGGGAAAATCCTGGTGACAGGTTCCCTTTAAAGCTGGTTTTACATTGCGATTATACCTACATTCAGTGGTCCCGTCGGAGCTTCCGTTCGAACCCCCCTTCAAAACGAGTTTTGGACGCCCGCACCAATGGGGCCTTGGGTATAATGGTGCAGACTGAGTCACCGTGTACTCTGTCTTGCACCCTTTTCGGGCGTATACGCGGACACCCAGAGGTAGCCTACTACTAAGAAATGCTCCTGCAAAATATTCCTCTTTAAAAGCTGATTTATAACTAGAGTTGAGCGCGGTTCGCGGTTCGAGGCTCTCCAGTTCGCGGCTCGAGTGATTTTGGGGGCTGTTCTAGATCGAACTAGAACTCGAGCTTTTTGCTAAAGCTCGATAGTTCTAGATACGTTCGAGAACGGTTCTAGCAGCAAAAAGATCAGCTAATTCCTAGCTGGCTTTCCGCTGTAATAGTGTAAGTCACTCTGTGACTCACACTATTATGAAATTTCAGTGTATAGTGTGCGGGAACAGCGCATTCAGATCACTGCTGCTGGGATAATGACGATCGCCATTTTTTTTTTTCCCTTGTCTTCCTTCCCTAAGCGCGCGCGTGTAGTGGGGTGGGCCAGCATGTCAGCCAATCCCAGACACACACACAGCTAAGTGGACTTTTAGCCAGAGAAGCAACGGCATGTGTGATAGGATGTCCATGTCACATGTCCCTGCATTATAAAACCGGACATTTTCCTCCAGCACACCATTATCTGCCTTCTGCGTCCTTGGTGTCAGTCATCACTGGCGCAGCTCCTATCGCCGATACTGCTGTGTACGCTCCATACACATCGCTGTACAGCATAGGGATAGCACTTTCTATCAGTCCTTTTAAGGGCTCATACCGGCAGGGTCAGAGCCATAGGTGACAGGTCCGTGAAAACAGAGTTTAACAGCTACACAAGATGACAGCGTCTGTGTAGCTAAGGTCAGGGATTTCCTCGCTGCATTTCCCCATTAGGAGGGATAGAAAGGCAGGCTTCCTTTCCTCTACCCAGAGACCCACAACCCTGCCACTGTACCCTCCTGCCCTTTGCACACTCAAACTCATTGTTACTAAGCCATTATACTAGCAAACACTGAGTGAACTTAGTGGCATCCTAAACGTGGCTATTGGACTTCTGTATTGTCCCACTAGTGCAAAGATATTTGCAGCACGTCTGCCTGCACTGCACACTCAAACTCATTGTTACTAAGCCATTATACTAGCAAACACTGAGTGAACTTAGTGGCATCCTAAACGTTGCTATTGGACTTCTGTATTGTCCCACTAGTGCAAAGGTATTTGCAGCATGTCTGCCTGCATTGCACACTCAAACTCATTGTTACTAAGCCATTATACTAGCAAACACTGAGTGAACTTAGTGGCATCCTAAACGTGGCTATTGGACTTCTGTATTGTCCCACTAGTGCAAAGATATTTGCAGCACGTCTGCCTGCATTGCACACTCAAACTCATTGTTACTAAGCCATTATACTAGCAATTTATGCTGCCAGTTTAAGGGCCGTAGTTGCATTGTCAGGGATAATTATTGTTGTTTATTCTGCTGTTAATAAAGCTAGACCACCGCTGCAATCTACACCACCTCTCAATTTTTACTACCACATTTTAAGTGCACAATCTTGTCGCAATCAACATCAGTGGCAAAATGACAGATGCTGGTGGAAAGGGGAAGAGGCGTGTTGTAAAAGGAAAAAAAGGGTTTGTCCGTGGGGAAGGTGGCAAAGCTCCATTAACATCTGCTGAAGATAGACCATCTACCAGCAAAAGTAAGATGTCTACTACTTACCGTGGACAATCCGATGTGCTCCCTTTTTTACGGACACGAACAACAGGAACAAAGGTAGATGATGGCCAAAAAAGGAAAATGCTTGAATGGATCTCAAGTGGTTCAACAAGTGCCCTCTCAGCCATCTCAACTACCGCATACAAAATACACCAGTCCTCTGAGTTGTCATCCCAATCAAACTTGCTTTTTCCCAGCTCTGAAGTCTCCATCAGCCCTGCACAGTATGGTGGAACTGAGATGGCTGAGTCTGCAGAGCTGTTCAGTCACACTATAGCCTGGGAATCAGAGGTCTGCTCCCAAGCTACAGTGAGTACAGAACCAGGAAATGGTCTGCAGTGATGCCCAGAACCTTTGTGACTCTGATTCAGGCCGTGAGGACCAAGTTTCTGAGCATAATGTTGACCCTTTGTCACAAACTGTAACACCTGTGGTTATAGACAATGAGGAACATACTGATGACGATGAGACGCAGATACCAGATTGGGATGACAACTTAAATATTCGGTCAGGGCAAGAAGAGGCTCGGTCTGAGGGGGAGTGCAAACACAACAATTGATGATGAATGAAGTTCTTGATCCCACCTACTGTCAACCCACAGTCAGGCACTCGAGGAGGTCAACAGAGGCGGTGGAGGAGGATGCAACCGACGACGAAGTTACCTTGCGCCTTCCTGGACAGAGTCGGAGCACTGGTAGCACGTCTACAACTGCATTATCAGCCACCACTCTGCCTCTGAGCACTAGTCAGGGGGGCTCAGCAGGTCGCATGCCCTCTAAGCCTTGCCTAGCCTGGTCCTTTTTTGACATAGAAAAAGATCGCCAAAATTATGTGATCTGTAAAATTTGTCGTGATTCTGTTAGTAGAGGTCAAAACCTCAGCAGTTTGACAACTTCTTCCATGAATCGTCACATGAATAAATATCATATGTCCCAGTGGGAAGCTCACCGTGCTGCAATGCGGCCTAGCGGAGCGAACCATCCACGGCTTGCCCCTTCCAGTGCATCCGCGCGCTCTTCATCTTCTAGGACTGTGGGGACAGCTGTCACACCGGGTTTTCCACGCACAACTTCCACCACTGTAACCGCAACAGGCAGTTTGCTTGGTAGTTCGTTGGTTGGTTTGGAAGGGGAAACAAGTGCGTGTGTACAGCTCTCTCAGACATCGATAGCACCAACGTTGGATGAAGGCAACATCATGTCTCCGCCTGCACTTTCCTCACAAACCTGCATTTTTCCAGGGACACCCTACTCAACACCGTCTACACACAGCAGCCAGATCTCTGTCCCTCAGATGTGGACAAATAAAAGGTCATTTCCTGCGACCCATGACAAAGCTAAGAGGTTGACTTTATCCCTCTGTAAGCTCTTGGCTACCGAAATGCTGCCTTTCCGCCTGGTGGACACACAGGATTTTAGAGACCTTATGTCTGTCGCTGTGCCCCAGTACCAGATGCCTAGTCGCCACTACTTCTCTAAGAAAGGTGTGCCCGCGCTACACCAGCATGTCGCACACAACATCACCGCTTCCTTGAGAAACTCTGTGTGTGAATGGGTGCATTTCACCACCGATACTTGGACCAGTAAGCATGGACAGGGACGTTACATGTCGCTGACTGGGCACTGGTTAACTATGGTGATAGATGGTGAAGGGTCTGCTGCACAAGTCTTGCCGTCCCCACGACTTGTGTGTCAATCCTCTGTCTGTCCAAGTTCCGCCACTGCTTCTGCCTCCTCCACCTCATCTGTGTCCTCCACCTCCGCCCCAAGCCTGCCTGGTCAGGCCACCAGCGTTCTAACTGCGCAGAAGGAATCACGCACCCCTCATTACTATGCTGGCAGCAGAGCGCAACGGCATCAGGTGGTCTTTAGCTTGACATGTCTTGGGAATAGGAGTCACACAGCTGAGGAGTTGTGGTCAGCTCTGCAGTCCGAGTTTAATAAATGGTTGTCTCCACTCAACCTGCAGCCTGGTAAAGCCGTGTGCGACAATGCTGCAAACCTGGGTGCGGCCCTTCGCCTGGGCAAGGTGACACACGTGCCTTGTATGGCTCACGTGTTGAACCTTGTTGTCCAGCAATTTTTAACACACTATCCCGGCCTAGATGGCCTTCTAACCAGGGCACGAAAACTGTCTGCTCACTTCCGCCGTTCAACCGCCGCAGCTGAGAGACTTGCATCGCTCCAGAAGTCTTTCGGCCTGCCGGTTTATTGCCTGAAATGCGATGTGGCGACACGCTGGAATTCGACTCTCCACATGTTACAGCGACTGTGGCAGCACCGCCGAGCCCTGGTGCAATACGTCATGACGTATAGCCTGGGCCAACGAGATGCAGAGGTGGGGCAGATCACCCTGATGGAGTGGTCTCAGATCAAGGACCTATGCACCCTTCTGCACAGTTTTGACATGGCGACGAATATGTTTAGCGCTGACAATGCCATTACCAGCATGACAATTCCAGTCATTTACATGCTGGAGCACACGCTAAACACTATTCGGAGTCAGGGGGTGGGACAACAGGAAGGGGAGGAACTACAGGAGGACTCATATGCACAGGACACAACAACATCACCAAGGTCCAGACGTTCATCATCACCAACGCGGCAGGCATGGGACCATGGGGGACAGGGATCAACAAGGGAGCATGGTAGCAGGCGAAATGTTGAGGAAGGTGCAGGAGAACATGAAGAAATGGAGGACGAACTGTCCATGGACATGGAAGACTCAGCGGATGAGGGAGACCTTGGTCAAATTTCAGTTCAAAGAGGTTGGGGGGAGATGTCAGAGGAAGAAAGAACGGTTAGCACCTCTATGCCACAAACACAGCGTGGACTTGGTCCGCATGGCTGCGCAAGACACATGAGTGCTTTCTTGCTGCACTACCTCCAACATGACCCTCGTATTGTCAAAATTAGAAGTGATGATGACTACTGGCTTGCCACACTATTAGATCCCCGGTACAAGTCCAAATTTTGTGACATAATTCCAGCCAGAGAAAGGGACGCACGTATGCAGGAGTATCAGCAGAAGCTGTTACTCGATCTTAGCTCGGCTTTTCCACCAAACAACCGTGCAGGTGCAGGGAGTGAATCTCCCAGTTGTAACTTGACAAACATGGAACGGTCTCGTCATCTTCAACAGTCTACCCGTACCAGTAGCACCCTATCTGGTGCTACTGGTAACAGCAATTTTATGGAATCTTTTCATAATTTTTTTAGACCCTCCTTTGCAAGGCCAACAGAGACAACAAGTCTGACACATAGTCAACGGCTGGAGAGGATGATACAGGAGTATCTGCAAATGAACATCGATGCCATGACTTTGCAAATGGAGCCTTGCTCATTTTGGGCTTCAAATCTTGAAAAATGGCCAGAGCTCTCCACTTACGCCTTGGAGATTTTGTCGTTTCCAGCTGCCAGCATTGTCTCTGAACGTGTCTTCAGTGCTGCTGGGTGTGTGCTGACAGATAAGCGCACGCGTCTGTCCAGTGACAATGTGGACAGACTAACGTTCATCAAAATGAACAAGTCATGGATCCACAAGGAATTTACTACCCCTGTGTCATCCTGGGGAGAGTAAATGCTTGTGGATTTGGAATGTGCTTGATGCAAATCAAAACATCCTGTTTGCAACTAGGGCAAAAGTGCTGCCACTGATGGGGTGTCTGTGTGGCCCAATTTTTGGAAAAAAGGGAGACTCCGCTTGTAGTAACCCTTGCTTACATTGTTTTTAAAAATGATCCAAGATGAACAGAGCTGGGATCAGGAAAGACTTTGCTATCTACCCCGGTGTTATCCTGGGGACGGTTAAGAATGTCGTATTTTTGAATGTGCATGATGCAAATCTAGCTGTGAAGTGTACAACTGGGGCACAAGTGCTGCCACTGAAGAGGTGGGTGTGTGTGGCCCAATTTTTGGAAAAAAAGGGAGACTCCGCTTGGAGTAACCCTTGCTTACATTGTTTTTAAAAATGATCCAAGATGAACAGAGCTGGGATCAGGAAAGACTTAGCTACCTACCCCGGTGTCATCCTGGGGACGGTTAAGTATGGCGTATTTTTGAATGTGCTTGATGCAAATCTAGCTGTGAAGTGTACAACTGGGGCACAACTGCTGCCACTGAAGGGGTGGGTGTGTGTGGGGCCCAATTTTTGGAAAAAAGGGAGACTCCGCTTGGAGTAACCCTTGCTTACATTGTTTTTAAAAATGATCCAAGTGGAACAGAGCTGGGATCAGGAAAGACTTAGCTACCTACCCCGGTGTCATCCTGGGGACGGTTAAGTATGGCGTATTTTTGAATGTGCTTGATGCAAATCTAGCTGTGAAGTGTACAACTGGGGCACAACTGCTGCCACTGAAGGGGTGGGTGTGTGTGGGGCCCAATTTTTGGAAAAAAGGGAGACTCCGCTTGGAGTAACCCTTGCTTACATTGTTTTTAAAAATGATCCAAGATGAACAGAGCTGGGATCAGGAAAGACTTTGCTACCTACCCCGGGGTCATCCTGGGGACGGTTAACAATGGCGTATTTTTGAATGTGCTTGATGCAAATCTAGCTGTGAAGTGTACAACTGGGGCACAAGTGCTGCCACTGAATGGGTGGGTGGGTGTGTGTGGGGCCCAATTTTTGGAAAAAAGGGAGACTCCGCTTGGAGTCACCTTGCGGTGTTTTACATGATTTTAGAAGGGCGTGCCATGCCTATATCTGTGTCTCCTCCTCTTTTTCCTTGTCAAGCTCTTTTGTTTTCGCATGAGTATATGTCCTTGTCACTTTCCCATGTGTTTGTGTTGTGTTGTGGGTTGTTTGTCACCTTTTGGACACCTTTGAGGGTGTTTTCTAGGTGTTTTTATGTGTTTGTGAATGCCTGCCATTGTTTCCTATGCAGTTCGAGTTCGGTTCGTCGAACCGAACTCGACCGGGACCTCCGTTCGGCGAACCGAACTCGAGCCGAACCACGACCGGTTCGCTCATCTCTATTTATAACACAAACATATGAAATAGCTCAAGTTGTGAATAAAACATATAAACAAAACTTATAGAAGATGTTGTGTTGTTCACAGGGGTCGTACTGGGAAGATTCGAGTGCAATCACTGAAGATTGGTCTTATATCTCTATCAAAGGGTTTATTAGAAGACAAATACAAATGTAAGTAACCACATTAATCTCATATATCCTAACAAAATGTCTTCATGTTAGTATTTTTGTCTTATTGCATAGCTGTGTAGGTTTTTTGTTTTTTATCACCTTGGCACCTTGTACACATTTATCAATCCGTTACCATTTATAGCAATGCGACAAGCCAAGGACAATTCTACAATATCTGCTGCTATATGCCAGGAATGTGGCAATTTAGACTACAATTTAGTCATGCAGATAATTAGTAATTGTGGTTGGAAAGCTTAAATAACTCTAAAGGATTCTGTTCTGTGTCATAATGAAATACAGTATATTACTCCTGCACCACATTTCGGGGGTCCATAGATTTTTTTTATATTGAACGTCTGAGCGTTCACTGTCCTTCAGTAATTTAATTTGACAACATAGGTTGCAAAAATAAAAAAATCACTTTTTTTTCCTTTATAGCACCTAAAAAACATGAAAACCCTATAAAGCCAGGGATGTTAGGCTTCTTAAGTATTAATATTTTATTGCAGTAATGTGAACATTCTCTTCTATTCCTTAGAATATTCTGTATTCATAATATCATTAGTTGTTTCATATATTTGATTCATGTTGGTATAGCATTGTTCAGCTGATGGAGGATCAATTTAGAATGAAGAAGAATAAGCTAATCCTCTGTCTTCTTCTTGGCACATACTGATATTTTCCTCACCTCACATAAACAATTTGGCCCAGATACTAAGCCAAATTGCATAAAATGTGCATCTAAATTATTAGTTTTTATTTTTTTGTTTAATATTTAATAAAATGCTAATGATATTCATAAACATAAGATGGGGACTTAAAGGGAATTTGTCAGCAAGATATCACACACTATATATATATATATATATATACATATATATATATATACAGTACAGACCAAATGTTTGGACACACCTTCTCATTCAAAGAGTTTTCTTTATTTTCATGACTCTAAAAATTGTAGATTCACATTGAAGGCATCAAAACTATGAATTAAAACACGTGGAATGAAATACTTAAAAAAGTGTGAAACAACTGAAAATACAGTTAGGTCCAGAAATATTTGGACAGTGACACAATTTTCGCGAGTTGGGCTCTGCATGCCACCACATTGGATTAGAAATGAAACCTCTACAACAGAATTCAAGTGCAGATTGTAACGTTTAATTTGAAGGTTTGAACAAAAATATCTGATAGAAATTGTAGGAATTGTACACATTTCTTTACAAACACTCCACATTTTAGGAGGTCAAAAGTAATTGGACAAATAAACCAAACCCAAACAAAATATTTTTATTTTCAATATTTTGTTGCGAATCCTTTGGAGGCAATCACTGCCTTAAGTCTGGAACCCATGGACATCACCAAACGCTGGGTTTCCTCCTTCTTAATGCTTTGCCAGGCCTTTACAGCCGCAGCCTTCAGGTCTTGCTTGTTTGTGGGTCTTTCCGTCTTAAGTCTGGATTTGAGCAAGTGAAATGCATGGTCAATTGGGTTAAGATCTGGTGATTGACTTGGCCATTGCAGAATGTTCCACTTTTTTGCACTCATGAACTCCTGGGTAGCTTTGGCTGTATGCTTGGGGTCATTGTCCATCTGTACTATGAAGCGCCGTCTGATCAACTTTGCAACATTTGGCTGAATCTGGGCTGAAAGTATATCCTGGTACACTTCAGAATTCATCCGGCTACTCTTATCTGCTGTTATGTCATCAATAAACACAAGTGACCCAGTGCCATTGAAAGCCATGCATGCCCATGCCATCACGTTGCCTCCACCATGTTTTACAGAGGATGTGGTGTGCCTTGGATCATGTGCCGTTCCCTTTCTTCTCCAAACTTTTTTCTTCCCATCATTCTGGTACAGGTTGATCTTTGTCTCATCTGTCCATAGAATACTTTTCCAGAACTGAGCTGGCTTCATGAGGTGTTTTTCAGCAAATTTAACTCTGGCCTGTCTATTTTTGGAATTGATGAATGGTTTGCATCTAGATGTGAACCCTTTGTATTTACTTTCATGGAGTCTTCTCTTTACTGTTGACTTAGAGACAGATACACCTACTTCACTGAGAGTGTTCTGGACTTCAGTTGATGTTGTGAACGGGTTCTTCTTCACCAAAGAAATTATGCGGCGATCATCCACCACTGTTGTCATCCGTGGACGCCCAGGCCTTTTTGAGTTCCCAAGCTCACCAGTCAATTCCTATTTTCTCAGAATGTACCCGACTGTTGATTTTGCTACTCCAAGCATGTCTGCTTTCTCTCTGATGGATTTTTTCTTTTTTTTCAGCCTCAGGATGTTCTGCTTCACCTCAATTGAGAGTTCCTTAGACCGCATGTTGTCTGGTCACAGCAACAGCTTCCAAATGCAAAACCACACACCTGTAATCAACCCCAGACCTTTTAACTACTTAATTGATTACAGGTTAACGAGGGAGATGCCTTCAGAGTTAATTGCAGCCCTTAGAGTCCCTTGTCCAATTACTTTTGGTCCCTTGAAAAAGAGGAGGCTATGCATTACAGAGCTATGATTCCTAAACCCTTTCTCCGAGTTGGATGTGAAAACTCTCATATTGCAGCTGGGAGTGTGCACTTTCAGCCCATATTATATATATAATTGTATTTCTGAACATGTTTTTCTAAACAGCTAAAATAACAAAACTTGTGTCACTGTACAAATATTTCTGGCCCTGACTGTACCTCAAATATTCGGCTTCGCCAATATTTTCCGAATACCTCTCCAGTATTCGACTATTTGATGCGCAATGTAAGTCTATGGGAAGCCCAAATAGTACCGAATAGTTGTTATTCGGGTTTCCCATAGACTTAGGGGTACTTTGCACACTACATCGCAAGCCGATGCTTGCGATGCCGAGCACTATAGTACCCGTCCCCATCGCACATGCAATATCATGGTGATAGCTGCCGTAGTGAACATTATCGCTACGGCAGCTTCACACGCACATACCTGCCCTGCGACATTGCTCTGGCCAGCAAACCGCCTCCTTCCTAAGGGGGCGGGTCGTGTGGCGTCATAGCGACGTCCCACGGCAGGCGGCCAATAGAAGCGGAGGGGCGGAGATGAGCGTGACGTAAACATCCCGCCCACCTCCTTCCTTCCGCATAGCCGGCGTGAGCCGCAGGACACAGGTAAGGCGATGTTCCTCACTCCTGCAGCTTCACACACAGCGATGTGTGCTGCCGCAGGAACGAGGAACAACATCGTAACATCGGTCCTTCTAAAATTATTGAAATGACCGATGCTACACCGATCATACGATTTCGACGCTTTTGCGCTCGTTAATCGTATTAAAAACGATATACACACTCCGAGATCGACAGCGACGCCGGATGTGCGTCCTTTCGATTTGACACCACCGACATCGCAGTTGCGATGTCGTAGTGTGCAAAGTACCCCTTACATTGCGCATCGAATATTTGCAAATAGTGGCATGGTATTCGGAAAATATTCGCAAAGCCGAATAATCAAAGTATTCGATCATCCCTAGTCATAATGGTAAATGCCATACTGATTGACAGCCTGCTCCCTGCAGGTAGATAGTGAGGAGCCAGCTGTCAATCTGCATGATATCAGCAGTGACGCCCCACTGACAGAGCAGAGCCAAAGAGAAGATGCTCCTCTGTCTCTGACGGAAGCCACAAAATTGTTGGTAGGGGCAGTCTGTGACCTGCTCTGAGCTGGGAGATATCGGCACAGGACTAAACAGTCAGTTAGTTAGCATCTACCTGCCTGTAAGTTCTTATCCCCATACAAATCTAATAAAGATCTTCAATAGTCTATTTAACTCACAAAATGTAGCATTTTTTACTTTTCTTTTGCAGTAATCACCAACATGACCATAGATATGTAGCTGTATGTCACTACTGGTTGCACATTGATCCCTGATTTTCCTATATTCCTTGCTTCTGAATATATAAAACCCCATCACAGAATTGCTATTACTTCCACTGAGCATGTTTTGGTTGGGTTGCCACACGCATGTATAGTGTCTTTTCACCATTGCGTCTTTGTGATCTTTCCTTTCTGAAATCTCAGTACTACCGTAGGAACCATGGGAATTACAGTCAATGCAACGCTGGCATTCCTAAGGATGACACAATGTACAACTGCCGACTGCATCAGGACCACAACAAAGAGCTCCTTAAAATCGGGAATATTTGAAATAATTTTTGAATTTTATGAAAATTAATATTTTTTTTTAGGTCCCATAAAACCCCTTTGAGGGCATGTGCACACACGAAGTATTTAGCAAGTATTTTACCTCAGTATTTGAATTCAGTATTTTACCTCAGTATTTTACCACGGTATTTTACCTTAGTATTTTACCTCGGTACTTTACCTCAGTATTTTAATTCAGTACTTTACCTCAGTATTTTAACTTAGTATTTTACCTCGGTATTTTACCTCAGTATTTTACCCCCGTATTTTAATTCAGCACTTTACCTCAGTATTTTACCTTAGTATTTTACCTCGGTACTGTACCTCAGTATTTTACCTCGGTATTTTACCTTAGTATTTTACCTTAGAATTTTACCTCGGTATTTTACCTCAGTATTGTACCTCAGTATTTTACCTCAGTATTTTAACTTAGTATTTTACCTCGGTATTTTACCTTAGTATTTTACCTCAGTATTTTACCTTAGTATTTTACCGTAGTATTTTACCTCAGTATTTTACCTTAGTATTTTATCTCAGTATTTTACCTCAATATTTTACTTCAGCACTTTACCTCAGTATTTTTCTCCGGATTTTAATTTAGTACTTTACCTCAGTACTTTACCTCAGTATTTTACTTCAATATTTTACCTCAGTATTTTACCTTAGCATTTTACCTCCGTAGTTTACCTCGATATTTTACCTCAGTATATTACCTTTGCATTTTACCTCGTATTTTACTTCAGCCACAATTCAATTGTGGAACAGTCAGGGAAAAAGTATAATAGACAGCCGGGCACCACTTCTGTATTTTTTTTTACCCACTTCTGGTTTTGTTTTACAGATAATGAGGTAAAAAATACTCAACGTGTACACGTGACCCAAGGTCCCTTAGTGATGGCTTTGATGTAGTGAGAAAAAAATATATGTTATGGAACTGATCATTACAGAATGTTGAACCATTTTAGAAATAAATCATTTTTGAAACTTTCTTAAATCTCCATAGAGAACAGCATGTGGACTGGAAAGGTTACCTCCTTAGAGAAAGTATTTCTTGTCCATTAGCACCTGCTGTCTGGTAGGGTCCTTCGAGAGATCAATAATAAAGGCAGCAGCTACACGAGCATGATTTCTTTGTGTTTCTATTTTTTGTGCTTTCACCCTTCGCTTTCTACATGAAAATAGTAGGTCAGATGTGCAGTCTTCAATTCAGCTTTCAGCTATAGGGCAGACGTCAGGCAACAGCTAAAGGAAATCCTAGATTGTATATCTAAAGAATACATAATACAACAGACTTGTATTAAGTTGCGTAATTTATATATGCACTTTCCTCCAATTATGGAAGGGTGAACAAAAATAAAATTGTTGCTGACCCTTCTCTAATTGAAGAACATTTTGTTTATTCTTCACTTACGTGCAGATGGAGTTTTTGAGGCATTCACAAATTAAAATACTACACGTTTTTTAAGTATAAATTGAGTCAGCAAATAAATCTTTTTTGCGGTATGTTAACATGGTGTCTTTAATCTGACACATGGGCTGCCATAGTTTTCTTCCACAAAGCCACTCCAGTAAAAAGCCGTCTTTTTAGCTGAAGTGGCTTCGGCGGCCATGTTGCTGTCAGTTTTGCAGTCGCTCTACCAACGCATCTTTTTTACTGTATCTTAAGTTATAGTAGGCGAGTGGCTTTCAATTTAAGCCATCCATAGAATTAATTTGATACTGCTTTGTACTGCTTCACTTTTTTCACCATCAATCAGTTAAAAGAGGTAACAAAAGAGTGAACATATGCACAGCAATGTCGTTTTTACACTGCCATGCATTACTCATTTTTTGCAGCAGTTTCTCAGTACTTTTTCAGTCCACCATGTGTACATACCTTTTGGAAATTTTATGAAGAGGTTTTTCTTTTATAAGCATTTCCTGATGTGTTTTTTTAAGCGTTTTGTAGGATTATTTTGTTTCTTAGGCCCCCTTCACACATCAGTGAAGAACGCCCACGTTTTTCACTGACGTGATAAAGGTGCATATGTCCCTCCGTGTGCCATAATTTTGGAACATGTGTGATCTCCATGTGCTATCCATGATAATATACGGAGATCAGGCACTTACCTACCTACTCACCTGTCCATGATGCTGCTCTCCGTGATGCTGAAGTCGCCTGCGAAGCTGTCTCCGGCCGCCACTGTCTCCCTTCTGCAGCTACTTCCGAGTCACTGTGTAGTGCATATGTATGAGCATAATTAGCCAGCCTGGAAGCAGGCGACAGCAGAGGCTGAAGACAGCATTGCTAGAAACCAGGGCTGTGGAGTCGGAGCTCATTTTGGTGGAGTCGGAGTCGGTATAAAATGCACCGACTCCGACTCCTAAAATATATAATAAATTGGGGACAGTAGTGCAATGCAGAATGTGCTGAATATTTTACTAAATAATAAAATTTAGTATAATGCTTATATTTAAGTGAAAAAATGTGTTGTAGTACAATGTGAACATTAGAAATTTAATTATTTTTATGATACAATAATCAAGATATTTAGATAGAACATAAAATATATTTATTGGAATACAACTTTAGAACACAAAAAACTAATAAATTGTAAATATGTAATACAATATGTAATATATATATATATATATATATATATTGTGAGGTAGCGTGGTCGGCTGCGCAGCAGAAGACACGGGATCCAGGCATCAAGGTTCATAACAGCCGGTTTAATAGTCACAAGAGTCCATTACAATACATATGTGCCTCTCCGGCAGAAACTCAGGAAGTTGTATTCACTCCCTCCCACCAGGCACACCCCGCCCTTGGTCCTGTTTCCTTTTAACCCTTCGTTCAGTCTGTAGGGAAACAGCATTAACCCTTCGTTCAGCCTGCCGGGAAACAGCATGAACCCTGGGGTGGAGTTGCTTTCTATCATGAAGTGAGCACAACCGGGGTGAGACATACCGGCCGTCATAGATAACCCCGGTCACCTTCTCACATACCCCCCCCCTCAGTTCAAGCGTGCGGGGTTGAACTCCCGCCATCAAACACGGGCCGCGGGACAAGGCATCGGCATTGCCCAGCAACCTACCGGCCCGGTGTTCAACCGTAAACCGGAAGTTCTGCAGAGAAAGGAACCACCGGGTAACCCGGGCATTCCGTTCCTTGGCGGACCTCATCCAGACCAGTGGAGAGTGATCCGTCACCAAGCGAAACTGCCGTCCCAGCAGGTAATAGCGTAGGGACTCCAAGGCCCACTTAATCGCCAGGCACTCCTTCTCCACTACGCTATAATTCCGCTCGGGAGGGGTGAGCTTCCTACTCAAGAAGGTGACGGGGTGTTCCTCCCCCTGAACCACCTGAGACAGCACTGCCCCCAGGCCGACCTCAGAGGCGTCAGTCTGTACAATAAACTCCTTCCGGAAATCAGGGTTGACAAGAACGGGCTGTCCGCACAGGACCCCCTTCAAGGCCCGGAAGGAGTCCTCGGCCTGCGGAGTCCAGCGCACCATGACGGACTTCTTGCCTTTGAGAAGGTCCGTCAAGGGGGCTGATAGTCCCGCAAAATCTTTGACAAACCTCCTGTAGTACCCCACGATACCCAGGAAGGCCCTAACCTGCTTCGTGGTCAGGGGTCTAGGCCACTTCTGGATCGCCTCCACTTTGTTAATTTGGGGCTTAATCACTCCTTGGCCTATCACGTAGCCCAAGTAGCGGGCTTCCGTGAGTCCCAACGCACATTTCTTGGGATTGGCTGTCAATCCGGCTGTTCGAAGCGCGTCCACCACCGCTTGTACCTGTTCCAAGTGGGTCTGCCACTCGGAGCTGTAAATAATGATGTCGTCAAGGTACGCTGATGCATACGCCTGGTGGGGTTCCAGCACCAAGTCCATCAACCTCTGGAACGTGGCTGGAGCGCCGTGTAACCCAAAAGGCAAGACAACATAGTGGAAGAGACCCTCCGGCGTAACAAAAGCGGTTTTCTCCTTGGCGGACTCAGTCAGTGGCACCTGCCAGTACCCCTTGGTCAGGTCGAGCGTGGTAAAATATCGCGCCTGTCCCAGCCTATCAATCAGCTCATCCACCCGGGGCATGGGGTAGAGATCGAACTTGGATATTTCGTTCAATCTCCTAAAGTCATTGCAGAACCTTAAGGAGCCATCAGGTTTTGGTATTAGGACAATGGGACTAGCCCATTCACTCCGGGATTTTTCGATGACCCCCAGGCGTAGCATTGTCTTCACTTCCTCCGATATGGCTTGTCTTCGAGCCTCCGGTACCCGGTATGACTTCAGGCGTACCTTCTGGTGAGGCTCGGTGACAATGTCATGTCGTATCAGACTGGTCCTACCGGGCAGCTCGGAGAAGACATCGGGGTTCTGCTGAACCAGCCGTCTGGCCTCTCGCCTCTGTTGCTTGGTGAGGGCTTCTCCGATCCTTACTTCCGGTTCGTCCTCTCCGGAGGTCGCTGAAGCCGGATGTGAACGACCCGAAGAGGAGGGAGAGGGGGAAAAATCAACCATCAGGCTTTCCCGTTCCTGCCACGGTTTTAACAGGTTGACATGGTATATTTGTTCAGGTTTCCGCCTACCGGGCTGCAATACTTTATAGTTGACCACCCCGACTCTTTCCTTTATCTCGTAGGGGCCTTGCCACTGAGCCAGGAATTTACTCTCCGCCGTGGGGATCAATACCAACACCCGATCCCCGGGTTTAAAGGTCCGCATGGTGGCTTGTCTATTGTAGCGACCGCTTTGCGCGGCCTGAGCCTCCTGTAAATGCTCCTTCACAATGGGCATGACCGCGCTTATGCGGTTCTGCAGTCCTAAAATGTGTTCAATCACACTTTTATGGGGGGTGGGCTCTTGCTCCCATGTTTCCTTTGCCAGGTCCAACAATCCCCGGGGATGTCGCCCGTATAACAACTCAAAGGGCGAAAACCCCGTGGATGCCTGTGGCACCTCTCGTATGGCAAACATCAAATAGGGAAGCATCATATCCCAGTCTTTCCCGTCTCTGGAAATCACCCTTTTGAGCATGGTTTTCAGGGTTTTGTTGAATCGTTCCACTAAACCGTCCGTCTGAGGATGATACACCGACGTACGCAACTGCTTGATCTGGAGTAGCCGGCATAGCTCTTTGGTCACTTTAGACATGAATGGGGTTCCCTGATCCGTAAGGATCTCCTTGGGCAACCCCACCCGGCAGAACACAGCAAACAACTCCCGAGCTATCAGCTTTGCTGCAGTATGTCTGAGAGGTATCGCCTCTGGATACCGGGTGGCATAGTCAACGATCACTAGGATGTGTTGGTGCCCTCGAGCGGACTTTACGAGGGGTCCCACCAAATCCATCCCTAGCCGTTCAAACGGGACTTCTATAATGGGTAACGGTACCAACGGACTGCGAAAGTGGGCCAGGGGTGCGGTAAGCTGACACTCCGGGCAGGTTTCACAGAACCGTTTTACCTCCCCAAAGACCCCGGGCCAATAGAACCTTTGCAATATTCGCTCCTGCGTTTTCTTGACCCCTAGGTGGCCACTCATCAGGTGTTTGTGAGCTAAGTCGAGGACCCGCCGTCGATACGGCTGGGGCACCACCAACTGCTCTACCCCCACGCCCCGTATTTCATCTACCCGGTAGAGTAAATCCTGTTTAAGAGCGAAATGGGGGTACCTTACCTGGGCACCGGGTAGCTGTGCCACCCCATCAACTACTGTCACCCGACTCCGGGCATGTATTAATGTAGGATCCTGGAGTTGGGCTGTCCCAAACGTATCCGGGGATGCCTCCAAGTCCGGGATGGGTTCGACCGTCTCAGCCTCTCCTGCCAATACCTCTAGGGGCGACCTATCGGGTTCCCGTTCTGACCCTATCATGGGAACCCCTACGGCAGGCGTCCCGGATTCAGGATTGTAGGGCTCAGGTCCCGGACTGACCAATCTCTGAGGGGACTTAGGAGGTCCCTTCCATAATGACCAAAAATACGGCAGATCCCTTCCTAGGATCACGTCATAGGGAAGAGTGTCAATAAGTCCCACCTCATGTTGCACCTGACCGCAAGGTGCTGTGAGGGTGACAGTCCCTGTGGGATAGTCTCGGCGGTCCCCATGTATGCACACCACCCCCACGGTACGTCCTGTGGCCTTTACTTTAGCCCTTAGGGTTGATCGCACAAGTGTCACTAAGCTCCCGGAATCCAACAAGCCTGTAACCGGACACCCATTCACCTGTATTTGGCACAAGTGGGGCTCAGTCTCTGGGGAGCCCAGGTCAGCGGTACACACCACCTGGGCATACATTGAACCCCGCCGGGTGACACCACAGTCCATGGGCTCCGTGGTAAGTGGACACTGGGCTTCCATATGTCCCACCCGCTGGCACCGCCAACATCTAATAGGGAAGGACACTCCCTTGACGAATTGTCGTTTAGGGTACTGGATCCTCCGGACCTCAGGGACGGCGGCCGCGGCTTCCGATGGGACAGTAGCGGACTCCTGCACCGGTGTCGGCGGTGGGTCCTTGGCCCTAGGCTTGGAGGGGCCGGACCGACGGGCGGTACGCAAAGTCTCAGTGTCCCGTATCAAGTCCTGCGTAGCCACATGCCGCTCTACCAGGGACACTAATTGGTCCAGGGTACTCGGGTCGCCCTGTCCTACCCACCGTTGAATGGTGACGGGTAAAGTGCGCACAAAGCGATCCACCACTACCCTTTCCACCATTTGCACCGGGCTCAGAGTGTCAGGCTGCAACCACTTTTTTACGAGATGCAATAAATCATAGGCCTGGGAGCGTACGGGTTTAGCTTCCTCATAGAACCACTGATTTACCCGCTGCGCCCGGACATAGGTATTCACCCCCAACCGAGCCAGTATTTCGGCTTTCAGGGTCACATAGTCAATGGCGTCCTCGGTACAGAGGTCCAGGTACGCCTTCTGGGGCTCCCCCGTCAGATAGGGCGACAATACCTCAGCCCACTGGGGGGTCGGCAGCTTTTCCCGCTCAGCCACCCGCTCAAACACCGCCAGGAACGCTTCCACATCATCCCCCGGGGTCATCTTTTGCAACGCTTGTCTCACCGCTTTCCGGACGCTGCTGTCATCACCGAATCCCGGGTTTGTTGCTGCCGGTCCAGCACGGATCGCCTTGGCCAGGAGAACCATCTGTTCCTGGTGCCTTTGGTCCTGCGCTTTCAAGGACTGGAGCAGGTGTGCATTGATCTGTTGCTGCTGCTTCAGTATCTCCTCCATGGCGTCGCCGGGTTTGGGGCTGTAATATAGCTGCTTGAATCCAGGACATGTGCCACCGGGTAACCAGCAATGGAAGCTACACCTCACCGGGCTGGCATGCCCGCCGATTCTCCACCATATGTGAGGTAGCGTGGTCGGCTGCGCAGCAGAAGACACGGGATCCAGGCATCAAGGTTCATAACAGCCGGTTTAATAGTCACAAGAGTCCATTACAATACATATGTGCCTCTCCGGCAGAAACTCAGGAAGTTGTATTCACTCCCTCCCACCAGGCACACCCCGCCCTTGGTCCTGTTTCCTTTTAACCCTTCGTTCAGTCTGTAGGGAAACAGCATTAACCCTTCGTTCAGCCTGCCGGGAAACAGCATGAACCCTGGGGTGGAGTTGCTTTCTATCATGAAGTGAGCACAACCGGGGTGAGACATACCGGCCGTCATAGATAACCCCGGTCACCTTCTCACAATATATATATATATATATATACATACACACACAAGATATATATGTACCTGTGTATATGTATCTACTGTATATTACATAGTGTATTACATATTTACAATTTATTACAGTTTGTGTTCTAAAGTTGTATTCCAATAAATATATTTTATGTTCTATCCAAATATCTTGATTATTGTATCATAAAAATTATTAAATGTCTGATGTTCACATACACATGTTCATGTATTACAATAAATTTTTCACCTAACTATAAGCAATATATGTCGGAGTCGGTGCAAGAGAAATTGAGGAGTCGGAGTCGAAGGTTTGGTTTACCGACTCCACAGCCCTGATAGAAACGGGTGAGATTAAAAAGCTTTTTGTTTTAAATGTATGTGATTTTTCTGATACGTGCTTCCTGGACCACACCATAGTGTAGTCCGTGGGACATCAGTGATGCCAGAAAAAAATGGACTCATCTCTGTGCAGAAATCATGGACACAGTCAGTGAAAAATCACTGATGTGTGCGCAGACCCATTGATTTTAATGGGTCTGCATATGTCCGTGATTCTGGTTCATATAAAAACTGCAACATACGCACCAGAATCACTGACATGTGAAGGAGGCAGCGTTTTTGCAGCCTCGTCAGTGAATAGTGCCTAGTTTTAAGCAGATTACATCAGCAATCGCTTCAAAGACTTGACATAAACCTTTCTTTTTTCCAACCTGGCGTATTCAATACTCGGAATATATGAATAGCAAAGTGCTATTACAATAGAAGTGAACAAGAAGAGTTTTATAAGCAATTTTTCAGACTTTTTAGAGTCTGACCCAGTTAAAAATACTCCTCAACCTCTGTGTGCACAAAGCCGAATTAGTGCTATGTAAGATATACCAAAACAAGCACACCTATCTACTCAAGATTTGAGATTCTACACATTCGATCCCCCAAAAACATCTTTGCTTAGATTTTATTTTCAATATTACTATATTTTGTCTTTTATTACTCTTTTGATTTGTTTTAATATTGTTGTTAATGGAATTAAATTGAACACATTTTTGTTAACTTTTGTTGCATAGATCTTTTCAAGGAAGTTTCTGGAGCCGCCGACACCTGTGACCAAAAGCAACTGGGGTTATTGCTTCATGATGCTATCCAGATCCCTCGCCAGCTCGGGGAAGTGGCTGCTTTTGGTGGAAGTAACATTGAGCCAAGTGTCCGCAGTTGCTTTCAGCATGTAAGTTTGAACATAATGATGGCGCAAAACCCCAAAATATCAAAGCAAAAATTGGTGAAGATGCAATAATCTATAATATTCTGACATATTTTGCTTAGCAAGTATCCTCCATTTTTAATTTAAGCAATAATAACTATGGAAATTAACTTTTAGGAAAATATGCTTTAATTGACTGTCATAAAGAATGCGCAGTAAAAGTTTATGTAGTAATTAGGAAGAATGAGTTATACGCATAAATGTGTCATGCTGTGATCCTTGTTAATGATGTGTGCAGCGCTTTCAGGCATGTATTATATATAAGGGGGATTCCAGTTTTACGGTATATTCACACAACGTGTTTTTCAGTGGATCCTGCATGAAAAGCTACTGCAAAAGTGAACATAGTACACAGCAATGTCAAAATGACATTGCTAAGTTTAGGTTCCTTCTTATGTCACTGCTTTTAACTCCTTCATGGTTCAAAAACCTTGAAGCGGTTAAAAGTGATACTCTTTCTTCGGATGGTTTCTGCTCTGAAGTCGTCTCCTTTCTTTACCTCAACTAAATCTGTCAGCAGGTTTTTGCTATGTAAGGTGAAGAAATCATCCTGCAGAGGTTAAAATATAGAAATTGGAAATGCCTGTCTTGAAAAGGTCCGCTCTGTTGTTTGTTGTTTATTTCCTATGTTAGATTAAGCAACAGGACTTCCCACTACTGCACTACATTGTTACGGGAACACCAGTCCAGCATACCTATTCCTCACATTGACATCTCATTGTCAATGTACAATATTTATTGAGAGCCTGGTGTGGGCAAGGTACAGCTCTCTAAGCTCTGCTATATGGCTAAATCTAAAAAATTCTGATTGTCTGAATGGCTGCCCTCAGTAATCTAAGTGATACATCGTTGGGGTCAGGATCTCTTTGCCTACATTATTTTGCTCTCAGGTGAGGTAGTAAAAACCTGCTGATAGATTCCCTTTGACAGTAGCTCAAATCCTTCAAATATAAAGGTGTTGTTTTGGAAAAAATAATAAATGTCTGTAATATTTCAGAATTCCTTTAACCCGCAGGTCTTGTTTTAGTGCTCATCCAGGTCCAGCTGATCTGTGCTATTGGGTTGTGTCCTCAACACACTGTAAGTGGCCAGAGATGCCTCACCATCCACAGCTGTCTCAGCAAGTAACTGACCGAGTGGGGAATCTACAGACATTTTTGAAGTGTTGAGGATAATACCAGGAAGCACAGACAAATAGGGACTGGGTCAGCCACAATTTGTAACCTGCATTGAGGGTCCTTTTTTTGTGTGTTTTTTCAATATCTGAGGCATTTCAGCCTCTATTTCTATGTCCTTGACAACCCCTTTAATCAGTGCTTAATGAACATTTATGCTAATTTTTTAGTATATTTTATTATAAAATCCTTACCAAGATCTCTTCTGACTATCAGTGAATATGGCTGTTCTTGTTTGCATTTAGAAGCTGTTAGCTATTGCTTCCAATATATTTCTTATACAAGATCAATTTTTAGTTCACCAAGGGCTAGCAGATGTACAGTGCTGGCCAAAAGTATTGGCACCCCTGCAATTCTGTCAGATAATACTCAGTTTATTCTTGAAAATGATTGCAATCACAAATTCTTTGGTATTATAATCTTCATTTAATTTGTCTTCAATGAAAAAAAATAAAAAAAATTGTCATAAAGCCAAATCCATGTCAACTGCCACACTTGCAGCCAGTTGACATGGATAAAGTTGACTCAACCTCTGACCTGTGTCCTTGTGTGTACCACATTGAGCATGGAGAAAAGAAAGACGACCAAAGAACTGTCTGAGGACTTGAGAATCCAAATTGTGAGGAAGCATGAGCAATCTCAAGGCTACAAGTCCATCTCTAAAGACCTGAAAGTTCCTGTGTCTACAGTACGCAGTGTCATCAAGACGTTTAAAGCCCATGGCACTGTGGATAACCTCCCTAGATGTGGAAGGAAAAGAAAAATTGACGAGAGATTTCAACGCAAGATTGTGCGGATGGTGGATAAAGAACCTCGACTAACATCCAAACAAGTTCAAGCTGCCCTGCAGTCCAAGGGTACAACAGTGTCAACCCGTACTATCCGTTGGCGTCTGAATGAAAAGGGACTGTATGGTAGGATGGTAGAATCTTATCCCGAGACATAAAAAAGCCAGGCTGGAGTTTGCCAAAACTTACCTGAGAAAGCCTAAAACGTTTTGGAAGAATGTTCTCTGGTCAGATGAGACAAAAGTAGAGCTTTTTGGGAAAAGCTATCAACATACAGTTTATAGGGGAAAAAAAGAGGCATTCAAAGAAAAGAACACGGTCCCTACAGTCAAACATGGCGGAGGTTCCCTGATGGTTTGGGGTTGCTTTGCTGCCTCTGGTACTGGACTGCTTGACCGTGTGCATGGCATTATGAAGTCTGAAGACTACCAACAAATTTTGCAGCATAATGTAGGGCCCAGTGTGAGAAAGCTGGGTCTTCCTCAGAGGTCATGGGTCTTCCAGCAGGACAATGACCCAAAACACACTTCAAAAAGCACTAGAAAATGGTTTGAGAGAAAGCACTGGAGACTACTTAAGTGGCCAGCAATGAGTCCAGACCTGAATCCCATAGAACACCTGTGGCGAAATCTCAAAATGGCAGTTTGGAGAAGGCACCCTTCAAATCTTAGGGACCTGGAGCAGTTTGCCAAAGAAGAATGGTCTAAAATTCCAGGAGAGCATTGTAAGAAACTCATTGGTTACCGGAAGCGGTTGTTCGCAGTTATTTTTGCAAAGGTTGTGCAACCAAGTATTAGGCTAAGGGTGCCAATACTTTTGTCTGGCCCATTTTTGGATATTTGTGTGAAATGATCAATGATTTGATTTTTGTTTCATTCTCTTTTGTGTTTTTTCATTGCAAGCAAAATAAATGAAGATAATAATACCAAAGAATTTGTGATTGCAATAATTTTCAAGAAGAAACTGAGTATTAACTGACAGAATTGCAGGGCTGCCAATACTTTTGGCCAGCACTGTATTATATAATAAACTCACACTCACCAGGTCCAGCAATGCCTCTTCGGTGCTGCCACCATGACATCACACTACAGTGCACGTGACTGCTGCAGCAAATAGCGTAGTGAATGACTGCAGCAGTAACATGTCACCTCTGCATCCTGACAACAAAGATTGTATCGGCAATAGAGAGGCATTGCTGGAGATGGGGAGGGTGAGTAACAGCTCTGTTAATTTTTATGGCTCAAAGCATTTGAAGAGCTAAAAATGTATCCTGGACAACCCCTATAAAAAAAGATATCTGACACATTATAAACGAGTGTAGTTAATCAATGTATGTAGCACATGATCAGGACAGATTTTTAATTCTGGATGTCATCCAAAATGTTCCTAGTCACTGTCAGCCAGGGGAGGTATTGTAAATGGGGAATCTCTAAAATAATTAATTAAACCTAAATAGTGATTGAAGGGGTTGTCCACTGCTAGGACAATCTCTTTTAATTCCACATGTTTCCTCCAAGTAAAATTAAAAAGATTGTACTCACCTCCCATACCGGGATGTTGTGGTGCCCGTGGCTCACAGTGCCGGGGCTCATATGGGGTTGTGACGTCACGTGAGCCCTGCATCAAATCACCACCGGTTTCCTTCTCACCGCTTTCGGACCAAACAAGTTAAGCAACAGGAAGTGAGCTCAGCAGCGGTTGTACTCACTTCCTGTTGATTGGTCCGAAGGTGGGGAGAAGAATGCCGGCGCTGATTGGACGTGGGGCTCATGTGACGTCACAACCCTATGTGAGCCCCGCCACCGTGATCCATGGCACTGCTGGAACAGTGTCGGTACGGGAGCCAAGTATAATCATATAATATACCATAACATGGAAACTGTTCTACTGTACTCATTAGTTGCTAGACCATTATTTATTGATATTGCATAAATCTTACTTTTATGTTAATGATGAGTTATAGATGTTGCATGTGCACACGGGAGGATTGTGCTACGCCTTCTGACAGCGCCGTTAGTCTTGCACAGTTTGTGCTCAGCTGCACGCGGCCATCAGTATTGAATATCAATGTTGTGACAGGCAGCTATCAGCAAACACAATATAACTGCAAGGTGTAAAATAGGAAAGAGTCTGAAAGCACATTATAGTCTAATATCATCTATTTCACGCTCTACAGTATTCACTATAAAATATGCATACAAGGATTTCGCCTATTGTTGATTTTCCTTGTTGGTTGCATAAACAGAATGAAGACTGAATTCTAATTGTAGAATGCTAATGCGGAAAATTAGCTGTAAGCATGTAATACTGATTGTCCAGAGTGACAGCTTTATAATAATAGCAGCCTATTCTGAATTATACATTCATAGTAAAACGGGATTACATTAAACCTCAATTTATTCCTAAATTGTCTACTTATATTATAAAAAAAAGTGTTTCTTCTCTAGTCACTTGAGGATCTGGTGTGGACTATTCTCCAAGGGATTGGCTCTAGCAGAACTCAGAAATAAAGCTATAGGGATGCAATAAGTTACATGTCGTTAACATGGGAAATGGCTTTGTATAGCTGCCCAATTACGAACATTTTTTTCCATCTGTCACCAGTTTTTTCCCATTTAATATAAGAGCAGCATAATGTACAGACAGATGTACAGACAAGGACCCTGAATCCAGCAATGGGTTATCACTAGAGGACTAGTAAACCTACTGCCATGTAGTCCTTCATATTCATGAGCTCTTTATAACCCCCTACCCCACCACTGATTAGGCAGCTTTCTGCCTATGCACAGTGTACACAGAATGCTGCCAGTCAGTGGTGTGAGTAGTATAATACAGAGCTCATCATTTAGAGAACTGATAGGATCTGCAGCAGAAAAAAACAGTAATTTTATGAAAACTGCAGAAGGAAGTCCAGAAAGTGATATATCACTGCAATTTGCTCCTAAATAATGGTGCTCTCAGATGTGAGAGAAAAAAAAAACAACAGATTCCATTTAAAAAGTTGGTGAATATAGGGCCAAATGTGGTTTTTATATTTGAAGTTTTATATTAGTTGTAATTTGAAAATTAGGCATAAATAAAAAAAATATATAGCAAAAAAAAAAGTAAAAATAAATAAACTATAAATTTCTAATACCCAGCAGCCACCACAAGGGGAAGCTAATGGCATACATATTTGTAATGCTTCCATTAAAGTAAATGGAGTAATATGCAGTGGATATAAAAAGTCAACACACTACTGTTAACTGATAATTTTTAACAGAGAGATCCCTTTGCTGTGTTGTTTAAAGCTGACTTCAAAGGTGGAAAAAGTTCTGACATGATTCTTCTTTGTGTGATTTTTTTACTTAATGAAATCCTGGCATTTAAGCAGGGATGTGTAGACTTTTTATAGTCACTGTAATTACATAAGTAGCAAATTTGCCTCTAATTTGCTGATTATGATAATACAGAAGAGCAAATTTGTGTATTCGTACTATTGAGAGGATTTTAGAAAAGTATCTGGGATTTGTATCCATTTTTTGACTCCTACATTGCTGCTTCTACTTTCTAATAGATAGTAAACAGTAGTGATAGGTGGACACAGACTGTAAAAGTCCAGATTTGTGCGATTTCAGAAGTAACAGAGTGACGGACATGGGGTTCTTAGGGAACTCTGGTAATAGATCTGGGTCCAGCAACTCGGGAAATAAAAAATAAATAAATGAAAAATAAAGAAAATAGGAATAAAGCAAGCTCGTTATACTTACCAAGTCTCCTGCACAGCTGTAATTACTTCTGGGGCTGCTTATTATTGCTCATCCATATGCTCTGTTTTCCCCACCTACTGGCAATTCCTGCATCTGTGATTAGTTGCAGTCAGACAGTGCCCCCACCCTGTGTGACAAAATAAGAGAAACTGCATGCAGCTTTTTTTTTATTTAATATTTAAATAAATATTTAAAAAAAAACGGCATGTGGTCTCCCCTTAATTTTGATACTCAGCCATGATAAAGCTCGACAGACGGGGGCTGGCATTCTCAGAGTGGGAAGTGCCATGGTTATTGGGCCCCTCAGCCTAAAAATAGCAACTTTCAGCTGCCCAGAATTGTCACATCTATTAGATGTGACAATCTCAAAACTTTATCCAACTCATGCTGATTGCCCTGGTGCAGTGTCAATCGAGGTAATAAGTGGTTAATGACAGCTCACAGCTGCCCCTAAGCTTTAGATTAGTAATGGCAGGTGTCTATGAGACTACTCTATTACTAATCTGTTATTGAAAAGAAATAAATAATTTTTTGTGTTTTTTTTATTTCAAATAAAATAGAAAAAACACCCTCTTTCACCCCTTTATGAACTCCCAAAACACCCAGGTCTGACGTACTCTACATGAGGTCCCATGACTATTCCATCTCTGCTACATACTGAAGGCACAGCATGTTACCCTAGAACAGAGTTCCCCAACTCCAGTCCTCGAGGGCCACCAACAGTGCATGTTTTCAGGATTTCCTTAGCATTGCATGGGTGTTGGAATCATCAACTGTGCAGGTGATTAAATTATCACATGTGCAATACTAAGGAAATTCTGAAAACATGCACTGTGGGTGGCCCTTGAGAACTGGTATTGGGGACCCATGCCCTAAAACATAACCACCCACTGTGGGCTCCAGTCAGAGACAGCCACGCTATGAGCTGTAACATCAATCAATCTATTTGTGGTCACAGCTGGAGGTTCCCATGGTCCTCCACCCGTGATTGCAGATAACGACCTCAGGTAATCTCAGTAAACTCAGTAACCTCACCTCAGATGAGGTCACTGAGTTCACAAGTCTGCATCTTCTGGTTGAAAACCACATTTTTGCTTGCCAAGAGATGCAGATTTGGTGCTGAAATTTCTACATCATATTCCTGCACCCAATCTACACCTCCTGGCAAAAAAATGCATCATTACCGCATCATACCACATGCGGGAGTGATGCAATTTTTTATTTTTTTTTGCCAAGAGGTGTAATTTGGGTGCAGGAATATGGTGTAAAAATGACAGCACAAAATCTGCATCTCATGGCAAAACAAAATCTGTTTTCTGCCAGGAAACACAAATATGTGAACTCAGTGACCTCACCTGAAGTGAGGTCACTGAGTTTACTGAGTTCACCTGAAGTCAGGTTACCTGCGATCACAGTTGGAGAACCGTGGGAACTGCCAGCTGTGACCACAAATATCCAGAGTGACGTCACTTCTCATCGCAGTGCTCACTCAGCCTCTGCCTGAAGCTGAAAGCAGTGATTTTCTATAGTCGCTCGCTGTCACTTCAGATGTAGTAGTGCTGGAATCGTCATGGCAACTCATGTGGATTACTCGAACCTGGATTTTTTGGGTTAATAAAGTTGTGAAAGAGGGTGTGTTTTTTGTATTTTATTTCAAATAAAGGACTTTTTGGTTGTTTTGTTTATTTCTTTTCACTGACAGACTAGTAATGGGGGGAAATTCTTATAGACATCTCTCATTACTAATCTAGGGCTTAGTGGCAGCTGTTTGCTGTCATTAATCCTTTAATACCCCGATTGTCACCGCGCCAGAGCAATTTGGAAGAGCCGGGTAAAGTGCCAGGACTGTCGCATCTAATGGATGCGACAATTCTGGGCTGCTGCAGGCTGCTATTTTTAGGCTGGGGGGCCCAATAGCTATTGGCCTCCCCAGCCTGAGAATATCAGCCTAGAGCTGTCAGCTTTATCATGGTTAAGTGTCAAAATTGGGTGGGACCGCACGCCATTTTTAAAATTATTTATTTAAAGAATTTTAAAACAAAAAGCCACATTGGTTCTTCTTTTTTTGATACACAGCAAAGATAAGCGCATGGCTGTGGGCTGCAGCCTGTAGCCGTTTGCTTTATCTGTGCTTGGTATCATAATACGGGGGGACCCTATGCCAATTGTTTTTATCTATTTATTTAGTTTTACACCAATCTAGACGCAAACAGGGTCTGTGATCGCAAGCAGCGAGACGCGCAGTCACAGAGGCTGGGGGTGCATCCTACTGCAACCAATCACAGACGCGGGGACTGTCGGTGGGCGGGCAAACCAGTGCATATGGATTTACGATGATGAGCGGCCCTGGAAATAGAATGAGCGTCGCGGAAGCAGTTACAGACGCATTAGAGACTTAGTAAGTATAACGCGCTTGCTTGTTATCCCTTAGGCTATGTGCCCACGCTGCGGATTTACCGCGGATTTTGCCGCGGATTTGCCACGGATTTACCGCGGATTTGCCGAAAATCTGCAGCAGCGGCACTTCCAAGCCATTTCAATGGCATTTTGGAAATGCTGTGCCCATGCTGCGGATTTTTCCGCGGCGGATTTGCCGCGGATTTTGATCCGGAAAAATCTGCAGCATGTCAATTATTGTTGCGGATTTTATTGCGGATTTTTACCATGCAAGTCAATGCAAAGTGTAAAATCCGCAAGAAATCCGCAGGTCTGTTCCCACAGGCTCTTTTTCCTGCGGATTTGGTGCGCATTTCGCAAACAAATCTGCAGGAAGTGATGTAGGATAGTTCAGGAAGAGGAAGTTTCACCATTTTGTAGTGTAGAGTAGTGGCAGTGTAGTCGTGTTGTGTCCGGACTCTGGATTGCCAGCTAAAAGCAGCTAGTTACAGGCTGCTTGCTTTTAGCTGGCAAAACAGGATCCCAGGTCTTTTTTCACAATTCTTTTTAAAAAAAAAAAAAAATGTGCTCCGCTGTATTTTCACTGTCCAGCCTGATGCAAGCAAGCAACTGAGGGCTGTGCTTCTCATCGGGATAAGGCTGAAGCATTCTCTGCCCCTCCCGCTGAGAAATACAGTCCTCAGCTGCCCCTGAAAATGGCGGCTCCGTTGTGAAGCGCCATTCACAGGTGCTGTATCGAGGCTCATCCAGCTGCCCTGATGCATTTGGCTGGCTGGGTAATACGGGGTTAATGCCAGTTTTCTGCAAACTGGCACTAAGCCCGAGGTTCATCATGTCATGCCTGTGTAGACACGGCCATTATGAACCTCCGTTTGGTACTAAAGAAAAGAAAACACTTTTTTTAAAAATTTTATTTGAAAGAAAAACACACACACATCCCTGATTGCCATCTTTATTACTCCCTGAATCCCCGACGATAATCCATGACAGCTCCGATGTGCACCCGGCTGACCCGGGCACTGACGTCAGCCGGTGACAGCAGCCGTCAGTGTATTATTAAATGCTGCACAGCTCTTTTCCGGCAGCTGGGAACGTCTGATATCAGAGCCCTGATCAGCTGACTTAATTCGCGAGCGCAGGCAGGTCAGCTGACTGCACACCGACCAGCTGACGATGTGCAGTCATGTGACCCGGGCACGTACGTCAGCCGGTCCCAGCAGCCGTCAGTGTACGAGATGCTGCAAAGCTCTCTTCCGTCTGCTGGGAACGGCTGACTTCTGTGCCCGGGTCAGCTGATGCTGTGAAGTCAGCTGACCCGAGCTCAGCTATGAACTGAGCTGACCCGGCCAGTGAGTTCTGCCGCTCCCAGCAGCCAGCAGAGAGCTTTCCTGTGATATTGTCCTGGATTAACCTCTGAGGCTTGGGAGTAATAAAGATGGCAATCAGGGATGTGTGTGTGTTTTTCTTTCAATTAAAATTTTTAATAAAGGTGTTGTGTTTTCTTTTTTCCCAAATGGAGGTTCATAATGGCCGTGTCTACACAGGCATGACATTATGAACCTCGGGCTTAGTGCCAGTTTGCAGAAAACTGGCATTAACCCCGTATTACCCAGCCAGCCAATGCATCAGGGCAGCTGGATGAGCCTCGGTACAGCACCTGAGAATGGCGCTTCACAACGGAGCCGCCATTTTCAGGGGCAGCTGAGGACTGTTTTTCTCAGCGGGAGGGGCAGAGAATGCTTCAGCCTTATCCCGCTGAGAAGCACAGCCCCCAGTTGCTTGCTTGCATCGGGCTGGACAGTGAAAATACAGCGGAGCACATTTTTTTTTTTTTTTTTTAAATAACAGTGAAAGGGAACATGGGACCACATTTTTTGGCTATAAGCTGCGGCCACCACCACTGGGTTATTATATACAGCCTGTTAGAATGTAAGAGCCCAGTGGTGTTGGCAGAGCCCAGTGGTGTTGGCAGAGCCCAGTGGTGTTGGCCGCAGCTTTTCTGTATAAGCACACTGTGAGACTGCTAACAAAATGGATAAAGGAGGGTTGGGACAGGAAATGACATAAAGAGACTTTTTTTGCCTTCAAAACAGTCAAAGCTTTATTCAGAAACACATTAGAGTACAATGGACAAAATCCGCAACGAAATCCGCGTCAAATCCGCGTCAAATCCGCAGCTATGCTAAGGTGCGGATTCTGGGGGAAAGCTGCAGATTTTGAGGCAGAAAAATCCGCAGCAACATTCTCTCGTGGACACATAGCCTTATACCAACATTTTTAAGCACCGGATTTTGGTCCCCATAGACTTATATGGGGACCAGCATCTGGCCAGATATTCAGGATCAATTCCAGGCCGGAGCAGTTTTTTTAAAAAAATTTGGTTAGACCCGCCAATCCCGGATATCTGCAAGTCTGCCCAGCACGAATAGACAGGTATATTAAAGAATTATATGGGTAAGATAGTTTAAGTGATTATACACCTTATTCTACCAGATACAATGTATTGTATAGGTTTATAAGAACCTCCATGTACTATATATCATGTGCTATTTTTGAAACCATAATAACTATTAGGCAAAATAATAGTCCTGAATTTTTAAGATTTATGCATGTCTTAGGTATTTTTGATGTCAGCATAGATTGAAATTTTAGGCTATTTAAGCTTTTACAAGAAACCTGCACCTTCACCGTGTTTGGCAGAAGATCAAGTTTAACTGATGTTTAATTCATGCTCCTCCGTTTAATTTTGCTACATTAGTTTGTAATTTGTTTGTTTTATCGCTATGGCTCTTTAGCATTCTGAGTTGGCATTTCAAAGCAATCTGCCCACGGTTAAGTGTTCTCATAGATAAATACCACACTCCTCTCTCTGAAAGGAGCCAAATCAGAGCATATACTGTACTATATAAGAACAGGACTTCATTGGGTAGTTTTATTATCCGTAAGCTATTTATTGTTACTCTGTTAAATTTATCTGTGAAGCAATTTATAAAAACCCAGTAACCATATTATGTTGTTATTCCAATGTTTTCTTTTTTTTCTCTTTTTATTTTAGCATAATTATATCCAGAGCAGCAGGCACAATTCTGCTGATCCTAATTATCACAATGGGACAGCAGTAATTTTTTGAACATCAGATGAATGTACGGTGTTTCATCTTAAATCGCTTCTAAGAATGCAAGTCAAAAGAGCAAAGTCAATACAGACATTGAGCCAACGTGTAATGCTGGCGGATTCCAGGTTAAAAGTCAGCAGAATTGTGAATTCAGCTCTGGACTAAAATACGTTTAATGATATAACTCAGTACAGCAAAATCTCTGTAAAAGACTAACATCTAGACAGATTTCCAATGAGAATTTTTCTATTCTGCTACATACAGTACTATGCATAATGGACATCCTAGAGTTTATACTTGCAATCAATTTCATGGGTTTGATATCTTATAAAATTATTTTATGGTTTGAAAATCAAATGGCATGGGGTCATGGTGTCTGGGATCAATATTACCTCACCATGGAATTAACGAATATCAAAAATGCTTTCACTCCCAAAGTTTGTAATGGAGTGATATCCAGAGTCATGTGCATGGTTATCAGAAAGCTTATATTTCATTATTGGTCGGGTCCTAAATATACATAGCATGTAATATTTATGACAGCCTATCTGTTGAGAAGGAGATCCATGGAGAATATGGATTTTATTTAATGTTAGCAGAGTTTTATCAAATAATTAAAGAAGTTGTCCGGCCACAATATATAATATTTTTTAAGCTAATCTGTGCTGTATTGTCATTTAAAGCAACCCTACATTGTTTTTTTTGTTTTTAACTTTTGTTCCTCTTGAAATTTCGCTTTATTCTCTGCAGCCACTTTATTTACCTGCAGCTCAACCAAACATGTTTGACTGCCGAACTTCACAGTCACAGCTGGCACCGCCCAGCCTCAGTATCCAGCCCTGCCTTCTGCCCACCCTCTGTACACTCATTATGTATAGCACCTAATGGGAGTCTATAATAGATATATACACCATGTGTATATGGTATACATATATACATTATCTATATGTATATATATATACTGTATATACACATATACACTCACACATAGACCCCCTGCTCTGTCTCTCACCCGTACACTGTCTTTTCTCTGCTTGCGCTGTCTTTCTGACCCCCCGCGTGCTGTCTCTCACCCCGTGCTGTCCTTACAACTGAGCAATGCGAAGTGCTGCTGACCGCTGTGTCAGGTGACGTCACTGGGCTCTGCTCCCGGCAGTATTCAAACACCAGGCGCGCCTGACGCTGTGTTTATCACAAAGTGCAGAGATAGCGCATGGGGGAGAGGGGAGAGAGTTACCCGGGCCTCATACATCATAAAGAGCTGAGGACACTGTCGGGCACATAGTACGATCCTAACAGCGAGTGGACCCCCCCTGTTTGTCCATGGCCTGGCACATATAGGGCACAGATAGCAACCCACAGGGGGTAGAGGAGAGTACGGATATGGGGCAGGGGGAGGATGAGAGGGGGTGAGGGCTGCGTCGCACTGTACCTGGGCGGTAACATGATGTCGGCTGTGATGCCCGTCAACAAGGTCCTGCCCCTGTCATCGTGACATCACAGGAAGCAGCAAAATCCCAGCAGGAGCGGTCACATAATCACTGAGCCGTGGGAGAGGGGCTGACAGCAGTGTGGGTAAGTAGTTGCCATCTACTTACCTGCCCTTATGTAGCACTATAGTGAAGTAAAAAAAAAAAAAGCAAAATAAGCCGGATAACCCCTTTAAACATTAGAGATGAGCAGACCTGTGGAAGTTCGGCTTCGCCAGGTTCAGCCAGACTTTAGTTAAAAGTTCAGTTCAGGACCTGAACTTCATGCAGGAGCCCAAACCACATATATAAGTTAAGAACTAATGGGCTCGACTCGAATAATAAGTATAATGGAAGTAAATGATTATGCAGTTTGTCTCTCCACCAACATATAGCCAGCCATATACAAAGCATTTCTAGGGAGAGGGAGAGAGGGATTTTTGTTCTTTTAGACAGCGCATCCGAAAACATTGTTTTTACTCTCAGTGAGAGGCATTGAGAGACTGCAAATGGCTCTTACTTGACCGAGCACCGAGCGTATCCAAGCACCCCAATGCTCAATTGAGTCGTTAGCATACAAACAGTACTTGAACTCGGACACTTTTTTAAAAGTCTGTGTTTAAGTCTGAGATCCGGGTACCCGGTGTTTGGTATGAACCCTGCACTTTACAGTTCGGATTCACTCATCCCTACTAAATATTACAAATAGTTTCTAAAATTCTTTGCATAAATCAATCTTTTTAGAGAGGATTGATGTCAGCAGGTCTATAGAAGAGGGTTTTTTTTATATTTTTAGGCTATTTTTATGCTAATTTGCATTTATTTTTTTATTTAATTACTTTTTGGAACATTTCTAAAATGACTTCATGCCATTTTCCCCTTGGAGTCTGACTGTTGTTGGGGATTTGGTACAGAAAAAGGATCGATGTCACATGTCTGGTGGAGTTGTGCTAAATTGCAACCATTTTGGGACTCCAAAAAAGGGAAGTATTTTCTGTTTACCAAAAAGTGAGTGGGAACAGTGTGAAGAAATCCCCTCAGGTGGGCCTCCTCTATATGCTCCAAGGGTCGATTAAATCACAGAAGGGAGATCTGCTGTGTTTCTGCCTTACGGCAGCTCGTAAGGTCATCCCCAGATATTGGAAGCAGACTAGATACCTCACTCTGGCGGATTGGCTGGGGGAGATGGCTGGTCTTAAGAGAATGGGGGATCTAACGGCAGAGTTCAATGGGTCCACTGAAAAATGTATCAGGGTTAGGGGTTCATGGATCATGTTCTTGGAATCCCCAGAATTCCGAGAGATTGTTGGGAACTCTTGAGTGGGCAGACTAGCTCCCCTCTCCTCCTCCTTCCTCTCCACCCCTCCTAGCCCCCCTTCTCTCTTTCTACTATTTCCTTTTTTCCCCCTATTACTTCTCTTCATTATTCTATTTACTTTATGTGTCTCAGTTTCTTCTTTAGACAGATTTGCACTTTCTGTAGTTTTGCTGTGTGAGAGTTGCTACTTGCATACCAATAGCTGGTAGGGAGCCTGAGGGAGATGTCTCTCTCTTGGGACCGGATCGCCGTTGTCCAGCCCTATGACCTACGTTATTTCAGTATCAGATATGTGGTGCCAACTCTGTCAGTTTGCAAATGTATTTTATGTTTCTTCTGTGTTAAAAACGTATTTGAAATAGATTTGGCACTAAAATGACTTCATACTCAGCTGGACTCCATAAAAATAGTCCCAAGGAATAGGAAGAAAAAATATAAAATAAATTTTACAATTCATAAATTGAGAAATGCCAAGATGACCTATACTATGTACTAGCAAGATATCCACAGATACCACACTTCTACCACACATGCTCACCGGCGCATGTCCTAGTAACATTGGGAGGCAGGTTTCTATCAGTATAACAAAACAAGCCTGATTTGTTAATTAAAAGAATTTAGTCATTTAGTTTTTTTTATTCCTAAAGACATTTTAAAGGGAGTCAGACCCTTCCCAAAGCTACATCAGAGGAGTTTCATTCAGCCAAACTGCTTTAAACCGATGAGGTGCAAGAACCTAAAAACTGCCGTTAGTAGATACGTTTCTCAGCTATTATCTCCAATCATGTTTAAAAGCTTCTTAAAGTATTAGACATTGATTTAAAAGGTTGCTACCACCACTAAGTGACACTTCCAAATTGGCCTTCCTTCATTCTGCAAATAAGCTAATTTGCATCGGGTATACTAAATAATAGCAAAAAAAACCCTCACATTATTGCAATTTGTTGTTGATGTAAGAATGCAGTAATTTATCAAGATGTCCTCTTATATTTGAAGGCACAGAATAAACCAGAAATCAATGTGAAACAGTTCATTGAGTGGATGCGTTTGGAACCTCAGTCCATGGTGTGGATGCCTGTTTTGCACAGAGTAGCAGCTGCCGAAACTGCTAAGCATCAAGCCAAGTGTAATATCTGCAAAGAATGTCCAATTGTTGGGTTCAGGTAGGTTCATCCAAGTTTACTATGCCAAAAACACATGATTAATCACTTTAAATGTATTTTCATTGCTTATAATCCACTCCAGGCAACCTGCGAGGACCAAAGGGACAAAACATCACTCACAATGACTCTCTTCGGTGTTTCTTTTAATCTCTGTTGTGCAAAACATCAGTTTTATCAAGAATATTCCTTTATATTGGAAATTTGTTGACTTTTCAATATACCTATTTCTATCTTCATTTTGTTTGTTTTCTGCAGACATTTCACATAATATTTGGGGACCTTTATTTTCTCCATGTGTCCAGTAATACAATTTGGAGGCAAGGTGTTTACCGAGCTTAAATTAAAGGTCATTCATGCATTTTTAACGGTGCACTCAGTTGCTCAAGTGTCCTGGAAAATGGAAACTCCATAGGAAAGAATAATGTACTGATACAACATTTTCAGCTACATGTTGTGTTTTGAGTTTTAATAAATAAACTTGGTTGAAATAATAGATTAAGAAAAGTCAGAAAATTCTTTTGATCCACCCAGGACCAATCAATTCTATTGTTTTAATTAGCTAACTTCATGCTGAGTATGTGCAGTAGGAGACAGTTTTTTCTTCTTTTCCAGTGTGTGGATGTAAATTATACATTTATTGGGTTTTAGTTGAAATTTGCTTTTGTGTTTCAGAAGTTTTATTGAAAGTCCTGTTGTAAAAATCACTTGTTACAATCTGTGTTCCCAATAGAATTATGATTATGCTTGCTTTTAAAGGGTTATCTAGTCTTCTTTCATCCCCTGCTTTTTGCTTTCCAGGGGGCAGTGCCCTCCTGAAGAATTGCAGTTCAGACCAGCTTCATGGTTGCTCCTTCTTGTCTGGACTATGTTCTGGCAGATGCTGCAAATAGAGGCAGCATGGGAAAGGAGCAGTGACCTTGAAGCTGATCTGATTCAGTGATCCAGACAGCTGTAGAGCAGCGCTTGCAAGCTGGATAGCAAATAGCTTGCAAATATGTGCTTCTTGCCAAGCTACATTGATAGACTAGAGTCACGGAGAACTGTTCAAGTTAACTTGACTGAACAGTTCTCCGTGACTCTAGTCTTTCAATGTGGCTTTGCTTAGTTACCCGATATTTACCCTGGTTACCAAGCACAGCATCGTTACACGAGTCACTGGTGGCTGATGGCTGGTCGCTGGTGAGATCTGCCTGATTGACATCTCACCAGCGACCATGTAGCGACGCACCAACGATCCCTGCCAGGGATCGTTGGTGCGTTGCTACGTGTGACCCCAGCCTAAGGATCCAGCATGTCTGATATTTTTGTTACCTCTGAGATAAGCTGCTGACAGACATGTCTGGTGACGGCTTTCTCATAGAAAACACAGTAACACTTGGCTGATAAAGCGCTCCTTTGTATGGGAGAGCCAGCCAAGGTGGCTGTCTGCCAAACGATTGACTGAGGCATCATTCGGCCCGCACCCATCACGTGTGTATGGCCGGCTTTACTGTACTGAAAAGATAACAACCAACTACCACTGTCATAAAAGTGTTCAGCCAAATTTTGTCAACCAGAAAACAAATAGAGTAAAGAAGTGCATCATTTCAAGGCACTGTAAATATAATTTTGCGTCTCACCTGTACTGTCACCGCTCTCAGTTTAAAAACAAATTATATCTCTAATTAAGCTAACACTATAAAACCAGACGTATCATGTAGAGATATTACCGATGATTTTAGCGGACACCAATAATAATCTTAATAAAGTTGTAATTGCACTCTCCAGCCCACTATTGTTCGCTCTTCGCAGTTTATGTTCTTCAGGATCCTTCCCGGCGCTGTAAATACCTTTGAGGGAAGCTCATTACAGCATGTTCTAGCACTTTTCATAAAACCTTATACAGAGAGGAATGCAAGCAGCAAATTGGATTTTTACCGAGTTACATAGAAAATACATATTATTTTATTTGTGTATCTCCTCTTGGGTCATAGATTGCAGTATTAAAACCATCAGTTTCAACATCATGGCAATAAAGACTGCTGATCAAATTACTTTCAAAATGTGTTTTTGTCTGTAAAAAAGAGACATTTTCCCCATTTTCATGTTGTATTTAATAAGTCTGCGGATATTTTGATGTTAGCAATAACTGTGTACATCATCCTGCTCCTCAGGCCTATTGGCACGGATTCCCTAAGCTCTTAGTGCTCATGTGACAAAGTTAATAAGGCCGCTCTCATCATTCGGTTCTAAATTTACATGGCAATTAAAGGATAAGGTGGCCAAGACTGATTAAGTGGAAGGAAGCGTCAGAAACAAAGATAGTGGCTTGTAATAATTAATGGCTCTGAACTGTGACTTAGTACTTAACCTGCTTCTAGAGAAAAATGTCAATATTCGGACAGGAGTTTAAAAGTTTTTCCATAAATTAATTAACTTTTAATTGACAACTTTTAATTGATGACTTTAAGCCATTCTTTACGGGACAGTACGGTATGGATAGATGATAGTCATTAGGACCTGAAGTGAGACATCTGTTCTATGTGCAAAGCCCAAATAAGCTTGGAGATTTTGTCGACTTTGTCAACTTTTTCTTTAGAAGGTTCTCTTGACGCTTGATGGTACCAGTGCATGGAAAGAAGCATGAATTGTGTACAGTAGGCTGCACATGTAGTGCCCAGATGTGCCGGATCCTTCGGACATGGTTTTGGTAGCCACTTTCTTCGCTAACTAATAGATGAGATCTCTGAACGAGTAACTCTTGTCTATTCAAAGGGTTGGTCACTTTATCTTTATTGGGAACCTAGTTTTGTGACACTTATCAATATATAAGTATTACATGTTCTCCTTCTTTTGTTAGGCCAGACTTCTTCACAGACTGCGCAGCACTCTTGTTCTCACAATGGATGATGATAGTGTCATGTGACTGGACAAGTCTATCAGCTTTCTCCAATTGAAAATCGGCTTTTCCATATGCATTATTTTTGAAGCTGAGAAAGTTGATGGACAGGCCTGGTCACATGGTCCTCCACCACCAGCCATTTTGAAAAGAGGAGAGCTGGGAATTCTGTGAGGAACGCTGCACTAGCAAATACAAGAGGAGAACCTATAATACTTATGTTATCAAGTGACTCAAAATCATGTCCAAAACAACCTTTAGTGCTTTTTTTTTGTGGGGGGCATGGTTATGACATTTTAATGAACTGGTTGTATAAAGTAGCGCGAGGCGGTGTTGGTGAGTGAAGGATTGACTCCAAACGCCCCAACAAGGTACATGCAAGATATGGTCATGGCTGGATATTTGGACTTGTGCCGTGTGGATTGTATGCCCGTGCAGGCTGCATGTTGCTATTGGTGTCAGCTGGCCAGGACCAAATGACGACTTACTTCAACAAGGAGACCACTCGTTTAGTTTAAACCACCACTGTTTACTAATCTGTTTATCTTCACCAACTTTACTTGAGATAGCGGGCACACATCTTCCAGCACATTTCAGTTGTACAAAACATAAGTCACATTTGCAGTTTCTGCTCTTACTGGTCCTGTGAGTTCCAGCACAACCCAACCTAACGCTAAAGTCCAATTTGTGACAGTCACTTTCTCATTACGTGGCTCCCTGTCTATTCTCCTTGTAGATGAGGGTGGTAGGTGTTTTGACACTAGGGCCAGATCAGAGCTTTGCTCTCCCAGACGCTTCAGAATCCACAACTCTTCTCCTCGTAGAGAAGGTGAGGTAAGGGATAGCTAGAAGTGCTGGAGTAGTGCCTTGTGCTCCCAGATTCTGCCCAATAAAGCCAACTTTTCCCACGTCTTAGTCTGATTTAACCCGTTACCTTTTGTGCTTGGGGCCTAGTCACTAAAATCCTGTCCTCTTAACCATTCTATAAGGGCCACTCTGTTTGAAGGACAGTCTCTAGCCTCTGTGTTCTCTCTTGTTAGGTGTCTGGGTCAGAACTTAGGGTTCACGCTATTTTGACTCCAGTTTCCTTTCTCCTTCTTTCAACCACAAGTCTCCCACTGCATAACACCTCAATGACTTAAAGACTATCAGTCCGTATCTATTGCACACTAGGTCTTCACTAATTTTCTAAAAAGAACCATCTCTTTCCCTATCAGCTAATTCCTCCAGCTGTGGGCTAGTCGCAACACTTAACTATCTCTTACTCTGTAGTCTGGTAACTAGATATACAAGTGCTATTCAATATACATTATAGCATATTACCCTATTGCATATATAGCGTTACTGTACATTACACAAGAACACATTACAATACATGACACCTTTATAAAAGACACAGGTCACAATTCACATAATACAATAATGCAATTGGTGTCTTCAGGGTAAGGAATCAGCATCAGTTGACCTCTTTACAGCTGTACAAGCAGAATTCCCATTTTTCCTCTATCAGTTGACAATCTTCTGCTCTCTCACTTGCCCCAAGTAAGGCTAGTTTCGCACACTTCGTCTTTTTGACGCTGCGTTTTTGTGCGTTTTTGGCCGCTAAAAACGCACAAAAACGCACCTGCGCCGAAAAAACGCATAAAAAACGCATGCGTTTTTGCCGCGATTTGGTGCGTTTTTGGCTGCGTTTTGCTGCGTTTTTGATCTCTGCGTTTTGCTGCGTTTTTCCAATGCATTGCATGGGGGAAAACGCAGAAAAACGCAGGAAAGAACTGACATGTCCATTTTTTTTTTTTTTAACTCAAAAACGCAGGTAAATAAAACAGATGTGTGCGGACAGCAAAAATGAAAACTCATAGACTTTGCTGGGGAAGCAAAGTCCTGCAGTTTTGAGGCCAAAAACGCACCCGAAAAACGCCGCGAAAAACGCACTGTCCGCACATAGCCTAAGCCATCCTCGGCCTTTCTTTCTCTTTAAAAGATGTTTTATTTCTTTTAACCAGCAAATTAAACAAAACTTGTGTATGTGTATAATGTTTGGTATTCTATGTATGCACTGAATGTAGGTATTTTTGGGGGGGAGACTATAATTATATTATTATTTATATATTATTCTGTCATTACAGGTATCGGAGTCTGAAACATTTCAACTATGATGTTTGTCAGAGCTGTTTCTTTTCTGGAAGAACTGCAAAAGGTCACAAGCTGCATCATCCAATGGTGGAATATTGCATACCGGTAAATACTGTAACATTTATAGATTATAGGGTTTATTCGCATAGCTACAGTTTCAAGAAAATTGCTAAAGACTAAAAAGTGCTTATGCCTGTAGAGTGCCACAAGTGGTAAACAGGCTCATTTAGTAAACTAGTCTGTGTTTACACGTGCCAGAGTATCTTCACTCCCCATCATTTTCTGCTGTTTTTGAGCAACTACAGCCTGGAGTGATCATGTGCGGCTGCATTCACTGCTCCCCGTATAGCATCATCAGCACGGGTGCAGTGAATAAGTACGGTATACTCACCATTCCCCTACAGCATTGCGATGTCCTCCTGTCTGTCCGCCAGCTGATCTGTGTAGAGAACGGTGAGCACAGCGATGACATCATCCCTGTGCACACCGCTAGTCTCCACACACATCAGCGAGCCAGCAGACAGGAGGATGAGCGATGCTGCAGGGGAACGGCTCCACACAGGTCAGCGGCGCTACTGCTGACACAGAGAGGAAGATGATCGATGCTGCTGGAGTGAGGAAAGGAGAGTATAAAGGTTTATTTTTTCTGTGCCATAGGATACAGGCCATATAGCAGGATGTCGTATATAGCAGGATGAGGGCATATACCAGGATGTGGGTATATTATGAGCAGGATCGGGGTATATAGCACGATGGGGGTATTTAGCAGGATGGGGGTATTTAGCATGATGGGGGTATATATAGCAGGATAGGGGTATATAGCAGGATGAGGATATATAGCAGGATGGGGGTATTTAGCAGGATGGGGGTATTTAGCAGGATGGGGGTATATATAGCAGGATGGGGGTATATAGCAGGATCGGGGTATATAGCAGGATGGGGGTATATAGCGGGAGTATATAGCAGGATGAGGGTTATACTAGGATGAGGGACATATATATAAGGATGGGGATCATATACAAGGCAGGAGGATCATTACCAGGATGGGGTACCTTAGTAGAGAATTTGGGGACATTACCCCCATAACAGTATCAGCAGCAGATCCTCACCCCATAACAGTGTGTCATGACCACATTTTTTGCTTAAAATTTTATTTTCCTATTTTCCTCCTCTAAATCCAGGGTGCGTCTTATGGTCTGGTGCGTCTTATATTCCGAAAAATGCAGTATTCAGTGAAGACTTTCCCATTACTGAGATAGGAGATGGCAGTTGGTGCTGATGAGACTCTATGTAGATAGAACATAGAGGAGGGGCGGAGCTCTGCCTCTAGCTCCTCCCTCTTCCTGTTCCAGTACAGCTGCCATCTCCTATCTCAGTAATGGGAAAGTCTTCACTGAATACAGATTTTATCTCAGAATTGAGAATGTTGATAATGACCAATTCTGGCAGAGAAAGAAGTAGACTTGCCTGATAAGATATAACACAAAGTTGCTTATTTTCATTTGCACTATTGATTTATGAAATAAAAAGTAAATCGACAGTTACGCTTTAAATATATTTACAAATAGATAGTGAGCATTAAAGGGGTATTCACTTCTCCAAGATCCTATCCTAATATGTAGTAGGTGTAATAATATTAGCAAATACCTCCAATTAGAAATGTAGTATAGTTCTTCTGATTCACTATGTTGTTTACCTCATATTCAGGGCATTGCAGATCCTTAGGTATCCATGGTTACGACCACACATATAGTCACAGTTATTTAGTTGCTAGTGGTGATAAGCATGGATACCTAAGGTCCTGCAATGCCTTGAACATGAGGTAAATGACAGACTGAATCAGGAGAACTATACAACATTTCTAATATTATTATTATTTCACCTACTACATATTGAGATAGGAATACCCCTTTAACTCCTTAAAGGGTTTATTTCAGAATAAAGACTAATGAATAATTTTATAAATACCTTTGCTTTTCAAATCACATCTCTTTTGTTTAGGGAGATAATCGCTATAGTTCATAAAAAGATGGCAGTGACAGGGGGCCTTCAACAGGCCACTGGTGACCATTGCAGCCGATTGGCAAATGACGATCATGACATGAAAGAGGGGTGCAATGGGTATCTGAATGAATGCACCATTGGAATTGCACAACATAAAGGAAATCTGTCAGCTGCTTTTACTACCTTATCTGAGAGCAGCATAATGTAGGCAAAGAGATCCTGAATCCAACAATGTCTCACTTAGATTACTGGCTGCTGCTGTTCTGACACAATCAGAATTTTTATACTTAGCCATGTAGCAGAGCTGAGAGACCTGTCTCACCCACACCAGGCTCTCAATAAAGATTGTACATTGACATTGAGGTGTCAATCACAGGAGGGCGCGTGTAAAGGCTACTTTACACACTGCGATATCGGTCCCGATATCGCTAGTGTGGGTACCCGCCCCCATCTGTTGCGCGACACGGGCAAATCGCTGCCCGTGTCGCACAACAGCCGTCACACCCGTCATACATACATACCTGTCCGGCGACGTCGCTGTGACGGGCGAACCGCCTCCTTTCTAAGGGGGCGGTCCGTGCGGCGTCACAGCAACGTCACTGAACCGCCGCCCAATAACAGCGGAGGGGCGGAGCTGAGCGGGACGTAACATCCCGCCCACCTCCTTCCTTGCTTCCTCATAGCGGCCGGGAGGCAGGTAAGGGGAGCTTCCTCGTTCCTGCGGCGTCACACGCAACGATGTGTGCTGCCGCAGGAACGAGGAACCACCTCGTTACTGCTGCAGTAACGATATTTGAGAATGGACCCCCGTGTCGCCGATTAGCGATTTTGCACATTTTTGCAACGATGCAAAATCGCTTATCGGTGTCACACGCAACGGCATCGCTAATGCGGCCGGATGTGCGTCACGAATTCCGTGACCCCAACGACTCCGCATTAGCGATGTCGCAGCGTGTAAAGCCCGCTTAACACTGCCATGCACATTACATTGTAGTCCAGCAATGACAAGTCCTGCTGGTTATACAAACATAGCAAATAAACAACAGCTAGGACATTGACAATAGAGACATCCCTGAATTCTCCATGTTAAACCATGAAGCATGCTGTCTTCAGCTTACATGGCAAAATCTGCTAACAGATTCCCTTTAAATGCTGCTGTCAGTGATTGATTGTAGCACATAACAGGTTAAACAACAGTGATTAGAGCTAATTAGCATGTCAGATACTTAGAGGCAGATACTGTCATATGGATTGACGATGTAACTATGCCTACACTGGCCCTCAGGCTAGGCTGGCCCTAGCTGTTCTTGTTCCAAAAGATATGTCTAATGATGACGATGTTTGGGCCTCCTTCCTAACCCTAGCTCCTGAACAGCCCTGGTCTAATATCCCCCTCCCAACGCCTGGGGAGGACTGACATAGGAGTGGTTTATCCCAAACAAATAGACAGGGAAAAACCAAAACTCAAACCAACTGCGCACACACACACAGAGGTAAAGACAATACGTGCTCAGGAGGAAGCAACGAATCTGGGAGGCAATAAACAAACAACAAATATTTCCACAACACTCCAAATAACGCACAGTAGATCACCAGAACAGGTTCACCACCGCACAAGGACCGGTATCGTAATGAAACTATAATCAGTGTGTGGGAACAGGCTCCTCCAAGGGTGGAGGTGGCAGTGATAGGTCTCCTGCAACCTGTGATCCTAGAAGCAATCACAGGCTAGCAGAGATTAACTCCTGCTAGACCGATCGCTAATGAGCCCACAACTGGTTGATGCCCGAGGCTGACGGTGCAACTCAAAAGCACCATGGAAACCATAGTGTGACGTGTCAGACTCTGCAGTGTGAACAGGGTCAGAAGTTGCCATGACACTCGGTGAGTTAAGAGCTGAACACAGTGTGACACATACTGGTTATATAAAACAGCCAGCTGCCCTGTGTGACTCAGCTCCTCATCTCATCCGCAACCCACTCTCTGACATATACACATCATTGAGCATGAAAGGGATAATATTTGAACCTATAGGAAAATTAAAGGGGTTGTGCAGTCATTTTTCTTTACATCTGTCCAGTCTCACAGACTTGAATAGCTCTGTACTAGACACATTGATTATTTATTCAGCTTCCTCAGTTACCTAAAATTTTCAGGTGACTTGTAAGCAGAAATGTGAGTTGTTAACTTCTGCATTAATAAATTTTCCTCTACTGTATTTTTATACAGAATTTTAATATATCCGCATGCATTCACTCAGAGGTCCTTTGTGTTTCGTTTCTCTTCTCGGTATCACATGTCTATTCTTCACTCCACTTAAATCAGAACTTTTCGTTCCCCAGTGTGATCTGGAATTGATTTGCACACCACTTAACAGATGTGTTTGTCATACTTGAACGAGCTGGCATCAGTGTCTGTCTCTGGCAGTTTGAAAAATATCCCACTGTCTCGAATTCCCTTTTTCGCATTGTCTTTCTGTGCAATTAACCCACAACGGATTGGAGGTCTTTTATTTATTGTTGCATCCTGCAGGTAAACGTAATCCATGGTCTCTTGATCATCAAGTGCTGATTTCTCAGTAAAGGGGCATAAGTAATCCATTCTTATTATTCTAATCAGGTTTGCCATATGGAGTTTGGCCCTGATTCATCATCGTTGTTTCTCCATTTTTCTGGAGAAAATTGCACTTTTTTCATGGCTTTAGTTTTTGCGCCTTATTCTCTATTCATTTTCCATCACTTTTTAAGTTTATTTCTTTTTTTACATTTTTTTTTCTCAAAAAATATACTTCTCATCTAGATGTTTTACATAACTGCATAAAATGCGACTGCTACTAAATGCTTTTTTGGCACATCTCACTCTAGTCCCTGCATGGAGTACAGGTTCTGGCTCAGTTTTTAACGTGGAACATTTATAGACGGATGTGGAACTTTTTAAAGGTTTGTCAACGTTTGTTGCTAAAATGTTGCAAAGACATTAAAGACAACAATAAAAAGCAGGTTTTTTTTACTTTGCACCAAATTCATGAACCTGGTGCGCTATTATGAAGAATTTGCAAATAAAGCACCAGGATACGCCATATCACCAGCCACAGCGCTTCTGCGCTGGCTAAACCCAGGACCTTTATCCTCAAGGTATTCTCTACCAACGCTATTAATCCACTCAAATTTCCATATCCCAGGCATCCATCTTTAAGCGACTCTTGACTAAGGCGGGCTTTGCACGTTGCAACATCGGTAACAATGTGTTACCGATGCTGCAGCGATAGTCCCGCCCCCGTCGCACGTTCGATATATAGTGAAAGTTGCCGTAGCGATTATTATCGCTACGGCAGCTTTACACGCACATACCTGCCGTGCGACGTCCCTCTGGCCGGCGACCCGCCTCCTTCCTTAGGGGGCGGGTCGTGCGGCGTCACAGTGACGTCACACGGCAGGCGGCCAATTGAAGTGGAGGGGCGGAGATGAGCAGGATGTAAACATCCCGCCCACCTCCGTCCTTCTCATTGCAGCCGGGAGGCAGGTAAGGTGAAGTTCCTCGCTCCTGCGGCTTCACACACAGCGATGTGCGCTGCCGCAGGAGCGAGGAACTACATCGTACCTGTCGCTCCCCCGGCATTTATGGAAATGTCGGAGGCTGCAGCGATGATACGATGACGACGATTTTGCGCTCGTTCATCGTATCATCTAGGATTTACACACTACGACATCGCAAGTGACGCCGGATGTGCGTCACTTTCGATTTGACCCCACCGACATCGCACCTGCGATGTCGTAGTGTGCAAAGCCCGCCTAAGACCCAGGCGGGGTCGAAACGTCAGAATGACTTCACAGTCGCCTCAATAAATGTGAAATTTTTTTTGCATCATAATCTATGAGTGCAGTCAATTTATTTATTATCTTGCTTATTCCCGGTTGCAGCAGTCTCTGTACACCATGCTTCTCCTGTAGGTGTTACACTTGACCGAATTGTCACTCCTGGTAAGCAGGAAGCTGGAAGGCTGGGGAGCTGTGTGCTCTTGAAGACAGAACAAGAGACAAAAACGTTAAGCTCCATGATCAATCAACAGTTTATGTTCTTTTTTAGGCAATTACATTTTGTACGCCGAATATGAACGCTGCTTATATTATGGTCTACTTAACTTCTTGGCATCTTAGTTTTCCTACAATTCCCAGAAGCGCACAACACTGTAATTCCTTTCAAGATACCTTATTTTTTTAATAGTAAATATACATTTGTAGAATGATTGCTTTAAGGCAAGGCAGGCAATAAACGCTTTTTTTTTTCATCATTTAGAAGCTTGGAAGAAGCACTTAGCACTTTTAAGTGGAAATGATTTTTTTTGTAAGTGAAAAAGATTTTGTCTGCATAACAGTTCTTAGGGCTAAGATGGAACTTTTCAACCTTACTAAAATACACTTATTTCATTGTTACGCTTGATGCTTGTCTCCCAGAGGATCGATTTGTAGGATTTGTAATTACGGTTGATGTGTTATTTGTACAGTGACGCGAAATATTGTATTCCCCCAAAAGAAAATAATATCGTGACAGGCAACTTGTCAGGAATTGTTAGCGTAATCACGAGTTTATTTCATTGAGTCATGAATACTTCATACATAATAAATGATACTTGCAAAACATTGCATGGTTGTTCTCATTTACAGGACTCCAGCTTATTGCAGAAGGAAAACTAGTTGCAATATACATAGATTTTATTGTTTTGTCTTTCTTTTATTTTTTTGGAAACCTCAAAGTCAGCAATGTCACACAGTATTTGACACCCAGTACATCTCAGATGCATCAGCCAGCAAAAGTTGCAGTTACATAACAGAAGCAGTGTGCTTAAAATTCATAGAAGTCAATGAATAGTGACATGAACTCTCATCAGTAGTGTCACGTTGCTGTTGGCTCCTTTGAAGTTGTGTAATTGAAATTGCTTAGGACATTTGAATGCCATATTCTTATACCATGTTTTCTCGTTATACAATATTGTTCTGTGATAGTCATAGAATGTTTTCAAAAACATATTTAAATAATTTGTAAATAAATGAAGGAAATGCTAACTTAATATGGTTATTGGGCGTTGGTCTTAAGGCCCAGTCACACTAAACAACTTACCAGCGATCCCAACAACGATACAACCTGATAGTGATCGCTGGTAAGTTGCTAGGAGGTCGCTGGTGAGATGTCACACTAAGCGACGCTCCAGCGATCCCACCAGCAACCTGACCTGGCAGGGATCGCTGGAGCGTTGTGGAAGCATGCTGCGCTTGGTAACTAAGGTAAATATCGGGTAACCAACCCGATATTTACCTTGGTTACCAGCACACACCGCTTAGCGCTGGCTCCCTGCACACCTAGCCACAGTACACATCGGGTTAATTACCCGATATGTACTGCAGCTACATGTGCAGAGAGCAGGGAGCCGCGCACACTGCTTAGCGCTGGCTCCCTGCTCTCCTAGCTACAGTACACATGGGGTTAATTACCCGATGTGTACTGCAGCTACATGTGCACAGAGCAGGAGCCGGCACTGACAGCTGAGAGCGGCAGACGCTGGTAACGAAGGTAAATATCGGGTAACCAAGGTAAGGGCTTCTTGGTTACCCGATGTTTACTGTGGTTACCAGCGTCTGCAGAAGCCGGCTCCTGCTGCCTGCACATTTAGTTGTTGCTCTGTCACTGTCACACACAGCGATGTATGCTTCACAGCGGGGGAGCAACAACTAAAAAATGGCCCAGGACATTCAGCAACAACCAACGACCTCACAGCAGGGGCCAGGTTGTTGCTGGATGTCACACTAAGCAACATCGCTAGCAAGTTGTGCATCAGCAGCGATGTTGCTAGCGATGTTGCTTAGTGTGACGGTACCTTTAGGCAGCTTAAAGCCCTTTATCTGCGGTTGCAATCAAACCTTTTGTTGTTTGTAAGATGTACAGTCTTTATGCTGTTTGCAGTAAACCGATCAAGCAAACAATGTACCTATTTCTCAATGGTAAACATGTTTTTTTTACCATGTTCACCTTCTTGCTTCTTGAACTGATTGTGCTTCATTATTTCCTCCTCGGGATCCAGTAAACATTTGATCACTAGGTGTAACAAAGGAGCAGGAGTTGTTGGCAACCCAATAAGCTCTCCTATGCAGCCAGGAGGCTGTAACTCCTATGCAGCCTGTAACTGTGGCTAATTTCACATCCCCGGGTACAGGGGAAATCAGCAATAAATAGAATGGTTAATAATGCAGCTAATATGTGAAAATGCCCCCAAAAGGAAAGTAGGACACAATGTGTAAAATTAATGATAAAAGGAAAAATAAATTAAAATACTAAATAAAAAAAAATATAAGATAGTTTTCTGACAATGTAAATCACAGTTAATAGCCCCAGGCACTTAACATATGTCAGTTATATAAAAATAATTTTTACATAAAGGGTAATGCCATTTAAAATGTTTTTTAGCAGTACAAAAAAAGAGGCAAAAGTGATTTGAATACCCAAACTAGAATATTTTTAGAGGCGTTAAGAGTGCATGTACAATAAAACCTGAAAATATGCCTGGTCAGGAAGGGTGGAAATGGTCTGGTTATAAACTGGTTAAAGGAGATTTTTCAGCAATTTTACCATGTTAAACTGGCCGCATTATAACATCATAGAGTGGTGGCTGAAGAGATGAGTAAAACTTAGTTTTATTTTTCCAATTTCTCTTCTCCGTTGCAGATATTGGCTTGTAAAGTTTAGTTTATAATTTCATTAAGTTCAGCTGGGTGTTACCAGAGATCTATCTCTGGGGGAGTGCACTTCTTCCCCTGCATGAGGTTAGCCAATTGTAAGCAGGCAGCAACACGCATGGGAAAAAAGAACATTCCCTCCACTACTCACTAACATCTGCAGCTAATGTGTAGTGATATCATTACAAACCCTTCCACTTCTTATTTCATGTCAATCAGTGTGGGTGTGGGGGGAGTCAGATCATTCTGAGTTCCATCAGATTTGATTGAGATAACATCTTACTTCCAAATCTGTGCTCTAACAAGGAAATCTATTCAGAGGGTTACATATTTCTGAGAGTGCAGTAGTCATTTAATGTGTCATTTTCTATTGAATTTAAAAAAAAATACTTGTTATAATCATTTTGTTGAGCTAGTTAAATTGTTCTTGTTTGAGTAGCTAATGTAAGGCCGTTTGTAAATTTTGCTAAAAAAAAGAACTGCCAATGAGGAGTTGAAAAATTTTACTGCATCTATATTAGGCAAAGAAGAATGCGTCTACAAAGAGAATTACTCTCTGGAGGAACCTGTATGTATGTACAGATGGCTCATTTATTCAGTCTGTGTAAAGCCTTATCTGAAGCATGGCGCACTGCAGGCTAAAATCTCTGTGTATGGGACTCATTGACTCTTCATTGACTGATAAAGTTGTTTTGAAAAAAAGGAATGAACATCTTGAATATTATTGTTCATTCTTTTGTTCTTTAGATAACCGAGATCAAGTGTGGTGGCAGCTTACCCCACTCTTCTTACTGAAAACAGATGCACACGCAGCCATGCTCAGTGTGCATGTATATAAGAGGGCTTGGAAGGAAAGGTGGTCAGGCAAAAGCTTTAGGAGGTGTTTGGGCACCGTAAAGGCCCAGTCACACTAAACAACTTACCAGCGATCCCAACAACAATACAACCTGATAGTGATCGCTGGTAAGTTGCTAGGAGGTCGCTGGTGAGATGTCACACTAAGCGACGCTCCAGTGATCCCACCAGCAACCTGACCTGGCAGGGATCACTGGAGCGTCGCTACACGTGGAAGCATGCTGCGCTTTGGCAGCTAAGGTAAATATCGGGTATACAGTTAGGTCCAGAAATATTTGGACAGTGACACAAGTTTTGTTATTTTAGCTGTTTACAAAAACATGTTCAGAAATACAATTATATATATAATATGGGCTGAAAGTGCACACTCCCAGCTGCAATATGAGAGTTTTCACATCCAAATCGGAGAAAGGGTTTAGGAATCATAGCTCTGTAATGCATAGCCTCCTCTTTTTAAAGGGACCAAAAGTAATTGGACAAGGGACTCTAAGGGCTGCAATTAACTCTGAAGGCGTCTCCCTCATTAACCTGTAATCAATGAAGTAGTTAAAAGGTCTGGGGTTGATTACAGGTGTGTGGTTTTGCATTTGGAAGCTGTTGCTGTGACCAGACAACATGCGGTCTAAGGAACTCTCAATTGAGGTGAAGCAGAACATCCTGAGGCTGAAAAAAAAGAAAAAATCCATCAGAGAGATAGCAGACATGCTTGGAGTAGCAAAATCAACAGTCGGGTACATTCTGAGAAAAAAGGAATTGACTGGTGAGCTTGGGAACTCAAAAAGGCCTGGGCGTCCACGGATGACAACAGTGGTGGATGATCGCCGCATACTTTCTTTGGTGAAGAAGAACCCATTCACAACATCAACTGAAGTCCAGAACACTCTCAGGGAAGTAGGTGTATCTGTCTCTAAGTCAACAGTAAAGAGAAGACTCCATGAAAGTAAATACAAAGGGTTCACATCTAGATGCAAACCATTCATCAATTCCAAAAATAGACAGGCCAGAGTTAAATTTGCTGAAAAACACCTCATGAAGCCAGCTCAGTTCTGGAAAAGTATTCTATGGACAGATGAGACCAAGATCAACCTGTACCAGAATGATGGGAAGAAAAAAGTTTGGAGAAGAAAGGGAACGGCACATGATCCAAGGCACACCACATCCTCTGTAAAACATGGTGGAGGCAATGTGATGGCATGGGCATGCATGGCTTTCAATGGCACTGGGTCACTTGTGTTTATTGATGACATAACAGCAGACAAGAGTAGCCGGATGAATTCTGAAGTGTACCGGGATATACTTTCAGCCCAGATTCAGCCAAATGCCGCAAAGTTGATCGGACTGCGCTTCATAGTACAGATGGACAATGACCCCAAGCATACAGCCAAAGCTACCCAGGAGTTCATGAGTGCAAAAAAGTGGAACATTCTGCAATGGCCAAGTCAATCACCAGATCTTAACCCAATTGAGCATGCATTTCACTTGCTCAAATCCAGACTTAAGACGGAAAGACCCACAAACAAGCAAGACCTGAAGGCTGCGGCTGTAAAGGCCTGGCAAAGCATTAAGAAGGAGGAAACCCAGTGTTTGGTGATGTCCATGGGTTCCAGACTTAAGGCAGTGATTGCCTCCAAAGGATTCGCAACAAAATATTGAAAATAAAAATATTTTGTTTGGGTTTGGTTTATTTGTCCAATTACTTTTTACATCCTAAAATGTGGAGTTTTTGTAAAGAAATGTGTACAATTCCTACAATTTCTATCAGATATTTTTGTTCAAACCTTCAAATTAAACGTTACAATCTGCACTTGAATTCTGTTATAGAGGTTTCATTTCAAATCCAATGTGGTGGCATGCAGAGCCCAACTCGCGAAAATTGTGTCACTGTCCAAATATTTCTGGACCTAACTGTATTTACCTTGGTTACCAGCGCACACCGCTTAGCGCTGGCTCCCTGCACACCTAGCCACAGTACACATTGGGTTAATTACCCGATGTGTACTCTGCTACGTGTGCAGGCAGCAGGGAGCCGGCTTCTGCGGACGCTGGTAACCACGATAAACATCGGGTAACCAAGAAGCCCTTCCTTTGGTTACCCGATATTTACCTTCGTTACCAGTGTCCGCCGCTCTCACACTGCTAGTGCCGGCTCCCTGTTCCCTGCACTCCTAGCCACAGTACACATCGGGTTAATTACCCGATGTGTACTCTGGCTATGTGTGCAGGGAGCAGGGAGCCGGCACTGACAGCTGAGAGCGGCGGACGCTGGTAACGAAGGTAAATATTGGGTAACCAAGGAAAGGGCTTCTTGGTTACCCGATATTTACATTGGTTACCAGCGTCCGCAGAAGCCGGCTCCCTGCTCACTGCACATTTAGTTGTTGCTCTGTCGCTGTCACACACAGCGATGTGCGCTTCACAGCAGGAGAGCAACAACTAAAAAATGGTCCAGGACATTCAGCAACAACCAACAACCTCACAGCAGGGGCCAGGTTGTTGCTGGATGTCACACACAGCAACATCGCTAGCAAGTTGTGCCTCAGCAGCGATGTTGCTAGCGATTGTTGCTTAGTGTGACGGTACCTTAACAGGGAACATTAATTAAGGGGACTGCCCACTCAGGAGGTATGTAAAATCAATACACATATCACATTTTTTTGTCACAATACAGGTAATACATATATTACCGGTGACATTATACACAGGAGCCCCGTATATAGTATACAGTGTATAGTGTAAGTGTTCAGGTAACACACTGACTCACCAGTGATGTCTCTAGATGAAGACATTCATCTTCGCTTTTGTTCTTCATTCAACACATACCGCTATTACTTCTTCCAGCATTCCAGTATTCTACTCTGCAGACAGTAACACACAATTATCTAGAGCACCACTTCTAGAGCACATTCTCAAATTTTTCCCCAACTTCTATACTATGCCAGATGAAGAAAAAAGCAACATAATGTTGCCCTGTACAGTAACAGGACTCCCCCCCCCCCCCCATTGAGAAACAGTATTCTCAAAAATAAATACATCACAGCAGTAATATTTTCCCTTAATTAGCCCCTACGGTAATAATGTCTGGCCCCAATGGGTCTCTATTCCTGGCTCCGATATGTTCTCCCATCCTGCACCCATATTTTCTCCCATCCTGCCTCCATATGTTTCTTCAATCCGCCCCCATATGTTTCTTCATCTTGCCCCCATATGTTTCTTCATTCTGCCCCATGTTTCTTCATTCTTTGCCTATATGTTTCTTCATCCTGCCCCCATAAGTTTCTTCATCCTGCCCCATACATTTCTTCATCCTGCCCCCATAAGTTTCTTTTTCCTGCCCCCATATGTTTCTTCAATCCGCCCCCATATGTTTCTTCATCCTTCCCCCATGTGTTTCGTCATCCTGCCCCCATGTGTTTCTTCATCCTGCCCTCATGTTTCTTCATCCTGCCCCCATATGTTTCTTCATCCTACCCCGATTTTCCTGGCCCCATATTGCAGCCTTTCGTAAAAGAAAAAAAAAAGTTCCCCCCTCAGCTGACCGTGGTCCAGTGACGTTCTATAATTTATTCATATATGGTGCTAGACATGCCGGCGCCTGACCGTAACATCATATGCCGGTGATACACGCGCCAATGTTAGTTCCCAGCAACTAATTGGCTGGTGGCTGTTAACTATTCCCAGGCCGGTAAGAAGCAATATATTTCAACTAAACGTACATCTGCATGTTCAGTTGAATACAGATCTGGCCGAATACTGCCCCTGGGACCCAGTGAGCAGATGCAGAAAAGGGAGGGCCTGGTCAGGGCTTCCCCTCCTTGCTTCTGCTCGCCGGGCCCCATACACCAGTAAGTGTAGTAATGACCTGATGGCGGGCCTGATGATGCCCCAAAGGTGAATTATCCCACAATACCCTCCAATCACACAGTATGATGACCCAACAGTACACCCAGCAAAGTATTATGCCTCCAACACAGTATAATACCCAGCAGTGATCCACACATTTTATGATGTGACCCACTCACATTATACCCACATCCAACAGTATGATGCTCCCACAGATCCCCCACATACACATTATGATGCCCCAACACAGAATGATGGCACCCACAGCTCCCTTACATAGTATTATGCCTCCACAGCCCCCCACACATCATTATGGTCTTCACAGCCACTTAGACAGTGTGATGCTCCCCACAGCTCCGTTCACTCAGTTTTATGGTCCATACAACCCTCCACATATAGTATGATCACCCGCAGAGCATGGTCTTCACATGCACTATATATTCGGAAGCTCCCACAGTACATTATTCCACATAGTATAGTGCCAACACAGTCCTTACTTTGCAGTATGATGGCCCTACAATTTTTACCACACGGTATCATGGCCCCACAGTCCCCACCACATAGTATGATGGTCCACACAGTCCATATTGCACAATAAAAAAGATGCATTTTTTGTGTCATTTATCTACAGTACATGTTTAAATAATGTTAGTTTCATTCACCACAAAAGCAGCAAAAACGCAGAAAGAAATACAGAAAAAAACGCTGCAAAAAACATATTTGCGTTTTTTAACTCTCATTGCTTTCAGTGGTAAAAAAAAAGCAGCAAAAACGCTGAAAGAATTGATATGCTGCTTGTTTCTAAAATGCAGTTTTCCATTTCAATAAGGAAAAAAAAGCACGTGTGTGCATGAGATTTCTTGAATCTTATAGGTTTTGCTGGTACTGTAAAAAGCAGCTTTTTATTTGCATTTATTTACATAAAAGTATTGAAGAAAATGAAGCAAAAACATGTGTGAACATGGCCTTCCACTCTTATTGTAATGATGGCTCTATCATGCCTTACAAGAATTTTTTACCTGTTGCATCAGCCCCAATTCCTCAGATATTGTAAACTTGTGAGCAAAGCCCTTACCCCTGTTTGAATTGTTGAATTATTTGTTACTTTGTAATGTCTGATATTGTTTGTACATTTATCCTGTAAGTCGTAAAATTCAGCTAAATACTTTGCCGCTATATAATAAAATGATTACTACTATTATTATAGAGCTCGATATATATTAGGTCTGCTTCTAGAGCTCTCTCTCGCTTCATGAATAGCAATTATGACAAATTCATTTTCTTTAATTGGCAAGACAAGTGAACTGAAATTAGGCTTACATGTGCTTAGATGACTTGGCTTTAAATTAATTTTAAATGTGTGTAAATTAGCTATACAGTATAAACAAAAGTGTGGTTGGTGGGAAAGAAATGTAGGTACTGTATGTGGTGACATTTAGAAAGAATCCATATTTAATGGGGCTTTCCACTACGTTTTCACCCCCTAGATAGATATCATAGTTCTTCTAAAGAATACCTTTTGTAATATACTTGTATTGCATGTATAGATCACATAGTACTAGATTGTTATGCAGATTCTTCTTCTTCCTCTCTCGAGTCCAATAATTAATTTTCCGGCACAGAAATCGGATCAAATGAAAGGAAGTTTTCACTGGGCTAATGATGGTGTGTGTAAATGTTTTGGAATGAATGACAGCTTCCTGAGCATGCCTCCTGAAGACACAATTAGTCTGCCTCACGCAAACTCAGCTGACGGTTTCATTCAGCAGTAACAGCAGGGGCTGACACCTCTGCTAGTGAAGTGCTGGAATGAGCATTTCAAAAGCAAAGGGTTTAGGTAATCTAATCATTGACATGAACAGCTGAAAAGCACTGAGATTTGTATAACAAGCACAGTGAGAAGGCTGTACTGGTCATCTGGTAATTGCCAGAGGGGCTGGCACCTAGCCTGGGTTGCTTTAACGCTTGGTATTTCCCAATATCTCCAGCAGTGGTGTGTGGAGAGTGGAGGGCGCGCGCTAAGTGCTCTCTCACAGGCCACTGCAATGCATGATGGAACTTGTAGTAATAGAGCATGGGAAGCCTTGGGAGTATAGGTGATCGATGTAAATATCAGAGCTGGTACTAGGAGACACCAAGTGATATTATCTGCATGATAATAGGTTTGTAATACTATAATAAGAATATGAATACTTTTAGTAGCACATAAAAGCACGATTCATGAATAAAAAAATGAAATCAGTTAGGGTAGTGGATAACCTTCAATGCTCCTCTCCCAAGCTCTACAACTCATGTAAGTTGACAGTATCCTAATGATGTTTTACTTATGTCCTATAGTTGTCAATTCAGGCAATTAAATGATGACAAATGATGGCAATTTAATATTTTAAATGATGATTTTGCTAGAAGGTTGGGGGTTGGCATTAGCGGAAGTATAGTACACGTGATTATTTTTATGTAATTTATCATGCTTGTATACTCTTCCATTTCGAAAATTTTAGGAACATAATATTTTATTGTATTGCTACTGTTGTTGACTGCAATTTTAGGAAAATTTGTTTTCAGTTTGGTTTTCCATTCTTATTTTTTGTTGTCTTTTTAAATTGTAATTGAATGATGTGTACTTTTTCGTCAATTAGCGCACTGAATAATGTTGTTACTAAGCACTTTTCAGTGTGAAGGTTTTTTGGCAAGGCTCACTTTACTAATAAAGCAAAACATCAGTTAGTTCAGGTACATTTTCTTTATGCAATGATTACTGAACAAGTGAAAAATGGTAGCAAATCTGGGAAATAAATAGACGTTAGGGAATATGGGAGTAGGATGGATATCACAGTCAATAGCGAACAATGGTTGAGTACTGCTGTGCCTATATGGTAGAATGGCAGACCACCACAAGCTTAACAGGAATTCAGTGTTTGGGAAGATGAATTCCAGTAACACAAGGGTAGAAGGTGTAAAATTACAGATACTATACCATCAGCACAGAAAGGATGATTATCAAGAAATATCTGCACATATACTAAGAAAATGTTGCTTGTTCTATTGGTGTTTGCCAGCTTGTTTGGTCGAGCCAGTAATTGTTCCTAGAAATGTTCGTTTACAATTATCTGCCCATCTAAATGAGCCTCAACTATAGTGAAGCAAATTCATATAAAACACCATAAATAACACCATAAATCTTGAAAGCTTTGTCCAGGAATAGAGATGAGCAGACCCAAGGAAATTTGCTTCAGTCGGACTTTAGATAAACTTCAGTTTGGGACCTGAACTTGACCTGAACCCCAATGGAAGTCACCAGTTGGGCAGTTCGGCTCTACGCCCACATGCAGACAGCCATAAATAGAGCCCTTCCATGGAAGAGAGGACGGGGTTTTTCCATTTTTATTTTATTTGTATACACTATGTACGATAACGCAGTTATTACCCCCCAGTGGGAGGCATTCAAGTACTGCAAGTGGCTCGCACTGGGTTGAGCACCGAGTGTTCCAGAGCACAGTGATGCTTGAGCGAGTTGTCAATATATGTAAAGCACCTGAGCTCGAACACTAATTTTTTATTTTTTTAGTAAAGTCCGTGTTCGATACGAACACCAAACTTTTCTTTTCAAGTTAACTCATCTCTATTCAGGAATAGTAATCTAACTGCTTGTCTATGGGCTGTGTCTGGTTTGTGGCTCAACATGAACAGTTTTTGTGTGTTGTTTTTTTAAGTGCTTATGTGAATTATAAAAGAAGAGGCAAAGTTAACTGGCTGATAGAATTATCAAGGATTCAATAAGTGTGAGAACCACATTTTTCAATTTAATAATTGATTTATGTCACCTTTCTGGAAGTATTTCTAGGTCAAGAACTTGAAGGAGCCTTAGGCATTAGATAACCGTCAGCCAAACAGCCATCTCTCCTGACTCCTCCATATACTCTTAGCTTAGCTGAGCACTTCTATGTCTCTATGGGAAAAACTATGTCTCTATGAGTAAGTCTCTGCCAGATGATTCTTGTCACTTGCCTTCAGAATAAAAGGTTCAGGCAGTTAAATTCCAAACGCCCAATCATTGTCTCCCTCAATATAATTTGTCTGGGGAGGGTAATCTGTCAGGAGGTTTTTGCTATACAAGCTGAAGTCAGCATGCTGCAAGAGTTAACACAAAATTCAGGGATGTCTGTCTTGTTAAGGTCTGATCTGTTGTTTATATGTTATGTTTGTTTAAGCAAGACCCTTATCATTGCTTGGAATACAATGTCATACGCACAGCTGTCTGGCACACCCCTTCCTCTGACTGCCACCTCACTGTCAATGTACAATCTCTATTGAGAGCCTGGTGTGGGCGGGGATGGCTCTCTCAGCTCTGCTACATGGCTAAATCTAAAAATTCTGATTGTGTCATAACAGCTGCAACCAGTAATCCAAGTGATACATCACTTTTTTCAGGGTCTCTACATTATGCTACTCTCAGATGAGGTGGCAAAAACCTGCTGACAGATTGCCTCTAATGATGTATTTACCGTTCTTTCTTAATTTATTTTGGAGGGAAGTGCTATTTTTGTAATAATTAAATATCAGAAGGTTTTTTTATATATTTGTATATATATATATATATATATATATATATATATATATATATTTTGCTAATAGTATATCCTGTTTAGGGGAGCATATCCTTACTTGGTGTGCTATGGTGTTAATTGCATTTTGTTAAATACTTGCTCTTTTTCCCTCCTGGAGATTGGATTGGTGCCAGAGTTTGTCATTCTATTTTTTGTCCAGAAGTCAAACTTCTGTGTTAATTATTATGCAGATTTAGTGGAACACTGTCAATCTGCTAGGCTGGAGGACAACTCCTGCCAAACTTTCATTATTTAAATTTCTCCGTCTTCCAAATCCATCTAGTGCAATAGGTCCCAGATGATACAATGGAAAATGGCTATAAGCCAATAAACTGAGAAGTTACATCTGCTATGTATAAATGTTTGATTCTTTTTTTATCTCTCTAGACAACATCGGGGGAAGATGTCCGAGATTTCACTAAGGTGCTGAAAAACAAGTTCCGTTCCAAGAAGTACTTTGACAAGCATCCAAGACTAGGCTACCTACCGGTACAGACTGTGCTTGAGGGAGATAACATGGAGACGTAAGTCAGCTGCTAACGGCGTTACACTTAGCCTGCTTTTTTGAGTTAACAACTGCTAGTCGTTTAAATTAAGCAACAGATTTGTTCCATAAAATCAGCATCTAAATATGAATTTTAGATCCTATTATCAGTTTTTTGACTGGAATAAGTTAAACGAAGGAGAAAATCTCAAACTTTTCTTGTCAAGTTTTTGACATTTACAGGGTGAGAGGATATTGCATGTACAATAAAACAAAAGTATCACCTTATCACATCAACAATGTAATTCAAATGTCCCTTCGCATTTCAAGTTTTGGTTTATATTTGTTTGATATTTTATCTACCTATAGTTTATACATGTAAAAAAAATGGAAACCAGAACTTGAGTCAACTTTCAAAATGTGAAACTTCTTCCAACCTAAAAAATATTTTCATCTTTTAAGTAATCTTTTACCCATCTTCCTACATAAGTAGCCATCCTATCTATGAAGATTAGCTCAGGTCTCTTGAGAAAAAGAGGTTTGCAGCACACAAAGCACATAGGATCTTTAAGCAGGGCAATTAGCCCAAGGTGAATGCCCATCAAGAAGTTCAAGGAGTCCACTTTGAAAAATTCACAATAATTGAAGAAAGACAGAGTTCCAGTTCAGGTGAGATAAACAAAAAGCTTCCTTATTCTGCCATAGATGCTACATATTGACCTATTATAGGTATTTTTTAAGCATGCTTGAAAAAGACCTATAATAGGTCAAAATGTCACATCAAAGGCAGAATAAAGAAGTTTTTCGTTTTTCTCCCCTGAATTGGGATGTTGTCTCCAAATAGTGTAATGTACCCCCATAGTCCTCCATATATTATAGCCCTCCATATATTATAATGCACCCCACAGTCCTCCATATATTATAGTCCTCTATATATTATAATGCACCCCATAGTCCTCCATATATTATAATGTACCCATAGTCCTCTATATATGGAATTATAAAGCATCCCATAGTCATCCATATTTTAAAATCCACCCCATAGTATTCCATATATCATAATGCACCCACATAGTCCTCCATATATTATAATGCACCCCCTATAGTCCTCCAAATAGTATAATGCACCCCTACAGTCCTCCATATATTATAATGCACACCTTATGGTCCTCCATATACTGTATTATAATACACCCCATAGTCCACCATATATTATTATACACCCCCATTGTCCTCAATATATTAGAATGCACCACATTGTCCTCTTATATTATTATGCACCCCATAGTCTTTCAAATAGTATAATGCACCTCCATACTCCATATATTATAGTGCACCCCTATAGTCCTCCATATATTAAAATGAACCCACATAGTCCTCTATATATTAAAAGTCACCCCCATAGTCCTCCATATTGTATAGTCTTCCATATATTATAGTTCAGCCCATATACAGTACATCCATATAATATCATGGCCATTGGACACCAGTGTAATCACTGAGTTAATAAATAGATAACTACTCAACTCTCCTCTTTCCCCCGCTGGTCCGGTCTCTGCAGTAGCATGTGTTCTGCAGCTCTACACTTCTCCGCACAGTGGGTGCACAGTAATGACATCATCACGCCCATTAGCTGAGACATCAGTGTACAGACACAGAGGAGCCAAACTAGCGTAGCATTCTGTGTCGTTCTATCCAGTGAAAAACAGAAATCTGAAGGACCAATTGAAATAAACAGTTGGGAGGATGGGTGAAGAATCAATAAGGGATTAATCAAATACATGTGTGCGTATGAATAAATGAGTATTGTGTATGAATACTGTACATAATGCGTATGAATGTAATTCCAACAAACTATACTGTTAAACTAAAAAAAAAACCAAGACAAAATATGTCAGGATAAATGATTGCTGGACCCAAATTTTTGCTATAATAAAAAAAATCCTACTGGAAATAGGAAATAATTTTGAAATTAAAAATGTTTGTACGGAGTAAGTGTGATCTGACCCGGTTGTGGCTTTTCAGAAAATTTCAACATTTGTAGAATAGTAGTTTTGTTAACTGATAGCAGGTAAAAGGGTATTCCCATCTCCAAGATCCTATCCCAATATGTAATAGGTGTAGTAATAATAATAATATTATCAAATACCTCCAACTCGAAATTAATTATATAGTTCTCCTGATATATCCATGTCTCTTACCTCATGTGCAGGGCATTGCAGCTTATTTATCCTTGTTTACATTCACTCATATAGTGACAGTTAATTAGTTTCTCGTGGTCATAACCATGGATACCTAAGCTGCAATGCCCTGTACATGAGGTAAGAGATATGGCTATATCAGGAGAACTATACTACATTTCTAATTGTAGATATTTGCTAAGATTATTATTACACCTACTACATATTGGGATAAGATCTTGGAGATGGGAATAACCCTTTAAGCATCAGAAATATTGATTTACAATGAGTCATTAATTCATTTACAGGGAACCTGTCACTAAATTCATGCTGCCTGAATCATGGGCAAAATGAATCAGAACCTAGCAGCCTTATTGCTGCCAAGTATATGTTTCTGTGAAATGCTGTGGCGTTTCAGACAAATCATAGCTTGAAATGAGGGCGACCTAACAAGAGAGTGGCTCCAAACCTGCTTCTCCCTGCCCTGCTCCAGTTGATTAACTGGTGTTTCCCCATGTAGACACATCAGAGACCTGTCAATAACCTGGGGGGCCATGCCTGACTAGTCAGGTCTCTCTTTCTAGTCCATGATTGACTTTTCAAACTATGTTTATACTGAATTGCTGAACCTTCTCAGAGTAAAACATAACTGGCTACAATTGTGCTGCCTGAGCCTAGAGCAGCATGAATGTAATGACATGTTCGCTATAATAGCCATGTCTGTGAGCAGTCAAGTAACAGAACAAAAAAGGTCTGTCTACCACAAGCTGAGCTTCCCGTTACTAACAAATAATGATTTATACAGTGAGATTCAGCAATGTATGCAGGGTGATTCTTAATAACAGAACTTTAGATATACCTAAATGGTATTCACACTTATTGCCTTGGACACGCTTCTGGTTTCCACTGTATTGTTCTTCACTGCTATTATCTCCTGGCACAAAGAGGCTCTTCTGACCTAACTTCAAGCTCCATTGAACCTCATTGCAATTCCTGGCACATTTATCAAGAAAAAAGATTTATTATAGCCGTTATCCTCAATGAGATTACCTTGGACGGCAAAAATATATATATTAGAAATGTGCTGCAGGATGTTCTGAGTGCGCAGGATGCCAGGAAACCTGCACTGGAGCTTCTGTCATTAACACTCTCTTGGGCGTTAGAGGATTTGGGCTTTTTGGTTTTTCTGCTGTCTCTATTTTGGCATTAAAGTTTTTCTCTCTTGGTTTCCTTCTTATTCTTTTACAGCCCTATTACACTCATCAGCATGTGGCCTGACCAATTTGAGTGAGTATAATGTCTATATCGAATTCCCCAGTCCTGCTATTTATTTCATTTAGTGTAATATTTCACACTCAGCTTATCATAATGTGCTTTCATAAACCTTTACTTCATACCCTTTTTTTTTTGTTTTAGTCCTTTGCAGTCCCCTGAACTTTTTGATGATGACACACATTCCAGGATAGAGCAGTATGCCAGCCGGTAAGCGTTTGCTACAGTAGTATACTTTCAACGAGGAAATTATAGTTGCTTCACTTACAATTTAAGGGTTGATTGCCTAAACTTTGTAATGTATCGGTTCCCCTACCTGAATCTCAAGAGATTGCATTTTCTGGAATAGCTTCAAGCAATAGTGTTAAACTTAAGCTTATAGATATTATAACACATCATTCGGGTCTGTGAGCTGATACATCCAAATTTGTATTGTGCCTCTTCAGCATACTGCAGTTATTTTCATATCTCTAGTTTATGTTTGAATCTCCAAATTTGATCCAGTGAGATCTTCTAAAGGTGCTTAGTAGTGATGAGCGAGCACTACCATGCTCCAGTGATCGGTACTCGTAATTAGTGATGAGCGAGCACTACCATGCTCAGGTGCTCGGTACTCATACCCAGTGATGAGCGAGCACTACCATGCTCGGGTGCTCAGTACTCGTAACTAGCGATGAGTAAGCACTATAATGCTCGGGTGCTCAGTACTCGTAACTAGCGATGAGCGAGCACTACTATGCTAGGGTGATCGGTACTCGTAACTAGTGATGAGTGAGCACTATCATACTCGGGTGATGGGTACTCGTAACGAGCAGTTGGGGCTTCTATGGGTGCGACCCGAGTATAATAGAAGTCAATGGGGGGCTCAATCATTTTTACGGTAAATCTGTAAAAATAGTCAAGTCCTCCATTGACTTCCATTATAGCCAGGTACTCCAGTCGCGCCCCATCCGTGCACCAACTGCTCGCTACGAGTACCGAGCATCCAAGCATGGCAGTGCTCGCTCATCACTAGTATTTAGATGTATGTTTTACGATATGAGTACAAAAAGGTTCAGACACTATGACTACGTGAACTATTATAGTTTATTGATGTAACAAAGACAAAAATATAAAGGAAAAAATAAATATAAAAAAACCCCTCTATACAGGATATCGACAAAACCTATAGTGTATCAACAAGGTACACAGGAACACACATAGCAGACTCAGCCTGCATGGTTTGATCGTATCTTGGGGACCCTTTATTTCAATTTTTAACACCCAGATTTCATTCCAGTGAAAGTAGATTTAACTTCTGAACACTTGAACATTTTCTCATGGGCTTTCTTATGTAAGAAAAAAAAAGCTTATTTTTCCCTAACCTCTGCCCTATATTCCAAGTTTCCCTTTTCACAATCTCCATGGAAAGTACACCAAATTTACCGTACAAACTAAACACTGACTATTTTACATTGTATCAAAGTATTATATCTTCAGTGTTGTCACCTGAGAAAATATAATAAAATATTTACAAAAATGTGAGGGGTGTACTCATTTTTGTGATATACTGTATGTGCTAATTGCAAATAACCATGTTCTGTAAAATATCCATTGGAAATCATCTCTGAAATTGTTTGTAATATCGAGAGCAAACTGATTCACTCATTCAGCAAATAGGCATAAAGTCATCTAACTTTAGACAAAATGTTTGTGCCTGCCATATCATATATTATACATTTAGATACTTGCAAGTTTTGCCTGATTAATAGAAGTGCTATTAGGGCATTATTATTTTGATACTCCATGGTATTGTTTTTTGTTCCTGCTTTGAAATCTTATTGTGATTATTTTACACTTTATATTTTTTATGTATTATACTGTAGTTGTATATCTTTCTTTGTTCATTATTTACTTTTTTTTATCACTAGTTTCTGTTATCTTTAAAGGGTTTTTCCGGTTTCAGAAAACTCCAGTCCCAAGGCACAGTTTGTTTTACAAAAATCAAACAAACCATGCTTTAGGCCCTGTGCACACTTTGCATTTTTTGCTGCGATTTTCGCGGCAGAGAAGGTGTGGTTTTTGTCCCTAAACTTGTGGCAGTCCTTCCCCAGCAAAACCTATGGGGAAAAAATGCTGTGCGCACACTGCGTTTTTTTTTACCTCTAGGTTTTGCTGCAGAATTTCTGCAGCAAAAAGAATGAGCATGTCACTTTTTTTCTGCATGTACCTGCGGTTTTTGCCATACAAATCGTAAAAAAACGCAGGTACCAACCCACGGGTGCGTTATTACCGCGTTTTTTGCCATGGGTGCGGTATTCTGCTAGAGGGTGCAGATTTTTCTTAAGAAAAAGTTATTTCCCAGTGCACACAGGACCTAACTCTCCATCATTAGGTCCAGGTCTGAGTCTTCATCTCAACTCCCATTGTCTGTTAGTGTCTTTAGTGCTGATGCCACATTGACAGTGCTCCATACAATGAGTGAGCTTAGCGGCTTTGCCCAAGTACATGGCACAAGCAGACTAGAACCACTAAGCTCACTGATAGGCTGCAGCTGAAACAGGGAAACCTTATTTTGCCATATTCTTCATATAACGCCAGCTTGTTAGTAGTTAAAGGGTGTTCTGTCACCAGGTTTCTGCTACCTCACATCAGAACATGATGTAGGCAAAGAGAGCCTGAATCCAGCGATGTACCACTTACATTACTGGGTGCAGCCATTCTGACACAATAAGAATTTCTATATTTAGCCATGTAGCAGAGCTGACAGAGCTGTCTCGCCCACACCAGGCTCTCAATAGAGACCGAACATTGACAGTGAGTCAATTACAGCAGGGAGCATGCCAGGCTGCTGTGCACTTGACATTGTATCCAGCAATGATAAGGGCCCTGCTGCATAAACAAACAGCAAATAAACAAAGGAACAAAAGATTGGACTGTGACAAGACAGGAATGCCTGAACTTTCTGTCTTAACCCTTGCAGCATGCTGGCTACAGCTTACATAGCAAAAATCTGCTGACAGATTCCCTATAAGTGTTTACATTGTGCAGAAATGTTTTAAAGGCTTGAAAATGTACAAGAGGAAAAAGACTTTCATCTCTACATAGGTGTACATACATGATTTGCATCTCTGACAAGACTGTCATCTTCAATTCAGTTTGAGTAGAAATAGAAAAGGGTACAGAGGCAGATAATGCTGCTGCTTCCTATAAGACTGAAACTCAACACTTATTTACATATTTATTAAAAAGAAAGAAGTGTGTTTGCCGATCATCACGACATAACTGTTCCAGAAGTTTACTTCAAAGCAGAAGCATTTAGTTGAAATCCAATTTACATCCAGAGCCTCAGAAAAATTAATGCTGCTGAAAGAAAATTAAAAGGGGATATTGCTATGTCTTGCAAACACACAATTATGGGATGATTTTTGAAAGACTATTTTTGTATTAGCTATTTGTAACAAGGAAATATAGTTAGAAGAGATTAGATTCTAGGCCGGCTCTTTCCAGCGCTGCTAGAGGCAATTTCCAATATTTTCTCTCGTGAGCACTTGGGGAGATACCTGTCAATAACCTCTAGCGGTGCTGGAAAGAGCCGGCCTAGTATCATCTCTTCTAACTATATTTTCTCTGAAAAGTGTTCCAAAAAAGTAAATATCTGGCTGCAGTCATTCATTCAGGTTGTGATTCATGCTGTCCGTGTTTTGGGCAGGATGAATCAGATGGCTGGTTCCCTTTAAGGCCTTTTAAAAACGCCAATGAGTGTTCATAAGGATGCTGGTTCCCGATTATCAGTTCAATTAAACAATAAACATGCCGGCAGTCACCCGATGAATGACTAAAGCACTCGTTTGTTGCATGATTTGATGTTTATGCTGGATGAAAATCATCATTATTGAAAGTGTGCCGCCCCAGGAAAACGGGATGAGCTGCCACTAACTTTATTCCATATCATATTGGTAATCGTTCTATCCCATCAATAATCAAGCCGGTAAACGAGCGCTGAACAACATGGATATAGCAGATCAGCTCTCATTACTGACCGGATATTGGCCAGTTTAAGTGGCCCATTACTCAAAGTTGTGCTTTAAGAATATAATTTACAACATTGCATTATTCTTTCAGTAGAGGGCTATGTGTACAGTATGTTTTCAACCTACCGCTCTCCAATTTTTGCCAGTCTGGCGGTCCCAAAGCCCATATATATATATATATATATATATATGTATATGTATATATATATATATATATATATATATATATATATATACATATACATGTTCATATAAATGACCTTGTGCAGAGATTTGTGATGGAAACCCTTGCAGATTTGGTGCAGGAATGTTCTGCATCAAATCTGCACCTTGTAGCAGAAAAACGCACCGAAAAAAGAATGCGTTTTTGGTGCGTTTTTGTGCCATTCGTATTTCTTAATGAAGTCAATGGGTGGAAGGGCTAAAAAACGCAGGAAAAAAAGCATCAATTGACATGCTGCAGATTATTTTCTGCACTAAATCTGCAAGGAAAAAATAAGCAACGTGTGCACAGCACTTCAGAATTCTCATTGACTTTGCTGGCATAAGGATAGACATGCAGTTTTGAGCCACAATCTGCACCAAATCTGTATAGATAAATGCACTGTGCGCACACAGCGTAAAGCTGGGTTCACACTAAGCGACAGCGACAACGACGTCGCTGTTACGTCACCATTTTCGGTGACGTAACAGCGACCTTGTAAGTCGCTGTTATGATCGCTGCTTAGCTGTCAAACACAGCAGAAGCAGCGATCATAACGTCGCTGTGCTACATGTGCAGAGAGCAGGGAGCCGCGCTTAGCGCTGGCTCCTTGCTCTCCTAGGTACAGTATACATCGGGTTAATTACCTGATGTGTACTGCAGCCACATGTGCACAGAGCAGGAGCCGGCACTGGCAGCAAGAGCGGAGGCTGGTAACGAAGGTAAATATCGGGTAACCAGGGAAAGATCTTCCCTTGGTTACCCGATGTTTACGCCGGTTACAGCTTACCGCAGCTGCCAGATGCCGCTCCTGCTCCCTGCTCGCTTCATTTCGTCGCTCTCTCGCTGTCACACACAGCGATGTGTGTATCACAGCGGGAGAGTGACGACCAAAAAATGAAGCTGGACATTCAGCAACGACCGGCGACCTCACAGCAGGGGCCAGGTCGTTGCTGGATGTCACACACAGCGACAGCGACGGGACGTCGCTGCAACGTCACAGAAAATGGTGACGTAGCAGCGACGTCGTTGTCGCTGTGTGTGACACCAGCTTAACACTCACACATTTTTGTTTGTAGATGGCAGTATTGTGCTTTTGGATTGTTTTTCTCATAACATGTTCTAACTCTGTTGATTACGGTAACATAAAAAGAATGAATAGTAACAGATTTTGCAATTATAACTCCAAAAAGTCAATGTGCTTGAAAGTCATGTCGCTCTGTAGAGTAAAAAGTCACACCGCTCTTTCAAAATGGTGAAAAAGTTAATCGTTCAACTGTAAAAAACAAAATGCATTTACCCTTGAGAGGCCAGTGTGTATATTATATGTTCTTTTCTTTCTTTAGGCTGGCACATATGGAAAGGACTAATGGTTCCCTGTTTACTGACAGCAGTTCTGCCACTGGAAGCATGTAAGTAATGCATATTTCATCACACAGCATTTACATGTAAAATAAATGAGACAAGTTTGGAGCATTGCAAGCGGTTTGGTTCAGTGCACACTGCGTCTGAGCCATACATATAACCTATTAGCTGGGAAACGCTCCCAAGGTTGTGATACTGCCTCAATTAAAATAGATTGTATGGAGGAAAAAATAACTGAATCCAGCAAGTAATCAAATCACCCAGGCATCTGGAGGAAAAAAGCATCAGTAATTATTAGGACTTGTTTATTCAGCTCTGACAGAAGTGTCAGATATTTCTGTTTCTATGTGTAATGTTTTTTTGGAGGAAAGTAATTATAACAAGATAATTGATGTAATTATCATCATGATCACAATATTCCTTCTAATTGTGAGCACTAAGTAACACTATGGGGTAAGGTCCACCATGAGGTCTCTTCATTCTCTCTTCAAAGCCGTAAAAATGAAGGGAAACACAAAGATCACCGTCCAGTATTGGCTTTTAATCAGCATAAATTAGACTTATACACAAAAAAAAATCTGTCATTAAAGGCGCTGAAGTATAACATCAGTAATTCTAACAGATTAATATCCGCTATGCTTGACAGTTTGAGCGGTTGTCACATGATCACTCTTAGGCCCGTTTCACACGTCAGTGAAAAACACTGACGTTCTTCACTGACGTGTAAAACACGCACATGTCCCTCTGTGTTCCGTGATTCACGGCACACGTGGGTTGTCCATGTGCAATCCGTGATCAGTCATTGCATATGGACATTACTCACCTGCCTTCACTGCTGCTGTCCATGGTGCTGAAGTCTCCAGCTCTGCAGCGTCCGCCCACCGCTCTCAGCAGCTACTTCCTGGTCAGCAGTTCCTGCTTTCATGAATATTCATGAGCCAGGCAGGAGCTGCCGAAAGCAGAGGCTGCAGAGCGAATCGCAGGCAAGGTAAGTTGAAAATTTTTAATATTTAATATGTCCGTGATTCTCTTGTACGTGTTTCACTGATCACACACGGATCACACCATAGTGTGGTCCGTGGGTCATCAGTGATGCCAGACAAAAACTGACATGTCTCCGTGCAGAATCACGGCCAAGGGTGCACGCTGCACGGAGACACGTTCAGTGAAAAATCACTGATGTGTGAGCAGACCCATTGATTATAATGGGTCTGCGTATGTCAGTGATTCTGGTACGTTTTAAAAAAAGCACAAACGTACCAGAATCACTGACGTGTGAAAGAGGCCTAATATTATCATTCTTGTGCTTTTGTGCCAACCTGCTACTATTCTGCTTCTCACAAATGTTCCATACAGAGGAACAAGAAGAGAAAATGTTCTACAAGTCATTCCAAGTATGAAAATTGTATATGAGCAGACACGTGATGACCAATTGAATAGTCGGAGAAGAATCCTAACAGTGTGTATATTGCATACTATCATGATTCCCGACATTACATTTCCCACATGTTGAAAGCAATACCTATAAAACCCTTTTAAGTTAAATGTCTAATTGCTAAGGCATCTGCTGGGACTCATCAGAAGGGGCTCCAGTTCCACCTCATTGAATAACAACAGTGAAGGGGAGTTTGGAACTGTGCTCAACCTTGGACACTGCAGTTTCATTCAAATTCCACAATATTGAGGACAATAACCAAGTAAAGCACTCAACTATTTCTATAATTCATCATGGGGGTTGTACTCTTTATTCTATAGCAGTTCAGTAGGGAATGATTGGAGCTACAGTTCACTGTCACGTCATTCTTGCATAGATAAAATTGCCCCATTCTGGTGATCTATGGGGGTCCCAGTGATAAGACTCTCATTAATATAGAAGCTATCATCTATCATGATGATAGGTGGAATTTTTTTTCCTACTGGATTACCTTTTTAAAATAACTCTTTCTAAATAGAGATGAGCAACCCGTGAAAGTTCAGCTCAGTTAGTTTAGCTTGACTTTAGATAAAGTTCTGTTTGGGACCCAGACTTGACGTGAACCCCAATGGAAGTCACTAATCGGGAAGTTCAGGTATTTTCCCACATGCAGCTAGCCATAAATAGATCACTTACAGAGGCAGGTGGGAAGGGGTTTTCTATATTTTTTGTTTGGTGCACACTACATCCGACCATGCTGTTGTTATCCCCAGTGCGAGCCGATCAAACACTGCAAGTGGCTCGCACTGGGCCGAGCATACCTGAACACAGCAATGCTTTCACGAGTGGTTTGCACCTGAACTCTGAACCCAAACTCTGTTTTTTTTGGAAAGTCTGTGTTTAGTACAAACACCGTCCACTGAACTTCGGGTTCACTCATCTCTATTTATAAAGACTGACTGTTTGGGAAATGAAACATTTTGGAAAAGCACCAATACTCATTGACCTGTCTACCAAGATTATCATTAGTTCTTTACAAGCTGAGAGGAGCATGATGCTTGTGGCGAGCCCATCAATTTGTTGAAGAAAAGGAAGAATTAAGCTAAATTTTATTTTAGCATGTACTTATGTGAAGCCTAGTGGAATTAGTGACACTTGAATAATAAGAGTTGTGGTTCGGTGCTTAATCCACCACAACGGTTTGTAGGAGCAAATAGAACTTTGTTGAAGGTGCAATACAATGAGTTCCACACACGAACCATGTTCTTCATAAGTTAACACCTGCCGAAAAAGATGATTCATCTTTGAAACGTTCTTGACTCACTTTCCATGCTTTTTCAGTCTTACAGTGATGCCCTATGAAACATGTTTTTATTTTTATTTGTCTTACGTTGGATAGATGAGTGCTAGGTATTACCATATTCTGCTAGTGGGGTCTTTAAGAAAATGGTTGAGAAGCCATACCCTACATGGATATGAACCTTTCTCAAGAAAGGGAACAGTTTTCTAATTAATTCTAACATAAAATGTAACAGTGTAGCTTGTGTTCATGCCTATTAGTCCCTCTGAATAGAGTTTAGTGGTTTACTTTTGCGTTATTGCTGAGAGCACTTCATTAGAATTTTCTGTGGCTGGTATAACTAGGTTTTTTCTTTATGTTTTCCATACATATTCATGAATTATAAATTAGTCATCTGGGGATATTATAAACCTCTCTAATCTCTTTTTGCAAATAAGTGGCCAATTGAAGTTTGAAATTGAATTTGGCTCTCCAGGCTAATGAAGGTTAATAATCAGAGTGTTTTGCTGTAATTTAATCTGGAGATATCAAAATCTATAGAATAATATTAGGTGACAGCATCACAAATAAAGTCTTTGCTGCCACTTCTTGGCGAGCTTAGAATCTAAATATCCATTAACTACTGAAAAGTTTTTTACATCAGTGATAGTGATGATTGTATCTCAGTCTTTTTATGATGAATTTATCATTAGTCTAACAACAAACAGCAACAGGTGGCCTTCAAGTCATTCAATTCAAGGAGGAAAAACATCTTCTCATAGGAATTTCTATTAGCAGTTGTCATTCTAAATAGCGGGTTAGCCTTCTGGCCAAACCCACACAGCTGTTTAACTTTTTCTCTGGCTTTTCTCAGTGATTATATATCATATCCTCTCTACTAACTATGATCACAATACTGGCTCTTTTCTACTCTTTTTTTTTTTTTTTATGAAAATGTGGCCCATTTAATTAAAGTTTTTACGCCAGTTTTTTGGCATTAAATGTTTTGAAAATTGGCAAAATGTTTTATGCAAAGCGTTTTCACACCACTCTTACATCCAGATATGAGTGGAGCATGGGCAAAATGTGGCATGGCATCACCCATCCACCTGATTAGCATAGATCACCTGTTGATGCACACAGATATGCATGCCACTGAGAAGCACCCAACTCAATAAATGGCATATTTCATATTAATGAATTCAGCATATCTTCCGCCTCATGCCTATTCATTATGATTGGCATTGTACAATGCCAGTCTTAATGAATCAGACACTACGTCTTTATGCACTGATGAGCAAAAGGGTAACAATGTTTTGAACTTTTGACTTTCAGACTCTATATCTGACCATTCACTACAGTTTCAAATATGTGACTACCTTCATTTTATAGACAATCTTGGCTATCTCATACATAAATTTGCTCATGGGGCAGGTGTTTTAACCTACTCATTGTCGGGTCGGGGTGCAGATTCTTCTGCATCATCACGGCGTGGCCTGGCCTGGTTCCATTGCCCCGAGGCGTACAGAAGGGAGGATTGGAGGGTGGCAGGGAGGATGGAGGTAGTAGTCGGGGGTTTAGGAAAGTCTATGAGGATCATGATGAGACCTGTGGTACACGGCCAGGGATGGGGGCTGCCGCTGCAGGGTCTCTCACCGGGGCAGATGTTAAGTGCAGCCGGGATGGTGTCGCTCCCCACAGGCGGAGCGGGATAACCCTGGGAGGATGGCGGGGGTTTGATGGTAGTCCCTGTTGGCACCGCAGACCTGAGCGACAGCAACGGTTAAAGGAGAGGCAGAGACAGGGGCTGCGGTTCCAGGTGTTTTTACCCGCAAGTCTTTCAAGCGCTGCCCGAGGTACCGTTCTCTGCCATGATGGGCTTCAGCCGATCCCGGATCAGTGAAAGGTCAAGTCCGGTGTGGATGTGGGCCTGTGAGCTCTCTCCTCCTTTTGTGCACTAAGTATCGGACCTCCGTGGTGTGAAGCACTTGAGGGTCCCGGTGTCAGTAAAGTATGTCCCGTTCTGTATGCTGATAGCGCGTTTTCGTTATGGGGCCGGTCCTCAACCCCGGATTTTAGGACGGGTCCGGTGACATTCTGTAACCATACCCCGCGACTCTTGCAGAGTTGGTAGACAACTTGAAGTATGCCTGCCCTAGGAATCTGTATCCCGACAGTGCCAGTCCTGTGGAAGCAGCTGCCCTGCTTCTCCCCAGTGAATGTGTTTAACACCTTGGTCCATATAGCTGCGCGCGGCACGTCCGCTCTGCTCTGTGTCTGAAGCTGAACTCTTCTCTAGTTGTGGTGTTATGTGGTCTGAGCTGTTGCCCCCAGTCTCTGCCACTGACTGATTCACTACTCTCACTAGGTCAACCTGCTCACCTGTCCACTGTGCTCCTAGCTCCCCCCTGGTGGTTGCTTCTCCCTGACCCTGAGTCCCCAGTCAAGTGGATCTGAGGAGCCCTTGGTGCGATGGCGTCCTGTAAACCCACCGCTGTAGTGACCCCCTACTGTGATCCGACCCTGGCCCATTCCCCATTGGGGAGGGCAACCCTGTGACTGTATGTATGTGCATGTGTAACCCGACCTCGACCTTCCTTTGACCCAGGAGGAGTACTACACCCTAATGGGGGTGCAGTACCCTGTGGCGCCTGAGGCAGGCATGGGCGCCACACATGCATATCTGGGTTTCAACATTGCCTTAATCCTTCTGGTGCTCTTGGTCAGATTCAAGCATATTTGAACTAAAATCTGATTCCAGGTCTCTTCCACACGTTCCCAATGTTGGTGTATACTGGTTGACTCACTTGGGTGTGTATACAGCTTTTTCTTCAACTTAAACCACAAGTGTTCAATTTTGCTGAGACCCAAGGCCTTTACTTCATTGTCATTGAACCATTTATTCACCAATTTTTACGTATTCTTCGGGTCGTTGTCCTGCTAGAACACAATATCATCCTTTTCATACCCATATCACTTGAGTGTTTGAAGTACCTCGCCATGTAGAATACTCACATATAGCTTAGAATTGAGACCTCCATCAATCCTCGTCAAGTATCCAACGGCTTTGGCTGTGAAACAACCACATATCACCAGGCTTCCTCCACCGAACTTAACAGTTCCTTCAATTTCTTGATTGTTAGCCCCTTTTTCCCTTATTTCTTTCTGACGCATTTACACCCATCAGAGCCTAGTCAATTGACTTTTGTTTAATTGCTCAAAATCACCTTTCTGTGATCTCACTATTACGAAGCGTACAAGCCACCTATAATACTTTGTTTGTTGAGCCAGAACTGATAGACCTTGTGATGAGCCGACTTGTTGACTCAGATATTTTGCCTTGACGTCCACCTCACGGCTTCTGAATGGATGGACAGTCTTCATTTTGTATTCTTCCAACTGTCATGACACACATGATGTAGTTTGCAATTTTCTTGACTGAGAGACAGCGATCAATGAGCTGGATGATGCTATTTCTCTTTTAATAATAATATAATAATCTTTTTATTTCTATAGTGCCAACATATTCCGCAGCGCTTTACAGTGTAGAGGTTCGAATACAAACATTCATAAGTAATAGTTGTATAAGATACAATAATTGAAGCAAAAATAAAGATGACCCTGCTTGTGAGAGCTTACAATCTACAATGGGGTGAGGTGGGGGTGACACAAAGTGCAAGTGCTTATTTACAATGGCGGTCCAGCCATGTCGAAGAAATGGGGGATAGATAAAGCCTGCTTGAGCCAGTCACTAGCTAATCTTTGTAATGCTTATGGGTGCAGTAGAATATGATGGCGAATTATGTTATGACAAATAATGGAGGGGATATATATGAATTGACTTCAATTAAGGAGGGTGATGGGTCACCCTAAAAAGATGTGTTTTTAGGGAGCGTCTGAAGCTGCATAAGTTGTATATCATCCTAGTTTCTTGGGGTAGATCATTACAGAGAATTGGTGCAGTCTTGGAGCCAGGAGTGGGAGGATTGAATTAGTGTGGATGTTAGTAGAAAATCGTTTACAGAACGTTCTCTTTTCTTGTGAAATCTTCTTCATGGTTGCTCCTTGATTCAAATCAGTGATCTTTTGTTTGGGAATCAACCTAGTAACACACTGAGCTATTAGGGAATGTGAGAACAGGTTGGAATTTGTAGTATACAGGAAGAAAAATAATTTTCCACCACCAGGAGCAAAACAGTAACAATGCAGTTTCATGACAAGAATCTGCATAAATAATCATATCCTAAATAGTTTCAAGTCAAATTTATGTATGAGATAGCCAGGATGATTGTCTTTAAAATGAAGGTAGTCTCACATTTGAAGATGTAGTGAATGGTGAGTTATAAAGCATGAAAGTCAATATATCAAAACATTGTTACTCTTTTGCTTGTCAGTGTATGTGAATTGTGTTAAAAATTATTTAAAAAAGCGCCACTGTGAAAAATAATCCAAAACTACTTTTTTAAAATGTAATAATCCCCTATAAGATTAAGGAATATATTGTGAAAGTTTGAGTAAATTCTTGCAAAAGTAAAGGGAATGTACATTTTTTTTTTTGGGGGGGGTTATAATGAAATGTAGATATTTCACCTTACGTCACTTTTTTAATTGCTTTCGTAAAGAACGTTGTATTATTTATCTTCAGTAGCTTCAGGGTACATAACAACATAACAGGCTGCTGAATGCTGTTAACAGCCAAATCCTCTCTGGCTCCAACGGTTCCTCTATTTTAGGGATCAATATTCTTAGCTCAATTCTAATCAAAGTTTTGATTCAATCATAATTGAGGTGAAATGATTGCTAAGGAGCTGCTCAAGACAAAGCTGCCAGGCGAGTTCTTTGATGTATTTGGCAGGGAACAGCATTCAGCAGCTTGTTATGTATCATGGTGCAAGTAGCAAAAACTAAATAATACCATATCATTTTTTTAGGTGAAAATATGGATTTTTTTTTTAAAAAGGCTGTCCAAAAGTGCAAATAGCCTTTGATAAAGCTTAAACACTATTTCAATCTAATTCTTATATACTTTTTCATTTTCTTGATATTTGTTTGCTATCAGTAAATGAAAACGCTCCTGTTTACGTCTTTCCACTGAAAATTACTCAGGTTGCTGCCTGAGTATTTAAAGATGTGTTCTCAATTCACTGACTGCAAACTAACATGAAGAAAATAGTAAGCAATTGAGACGTAACATATTAAAACGTTGCGCCATTATAGCACCCAGAACTCTTTGGGTTGGGAAAAGCAAATCTACGTTTTCATACGCTGGATAAAAGGTACAGTATTCTGGAATAGCTGAGTGACAAGCCCCTTGAGGAGTTTTCCCCAAAACAGAGATATCTAAGAAATGTCTTGACAGATGAGACGTGTTAGAGCAATCAACTGTGTATGAAAATTTCTGAGTAGGAGTTTTGCCATTGTTTTGTATTCTAACCCACAGATACTCCATTGCATTTAATAGTTGCTATTTATATACCATTCCCTAGATTCATTAGTGCTGCTACAAATTCCTCCCTGTAAATAGCACAGAGAGCCTTGAATAAATAATGATGTTCCTATCTCGGTGCCTGAATCTATCTCTTGTTGATCTTATAGTACTTTATTGAAGTTTCAGCTACTAATAACTCCACTGTCTCATGCTCTCTTTTTTTCTTTGATTGTGCAATTAAAGCTTTCTTTATGCACTAATTAAACTAACAGAGCACATGAAACTAGAGAAGTGAGTGTCTATTATCTACGGGCCAGTGTTCATGGTGCTCACGTAAGATGCTTCATGCAGGTCCCAAAGTCAGAGGAACATTTAGTTAGTATTAAATTTGTTTAGGATTTTAATTTGATGGCATCTTATCATAGAAGAATGAATATGTGAATTATATAATATCTGCAATACAAAAACAGTGATGGCTAAATTTGTTGCACCCATGAAATTGTGCTAGAAAATGAAGTAATTCTCCCAACAAATTATTGCAGTTACACGTTTTTGTATCAACATGTTAATTTCCTTTGTGTGCATTGGAGCAACAGAAAAAAAAATGAAAAAACTGCAACTTGGACATAATTTCCCACAACACCCGAAAAGTGGGCCTGATAATTTTGTTGATACCTTTCCAAAATTGTGGGTAAGCAACATTGTTTCAAGCATGTGATGCTCGTTCAAAGTCACCTGTTGCAAGTAACAGGTGTTGGCAATATGAAAATCACACCTGAAACCACATAGAAAGGGGAGAAGGTGACTCAATCTTTGCAATATGTGCGTGTGTTTCACCCTAAGCATGGAGAACAGAAAGAGGAGAAGAATACTGTCTGAGGACTTGAAAACTAAAATTTTTGAAAAAATATCAACAATCTTAAGGTTACAAGTCCATCTACAGAGAGCTTGATGTTCCTTCTTTGCACAGTGCGCAACATAATAAAGAAGTTTACAACCCATGGTCCTGTAGCTAATCTCCTTGGACGTGGACGGCAGAGAAAAAATAATGAAATGTTGCAACGCAGGATAGTTCGGATAAGTAGCCCAATCAAGTTTCAAAGAACTATTCATCGACAATTGAATTCAATGGAACACTATGGCAGGAGAGCCAGGAGGACCCCACTGCTGACAGAGACATAAACAAGCTAGACTGCAGTTTTCCAAAATGTACGTAAGCCAAAATTCTTCTGGGAAAGCGTCTGGTGGACAGATGAGACCAAGATTCAGCTTTTTGGTAAAGCACATCATTACACAGAATGAAGCCTACAAAGAAAAGAACACAGTACCTACAGTCATATATGGTAGAGGTTCAAAGATGTTTCGGGGTTGTTTACTGCCTCTGTCACTCGGTTCCTTGACGGTATGCAAGGCATCATCAAATCTGAAGATTATCAAAGGATTTTGGGTTGCAATGTAGAGCCCAGTGTCAGAAATCTGGGTTTGCATCTCAGGTCATGGGTCTTCCAGCAGGACAATGACCCCAAACACACTTCAAGAAGCCCACAGAAATTGATGGAAACAAAGTGATGGAGAGTTCTAAAATGGCAGCAATGAGTCCGGATCTAAATTCCATTGAACATCTGTGGAGAGATCTTAAAATTGTGGTTGGGAGAAGACACCTTCATATATGAGACCTGGAGCAGTGTGCAGAAGAAGAGTGGTCCATAATTCCAGTTCAGAGGTATAAGGAGCTTATTGATGATGATAGATTCCAGTAATTTATTCCAAAGGGTGTGCAACCAACAATTAAGTCAATGGTGCCAACAATTTTGTACTGACTGTACATGTATTTTTAAAAGTATCTTAAATCTATGACCTCATTCACACGGCCATAAGGCAGGCAAATTTCAGAAGTCTTATTGCTGCAGCAATTCCTAACAGATTACAAGTCCACTGAACTGAATGAACATGATCTCTGTGATACTGTTAATTTGGGTTATAAAACCTGTGGCTGGCTGTCCGAGGCATGCATTAGTAATGTAGATTTTAATATGCACCTGTATTACACCCTTCCAAATTAGGTTGATCACTGCACAACGAACTCTGCCTTGTTAAAAAATACTTTTCACCATATATTTCATTTTAAACTGGACACTAGAAAAATAGTTTTATTTAATTTAAAATTTCACCTATCCTCATAGATATCAGCACTCAAAGTATTTGTCAGCTATTGGGTTAATTTTAGTTAAGTCTAAAGGCCCCGTCACACTAAGCAACATCGCTGCTAACGAACAACTTTTGTGACGTTGCTAGCGATGTTGCTGTGTGTGACATCCAGCAACAACCTGGCCCCTGCGGTGAGGTCGTTGGTTGTTGCTGAATTTCCTGGGCCATTTTTTAGTTGTTGCTGTCCCGCTGTGAAGCTCAGATCGCTGTGTGTGACAGCGAGACAGCAACAACTAATGTGCAGGGAGCAAGAGCCGGCTTCTGCGGAGGCTGGTAACCACAGTAAACATCGGGTAACCAAGAAGCCCTGTCCTTGGTTACCCGATATTTACCTTTGTTACCAGCCTCCGCCGCCACTCTCACTGTCAGTGCCGGCTCCTGCTCTGTGCACATGTAGCTGCAGGACACATCGGGTTAATTAACCCAATGTGTGCTGTAGCTAGGAGAGCAAGGAGCCAGCGCTAAGCATTGTGCGCTGCTCCCTGCTCTGTGCACATGTAGCTGCAGGACACATCGGGTTAATTAACCCGATGTGTGCTGTAGCTAGGAGAGCAAGGAGCCAGCGCTAAGCATTGTGCGCTGCTCCCTGCTCTGTGCACATGTAGCTGCAGCACACATCGGGTAATTAACCCGATGTGTGCTGTAACTAGGAGAGCAGGGAGCCAGCGCTCAGTGTGCGCTGCTCCCTGCTCTCTGCACGTGTAGCTCCGTGCGGTGGTAACCAAGGTAAATATCGGGTTGGTTACCCGATATTTACCTTAGTTACCAAGCGCAGCATCTTCCACGCAGCGCTGGGGGCTGGTCACTGGTTGCTGGTGAGCTCACCAGCAACTCGTGTAGCGACGCTCCAGCGATCCCTGCCAGGTCAGGTTGCTGGTGGGATCGCTGGAGCGTCGCAGTGTGACATCTCACCAGCAACCTCCTAGCAACTTACCAGCGATCCCCATCGTTGTTGGGATCGCTGGTAAGTTGCTTAGTGTGACTGGACCTTAAGTGGATCTTATCATTATCAGATCATTTTTCACTGGGGCATGTACTTCTTCCTCTTGTATGAGCTTATCTAATGATAAGTAGAAAGCAATACAGGTGGAAAGAAATAAGCAACCCCAGTAAGAAAAACATCAGATAATGCCCACTTGGGCTAAAGGTAGATTAACTCATTAGCTGCCAAATACTTTGATAGCTAATATACAACAAAAAGGCAAAGTAAAAAAAATGTTTTATTCTGCTCTGCAAATATTATTACATCCGATGTCCAGTTCAATGTGAAACATATGGTGAAAGGTCCTAATTTGCGTAGCTCATTTTTGGATAAGGATTTCCACTGATTCTGAGAACAGGGCTCCAAAGCCCCAATCCAAATTTTGAACGAAGCTCATATTTTCAGAAACAAAAGGGTTAGTGCTCCATTTGGAATTGTGAGTGGAGACGTAAATTCTGAGGGGTGCCTTTTCTGCCAAAGTTTATATTAAAAACATGACAAGTGATTAATACATCTTATAATAGGGATGAGATAGGTCATCAGTGTGAATTTGGTGAATGTCGGACTCCAGCAGCTACAACGGTGAATAGATGGAACTATTGAACAATGATGGACTGTGCAGCTTATTTCATTGTATTACGGGCGCTGTCAAACAGCTCCTGTTCGAGAGAATAGATAAAAACAGATACAAAAGCTTGCCTTAAGGCCCCTTTACACACTGCAACATTGCTAGCGATATCGCTGTAACGTCAACGGTTTTGTGACGTAATAGCAACCTCCCCAGTGACATTGCAGTGTGTGACATGCATCAGCGACCTGGCCCCCACTGTGAGGTCGCTGATCGCTACAAGTCGTTCTTGGTCCTTTGTTTCCCGCTGCGCAGCATGCATCGGTGTGTTTGACACCGTTTCAATGACATCGTTAGCAACTTAGAACCCAGCGTGCTATAGCATCCCCTGCTGTGTGACACGTCCGCAACGACCAGCGAGGTCCATATCGCTGCTGCGTCGTTGGCCAGATCTGTCTGTTTGACAGCTCACCAGCGACTTTCCAGCGATCCCGGCCAGGTCGGGATTGCTGGTGAGATCGCTAGAAAGTCTCAGTGTGTAAAGGGGCCTTTACACCTCTGGAGCCCACAATGCAATCAGCAATACCAGGGTACAGCAAAGATGTCACCTATAAGTAGAGTCCTGACCTCCTAGGTTAACATGTAATCATACTTTCAAATCCCTGATCAGTACGGCCACCGTTTTCATGTCTTTGACTATGGAAAGCTAGACTTGAAATAGTTGTATCCATGATAAATTAATGTCTGTATCTCTGCTACACACAAAATGCACTGGAGGTGGGTTATGGAGGCATGGAGAAAAAAAAGCCCTGCCCAGTATGCTTAAAGAGTACCTGTCCGCTCTCTTCATGTGTCTGTTTTAGAAGATACTTCTATTTCCCATAAAATATTAATTCTGTATTGACTTTTGTTATAACTCTTTCTTCTGCCATTCTTCTGTTCTTCCACTTGGAAATCTATGAATATATGGACATCTGGGTGTTACTTCTTTATTTTAACAAAGCAGCATGTCTTTATACAATCTGACATTGGCAGTACAAAATGGACAGATTGTAAGAACACACCCAAGTTGGTAACACCCAGTTGTCAATTTATTCATGCATTTCTATTAGGATTAATAGAGGCATGAGGTAATACAGAGTTTTAAGAAAATATGCCCCACAGTTATTAGAGAATACAAATCTTTATGCAACAAATCACTTTTGGTTTCTGGGTGTATAGCTAAAATTAACTACAATTAGCTTTTTTAAGAATCATCTTGTATTTTCAGAAGCCTATGTAGGAACAAGGCAGCATAGTGTCTTGGTTGATATCACTGTAGCCTTATAATGCCGGGTCTTTGGTTTGAACCAATGACAACATCTACAAGGTGTTTATACTGTATGTTCTCACTGTGTTGGAGGTGATTTAAACATTAACATCCAATATGCGCTACTGTGATAACTTTGGCGGTTTTTCAGACTGTAGTTTAAAAATGCACCGTGCACTGTCTGACTATCGGGCAGGATTACTAAATATGCCCAAGTTTTGTACTAAAAAAAATGCTCAGGCTCTTGACACATAACTAAAATTATTTTAGCTATTTGTTCTTCAGAAGACTTTGATTTTGAGTTATGTAATGTGTGCTTTTATTAGTTTTATCGGTAGGTATTTTTAGCCTATGACTGAATTGTAAAATGTTAAAGGGAATCTGTCAGCAGGTTTTTGCTATGTAATCTGAAGACAGCAAGACATAGGTGCTGAGACGCATATTTCAGCAATGTTAACTTATTAGGATGTGTACTGTTCTTTAATTACAATTGTTTTATCAGCAGGAGATTATCACTGCCCCAACTATAGCTCATGTGCCTGACAGATCATGCCTCCTCCTCTGATAAGCAGCTCACTGTCAATAGGCAATGAACACAGGAAGCTATGGTGTCGGCCCAGCATCTATCAGAGCTCTGCTACTTTTAAAGTAGTTGTCCACTACTAGGATAAACCCTTCTGATTCCACATATTTCCTCCAGGTAAAATAAAATAAAAAACATTACACTCTCCTCTCGTACCAGCGCCGTTTCAACGATGCCATGGTTTGGGTTCCCAGGGCTCAAGTGAGGTTGTGATGTCACACGAGATGTGCAACAAGGAAAAGGAGAAAAGTACTGCACAACCAAAACGTATTGTATTATAAAAGGCAACCTTTATTGTAGCAATTTGAATTAAAAACACTAAAAACAAACACATCCAATGACACGGCATACAAACCCCCACCCAACCCCTTAAATACTAAGTAGTATGAGCAAAAACAATTGTACAATGGGACACTGTGACAAAAATTTTTTTTACACAGTTATACAGTAATCTCATGCAATGATAATTTATAACAACATAGCAGCTCGGCAAATATATACAGCCATAATAATAACAAGATAAATATCGACCAAGATTATAGTTACTTGCTTGTGCATAAAGGGCCAAACCACTCACAGAAGTAATATGATTATACCAATAGAGAGGAACCACATGAGGTTCTAAGTATCCTGACAAAAAGGTTCCATACCCAAATAATGGTCCTATAACAAACCAACAAGAGTCCATGATGCCAAAAACATCTCCGTGAGCAAGTAGCCAGACAAGGAAAAGGTCAGGAGAAGCGGGGGGGGTGAGGGGGAGAGACAAAGGATCACCGCAAGGGGCGGCTTCTTCAGGGAGAGTGACACACTCTCACTCTCTCAGTTGTAAATTATCATTGTATGAGATTATAACTGCGTAAAAAAATTTTTTGTCGCATTGTTCCATTGTACAATTGTTTTTGCTCATACTACTTAGTATTTAAGGGGTTGGGTGGGGGTTTGCATGCTGTGTCATTGGATGTGTTTGTTTTTAGTGTTTTTAATTCAAATTGCCACAATAAAGGTTGCCTTTTATAATACAATACGTTTTGGTCGTGCTCCCATTCTTGTGCGGTACTTTTCTCCTTTTCCTTGTTGTCCTTTTTACTGCATGGGTGAGCAACCACCAATTCTTTATTCTTGGAGGTACACCCGTTCTCTTTTTGTCGTCACGCAAGCTGTGCGTCAAATCAGTGCCGGTTTCCTTCTCCCCGACTTATGACCAAATGAGCAATCAAAAGGAAGTGAGCGCAGTAGCACACTTCCTGTTTATTAGTTAGTTTGGTCAGTAGGCGGTGAGAAGGAATCCAGCGCTGATTGGACTTTGAGTACACGTGATGTCACAGTCCCACATGAGCCCTGGGAGCACACCGTTGGTACAGGAGATGAGTATAGTCTTTTTTATTTTACCTGGGGGAAATGTGGAATCAAAAAGGGTTGACCTAATAGTGGACAACCCCTTTAAGAACTCTAATTGTTTCACAACTGCTGCACACAGTAAACTAAGTGATACATTGCCGGAATCAAGGTCACTTTTCTTACATTATGCTGCTGTCAGATGAGGTTGCAATAACTGGTGACGGATTACCTTTAAAGATTTCCCTTTTAAATGTCCGTATACTGGTAAATTGGATGGTAAAGACTAAAGACAATTTATTTGCCATAATGTTTAATTTCCTCACACAGATTTTGGCATTGTTTTACTTTGTTGTGGCAGTCTTTTTTTTTTTTTTTATAAAAGTATAACTGAGCAGTTGGCATTATTAGCTGACACTTATGAAGCATCTTCTCAACAACTGACAGCAAACTGTCATTCTGTCAGCAAGTTCTGTAAAGCCATCAGTTTCTGAGACGTTAATTCAAGAAACACCACATCAAAACTTACAGCGGAAAAGTTCTGCAAGAACATCTGTGATTTAATATACTTTTACCTAGGAAGATTCCTGTCCAAATGGATCTATGTTAACACAATCTTCCAGTCTTCACAAAGTTTTCATATTGTGGACAGCACATCCCTTCTTTACACCTGTTGATGTGCTACGGCTGCAATTATTTTTTTAGACCACATAAAAGTTGTAATCAGTCTCTGCGGTGTTTGTCTAGGCCAATAATATGGAACTGGCAATTATACGTATTAATGCTCATTCGGTTGCTTATCTGGAACTGTACAATATTAATTCACGAATTACTGAGCACCCACCAAAATGACATCCAGGACTTTGATTAAGTAATTAGGAGGCCTACTTTTACCTACTATTAATAAGTCTTTTCAGATGCAAGTAACTTCCTTATTTACTTATTTAGACAGTGAGTAATCTAATAAATACCAACTTGGTCGAAAGATGGAGAGATCATTTGGTGGATGCGGATGCTTGAGGAGACAACTTGTTAGAGTAATTACTAGTAATGTATGTCCGCTTTAGAGTAAGCTTCAAATGGATTGCATACTTGACGTTATCTGTAGTAAGGAGTATGTACTATACTTGCAGTGATGATGAACACGCCCTGATCCAGCAATACTGTCACACATTGGGAGGAGAGTCACCATTAGGTCAACCGCAAAGTCCTACACAGATCCTGAAGTCAGTAGAAAAGGAGGAACGAGGAGAGCTGGAAAGAATCATTGCCGATCTAGAGGAAGAGCAGAGGTATGCTATAGAAAATCATGGTCTGTATGTTTCATTTTAGGTTACAAAAAGAGCTTCCTTATCACATATAGTATGTGTGGACATAATGTACACACACACATATATATATATATATATATATATATACCGTATTTTTCGGACTATAAGACGCACCGGACCATAAGACACACCCTGGTTTTAGAGCAGGAAAATAGGAAAATAAAATTTTAAGCAAAAAATGGGAGTCAGGACACACTGCTATGGGGCGAGGATATGCTGCTGACACTGTTATGGGGGTAATGTCTCCAAATTCTCTACTAAGGTACCCCAGCCTAGTAATGAGCCTCCTGCCTTGTATATACAGTATATGTCCCTCATCCTGCTATATACCCCATCCTGGCATATGGCCCCATCCTGCTATATACGGTAACCCATCCTGGCATATGGCCACATCCTGCTATATACCCCCATCCTGCTATATACCCCCATCCTGCTATATACCCCCATCCTGCTATATACCCCCAACCTGCTACATACCCCCATCCTGCTCATATACCACCATCCTGCTATATACCCCCATCCTGCTCATATACCCCCATCTTGCTCATATACCCACATCCTGCTCATAATATACCCCCATCCTGCTCATAATATACCCCCATCCTGCTCATAGTATACCCCCATCCTGCTCATAGTATACCCCCATCCTGCTCATATTCTACACCCATGCTGCTCATATTATACCCCCATCCTGCTCATATTATACCCCCATCCTGCTCATATTATACCCCCATCCTGGTATACGGCCCACATCCTGTGGCACATAAAAAAAAATAAACGTTTATACTCACCTTACCTCACTCCCTGCAGCATCGCTCCTCCTCCCGTCTGTGTCAGCGGCAGCACCGCTGAGTGGAGCCGTCCCCGTTCTCCTGCAGCATTGCGATGTCCTCCTGTGCCAGCGACGGCTGCGTGTGGACACGTGCGCACAGCGATGACGTCATCGCTATGTGCGCTGCTAGTCTCAGCGGCCGCTGCTGGCACAGGAGGACGTCGCAATGCTGCAGGAGAACGGGGACGGCTCCACTCAGCGGCGCTGCCGATGACACAGATGGGAGGAGGAGCGATGCTGCAGAAGAACGGGGACGGGTCCACTCAGCGGCCGCCGGCAGCCAGGTGGAGATCGCGGTGCTGCAGGGGAACGGGGACAGGTGAGTGTACTGATTTACTGCACCCCACGCTGATGATGATGCACGGGGGGCAGTGAATACAGCCACACATGATCACTCCAGCCTGTAGTTGCCAGGGGTGATCACGGCCGGCTGTTTATCCCTTGCCCATCCTCCCACCCATCATCCCGCCCACCTGTCTACTCCTGCTTCAGCGCTGAGAGATGGGCGGGAGGATGGGCGTGCATATTAAATGAGCGGGTCCACGTGGTCACGGCAGGCGCTGCTGCTGCCTGCTCGTGCCCCCGATGACCCGCTCCACCGCAGCACCCTCATTCCCCGCAGCCATGCCCTACATTCAGACCATTAGACGCACCCCCCACTTTCGCCCAACTTTTGAGGGAAAAAAAGTGCGTCTTATGGTCCGAAAAATACGGTTATATATGCCACAACCCTATACTGATATTCTTTCTTATATGTTAATCAATAAAGAAGGTTACATATACAATGGCGACAAGACCTAAAAGAGACCTATGTAAATGTTAACATCTTAATACTACAGGATTCAGACAGATGTGTCCTTAAAGGGGTTGTTAGGTCTAAAATGATAAGTCTGCAGTCATTCTATGTGACCGCAGACTTATGAAACCTCCTATGTCACACAGCATGGACTGTAATGATTCGCTGGTTTCCGAGGTGGGAACGGCAGTCATGTGACCGCAATAATGCGATATGCATGTTCCCGGCCAGAACCCGACTAGTGGGTGCGGCCTCACTCAATACAGATGGTGTATGGAATGCATGCGTCTCACTAGTAGGCATGACCTTGTTCAATACATTTGTATTGAGTGAGGTTGCACTCACTAGTTTGTTTCTGGGAAACATGAATAATTATGGTCACATGACTGCCATTTCCAGCTCAGAAACTGGTGAATCCTTGGCGCTTTGAGGATTCATACGTCACATAAAGTGGCTGCAGACTTATAATTTTGGACCGGAAAACCTCTTCAGTTGGTTCTTAAAGTCACCACATCCCAAGATGTTCAGGGAGACATATTAAAGAAGCATGAAAAAAATTGTACCTGTTGTTCTTTTGACAGACTTTGAATAAGCAATAGTACAAGCGAATATAAGAAACTTCTGAGACAATTCTTCATCTGCCCCTCCCGCATGCCTCCTGAAATTGTCATTCACTCTGAAAAACAACTCAACTCCCACTTACTCAACAAAGGACAAACTGCCAGCACAGTGAGGTGTCAGGTTATTATGATATAAGGAGGGAGGAGGAGGACTGAGGAGCAGAGTGAGAAAACAAGCAGAGGCAAACACAGAAAGATTATGCTGAGCTTTCCAACAAGTCTTGTACCTTACCCCAGAGCTGTATTCACATCTACACTGCCAGGTAGTGTAGGCAGTGCAGGCGCATCATCGGTATTTATAATGAAGAGCATAAATACCCCTCTGTGTGTTGTGCTAGATGTAGGAGACATCATAGCAGCTAAACTCTTCCCACAAGCTCAATCATTAGCATATTAAGAAAGAGAAGGGAAAACTGCTGAAAATGCATAAAACAAGTCATATAAAGGCCACAAATAGTGTTATTCCTTCTGTACACACATAGGATTGTTTATTCTGAAAAATTACTGAAAATATAGCTACCTTTTAATTCAACTGAAGATGGATTAAGGGTAGACAAATCTGTAATTTAGATAGATTAGAAATTGTTTAAAATTTAAAAAAATAACATTTTAACAATGACTGTAAAAGAAAGAAAAAAATCAGGAACTGTTGAAAACATTGTACATGAAATTATAGGCCATAGCATATTATTTGTAGTTGAAAACTTTTCAATGGTGGTTGTTCTTTTACATGATGGAAATAGGAGGACATGTTTGTCAGTGTGTCAGTGGAGTGTCAGAGCTGCACCGAGTATTATATTTTCTTTGCCTTCGCTGTTTATTTCTTTCTTCCTCAATCACTTGCTATGCTCTTTCTCTTTCTGCCTTCACGACTTTTGCATATTTTTCTCTTTTCTTCTTTTTTTACTTGAAAGCCAAATTTAAATCATCATCTGATCCGATATAAACTACATATTTTACATTGGCAGTATACTCCAGTTTCTGCAAATAAACCTTATTTATTTCATAAGGAAAGTTATACAGTTTTTCATTATACTTGCATTTATTCAGTAAAAGGGTTCTCCGTGGATAGAAAAAAGTAAGTAACTGAAAGAAATATCATTATAAATAAATTCCTAAATGCAGTTAATCAGCAAATCACAATAATTTTATCTAGGGAGGTAATCACTATAGAAACAAAAGGCTGCCAGCTTGTTAGGCCTGTTTCACACGCCAGTGAAAAACACAGATGTTTTTCACTGACGTGTTAAAAACGCCTATGTCCCTCCGTGTGCCATGATTCACTGCACACGTGGGTTGTCCATGTGCAATCCGAGACGTGATCCATCATCCATGATTGCACATGGATATATACTCACCTGTCTCATTCCTGCTGTCCGTGGTGATGAATCTCCAGCTCTGCAGCATCCGGCCGCTGCTGTCTCTCACCTCTGCAGCTACTTCCGGGTCGGCTCTGGCTGCATAAATGAATATGCATGCCAGAATGATCCAGGAGAAGGTGAGTTGAAAATGCTTTTTATTTTCAATGGACGTTTTTTTCTGGTACATGTTTCACGGATCACACCATAGTGTGGTCCATGAGACATCAGTGATGCCAGAAAAAAACGGACGTGTCTCCGTGCGGCAATCATGGACACGCGTGTATGCCGTACGGATACACGGTCAGTGGAAATTCACTGATGTGTGAGCAGACCCATTTATTATAATGGGTCTGCGTATGTCAGTGATTCTGGTACGTATAAAAACTAGCACATATGTACCAGAATCACTGACGTCTGAAACAGGCCTTACACAGATAGAAACCTGTGCAAGAATGTTTAATTAGAAAAACAGTGCCTACAGAATCTGCCTCCAGAGCTTGTTTTAAATAAAAGGTGGCAATTACCAGTGTGAGACATGTAATAGCTAACATTCTGCTCTCCTGTTTACACTGCAGAGGTGTGCATTATTGCAACTAACACAGTACAGCAGAACTGAACTTTGTTTCACTACAATCACATTTGCAGATGCACCCCTCCTCTTTTGCTATCAGCTCAATTGCAGAGCTCTGCATGACAATAACTAACTTATCTTTATCTCTCATGTCACACAACCTGTGTGTGGTGGGAAGGCTATAGGCAGTATAGCAGAGCTGACAGTACTACAAGAGAAAAACTACAAATGCAGATCTGTTTATAATGAGTCAAAGTTCTGCTGTACTTCCCCTGCCTCCTCCACATTGACTACCTGTGAAATGAAAGCTGAAGAAATATTGTTTGAAATCTGGCACAGCTCTGCAGTAGAGCTGACTGCCCTATAAGAGAACAATTGCAACTGCTGATGTGTTTGTAATGAGACAAAGATCAGTCCTGCCAAGTGTAATTACAACTGTCAGTCATTACATGTCTCACACTGGTAACAGCTCCTTTTATTTCAAATAATCTGTGAAGGCAGAATCGTGTCCTGACCATAGATTTTAACAGCTCATTTACATAGTAAGAAAAGCATGGTTTTCTCTGGACTAAAGGGGGCTTTACACGCTACGATATCATTAATGTTTTATCGTCGGGGTCACGTTGTTAGTGACGCACATCCGGCGTCATTAACGGTATCACAGCATGTAACACTTACCAGCGACCTTAAGCGACCTCAAAAATGGTGAAAATTGTTCACCATGGAGAGGTCGTCCCAAAACCAAAAATCAGTAATGGTTGATTATCGATGTGGTTCGTCGCTCCTGCGGCAGCACACATCGCTATGTGTGACACCGCAGGAGCGAGGAATGTCTCCTTACCTACCGCCGGCCGCAATGAGGAAGGAAGTAGGTGGGCGGGATGTTACGTCCCGCTCATCTCCGCCCCTCCGCTTTGATTGGCCGGCCGCTTAGTAGCGTCGCGGTGACGTCGCTGTGATGCCGAACGTCCCTCCCCCTTGAGGGAGGGATTGTTCGGCAGTCACAGCGACGTCGCAGGGCAGGTATGTGCGTGTGACGCTGCCATAGCGATAATGTTCGCTGCGGCAGCGATCACACGAAATCGCATGCACGACGGGGACGGGTGCTTTTGCGTACGATATCGCTAGCAATTGCTAGCAATATCGTAGCATGTAAAGCCCGCTTTAAACATCAGAGTGCAGATATTTTATTCAACTTTCTATGCTTTACATACTGATCACTTAGGAGGGTTGATCCTACTGCCTTTACAATCCTTTACAGACTAGCACTGGAATCTCTGCATTATTGAAGTAGAGGATTTTAATTTATTTATTTTTGCTTAATTTATTTTTAGAATTTTTGAATTAGACGTTCTAAAAGTGAAATTGGCAAAGGATCCAAACATGGACCTATTTGATGAGAAATAGGTCACACCTCAGTTCTATGCTCAGCGCATGCCCATAAAATTAAAAAGTACTGTATAAGATATATTATACTATATATATATATATATATATATATATATATATATATATATTTATATGTATATATATATTTATTTATTTATATATGAATTATGTTTGTTTAAACAGGAATTTAAGGATTGAATATGAACAGCTAAAAGCACAGCAACTGAAACGAGGAATGAGCCCTCCTTCTTCACCTCCTGACTCGTTGGCATCTCTGCAACACACATCCGAGGATGCAGAACTCATTGCTGAAGCAAAACTACTACGACAGCACAAAGGACGACTTGAAGCCAGAATGCAGATTTTAGAAGACCATAACAAGCAGTTGGAGTCCCAGCTTCACCGGTTGCGCCAATTACTGGAGCAGGTATCTCCCAAAGTTTTGATGGTAAACCGAATATTACACTTGCGGTGTCTATGCCCTGTTTGGAGAAACTTCAGTGGAATACAATAGATTTGCCTATATAGTTTCATGCTTCCTACAAAAGTTTATTTATCCTATGGTGTTATAATAGTATTCACCTTATTTTTAGATTTTTCTCTGTTGCTATAGAAACTATTCCATTTTTTTTTCTATTTTGTATATTGAACATTATTAACAAGCATAAGTCATTCAGTCGTATAGTAAAGATTTTTTTTAGTAAATTGTTTTCTATTGCCAGTCTTGCTATATGTATTAAAATTAGTAACTTAATAGCATTTTATAAAGATTTTTCCCTTTCTGATAAATAGCTACTTTAGTAGTTGACATATCACACAAATGTTTTACAGGTTACTGGAAATACAAATTTCCTCCAGCAATCTATGAGAAAAATGAAAGCAAATTGGTCACTATGGGCTTCGCCAATATTTCTTCTGAGTTTTCTGTACAACTGTTTTCATTAAAGTCTCCCAGTGGTTTTCTACAATAACCTCACAAGATGGGATTTTCCAGCAGATTGCTGCATGTCTTCATCATAACAATTAGAAGATAATGCGGCATCTATTTTATCAGTCATTCAGATTAATGCTACCTAAGGCCTCATCCGTATTTTTAACAATTATGACACAACAAATGTTGCCCGTCATCAGTGCCGTTTTTACCATCATCAGCAAGAAAACAAACTGCACACTCACATAGCACTGATATTACATACTGATGCTAGGAAAAAAAGGCATGACACCCACCTGACAGTCTGCAACTTTTCTGGCTGAGAATCTCAGAGATTTTTTATGCGCAGATGTGATCACATCCTAAGGCTAAAGTCACACTTGCGCCATTTCTGTGGTGGCTGCAGGCTGCTATTTTCAGGCTGCGAGGGGCCAAATAACTATGGGGCTTCCTAGCTTGATAATACCAGACCCCAATTGTCTGCTTTACCTTGGCTGATTATTATTATAACTCAGTTTTTGGTTTATTTTTTTTTTCATTTATTTAAAGGGAATCTGTCACCAAGTTTTTGCTACCCCTTCTGAGAGCAGCGTAATGTAGAGTCAGAGATTGTGATTCAAGTGATGTGTTGCTTGCTGGGCTGTTTGCTGTCATTTTGATAAAATCAATGATTTTTCTGCTGAAGATGTAGCAGTTATACAGAGCTCATGAATATGCTGGACTACCTGGCAGCAGGACCAATAGTCTTCTAATGATAATCTACTGATGATTAAACAGTGATTTTATCAAAACTATACTAAGCAGCCCAGTAAGTAAATATCGCTGAAATCAGGATCTCTGCCCCTACATTATGCTGCTTCAGATTAGGTGTTAAAAACCTGGAGACAGATTCCCTTTAAATAATTGAAAAAAAACTGCATGGGATCCCCTCTAATTTTCATAACCAGCCAAGGTAAAGCTGACAGCTTATGGTTGCAGCCCCCAGCTGTCTACTTTACCAGCGCTGGTTATCAAAAATTGTTTCCTTTTGAAGCCCCTTAGCCTTTACTACAACCATTTTACAGCCATTTTACAACACAAAAGTTTGTTTCAACATTGATATACATGGGGTTCGGTGTCCGGGGTCAAGTTTAGGTCCCGAACCAAACTTTTTTTCAAAGTGTAGCCAAAGTGATAATTAGTTCTAGGGCTGTGGGTAGACTAGGAGACACACAGGCACCTAGTCCAGCAGTGATAATCTCCTGCTGATTAAACATTCAATGTATTTAAACAACAGCACATAGGTTAACAAGTGGAACATCGCAAAAATATGTGTCTAAGCCCCTACATATTGCTGCCATAAGATTACAGTAGAAACTTTCTGACAGATCCTATTTAATTCCACAGAGCTCAAAACATCAAGCAGATGATAATCCCCATTGGGTCAGTCACTTGCCATATGGTCTTTTTCTTATAAGTTGACTTGAATTTGGCTTTTAGATGTTATTGGTCATATATATATATATATATATATATATATATATATATATATATATATATATATATATATATACAGACCAAAGGTTTGGACACACCTTCTCATTCAAAGAGTTTTCTTTATGTTCATTACTCGGAAAATTGTAGATTCACATTGAAGGCATCAAATCTATGAATTAAAACATGTGGAATGAAATAGTTAAAAAAGTGTGAAACAACTGAAAATATGTCTTATATTCTAGGTTCTTCAAAGTAGCCACCTTTTGGTTCATTACAGCTTTGCACACTCTTGGCATTCTCTTGATGAGCTTCAAGAGGTAGTCACCAGAAATGGTTTTCCAACAGTCTTGAAGGAGTTCCCAGAGATGCTTAGCACTTGTTGGCCCTTTTGCCTTCACTCTGCGGTCCAGCTCACCCCAAACCATCTCAATTGGGTTCAGGTCTGGTGACTGTGGAGACCAGGTCATCTGGCGTAGCACCCATCACTCTCTTTCTTAGTCAAATAGCCCTTACACAGCCTGGAGGTGTGTGTGGGGTCATTGTCCTGTTGAAAAATAAATGATGGTCCAACTAAACGCAAACCGGATGGAATAGCACACCACTGCAAGATGCTGTGGTAGCCATGCTGGTTCTGTTTGCCTTCAATTTTGAATAAATCCCCAACAGTGTCAGCAGCAAAGCACCCCCACACCATCACACCTCCTCCTCCATGCTTCATGGTGGGAACCAGCCATGTAGAGTCCATCCGTTCACCTTTTCTACAAAGACACAGTAGTTGGATCCAAAGATCTCAAATTTGGACTCATCAGACCAAAGCACAGATTTCCACTGGTCTAATGTCCATTCCTTGTGTTCTTTAGCCCAAACAAGTCTCTTCTGCTTGTTGCCTGTCCTTAGCAGTGGTTTCCTAGCAGCTATTTTACCATGAAGGCCTGCTGCACAAAGTCTCCTCTTAACAGTTGTTCTAGAGATGAGAAGGTGTGTCCAAACTTTTGGTCTGTACATATATATATATATATATATATATATTTTTTTTTTTTTCTTTTCTTAGTAGGGAAGCTGTCAGCTGATTCATGCTACCCGAATCATGGGCAGCCTGCCTCACAAATGTTGCAGCGTTTAAAAGAACACATACTGTGATATGGCTTTTCCATGTAGGAAGAGACCTGAGGACTAGGAAAATGCAACAGGTGGAAGACTATGGGGACCAGCTTCTTGGACTAGTCATGCTATTTGCATCATCCCAGGTTTCAGTGTATGTTTGCTCTGAAACGTTGCAACATTTCGTAGTAAAATATACTTGGCTGCAGTAACAGACCCAGCCTTTGAGGCTGGGTTCACATAATATTTTCTTTTACGGCCAGTGGGTCCATTGGTGCTTTCGTTCGAGCCCCCGTTAAACGGGGCCATTGACTATAATCATGTAGACAGAATCAAAGTTTCTCTGTTCTGCATCATTTTCTGCCATATACACCGATTGGAGATGGGCAGCAAGACGTAGTAGACTGCGTCTTGAGGCCCACCTTGATTTGTGCATCAATTTTGGCCATATATGCTGACATAGCACACTGTGACTCTGTCCGCATCATTACATTCAGGGGCCTGTCTGCACATACACCGTAATCCTGTTTTGCTGGGATTCAGACGTAAGCCCCCACCGAGCCACTGACCATAGGAGAAAGCACTATGTGAACGGAGTCTAATACATGATGTCCCTGGTTTGGGCAGCATGAACCTGGTTCACTTTAAATATGCGCTCCTTAAAGTGTTTTCAGAAATCTTTGCAGAAGAGCAGAAGCTGGTGGAAATACTTGGTATAGCCAGCAGCAACCAATCTGATTTTCTTTTTAATAATTCAGGGCATCATGTGACTGGTTCTTATGGGATCATTACCATATACCTCATACATTTTAATAAATGTCCCCACGGTATGTGTTCTTTCCCATTTGCTAGGTCATCTTCATGTTGACAGCTATACATTAATTTGTAGTTATACTGTGTACTTAATGATTCATTAATTTTCTTACAATTCACAAGGTCAGAGTCCTAGGGGCATGTAAGTCGCTTGTTAGTTTCAATCTTTTCATAATTTCTGTAACCCGTTCCCCAATAATGACTTACACATTTCTACAGTTTATCTTCCCTGCTGTATTATTGCCCTGAGCTACAGGAGACCAAAACATTCGACATGATGAACAGTTTGTTAAAATAGATTTTCTATAGTCCATTGCACCCTTAATGGCTTTCATTCAAGCAGAGATGTGTTATAATATCACATTTTACTAAAAACTTTCTGTTTGGATTCCATTTTGGCTCACTATATGGAGGATTTGCTTTACTATGCTCAGACAGAAGTGTATATCAAGTAAAATCGAATGTTCTGACCTCTAAAGTTGTTTTACCTATTAAGAGAAACATACATAAAATTAAAGTGAATTTGTCACCAGGTTTTTGCTACCACATATAAGAACAGCATGATATAAGGGCAGAGACCCTGATTCCAGAGATGTATCACTTATTGGTCTCATTACTGCAGTTTACATAAAATCCCTGTTTTAGCTGCTGCAGATCTACTACTTCTCTGATCTAATCAGTTCACGTTGAGCTCTGTTCCACACCACTGATTGGCAGCTTTCTACCTATGCACAGTGTACACAGAAGCTGTTGGGAGCATAGTTGGACTACCTAGCACCAGTTTAGTAGTCCTCTAGTGATAATCTCCAGCTGAGAAATCAGAAACTACAAAAAGCAGCACAGTAGATGACACATCGCTTAAATCGGGGTCTCTGCCCCTACATTATGCTCCTCTCAGATTCGGTAGCAAATTCCCGGTGACAGATTCCCTTGAAATGAAAGGCAAATATTCCTTTTACCACCATTTTTAACCCCTTTATGACGCAATAACAATAAAATTTATATTTATACTGCATAGTATAAAATATATACACAAAATGATACCCACTAAGTAATCATAGCCCACCGTGTAAGTTGGAAATTAAGTTGAATATTAACCCCTTAATGACATATATTAACCCCTTCAATTCATGTGATGTACATGTACCTGGATGTGTAGGCATGATAGCTGGGAGACGTCTGATGACCTCTGTGCCTGTCATGATTCTCCTGTGACCGCCGGTCCATGGGACTAATTAAATACAGTGAAAAGTGGGAAAAAAATAAAAAAAGACCCAAGTTCAAATCTCCCCTTTTTTTGCCACATTAAAAATCAAACAATAAAAAAATACACATACCATATATGGGATCACTGCATGTGTAAAAGTCCATTCTATCAAAATATAAAATACACTAATCCGATTGGTAAATGGTGTAATGAGAAAAAAAATCAAAACTCTAAAATTATGTGTTTGTTTGGCCACTGGAGCATTGCAAAAAAATGCAATAAGAAGTGATCAAAAACATCACATCCACCCCAAAATGGTATCAGTGAAAACATCAGCTCAGGGCACAAAAAAATATGCCCTCACCCAGCTCCAGATCCAATAAAATGGAGATATTACTGTTGTCAGAAAACGGTGACACAAGCCAATTATATATATATATATATATATATATATATATACCGTATTTTTCGCTTTATAAGACGCACCTCATTATAAGACGCACCCCCAAATTTGGTGAAGGAATAGAGAATTTTTTAATAAATTGGGTCCGTCTTATAATGCCAGTGTCTGTCTAACAAATCATATAGGGTATATGTCCCTCATAGTCCCCATCCTAAAATTAGCCCCCTTAATCTGGATATGGCCACCTTATATTGAATTTAGCCCCCTTGTGCTGGCACACGTTTCCTAGTGGTGCCACATGTCCCCTATGGCTGGCACACGGCCCACTGTGGCTGCACACATGGCCCCCCCCTGTGGCTGCACACATGGCCCCCCCCTGTGGCTGCACACACGCCCCCCCCCCTGTGGCTGCACACGGCCCCCTCCTGTGGCTGCACACACGGCCCCCCCCCCCTGTGGCTGCACACACCCCCCCCCTGTGGCTGCACACACGGCCCCCCCTGTGGCTGCACACACGCCCCCCCCTGTGGCTGCACACACGGCCCCCCCCCCTATGGCTGCACACACGGCCCCCCCTGTGACTGCACACAGGCTGCTGCTTTTAGTAAAATAAACTCTTTCCTTACCTTCTCAGCACTGTCCTGTCTCGTGACTCCCTCCTCGGGGTTGAGCTCCGGCCTCCTGCATTTCCTGGTTCTCGGCCGGTCATGTGATCGGCACGGCAGAGTGATATCATCTCTGCGTGCCTTATCACAGACAGCAGCAGCAGGAGACCGCAGATCAGTGCTGGAGGTAAGTAAAGCTTTTTTATTTTACTATGGGCAGCAGCACGGGGGCCATAGCTAACACAGGGGGGGCATGTGCGATGAAAGGAGGGTGCAGGCAGATATAATATGCGCGCTGCCCCAGCCCATCGCCGTAGTGCGCTTTCAGCACCTCGGAGATGGACATCGGCTGTGCATATTATATGAGCGGGAGCAGGAGATCAAACGCTGCCGCTCCCAGCTGTCACTTGCCCCCAGCACCGCTCAAGAGCTGCCACCACCTCCCCTGGACTCTGTAGTGTGTGTGTGTATATATATATATATATATATATATATATATACACCCCCCCCCGTATATTCGGATTATAAGACGTACCCCCTACTTTCCCCCAAAATTTGACGCAGTCTTATAAAGCGAAAAATACGGTATATGTTTTTTACAAATGTCTGAAAAAAAATTCACTTCCTAAATAAAAAAAAGCTGTACATGTTTGGTGTTTGCATACTCATACTAACCTGGAGAATCATAAGCGGGCTTTACACACTGCGACATCGCTAGCATTTGCTGGCGATGTCGAGCGCAATAACACCCGCCCTCGTCGTACGGCCGATATGTGGTGATCGCTGCTGTAGCGAACATTATCGCTACCGCAGCGTCACACGCACATATCAGCTCGTCGACGTCGCTGTGACCGGCGATCTGCTTCCTTACTAAGGGGGTGGTTCGTTCAGCGTCACAGCGACGTCACAGCAGCGTCACTGAACCGCCGCCCAATAGAAAAGGAGGGGAGGAGATGAGCGGCCGGAACATTCCGCCCACCTCCTTCCTTCCTCCTTTTCCAGTGGACGGAGGTAAGGTGATGGTTGTCGCTCCTGCGGTGTCACACACAGCAATGCCTGGTGCTGCAGAAGCGACGAACCACTTCGCCACTGAGCTGAGCAGAAAATGATATTTTGTTTCAGGACGACCTCTCCGCGGCAAACGATTTTGACCGCTTTTGCGATCGTGTAAGGTCGCTCATAAGTGTCACACACTGCGATCTCGTTAATGAAGCCGGATGTGCATCACAAACACCGTGACCCCGACGATAATTCATTAACGATATCGTAGCGTGTAAAGCCCGCTATATTGTCAGTCAATTTAACCGTATAGAAAACATGATAAATTTAAAAAAAAAATGTGGAATTCCATTTTTTCTTGCAATTTCACCGCAATTTGTAGTTTTCTCTATTTTCCAGTACTCTATTTTCCAGTACAGTAAAAGGAACGGTGTCATGCAAAGTGCATCTCGTCCTGCAAAAAATAAGCCCTCGTATGGCAATATTGACGGAAAAGTAAAACAGTAATGGCTTTTGGAAGAAGGAGAGGAAAAAACTAAAATGAAAAATAGCCATGGCATGATGGGGTTAACCCCTGTACTACCACCATAGGCTCTAGGTTTTATTTACTATAGGCAGTGTTGGAGACTAAAGGATTACTAATGTAAAAAATGAATATAATGAAGTGTAGAAGGGGAAGTTTTACCATCATTTTTTTGTGCTCTTATTCCTTTACTATAGCAGGTTTGCCTCTACTGCTCAATTGTAGACTGTTGTCAGAGTTGCAGTATATTAATGCTCTTATATATATTTAAATTTACGATAGATTTTATTGTTACATTTGTCCTACTTTTGCATATATTGTTTCAGTCTCAAGCAGATTACTTTAAATTTATGGGGTTTTTTTTTTTCAGCCGGAGTCAGAATCCAGGGTTAATGGAGTCTCTTTGTTGGTGTCGCAGCAGCCGCCAGCACCAAGATATTCGGCTGACCATCATTACAGCTTACAGTTTCAGCAGACAGGTGGGAAGCAGGTTTACTAGAGTGATTTATTTCCCGCACATAAACAGCAGCTGTTGTCACCAGGACCAAAACGCTTACAGGTTTTCTAATTGAGTTGGACTTTCTGGAGATGAAAGCCGGTCTTTTTCAACGTTCTCTTGGAGCGCCTTTAAGTTAACATGTATTTAGCTCGATATAGAGAATGTTGTAATAGCTATTTACATTAAGGCTTGCCCCTCATAGTACAGGCGCTCCACCTGTGGCATAGTTAGAGCCCTATGAGCCTTGGTGCAAAATATGGACTTGGGCACCCACCAACAGTTTTATCAGATATATGAGTGTCTGTGGCATTCTTGATCCCCCATTAAAATAAAATAAGACTATAGATAAAATACATAATTCTCATAAAAACATGACAATAAGAGAAAAAAAACGTATAAATGACGATAGTCATACAGTTACTAATTAACAAATATCACCATATTGTTACTGAATAAGGCTATGTGCGCACGTTGCGTACAGTTCACTGCAGAAATTTCTGCAGCGATCTGAAGAGCACATGTAACTGCATGTATTTGCGCAACGTGCGCACATAGCCTTAGTCCGCTAAACAAATAAAAAATAAAACAATAGTAAACCACATGAAGGGTATAAAAACCACCACACAATGTGTGGATTACATAGTAACTGAATAATAAACCATACGGATCATTATAAAGAAAAAACACAGTATTAAAGAGGACCTCTCGCCATTATTTAGTAATGTAAATTGGCTGTAATAGCGCTGTAAAATTGATTACATTGATCCCTTTGGTGAAGAAATTCACTTTGTTGTTCTTCTTTAATCACAATTTGAACTTTTCTGCTAATTAGATTTTGACGCACATGGACTGTACACTGGGTCTTCTCCTCCCTGTCTGTGATTCCCCTGGACTTCTGCCTGCCTCCGGTGTGTGAGTGATCAGCCTCCTCTGTTTGAAGTCTCATCAGTGACCAGTCTTTCAAAGACTAGAGGCAGGCAGAGGGTGTGAGGAATCACAGATATGGAAAAGACCCAGTGTACATTCCTGGCCCTTGGCACCGAAATCTAATTAGCAGAAAGCCTCAAATGGTGTTTAGAGAAGAACAACAATGTGATTTCTTCAGCACCATTACAGCCATGTTCTAGTTTTCTAATATTGACATAAGTGGTGGTGAGCACACGGGAGGTCTTACATCAAGTCTACAGCACGATGTACGTGGAGTATGTAGTAAAGAATTCCCTCTGTTCCCTCAATGAGCCCATTCACAGTAAACTTTTTAAAAGCAGTAGATCTGTATATTGTATATTGTACAGTATATGGTAAATCCAGTTACTTCTCTTTTTCTCCGGTGCAGACGGCTGTGACTTTTTCGAGCCAGGACTTGTCTCTGCAGAAAGTAACTCAGTCAACTATGACTGATCATTTATGCAGCACCCTCCACACTTTTTCTCCCACTTTTACAATTCTCCAAATGAAGAAGATAGGTGCAAAGTACTGCCCTGGTGTCCTGCATAGTAATAGCACCTTCCTTTTGTACTCTCTATAACAACCATAAAAATAATATATATATTACAGTAGTAATGTCTTCTTTTATGCCCTTCACTGTGGGCCAAATACAATATTAATGTTTATATCTCCTTTTGTGGCTCCTGTGCAATCTTAAAATGTATCTTTGCGCCCACATTCAGTAGTAATTTCTTCCTTTCTTCTCAAATACAACATTATTGCCCCCACCCAGTGGCAATAATAGACTAGTAATATACACCACTACTGTAACAGCTTCCATTTTTTATGCCTCAATATAGGTATAATACCCCATATTGTAGCTCCATAAATTAGTAATGTATGAGCAGCCACAATGAGGAATATTATTTATGACCCCCATTGAGAAGTAATAGTGTCCACAATTCTGGCCCCATATAGTAATAATGTCCCCTAATTGGCCTAGTAATGTCCCCCAATTGGTTCCATACAGTAATAACGTCCCCCAAAAGGCCCCATACAGTAATAACATTCCCATTTGGCCTCATACAGTAATATTGTCTCCCAATTGGCCCCATACAGTAACAGCATCCCCCAATTGGCTCCAAATAGTAACATCCCCCAATTTTCTTACTACAGTAATTTTATCCCCTATTTGCTACCATAAACCAGTAATATATGTTCCTCATTCTGACCCCCCTACGTTATTAATGTCACCCTTCCTGTAAAAATGTCCCCCATCCTGTAAATATGTTCTCTATCTTGTAATAATGTCCATTCTGGCCACCATCCTGTAATAATGTCCTCTCTCCTGCTCCTATTCTGTAATAATGCTCCACATCCTGTAATAATATCCTCTGTCCTGGACCCTATCTTGTAATAATGTTCCTCATCTTGTAATAATGTCCCTTATCCTGTTATAATGTTCAATGTCCAGCACCCATCCTGTAATAATTTACCCCGTGCTGGCCTCTTTCTATAATAATATATCTCATCCTGTAATATGTCCCCCATTCTGTAATATTGTCCCCCATGCCGATGCTCTTCTGCAACACATTAAAAAATCTTTTTACCTTTCCCCCTTTCGCAACCAGCAATATCCTCTTCCTCCATAGCTAATGCAGGAGGACAGGTGTCTAAGGACTCACATTCGGCTGAAAACACTGCTGACGTCAGCAGGCTCCATACCCTTTGTGTCTGGTTGCGCCCTCTGTGCCAAATAATTTTGAGCTGAGGACCCCAGCACTGAAAGGCTATTTTCTAGCGAGGTGTTTTTATGGCCCTTACAGTGTGTTTGTTTTTGTATTTGCAGCATTCAGTGGTGCGTGTAAATTCCTAAACTTTGGTAATAAATCTTATTAGAGCAAGGCAACATCTTTCTCACCTTCTATTAGCCGGTAATTTCCTTTATTTCCCTGCCTACAGGCTTCCTACAAACCTTCTTGGTCACCAATAAATTAATCTAGTTTGAAACATATAGAGAATAGGGGTTATGTGCCTGACTTTTCTCACTCAGTGTTTCAGATGGGAAGGGAGCAACAGGGGGAATATTCTAATTGCTAACAGACATGAATCCATACTTTCCATCACACCGGGAAGAGCCTGCCCTCTCAGCAAGCACGGAGAGAGAAAATGTGCATTCACAGGATGGAAGCAAAGGGAAGGAATATTCTTAAAATTTGCAAAGATATATACATTTCCACTACATCTAATGTTCTGTGAAATGAACTTTGGAGAGATACATTGAAGCAAACTATCAGAGAGATTTATGCATTTGCTTATGTATTTAGCTTACAGAGAAATACCTGGACTGGATCCAATTGTATCCACTTCCCAACTGTGAGCAGGGCCGGTCTTGTGCATGTAAACTAGATTATTCTCTATATGCACAGCAAGTATTGAGTTATACTATAGGAGGTTGTATAAGACGGATTTCCACTGATTGATGCCTCCAATCTATGCCACTGTGTAAGTATATAGTGGGATCTGTTTTCTAAGGGCTCCCATGGAAACCCCATTGATAGCATTATCTGGATAGAGTAGTGTAGATGACTGCACTTTTCTATCCAGAAGACATAAACTATGTTGCTCTCTTTATGCCCCACAAACTTAAGGTACCGTCACACTAAGCGACGCTCCAGCGATCCCACCAGCAACCTAACCTGGCAGGGATCGCTGGAGCATCGCTACACAGGTTGCTGGTGAGCTGTCACACAGGCAGATCTCACCAGCAACCAGTGACCAGCCCCCAGCCCCCAGCCAGCAGCGACGCGTGGAAGCATGCTGCGCTTGGTAACTAAGGTAAATATCGGGTAACCAACCCGATATTTACCTTGGTTACCAGCGCACACTGCTTAGCGCTGGCTCCCTGCACACCTAGCCACAGTACACATCGGGTTAATTACCCGATGTGTACTCTGCTACGTGTGCAGGCAGCAGGGAACCGGCTTCTGTGGACGCTGGTAACCACGGTAAACATCGGGTAACCAAGAAGCCCTTACCTTGGTTACCCGATACTTACCTTCGTTACCAGCGTCCGCCGCTCTCACACTGCCAGTGCCGGCTATCAGTGTACATACACAGTATATACACCCTTAAGCAAGAGGCACCACTAACCAAACATTACCATAAAGAGAAAGGAAATCTCCAAAGAAGTCAGAGAAAAGTACAAGTCAAGGTTAGGTTCTAAAAAAAAACTATACCGATCTCTAATGATCCCCCGAAGCACCCTCAAATCCATTATCATCAAAGGAAATAACAAAGTACCACAACATACCTGCCAAGAGAGGGTTGCCCACCAAAACCCTCAGCCCGGGCAAGGAGGGCATTAATCAGAGAGGCAGCACAGAGACCAAAGTTAACCCATTAAAAGCCGCAGAGTTCTCAAGGAGATCCTGGAGTATCTGTCCATATGACCACAATAAGCCATACACTACACTCCATAGAGCTGGCCTTTATAGAAGAGTGGCCAGAAAAAAGCCTTTACTTAAACCTAAACATTGGAAGGCTCGTTTAAATTTTGCCAAGAGACATGGGAGAGTCCTCCAGTGTATAGAGGAAAGTGCAGTGGTCAGATGAGACCAAAATGTAACTTTTTGGCCATCAAGGTAAACCCTACGTCTGATGCCAAACCAACACAGCTCTTCACCCCAAGAACACCATCCCCACAGTGACAAATGAGCTAATCAACAGGAAGTGAGAGCTGCAGCTGACACTCCCTTTCTGTTGATTACTCCTGTGTCCGAAGGCATGGAGACAGAAGCTGATGCTAATTGGACACAATGTCACTTAAGCTCCGGGAACATATCCCCAGCACGCCTGGAATGGCGGCAACCGCAGAGATGAGTATAGGCTTTTTTGTACGGTAGCTCAATGGTTAGAACTGCAGTCTTGCAGCGCTGGGGTCTTGGGTTCGAATCCCACTAAGGACAACATCTGCAAGGAGTTTGTAAGTTCTCCCCGTGTTTGCGTGGGTTTCCTCCAGGTAATTCAGTTTCTTCCCACACTTCAAAGACATACAGATAGGGAATTTAGATTGTGCGCCCCAATGGGGACAGTGTTCCTGATGTATGTAAAGCATTGCGGAATATGTTAGCGCTATATAAAAATAAAGATTTATTTATTTTACCTAAAGGAAACGTGGAATGAGGAGGGGATATCCTAGTAGTGGACAACCCCTTTAATTTTATTAGCTTTATATAGGAAACATGATTGGTCCTCGAGCAATGTCTATAGACTTCATGGATTGATATTAGGATATTCCAAAGGATTGTATACTGCTGTTTATGTGAAGCTTATCAAATTTGCACATGGAAAAAGTCAATGATCATCTCAATATCTTACAACATTAAAGTAAAATATAGAAATGAAGGTAAAATATTTTCTGATGTTTTACTGATCATTTTTCTCTGCCCAGAATGAATACAAATGGCCCTCTTCTGTTTTCTATTGTGTACTCCTCCATTCTCGAGTGAGTTATTACAGATTATTCTGCAGTGAAGTGGAGCTAAGCAATTGATTGCACAGACATTTCTTGCCCACCACTCTCGAGATCTAAATATTGTCACTAAGCTCGATAGAATAATTTTAATTTTCCTCCGAGCAGCAATTATGAAGTCTGTGCTGGAATGAATCTCATTGTGGATATTAGCCATGCATAGCAGACATTTCATTATTAACATAGCAAACCACTGGAACCCTGATAGACTTCAGTTTAAGGTTTTTTTTACATTTCATTTTTGACTCTTTTTGCCTTGATTCACAGATGGCGTGCTGTCCCCACCGCATAACACTAGCACAGACCTAACCGATGTGATGGAGCAAATAAACAGCACATTTCCACTCAGCAGCTGTAAGTGTTATACTTCATATATATCAGATGTAGCATTGTGAATAAAATCCTGTTTTATCATTATGTTCCCATGTAATGGGGGAAAATCTCAAAGCAACTATTCCTATACTCTGAGATTCACAAAATCGGAAATCTAACGTATACATTATCTTGTTTAGGGCAGATTCAGCATAATATGAGTTCTGATCCAGACCCAACCACAGATCTAATGTCTTGTACTATCAGGATCATAGATCCCTATGGTGCTATTTATTTGAGTCCGATAATAAGGGAGACCAGAATTTGTCAATGGAATACTGGGCCAAAAATGCAGAAGAAAGATTTGGTCATAAACGAGGACACAATTTTTACCTCTTTTGCACATGTAGAATGTAGTAACTTTTTTTATTTGTCGGGTTACTTAATCTTTGTTATCATTTTTAGGCCTATTTTTATAAACTGTTTTTATTGAAAATATTATTGGAGGTAAATTATTCAAAAGAAGTTTAATTTTTTATTTTTATATTTTTTATTTTATATTGGTAATTATATATATATATTATAATAGTGTCAATATGAGTTTCCTTACTTACGTAGTTACACCCACAAAATATAGCTGTTCTGTTTTGACATTATAAGCTTAAAAAATTCGCCTTATGCAATACAGATTATGGAATTGTCACAATAGCATCTAAACTGGTGCAAAGTTTGGGTTCTTTTTTTGTTTTAGTTGTGTGATGTATAATGCTTATATATTTGTATTTTTTATAGGTAGATTTTTTAATGTCTCTCAGATGGTCATGAGACCAATGTTGACATTTACACTTTACATTAATGATGGAGTTTTCAAAAGTGCCACTAAAAGTCAATGATTGAGGTTTTGTTAAATACACAATTACACATAAGACAAAATTTACATACATTTTTAAAGGAAACCTGTCAGCTGATTCATGCTGAACAAAACATGGGCAGTATGAATCAGAATCCAGCTGCACAAGAGAGGTCATTAGTCCGGCGCCACCCTAGCCGGCTTCTCCCTCCACCACTCTTATCTGTAAATCAGCTGGACAGGAACAGGAAGAAGCCAGACAGTGGCGGCACAGGACTAGTCTTGTTCCCTATAGTTCTTGACTGACTCTTCAAACCATACGTACTAGCATTTCAGAGAAAAATATATTTGACTGCAATTGTGCTGCAATGCTCTGATTCATGTTGCCCATGGTTCGGGCAGTATGAAGTAGCTGACGGGTTCCTTTTAAAGTCACCAAAGGTATGTTATAGGCCAGTCACAAGTAAGTTTATTGGTCATGTGATTTTTTTTTTCTCATCGTAGGGCTTCTCACAAATAAAGATCAGATTCCCAAAAACTATTTTGCCATAAAGTGCAGCTGTATAACAGACAAGATGAATACGAGAATTCATAGAATTCACGCAGAATCTAACACGATAACTCAAATGATCCTGTGCCACCAATAAATCAAAGACATTATGGAAGGAATATATCTAGAAGTTCACATAGACATCAATACACAAGTGCTATGATAGTCTAGGATAAATTGCAACAATATAGCTAATAACCTGGACCAGCCCCAGTGAAGTAAAAAATTGTTTTTTCCAAAAGTGCTTTAGCAATCAGAATAAATACTTATTAATGTGATATCCATGTAATGGCAATGTACAATGAATGGGAGGCTCCCACCAAAGCCACATGTTAGTCAGTATTGAAATCACATGTGATGTGTATTTTTAATTAGAGTATTAATTTGCCTCAGTTACAAGTAAAGCAGCCCGGGACCAAACGTGATGGCCAGGTGCTGTAATGATGTGACTGCAAAATAGCGAGGGATAGAGGGCTACTATACTGTCTCTCATGCTAGTGGACCCTAGGCTATCCCTGTCCTCAGAGTTACCCCTAAATGTGGAGATGCCTGAGTCTCGGGCCTGGCTATACCCCTGACCAGAGCTAATTTGTCTTCCTATCCCTCAAGGAGGGAAGGGGCAGGAGTGTGATGGAAACACAGATTTAAACAGACAAGGAAAAAAACAAAACTCAGACACAGTGCAAACTCACAAGAATAAACCATAAGAAACTAGGGAGAAAAGCAAGAGAAGTAACCCAGTAACAAAAGGACAACTAGGGTTAACACCACAATCGGTCACAGTAAGGCTATGTGCCCACGGGAGATTAAACCTGCGGATTTATCTGCGGAAAATGCGCTGATTTTCTGGATTTTCCAGATAAGTCCGCAGGTTTCAGCATGTACAGACACTCCCCATGTTATCCTAAGGGACATGGGGAGTGCTGTGTCCATACTGCGGATATGTGCGGCTGCGGAACATGCTGCGGATGTCCCGCAGCCACACGTAATTGCATGTCAATTATTTCTGTGGAATTACCTGCGGAAATCCAGGCTCTTCACTATGGAGATAGAGGCCGGGACTTCCGCAGGTAAGTCGCACGAATGCCCGCAGGTTTACCACAGCAAATTCCGCTGTACTACCGCAGCTAAAAATAGCTGCGGATTCCGGCGAGCAGCTGTGGGAAACCTGCGGATGTACCTGCGGATATATCCACAGGTACAAACTCCCGTGGGCACATAACCTAATAATGCACAACAACCACCCGTAAGTTTGGATCACTCCACCTCTCCAGACTAGAATAAAAAAGCTTTAGCTGGCACTAAAGGAACTGTGATTAAACAGGAAAAGAAAAAAAATGGATCCGCACCAAAGATTAGGTATAAAAATAGAAAAAAAAAAATATTTGATACATTTAAAAAATGGCATCTCAAGATGTAACAACATTGCATTTCGGACATTAAAAAACATTCTTAATTATAGGTGAATGATTCACACTGCCATGACAGTCGGCGATGCTTGCAAAACCTCCTTTTGAGAGGTGCAGTGGAGGTCATTATGTTCTAAAAATGGTACAGAAGTGACTAAACAAATGCTGCCGAGAGTGCATTGTACATTTTTGTTGCATGATCGTAACTGTAAATTAAGGGGTAATATAAAACAAACTTAGTATGTCAAGAAGAAATGTCCTGAGACATTTTCTACTGAAATGCACTTAACCAGCCCAGAGACATTGAAAGTCATCTCCTGCTCCCAAGTCTCCTTCCCAACTTTTTCCAACAAACTAACAAACCATAAAGGTCTAAAACAAAGTCTTAAGTGAAGTTTGAAAAGCTGTAAAAAAAAAAAACCTGACAGCCGTGACATTGAAAAATGAAGCTCAATAATATCATATCTCCGGAGTAGAGATGACAAGGCAGGTTTGTGCTCTGAAATTTCTCAATAATAAGCGAGCGAAGAATAATATACTGTGCATCAGTGTGTTTATTAAAAAATACAAAATAAATATGAATACCTCCCATATTGCATTTCATTAGATGTGGCTGGCAGATCCACAGAGAAAACGAAGAGCTAACTTTTCAAATGATGCCTTGTCGTAGATTACTCTGTATTGGAGATTATTGTGCTTGTTTGTGCTTGTTTCGAGACAACTGCCCTTATCTATTGTCTCTCCTGACAGGATGGATGACTTTTTTTTCCATAGATTTCTGCACAGGTCGCTGGGGTAAAGAGAATGAGATGGAGATATGCTGCGCAATGAATAGTATTTATTCAATAGGAGCCTTTAAACACACATAGTGACAAAAATACCAAATTTTCTTCTGTTATCCGGTGCTGTGCAGGCTGGCAGGCTTTCTCTTGAGAGATGTTAGAGGGCAACACAATGTGTCTACCTGTTTCAGTGAATATAAATCTGCTTATATTATTTAATGGATGAGTGGCTCAGCAGATAAAGTACTTTACTTTTCACAACAGGCTTTTAACATTTGAATTTAACTTTTAGATTCTCTTGCCGCTATGTAAAACTATTGGCTTTCTACACAGTCATACAAATTGATTCTTTTGTCTTTGAGTCACACATGACTTGTGTTTGCATTTCTGACACAATATTACCTTCAGGTACAGATATTTACAGCCAGGGACATTCTTTTGCTTTATAGCATAAGACTTGTTGACACTATTGATGAAACCAGACTGGCATTAAAATGGTGGGTTTCAAAAGTAATATTTCTCCAAAGCCTTTGTAGTTCTGGGAGTTTAGCACCTACCTGCCAAATTGGAGCAATCCGAAAGAACGGCAAATAAAAAGTGCTGTATACCACCAGGCAATGTTTCCTAAGTAGCTATAGTCAGGGCCGGATTAAGGTTGGTGGGGGCCCCTGGGCAGAAAATCTGGTGGGGGCCCCATAAATGTTAACATTTTTAGCCATAACAGTAGAGCACGAACTGTAGCATTTAGATATAAATCCAATGAACAGGTATCTTATCCTGTTCTGCCACATTCAGATTTACAGTACTACAATACAGACACAGTCCAGGATCACTCACAGCCGTCACTTATACACACAGTACAATACAGATACAGTCCAGGATCACTCACAGCCGTCACTTATACACACAGTACAATACAGATACAGTCCAGGATAACTCACAGCCGTCACTTATACACACAGTACAATACAGACACAGTCCAGGATCACTCACAGCCGTCACTTATACACAGTACAATACAGACACAGTCCAGGATCACTCACAGCCGTCACTTATACACACAGTACAATACAGACACAGTCCAGGATCACTCACAGCCGTCACTTATACACAGTACAATACAGACACAGTCCAGGATCACTCACAGCCGTCACTTATACTCAGTACAATACAGACACAGTCCAGGATCACTCACAGCCGTCCCTTATACACACAGTACAATACAGACACAGTCCAGGATCACTCACATCCGTCACTTATACACAGTACAATACAGATACAGTCCAGGATCACTCACAGCAGTCACTTATACACACAGTACAATACAGACACAGTCCAGGATCACTCACAGCAGTCACTTATACACACAGTACAATACAGATACAGTCCAGGATCACTCACAGCAGTCACTTATACACACAGTACAATACAGATACAGTCCAGGATCACTCACAGCCGTCACTTATACACAGTACAATACAGATACAGTCCAGGATCACTCACAGCCGTCACTTATACACACAGTACAATACAGATACAGTCCAGGATCACTCACAGCAGTCACTTATACATACAGTACAATACAGACACAGTCCAGGATCACTCACAGCCGTCACTTATACACACAGTACAATACAGATACAGTCCAGGATAACTCACAGCCGTCACTTATACACACAGTACAATACAGATACAGTCCAGGATCACTCACAGCCGTCACTTATACACACAGTACAATACAGATACAGTCCAGGATCACTCACAGCCGTCACTTATACACAGAAAGTAGACTTACTCACATATTTTTAATTGATTCCAATGTTAAGGCAGCCAGGGACGGCTCCAGGTTTTTGTGGTCCCCGGTTGAGTCTCAGTGGGCCTCATCCACATGCAGACATGCACATGCACATGCACATACACATACAGTCATACGTACATATACATATTTGAAGACAAATTCACAAAAATACATTTAAACAGACAAATATATGCACAGTCATATACGCTGACATACATTCAGACACAGACGCATTACAGGTGTTAATATGGAGAAGTCACGAGCAGCCTCACTCACCTCCCCCGCTTGTTTTCAGCTCCTCCAGGACATATGGCTGTGTTGCATGATGGCCATCACTAACTGACATGACTGCACACCGTGCACACTGACACAGCACTGCTGTATATACATCACAGGAGGGGCTGGGGCCTACAATTTATACATTACAGGAGGGGCAGGGGGCATAGACATTACTGGGGGGGGCATAGACGTTACTGGAATGTCAAACAGCTCTGGTGGCATACACATTACTGGGATGGGTGGCTTAGCGCTCTGGGGGACCCATATAGTTCTGGGGTGCCGCATAGACTGCTCTGATTCATATATACACACACACAGCTCTGCTTCACACACACACACACACACACAGCTCTGCTTCACACCACACATCTTTCTTCAGCTCTGCTTCACACACACACACGCAGCTCTGCTTCACACACACACACAGCTTTGCTTCACACCACACATCTTTCTTCAGCTCTGCTTCACACACACACACACACAGCTCTGCTTCACACACACACACAGCTCTGCTTCACACCACACATCTTTCTTCAGCTCTGCTTCACACACACAGCTCTGCTTCTCACACACACAGCTCTGCTTCACACACACACACACACACAGCTCTGCTTCACATACACACAGCTCTGCTTCACACCACACATCTTTCTTCAGCTCTGCTTCACACACACACACAGCTCTGCTTCTCATACACACAGCTCTGCTTCACACCACACATCTTTCTTCAGCTCTGCTTCACACACACACAGCTCTGCTTCACACACACACACAGCTCTGCTTCTCACACACACAGCTCTGCTTCACACCACACATCTTTCTTCAGCTCTGCTTCACACACACAGCTCTGCTTCTCACACACACAGCTCTGCTTCACACCACACATCTTTCTTCAGCTCTGCTTCACACACACAGCTCTGCTTCTCACACACACAGCTCTGCTTCACACACACACACACACACACACAGCTCTGCTTCACACACACACAGCTCTGCTTCACACCACACATCTGTCTTCAGCTCTGCTTCACACAAACACACAGCTCTGCTTCTCATACACACAGCTCTGCTTCACACCACACATCTTTCTTCAGCTCTGCTTCACACACACACACAGCTCTGCTTCACACACACACAGCTCTGCTTCTCACACACAGCTCTGCTTCACACCACACATCTTTCTTCAGCTCTGCTTCACACACACAGCTCTGCTTCTCACACACACAGCTCTGCTTCACACACACACACACACACAGCTCTGCTTCACACACAGACAGCTCTGCTTCACACCACACATCTTTCTTCAGCTCTGCTTCACACACACACAGCTCTGCTTCTCACACACACAGCTCTGCTTCACACCACGCATCTTTCTTCAGCTCTGCTTCACACACACACAGCTCTGCTTCTCACACACACAGCTCTGCTTCACACACACACAGCTCTGCTTCACACACACACAGCTCTGCTTCACACACACATCTTTCTTCAGCTCTGCTTCACACACACAGCTCTGCTTCTCGCACACACAGCTCTGCTTCACACACACACACACACACACAGCTCTGCTTCACACACACACACAGCTCTGCTTCACACCACACATCTTTCTTCAGCTCTGCTTCACACACACACCCACACAGCTCTGCTTTTCACACACACATATCTCTGCTTCACACACACACAGCTCTGCTTCACACACACACACACACACACACACACACAGCTCTGCTTCACACCACACATCTTTCTTCAGCTCTGCTTCACACACACACACACACACACAGCTCTGCTTCACACACACACACACACACAGCTCTGTTTCACACCACACATCTTTCTTCAGCTCTGCTTCACACACACACACACACACACACAGCTCTGCTTCACACACACACACACGGCTCTGCTTCACACACACACAGCTCTGCTTCACACACACAGCTCTGCTTCTCACACACACACAGCTCTGCTTCTCACACACAAACAGCTCTGCTTCTCACACACACACACAGCTCTGCATCACACCACACATCTTTCTTCAGCTCTGCTTCACACACAGACACACACACACACAGCTCTGCTTCACACACACACTCACACACAGCTCTGCTTCACACCACACATCTTTCTTCAGCTCTGCTTCACACACACACACACAGACACACACAGCTCTGCTTCACACACACACACACACAACTCTGCTTCACACCACACATCTTTCTTCAGCTCTGCTTCACACACACACACACGCACAGCTCTGCTTCACACACACAAACAGCTCTGCTTCTCACACACACACAGCTCTGCTTCTCACACACAAACAGCTCTGCTTCTCACACACACACACAGCTCTGCATCACACCACACATCTTTCTTCAGCTCTGCTTCACACACAGACACACACACACACAGCTCTGCTTCACACACACACTCACACACAGCTCTGCTTCACACCACACATCTTTCTTCAGCTCTGCTTCACACACACACACACAGACACACACAGCTCTGCTTCACACACACACGGCTCTGCTTCACACACACACAGCTCTGCTTCACACACACACAGCTCTGCTTCACACACACACACAGCTCTGCTTCACACACACAGCTTTGCTTCTCACACACACCGCTCTGCTTCTCACACACAAACAGCTCTGCTTCTCACACACTCACACACACACAGCTTTGCATCACACCACACATCTTTCTTCAGCTCTGCTTCACACACACACACAGCTCTGCTTCTCACACACACACACACACACACACACACAGCTCTGTATCACACCACACATCTTTCTTCAGCTCTGCTTCACACACACACACACACACAGCTCTACTTCTCACACACTCACACACACACACACACACACACACAGCTCTGCATCACACCACACATCTTTCTTCAGCTCTGCCCCTACCTGCTCTGATGCCATCCTCCTGCTGCTCCGGTATAGGCCGCCATCCTCCTGCTGCTCCGGTATAGGCCGCCATCCTCCTGCTGCTCCGGTATAGGCCGCCATCCTCCTGCTGCTCCGGTATAGGCCGCCATCCTCCTGCTGCTGTTTCGGTGCCACGGCCATCCTACTGCTCTGGTTAGTCTCCTCTCCTGGGCGCGGCGTGGGTCTTCTCCACGGCCGCGCGCGTGGGTCTTCTCCTCCGCGGCCGCGCGCGTGGGTCTTCTCCTCCGCGGCCGCGCGCGTGGGTCTTCTCCTCCGCGGCCGCGCGCATGGGTCTTCTCCTCCGCGGCCGCGCGCGTGGGTCTTCTCCTCCGCGGCCGCGCGCGTAGGTCTTCTCCTCCGCGGCGTCCTGCTGTGACATCCGCAGCATTGGACGCCGCAGCAGAGCAGGGAGCAGGCACACCTCTGACCCCGGAAGTACAGGCGACGGTACTTCCGAGGTCAATCAGCGTCCTGCGCCCGCAGTTTGTTTTTGCGTCTTAGAGACGCAGATACAAATAAATGTAGGTGCTCCCCCCCCTCCGCAAAACACAGCTGATTTAGACTGTCTTTACGGAGGGGGAGCGGGTGTGAAGAAAAGAAAAAAAATTGCTGATGGGTGGCAAGTATGGCCCTGGTGGTGGGGGCCTCCTTGGAAGCTCTTTTGGTGGGGGCCCCGGGGCTGAAGCCCCTCCTGCCCCGCCTATAATCCGGCCCTGGCTATAGTTATAACCAGGTCTGGTTGTCCAGGGCAGAAAAAGAGTTAATGTTACAGTCCAAATGTCTAGTGGGCTACTCACTCCTCTAGGCTCCAGTGTTGACGTTGTAGACAGAAGGCTGAGATTGTGAATAGACTGACAGATTCCATCTCTTACCAGCAGATATTCAATCCTATCTTTGACAAAGACTACTTCCTACTGTTCCCCCTTTCTCACAGACTACGTCTCATGCCCTCTTCTATTACATAAGCTGATACTAATGCACCCCTCTGATACATAGAGTGATTCCTCTCCTATGGACAGCTCCCCATGCACCCATTCTCCAACATGCTTCTGATGGTTCATCATAACACTGAGTGTCCATCATGTTGCCATCTCTTTTACAAACTGCTTACTATGTTCCTCTTGACTGACTGCTCTCAATACCCCTTGGGTTAAGCAGACTAACCTATGGTTCACCATCTCTATCTCCACTTGCTCCCTTCTACACAGCCTGCTCCCTTCTCCACATGGGCTCTTCCCCTTTCGCACATAATCCTCATTACCTCCTCACACTGGTCATACAGATGATTTCAAGAAGAAATATCTAATAAGCACCAAAGGTATTAGAAGTTTATCAAAATGGAGGGAGAAAACATCAAGGTGCTGTTAGTCTGTAAAAAATTGTCCTATTCATCAAGGTGTTTACACTTTAATAAATTGCTCAAAAATATTGGGAGATTTGACATCTACATGCCAGGCGGGACCAGCAATGCCAATATGGGCGTAGCATGGGCAGGATGGGATGTGGCTACCCCGTCCATCAAATTCATGACATGTTATGCTGCTATGGTGGTGTAACTTACTCCACAAATACTGCAGTCCCTCTACACCTTTGATGGTGGCTTACACCAGTTAATAGAGGCGCCTAATTCACTAAGTTGCGTGAACCTCTTAATGAATTAGGCACATTATACTCCAACATGCTCGTGAGCGATGCCAGTCTTAATGAATCGGTCCCTTAGGTCTGCATAGAAGCTGTATTCACAAAACTGCTGGCTATTTTTAAGAAAGACGTTTTGAAAAACTGCTGTATTTTTTATGTTTAGAAGCAATAGAAAATTATTTATTCAATGGATCTAATGCAAAGTTTGCAGCAATTTATCCCACATATTACCTAGATCGATAAAAAAAAACAACTTATCATTAAAGCCACTTCCATTTCATCATATATTTTAATCACAAAAATAGAGAATAAAGATATCTATCAGCACATGTGGACATCACAATTTATGCTAGACTCGTCTCGTGATGTTATATGACTGGGGAAGTGTCTATATAAACCGTAACTGACACTTTTTACAATTGACTGTTTTCTTAGAACTGTTAAGATGTTACATGTTTTATATGAAAAGTTACTCCATCTTCGATTAGCTGAGATGCATTTAAATATTACTCTTTTTATGATTCCTTATAAATCCCTCCACCTGTCTGCTAAGATGTGCTGGGAATGGCCACCACACTACACCACATACATTTAATCATCTGAAAGGTTACTCTCTGTTGTAGGATCCTATAAGGGCTTAGGAGGATCTCCTGGTTAAGCTTGGAGCCAGAACTGGTTCTGAGCAAATGTCAAGTTTCCCATCACTAAGTGCAATATATTTTTTCCCTCTTGCATTATGAGATTGTCTGAATTGTTTGACTCTGTGCAGAAAACAAGTCTGTAATTGGAGAATTATGTCCTGCTAGCTCTCTAAGAAATAAGCTGCTGGTTGTTCTCTGGTCTTATTCTCATTTTCAAAACTGCCATACTTGCTGTTTACAACCTGCTCAATCTCTAATATTTTCTTTATATCACTGAATACTAATGACTTTTTTCTTTTAATATTTGCAGCAAGTGTTTCTGGAAGACAGCAGGTATGATCCATTCTTATTTACCTATTATACAATAAAAGGCTTACGTAAAACAAAATATTTTACTACGAGTGTTAGGTATATATTTTAAGTTTTTCCACTGAGCCACTGCTCACTCCCATGTTTCTATCGTCACACACATCTGAAATTATGATGACCGCTCATGGGTTCTGTCATTGAATGTAAAACTAGTGTCACTGTGTAACGAAAATCAGCAAAACCCTTCTAAATACAGATATGGTGTAATGTAGGTGCGTTAAAAAATGTATCTAAGGCATCTTCCCCGGTTTCCAGTGTCGTTACAATCCTCTTTTCACTTTGACTGCATTTCTGACTTGCTTGCTCCCATTGTAGTTTGTGTGAACCGGAAGTAGCTTTTACAATGTAAGCCTTTGGGGGGTAGCTCTGCTGCTCTATAGCAATGATCCCCAACTCCAGTCTTCAAAAGCCACCAATAAATCATGTTTTCAGGATTTCTTTTTAGTATCGCACATGTGATTAAATTATTGCCTAGGTAATACTAAGGAGATCCTAAAAACATGATCTGGTGGTGGCTCTTGAGGACTGGAATTAGGGAACACTGCTCTGTAGACTTACATTATGAAAGGCACTCCTCTCTGACATATAGAACCCAATGTGAGCCAGCGAGTTGACATTGCAGTCATGTAAGAAAAAGACCGGACCAGCACTGGAAATCAGGAAAGACTGTGATCAGTAAGTATATTAACTCACTGACACTTTACAGTGGGCGAAATAAATATTGGACACCTCAGCAATTCTCTAAGTAAATATATTTCTAAAGGTGCTATTGACATTACATTCTCACCAGATGTTGGTAACAACCCATCCAATCCACAGAGACAAAGGAATCAAACTATAGATGTCCATAAATTAAGATATGTGGAATAATGAGAAATGATACAGGAAAAATGTATTGAACACGCTTACTGAAGTTTAATTAATTCTTGGTGTAAAAGCCTTTGTTGGTGATGACACCTTCAAGACACCTCATGCATAGAGAAACTAGTTGAATCCATTCCTCATGTGTGATTTTGGCCCATTCTTAGATCCAAACACTCTTCAAATCCTGAAGGTCCTGTTGGCTCCTTCTATAAACTCTGAGCTTTAGTTCCTTCTATAAATTTTCTATTGTATTCAAGTTGGGTAATGTGGCAGGGCCATTCTAGTAGCTTTATTTTTTTTCTCTGAAACGAATTGAGAATTTCCTTCTCTGTGTGTTTGTTAGAATTGTCTTGCTGAAATGTCCATCCTCATTTTATCTTCATCATCCTGATAGATTGCAGCAGATTTTTATCAAGAATGTGTCAGTACATTTGTCCATTCATACTTCCTTCAATTTTATGAAGTTTGACAGTTCTGCATGCAGAAAAGCAACCCCACACCTTTATATTCTCACCTCTAAACTTCAGAGTTGGTATGTTAGTATGGTGTTTTTGATAGTGCTATGCAGTGTGTGTTATGGCATCCAAAGAGTTCAGTTTTGGTCTCATCTGACCAGACTATATTCTCTCAGTATTTTACAGACTTTTCTAAATGTTATTGAGCAGACTTTAAATGCGCTTGAACATGCTTTTTTCAGCAGTGGAATCTTGCATGGTAAGCATTAATTCACACCATGGAGGTTGAGTGCATTACTTATTGGTTTCTTGAAACAATTGTACTTGCTGATGCCAGGTCTTTCTGTAGCTCTCCACAGGTGGTTCTTTGCTCTTGGACAACTCTCTTTATAATTCTTTTCACTCCTCTGTCTGAAGTCTTGCAAGGAGCAGCTAGTCTTGGCCAGTTCATGGTGAAATTATGTTCTTTCCACTTCGAGATAATGGTCCCAACAGTTCTCACTGGAACCTTCAGTAGTTTAGAAATTCTTCTGTAACCAATGCCATCAGTATGTTTTGCAACAATAAGGTTGTGAAAGTCTTGAGACAGTTCAGTGGTTTTACCCATCATGTGGTGTTTCTTGTGTGGCACTTTCGTAATAAGACACCTTTTTCTAGGCCATTTGTGAACCAGTTGATATTATTTTTCACTAAGTGACAGGATTGCTGTAAGTTCTGGTAGATTTCAGCTGGTGTCATAAATCTCAATGGCTTTTTGCACCTGTTTCTTCATGTTTTTAATATTTTATTTTCCTCTGTCATTTCTCATTATTACACAGACCTTAATCTATGGACATTCATTGTTTGATTTCTTTGCCTGTGTGGATTAGATGGGTTTTTACCAACATCTAGTGAGAATTGTACATCAATAGCCTATTTAGCATTATATTTACTTAGAAAATTGGTGATATGTTCAATACGTATTCTACCTGCTGTATACCTTTACATAGGGTTAGCGTATAAAAAGATTTATTGGAGTGCTGCTTTAACATTGTAGAGATATGGGGGGCTGTTAGAACACAATATCAGCTCCTTGCTCTTCAAAGGTCATCCTAGATTCAATCCACCAGTAATTGTGTGAAATGTATTAGCTTAAGGGCACTTTAGACGCAGCGTTATCACTATCGATATCGCTAGCGAGCGTACCCGCCCCCGTCAGTTGTGTGTCACGGGCAAATCGCTGCCCGTGGCACACAACATCGCTTACACCCGTCACACATACTTACCTGCCTAGCAACGTTGCTGTGGCTGGCGAACCGCCTCCTTTCTAAGGAGGCTGTTCGTGCGGCGTCACTAAGCGGCCGCCCAATAGAAGCGGAGGGGCGGAGATGAGCGGGACGAACATCCCGCTCACCTCCTTCCTTCCTAATTGCGGGCGACTGCAGGTAAGGTTATGTTCCTCATTCCTGCGGTGTCACACGTAGCGATGTGTGCTGCCGCAGGAACGACGAACAACCTGCCTACTGCAACAGCAACGATAATCGGGAAAGGAACGACGCGTCAATGATTAGGTATGTAATTTTGATCGTTAATGGTCGTTCGTGCGTTTCACACGCAATGACGTCGCTAACGAGGCCAGATGTGCGTCACAAATTCCATGACCCCAACGACATCTCGTTAGCGATGTCGTTGCGTGTAAAGCGGCCTTTAGTCCTTTACATGCAATCTAATAAACAGCAGTAACTGCATTTTAAGTGGCAATAGGCCTTTCATCTACTAAAATGATGAACAAAAGGGTAACATTGGCTATTTTCTTGGCCGAGAAACCACTATTGATGAGCTGGTGGATGATGCAGTTTCTCTTTTCTTGGGAAATCTTCTCCATGTCTGCTCCTCAATTTGAACCAGTGACTTTCGCTTAGGAAGCAATCTAATAACACACTGAGCTATTAGTGAATGTGAGGACAGGATGTAATATGTGGTATATAGGAAAATAAAAAGATTTTCAAACACCAGAAGCAAAGCAGTAACACTGCACTGCAGTGACATGTATAGAATCTTCATAACTAATAGTATACTAAATAATCACAAGTCAAATTTATGCATGAAATAGCCAAATTGATTATCTATATAATGAAGGTAGTTTTACGTTCGAAGCTAGTGGTTTTGACATATGGAGCCTGAAAGTCAAAAGTGCCAAATATTGTTACCCTTTTGCTTGTCAGTGTATGTCCTTTTGTTGCAGCACAGGTTTGAATTATTGTATGTCCACTTCTAATTTTTGATATCTTTTATATTGTTCCTTTCAGGCTATGTGAATAAAGGATCCACAAAAAATGTGTTGTTTTACACAGAATCCCTTCTTACAACAGCCAATCACTAATTGTTTTCTAGAAGATTTGCCTAGGACTGGAGAGCATTCTGTGTGTTCTACTGAAGGCGTATGACACTGAATACCCAAAGATGAAGATTTCTTTTTTTCATACTGTCTGTCCTTGATATTTCTTCTCTTTCTATGCAAATGTAAATTAAATGATCTGTGGAGTATTTGGTATTTAGGCATACATATGTCATTTGTATAAATACATATAAACAATATTAAGACGAGGCAAAGGGAGGATTTTGAATTTCTATGGTGTTTCTTTTCTATATATAAATGTGTATATTGACCCCAGTCTGTAGTGTAATTGATACACTGTACATTCACTGAATACATGCGGCAGCTCAGCAGAATGGTCATGTCCATTGTACTGCTTGTAATCGCCAGTGTATCAATTAGCCAACATTTCTGTTTTTTTTCTGTGTGTTATGGTAAGATCTTCATTACAACTGGAGGAGTGGTTGACACATCACTGGCATCTAATATAAGAAACCCAGCTTATAATCATCAGAATGTTACATTTATCTGAAACCCCCACACACGTAGGTGGAGATGTTCTTAGGTGTTGAACTGGGGCTCAAGGAGCCCATTTTACATCTGTAGAAGATGTGCAAGTCCTCTCAAAATTGCACTGCCAGCTTTTGATATATCATCAGTAAGGTCTAATAGGTTCTTGTAAATCAAACCATAGGCCCTTTACAGTGGGCTCCAAATGAGGTTGTCTTCAACACACCATTGTGTCAAGAATCAAGGCTCTCGAGAAGAGACTTTGGTATTCTTCTAAGGCACTGCTACCGTGCTAATCTCTATATAACATTCTACTATCAGTTGAATTTGACTGTGCACTTTTGCAATTGTCACATATTACAGCAAATATATTTCCATTTTCGGATACAAAAAAAGCAAAGCCTTTTATAAGTAAACCACTTATTAGCCACTAATGTCTGTGCTTGTTATAACGAAGTGAAATGCAACTTGATGATTATAGATGTTCATCAGCAATGAACTGTAATACACTAAACACTCAGATCTAGTCACTGGAGCTATATTTATTCTAGCAGTAGGCTTTTTTACAATATGGGGGATGTACAGATCCAGCCGAATGCAGATTTGTTGCCAACTTTCTATAAGCTTTAGTCTATAGCTAATTAATTTTGACACTAATCAAACTCTACGGAACAGTTCATGCCAAGTGTGGAAAATTAGCATGTGCTCCGAGCATATCTCAGTGCAGAGTCATGAGACGTATTTTCTCAAGATAGATACATTTTGAGAAAGGACATTTGCTTTTACATTTTAGTTAATTATGTAATTTGCCTAATTAAAGTTAGCAATAGAAATATTTTCATCCCCTCTGATTTGTTTTCCTAAATGGCTAGGTAATAAGATGGATTTTTCCTGCAGATCAAATGTGGTGCTGAGGCTCAGTAGATTTCTTTAAGATAGGTATGCCTGAATCATTTGGGGTCCATTCTGCTTTTGATTACATATACCATCTATTAGTTGGCAACTTAATTATTCACAATTCTTAATGGTGTAGAGCTTTGACCAGGTGAGTGTCCTGCTAAATATCACTTATACATTGGTAACGTGCATTATTCCCCAAAACCACATCATTCAAGTCCTTGAGAACTTTAGTTTATCACCTTGACATTTGAGAGTTGACAGGGTACCAGTTCCTCTAATAAAACATTAAGTAGATAAAAGTTCAAATCCTATTTTTATACGAACAGTGTATTTTGAGCTTTGTTATAACTCCCAGTAAGTAGTTTATTTTTTCAGTTCTTGGAAAAGGTTGTCATATTAAGTATTTTTCTAGCAGTGGCTTAAAGGATATGGGACAAGTTTGCACTATTTTTTTTTATTGTTTGTTTGACTCCAAAATGCAAAATTTCATTAAATATTTCCTACCATTTTGCTGCTGTAGAGTCTGTGCAACTTCTTCAAATAACTGTCCTGATGCTTCTCAAAAAGATCCACATGTTCTTGTTTGTGTCAGGGTTCTCTGCATTACCCCTCTTTTCTCTCAGTGATAGAGATACCTGCAGGTGGTATGATGTTTCTGTCAATGTGTATGGTGTATGAGTCTACAGAGAAAAGAAAAACCACGCAAGACTTCAAAAGTAGAGGAACTAATTGCTTCATTGTTAGCACACGGAAGAAGAGATACCTCATGGACTATAGATGGGGAAAGTTATCCAGGAATGGAACTGTACTGATACATGGGAGCTATGGCAATCAGCAACAGAAGTTATCATAATAGAATTTCGAGGAAAATCCATAGAAGAGAAAAGATTAAAATTCAGGACAGGTTGCAAGCTGAATTGGATTCTTTGTAAATGAATGAAGGGCCATATGGCACTTACATCCTGAAATTTAGTTCAACAACAACATCCATATCCTTTATTTTGACCTATAAATCAGTGCCTAGAAGCAGAACACAGTAAGAAAAACATCCCTCCATTTTTTACATAGAAACACCATTACCTGCCAGGTAGAGATGAGTGGATTGTTCCAGTTGGCATCAAATTTCCTGAAATTTGCAGTTTCACTCAAATTTGAACATTTGAGATTTGATTCATGGTTTACAAAAATAAATAAACTTGTCCTCACTATTTCCCACACTACTAAAACATCGAATAGCAGGCTGATATCATTTTATGGTGCCGCTTGCTTTTCTTAAGAATGTCCTGCAACTATGACATTTTATGGATTATCATGCCTTGTACAGTGGTGGTCAGTAGCTGTGCCATAACAGATCGACAGTTCCCAGCAGAGCACAGTTTATACAACACTCGTTTTCCAGAGTCACTGGGTAATTCTATCCTGTAGTGTGTAAGGTCCTATGGAGTCCTGTTGGTCTTCCTCTCTCCGGTAGAGTGTAAGCTCTTATGATCAGCTAGGTCCTCTCTCTCTCACCTGTAAAGTGTAAGCTGTTATGGTCAGCGACATCATCCCTCTCTCTTGCCTCTAGCGTGACTAAACTTAATGCCCCCCCCCCCTTCTTTTCCACATTTATTTTTCAAGTCCGCATTGATATGTGCACAAATCTATTTGCTGTGAATTGAATTTTTGGGGAAAATTCAACAAAGTCAGTGATTTTGAATTTAAAAATATCCACTCATCTCTAGAAACAGGGAAGCTGATCAACACACCAACATTAGTCCACGTACAGATGTAAAAATTAAAAGACATGAATTAAGGCATAAGACATCGGAGCAGGTACTGCATGTTGAAGCATGCTCACTTAAACCTAAAAATATGCCCAAAGTAGGTCACATACATTTTACAATTGGCTCACCTGTGAAAAATTAGACCACACTGTAAGGTTAAAATCTGTACACATATGGCCATTTACACCAATTTCAACTCCTCCTAGAAAAACAGAGTTTTTATCTTTGCAAATCTTCACGTTCATTGACAAGGATTAAACTTTTCCTTTTTCCAAGGATATAATTGATATTCTTGTTCAATTTTTTGGGGAAGGAACATTCTAGTAGAGCCACTGAAATGAAGGAACAATTTCATTATCGGGTTAAAAAAAAGTGATTAACCAAAAATGCCAAATCTACTTTGCTTTGGAACACGGAGAATCGTATTTTGTGTAAATAGAGTTTTGGTATAAAAATAACTTGGAGACCTCTTTGTAGGTCAGAGTTTAGTTGGCACTGTATGATAAAATGAAGGAAAGTCACTATATTTATGTGATCCTGTGTGAAATATCTTGTCAGTCTGCGTCTTTTGCTTCTATGAAGAAAATCCTAATAGTAGTAGGGTGGCTTTATGGTCCAGCACCTATCGCCAACAGCCAAAAAATTTCATTAGGCTGCAGCTGATGCCCTACACAAAATTCTGCTTTCACTCTAGCACAAAATACCATAAGATCAGAATATTTTTTTAACTGCAAAAGAGAGGTCTATATTTTTGGAGAACAAGATTGGAATGGGGGAGGGTTTAAGCCTTTTAGGACATGGTGAACTGTATTTTTCTTGGACATCACGATGGGCCTTTAGAATTTTTAAGATAGGAAAAAAAAAGAACAAAAAAGCTACATTACAAAAAGCGAAAGCCATGTTCACCTTTCTACCTCAGCCCCATTAGCCCTCATCACTAGCTTTAGACATAGTTTCCTGATAGTTGCAGTGGTCATATGGATATTAAGGGAGCAGATTGCAGGGGAAGATATTTCAACGTTTTTCTCTTTTCTTCTGCTCCCTTGTTAACCTTTCATAAATATGATATTGTACACATCATTTCTGTTTGCATATAACTATGACAATACTCCAGATATATATGTATATATATATGGTTCTTTGTTCTTTCACACTTTGTGATAATATTATGTGCTGATATCCACTATACCGCCTGCTGTGGCAACATACTGAAAACCAGTCTGTTGTATACTCAATAAACTGCCTTTTTAACACAAGAGTGATTCAGTCATTTCCTAAGGTACAGCATAAAGCTTGCACAATATTGCAGGAACACACTGTGGGTTTTGTTTTGGAAGGCGGTCAAATGTTTGCAAAAAGGGTAAGACGTCCTACCTCAATATGCCTCAAATCCCTAAGCACACAGATAAAATGTGTTATTTCATTCATAATACATCAAACTCCATAGCGCTTTGGTTGTGCAAGAACCTGCAGAAATATAATCATTTTGAAGAATGTTTTCTCCATTGAATTCTGCTCTCTGGTTACTTGGTTTGAGAGAAAAATATATTAAGGAAATCTTTCTATTAAATTCGAACATGTTTTTTTTTTTCTTCAATTCCCCTTGAACAATGTCAACAATGGTTATTATCCTCCTTCACCTTCATGTGAAATCTCAAAGGTAAATAATCCGGTAATAGCTGTTTATGAAAACATCCTCCATATACATTTTTAATACTTTTATGGTAACTTATGTATGTGTGGAATTTAAAGGCTTAAAATTTCTAAAATTAAAATTAGGTTAACAAAATATTTACCTTTCATTGTACAGAAAAGTAGAGCTGTAAAACTGTTGCATAAAATACTAAAATTAGTGTTAAAGGGGCTTTATTGTAAGAAAATTGTTTAGTAGTAGGGAAATGTTTGGGGGCTCGGTCCTCGAGTTGGGCAGGTCAGATGCTCTGAAAGTGCTCTACTCGAGTAACGACTATAATAGAAGTCAATGATTGGGCAGTTCAGCTCTATTACCCGCAAACATACAGCCATAAACACTATTTCTGGAGCGAGGGAAGGGAGTTTTTTCTTTCCTTTGACATACTACATCCAAAAATGTTTTAACCCCAGTGAGAAGCATTCACAGACTGTGCCTGTACACATCATGCAGTGAAGCAAGCCTGTGCTTTGTGGTTGTTTCTTGGACGACACATCCAAGAACCCTCAATACTCGGCCGAGCACCATGAGTATTCCAGCACCCAAATGCATGATCAAGAACTGAGCAGTGGCAACATTTACCACTGATTTTTTTACAATAGACTTACACTTTCTGTGTAGACATAACTTAGTAGCCCAACTCCATTAAATCACTTCAATGCCAATAGGTAATGGAAACAGCTCAGGTCTTGCTTCCACTCAGCACAATGACTTCATAGCATGCCCACAACACTGTTCTATAAAAGTCTCTAGGTAATTTTTAAACATCTCCAAGTATCCAGATATTCCTGTAAAGTAGATCTATGGAACTTTTGGGGCAAGATTTCTGATTCATAAATCATGTAAATAAAAAATATATAATCAGAACATAAAAAGAGATCAGAAGAATGAAAATGTTTTAGTATAGATGTATATTTATAAAAGCAATTATGATATATTGTCATTAAAATAGTTTTGGATCTTAGTATTGAAGTATACTGATGCTGCTGCATCTCCTTTGTTTACCTGTTTACTCTAATGTACTCAAAGCTAAACATTTCACGAATATTTAAGTCTAACAACTTCTGTGTCAGGTTTATCTGGATGACAAATAAGCATTAGAAGTTGAAAAACAATAAGATTTAATTTATAGCTATGAAATCTGTGGACAACTAAAGAATGCCTTAATCGATACCTTCCATTTGATGTTTGTCACTCATAGGTTTCTATGTTAGCAAAACCTATATTAATATATACTTTTCTTTACTGGATATATGTGACAGATGCCTCTTATGGATTCCATCCTCCAACCAACTATTACCCATAGACTCAATTTTATAAATTTACATCAATCAATGTGTGGATGAAGGACCACCACATCAAAACCCTTTCAGGGCCAGCCAAATATCCAAACCTGAACCCCATTGAAAACCTCTGGAATGTAATCAAGAGGAAGATGGATAGTCACAAGCCATTAAGCAAAGAAGAACTGCTTAAATTTTTGCACCAGCAGTAGCATAAGGTCACCCAAAAGCAGTGTGAAAGACTGGTGGAAAGCATGCCAAGACACATGAAAGCTGTGTTTAAAAATCTTGATTATTCCACAAAATATTGATTTCTGAACTCTTCCTGAGTTAAAACATTAGTATTGTTATTTCTAAATGATTATGAACTTGTTTTATTTTCTTTATTTGAGGTCTGAAAGTAATGCATTGTTTTTGTTATTTTGACCATTTCTCATTTTCAGAAAATAAATACAAAATTTATTGCTTGGAAATTCAGAGACATGTTGTCAGTAGTTTATAGAATAAAAGAACAATTTACATTTTACTCAAAAATATACCTATAAAGAGAAAAATCAGAAAAACTAAAAGTTTGCAGTGGTCTTTTAATTTTTGCCAGAGCTATATATACAGTGTGTATATATATATATATATATATATATATATATATATATATATATATATATATATATATATATATATATATATATATATATATATATATATCCTGTGTGATTTATCTGAGGAAAGAGATGTGATCTCTGAAACGAGTAATAAAATCACATTTAACAATTACTGCTGACCATCTCCTTAAGACAGCGCAAAAGTCCACTTTCTATTTGAATTTTTGACGCCAAAATAATACAAGAGCACATATACAGTATATATACATACAGAATTACACCCAGTATAACGGAGAGGAGAAGTAGTACGGTGCAATGTACATATATAGAATAATACAGATACTGAGATTTACTCCCAGTTACAGGACAGAAGTGGTACAGTGCAGTGTATATATGGACAAAATAATACAGACACTGAAAATTACACGCAGTATGCAGGACAGGAGCTTTTAGGTGTGAAATGCAACATCCAGTCTCCACACAAACCATTAGAAGGTCTTTACATGACATTGGGCTACAAGCAATACCACTAGCTATAGGTGTCCATTGACCTCATGCCACCAATCTCAAAGGCTATCGTGGTGCAGAGCTAGACTGCAATGGAGGCTTTAATAGAGGTGTTTTCTCTTCAGCGATGAGTCCTAAATTTTTCATGAATGTAATGATAATGGGAGATTAGCCTGGAGACCACATGGGCAACGCATGAAGATGCCTTCACAGTTGAATGACCCTCCATCCTTCTCCTAGGATTATGGTATCAGGTGGCATAATGTACGGTAGCTGGACCCCTCTAGTCTTCTTTCCAGGTGCACTAACAGCTCAGCGTTACATTTGCTTTGATTTGGTCATAGAACTCGTGGTGCAGCCATTTCTCCAGTATCCCTCAAGACATTATTGAGTAAGACAATGCCAGACCATTGTTGCTGGAGCTACTGTGCATAGAGGAGCTGGGGGGACATTGTACTGTACATAGGGAAGCACTGAACCCATCTTACTGTCTATAATGAAGCTCTGGGGCATTATATTGTGTGTAAGGGAGCCGTGGGGACATCATACTGTGCATAGAGGAGCTGGGGGGGACATCATACTGTGTATAGGGGAGCACTGAACCAATATTACAGTCTATAATGCACGTCTTTTCCAGACTCCAACAGGTTTTCTTCAAGAATGGTCCTGTATTTGGCTCCATCCATCTTCCCATCCATTTTAACCATCTTCCCTGTCCCTGCTAAAGAAAAGCAGGCCCAAACCATGATGCTGCCACCACTATGTTTGACAGTGGGGATGGTGTGTTCAGGGTGATGAGCTGTGTTGCTTTTACGCCAAACATATCATTTGGCTTTGTGCCCAAATAGTTCGATTTTGGTTTCATCTGACCAGAGCACCTTCTTCCACATGTTTGGTGTGTCTCCCAGGTGGCTTGTGGCAAACTTTAAACGACAATTTTATGGATATCTTTGAGAAATGGCTTTCTTCTTGCCACTCTTCCATAAAGGCCAGATTTGTGCAGTGATTGTTGCCCTATGAACAGACTCTACCACTTCAGCTGTAGATCTCTGCAGTTCATTCCGAGTGATAATGGGCCTCTTAGCTGCCTCTCTGATCAGTCTTCTTTTTGTTTGAGATGAAAGTTTTGAGGGACGGCCGGGTCTTGGTAGATTTGCAGTGGTATGATACTCCTTCCATTTCAATATGATCGCTTGCACAGGGGTTCTTGGGATGTTTACATTTTTGGAAATCTTGTTGTAACCAAATCTGGCTTTAACCTTCTCCACAACAGTATCACAGACCTGCCTGTTGTGTTCCTTGGTTTTCATAATGCTCTCTGTGCTTTAAACAGAACACTGAGACTATCACAGAGCAGGTGCATTTATACAGAGAATAGATTACACACAGGTGGCTTATATTTATCATCATCAGTCATTTAGGACAACATTAGATCATTCAGAGATCCTCTATGAACTTCTGGGGTGAGTTTGCTGCACTGAAAGTAAAGGGGCCGAATAATATTGCACGCCCCAATTTTCTGTTTTTTATTTTTTAAAAAAGTTTAAAATAGGCAATAAATTTCGTTCAACTTCACAATTGTGTCCCACTTGTTGTTGAGTTGATTCTTCACCACAAAATTTAAATGCTTATCTTTATGTTTGAAGCCTGAAATGTGGGAAATGGTTGAAAAAATCAAGGGAGCTGAATACTTTCACAAGGCACTGTATATATAAAATCAGTTCCCTCAGAAAATTGTCTCCCACTAAGAATGTTCTGGTTGCCTATGGCAACCAGGGTGCATCTTTCAGCATTGAGGCTGCTGAGGTAAAGTGAAAGCTGAGCTCTGGTTACTAGACCCTTATCAAGCGTAACCAATAATCAATTTATCTATTCCCTATATAACATGAAGGAGATGAGCAGCATGCAGACATCACATGACCTGAAGATAGCTGCACTTTCATGGAGGCTGCTGACCGGTGCACTGTGGCACGGGTTGTGAGTGCCGGGGTTGCAGGATGCAGAGGTTTGGCTTCTGCAAGGATACTGGGTTCTATACGGAGGCTGCACGATGCTGTGTGTTTAAAGAGGTCAGCAGTGGTGTTTAAGGGCAGGACGCCCGTGCAGCAGGAGATGGAGGATCTGCTAAAGCAGGTAGAATAGTGTGTGTATGTATATATATATATATATATATATATATATATATATACACAGTTAGGTCCAGAAATATTTGGACAGTGACACAAGTTTTGTTATTTTAGCTGTTTACAAAAACATGTTCAGAAATACAATTATATATATAATATGGGCTGAAAGTGCACACTCCCAGCTGCAATATGAGAGTTTTCACATCCAAATCGGAGAAAGGGTATAGGAATCATAGCTCTGTAATGCATAGCCTCCTCTTTTTCAAGGGACCAAAAGTAATTGGACAAGGGACTCTAAGGGCTGCAATTAACTCTGAAGGCGTCTCCCTCGTTAACCTGTAATCAATGAAGTAGTTAAAAGGTCTGGGGTTGATTACAGGTGTGTGGTTTTGCATTTGAAAGCTGTTGCTGTGACCAGACAACATGCGGTCTAAGGAACTCTCAATTGAGGTGAAGCAGAACATCCTGAGGCTGAAAAAAAAAGAAAAAATCCATCAGAGAGATAGCAGACATGCTTAAAGTAGCAAAATCAACAGTCGGGTACATTCTGAGAAAAAAGGAATTGACTGGTGAGCTTGGGAACTCAAAAAGGCCTGGGCGTCCACGGATGACAACAGTGGTGGATGATCGCCGCATACTTTCTTTGGTGAAGAAGAACCCATTCACAACATCAACTGAAGTCCAGAACACTCTCAGTGAAGTAGGTGTATCTGTCTCTAAGTCAACAGTAAAGAGAAGACTCCATGAAAGTAAATACAAAGGGTTCACATCTAGATGCAAACCATTCATCAATTCCAAAAATAGACAGGCCAGAGTTAAATTTGCTGAAAAACACCTCATGAAGCCAGCTCAGTTCTGGAAAAGTATTCTATGGACATATGAGACCAAGATCAACCTGTACCAGAATGATGGGAAGAAAAAGGTTTGGAGAAGAAATGGAACGGCACATGATCCAAGGCACACCACATCCTCTGTAAAACATGGTGGAGACAACGTGATGGCATGGGCATGCATGGCTTTCAATGGCACTGGGTCACTTGTGTTTATTGATGACATAGCAGACAAGAGTAGCCGGATGAATTCTGAAGTGTGCCGGGATATACTTTTAGCCCAGATTCAGCCAAATGCCGCAAAGTTGATCGGACGGCGCTTCATAGTACAGATGGACAATGACCAAAAGCATACAGCCAAAGCTACCCAGGAGTTCATGAGTGCAAAAAAGTGGAACATTCTGCAATGGCCAAGTCAATCACCAGATCTTAACCCAATTGAGCATGCATTTCACTTGCTCAAATCCAGACTTAAGACGGAAAGACCCACAAACAAGCAAGACCTGAAGGCTGCGGCTGTAAAGGCCTGGCAAAGCATTAAGAAGGAGGAAACCCAGCGTTTGGTGATGTCCATGGGTTCCAGACTTAAGGCAGTGATTGCCTCCAAAGGATTCGCAACAAAATATTGAAAATAAAAATTTTTTTTTGGGTTTGGTTTATTTGTCCAATTACTTTTGACCTCCTAAAATGTGGAGTGTTTGTAAAGAAATGTGTACAATTCCTACAATTTCTATCAGATATTTTTGTTCAAACCTTCAAATTAAACGTTACAATCTGCACTTGAATTCTGTTGTAGAGGTTTCATTTCAAATCCAATGTGGTGGCATGCAGAGCCCAACTCGCGAAAATTGTGTCACTGTCCAAATATTTCTGGACCTAACTGTGTATATATATATATATATATATACACACTGCCGGCTCCAGGTTTTTGTGGGCCCCGGGCGGAAGAGTCCCAGTGGGCCCCATAAACACGCAGACACACACACATACACAGATACGTATATATACATATTTAAAAACAAACTCACAAAATACTTATAAACAGACAAATCTATACAGTCATATACACTGACATACATTGATACACATCATATATGCCTACAGACAGACACACACAGCTCTGCTACATACAGACACACACACTGCTCTGCTGAATACATAGAGACACAGTGCTCTGCTGCATACATATGGACAGACACACACACACACACTGCTGCTGCATTCATACATACAGACACACACATACTGCTCTGCTGCATACATACATACAGAATAGAAAAGAGGGGCGTGCACACTAATTTGAGGGTGAGGTGCTAGTGAATGGGAGAATCCCTTTAGTATACATATAGAAGTACACTGCACACTTAATGAAGTGAATAATGTATTAATTTATTGAAAATTCAAAAAAGCCATGCTAAGGAAAATGAACTAAAGACAGAAAATTGCTCTGACGTTGCGGCCACAGGCCTTGTTCACAGAGTCTGCTGTGAAAAATAGAATACAAACAAATAAAATTAATTCAAACAAATAGTTTTTTTGCTACTTAGCGAAATTGTAAGAAGGTGAACATAAATATCGCGGGAGATATTAGAAAAATATACATATATACAAACATACATATATATATATATATATATATATATATATATATATATATACTGTGAGGTAGCACGGTCGGCTGTGCAGCAGAAGACACGGGATCCAGGCATTAAGGTTCACAGCACACGGTTTTAATGTCCAAACAAAAGTCCATAACACAATACATGTGCCTCTCCAGCAGAAAACTCAGGAAGTTCTGTTCACTTCCTCACACCCGGCACACCTGCCCTTGTTCCTGATTCTATTTAACCCTTCCTTCAGCCTGTAGGGAAACAGCATTAACCCTATAGTGGATTTACTTTCTATCATGGAGTGAGCACAACCGGGGCGAGACATACCGGCCGTCATAGATAACCCCGGTCACAGTCTCACATACCCCCCCCCTCAGTTCAAGCGTGCGGGGTTGAACTCCAGCCATCAAACACGGGCCGCGGGGCAAGGCATCGGCGTTGCCCTGCAACCTACCGGCCCGGTGTTCAACCGTAAACCGGAAGTTCTGCAGAGAAAGGAACCACCGGGTAACCCGGGCATTCCGTTCCTTGGCGGACCTCATCCAGACCAGTGGAGAGTGATCCGTCACCAAGCGAAACTGCCGTCCCAGCAGGTAATAGCGTAGGGACTCCAAGGCCCACTTGATCGCCAGGCACTCCTTCTCCACTACGCTATAATTCCGCTCGGGAGGGGTGAGCTTCCTACTCAAGAAGGTGACGGGGTGTTCCTCCCCCTGAACCCCCTGAGACAGCACTGCCCCCAGGCCGACCTCTGAGGCGTCAGTCTGTACTATGAACTCCTTCCGGAAATCAGGGTTGACCAGAACGGGCTGTCCGCACAGGACCTCCTTCAGGGCCCGGAAGGAGTCCTCGGCCTGCGGAGTCCAGAGCACCATGACGGACTTCTTGCCTTTGAGAAGGTCCGTCAAGGGGGCTGATAGTCCCGCAAAATCCTTTACAAACCTCCTGTAGTACCCCACGATACCCAGGAAGGCCCTAACCTGCTTCGTGGTCAGGGGTCTAGGCCACTTCTGGATCGCCTCAACCTTGTTAATTTAGGGCTTGATCACTCCTTGGCCTATCACGTAGCCCAAGTAGCGGGCTTCCGTGAGTCCCAATGCACATTTCTTGGGATTGGCTGCTAATCCGGCTGTTCGAAGCGCGTCCACCACCGCTTGTACCTGTTCCAAGTGGGTCTGCCAATCGGAGCTGTAAATAATGATGTCATCCAGGTACGCTGATGCATACGCCTGGTGGGGTTCCAGCACTAAGTCCATCAACCTCTGGAACGTGGCCAGAGCGCCATGTAACCCAAAAGGCAAGACAACATAGTGGAAGAGACCCTCCGGCGTAACAAAAGCGGTTTTCTCCTTGGCGGACTCTGTTAGTGGTACCTGCCAGTACCCCTTGGTCAGGTCGAGCGTGGTAAAATATCGCGCCTGTCCCAGCCTATCAATCAGCTCATCCACCCGGGGCATGGGGTAGAGATCGAACTTGGATATTTCATTCAATCTCCTAAAGTCATTGCAGAACCTTAAGGAGCCATCGGGTTTTGGTATTAGGACAATCGGACTAGCCCATTCACTCCGGGATTTTTCGATGACCCCCAGGCGTAACATTGTCTTTACTTCCTCCGATATGGCTTGTCGTCGAGCCTCCGGTACCCGGTATGACTTCAGGCGTACCTTCAGGTGGGGCTCGGTGACAATATCGTGTCGTATCAGACTGGTCCTATCGGGCAGCTCGGAGAAGACATCGGGGTTCTGCTGAACCAACCGTCTGGCCTCTCGCCTCTGTTGCTTGGTGAGGGCTTCTCCAATCCTTACTTCCGGTTCATCCTCTCCGGAGGTCGCTGGAGCCGGATGTGAACGACCCGAAGAGGAGGGAGGTGGGGAAAAAACAGCCATCAGGCTTTCCCGTTCCTGCCAAGGTTTTAATAGGTTGACATGGTATATTTGTTCAGGTTTCCGCCTACCGGGCTGCAATACTTTATAGTTAACCACCCCGACTCTTTCCTTTATCTCGTAGGGGCCTTGCCACTGAGCCAGGAATTTACTCTCCGCCGTGGGGATTAATACCAACACCCGATCCCCGGGTTTAAAGGTCCGCACGGTGGCTTGTCTATTGTAGCGGCCGCTTTGCGCGGCCTGAGCCTCCTGTAAATGCTCCTTCACAATTGGCATGACCGCGCTTATGCGGTTCTGCATACCTAAAATGTGTTCGATCACACTTTTATGGGGGGTGGGCTCTTGCTCCCATGTTTCCTTTGCCAGGTCCAACAATCCCCGGGGATGTCGCCCGTATAACAATTCAAAAGGCGAAAACCCCGTGGATGCCTGTGGCACCTCTCGTATGGCAAACATCAAATAGGGAAGCATCATATCCCAATCTTTCCCGTCTTTTGAGATCACCCTTCTTAGCATGGTTTTCAGGGTTTTATTGAAACGCTCGACTAAACCGTCCGTTTGAGGATGATACACAGACGTACGCAACTGCTTGATCTGGAGTAGCCGGCATAGCTCTTTGGTCACTTTAGACATGAATGGGGTCCCCTGATCCGTAAGGATCTCCTTGGGCAACCCCACCCGGCAGAACACAGCAAACAACTCCCGAGCTATAAGCTTTGCTGCAGTATGTCTGAGAGGTATCGCCTCGGGATACCGGGTGGCATAGTCAACGATCACTAGAATGTGTTGGTGCCCTCGAGCGGACTTTACGAGGGGCCCCACCAGATCCATCCCTATCCGTTCAAAAAGGACTTCTATAATGGGTAACGGTACCAACGGACTGCGAAAATGGGTCAGGGGTGCAGTAAGCTGACACTCCGGGCAGGTTTCGCAGAACCGTTTTACCTCCCCAAAGACCCCGGGCCAATAGAACCTTTGCAATATTCGCTCCTGCGTTTTCTTGACCCCTAGGTGGCCACTCATCAGGTGTTTATGAGCCAAGTCGAGGACCCGCCGGCGATGCGGCTGGGGCACCACCAACTGTTCTACCCCCACGCCCCGTATTTCATCTACCCGGTAGAGTAAATCCTGCTTAAGAGCAAAATGGGGGTACCTTACCTGGGCACCGGGCAGCTGTGCCACCCCATCAACTACTGTCACCCGACTCCGAGCATGTATCAACGTAGGGTCCTGGAGTTGGGCTGTCCCAAACGTATCCGGGGACGCCTCCAACTCCGGGATGGGCTCGACCGTCTCAGCCTCTCCTGCCAATACCTCTAGGGGCGACCTACCGGGTTCACACTCTGTCCCTATCATGGTGACCCCTACGGCAGGTGTCCCGGATTCAGGATTGTAGGGCTCAGGTCCTGGACCAACCAATATCTGAGGGGACTTAGGGGGTCCCCTCCATAAAGTCCAAAAATAGGGCAGATCCCTTCCTAGGATCACGTCATAAGGAAGAGTGTCCCACCTCATGTTGCACCTGACCGCAAGGTGCTGTGATGGTGACAATCCCCGTGGGATAGTCGCGGCGGTCCCCATGTATGCAAACCACCCCCACAGTACGTCCTGTGGCCTTTACTTTAGCCCTCAAGGTGGATCGCACAAGGGTCACTAAGCTTCCGGAATCCAACAATCCTGTAACCGGACATCCATTCACCTGTATTTGGCACAAGTGGGGCTCCGTCTCTGGGGAGACCAGGTCAGCGGTACACACCACCTGAGCATACATTGAACCCCGCCGGGTAACCCCACAATCCATGGGCTCCGTGGTGAGTGGACACTGGGATTCCATATGTCCCACCCGCTGGCACCGCCAACATCTAATGGGGACGGAAACCCCCTTGACGGGTTGCCGTTTAGGGTACAGAACCTTCCGGACCTCAGGAATGGCGGCCGCGGCCTCAGACGGGACGGTAGGGGACTCCTGCACCGTTGTCAGCGGTGGGTCCTTGGCCCTAGGCTTGGAGGGGCCGGACCGACGGGCGGTACGCAAAGTCTCAGTGTCCCGTATCAAGTCCTGCGTAGCCACATGCCGCTCTACCAGGGACACTAATTGGTCCAGGGTACTCGGGTCACCCTGTCCTACCCACCGTTGAACTGTGATGGGTAAAGTGCGCACAAAACGATCCACTACTACCCTTTCCACCATTTGCGCCGGGCTCAGAGTGTCAGGCTGCAACCACTTTTTTACAAGATGCAACAAGTCATAGGCCTGGGAGCGTACGGGTTTAGCTTCCTCAAAGAACCACTGATTTACCCGCTGAGCCCGTACATAGGTATTCACCCCCAACCGAGCCAGTATTTCGGCTTTCAGGGTCACATAGTCAATGGCGTCCTCGGTACAGAAGTCCAGGTACGCTTTTTGGGGTTCCCCCGTCAGATAGGGCGACAATACCTCAGCCCACTGCGGGGTCGGCAGTTTTTCCCGCTCGGCCACCCGCTCAAACACCGCCAGGAACGCTTCCACATCATCACCCGGGGTCATCTTTTGCAACGCTTGTCTCACCGCTTTCCGGACGCTGCCGTCGTCACCCGGTCCCAGGGTTGTTGCTGCCGGTCCGGCACGGATCGACTTGTCCAGGAGAACCATCTGTTCTTGGTGCCTTTTTTCCTGTAATTGCAAGGCTTGCTGCTGACGTGCATTGGCCTGATCCATCTGTTCTTGGAATTTTTTTTCCTGCACTTGCAAGGATTGGAGCAGGTGTGCATTGGTCTGTTGTTGCTGTGCATTAGCCTGTTGTTGCTGTGCATTAGCCTGTTGCTGCTGTGCATTAGCCTGAGCCAAATGTTTTAGTATGTCCTCCATGGCGTCGCCGGGTTTGGGCTGTAGTATAGCCGCTCGAATCCAGGACATGCGCAGCTGGGTCACCAGGGATGGATGCTACACCTCACCGGCTGTCATGCCCGCATTCTCCACCATATGTGAGGTAGCACGGTCGGCTGTGCAGCAGAAGACACGGGATCCAGGCATTAAGGTTCACAGCACACGGTTTTAATGTCCAAACAAAAGTCCATAACACAATACATGTGCCTCTCCAGCAGAAAACTCAGGGAGTTCTGTTCACTCCCTCACACCTGGCACACCTGCCCTTGTTCCTGATTCAATTTAACCCTTCCTTCAGCCTGTAGGGAAACAGCATTAACCCTATAGTGGATTTACTTTCTATCATGGAGTGAGCACAACCGGGGCGAGACATACCGGCCGTCATAGATAACCCCGGTCACAGTCTCACAATACATATATACACATACACGTACAATGCACATACATACATATAAACAAGTAGAACATGTCTAGAGTACAATAAGTCGAAATTACAGATTATGTCTGCCATAGACGAATTAGCAGGTATACTGAAATGGGAAAAAAGGCATTGGAGAGTGGAAAAAGGGGGGTAGAGTAACTGGTATCAGCATAAAGTGTAGGAAGAGAAATAGTAATGAGGAATAGAGTGTTGGAATAAACCAGGTATACTACCTGTCACTAATAGTTCTGTATTCCAGGGAGAATGCTAAAAAATAAGAATATAGGTATATATATATATATATGTGGAACCAGAGATATATAAACATTGAGGTAGAAATGAAAGTAGAAAAGTTACCTGTATCAATATATTAGTAGAGAGATTGCATATATGGTATGAATGGGGTATCAGGAACGCCTAGGATATATTCTCTATACATGAAATAAGAATAAGAAAATCAGCCCAGTATATGCATAGGATAGGAAAGTCTGGAAGATGTGATCTTACCCGAGCCTGTGTGGACGCCGGCGCTCACGTGCCTTGGCTGTATGGAACGGCTGCTGTCAGCTGTATCATCATCATAGTATCATCATAGTTTTTAAGGTTGAAGGGAGACTCTAAGTCCATCTAGTTCAACCCGTAGCCTAACATGTTGATCCAGAGGAAGGCAAAAAACCCCAATGTGGCAAACAAGTTCCAATGGGGAAAAAATTTCCTTCCTGACTCCACATCCGGCAATCAGACTAGTTCCCTGGATCAATACCCTGTCATAAAATCTAATATACATAACTGGTTATATTAAATTTTTCAAGAAAGGCATCCAGGCTCTGCTTAAATGTTAGTAGTGAATCACTCATTACAACATCATGCGGCAGAGAGTTCCATAGTCTCACTGCTCGTACAGTAAAGAATCCTCGTCTGTGATTATGATTAAACCTTCTTTCCTCAAGACGTAGCGGATGCCCCCGTGTTCCAGTCGCAGGCCTAGGTGTAAATAGATCTTTGGAAAGGTCTCTGTACTGTCCCCTCATATATTTATACATTGTGATTAGATCTCCCCTAAGCCTTCGTTTTTCCAGACTAAATAACCCCAAGTTTAATAACCTGTCTTCGTATTGCAGCCCCCCCATTCCTCTAATAATCTTGGTCGCTCTTCTTTGCACCCTCTCCAGTTCAGCTATGTCCTTCTTATATATCGGTGACCAGAATTGTACACAGTATTCTAAGTGCGGTCGCACTAGTGACTTGTACAGAGGTAGAACTATATTTTTTTCATGAACACTTATACCTCTTTTAATACATCCCATTATTTTATTAGCCCTGGCAGCAGCTGCCTGACACTGTCCACTAAAGTGAAGTTTACCATCCACCCATACACCCAAGTCTTTTTCTGTGTCTGTTTTACCCAGTGTTCTACAATTAAGTACATAATCATAAATGTTATTTCCTCTACCCAAGTGCATGACCTTACATTTATCTACATTAAACTTCAATTGCCACTTCTCAGCCCAATCCTCCAATTTACATAAATCTCCCTGTAATATAAAATTATCCTCCTCTGTATTGATTACCCTGCAGAGTTTAGTATCATCTGCAAATATTGAAATTCTACTCCGCATGCCCCCAACAAGGTCATTTATAAATATGTTGAAAAGAAGCGGGCCCAATACTGACCCCTGTGGTACCCCACTATGAACTGAGACCCAGTCCGAGTACGTACCATTAATAACCACCCTTTGTTTCCTATCACTGAGCCAGTTTTTAACCCAGTTACACATATTTTCCCCTATCCCCATTATTCTCATTTTATGTACCAACCTTTTGTGTGGCACCGTTTCAAAAGCTTTTGAAAAGTCCATATACACAACATCCACTGCATTTCCCTGGTCCAGGCTTGAACTTACCTCTTCATAGAAGCTGATCAAATTAGTTTGACAGGATCGATCCCTCATAAACCCATGTTGATACTCTGTCATAAGGTTATTTTCCTTGAGATACTCCAGTATAGCATCTCTCAAGAAACCCTCAAGGATTTTACCAACCGTAGAGGTTAAACTTACCGGCCTATAATTTCCCGGCTCAGTTTTTGTCCCCTTTTTGAATATTGGCACCACATTTGCTATGCGCCAGTCCTGCGGTACCGACCCTGTTATTAAGGAATCTGAGAAGATTAAAAATAATGGTCTATCTATCACAGAACTCAATTCCTGTAGTACTCTGGGGTGTATGCCATCCGGGCCCGGAGATTTGTCACCCTTAGTGATTTCGAGGCGGCGGCGTACTTCCTGCTGGGTTAAGCAGGTAATATTCAAGGGTGAATTTATGGCATCACTGGTCATGTCATCTGCCATGGCATTTTCTTGTATAAAAACCGTAGAAAAAAAGTCATTCAGCAGGTTGGCTTTACCCTCATCCCCTTCCACCATTTCACCAAGACTATTTTTAAGGGGGCCAACACTATCGCTTTTCAGTTTTTTACTGTTTATGTAGTTAAAGAATATTTTAGGATTATTTTTACTTTCTCTCGCAATGAGTCTCTCTGTCTCAAACTTAGCTAACTTAATTTGCTTTTTACATATTTTATTTAATTTTCTATAATTATATAATGCCTCATCACTACCTACCCTCTTTAATTCTTTTAAGGCTTTCTGTTTTTCTTTTATTGCTTCCCTTACAGCTCTATTTAGCCATAGGGGTTTCCTCCTATTTCTAGCATGTTTGTTCCCATAGGGTATATTTTCTGCACAAGCCCTATTCAGGATGCTCATAAAAGTCTCCCATTTGCTTTGTGTACTTTTATTACTTAGTACATCATCCCAGTTTATTGCACTAAGATCATCTCTCAACCGTTTAAAATTTGCTTTCCTGAAGTTTAGTGTCCTTGTAGCCCCTCTACTATACATCTTACTAAAGAATACATGAAAACTTATTATTTTGTGATCACTATTCCCCAAGTAACCCCCAACTTGTATATTTGATATGCGGTCTGGCCTATTGGTTAGTACAAGGTCTAGTAGTGCTCCCCCTCTTGTGGGGTCCTGTACCATTTGTGAAAGGTAATTATCTTTCATTGCTATCAAAAATCTATTTCCTTTGCTGGAACTGCAAGTTTCTGTTCCCCAATTTATATCAGGATAGTTAAAGTCCCCCATAATAATTACCTCTCCGAGACTCGCTGCTTTATCAATTTGCTTTATGAGGAGATTCTCTACCTCTTCCATAATATTCGGCGTCTTATAACACACCCCTATCAGTATTTTATTATTCACTCTCCCCCCCCTTATCTCCACCCATAGGGACTCTACATTCTCAGTACCCTCACATATGTTGTCACGCAGGATGGGTTTTAAGGATGATTTTACATATAGACACACACCTCCCCCTCGCTTATTTGTACGGTCATTCCTGAATAGGCTATAACCCTGTAAATTAACAGCCCAGTCATAGCTCTCATCCAGCCATGTCTCTGATATCCCCACTATATCATAATTTTCTTCCAACAATATTAATTCTAATTCCTCCACCTTATTTGTGAGGCTTCGGGCATTAGTGTACATGCACGTTACATTTGACTCTGTACCTGTATTCCTGCTTACTGTATTAACTGTCCTAACCCTTCCCCCCGTACCACCCCCAATTTCATTACTTGTGCCCTGGTCACTATCTGCACTACATTCCCCTTCTATAAAGTGAATACCCTCGCCCCCCATTCCTAGTTTAAACACTGCTGTTAAGCTGTGTTATGGCGCTTTAAATGCAGAGACAGATGGGATGGGACTGACGTCCCGGACCCACGTGGTTCGCCCCCATATGATCGGGTCATTAGCATCCCGCGCAAGCGTGGTGGCAGGGGATTAGGAGGAGAGGTGACCTAACGCGCCTGCGTGGTCAACACACCCCTGTGTTGAAGTGTGTCATATCGCGGGAGAGGAGGTGACGTTGCACGCAGGCGCAAACATCACCTCCTCAAAGCCCGAACAGGAGAGGGTGTATACGGGCAGGAGGGATCGGGTCGTGACGTCACCGCGCGCGGTCCTCATGACCGCCCCTGTTTTGCAAAGACAGCAGGTTGCCATGGTATGAACCTGACGCCGCGCGCCTGCGCGATCGTCAGTGAGAGGTTCAACAGGACCGAAACAGGGAAAAGAAGGGAAAAAAAAGGGGGGGTGTTATCTAGAGCTGTCAGGGCCTAAGGAAGTGTTAGACCGTAGGAGTGGTGGCAAAGTGTCATCATAACACACCCGGCCAGATGAGACCTAGAGATTACAAAAAGGGGGGAGGGAGGAAGGGAGGGGGCGGGGGGCGGTGGAGGGGGGGGGAGGGGTAGGAAAGGATCCTAATGTAAATATAGAAAATAAGAAATAAAGTAGCCGTACAGCCTATACTAAGGGAATTAAGAATCGAAAAGGTAGAAGAAGAGAGGATGAAAAGAGAAGGAAAGAAGAGAGGAAAAAAGGGGAAGAGAGGAGAAGAAGTGCAAAGTGCCGTACCAGTCTTACCCATCAGGACGGGATTTGGGAAGGGGAAGAGGAGCAGAGGAGTGAGGATCCATTTTATTGTAGATCATATATTCATGTCTGTTAGAAAAAATAAACAAAATGTTAGACCTCAATTACATAGACCATTCAATTTCCCTATTCAGACCAAACGGAGTTAATGTGTGCAGAGTATAAATCCAATAACTCTCTCTGTGTTTAAGCAGTTGTATGTGGTTCCCACCCCGTCTTGGGCGTTCTATTTTTTCTAAAACTTGGAATCTCAATTGAGAAACTGAATGTCGAGCTTCTTTGAAGTGATGTGGAATTGGGAGCCATGTTTTATTGCAACGTATTGTAGATTTATGACTGGCAATCCTATCCCGCACATGCTGTGTGGTTTCGCCTACGTATAACAAACCGCATGGGCACTTAACTACATATATAACGAAGTTAGAGTCACAGGTATAAAAATCTTTAATTGGGTAGGATTTGCCAGTTCTGGGGTGGGTCACAGAGCTGCCTTTGATAACATTGGAACAGGCCGCACAGCTGAGGCAGGGCCTCAACGTCAGAGCAATTTTCTGTCTTTAGTTCATTTTCCTTTACATGGCTTTTTTGAATTTTCAATAAATTAATACATTATTCACTTCATTGAGTGTGCAGTGTACTTCTATATGTATACTAAAGGGATTCTCCCATTCACTAGCACCTCACCCTCAAATTAGTGTGCACGCCCCTCTTTTCTATTGACTAAGACTGTGTCGGCTGTTGCACCTGTGAACACTAATGTCGTCTGACATTTTTGCATATGATAATCAGACAAGTAGTCACATCATCTCTAGAGTAACAAACTCTTCTGAGTTTCTTAAAATCCCTGCAAAGGAACTTAGAACATGAGATTTGGAGAAGGAGAAGAGGAAACTTATCTCATATGATCTACATTGCACCACTTTGGCAGAGTATTTTCGCCAGAACAAGATTCCAAGGGGCCTTAGATGTCACCAAAAACCTACACTCTTTTCTGAGAACGAAGACTACTGTAAGAAATTTCAAGGCATTCTGAACAAGTGTTCCCTTGATATTATTACTTTGACTGTAGAACATCTTCAGATTGCCATCGAAGAGTCCAACAACAAAATCTCAGCAATTGAAACCCAGCTGGCCACAACTCTCTCTACGTCTGAACTACAGAATTTGAAAACCCAACTTGACACAACCCTTGAGGAATTCAAGAAGTCCTTACAGGAGAAAAAAAGACAGAAATTTCAACGCGATAACGCCGACTATCTTTCCAACAGGGTCTACCGTTGGAACGAACCCACTGACAATAGGCCATGGCGACGTGGCCCTGGTATACGAAGACAAGACTCTGCCAGCTCTGGAAGCGATTCAAGCAGCAGTATACGTCCAGCCCCCCTTTTTTTAGAGAAAGGACAGAGAAAAAAACGCGGACCAGGAGGTCCTATTATCGCACCAACAGACAGGATCACACGCTCCCAAGTAAGACGCCTAACTTAATCATTAATATCTCTGATTATACTCTGTCTCATGCTGAAATGTCGTTATTAAATAAGGGTTTAACTTTTTGCCCAACACCATCTTGGGACACTTTTGAATTAGAATGTGACCTACAGAGATTTTACAGAAATATCAGATTGAAAGCCCATTTTGGTACAAAATCTGACATAACACCTCAGCCTAACATCACCCCTGAGGTCCCCCAAACATCATTATGCCTTAACCAATTGGGCCTGAGGAATAAGAGTAACTTTATGCCACCCCATACCAACCACGCAGTTGAGGCGTATATTAACCTAATTCAAAAAGACATTGATCACCTTATTCGTGATTATAAAGTAGGGAAATACCCCACACATAGTAATCTAAGTGAAGTTGAGAGGCAGGCACTCCATTCTAGTCGTAATAACTCGAATATAATTATTAAACAAGCTGATAAAAGGGGAGGTATAGTTGTTATGAACAAATCAACCTACCTTAATGAAATTAAAAGACAACTATCAGACACCAATACTTACACTAAGATACCTCAAGACCCCACGTTCAGAATCCAGCGTCTTATTCATAATGTTCTCTCTCACTTTGCAGCCAGAAAGGTCATCGACAATAAAACCGTCACATTCCTTACCAATTCCCATCCAATTACTCCAGCTCTCTATATCTTACCGAAAATCCATAAATCTCTACAGAATCCTCCGGGACGCCCTATTGTGGCTTCCACGGACTCCGTGTTAGCTCCTTTATCCATCTTTCTAGAAAAATTCCTCACGCCATTCGCTAAACAAACTAAATCTTTCATATTGGATACAGGTGATTTTCTAACAAAAATTAAAAATTTAAATCACATACCTCCTGATAGTATCCTAGTGACTATGGACGTGAATAGTTTGTATACTTCCATTATCCATGACCTCGGGATAGATGCAGTTAAATCTACATTAGAAGGATCTGATATAGCCGAAGATACTAAGGACTTTTGTCTACAACTACTTAATATTGTCTTGAGGGAAAACTTCTTCCTTTTTGGGGATGAATATTTCCTTCAAATTCGTGGAACCGCGATGGGGTCCAACGTGGCCCCCGCATATGCCAATCTATACATGAATGCTTTTGAGACATCACATGTATACCTCCACCATCTTTTTGACAATATTATTTGCTGGTATCGTTACATTGACGATGTTTTTTTCATTTGGAACAACGACACAACTATCCTAGAAACCTTCATCAGTGACCTTAATTCCATCAGAGAGGAACTATCTTTTACTCATACCTTTAGCCACACAGAGGTAGTTTTCCTGGACACCAGAATTTCAAAAAATCAATTAGGCAAATTAAGTTCTGACATCTATACTAAACCGACCGACTGTAATGGATTACTCTCTTTCAACAGCTGCCACCCGAAGGCCATAAAAACTAGTTTACCAAGATCACAATTTACAAGGGTACGCCGAATTGTCATGGATAAGGAGGTCCTACCTCTGCGCTTAAATGCCATGTCACAAAAATTCCAAGAGCGTAATTATCCTCTTACGCTCTTGAAACGAGAGAAAGAACGAGCCCTCAACTATAGCGATCCAGCTACGGAATCCAAATCACAATCTCAACGAATTCCATTTGTACACAAATATCATCCTATAGTATCTAAAGTACAACATATCATTAAAAAACATTGGCCTCTTCTGCAAAAAGCACATCCAGAGATTGATCCTTTTGTTCCACCACCTCTTATGTGTATGAAAAGATCCCCTAATTTACATGATCACTTAATTAGAGCGGATGTAGGCCCGATTCACCGCAATCCAGTTCAAACCTTTCTAGGCCCGAAACGGACAGGGACTTTTCCCTGCCTCAGCTGTGCGGCCTGTTCCAATGTTATCAAAGGCAGCTCTGTGACCCACCCCAGAACTGGCAAATCCTACCCAATTAAAGATTTTTATACCTGTGACTCTAACTTCGTTATATATGTAGTTAAGTGCCCATGCGGTTTGTTATACGTAGGCGAAACCACACAGCATGTGCGGGATAGGATTGCCAGTCATAAATCTACAATACGTTGCAATAAAACTTGGCTCCCAATTCCACATCACTTCAAAGAAGCTCGACATTCAGTTTCTCAATTGAGATTCCAAGTTTTAGAAAAAATAGAACGCCCAAGACGGGGTGGGAACCACATACAACTGCTTAAACACAGAGAGAGTTATTGCACCACGCAGCAACTGAAGTGAATTGCGCTGTCAGCGGGGACGTTACTGAGGTAATGCTGGTGTGTGTGTGTGCGGTGATGATGGGTGCAGTAGTGCCGGTGTGTGTGCAGTGATGATGAGGGCTGTAGTGTCGGGATGTGTGCCATGATGTCGGGGTGTGTGCGGTGAAGATGTGGGCGGTAATGTCGGGATGTGTGCGGTAATGTCAGGATGTGTGCGGCAATGTCGGGATGTGTGCTGTAATGTCGGGATGTGTGCGGTAATGTCGGGATCTGTGCGGTGATGTTGGGGGGTGGGCGGTAATGTCGGGATGTGTGCGGTAATATCAGGATATGTGCGGTGATGTCGGGATGTGTGCTGTAATGTCGGGATGTGTGCTGTAATGTCGGGATGTGTGCGGGGATGTCGGGGTGTGGGCGGTAATGTCGGGATGTGGGCGGTAATGTCAGGATGTGTGCAGTGATGTCGGGATGTGTGCTGTAATGTCGGGATGTGTGCGGTAATGTCGGGATGTGTGCGGTGATATGGGGATGTGTGCGGTAGTGTCAGGATGTGTGCAGTGATGTTGGGATGTGTGCGGTAATGTCGGGATGTGTGCGGTAATGTCGGGGTGTGTGCAGTTATGTCGGGATGTGTGCGGTGATGTGGGGATGTGTGCGGTAGTGTCAGGATGTGTGCAGTGATGTTGGGATGTGTGCGGTAATGTCGGGATGTGTGCGGTAATGTCAGGATGTGTGCGGTGATGTCGGGATGTGTGCTGTAATGTTGGGATGTGTGCGGTAATGTCGGGATTTGTGCGGTGATGTTGGGGTGTGGGCGGTAATGTCGGGATGTGTGCGGTAATATCAGGATATGTGCGGTGATGTCGGGATGTGTGCTGTAATGTCGGGATGTGTGCTGTAATGTCGGGATGTGTGCTGGGATGTCGGGGAGTAGGCGGTAATGTCGGGATGTGGGCGGTAATGTCAGGATGTGTGCAGTGATGTCGGGATGTGTGCTGTAATGTCGGGATGTGTGCGGTAATGTCGGGATCTGTGTGGTGATATGGGGATGTGTGCGGTAGTGTCAGGATGTGTGCAGTGATGTTGGGATGTGTGCGGTAATGTCGGGATGTGTGCGGTAATGTCAGGGTGTGTGCAGTTATGTCGGGATGTGTGCGGTGAGGTGGAGATTTGTGCGGTAGTGTCAGGATGTGTGCAGTGATGTTGGGATGTGTGCGGTAATGTCGGGATGTGTGCGGTAATGTCGGGGTGTGTGCAGTTATGTCGGGATGTGTGCGGTAATGTCGGGATGTGTGCGGTAATGTCGGGATGTGTGCGGTAATGTCGGGATGTGTGCGGTAATGTCGGGATGTGTGCAGTGATGTCGGGATGTGTGCAGTGATGTCGGGGTATGTGCGGTAATGTCGGGATGTGTGCGGTAATGTCGGGATGTGTGCGGAGATGTCGGGATGTGTGCGGTAATGTTGGGGTGTGTGCGGTAATGTCGAGGTGTGTGCAGTGATGTCGGGGTGTGTACGGTAATGTCGGGATGTGTGCAGTGATGTCGGGGTGTGTGCGGTAATGTTGGGGTGTGTGCGGTGATGTTGGGATGTGTGTGGTAATGTCGGGATGTGTGCGGTAATGTCGGGATGTGTGCGGTAATCTCGGGATGTGTGCAGTGATGTTGGGATGTGTGCGGTGATGTCGCGATGTGTGCGGTAATGTCGGGATGTGTGCGGTGATGTCGGGATGTGTGCGGTAATGTCGGGATGTGTGCGGTGATGTCGAGATGTGTGCTGTAATGTCGGGAGGTGTGCGGTAATGTCGGGATGTGTGCGGTAATGTCGGGATGCGGTAATGTCGGGATGTGTGCGGTAATGTCGGGATTTGTGCGGTAATGTCGGGATGTGTGCAGTGATGTCGGGGTATGTGCGGTAATGTCGGGATGTGTGTGGTGATGTCGGGATGTGTGCGATAATGTCGCGATGTTTGCGGTGATGTCGGGAGGTGTGCGGTGATGTCGGGGTGTGTGCGGTGATGTCGGGATGTGTGCGGTGATGTCAGGATGTGTGCGGTGATGTCGGGGTGTGTGTGGTGATGTCGGGATGTGTGCGGTAATGTCGGGATGTGTGCAGTGATGTCGGGGTGTGTGCAGTAATGTCGGGATGTGTGCAGTAATGTCGGGATGTGTGCGGTAATGTCGGGATGTGTGCGGTAATGTCGGGGGGGGGGGGTGTGGTAATGTCGGGGTGTGTGCAGTGATGTCGGGGTGTGTACGGTAATGTCGGGATGTGTGCGGTAATGTCGGGATGCGGTAATGTCGGGATGTGTGCGGTAATGTCGGGATGTGTGCAGTGATGTCGGGATGTGTGTAGTGATGTCGGGGTGTGTGCGGTAATATCGGGATGTGTGTGGTGATGTCGGGATGTGTGCGGTAATGTCGGGATGTGTGCGGTGATGTCGGGATGTGTGCAGTGATGTCAGGATGTGTGCGGTGATGTCGGGGTGTGTGCGGTAATATCGGGATGTGTGTGGTGATGTCGGGATGTGTGCGGTAATGTCGGGATGTGTGCGGTGATGTCGGGATGTGTGCAGTGATGTCAGGATGTGTGCGGTGATGTCGGGAGGTGTGCGGTGATGTCGGGGTGTGTGCGGTAATGTCGGGGTGTGTGCAGTAATGTCGGGATGTGTGCGGTAATGTCAGGATGTGTGCGGTAATGTCGGGGGGGGGGTGGTAATGTCGGGGTGTGTGCAGTGATGTCGGGGTGTGTGCAGTAATGTCGGGATGCGGTAATGTCGGGATGTGTGCGGTACTGTCGGGATGTGTGCGGTAATGTCGGGATGTGTGCAGTGATGTCGGGATGTGTGTAGTGATGTCGGGGTGTGTGCGATAATGTCGGGATGTGTGTGGTGATGTCGGGATGTGTGCGGTAATGTCGGGATGTGTGCAGTGATGTCGGGATGTGTGCGGTGATGTCAGGATGTGTGCGGTGATGTCGGGAGGTGTGCGGTGATGTCGGGGTGTGTGCGGTGACGTCTGGGTGTGTGCGGTGATGTCGAGATGTGTGCGGTAATGTCGGAATGTGTGCGGTAATGTCGGGATGTGTGCAGTAATGTCGGGATGCGGTAATGTCGGGATGTGTGCGGTACTGTCGGGATGTGTGCGGTAATGTCGGGATGTGTGCAGTGATGTCGGGATGTGTGTAGTGATGTCGGGGTGTGTGCGATAATGTCGGGATGTGTGTGGTGATGTCGGGATGTGTGCGGTAATGTCGGGATGTGTGCAGTGATGTCGGGATGTGTGCGGTGATGTCAGGATGTGTGCGGTGATGTCGGGAGGTGTGCGGTGATGTCGGGGTGTGTGCGGTGACGTCTGGGTGTGTGCGGTAATGTCAGAATGTGTGCGGTAATGTCGGGATGTGTGCGGTAATGTCGAGATGTGTGCGGTAATGTCGGGATGTGTGCGGTAATGTCGGGATGTGTGCGGTAATGTCGGGGTGTGTGCAGTAATGTCGGGATGTGTGCAGTAATGTCGGGATGTGTGCGGTAATGTCGGGGTGTGTGCGGTAATGTCGGGGTGTGTGCAGTGATGTCGGGGTGTGTACGGTAATGTTGGGATGTGTGCGGTAATGTCGGGATGCGGTACTGTCGGGATGTGTGCGGTAATGTCGGGATGTGTGCAGTGATGTCGGGGTGTGTGCGGTAATGTCGGGATGTGTGTGGTGATGTCGGGATGTGTGTGGTAATGTCGGGATGTGTGCGGTGATGTCGGGATGTGTGCGGTGATGTCAGGATGTGTGCGGTGATGTCGGGAGGTGTGCAGTGATGTCGGGGTATGTGCGGTGATGTCGGGGTGTGTGCGGTGATGTCGGGATGTGTGCGGTGATGTCGGGAGGTGTGCGGTGATGTCGGGGTGTGTGCGGTGATGTCAGGGTGTGTGTGCGGTGATGTCGAGGTGTGTGCGGTAATGTCAGGATGTGTGCGGTAATGTCAGGATGTGTGCGGTAATGTTGGGGTGTGTGCGGTGATGTCAGGATGTGTGCGGTGATGTCGGGAGGTGTGTTGTGATGTCAGGGTGTGTGCGGTGATGTCTGGGTGTGTGCGGTGATGTCGGGATGTGTGCGGTAATGTCGGGATGTGTGCAGTGATGTCGGGATGTGTGCAGTGATGTCGGGAGGTGTGCGGTGATGTCGGGGTGTGTGCAGTGATGTCGGCATGTGTGCGGTGATGTCGGGATGTGTGCGGTAATGTCGGGATGTGTGCAGTGATGTCGGGATGTGTGCAGTGATGTCGGGAGGTGTGCGGTAATGTCGGGGTGTGTGCGGTAATGTCGGGGTGTGTGCGGTAATGTCGGGATGTGTGCGGTAATGTCGGGGGGGGGGGGGTGTGGTAATGTCGGGGTGTGTGCAGTAATGTCGGGATGTGTGCGGTAATGTCGGGATGTGTGCGGTAATGTCGGGGGGGGGGTGTGGTAATGTCGGGGTGTGTGCAGTGATGTCGGGGTGTGTACGGTAATGTCGGGATGTGTGCGGTAATGTCGGGATGCGGTAATGTCGGGATGTGTGCGGTAATGTCGGGATGTGTGCAGTGATGTCGGGATGTGTGTAGTGATGTCGGGGTGTGTGCGGTAATATCGGGATGTGTGTGGTGATGTCGGGATGTGTGCGGTAATGTCGGGATGTGTGCGGTGATGTCGGGATGTGTGCAGTGATGTCAGGATGTGTGCGGTGATGTCGGGGTGTGTGCGGTAATATCGGGATGTGTGTGGTGATCTCGGGATGTGTGCGGTAATGTCGGGATGTGTGCGGTGATGTCGGGATGTGTGCAGTGATGTCAGGATGTGTGCGGTGATGTCGGGAGGTGTGCGGTGATGTCGGGGTGTGTGCGGTAATGTCGGGGTGTGTGCAGTAATGTCGGGATGTGTGCGGTAATGTCGGGGGGGGGGGTGGTAATGTCGGGGTGTGTGCAGTGATGTCGGGGTGTGTACGGTAATGTCGGGATGTGTGCAGTAATGTCGGGATGCGGTAATGTCGGGATGTGTGCGGTACTGTCGGGATGTGTGCGGTAATGTCGGGATGTGTGCAGTGATGTCGGGATGTGTGTAGTGATGTCGGGGTGTGTGCGATAATGTCGGGATGTGTGTGGTGATGTCGGGATGTGTGCGGTAATGTCGGGATGTGTGCGGTGATGTCGGGATGTGTGCGGTGATGTCAGGATGTGTGCGGTGATGTCGGGAGGTGTGCGGTGATGTCGGGGTGTGTGCGGTGACGTCTGGGTGTGTGCGGTGATGTCGAGATGTGTGCGGTAATGTCGGAATGTGTGCGGTAATGTCGGGATGTGTGCGGTAATGTCGAGATGTGTGCGGTAATGTCGGGATGTGTGCGGTAATGTCGGGATGTGTGCGGTAATGTCGGGGTGTGTGCAGTAATGTCGGGATGTGTGCAGTAATGTCGGGATGTGTGCGGTAATGTCGGGGTGTGTGCGGTAATGTCGGGGTGTGTGCAGTGATGTCGGGGTGTGTACGGTAATGTTGGGATGTGTGCGGTAATGTCGGGATGCGGTACTGTCGGGATGTGTGCGGTAATGTCGGGATGTGTGCAGTGATGTCGGGGTGTGTGCGGTAATGTCGGGATGTGTGTGGTGATGTCGGGATGTGTGTGGTAATGTCGGGATGTGTGCGGTGATGTCGGGATGTGTGCGGTGATGTCAGGATGTGTGCGGTGATGTCGGGAGGTGTGCAGTGATGTCGGGGTATGTGCGGTGATGTCGGGGTGTGTGCGGTGATGTCGGGATGTGTGCGGTGATGTCGGGAGGTGTGCGGTGATGTCGGGGTGTGTGCGGTGATGTCAGGGTGTGTGTGCGGTGATGTCGAGGTGTGTGCGGTAATGTCAGGATGTGTGCGGTAATGTCAGGATGTGTGCGGTAATGTTGGGGTGTGTGCGGTGATGTCAGGATGTGTGCGGTGATGTCGGGAGGTGTGTCGTGATGTCAGGGTGTGTGCGGTGATGTCTGGGTGTGTGCGGTGATGTCGGGATGTGTGCGGTAATGTCGGGATGTGTGCAGTGATGTCGGGATGTGTGCAGTGATGTCGGGAGGTGTGCGGTGATGTCGGGGTGTGTGCAGTGATGTCGGCATGTGTGCGGTAATGTCGGGGTGTGTGCGGTAATGTCGGGGTGTGTGCGGTAATGTCGGGATGTATGCGGTAATGTCAGGGTGTGTGCGGTGATGTCAGGGTGTGTGCGGTGATGTCGGGAGGTGTGCGGTGATGTCGGGGTGTGTGCGGTGATGTCGGGATGTGTGCGGTAATGTCGGGATGTGTGCGGTAATGTTGGGGTGTGTGCGGTGATGTTGGGATGTGTGCGGTGATGTCAGGAGGTGTGCGGTGATGTCGGGGTGTGTGCGATGATGATGAGGGCTCTCTCTCTCGGCTAAAGAAAACTTATTTCACTGGAATCCGTGGCCTTTATCATCACACTTTTTGCAACGCAAGTGTGAAACTAGCTAAAGGACGGCAGCCACAGTTTCCTGCCGAGGACTGCGGTCTCCGGAACTCGGCCCGGGGGCAGCAGAACTGAAGGAGAGTGGGCCCGGCCCAGGGGCAGCTGAAGTGACGAGGCCGAGTGGGCCCCCCCAGCTCTCCAGGGCCCCGGCATTTGCCTGGGTATGCCGGGTGCTGACGCCGGCCCTGTGTATATATATATATATATATATATATATATATATATATATACTCACACACACGTACAGTATCTATGTGCTGAACATGTTCTTCTGTCTCAAACCAGGATCGAACTGTTTGGCTATGTTTATGTTGTAGTAGAATTCTGCAATAAATTGGCGCCAGAGTAAGATCGCACATATATCTCCAACTACGGTGCCATTTTATTGAAGATACTGTCTGTGTGAATATCACCAGTCACCAGTTTGTTTCAGATGATGTTCACAGGCACAGTGTCTTCAATAAAATTACACCGCAGATTCCACCTGTATTTCATGGTATTAAATACCTCTCCAAATAGGGCTATTTTTTCTTATTTTTGAAAATAGTACACTTGTTTGTCTCCCAAAAGGCAAGATAATTTTTGAGGGACTTAATAAAAAGTCTAATCAGTTTGTGATTAGCAAATCAGTTATAGGCCCTAAAAAGAATATATTTTTAATAAATTATTATTTTATGTAATTAATAAATAAATAAAAGTAATACTTTTTCAATTCTAATTGAGAAACTATAACTTCTTCACTTTCAAAACGATACACCTCTTTTGTCTCCCTAATAAAAAGATAATTTTTGGGCAGCTTGTGAAAAAGCTATCACTTTTTTATTTAGCAATGTATTAGAGGGAATCTGTCACCACGTTTTTGCCACCTAATCTGAGAGCAGCATCATGTAGGGGCAGAGATCCTGATCCTAATTCTAATGATGTGTCACTTACTGGGCTGCATAGTGTAGTTTTGATAAAATCACTGTTTAGTCAGCAGTAGATTATCATTAGAGGACTACTTGTCCTGCTGCCAGGTAGTCCAGTATATTTATGAGCTCTGTATAATTGCTAGATCTACAGCAGAGAAAACAATTATTTTATTAAAATCACAGCAAACAGTTGTCTTTGTCTTTGTCTCTACATTATGCTGCTTACAGATGAGATAGCAAAAACCTGGTGACAGATTCTCTTTTAAAGGGAACCTATCAGGTCTTCTATGCCCTCGAACCCAGGTGCATTGATACCTGTATCTCCAAATTCCCTCCCTTACCAGCTTTCTTATAATCCTATTCACTATTATGAATGATTAACACTAAACCCTACTGAGGTAGTCATTTTGACTACTTTGCACCATGTATTTCTATATAGGTGTCACGAGTCCAGTAGTTCTAGTGTTAAAAAACTACTGATAAACCTTGCTGCCCTATCCTAACTAGGGCTTTGACTAGTCGAAGGGGCATTATTTCTCCAGACTAGTCGGCCCTCTTTCCATGTTAGCATACCCCTGTTGGCGTGATAACATGAATTCCACAAGTCAATGGGGGTCCCGCCGGAATGTGATGGGGGGTTATTTACAGGGGATTTAGGTAGTTTGTGACGCCACCCGTGGTGTGCGGTAATAAATAGTACCGCCGCTGCCGGAGCACCCGGGGTGATGGAGTGGGGCAGCTAGATGATGTTACACTCCACGGGTAGGGAAAGGCCCTGGGACACTGTCAGTCAGGTAACTCGCGGCCACCGCTGGATCCAGCGGTGGCCGCGGGTAACCTCAGTGACAGCAGCTGATCGCGCTACTCATCTCATTAGCTGCGTGGAGGTGACCGAAGCGGCGGTGTCTTCTGCTGCTCCTGTCATCTCCATGCAGCAGAGCTGGACGCGACGCTGGAGTCCGTGGAGTACGCCGGACAAGGAGGGTTTGTCGGGGTTAATAAATTGGTAATGAGGGAATTTGTTTGTTTTTTTATTTCTAATAAAGGATTTTTCGTGTGTGTGTTTTTTTTTTCTGTAACTTACAGATTAATCATGGAAGGTATCTCGGGGAGACGCCTGACATGATTAATCTAGGACTTATTGGCAGCTATGGGCTGCCAATAACTCCTTATTACCCCAATTTGCCAACGCACCAGGGTAAATCGGGAAGAGCCGGGTACAGCCCCAGAACTGTCGCATATAATGTATGCGGCAATTCTGGGCGGCTGCTGACTGATATTGTTAGGGTGGGGGGCTCCCCATAACGTGGAGCTCCCCATCCTGAGAATTACCAGCCTTCAGCCGTATGGCTTTATCTGGCTGGTATTAAAATGGGGGGGGACCGCACGCCGTTTTTTTTATTTATTTATTTATTTATTTCACTGCACAGTATAGACACGCCCACCGGCTGCTGTGATTGGGTACAGTTAGACAGCTGTCACTCAGCGTGGTGGGCGTGTGTGACTGCAACCAATCACAGGCGCCGGTGGGCGGGGAAAGCAGGGAATACGAGATTGATTAATGGGCGGCCGGCTTTTTCAAATTAGAAAAAGCCGCCGAAGCAGTGTGAACGCCGTGCAGCGCCGGTGATCGGGGAACGGTGAGTATGAGAGAGGGGGGGACACTTCAGTCACTCGGGGGATTAGCGGTCACCGGAGAATCCTTCACAGGTGACCGCTAATCAGTACACGGCACACAGACAGAGCCGCAGCATGAATATGAAGTCGGGTGAAGTTCACCCGAGTTCATTCTCATCCCGCTACTCTGTCTTCCGACATGTAGTAACCACATTTTGCATCACACACGTACATTTCACACGGACAACACATACACATGTCAGTTATTTCACTCACGCACACACGGACATTCCACACGCACATACGGCTAGCATACGGGATACACACGCAGGCCACACATACCATAAAAACGGACATAAAAAACGGAAAACGGACCCGAAAAACGGCCCGTTTTACACGGACGTGGTTTTCACGGATGTGTGGCGGAGCCCTAAGGGCTCCGCCACACATCCGTGAAACACGTGCGTGTTTGGTCCGTTTCCGTGTATACTGGAGACACGGCCAAACGTGCACCAATGTTACTATATCTGAGCGGTTACATTTGCGTTTTTGGTTATGTCCGTTAGTCCGTCTCCGTGATGCGTTTTGTGGGCCGTGTCAAACGCCAGCATGTCCGTTTTGTGCACGGAGAACGCATCCACGGACACCATTAAAATCAATGATTTGGTTCAAACAATTAATTAAACACGGATACGTGTTCTAATGGTGCGTGTGCGTGCTGCAGATTTAACAATTGTGAATGTAAAATCGGCCAGCAGGTGTAAGGTATAAGAATCGTGCAGGCGTGCTGCATTACTAGCTGGCTAGGCACATTGTGTGTATTTTCAAATGCACATGTATAAATCCTTTTCAGTGCTTTAAGTGTGTCTAAAAATTTAAAGAAAAAATGTCTCCCCGAGTTGATACAGAAAGAATTATCTCTGCTGTCGAACGGCATCCTGTACTGTGGGACACGAGAATGGAAGGCTACAGGGATCGGCTAATAGTGGAGAGGGCATGGGAGGATGTTGCCCAAGAACTTTTTCCAAACAATGGATGGGAGCGATGTTCTCCAGTTAAACGTGCTCGTTTTGGTAAGTTTTTTTTTTTTGGGTTCTATTATCTATTGTCATGTAAATATTTTTTCTTAAAATTATTTTATGTGTTTAAATTTGAAAATAGTATTATAAATTCTCCATTTTTTAAATAATTTTCAAACATACTCTATGTATATAGATTGAATTTATAATGTCCCATAATAGTAGCATGTTCAAATATACAGAACATATTGTTATTTTAACTTCTAAACATCCTTCACACAATTTGCAAATTTAATAATGTTTTTGTCTAAATGTCCGATTATTACAAGTCTATATTTTTTTTTTTTTTTTTTTATATCCCAAAAAAAAAAATGTGTAATGGTTTTTTTTTTGGATGAATTGTAACGATAGCTAATTTAATTATTATATTTATGACTCTACTAATTTGTTACATTTCATCTAAAAAATCTATGTGTAATACTATCTTTCGTGTTTCAAATATTTGTTATTTTACATCATTATTGATATGTTTTATGTAATTGTCTTTAAAAATATAATTTAAATTTTACAAAAACAATATACCAAAACAAAAAAAAAAATGGGTTTTTTTTTTCCAACTATTTCTATAGTCGATACAGTTCGCAGACGATGGAGATCTGCAAGAGATCAATATCGGAGGGAGTTCAATCCCATTCCGTCATCATTAATGTCAACCCGAAAAAGGCGTTATGTTTATTTTAATAATCTGGATTTCTTGAGACCAATAATGGAGGTCACACAGTACGTTGTCTTTCATCATTTTTATTAAATAATGGTTTTTAAATTTTTTAAACAATAAATGTTAATTTAAAAATAAATTTACCATGCAAAATAATTTATTTATTAATTTTTTCACATAATTACAGGACAGATGACAATCTTGATGATTTAGATGAGCAATCAGGCACAATACAATCTGCATCTGCAACTTCTGAGGCTGAAGTTGAACCATGTGTAGCCAATACCCAAGAAACTGACAGACCTGACAGTCATCAAAGTGAACATCAAACCAGTGACACAGGTGTGTTATCAACAGTACAAACTCAGGAAACTTCTACACAACCCACTATTCCAAGTCGATCTCAATCTCCTATAGCAACAAATGTACCACGCTTTAATCCAATTACACTAAGGGGTCGAAGAATGAGAAGGGGGGATGATATGAGAACTTTGCCTGAATTAATTGACACAAGAGTGATGAATATTATGAATAGTTTAATTCCTGAAACTGATTGTGAACGGTTTTGTAGATCATTGCCAACAAGTCTATCAAAAATACATTCAGAACATCAGGATAGGGTTAGGGCTGCTATAATTACCCTTATAGATGCCTGTCAAAAAACACCATCTATATATATAATTGCCTTATTCTGTCTGTCTGTCTGTCTGTCTGTCTGTCTATCTGTCTGTCTGTCATGCTCCGAAATTGTGTCCTTACGGTGACACAAAGCTGATTGGCCGCTGGGCTCGCCATGGCCCCGCCCCCCCACACGGATTGGCCTCTCGCCCCGGCTCTCTGCAGGCCCCGCCCCCCTCACGCAATGCACGCTCGCTGTGGCCCAACTGACACGGAGCCCCGATTCCCAGGTGAGTACACACACACATCAGATCACACTCACTCTCACACTCACTCTCACACACACCTCACACATCACACATCACAACATGCTGGGATATCGCTTGCTTCTACACCGGCTCCGTCAGGATCCCAGCAGCGCCACACATAACCTTGCGATGCTGGGATCTTCACGGAGGCCGTGAAAGCTGGTAACCATTATACACATCGGGTAACTAAGGTCCCTTAGTTACCCGATGTGTATCATAGTTACCAGTGTACACCGGCTCACACTCACTCTCATACACACCTCACACACACATCACATCGCATCCACACATCAAGGTCCTGCAGCGGCGGAAAATACAGACACATAACAGCACACACATAACAGCACACACATACACACACAAATCAGATCACACTCACTCACACACACACATCACATCCACATACTCACAACATCCTGGGATATCGCTTGCTTCTCGGCCTCGATACTGTGCTGTTGTGATCTTCCAGGACCTGCCGGAGGATCACATGGCCAGAAGCATGTGATATCCCCGGATGTTGTGAGTATAAGCGCGTATGTGCGATATCGTCAGTGTCTGTGTGTGTGAGTGTATGCGATCGGGTGTGTGTGAGTGTATGCGATCGGGTGTGTGTGAGTGTATGCGATCGGGTGTGTGTGAGTGTATGCGATCGGGTGTGTGTGAGTGGATGCGATCGGGTGTGTGTGAGTGGATGCGATCGGGTGTGTGTGAGTGGATGCGATCGGGTGTGTGAGTGTCGGCAGAGGAGCATGGCGTGCTGGAGGAGGCTGGGAGCAGAGAGGCTGATCATGGGGAAGGCTGGGAGGAGAGAGGCTGATGCTGGGGGAGGCTGGGAGGGGGATGCTGGGACGAGGGAGGCTGATGCTGGTGGAGGCTGATGCTTGGGGAGGCTGATGCTGGGGGAGGCTGAAAGGAGAGAGGCTAATGCTGGTGGAGGCTGATGCTTGGGGAGGCTGATGCTGGGGGAGACTGGGAGGGGAAGGCTGATGCTGAGGGAGGCTGGGAGGAAGGAGGCTGGGAGGAGAGAGGCTGACCCTGGGGAAGGCTGGGAACGGGAGGCTGATGCTGAGGGAGGCTGGAAGGAGAGAGGCTGATGCTGGGGGAGGCTGGAAGGAGAGAGGCTGATGCTGGTGGAGGCTGATGGTTGGGGAGGCTGATGCTGGGGGAGACTGGGAGCGGAAGGCTGATGCTGAGGGAAGCTGGGAGAGGGAGGCTGGGAGGAAGGAGGCTGGGAGGAGAGAGGCTGATCCTGGGGAAGGCTGGGAAGGGGAGGCTGATGCTTGGGGAGGCTGGAAGGAGAGAGGCTGGAAGGAGAGAGGCTGATGCTGGTGGAGGCTGATGCATGGGGAGGCTGATGCTGGGGGAGACTGGGAGCAGAAGGCTGATGCTGAGGGAGGCTGGGAGGAAGGAGGCTGGGAGGAGAGAGGCTGATCCTGGGGAAGGCTGGGAAGGGGAGGCTAATGCTGAGGGAAGCTGGAAGGAGAGAGGCTGATGCTGGGGGAGGCTGGAAGGAGAGAGGCTGAGGCTGGGAGGAGAGAGGCTGATGCTGAGGGAGGCTGGGAGGGGAAAGCTGATGCTGGGGAAGGCTGGGAAGACGGAGGCTGGGAGGAGAGAGGCTGATCCTGGGGAAGGCTGGGAGAGGGAGGCTGATGCTGGAGGAGGCTGGAAGGAGAGAGGCTGATGCTGGCGGAGGCTGATGCTGGGGAGGCTGGGAGAGGGAGGCTGATGCTGAGGGAGGCTGGGAGGAGGGAGGCTGGGAGAGGTAGGCTGAGAGAAGAGAGGCTGATGCACACACACACACACACACACACACACACGCGCGCGCACTGCACAACACACCACACACACACACACACACACTGGGAACCACAAACAACTGCCCTACACAGACACCCACACACACAGACAACGCTGCACACACACAACACCCAACACACAAACACCGCGGCACACACAAATATACGCACATACCGCACAACACACACATTGCACAAAACATACCTCCCCCCAAAACACACCACACACACACAAACCGCGCAACACACACACAACGCTACAGACACACAGCGCTCCACAAACAACGCAACACACGCAACACACATACAACACCGCTCTCACCCCCCGTCACACCCAGACAACACCCAGAACATGTACAGCACCTACACAAACACTTGGTAACTACAGACAACAACATCTCTCTATATATATATATATATAACAAAAATCATACATGAACTACACAATACGTAAATTCTAGAATACCCGATGTGTAGAATCGGGCCACCTTCTAGTTTCCAAATAATGTTCTACTAACAATAGAGCAGTGGCGCACTAATTTCCATGACACTAGTAGTGATGTTGCAGTAACACAATCTATACCAATGTCTAACCAACCAACTTCAACTAATATCACTAGTCAGTTGTCAAATCCTACTTCTCGAACCTATGATATTCCAAACATATTGAATGTGCCACAACCTTCTCATATATCAATGTGGCCTGCCCAACATACCAACATGCCCTCAACTAGTACATTACCATCAACAGTTAATGTTAACCCTACTTTCCCCACTCAAATACAGCAACTTAGTCAAGCTCAAATTAATCCGACCATTTTTCCAAATATACCAAATATTAATCCAATATTAAATGTCAATCCATCTTTGTTCCATGGCCAAACTAGTGCACAATCACTATTAACGACCCCACAAATGCAAAATCCTTACCCATACACTCCACAACAACCAATTCAGCCAAATATTATATATACTCAACCGATTGGGCAATCTGTGTATGCTCAAAACACACAGGTATTACCTTCTACTTCAGGTGCTGATGTGACAATATTGCCATGTACCAGTAGAACAATACCTACCACAAGTGTTACTCTAACATCTGAAGAAGCAGATTGTCACATAAGTGTGAGTCAAGAGTCTGGTAATAGTAATGATGCATTTTATGACAAATCTTTTTTATTTATTTTTTTTATTTTTCATTTTTCTTAATTTTTGAATAAAATATAATTTAATTTTAAGGTAATAACAATGAATATTGTAAATATTATGAAATGTCATAAAATGTTGATTACATTCAAAAATATATTACAAGCCTGATCTTATTTGGTTTGCATGTTTTGTTTTTGTTTAAAATATTAATAAACAATAATATGTAGAATGTCTTTAATTAACAATAATGTATGTTTTAAAAATAATTTGTTTTTACATATGTTTGTTCAAAGCTAACTTTACGCAATTGAAATCTTCTAAGTAGCTTCATACCAATGTTCCAATATTATTTCACATTCTTTATGATGTTAAATAAAGACTGTTTTGTTTTAAATATCACTATGTTCATTTATTTGGTTTTTTTTTTATTGTTAAATAGCTTGTATTTTTTAAAAAATCATTAAACAGATTATAAATAATAGGATGATCATGTAAACATGATAAACATTACACATATATTCTTGGTAATTGTATTACCAACTAAATCACTACTTTGCTAAATGTGGAACACGACGGAACAATATTATTATGTTCAAGTCTGCAAAATATGATAAAAAAATACTCACAACATGTGTTTCTCCAATAATAATCCCTTTAGTGTTCCAAAAACAAGCCATGATGCCTTGAGGATATGTACAGGTCTCAGACGGCTACGCGCTTTGTCGCCCCCTAATGACATCATCAGTTTACATATGCCTGTGGGCGTGACTAAACTGTACAGCAAAATTAATTAATTAATTTAAAAAAAAAAAAAACGTGTGTCCCCCCCCAAAATTGAAACCAGCCAGGGAAAGTAACACAGCAGAAGGCAGGTATTATCAGGATGGGGAGCCCCACGGTCTGGGGAGCCCCCCAGCCTAACAATATCGGCCCTCTGATGCCCAGAATAGCCTCATCAATGAGATGAGACTGCTCTGGCACTTTTCCCGGCTCTTCCCGATTTACCCTGGTGCGTTGGCAAATCGGGGTAATAAGGAGTTATTGGCAGCCCATAGCTGCCAATAAGTCCTAGATTAATCATGTCAGGCGTCTATGAGACACCTTCCATGATTAATCTGTAAGTGACTGTAAAAAAACACACACACCCGAAAAAAATCCTTTATTAAAAATCAAAAACACAAACAAATTCCCTCATTACCAATTTATTAACCCCGACAAACCCTCCATGTCCGGCGTAATCCACGGACTCCAGCGTCGCGTCCAGCTCTGCTGCATGGAGGTGACAGGAGCAGTAGAAGACACCGCCGCTCCGGTCACCTCCACGCAGATAATGAGATGAATAGAGGGATCAGCTGCTGTCAGTCAGGTAATTCGCGGCCACCGCTGGATCCAGCGGTGGCCGCGGGTAACCTCAGTGACAGCAGCTGATCGCGCTACTCATCTCATTAGCTGCGTGGATGTGACCGGAGCGGCGGTGTCTTCTGCTGCTCCTGTCAGCTCCATGCAGCAGAGCTGGAAGCGACGCTGGAGTCCGTGGATTACGCCGGACATGGAGGGTTTGTCGGGGTTAATAAATTGGTAATGAGGGAATTTGTTTGTGTTTTTGATTTTTAATAAAGGATTTTTTTCGGGTGTGTGTGTTTTTTTACAGTCACTTACAGATTAATCATGGAAGGTGTCTCATAGACGCCTGACATGATTAATCTAGGACTTATTGGCAGCTATGGGCTGCCAATAACTCCTTATTACCCCGATTTGCCAACGCACCAGGGTAAATCGGGAAGAGCCGGGTACAGCCCCAGAACTGTCGCATATAATGTATGCGGCAATTCTGGGCGGCTGCTGACTGATATTGTTAGGGTGGGGGGCTCCCCATAACGTGGAGCTCGCCATCCTGAGAATACCAGCCTTCAGCCGTATGGCTTTATCTGGCTGGTATTAAAATGGGGGGGGGGACCGCACGCCGGTTTTTTTAATTATTTATTTATTTTTTTCACTGCACAGTATAGACACGCCCACCGGCTGCTGTGATTGGGTGCAGTGAGACAGCTGTCACTCAGCGTGGTGGGTGTGTGTGACTGCAACCAATCACAGGCGCCGGTGGGTGGGTAAAGCAGGGAATACGAGATTGATTAATGAGCGGCCGGCTTTTTCAAATTAGAAAAAGCCGCCGAAGCAGTGTGAACGCCGTGCAGCGCCGGTGATCGGGGATCGTGAGTATGAGAGAGGGGGGGACACTTCAGTCACTCGGGGGATTAGCGGTCACCGGTGAATCCTTCACAGGTGACCGCTAATCAGTACACGGCACACAGACAGAGCCGCAGCATGACTATGAAGTCGGGTGAAGTTCACCCGAGTTCATTCTCATCCCGCTACTCTGTCTTCCGACATGTAGTAACGACATTTTGCATCACACACGTACATTTCACACGGACAACACATACACGTCAGTTATTTCACTCACGCACACATGGACATTCCACACGCACATACGGCTAGCATACGGGATACACACGCAGGCCACACATACCATAAAAACGGACATAAAAAACTGAAAACGGACCCGAAAAACGGCCCGTTTTACACGGACGTGGTTTTCACGGATGTGTGGCGGAGCCCTCAAGGAAATTTCTTGAGAAAAATCCGCAGAGTGCGCACAGCTATTTTTTTTTCACATAGGATTTGCTGGGAAATGTCTGCACAAAGATTGCAGACATTTCTCAAGAAATTTCCGCGGCAAATCCGCGGGTAAATCCGCGGGTAAAACGCACTAGTGCGCACATAGCCTTACCGTATTTTTCCAACTATAAGACGCACTTTTTCCCCACAAATGTTGGGAGAAAGTGGGGGTGCGTCTTATAGTCTGAATGTAGGGCATGGCTGCGGGGAATGAGGGTGCTGCGGATCATTGGGGGCACGAGCAGGCTGTAGCAGAGCCTGCCGTGGCCACATGGGCGCGCTCATTTAATATGCACGCACATCATCTTGCCCATCATCTCTCAGCACTGAAGTCGGTGCTGACAGGTGGACGGGATGATGGGCGGGGGATGCGCGCATAGTAAACAGCCGGCCGCATGATCACCCCTGGCAACTACAGGAGTGATCATGTGCGGCTGTATTCACTGCTCCCCATGCATCATCACCAGCGCGGGGTGCAGTGAATCAGTATGCTCACTGGCCACGATCCCTGCAGCGGTGGAGACTGGAGACTAGCGGTGCGCACAGCGATGACGTCATTGCTGTGCTCACGTGTCCACACACAGCCGCGGCCAGCAGACAGGAGGACGAGCGATGCTGCAGGGATCGTGGCCGGCTCCACACAGGTCAGTGGCGCTGCTGCTGACACAGATGGGAGGAGGAGCGATGCTGCAGGGAGTGAGGAAAGGTGAGTATCAACATTTCTTTTTTTGTGTGCCACAGGATGCAGGCCATATAGCAGGATGGGGGTATATAGCAGGATGGGGGTATACAGCAGGATGGGGGTATATAGCAGGATAGGGGTAGATAGCAGGATGGGGGTATATAGCAGGATGGGGTATATAGCAGGATGGGGGTATATAGCAGGATGGGGTATATAGCAGGATGCGGCCATACACCAGGATGGGGTAAATAGCAGGATGCCGCCATATGCCAGGATGGGGGTATATAGCAGGATGCAGCCATATGCCAGGAAGGGGTATATAACAGGATGGGAGCACATACCAGGATGGTAGTATATAGCAGGAGGGGGGCTATACCAGAATGAGAGACATATGTATACAAGCATGGGGATCATATACAAGGCAGGAGGATCATTACCATGATGGGGTACCTTAGTAGAGAATTTGGGCACATTACCCCCATAACAGTGTCAGCAGCAGATCCTCGCCCCATAACAGTGTGTCATGACCACATTTTTTGCTTAAAATTTTATTTTCCTATTTTCCTTCTCTAAAACCAGGGTGCGTCTTATGGTCCGGTGCGTCTTATAGTCCGAAAAATACAGTATTATTTTTCAGGAAAATAACAAACTAAAAAAAACAATAAAAGAAAACACAGTATAAACATTAAATAACCGGGTCCCGTGACCACGACTCCTTGCGGTCACACACCACAGAAGCTGGCTGGATCTTTTCATCCACCATCACATATTTACTCACTTCCAGGGCATACCAGCCCCGCTCTGCACATTGTCAACAGTAGGACACCATATCTCCCGGCTTCAGATCCCGGTCAGGGTGCCCCCTGGGGAGGTGCTCCGCCACATTCCTTCTAGATACAAAGATCCCAGCAGCGAGGCCCGGATCTGCAATGAACCCCCAGCCTTTAATAGGGTCAAAGTGCTCAACCAGGCCACGGTATCGTGGCCCTCTGACCCGGAAAGTGGCTTTTCTTAGATGGTCCTTCTCTCGATTACTATGGGCAGCAATCTCTCATTGTCGCTGTTCTCTGGTACTAATTTCTTGTTGTAATTTTAGTAGTTGTTGCTCTCTTTCTCAGTAAGGGGCGTCAGCGTCCGGCCTCGCCTGCCTCACTGGCAAGTGGACTCCTGTGGCCCCAGCAGCCGCCGGGATGCCGCGTGGAGACGGAGCTGGCATCTCCACAGGCTCCGCCTCTGCCATGGTAGACAAAGAAACTGACTGCTCCGCAGCCGGGGATGTAGAGTCCAGGTGCTCTGTAACAGGGTACAGGCCCGGTGATGTGGTCGGGTCGGGCCGTTTCTGGGGTGACCGCTGTCATGGCCTGGTCAGGTGGTAGGGTCAGGGGCTCTGCAGCCTGCTCCTCACAAACGGGGACTGGAGGTTTCCCTGCTGGTGTTGGTGATTGCAGCTCGGCATCTGCCGAGGGTGAGGGTAATGGTGGCTGAATGCTTGCGGCGGACGAGGGCAGACTGGATCCCGCAGCCGAATAGGCTGGGTCAACTGGGAATGGGTAGCTGCTTACCCACTCCTCGCGTGGGACTTCAATCTCACGCGCTCGCACCGCCATTACTAGGCTCCTCATCTCTTCCCTCCAGTGGTTCAGGACATAGAGGAATTGTGTCCGCATCTTCATGCAGAGTTGTTCTGTTTCCTGTTCTATCCAGGCCGCGGTCCCAGGAGCAGCGCGCTCCGGTGACCAGTCTCGTGCTGCCATCAGCTTGCCTCTGCGTTGTCCAGGAACTTTATGGCAGAGTGCTGGCATCCCTGCTCCATTTCCGCTGTTACATGCCGTCACGCCCCCTCAGTTTTTGGTAGCCACTCATTCTGAGGCTTGGGACCAGTGGTAGCTTCCGGTTCCGGTCACCCTCTCAGGATGAAGGGTAGGGCTTCTGCTTTGCGCTCTTTTGGTCTGGAAGATGATGTTTTGGCGCCAAAGATGGCGGAAACTGTATGGAATGGAATTTTGACACCGCAGCTTGGATTCTAAGGCGCACGTCACTCAGGTAATGCTTATAGCATTATACTATTATCTAACTTTGATGTGCAGCCTTATCCTTATGTACTATGTATTTTTTTTGGCTTGCACTCATAATATATATTAGTGCTCACTTCAGTTATCCTATTTAGTATTATGAAGTTTTTTTTCTGAATGTGAACACAGCTCCGCCCCTTTCGGCCATGTTTTTTCCATCTCCTATATAAGAAAGTCCTTGGTTACCTCTCTCCACACACAGCAGTTTTTAATTGCAATGAGATGACACACAGTTAGGGTCATAGAGCTAGGGACCCCAATATAGAGATATACCTTGACGAGGTTTTGGGGCTCAGTTACATTAATCAATGCGATTGCTAAATATCTCCTTTTTCCTAATATTCACGGCAGGTATGCATTTCATTATTCACACTTTCAAGTTAGCAAGTGGCATTTTTCATTGTATGCTTCAATGTTTTTCGGTATGCTTATGTGGCGCCCTGGACAAGCCAGGTCGTCACAGGTACTGCAACAACACACCCCACACCCCGGCTAGGCACACCGAAGTCAGACAAAAATCCTTGTTGCCTCCCTCCAGGGGCTAATGTCCACACCAGGGGGTGGAGCCAGGCGGTTGGCCCCACCCACCGAGGAGTTCACAGTCCTGGAGGCGGGAAAAGGTAGTTAGATGAGTTTTGGAGTGTAAGAGGGAAGTGGTAGTAGAGGAGACTGACCGTGTCCGGGTGCGTGGCCCGGGCACATACAGCAAGGTTGGCAGACGGTGGTGACCATCCACAAGCGAGGCAGATTGACGTGAACCGTAAGGACCGGGGACGGGCGGTGGCCCGCCGGTACCGGATCGGGGAGCGAAGAGAAGCCAGCACCATTCGGCAGGGCCTACGGACCCCGACCAGGCTTGGAGTTGCCGTAAAACCGGTCAAATCCGTTAGCGAAGGAACCCTCCGGGGTTTCCCAGCAGTCAAGACCCGATTGAAGGCAACAGCTCAAACCGTGAAGGGAAATACAGTCACCGCCAAGGCTACAGTTCCCAGGGCCAGAGCCTGCGGGCAAAAGGGGCTCCCTCAGCATCCATCCAAGCTGGGGAGCGGGTTACCGGTGGGAAGCCACCAGAACCGAGAACACAACACAGGGGCAGGGAAAGGCAGTCACCGCCAACCTACCGGGAGAAGAACCACCGCAGCCGTCTGTAGGACCCGTCAATCCAGCCGTTTGTTTTACCGCAGACTTTGTATTCATCATTGGCTGAGTGAGTACCACTGTGCCGTGCGGCACCGCGCTGCCCCCGCGACCCTGCACCTCACCAGGTCCCGTAACCCACCTGCCATCCTCCCCTCACTGGGCCCCGGGACAACCAACCCCCCTACCCACGGAGGGGAAAAACAACATCCCAGCTGCTCCCTGTCATCGCTTCCGGGATCCCCATCCAGAGCAGCGGTGGTGTCACAACCTCACCACAACCGTGGGTAGCGTCACGGACAATAAATCCCCAAAATCATTCCCCTTTACACTCACAGGCGAGGAGCGCCGCTCGAGTCCCCGGGATCCGACCCACTGCTCGAGCCACCACCGAGCAGAAGCAGCCAGACCCGAGCAGTGGGTGAGCGCAGCGTCCCCTCCTCCGCCCGCGACAACTTGGCGTCACGAACAGGATCTTACCGCTCTGCCGTCAGGTAGAGGTGCGCCTTGTGACCGCCGGAGGTGTCCGGCTGAAAAATTCGAGAAGCCGCTTTTTTGGGCGCGAAAAATCCCCGCTCGAGCGTCTCCTCGAGAAGTGGAGGCGCGAAAGCTAAAACCCGCCCCTGTAGAGGAGGACCCAGAAAAAGACTAAGGGGGACGGATGGCGTCTGGCTGCATGTAGCCCGCGGCTATAAAAGCAGGGACGCCAGGACCCTGCTACCTCCCCCGCTACCCGTGTTGGCTGCCGCTGCCCCGCCACTAGGCCCACTACCATCACAAGTGTTAGCGGTACCCCGCCAATCCGCCCCGGCGGACCTGTCTGCAATAGAAGTCCGTGACTGCCCGGAATCGCTCCCGTGGAAGAAGCCAAGGGTTAAGACCATGAGCAAAGATTTACCGGAGGCACCTGTGACCGTGCCTGGCCCCGCACCGCCCCCGGCAGTCCGTCTCGTGCAAGAGGAGGCGGAGGCTCAGCGGGAGAGAACCCCTGAAGCCGTTCCCCATGCCTCGGCTGAGGCCATGCCGGGTCACCGCTGTAGGGCAGCACCCCAGGCCATGACACCGCGAGACCTGCCGCCCAGAACACTGGCGGTGGCCAGCGTGAAGGAGGTCTCGCGGGGCTTGACCCGTGCGCAGGGGCCTATCGTAGCCCCTTACTGGGACAGGGAACCGACCCCACTGGGCCAGGAAATTGCAGAAAGGGAGAGGAGGAAGGCGGAGCTGGTCGCCCGCACGATTCGGGAGAAAGAAAGTCTCCGCCAGGCCACCTTCCGTGTGCGGGGCCCAATCTATGAGGGGCAGGTGAGGAGGTTTGACGTCCGTCGGGGGTACGGATTTATTTATGAGCCGGGCCTGGAGGCCGAAGTCTTTATAGCCCGACGGGAAGTCAATGCCCACCTGCCAGAGGACCACCCGGGCCGCAACCTGATGCCGGGGGATTTGGTCCGATACACTAGGCACTGTGGGGAGAGGGGGTGGTTTGCCCTGGACGCGAAGCTGAGGGGCAGTCAGGAGGCCCGTGTATCAGCCCAACCCCCTCCTCCGGCCGACACCGTGGAATAGAAGTGAGTCAGCGGTCCACCGTGTCGGCAGTTGTCCCCGTTGGGACCACCTGTAGAGTTAAGAAAGTTTGAATGATAGGACTGATCGACCGAAGTTTACCTGGTTGGAACCATGATTAAACCAGCCGTTGCCGGCAACTAGTCCCCGTAGGGACCTCTTGCAACCGTTGCGTAAGGGACTTCTTACGGACAAGCCAGAGGACTGGCAGGGCAACCACAAACTGGTGGAATGTAAATAATTGTTTGGCTTGAACCGTTACCGCCTCTGGAGAGGCTGATTTGGGAGGATGGGCCTGGAGGAAAGGGATGGCCCAGGCCCGCCACTACCGTAACCAGTGGCGATCCTCCGGGGGTTCAGGGGTCCCCATGGACACGGGTCCCCTGAAAGAGACAGAACCAGCTCAGGCAACTTGGTGCTGGACTGGGGTCAAGGGGTGCTGCCCGCTTCTTAGGGGCAGCATCAGGGCCAGGTTGTTTGGCTGGGAGAAGAGCGGAAGCCGTACCGTTATAAAATGTTTGTGATGTTTTTACATGTTTTTACCATTTCCTATCTTTTGCAGTTAACAAAAATAAAACCGGTGATGGACGGGCAGCCCGCGGATGGTCTGCATTTTTCTAAGGGGGAATGTTGTGCCCTGGACAAGCCAGGTCGTCACAGGTACTGCAACAACACACCCCACACCCCGGCTAGGTACACCGAAGTCAGACAAAAATCCTTGTTGCCTCCCTCCAGGGGCTGATGTCCACACCAGGGGGTGGAGCCAGGCGGTTGGCCCCACCCACCGAGGAGTTCACAGTCCTGGAGGCGGGAAAAGGCAGTTAGATGAGTTTTGGAGTGTAAGAGGGAAGTGGTAGTAGAGGAGACTGACCGTGTCCGGGTGCATGGCCCGGGCACATACAGCAAGGTTGGCAGACGGTGGTGACCGTCTGCAGGCGAGGCAGATTGACGTGAACCGAAAGGACCGGGGACGGGCGGTGGCCCGCCGGTACCGGATCGGGGAGCGAAGAGAAGCCAGCACCATTCGGCAGGGCCTACGGACCCCGACCAGGCTTGGAGTTGCCGTAAAACCGGTCAAATCCGTTAGCGAAGGGAACCTCCGGGGTTTCCCAGCAGTCAAGACCCGATTGAAGGCAACAACTCAAACCATGAAGGGAAATACAGTCACCGCCAAGGCTACAGTTCCCAGGGCCAGAGCCTGCGGGCAAAAGGGGCTCCCTCAGCATCCATCCAAGCTGGGGAGCGGGTTACCGGTGGGAAGCCACCAGAACCGAGAACACAACACAGGTGCAGGGAAAGGCAGTCACCGCCAACCTACCAGGAGAAGAACCACCGCAGCCGTATGTGGGACCCGTCCATCCAGCCGTTTGTTTTACCGGAGACTTTGTATTCATCATTCGCTGAGTGAGTACCACTGTGCCGTGCGGCACCGCGCTGCCCCGCGACCCTGCACCTCACCAGGTCCCGTAATCCAACTGCCATCCTCCCCTCACCTGGCCCCGGGACAACCAACCCCCCTATCCACGGAGGGGAAAAACAACATCCCAGCTGCTCCCTGTCATCGCTCCCGGGATCCCCGTCCAGAGCAGCGGTGGTGTCACAACCTCACCACAACCGTGGGTGGCGTCACGGACAATAAATCCCCAAAATCATTCCCCTTTTCACTCAAGGGCGAGGAGAGCCGCTCGAGTCCCCGGGATCCGGCCCACCGCTCGAGCCACCACCGAGCAGCAGCAGCAGCCGGACACGAGCAGTGGGTGAGCGCCGCGTCCCCTCCTCCGCCCGCGACACTTATAGCATTATACTATTATCTAACTTTGATGTGCAGCCTTATCCTTATGTACTATGTATTTTTTTTGGCTTGCACTCATAATATATATTAGTGCTCACTTCAGTTATCCTATTTAGTATTATGAAGTTTTTTTTCTGAATGTGAACACAGCTCCGCCCCTTTCGGCCATGTTTTTTCCATCTCCTATATAAGAAAGTCCTTGGTTACACCTCTCCACACACAGCAGTTTTTAATTGCAATGAGATGAAACACAGTTAGAGTCATAGAGCTAGGGACCCCAATATAGAGATATACCTTGACGAGGTTTTGGGGCTCAGTTACATTGATCAATGCGATTGCCTAAATATCTCCTTTTTCCTAATATTCATGGCAGGTATGCATTTCATTATTCACACTTTCAAGTTAGCAAGTGGCATTTTTCATTGTATGCTTCAATGTTTTTCGGTATGCTTATAGCATTATACTATTATCTAACTTTGATGTGCAGCCTTATCCTTATGTACTATATATTTTTTTTGGCTTGCACTCATAATATATATTAGTTCTCACTTCAGTTATCCTATTTAGTATTACTCAGGTGAGTGGGTCCTGTCCAAATCCTGTTCGTGACGCCAAAGTTGTCCCGGACACGTCCCGCCTCAGGAGCGGTCGGACCGCTTGGATTGGGACGTCTCTACTTGTGGCTCGAGGGTCTCCGGACCCGGGGGCTCGGGGTTATGCCGATACGTGATGGGGGTTATATACAGGGGATTTAGGTAGTTTGTGATGCCACCCATGGTGTGCGGTAATAGGGAGTACCACAGCTGTCGTTGGGAGTACCCTGGGTGATAGAGTGGGGCAGCAAAAAATCTGCAATATGTGATCTTGGCCTAAAGTAGGCATGTCCTTCTTCGTGCCACTTAGCGCACACAATATAAATTTTCACATCTGTCTCCTCATATAATGGAAATGATTATGACCCTCTTCATAGTCTTAGGGGTACTTTGCACACTGCGACTTCGCAAGCCAATGCTGCGATGTCGAGCGCGATAGTCCCCGCCCCCGTCGCAGCAGCGATATCTTGTGATTGCTGGCGTAGCAAACATTATTGCTACGCTGGCTTCACATGCACTCACATGCCCTGCGAAATCGCTCTGGCCGGCGACCCGCCTCCTTCCTAAGGGGGCGGGTTGTGCGGCGTCACAGCAACGTCACACGGCAGGCGACCAATAGCAGCGGAGGGGCGGAGATGAGCAGGATCATAAACATCCCGCCCACCGTTTTCCTTCCGCATTGCAGCCGGGACGCAGGTAGGAGATGTTCCTCATTCCTGCGGCTTCATACACAGCGATGTGTGCTGCTGCAGGAACGAGGAACTACATCGTACCTGTCGCTGCACCGGCATTATGGAAATGTCGGACCCTACACCGATGATACGATAACGACGCTTTTGTGCTCGTTAATCGTATCAAAAAGGATTTGCACACTACGATATCGACTGTGACGCCGGATGTGCGTCACTATCGATTTGGCCCCACCGACATCGCACCTGCGATGTCGTAGTGTGCAAAGCCCGCCTTAGGATCTATAGTAAAACTTTGCAAAGTACAAGGATAATACACACACACACACACACACACACAAACACGCACACACATGTGACGCCCTGGACTAGCCAGGTAGTCACAAACATAACATCACAAACACCCCCTCTCCTGGATAGTTCAGTCAAACAAAACCCTTGTTGCCTCCCTCCAGGGTCTGATGTCCACACCAGGTGGGGCGGCGCCAGGTGGTTGGCCCCACCCACCGAGCAGTTCACAGGCCTGGAGGCGGGAAAAAGCAGTGAGTTTAGTTAGTTCAGTTTTGGAGTTCAGTGGAAGTGGAGTGGAGAAGTGGAGTGAGAAACTGCTAGTGTCTGGGTAGGAGCCCAGGCACTGTCAGCAAGGTCGGCAGACGGTGGTGGCCGTCTGCAGGAGGTGATGCAAGTCAGCAAAACCGTAGGACCGGTGATGGGCGGTGGACCGCCGGTACTGTGCCGGGGAGCAGATTTGCACCAAGCACACAGGGCCATTTCACCCCGACTAGGCTTGGAGCCGCCGACAACGGTCAAATCCGAGAGTGACCGGAACCCCAGGGGTTTCCTAACACCCGAGACCCGACAGAAGGCAACATTCCACACCGTGAGGATACACAACCGCCGCCATAGGCTAGAGATCCAAGGGCCAGGGCCAGCGCCTACGGGCAAAACGGACTCCTCTGGTACATACACGCCGGGGAGCGGACTACCGTTGGGAAACCATCGGAGTCAACACATTCTACACAGGTGCAGGGAAAGACAGCCACCATCAACCTGTCCGGGGAGAGCAAAGACACTGCAGCTGGCTTCGGGACCTGTCCATCCAGCCGTTTGGTTTACCTACCAGAGACTCTGTGAATTTGTGCCTGAGTGAGTACCACAGTGCCATCCAGCACCGCGCCGCGCTGCCCCTGCAACCCTGCACCCCAGCTACCCTGCCTCCCCGTACCGCCAACGGGCCCCGGGACCACCAACCCCTACCCACGGAGGGAACAACATCCTAGCTGCTCCCTACCATCGCTCCCGGGATCCCCGTCACCAGCAGCGGTGGTGCCCTTTATCACCACGACCCGTGGGTGGCGTCACGTCTCCCAAAACAAACCACCCCCTTTTCACTCGTGGGCGTGGAGCGCTGCTCGAGTCCCCGGGTCCGGCCCACCGCTCGAGCCACCGAGCAGCAGCAGCAGCCGCAGACCCAAGCATAGCAAGCGCGGCCCCTCCGCCCGTGACACACACACACAGACATTGATGGCACAGCACATGGGCAAAACACATACACTGATGGCACAGCACAGGGGCAACACACACACTGATGGCAGAGCACAGGGGCAACACACACACTGATGGCACAGCACAGGGGCAGCACAGACACACACACACACACACACAAACACACTGATGGCACAGTACATGGGCAAAACAGACACACTGATGGCACAGCACATGGGCAAAACACACACATCCACACACAGAGATGGCACAGCATAGGGGCAACACACACATACACACACACACACACAGTGATGGCACATCAGTGAGGCAACACACACAGTGATGGCACAGCATAGGGGCGACACACACACACACTGATGGCACAGCACATGGGCAAAACACACACACACACACACACACACTGATGACACAGCACAGGGGCAACAGACACACACACAAACACACACACACACACACAGTGATGGCACATTACAGGGGCAACAGACACACACAGTGATGGCACAGCACAGGGGCAACACACACACACACACAGCGATGGCACAGCACAGGGGCAACAGACACACACACACAAAGTGATGGCACAGAGAGATGAGGATAGTGGCTCTGGCATTCCTGTTGCATGCACTTCCTGTCAGTCATCCTGGCTGTTCCCCCTCTCCTCTGCTTTTTCTTTCTATTCCTTCTGTTCTCCGCTTCTCACAGTTTTTTTTCTGCTCTCTGTTTGCTTTTCTCTCTTTTCTGTGCTCTCTACCCCCTGCTCCACACCAGCAATGTGTTTTTCCTCTTCATTTCATTCTCCCGCGCTTTACTGAACAAGCTCCGCCCCCTCTCCTGATTGGCTGTTCTCCTCCTGGCATCTCTCACAGCTCTCTGATTGGAAGAAGAAGCTGCCTGGCCACTCCGTCCTCTTCAGCACAGGCCGCGCATTTTGTGCAGTGTGGACAACTCTGCATCTCTGCATTGGCCAGCCTGCAGCTATACAAACAGTGCCGGCACCCAGCGTTAATCAGCTGCTTGGTGACAGCTCGGGGGCATGATGCATGAATGTGAAAACCACACACGGCGGGCAGCTGCTCTGGGCCCCTTTAGGTCACGGGCCCCGTAGCAGTGGCGTGGTCTGCCTCTATTGATGGTACGCCACTGGCTACAGGCTACAGCACCCAGCTGTGTGCATTATATTGGCTGTGTATGAAAATACGAGTGACCCCATGCGACTATTTTTTTAAATGATTAAGATAAGTAATTAAAAAAAAAAGTGATACCCAGCCAAAATAAATCTGACAGCTAGGGGTTTGTATTCTCAGGCTGAGGAAGCCCATGGTTGTTGGGTCCCCCAGCCTAAAAATAGCAGCCTGTAGTCGCCCCGGAATTGTCAAATTATCACATCCATTAGATTCACCAATGCCTGCACTTTACCCAGCTCATCCTGATTTCCCTGATGCAGTGGCAATGGAAGTAATATAAGGGGTTAATAACGGCTGTGATGTGTCAAAAAATCACAGCTGTCATCAAGCCTGAGGTTAATAATGTAAGTCAATAAAAAGAAACAAAACACAGAGAAAAATCCTTTATTTTAAAAAAAATCCCTCTTTTCCAATTTATTAACCCCCCAAAACCCCTGCATGTCCGACTTAATCCACAGATACGACATACCATGATGTTCCCAGCTCTGCTACATCTGAGGTCGCAGTGCACTGTCACATTAGGAAACGTAACCTCTCACTGCGGCCTCTGAGACACACTTATAGAGCTGCAGCTGTGACATCAGTGAGTTCACCAGATATCACAACTGCGGTTCCCACGGTACCTCAGTTGTGACCTGAGGTGAACTGACCTGAGGTGAAGTCATTGAACTCAGTGACCTCACCACAAGTGAAGTCATTGAACTCAATTTCGGATTACCATATTAGGCACTGTGTGCACATTGAGTATTTATGTGTACATATTTTTTGCACCAAATCTGCAGAAGCAAAAACACCCCAAAACTCCATCAAAATCCATGCGGTTTTGATGTAGGTTTGTTTTTTTTTTACAAAAGATGCAGATTTAGTGCAGAAATGCCTGCACCCAAACACTCAATGTGTATAATCTGGCACTGAGTTAAATGACTTCACCTGAGGTGAGGTCACTGACTTCAGTGAGTTCACCTCAAGTCACACCTGGGGTACCATAGGAACCCCAGATGTAACCTCAAATGAAGTTGTTGAACTCAATGCTGGACTACTATATTATGTAATGTGAGCACATTGAGTATTTGGCTGCAGACAGTTCTGCACCAAATCTCCTGTCAAAAACCGCATAAAAATTACATGGATTTTGATGCTGTTTCAGTGCGGTTTTTTGTCAAAATTTTGAAAATTACTGTTATGTTCAGTGAGCTATTGATTAAAATCTTACTTTATATATATATATATATATATATATATATATATACATACACACACACAGTCTATAGAGAGAGAGCGAGAGAGATGATATAACTTCATCTGACATGCAAGGAGTTAAGATAATAAGGTTTAATTTGCTGTTGCATTTACCTTAGAGGACAGTGCCTAATCTTGAATACTAAATTGCTTGTTTTTTTTCTTGCTGCAATCATTTTAAGAACACAATGTATCATAGTCAGCTAAAGCTTTAAGCAGCTTATATGAACTTGTACTGTGTTCTTGTGTTCAGATAAAGTAACCAAAAAGTATTCTTATATTTGTTTGCATGAGTAAATAAAAAAGGCAAACCATGCAGAGTGAAAATGTGAGACTCTCTGGAACCTTTTTATCCTTTGTTTCCATATGAGAAAAGAAATAATCCTAAATTATTCCTTATAATAGTTTAAAGCTTTAGTTATGATACATTCTCTGCATTATACACAAAGTGTGGAGACTTAAATGAACAGTCCTAGAAGTCTAAAAAGTAATTATGCATATTTTTATTGCTGCAACATTATTAATAATTTGATTTGAATCCTTAACTTGACATTTACTATATCACCCACTGTAGTCCATTTTTGCACTATGTTCTCTGGTATGCTTTTGTATAATATATGATAATTTTCTCCTGTGGTTATTGTCTCAAATAACTTTTAGTATAATTTATTAACAAATTTGGTGATAAGACTTTCAAATGTCAAAGCAAATATGATTACTGTACTGTATATGGAATGAAAGTGTACAGAAAGGTCTAGAAACTTTTCACTTACAATAATAGTGAAACAAATTACTATGTTGTACAGCTGTGTATTACATTCTATCAGCGCTGCAGGATACATAAAAAATGTTAGCAGTTACGACTAAATTCTATATGATATACTCTATGACTGTTTGAATTGTATACATTTTGCGAATTACAGTTATCTTACTTTAAATTGCTTGGCAAACTTTCTGAATTTAATCGTGTAAAATTTCTTAAGCAAATATACAAGTGCCTGGGTGAGGAAAGTGTTGGCTATGGCCATTACAGTGTATGATTAATGTAAGAATTCTTATATAGCAAAGCATGCCAACCTGCTTTAGCAAAACAAGAACCATTTGCCAGAGCGCCGTCTGAATTGCTGTATTACAATGTGCTGGAATTCAATTCTGCATATGCTGGAGCATCCGTCACACTGTCACACTTGGATTGACGAGTGTCCGAAACACGGCTTGACCAATGCGCACAAACCAATGACTGTCCAGTGCACCTCGAGATTCACTAATATCAAAGGGGATGATAAAAGACAGGAGTTCCCTGATGGTAGGGATCAGGGATGGGACTCCACCTGACACTAACCTGTGTCTGGTCCCTAAGCTCCGCTATTGTCTCTATATGAGTCTTTCCCTTCATCACCATCACATGCCTAGTCATTTACTGTCCGTCCACTCACCATGTATAGTGACAAGGTCGATGACAATACTAGACATCACCACTAGAGTAACAACACACAGGAAAAGGAAGACAGACAGAAGGACATAGACAAAGGGATATATAAACAAACTTTACAGCTGCAGTCAGCCACCAAGGCTGCAGGCGACATGACTCCAACCAGTAGCACCGCAAAAGCTCCAGCAACAGATCACCAGCAGCTCCTAGAGCACTTCCTACCTCCATGGTGGTCAGAAACAGAATATACTCTAGCAAGGAAAATTACATTAACCCTTTCTGCATCAACAGAAAGCAACTCACATTTAAAATCCAGAGTCTCACAAGGCAATGTGAGACTCCAGTCCCAAACATGTCACAAGTCTTTTAATGACATGAGACACTAGTAACACACAGACTATCTCATACAGCCAAAATAGAGTTTGAGACCATTTTACACAGTAAGGCTAGGTTCACACTTCCCTTAAATTGAATCAGTCACAATCTGCTGCTCTGGTAAACAACAGAATCCGTTTAGCGGATTCCGTTGTTCCCATAGACCTAGCATAGACTATAGCTTGCATGAGCGGTGGATTGTGACTGATGATGCTGCGTTGCACCCTCCGCCCGACTGATCAGTCGTGGAACGACTGACCGCGGGGCGGAAGGAACGCAGCCTGTAACGTTTTTTGAGCAGCGCAAGCCGTAGGATTTCGCTGCGCATGCTCTCTCTGGCTCCCTGCACACCTAACCAGGATACACATCGGGTTACTAAACAATGCGCTTTGGTTAGTTACCCGATATTTCCACTGGTTTCGTGTGCAGGGAGCCAGCGCTAAGCGGTGTACGCTGGTAACCAGTGTAAATATCAGGTAACCAAGCAAAAAGTGCTTTGCTTTTAGTTACCCGATATTTACCCTGGATACATGTGCAGGGAGGCCGACACTTCCCCGCTCGGCTCCGCACCCTCCAGCACTCCGCATGTATACACACACACACACACACACACACACTCACCTGTCCCCAGCCCTGCAGTCCCCGCGGCACTGACGTCCTCAGCGCCACGGCCCTGCTCGGCTCCACCCACCCCGAACTCCGTCCCCCGCACACAACGGAGTCCGAAAAAAATTCTGTTCTTTGTCATCCGTTGTACAACGCATCAGTCACATGCGTCAAGCAACGCATGTGACTGATGCAAAACAATGGAAATGTGAACCTAGCCTAAAAGATATGTAGCACTTGACCACTGTTCAATAATGATTAGTAACCCTTGTGTGTTTTGTGCTCACCATCTCTCTTCAAGCAATACATATGACATGCCAGGGATTTTCATGCATGAGGAAGTGGGTGTGTGTCCATTCGGAAACATCATGTGACATATGGTCTAGGTGTATGGGGCAGTAATGTTATAAATCATCAGTGATAAATCAGTGGTGTGAAAATTGGATATGGAATGAAAACAAAGTCCACCATTTTGACTACTAAAAATCAAATTTGTTAAGTGGTTGTGATCCCTGGCATATCCCGTGGATGTTTATATAAGTTTCATAGTTTCATAGTTTTTAAGGTTGAAGGGAGACTCTTAGGGGCACTTTGCACACTGCGACATCGCAGGTGCGATGTCGGTGGGGTCAAATTGAAAATGACGCACTTCCGGCATCGCATGCGACATCGCAGTGTGTAAAGGCTGGATGATACGATTAACGAGCGCAAAAGCGTCGTAATCGTATCATCGGTGCAGCGTCGGCGTAATCCATGATTACGCTGACGCGACGGTCCGATGTTGTTCCTCGCTCCTGCGGCATCACACATCGCTGTGTGTGAAGTCGCAGGAGCGAGGAACGTCTCCTACCGGCCTCACTGCGGCTTCCGTAGGATATGCGGAAGGAAGGAGGTGGGCAGGATGTTTACATCCTGCTCATCTCCGCCCCTCCGCTCTGATTGGCTGCCTGCCGTGTGACGTCGCAGTGACGCCGCACGACCCGCCCCCTTAACAAGGAGGCGGGTCGCCGGCCACAGGGACGTCGCACGGCAGGTGAGTGTGTGTGTGAAGCTGGCGTAGCGATAACTTTCGCTACGCCAGCTATCACCACATATCGCTGCTGCGACGGGGGCGGGCACTATCGCACTCGGCATCGCAGCATCGGGCTGCGATGTCGTAGTGTGCAAAGCCCGCCTCAGTCCATCTAGTTCAACCCGTAGCCTAACATGTTGATCCAGAGGATCCGACATCAGCAGCTTATGAGGGATGCATATTGTATACTGAAGCCTTTCGAAAAAATCTATTTATCTTGGAAAAACATTCACAAGAATGCAAAAGGGAATGGAGGAAGAACAGAAAATGTCAACAGTTGCTATGGTCTTAAAACATCAGGGCCTGAATCCCCAAAGTATATGTTTTCCATACGATCCCCTGCCTCTGCCTCCTATTTTTTTTTTAAATATGTTTATTTTACTCACAATCTAAATTCCTTATCAATGTCTTTGTAGTATATATATAATGATTGTGCTACCTAGAAAGTAACAAGGTCCAGTATGCTTCTCTGAAGGTTATAATGTACGAAGTGCTGCCTTCAAGCAAAAATTAATCTCGAGTGTCCCCTTAAAGTAACACTGACTCCTTAAAAAGTAATAATGCCCCTAGTGCCCTCATCGGAACTTATTATGCCCTTAATTAAAACAAAGATTGTTTTCTGGGTGACTCCACAACTCTCTATATACAGTGTGTTGCTCCAACTGCTCCCTATACATAGTGTAATTGCCCCCACAGATCTACAATATACACTATAATGGTCCCCACAGCGCCTATATACACATTATGATGGATTTCACAGCTTTCCTATATACATTATGATGTCCTTCACAGCTCTCTGTATATAGTCTGATGTGCTCTAAAGCCCCCTATATACAGTATGAAGGTCCCCAAAACTCCCTATATATAGTACAATACAAATAGAGCCCACCAACACACAATGTGCTGACACATATAACTCACATATATACAGCATGATATCCTCACAGCGCTTATATACAGTATGATGCCTCCCATAAACCATATATACAGTATGATGCTCCCTATATAATGTATCATGCCACCACAGCTCCCTAAATATAGTATGATGTCTCCACAGCACCCTGTATACAGTAATGCAGACACTCCACAGCCCCTCATATAGAGTATGATGGTCCCTACTGTCCTTATATACAGAACAAGAAGGAGAAAAATGATCTGTAAGCCCAATTACTGCAATTAGATTTTTTTAACAATACAAAATATTAAATACACGACAAGAATCGGGTGGAGGTGAACAAACAGACAAAAAATTGTCTGTTTATAATTGTCTGTTATAATCGTAAACCAATAAACCTGTTACAATACATAATTAAACCACAAGAGGTCACTGCATGTCTAAGATTAGAGTATATACTCCATAATCAATAGAGATATATGGGGGAGTCCAGGGATACTCATTCCCCATTACATCAATGATTCAAAGCTATTCATTCCCCATTACATCAATAAAGTGCAGTTTCTAAATTAAACATACAAGAGTTAGCAATATTGGCAGCGTGGAAAGCCGGGTCCAGACGCAGGCACTCTGACGTACGTTTCAGTAACTGATTACCTTTGTCAGGGACTTTTAGTGGTATCCGCATTAATAAAGAAAACAATTCAAGTAGCATGTTTTGCAGATGATATAATTCTGTTTATGTCTAATCCCAATAACCGCTTACCAATAGTTATTGACCGCCTTGGCTAATTTTGTGCTTTATAGGATTTGAAATGAATGTGAGTAAATGCAAAATTGACCCTCTAACTGAGAAAGGAAGGTGTATTCTTCAAAGCACCTTTTTCTGGGGTATTACTATCGTGTCCTCATTTATAACTTACTTCAGAATCAAGATTGGCCGGTTACCATCTTCACAATAACCATAAACTATCCCCCTTTGCTACAGAAAATTATTGATCAATCAAAATCCTGGCATGGCTTACAGCAATCATTTATGGGAATGACACGCCCGCCGCAGGGCCTTAGATATATTCAGAAATGGGCCAGACTAGTCCGGGGATGTCAGCGGTGGTGGGGGTCCGGCTCTGTGACCCTGGCGGTGTCTTTTAATAATAAAGGGGAGATGGTGATGGGAGTTGTAGTTAATGTTTAGTAAAATTCGTGACATCACCTGTGGATGGCAGCTTTGGAGCCGCAGCTGCTGGACGGGACCTCCGGGGCTGGTGCTGTGGCAGCTGAGGTGTTTCTTGCTCCCCACAGGTGGAGCAGGTACACCGGGGCAACCGTTTGTAATGTCTATGGTGGATGTTGATGAGGTGCAGGAAGAAGCAGATGACACAGGGCTTGCAGTTAAGATGTTTTTACTCACTGTTAGTTCCAACACTGCAGCTGATCAGTTTCCCGTGGTGTTCCAGGATTCACTGTCGTGTGCCTCCACTGATCTCAAATAGTTCGAGGGTCAGTACCGGTGCACCCCTCAATATATCCTTCCCTGGCCATCTAACTAGCGCCGAATTTCACTAGACTGTCCTGCGCCTCCGCCACTGAGCCTGTCCAAAGGGTGGCTGACCTCAATTTTTTATTGCTCCCCCTTGCAGGTGCTGGGTGGCAGGTTGTGGCCTCGGGTGCCTGAAGCAACCTCCCGGGCAGTCGGAGTGCTAAAGGAAATGTTTTCTTCTTTAGCCAGGGGTCCATCCCCGTTCTTGCGACCAGATCCCTCCACCCCGGTGTTCTTGGTGGAACAAGTCCACGGAGGCCTCCCGCACATCCGTGGCACTCTGGAATCCCTTCAGTCGGTGTCACCTGAGCCTAGCAAGATCCCAGGATCTTTACCTAAAACCTCCTTTTGGCTAGACTCCTCACTGACTAGATCTTTTTGTCAACTGTCACTTCTCTGACAGACACCTGTCAACTGCCACTTCTCTGACAGACTGCCTCAAACTGACTAGTTCAAACTTGAACTAGCCGGTTTTTCCTAACTGACCCACTAACTCCTCCCACACTCCCTCTTGCCAGGCTCCGCCCCTTCAGGCCAGTGAATGGGAATTAAGGCCCCATAACCAGGTATACTGGTCGCTATTCTCAGCATTAATAGGGTACCTGCCTTAAACCCTGACCCAGTGTGTGTCCTAACAATTGGTGTGTGCAGGTTTTGTCTGTGAACTGGTAGATGACCCCCTTTTTACCCAGGATGGGATACCACACCTCTGGCTGAGGTGCAGTACCTCTGGGGCGACGAAAGCCTCAGGGGCACCACAGGAAGGGCCCACCTTAAAAAATGATAAGCATGGCAAAACTAATGTACCAACTAAAAACTCTCCTGCTGTTACTTAAACACTCTGAAATTAGCAGGATCAATAAAGCATTCAGTCAATTCTTATGGAGCGGGAAACGCCCCATGATCTGTCTAAACAAATTTACGGCTTCTTATCAAAATGGCAGGATTAATTTACCTAGTGTGAGAAACTATAGCCTAGCTTGCCTTACATGAAACATAATAGCCTGGATATATAGAAGACATGATTACTCAAATTATACTCAGAACAGGGGTTCCCATCCTGTAGCTCGGGAGCCACATATGGCTAGAGTGCCCATGATATGTGGCTAACGGCTGTTTAATATCTTAGTGCATTAACATCAGGTCTAGCAAACACTTATGAACAACAGGTTTCCAGCTAGTGACTTTTGTGAGCAGCATTGCACAGAAGAGCAGATCTGTAAGGGGGAAGTTAGGAACTTCTGAATCTTAGTATACTGCTTCCATGTAATTTCTGTGCAAGAGCTTTGGCTATCATTATACTGGTAATGGAGGTTTTGGGTGTCACTACCAGGGTTGCCACAAGGAATTTCAGGGCCCCATACTGCTAAAATTTTCGGGCCCACTTCAGACTCCGCCTCCAGCACAGCTCCGCCTCCAGCCCTTGAACCTTTGGCAATAGAAAAAAGTTGTTTCCAGCATCATGTCCAAGAAATAAGGTTAAAAACCAATTTTATTCCGTATGGTTAAAATCAACACTAGGTTGGATGGCCATCCATGAAGTATAAAACAATGGCTTATGTGTCTCAAACCTAAAAGAGGTTCTAAAGACCGCTTTACACGCTGCGACATCGCAGAAGCGATCTCGTTGGGGTCACGGAATTTGTGACGCACATCCGGTCGATTTAGCGATGCCGTTGTGTGTGACACCTATGAGCGATTTTGCATCGTTGCAAAATGTGCAAAATCGCTCATCGGTGACATGGGGTTCATTCTTTAATATTGTTGCTGCAGCAGTAACGAAGTTGTTCCTCGTTCCTGCGGCAGCACACATGGGTACGTGTGACACCGCAGGAACGAGGAACCTCTCCTTACCTGCCTCCCGCCCGCAATGCGGAAGGAAGGAGGTGGGCGGGATGTTCGTCCCGCTCATCTCCGCCCCTCCGCTTCTATTGGGTTCAGTGACGGTTCAGTGACGCAGCTGTGGCGCTGAACAAACCGCCCCCCTTAGAAAGGAGGCATTTCGCCGTATACAGCGACGTCGCAGGGCAGGTAAGTAGTGTGATGGGTCTGGGCGATGTTGTGCGCCACGGGCAGCGATTTGCCCATGTCACACAACCAATGGATGTGGGTACCCACGCTAGCGATATCGGTACCGATATCGCAGCGTGTAAAGTGGCCTTTAGTCTTAGATATATCCTGCAAGATTTGCACAAGTAATTTATGGAATAAAATTGTTTTTTACCCTAATTTCTTGGACGTGATGCTGGAAACAACTTTTTTCTACTGCCGTACTTTGCCTCTTTGAATACGGAGCTGACCACCTTGCACCATCCACAAGAGAAAGGACCCAGATGATGCATTTACCGGGTGAGCTGATATCGTCCTTTGCATACTTACCTCGAACCTTCCACAGTCCCACCCTCTCGCTTGAAAAATCTGCAATTTTGCAACAGTCCTCTCCAATCAAACATTAACCCCTTGTCATCATTTTGACAGCCCAAAAATCTGCATGCACCGTTTTTTGGGTCATTAAAATAACGAGCCCCAGACAGAATCATCAGCCATATGCATATATCTAATATATAAAGCTGAGTGTATGTGTATGTGTGTGGTGTATGTGTGTATGTGTATGTTTGTATCTATGTATGTGTGTATGAATGTGTATATATGTATGTACATACAGTATGTATGTATGTATGTGTGTGTGTGTGTATGTGTGTGTGTATGTCCGCGAAAGGAATCCGCACCATCTCATTTGCAATCACGATATTTTGCACAGACGCCTCATGTGACTCAGGGATTGTCATAGACTATGATTTGAGGGGAAAATGTAACCCTGCGTTTTACAGTTATTCACCAAAAAACCTGATTACATTAAAGTCAATGGAGCTGGGAGCTACAAGTCATAAATAGGAGCTGTGATTGGTTGTTATAAGCAACAAAGGACATTGTTAGTGTAAGACGCTTATGTGTGAGGTAATATGATATCTGTGTAGCGACAGATAGAGAGACAAACAGAGACAAGGAAAGAGACAGAGACAGACAGGGAATGAGAGACAGGGAATAAGAGAGAGACAGCAGACAAGGAATGAGAGACAGACAGACCGGGAATAAGAGAGAGACAGACAGACAGGAAAAGAGAGAGACAGATAGGGAAAGAGAGAGACAGACTGACAGTGAATGAGAGAGACTGACAGAGACATCCAAACAGAGACAGACAGAGACATCCAGACAGAGAGAAACAGACTACATGCACAGTTACACACACTATACTTTACCTCATCTTGCAGTTCCTGATCGGTGCAGAGCAGGAGAGATGCCACTGGGACCCGCACGGAGACTGCAGTAGCTGAACAGCTACAGGACCTGCCAGTTCACCAGTCATGTGATCAGGCACATGATTAGTCAGATGACCTGACAGGTCCTTCACCTCAGCCTCCGTTCTGGTCCAGTACATTTCTTGTCCTGCTCTGCACCGATAACATGAATCAGTGCAGAGCAGGAAGAGAGAGGGCAGCTCTCTATGAGCGACCCGGGCCACCCTCATTGTCCTGATGGCAACCTCGCCCACTAGGGCCCGGTGAGCTGAGGGATGAAAGTGGAGGGGCCCAGGCTGTCAGCGGCCGGGCCACCCCTCCTGGCTTCTGCTCCTGGGGCCCCTTACAGTAGTCACGGTTGTAATGCCCTGATGGCGGCCTGGTCACTACTTTGAGGGGAGCATGAACTGGATGTGGCTCCTGACCCTCTCTCAGAGTTGGATGTGGCTTGAGACCCAAGCTATATCAATATCTTCCACCTTTTTCACCAAACTGATCGTAGGTGGCTAACATGCACAGAATATCTAGAGAAATGTTACGTGCACACTTCACATTATTTACAATATGACCAGATTAGACTCTCCATCATGGCTAACCTACGACATGTCACTTTTGAATCAACACAAATGAACTATACACCATTCTTCTTTCTCCCACATGAACCCCCTCAATATCGTCACTCTATTGCATGATAAAACTTAATCTATTAAAAGGAGCACACATATACATTTTTTAAATATTGGAGACTTCAATATCGACATTTCCACAAAAATTAGGTTGGGTTGGTTTTCATTGCAGAAAAACGTTATAAATGAATTCTGGAGAGAAACGCAATTTAAGATTATGCATAGAGCTATATATGTTTTTAATATACCTAAACCCCTCCACTTTCTGATCTTGCCCCAGATACCACCTCTTTTAATCTGACCTAACTCACAGTCTCTGGCTTTGCCCGAACATGGCCTCCTGTTAGAAGTTGTATCAAACATTATAGAGATCCTTTACAACTCCAAATATTCATTATCCCCCAAATTATCTCTGTTGCATTACTGAAATGATTCAGAAGCAACAAAGTCAAAGGCCTTCCAAAGCTTCTATACACTATACTTTTATTGGCAAAAAAACTAATGCTAAACACAGGTTGGACTCTTCTACGTCCTCCATCCTGGAATTGATAACTCAGATGAAACACTTTACGGGGGTTGAATAGCCGGATATGGTCACCAATAAAGCGCCACAAGCGGGTACATTTCTCCTAAAGTGGAAACTATTTATTGTCAAGTTCTGTACCATGGAAGAAAAAAGGAATACTGTTAAACCTTTTGTTACAACTACATGATATATCTTAGATGACCTTTTAAAAAAATGTGGGCAAAATTCCCATATTTTCTCTAAACACAAAATATATCAACCTAAATTTATTACTAACATAAAATACAATGTGTCATGAATAAACAGTCTCAAAATCACTGGGATACATTGAAGCATTTCAAAGTTACAACGTGACACTGGTCAAATTTCACAAATTTGGCCTGGTTATTAAGTTGAAAATTGGCTTTGTCACTAAGGGGTTAATGGATAATTAACAGTTGTCTTACACTTGAGTTTTACTTTACAAACCCCCCCCAATGTTAAAGGCTTAGCAGGAATTAAAGGGAACATGTCAGCAGGTTTTTGCTACCTCATCCGAGTGATGCATGACATAGGCAAAGAGATCCTGAATCCAATGTTGTATCACTTAGATTAATGGGTGCAGCCATTCTAACAGAATCTGCATTTTTAACTGTAGTCATGTAGCAGAATCCAGATGGCTGTCCCCACTCACACCAGGCTCTTTATAGAGATTGTACATTGACAGTGAGGTGTCAATCAGAGGAGGGAGCATGCCGGACTACATGGCACAGCCAGCTAGCCAGAGCAATGACTAGGCTATGTGCCCACGAGACTGTGTACCCATGGATGTTGCCGCGGAAAACCTGCAGATTTATTGGTTTTCTAGATAAATCTGCAGGTTTTAGCAAGTACAGACACTTCTCATGTTATCCTATGGGACTTGGGGAGTGCTGTGTGCATGCTGCGGTACATGCTGCGGATGTCCCGCAGCCGTACGTAACTGCATGTCTCATAGTTTCATAGTTTCATAGTTTTTTAAGGTTGAAGGGAGACTCTAAGTCCATCTAGTTCAACCTGTAGCCTAACATGTTGATCCAGAGGAAGGCAAAAAAAAACCCAATGTGGCAAACAAGTTCCAATGGGGAAAAAATTTCCTTCCTGACTCCACATCCGGCAATCAGACTAGTTCCCTGGATCAATACCCTGTCATAAAATCTAATATACATAACTGGTAATATTATATTTTTCAAGAAAGGCATCCAGGCTCTGCTTAAATGTTAGTAGTGAATCACTCATTACAACATCATGCGGCAGAGAGTTCCATAGTCTCACTGCTCGTACAGTAAAGAATCCTCGTCTGTGATTATGATTAAACCTTCTTTCCTCAAGACGTAGCGGATGCCCCCGTGTTCCAGTCGCAGGCCTAGGTGTAAAAAGATCTTTGGAAAGGTCTCTGTACTGTCCCCTCATATATTTATACATTGTGATTAGATCCCCCCTAAGCCTTCGTTTTTCCAAACTAAATAACCCCAAGTTTAATAACCTGTCTTCGTATTGCAGCCCACCCATTCCTCTAATAATCTTGGTGGCTCTTCTCTGCACCCTCTCCAGTTCAGCTATGTCCTTCTTATATATCGGTGACCAGAATTGTACACAGTATTCTAAGTGCGGTCGCACTAGTGACTTGTACAGAGGTAGAACTATATTTTTTTCATGAACACTTATACCTCTTTTAATACATCCCATTATTTTATTAGCCCTGGCAGCAGCTGCCTGACACTGTCCACTAAAGTGAAGTTTACCATCCACCCATACACCCAAGTCTTTTTCTGTGTCTGTTTTACCCAGTGTTCTACAATTAAGTACATAATCATAAATGTTATTTCCTCTACCCAAGTGCATGACCTTACATTTATCTACATTAAACTTCAATTGCCACTTCTCAGCCCAATCCTCCAATTTACATAAATCTCCCTGTAATATAAAATTATCCTCCTCTGTATTGATTACCCTGCAAAGTTTAGTATCATCTGCAAATATTGAAATTCTACTCCGCATGCCCCCAACAAGGTCATTTATAAATATGCTGAAAAGAAGCGGGCCCAATACTGACCCCTGTGGTACCCCACTATGAACTGAGACCCAGTCCGAGTACGTACCATTAATAACCACCCTTTGTTTCCTATCACTGAGCCAGTTTTTAACCCAGTTATACATATTTTCCCCTATCCCCATTATTCTCATTTTATGTACCAACCTTTTGTGTGGCACCGTATCAAAAGCTTTTGAAAAGTCCATATACACAACATCCACTGCATTTCCCTGGTCCAGGCTTGAACTTACCTCTTCATAGAACCTGATCAAATTAGTTTGACAGGATCGATCCCTCATAAACCCATGTTGATAGTCTGTCATAAGGTTATTTTTCTTGAGATACTCCAGTATAGCATCTCTCAAGAAACCCTCAAGGATTTTACCAACCGTAGAGGTTAAACTTACCGGCCTATAATTTCCCGGCTCAGTTTTTGTCCCCTTTTTGAATATTGGCACCACATTTGCTATGCGCCAGTCCTGCGGTACCGACCCTGTTATTAAGGAATCTGAGAAGATTAAAAATAATGGTCTATCTATCACAGAACTCAATTCCTGTAGTACTCTGGGGTGTATACCATCCGGGCCCGGAGATTTGTCAACCTTAGTGATTTCGAGGCGGCGGCGTACTTCCTGCTGGGTTAAGCAGGTAATATTCAAGGGTGAATTTATGGTATCACTGGTCATGTCATCTGCCATGGCATTTTCTTGTATAAAAACCGTAGAAAAAAAGTCATTCAGCAGATTGGCTTTACCCTCATCCCCTTCCACCATTTCACCAAGACTATTTTTAAGGGGGCCAACACTATCGCTTTTCAGTTTTTTACTGTTTATGTAGTTAAAAAATTATTTGTTTTATGTAGTTAAAAAATTATTTATTTAATGTCAATTATTCTTGCGGAATTACCTGCGGAATTCCCACCTCTCCACTATGGAGATAGAGGCCGGGACTTCCACAGGTAAGTCGCATGAATGTCCGCAGGTTTTCCGCAGATATTTCGCTGGAATCCCGCAGCTATGGATAGCTGCGGAGTCCGGGGAGCTGCTGTGGGAAACCTGCGGACGTACCTGCGGATATATTCAAGGGGAAAATAGTCCCGTGGGCACATAGCCTAAAGCCTGCTTTACACGTTGCAATTTCGCATACGATTTCGATTTGCAACGCCCCCATCGTATGTGAGGCACGTTCAATTTGTTGAACGTGCCGCACATACGAGTAACCCCCCGTCACACATACTTACCTTCCATACGACCTCGATGTGGGCGGCGAACGTCCACTTCCTGGAGTGGGAGGGACGTTCGGCATCACATCGACGTCACGCGGCAGCCAGCCAATAGATGCGGAGGGGCGGAGCTGAGCTGGACGTAAACATCCCGCCCACTTCCTTCCTTCCGCATTGTGGGCCAGGAGCCGCAGGACGCAGGTGAGATCTGTTCATCGTACCCGGGGTGTCACACGCTGCGATGTGTACTACCCCGGGTACGATGAACAATCTGATGTGCAATTCTAGAGACAGGTACGATGTGTTTGCGATGAACATTTTACCATTCAATTGCAATCGCACGTACCTGTCACACACTGCAATGTACCTTACAATGCCGGATGTGCGTCACTTACGATGTGACCCCGCCGACACATTGTAAGATACATTGCAGCGTGTAAAGCAGGCTTAAGGGTCCTGCTGCTAACACAATCATAGCAAATAAGCAAAACATCAGACTTTGAAAACACAGGTATGCCTGAGCTTTCTTTGTTAACCCTTACAGCATGCTGGCTTCAGCTTATATAGCAAAAACCAGCTGACAGATTCACTTGAGGCCTAAAACACACTTCTGTAAAAAAAAGTCTGTGTGACACGGTCCGTTTTTCGGGTCCGTGTTCCGCTTTTTTTGGGCGTTTCTCCGGTACGTATGGCATCCGTGTGATGGCGTATGCGAGCCGTGTGTACGTGTAAAATGTCCGTGTTTGTGTGTAAAATGCCCGTATATGTGTACGTGGAATGTCCGTGTGGAATGTCCGTTTGTGTCCTGCACAATGTCATTGATACATGTCGGCTGACAGCAGACAGAGTTGCTCGATGAGCTTCACCCGACTTCATTGTCATGCCGCGGCTCTGTCTGTGTGCCGCGTACTGATTAGCGGTCACCAGTGAAGGATTCACCAGTGACCGCTAATCCCCCGAGTGACTGAAGTGAGCAGCCCTCTCTCATACTTACCGCTCCCCGATCACCAGCGCGGCGAGGATCAGTTGTGCAGGGAATACGCGTCAACAATTACTTTGAATATGCCGGCCGCTCATTAATCAATCTCATATTCCCTGCTTTCCCCACCCACAGACGCCTGTGATTTGTTGCAGTCAGGCACGCCCACCACGCTGAGTGACAGGTGTCTCACTGCACCCAATCACAGCAGCCGGTGGGCGTGTCTGTGCTGTGCAGTAAAATAAATAAATAAATTTAAAAAAACGGCATGCGGTCCCCCCCAATTTTAATACCAGCCAGATAAAGCCATACGGCTGAAGGCTGGTATTCTCAGGATGGGGAGCTCCACGTTATGGGGAGCCCCCCAGCCTAACAATATCAGTCAGCAGCCGCCAAGAATTGCCGCATACATTATATGCGACAGTTCTGGGACTGTACCCGGCTCTTCCCGATTTGCCCTGGTGCGTTGGCAAATCGGGGTAATAAGGAGTTTTTGGCAGCCCATAGCTGCCAATAAGTTCTAGATTAATCATGTCAGGCGTCTCCTCGAGATACCTTCCATGATTAATCTGTAAATTACAGTAAATAAACACACACACCCGAACAATCCTTTATTAGAAAAAAAAACCACTAACAAATTGCCTTGTTCACCAATTTTATAAGCCCGAAAAAGCCCTCCATGTCCGGCGTAATCCAGGATGGTCCAGCGTCGCTTCCAGCTCTGCTGCATGAAGGTGACTGGAGCTGCAGAAGACACCGCCGCTCCTGTCAGATCCACGCAGCTAATGAAGGGAATAGCGTGATCAGCTGAGCTGTCACTGAGGTTACTCGCGGCCAACGCTGAATACAGCTGATCACGCTATTCCCTTCATTAGCTGCGTGGAGCGACGCTGGACCATCCTGGATTACGCCGGACATGGAGGGCTTTTTCGGGCTTATAAAATTGATGAACAAGGCAATTTGTTAGTGTTTTTTTTCTAATAAAGGATTGTTCGGGTGTATGTGTTTATTTACTGTAATTTACAGATTAATCATGGAAGGTATCTCGGGGAGACGCCTGACATGATTAATCTAGGACTTATTGGCAGCTATGGGCTGCCAAAAACTCCTTATTACCCCGATTTGCCAACACACCAGGGCAAATCGGGAAGAGCCGGGTACAGCCCCAGAACTGTCGCATATAATGTATGTGGCAATTCTGGGCGGCTGCTGACTGATATTGTTAGGCTGGGGGGCTCCCCATAACGTGGGGCTCCCCATCCTGAGAATACCAGCCTTCACCCGTATGGCTTTATCTGGCTGGTATTAAATTTGGGGGGGACCGCACGCCGTTTTTTTAAATTATTTATTTATTTATTTTACTGCACAGTATAGACACGCCCACCGGCTGCTGTGATTGGGTGCAGGGAGACACCTGTCACTCAGCGTGGGGGGCGTGTCTGACTGCAACCAATCACAGGCGTCTGTGGGTGGGGAAAGCAGGGAATACGAGATTGATTAATGAGCGGCCGGCATATTCAAAGTAATTGTTGCCGCGTATTCTCTGCACAGCTGTTCCTCGCCGCGCTGGTGAACGGGGAGCGGTATGAGCCGGGGGAAGAAAAAAAACGAGCGCCAATGTAAGTATGACTGAGAACAGCAGAAAAAAAGGTAAGTATACTGAATTTAATTTAAAAAAAAATAAAAATAAGATCACTAGTGTAAAAACGCACACGCACGAAACGTGCTGAACACGGAGATACTCCGTGTGCGGTCCATGCAGGCATGGACCCATAGACTAAAGCGGGTCCGTGCCTGCGTGCTGCCGGCCAAAAACGGACATGTTGTCCAGGTAGAAAAGCGCACGCACGTACTTACCACACAGACACGCGTTCCGTGTGATTTTACGTGTGTGTGCCATCTACCATTGAATAACATGGGTCTCCGTGTGTACGTGTCATCGGTATGTGAAAATACGTACCGCACACGTACAAATTAAACGGATGTGTGTTGCGGGTCTTAAGTAACCATCACCACTGAAAACACCTCTTCAATATACTATTCCTTCTTTTGTCAGTCCTTTAACATTATGCCTACTTATAAATAATAGAGTTTCACAGATTCTAAATGTTTTTCTTTCTATTTTTCTATGCCAATGACTTAATGAATACAGCTGCAAAATTTGCATGGATCTAAACTTTCCACAAATGTTTTCTATTCATCCGTACCTCGGGCATACACAAATTTTGCATGTCAAGCTATGTGTGCGCTGAGATTACTATTCTTTTATCTGTTATGTGCAGACACGGATTGTCACAACACCAGGTGTTCTATTCTAGAAACCTTTTTTTAAAAAACCATTTCAAACATGTTGACAGCCGGAAAGGCTGATAGGATCATATTCCCCAAACTATGTGTTCAATATAATCCCAACTACGTTTTAAAGAATAGAAAAACGAAATAGTCTTCACTATTTTTTCTTTATGTTTCATTACAGATTCCTATTATTACAGCTGCCGTCAGTTTTTCATAAAAGACAATGCGGAATAAATGAATGTTTGACAGCCTGAAACAAAAATTAGACATCCTTGTCACTTTTTTTGTTGTGTCGCTGTTCCCATCCAATCCATCAGGCTAATAAGAATTGTAAACATAAGAAGGAGTTGCGGAATGACAGTTCATTTTCTGTTTAGTTTTATGATTTAGTTCCATACCTGCAGGGCAAAACAAAGCAGAAAAATCTCAAGCAACGTCTAATGCCAATACACGATGAAGATTGATATCAGCTACTTGTAAAAGGTTGCTTAACATAAAAAAAAGGAAAAAAATCCTTATCTTTATTTTATTTAACATGTTTGTTGGCATTAATATTGATTTTTCTGTCTTACCTATTATTACAGTGATTTATCTGTCATTTTAGTCTACTACATAAATTATACATATTTAACATGGCTGTATTAACAAAGTGAACTGTGGAGTCCCTAAATGAATTACTTGTATGTTAAGGACATCAGACGAATGAGATTAGGGATTTGAAGGCAAATTAAATTACATTTTAATAAAGTAATTATTTCTGCACAAGCATAAAACTATTATGAGACCATACGTGCGAGCAGAGAGTTGAATGCATTGAGGCTTACCTCTTATGACAACCATTTGATAGGTATTTTGTACTATGCAGAAGCCCAAAGGTGCATTTCCAATTCTAATGTGCTTTTCATTAAAAGAAAGTAATAAAGCAAATTAAAACAGAGAGCTGATTAAAATATAGCGACAGGACAAAATTGAAAATGTTTGAATAGAAATGTTCACGGGCTCATTACAAAAAGGAAGAAAAATAATAAATGGATTAAAATTATACCACATTTTAAGCCCGAAAGTGCAGAGTCCTCTCTCCCTCTGTACCAGTCTCCCACTGTTATTTTATGTATTTTTTTTTTTGTTTTTTTTTTTTTACTTATTTCTATTATATGTATGTATTATATGTATGGAAGCCCTCTGATGCAAAAAAAAAATATTATAGTACATAATGGTAACATGCTTTTAATGATAATTATGCTATGGTAAATTTTTTTATAAAATTAAAAACATCCCTAGAAAACGTATGTCCCTGTAATATTATATTTACCTGACTGTTGAACCTTTATTTTTGGGATTCAGAAGCAGACACAAACAGAAAAGGGCCCCTGTGCAAGAACAGTATATGGTCCTTTTACATTCCCAATAGTTCTGTCTATAGCCTGCTTTACACGTTTCAATTTCGCATACGATATCGTATGCGATTTGCAACGCCCCCATCGTATGTGCGGCATGTTCAATTTGTTGAATGTGCCGCACAAACAATTAACCCCCGTCACACGTACTTACCTTCCATACGACCTCGATGTGGGCGGCGAACGTCCACTTCCTGGAGTGGGAGGGACGTTCGGCGACACATCGACGTCACGCGGCAGCCGGCCAATAGATGCGGAGGGGCGGAGCTGAGCAGGACATAAACATCCTGCCCATCTACTTCCTTCCACATTGCTGGCCGGGAGCCGCAGGACGCAGGTAAGATCTGTTCATCGTTCCTGGGGTGTTACACACTGCGATGTGTGCTACCCCGGGAACGATGAACAATCTGACGTGCAATTCTAGAGAAAGGTATGATATGTATGCGATGAACATTTTACCGTTCAATCGCAATCGCACGTACCTGTCACACACTGCAATGTACCTTACAATGCCGGATGTGCGTCACTTACGACGTGACCCCGCCGACACATTGTAAGATAAATTGTAGCGTTTAAAGCGGGCTTATGACACAAGCTGCTTGCTCTTTTGTTTTAATGTTTTGTTAATTGAGACAAAAAATGAGAATACATATTCAACAGAAATCACAGTCTTAACTAATATTATTACGATTGTTACAAAGGCTTCCCCAATGTCTCCATGACTTTTATTACCTGTGCAAAATCTGGCCTTAGCCAGATAACATTAAGCTTATCCAACAGGCAATGGGGAAGATCGATCTAGATTATCAGCCTGGATTCTGGATTAATATGAAACATTTTTCTAATCGTGAGTAACAAAGGAGCTAGAAAAGGGGGGTGATAGTTTGAGTAAAGGTAAGCGAGGTTATTTCACTTGAAATTCAAATAAAAGAGTCGAGTCAGCAGTTTCAGGAGACGAATAGAGAGAGAGAGGGGGTAGAAGAGATAGGAAGAAGGGAAGAGATTTTGGTCATAGGTCCAATCCAACCGTGGACATAATGATCTGCAGGCCGTCATTCAACTCGTCAGTGGGAGGGTAAGGCGACCTGCAGTACACTATGTTGCCGTCTGCGAGGTGACTACTAAAAATTGGGATTTAGACTTATAGGTCTGCCATGCATTCCATACCTGGAGGAAAGAGAGCATATTTTGACTGGAAAGGGCTGAAAGCTCTTCAACATGGTATAATTGATCAATTTTCAGCAAGAGCTGCGTGAGAGTGGGAATTTTCGTTGTGCGCCACAATTGAGCAATAAGAAGTTTACAAGCAGAGCCCACAAATGACGCTAGTTTCGAAGTAGCTTTATCTTTAGGCCACATTGGGAAGTTCAGGAGCATTTGTCTAGGGTCCAGGACCCCCTTTTTGCCTGTGAGGTCAAATATTAACTGTGATGCTGTCAGCCAAAAGGTCTGGATAATCGGACATGTCCACCACACATGTAAATATGTTCCCTTGTCCCTCTCGCATCGCCAGCAATGATCTGGGGTGGAGGAGCTCCACGTACTAGACGAGGTGGGGACAATGTACCATCTCGCAATCACTTTGAAAGAATTCTCTTGAACTCTCACACAACATGACGGACCGTGTGAGGCAGTATAAATTTGGCTCGTTTGTAAATCGGTAAATGTAGTTTTCAGGTCCCTTTCCCATCTCAGTATATATGCTCTCTTCACCACCAGTTTTTTTGTAAGCAGGGTATGGCATAGATTAGAAAGAATTTTTCTGGGGGCCCGGGTTTGCATGCAGAAAGATTCAAATGTAGTTAAAGGTCTGTCGAAAAGGGTATGCGGTAATAATGGGTGGATCACATGTTTTAATTTCGTATGATGGAGAAATGTGAGCTTAGAGAGGAGGGGGTTCGTACCCATCTCCTGTTTAGATATCAAAGAGCCATCTACCAAAAGATCAGCCAACGGAACCTTTACATTGGTCAGGAATGTGGACTTCGTGGACGCGGCTTGGTTTACATCGGCGTCTAATATGTCTGAAACTTGGGTTAGAGGGGAGAGAGGTGGGGCCAATATCTCCCTATTTTCCTTCCATTTTTGCACAAGAGTTCTCGTTAGTTCATTTGTAAAGGTTCTTTTAACTCTCTGGCTGGGAGGGGAAAGTAACATAGCTCGTAGAGGGGTGGGGGCTAGGTATTCTTCTATAGATATCCACAATTTATTCGGTGGACGTCTGATCCAGTCCACCGTTCTGGAAAGGACGGCGGCTTGGTAATATAACGATATATTGGGTAATCCCATGCCCCCTTTGTCTTTTGGAAGGTTCAATGTTTGGAAGTTGATTCTCGGTTTATGTTTGTTCCAGACGTAGTTGGAGATTAAAGAGTTATATTGAGAGAGAAAAGCTGTGGGAATTGGTATGGGTAACATTTGAAAGAGGTAGATAAACTTTGGGAGTATAATGCTTTTAATTAAGTTTTTCCGGCCCATCCACAAAAGAAAGGGAGCCTTCCACGAAGATACTTGTGCAGTGAGATTAGGAAGAAGGGGTTTGTAGTTGAGATCAAACAAGGACTTGAAAGTTTTCCCTAGTTTGATGCCTAGGTATGTTATGTGACTATTTGGCCATCGAAAAGGAAACGAGTTTTGGAGAGATTTAATAACTTTACTGGCGATATTAATGCTTAATGCCTCTGATTTAGACAGGTTAATTTTGAAGCTAGACCAGTGGCCGTATTCCTCTAATAATTTCATAAAGGCAGGGAAACCCCTTTTCCGGCCTGGACATTACCACTAACAAGTCGTCGGCAAAGGCGGCGGACTTGTGGTGAACTCCCTGCAGGTTGAACCCCTCGATTTCCCGGTCCTGCTGGATGGAATTTAGCAGTGGCTCCATGACCAAGACAAAGAGTAGGGGGGATAAGGGGCATCCCTGCCTTGTGCCATTTTTAATGTCAAGGGGGTCGGTGAGAGTATTGTTTATCTTAATCCTGGCCGTGGGGGATGTGTACATCTGTAGGATTGCGCGTATGGCATTTGGGGGAAAATGGAAGGCCTCCAGCGTTCCCTGCAAGAAGGTCCAGTCCACCCTGTCAAACGCCTTCTCGGCGTCCGTTCCCAGCAGCACCAGAGGCAGCTTATGGGTCCTGGTGTGTTGCATTAAGTTTATTACTCTTAGCGCATTATCCTTCTCCTCTCTACCTCTAACAAATCCAGATTGTTCTGGGGAGATGAGATCAGGAAGGATACTCGCCACTCGGTTAGCAATTAAGCTAGCATATATCTTTAGGTCCACATTCAAGAGTGAGATGGGCCTATAGTTTCCACAACACTCCGGATCTTTCCCGTCTTTGTGTATTAATGATATATGCGCCTCTAGTGCTTGCTTGGGTATAGGATCGCCGAGTAATAGAGCGTTGCATGATGCTAGGAGGTGATCCCCCAGGATGTCAAAGAATTTTTTATAATAGATAATGGGAAGGCCATCTGGACCTGGTGCCTTCCCCACGGGGCTTCTGGACAGGATGGACTGAACCTCAGCTCGAGAGAACGTTTTTTCCAGGGACGCCTGTTGTATTTTAGAGAGTTTCGGGAGATTTAATTTAGCTAGGTAGCTTTGTATACCGCATTTCCTCTTGTCCCTCTCCATTGCCGATTCTTCCGGCCGAATTTGATATAAATTTTTATAAAATCGGAGAAATTCGTTCGAGATTTGGGAATAGTCTTGCGTACGTTGGACCTGTGAGGTTTTAATTACATGTATAAAAGTGCGTGCCTGTCTTTTTTTTATCAGGGACATCATAAGTTTAGAGGCTTTATCCCCATGGAGGAACATACGATTCCTCCAACCAAGATAAAATTTAGCCGACTGTTTATTGAGTATGTCCCTAAGTTCCATACGTTTCGCGGTCAGTTGTTCTAACGTCTGTTGGGATAAGGACTTTTTATGCTGAGCCTCCAACGTGGCAATCTCATCATACAAAGTCTGTAAAAACAATTTCCTCTGCTTGTTGAGGTGTGAGGAGATGGAGATCAATTCTCCCCTAATGACCGCCTTATGCGCTTCCCACAACATTGGGGCCGCAATATCTTGTGTCTTGTTCTCTGCAAAATAATTACGGAGGCATTCAGATATGCGTTTCTTATTTTCTTCCGAGGAGAGAATTGATTCATTCAATCTCCACGTACGGTGAAGCCAATACGGCCTCAGGAGTGAGAAACTGACTGATACATAAGCATGGTCGGAGTAAGGTGTTGACTGGATCTCTGTGTCATTGACATTAGGTAGTAGATGCCTAGGTAGAAAAATGTAGTCTAGCCTGTGGTATGATTTATGAGGATTAGAGAAGAATGTAAAGTCTTTGGTTGTGGGATGTTGATAGCGCCAGATATCTATCAGAGAGAGGGAAAGGAGAGAGCATTTAATCCGAGATAGGTCCCTTAGAGAGAGGTGACTTTTTTTTGCAGTGGAATCTAGTTTAGGTTCCAAAGCCACATTAAAATCACCGCAAAGTATTGGAGTACCTTCTGAAAAAGCGCGGAATTTTTTGAGTGTGGATAACAACCAACGAATCTGTTTGACATTTGGGGCATATACATTCCCTAGGGTTACCATAGAGCCGGCTAATATACCCTTGACGAAAATGAACCGGCCCTCTGGGTCAATAGCGACATCTCGAGCTAGGAAGGGTATATCTTTAGCAAGGGCTATAGAGACCCCTCTAGAACCCTTGTGTGGGGAGGGGGCATGGAACCAGGTGTTGTAGTGTGCTTTGTTACAGTTGGGGATTTTGCCTTCACGGAAATGCGTTTCTTGGAGGAAGATCATGTCTGCGTGCTTCTTATGTAAGCTATGTAGAATCTGTGACCTTTGTATGGGGGAATTTAACCCATGTGCGTTAAGACTTATTACCGTAAATACCTTATGATGTGATGCCATGGTAATACACGCGGAAGGACAATCTGTTCTTTTTCCATCGGGATGAGTGGACCAGACCTATGACCAATGGGAGAGAAGAAGAGATAGAGAGGCTGGGGGGTAGAGAGAGGTTCAGAGGAGAACAGGGTATTAGTGTCAACATTTTCAACTATTTGAAATTCAAACAAGTAAGGGTGTGCATCAAGAGGGAGCGATAGGTACAGAACCCCTATAATGACTTCATGTTTTAACTAGCATAAACAGTAGTGTGCAACAATAGACCCAATCAAAGGCCCCTTAAGGGGGGCCCGCCTTCAGAGTTCATCTGGAGTTTCTTCGCTGCTTTGCGTCTGGATCTGTGGGTCTTTGGAGTGAGGCTATGCCATGGTGCTGGATCTGGAAGCATTTGTAGTGTAGATGTCGAACGATGGATTTCTAGCTCCGGGTATTTCTCCAACGTGATCCCCAAATCTTCACAAATCCGCCTTATCTCCGCAGAAGTTTTGGCTTGGTAGTGTTTTCCATTAGCAGATATAGCGATGCCAAATGGAAATAACCAGCGGTACGGAAACTGGCGTTGGCGTAACACTGTTGTGAAGGGTTGTAGCAATCTCCTTTTGGTCAGGGTGGTGGAAGCGAGATCCTGGAAAATCAGAATTTTAGAGCCTTCATGACTTATAGACTCCGCTTCTCTGGCTTTCTTAATAATAAGTTCTTTAATTCGGTAATCCAGGAAGCGGCATATGACATCTCTTGGTGGTTCCCCTTGTTTGGGTCGGGGTCTCAAAGATCTATGAGCTCTTATCAGTTCCAATGTTGGAGCAGGGTCAGAGTCCATCAGGTCAGAGAAGATGCCCTGTAGTGTCGGGATCAAAGCTTCATTTGCCACCGATTCTGGGAGTCCCTTTAATCTGAGGTTGTTTCGCCTTTCTCTGTTTTCATGATCTTCCAGGATGGCATGAATGTGATTGATATTGTCCTCCTGTTGGCGAAGGCAGGAAATGACAGTGTTGGAAGTGGAGGTTAATGTGGCTTGGGCAGCTTCAAGGGTTTCCACTCTGTGTCCAATTTGGCCGATTTCCTGTTTAATATCTGATAGCTCCCTTGCCACCGGTTCCAGCGCATTTTTGAGGATCCGTTTTATAAAAGATCTTGAGACGGGGAGACTCTTGCTATTATCAGCACTCTCCATGTCACTTTCGTCATCTTCCATATCTTGTACCTCATTAGTAGTCATGCTTTGAAGACTGTCAGTTTCAGCATCGGCATTATGTAAGTGTTTTTTGAGAAACTTATCGACATCAGCCTGGGTAGTGGCCTTAGCTGGTCTAGGCAGAGAGCTGGCTCGTGCGTTGCCGATTTTGACCATGTTGAAGTCAGACATATATGGTATTATGCTTAAATGAAAATAGTGGGGGTTAAGCCTCCTTACTCCCTCTAGACAGCTCGGGGTCTAGAACATTGTGCGCCCCTGAAGAGGGGGGAGGAGGTGAGAAGAGAGTGCCACTGTGCTGGAGGTATGTTTGTGTGACAACTCTCTATATCATCTCCACTGTGTATCCCCACTGGTGGCCTCGGGGCTCGGAGAGATGTATGGAGCCGGGTCTTAAGGGGTTTGCTTGCCACTGTCCAGGTTATGGGGGTCTTGTTTCAGGCCGACAGAGCACCCTGCAGTGTAGGGGGGTACAGATCAGCCCTCTTTGATTCTTAATTTCTCTATACTGTTTTGAGAAGTGGGGTCTCCTTTAACGGGGATCCGTTCCCCCTTCTCCCTCCACCAGTCAGGCTTCCAGAGTGAGGGTTTTTCTTGGCGTCTCCCACTCAGCACCGGCCCCTGCTCTCCTCGCGGCCCAGCGTTCAGCAGCGTGACTGGCCGCTGATCCACGCAGGAGAGCTATGGAGGGGGACACTGGGGTGCCGGATGCCTGTGCTTAGGCCCGTGCGGTGCTGCAGGCCGGGCTCGGGGTTTGCTGAGGGTCCCTGGGGCAGGTGTGGAGCGGGTGTGGAGCCGAGCCTTAGGGGGATTCTCACTCACCACCAGGTCTCCTCTCCGAGCACCGCAGGATCACCCGAAGCGCCGCTCACAGCCGCCGCGAGATTTCCTGCCGGGTCCCAGGAACTCCAAGCGGCCTCCAGAGGCTCCCACGCGGCTCACAGTCTCCTCCTCTCCGGACCCGCCGTCTTCCTGATCTGGTGAGTGTCTTTCCCTGCAGGCCGTCTGGCTTGCTCACTCGTCCTGTGGGGTCGCCGCACTGTCCACTGTCCTCGGGACCGGGCGGCCGTTTACTCAAGATGGCGGCGGATCTTCTCCTATTGTTGCATGGGACGCCGGGCTCACCTACTATCTTGGTCTATGTCAAGGAGGGGAGAGCAGCCAGGCCTCCGGACCCTGGTTCGCTCTTTCTGAGCCCGCTGGTGTGCTCTAGATGTTCTCCGGCGGGTGCCGGCAATTCTTAGAGGCCACGCTGCTCGGGCCTCGCCGTTTCCAGTGCCCTGCCTGGTCTCAGTGTTGGAGGGCTCCAAGGCGGTGCCCGTGTGGGTACCGCCGAAAAATGAGGGTCTCTTCCCTCCTGGGGTGTTCTAGGAACGTAGATGGGAGAGTTAGACGGGTGTATTTTCCGTCGGGAAGCAGGATGTTTGCCGATGTTTAGGAGCTCCCTCATCCACGTCTGGCTCTGTCAGCGGCCATTTTGGACTCCAAGCTGCTTGCTCTTTTGTAGGTGGAAATCGGTCCTGTTACCTCTTGGGCCTCTGGGGTTGCATCAATGATATGTCAGCCCTGTTGTGATTCTTACTTAGGTTTTCCCCATGAGTATTTGAAGAGCCTTTGATGTTGCAGAGTGTCTTTTTTTTCATATGCGTTTTTAACAATTTTTTAACACAGTGATTTTGTTTTTTTTTGTTTTTTTTAAACACAAATTTTATTGCAGTTTTCAGAATCATTACAGTATGTCTAACATTTGAACAAGAATAAATTCACCTTACCAATTTACCCACCCTTGTCTTAACCCACCCTCTTTTATTCCCACTTTATCCCCCCCAACATTTTTAATACACAGAACACCAGGTATAAGTCGCGAAAGAACACACAGCTCCTCTATATTCTGATTCCCGTTTGAAGCCCTATTTCTCTGAAACCCTCGTCTCGCCCTACTGTCGTGTCTCTACTGCGTGTGTATTTTCAGCTTTCCCAATGTGCCTCTTGCAAGTCTCCCAGTAGGTACCATTCCGTATTAGTGAAACGAGAAACCACTTTCCGTATTTCTGCAACTCCATACTGTTGTACTACAAATCTCTTCCATTTTTTAAAAAAGTTTTCCGTTAGTTCGTCCTTATTTCTTTCGGCTTCCAACTGTTCAATATTGAGCAGCTTTTTAATCTAATTGACCACCTCTTCCTCTGATGGAACAGATTCCTCGAGCCATCTGCGTAGGAGGGCCTTTTTCCCTATCATAGCAATATTATGAAAGAGTCTTGGAATCGTGGTCCCCCGTGTATCTCCTCCTCCTTCCTTTTCTTTAGTCCTGTGGTGGAAAATCCATAACAATGGGTCTAGTTCCATTTCCACTTCCCATACTTTTTCTTTAAGTGTCTTCATTTTTCCCCCAAATTTCTGACTTTCTGGGCACTGCCAAATCCCGTGGTATAAGTCCGTTTTCGGCTGTTTACATTTGGGGCAATGTTCTATTTTATCATTGTCTGCTTGGTAGTGATGTTAAAACCATAAATTGCTCTGTGCATTAATCTAAACTGTGTGTCCCTCCAGCCCTCATTAATCACCTCCTTCCTCATCCTCATCCATCCCTGCCGTATCTTTTCCCCTGCCTCTGTATCTTTTAGTTGTCGTGCCCACGCTCCCCAGACTTTGTTTATTTTTTAAAAAGTTGCTTTGCGTTTGATATTTCCTGCATTTGGCTTCGACAAAACTTTTTTTGATATAGTCATGTATGGATTGGACATGTTCTTAGTGCATTTCCACAGTGGAGAATGCACTAACAATGCATGATAAAAAAGACTAAAATTGCAGTTCCATAGAATTCAGAGCTTTATTGGAAAAAATTTTAAAAATAGATTCCATTTCAAGATTTATTGGCAACACGTTGGTGCTCTTTATGTTCGGATAGAGCTGTAGCTGCTATAATGTTTGTTATGAGACAAATTTCAGTTCTACTGTTCTGTATTAGTTGCATGTTTCCCACTGGTAATGCCTCATTTCATTTATAATAAGCTCTAGAAACACATCCTTGCATATCAGTGTCCTTCCCATAGCCTGGTAAACCTTGAGTATCTCTGGAATTCAGCTATCTGTGGCCTACATGCTGATGCAATGGTCACCAAAAGTTTATCATTTTTTCAACAGTGTGATTACTTCTGTCTGGTTGTTGTGACGCCATTTTCCTGGTGATGACTTGAAATTACATGAAGTTGTCATCATGCAAGACCTTAATTTTAACCAAAATGCTGTTGAATACAGCTATGGTCATTTAATAAAGAAAACTGACTGCCAAAAGTTTTGCATATACTATGTATGGATCACAACAGAGAGTAATTCATTCTTTACAATGCTATACTTAGCATTTTTGTAGCATAATCTCTCACTTTAATTACTGCACGATGCAGATGGGGCATTGAAGCCACTAGGGTATTTAAGACATCTTGAGGGATCTTGCTCCATTCCTTTGCAAGTCTGCAAACAATTCCTATTTATTGCTATGGGTACGGGCCCCAACATCCCAAAGGTGCTCTGTGGGGTTTAAATCAGGTGATTGGCTTTGGCCATTGCAACAGACAAACATTTATCTTTGCTAACCAATTTTTTTACTAAATTGCATGTGTGCTTAGGAACGTTGTCTTGCTGGAATTTCCAACCCCTGCCTACTTTGGTTTTACCATGTGGAAGCATTACATTCTCAATTATTTCCTTGTAGAGGTAGCATTCATGTATTCATAAATTCTATGCAAAATTACAATGGCAGATACAGAAAAACAGCCCCAAACCATGACATTGACACCACCATGTTTCACTGTAGGAGTTTGGCACCTTACATCATGACGTTTTCTAATTAGGCGGTATATATAGTGCTTGCCATCATTACCAAACAGATTGAACTTGGATTCATCTGACTACAACACCTTTGACCAATCTGTCTTGACTATGTTCTTTGTCAAACTTAAGTCAGACCTTCCGGTTCCTTGCAGAGATGAAAGGCTTTTTGACTAGAACTTGTGCATTCAAGCCTACTATTCTTCGCCGTCGCACCACAGTTTGGCGACTCACTTTGACCCCATATTCTTTGTTCATTTTGTGTGAAATTTGTTCAGCATTTTTATAGACATCAGATACAGACTTTTTTTTAATAATGGGATTCATTTTGGAGGACGTTTTCCTTGGTCGTCCACTTCTACATTTGTCAGCTGTTCCATAACCTTCTTTTTCTTTCTTTATTATATGTGACACTTGACTCTGAGAACAGTTGACTCCATTGCTACTTCTTTCTGGCTTTTGCCTGACTTCACCCTCAGAATAATAAGATTCATGATATTTGGTGATAAATTTGGCTTTAACTTTGCCATGCTTTATCCGAACTACAGACAAACAAACAAAACAACAAATTTTAGGCAAAATAAGACTACTCATGACAAAATATGAAAAATATTTGGCCCAACAAATGTGGAAAACTATCAAATAAAGGGATAAAACAGTGTGAAACACAATTTTCATCCTTAGAACTGATAACCATTTGCTTCCGGTGTACTAAAACCACCTGGAAAATTGCATCACAACACCCAGACAGAAATAATCACACTTTAAAAAAAAAAAAAGCAAAACTATTGGTCGCCACCATATATTGTCAAGGCTGAAAGTGTTGGGATCCTTGTAATTCTTCCAGAAAATTAAGTATTTCTCCCAGAAAAAATATTACAATTACATGTTTTGTTATATACTCATTTATTTCCTTTGCGTGTATTGGAACAACGCAAAAACACAGAGATAAAAAAAGACATATTGGATATAATTTTACAGAAAACTGCAAAGATGGGAATAAATAACTGCAATCAATTGCTTTATATAACCATCAACAACCTTCTTACATCTCTCAACTGGAATTTTGGATTTCTCTTCTTTTGCAAACTGCCCCAGGTCTCTCATAGTCTTTTCCAACAGCAATTTTAAGATCTCTCAATGGGTGTTCAATGGGTTTTAGACCTGGATTGCTGGCCACTTTAGAGATCTCCACTGCTTTATTTCCATCCATTTCAGAGTGCTTAGTGAAGTATTTTTGGGGTGATTGTTCTCCTGAAACGCCCATGACCTAGGACACAAATTCGGCTTTCTGACACTGGTCACTATTTTAGGAGCAAAATCATTTGGTAATTTTCAGATTTGGGAGAAATAGTTCATTTTCTGGAACAATTTCAAGGGTGTCAACACCTTTTACCATGACTGTAGATGGTCTAGGAGGGTGGTCCTACTAACAAATTCCCTTTAGGCCTGGGTTCACATATATCCATTGACTCAGGTTTTTTTAGCACAACATGTCAGATCAGAACTGTTAGCAAAACTAATGCATCATTTTTTTTCTACTGTATAAAAATGTTACTGGAAATGATTTTAACAGGCCACAGTACCAATGTCTGTCTACACATGTTTGATGCAAAAAAAAAAAAATGATGCACTGGACAGGTTAGAATGATCAGATTGCAAACATCTTTCATAACATGTTTTCGCTAAATAACAGACATGTGAACTCCGCCTTATGGAAAGATGAAATAAAAATTGAAAATAGAGTGAGTAGATGAAGTTAAATATAACAAGTATGATAATACTGTATCTATGATAATTGTGATAGATTTTTGAGGCTATCTTCAATCTAGATGGATAAGAATTACATTGAAATTTTAACATCTCTCCAACCAAAATACAATCCTCTATGTTTATGGGGGTACTAGGCAGTTCTGGGTGCATATTGCTTATCCCTACCTAACTGTCCCAGCAGGTATTTTAAGACATTTTAGTGAACTGGATTTGCAATCTACTATGATTCTGAGTGTCACACACTCTCAATAGGTAAAAAAAAAAAAAGCAGTGGGCATTCTAACATGCACGAGCAGTTCTGGATGCATAATCCCTGCCTAACTATCCCAGCATCTGGTAGCATATGTAAAGAGATCTTTAGAAAACGTATTTCTAGAGATCCCATATTATATGCTAATGAGGCCAACGATTAGTTACAAGGGCATTGCTTCCCTTGGCTAGTTGGCACCCTTAGCCCCTATGGGCTTGCTAACATGCTAATGAATGCGCAGTGTAGGAGGATGGTCGCGCTTACCTCTCTGCTGCCATTGCGTTTGACTCCTGGATTTTGGCTCAATGCACATGATCCTGGACTTTCGATCACGCACACAATGAAGCTGGGTGTACGTGTCTGGCTTCAAATTCGTGTAATGTGCCTAACAGAAAGTCTGAGATTATGCGCACTGAGCCAAAATCCAGGAGTCAGATGCGATGGCAGCAGAGAGATGAGCACGACCATCCTCTGATGCTGCGCATTGATTAGCATGTTAGCACGCCCATAGGGTGCCAACTAGCCAAGGGAAGTAACGCCCTTACGACTAGTCGTTGCCCTCATTAGCATATCATATGGGATCTTTCGAGATGCTTTTTCTAAAGATATCTTTACCTATGCTACTAGATGCTGGGACAGTTAGGCAGGGATTATGCACCCAGAACTGCTGGTGCATGTTAGAATGCCCACTGCTTTTTTTTTACCTATTGAGAGTGTGTGACACTCAATCATAGTAGATTGCAAATCCAGATCACTAAAATGTCTTAAAATACTTGCATTCCACCTAACCATATACAGTTTTGACTACAGAACACAAATCAGATCTTTAGTTGTAAAAATGCAGGTACTTATCAGCAATAAAGAAAATTTCAGCTATAACAGACATTGCAAAGTGTAAGGAATCCAAGAAGAAACATCTTCTGAAGAGCTGAGATGACGTTAATATTGATTTTCTGATAACAGCCATGCTTGACATCAGTTTGCAGGTCAGTGAACTGATGAAGCATTTTCCTGTAATGAGTCAGAGCCTGTTGAGAAGGGAAATGTCTTCTTGAACTGTTTCTTGTTTTAAAATGTAAGACTTAAAATATTTAAAGGAAGAACAAAAAGCAAAGGAGGAAAAATAGGGATACGGTAACAAAATCTGGATAGTAGTTTTTTACAGTTAGAGCAGTCAGACTGTGGAATGCCATACCATAAAAGATAGCAATGACATATACTATAACAGCTTTTATAAAAGGGCTGGATGATTTCCTCAGTGCACACAACATTGTCGGTTATAGATAATTCAGTGACAAAAATGTATAGTTGGTGGAGGAAGGTTGAACTAGATGGACCTAGGTCTTTTTTTCAAACTGGGTAACTACGGTATGTATCTACTGGCTAATCTACATACTAGTATGCCTAATTTTTTTATTGACTGGGGATATCATTTTTGGGAATATCACTGTTTTGGTCTTTCACCATTTGAATGTAGAAGTCACAATTAGATACTGTCTTTCCATTCAAGGTGATCTTTTGAGTCCTAGCAGTGTGATTCGCAGTGATGATACATTTAGCACTAATCCTATGTTTGTTGGCAATATTTTCCACTAACATTAAGCTGACTACAGATTGTCCCACTGATGTGCTGGTGCCTAATGACCACTATTAGATGTTATAATCTCTTTTTATCACTTATCAATTCAATTGATTGTTAGGAATTTCCTGTACAGTTATACACCTGTAACCAGGGCCAGATTTCGGTTGGTAGGGGGGCCCGTAGGCAAAAAAATCTGGTGGGGGCCTAATAACGTTAATATTTTTAGTCATAACAGTAGAGCGTGAACTGTAGCATTTAGATATAAATCCAATGAGCATGTATCTTATCCTAGAAACAAAATTTCCCAAAGGCGCATATTGAATTTAAAACCAGGTGTGAACAGTCTCCACCACTACCGGCTATACATGGTACCACTTCAGAGAGCATGCAGTCAAGAGATAAAAGGAGTTTGATGGTCAATACAAAATTAAAAATGTATTTAGACAATGATAAAAAGAGTCAATAGTATAAATACAAACATGAATGAATAATACAAAGGATAAAAACGACACATGAAAATGAATGGTGGGAATGGGCACCCTGGGACACAGCCCAAAAAGAGAAAACAGGTTAACAATGGAGAGTTCTGAATTTCTCATACAAAATAATGCGGCTTTGGAAGCAGTAGTGCCAAGGGGGAATTTCATAATAACATACCAAAGTGCTTAATGATGTAATCAAGATTTTCTCAGAGTGGAACCAGGGATGCTAACAAACTTCTCCAGATATACCCTTAGACCTCTACGCATGTTTCACGTTCAGTCATATGCTTAATCATGAGGAGAGTCTTACTGGGTTGCTTCAGATTTTAGTGGTCCTGTGAGTTCCAGCACAACCCAGCTCAATGTTACAATACAAATCGTGACAGTCATTTTCACTTGCAATGGCTCCATGTCTAGTCTCCTTTCAGGGCTGAGAATCAAGGGTCCCATCACTATGGTCATAGTAGAGCTTTGCGCTCTCAGATGCTCGAGGAGAATCCATGCAAATAAGCCGTCTTCAGTCACGTACCAGTTAGGATAAACATGTTACCTTGATGGTGTGCCGCCCCTGTGCCTGCAGCCGGCGCTGCTCGGATCCGGGCCTTCACGGGTGGTGGCTCGAGGGTCTCACGGACATGCCGAATAAAATGATGGGGACGTAGATGTACAGGCTAGGCCGTAGTAAGTTCATGACACCACCCACGGTGTGTGGTGAGGTGGGACATCACTGCTGCTGTTATGGCGTACCCGGGGGAGATGTTGCGCAGCAAGTTGTTAACCCCTCCGTGGGTAGGGTTGGTGGCCCCGGTGGCTTGGTGCAGGGGATGACGACCGCAGGGGGTGCTGATGTACTCACTGTTAGTGAAAAACACAAGTCTCTGGTAAACCAAGGTGATGGTGGCCGGTGCCGCGGCCAGTTGCGTTCTGGTCCCCCACCCGGCTGGTGGTCTCTATCCATTTCCTGCACTGCTGTGTGTAAGGTGTACTTTCCCAGTGTGAAACTCAGGAGTCCGCTCCCGGCTGGATGTGGCCTAAGGAGCCGTGCCCGCTGACGATGGCCCGTGGGATCTATGGGCCCTGGCAGTGACCTCTTATCCCTAATCGGTGGGCTGTTGTCTTCTATGAGGGACTTTGGGTGGGACAGGACCTCTAGTCCTGGCCTCAATCGGTCAATTAACCAGTTCCACTTGGTTCTGGTCCTGGCTTCAGGGTCCGAGTACCCCCCTTTGTGCTCCGGTTTTCCGGGTCGGTTCCCCGGGTTGGTAACTGCGAGCTACAACCCTGTCCCGATCCACCTCGGTTCTGCCGAGCCGTCTTCCCGTCTCCTGCTGACGGAGACCACCCTCTGCCTCCTAGCCAGTGGCACCAGAGCTGCTACCCTGGTACCGTGCAACTTGAACTTCCCTGCTGGAGCTACACTTAGCTCCAGCCCACACTCCTCTCCAAACCAAACTCCAAGCTTATCTAAACTGATCTGCTATTTTTCCCACCCCGGGCTGTCTGGACCCCTAGGTGGGCGTGTCCCAAAGGCCTGGTCACGCCCACTGTCACGCCCACTGGTATGTCTATCTTTCTCTAAGGGGGGATGACTAAGGTTTTCTGGTTGGCTGTGTGTTTCCTAGTGAGGGAAGGTGTTATGCAGGGGCCTATTTGTGACTACCTGGTTTTGCCAGGGCGTCACACTGGCTAATGGGGCTGCCCATTAGAGTCCTGACCTCTGGCTCCTATTGCATGGGGCCATTCTGTTGGAAGATCAGACTCTCATTTCAAAGCTGTTCACAAAAGATTCTATATCAAGAGGAGTTGCAGGAGCTACAGAGTCTGTATGACTGTGTATTGATTGATCCGTAATACACTTCAGTGCAACACTTTTTCCAGGTGCCTGTGAATTTAGTCACTTCATTTTTTTTCCTTCTTGAAGAACTTCGCACCAGGTCAGCAGTTTAAGTTTCCTCAATCCTATTTTTCCTACTAAAGAAAAATACTGAACTCACTGCTTTTCTGAGAAAGTGTGCTTCCTGGGTTGTGGGACTGACAAGCCATTAGCCACATTTTGTTATATTTCCTTTGCATTTAATTGTAGAAAGGTTTTAGAAAGTTCCATATATTAAAATGCAACAGTTTTCCTCACAAAGTGTGCATTACATACATTTCTATTTTTATTTTTGCACACTTGTTTCAAAAGTTGTTTTACACTCATAAATGCCACACCAATACAAAGATCTGTGCCAGGTACTGGCTGTTGGGACACATACCTACCATTTCCTGAAACATCCTGTTTGAGAAAGGGGGCAGTATTTAAAAATATTTCTTAACAAGTACACATTTTAATTTTTGTATACTTATTGTATTAATCCAATTTAGCAACTTCTCGCCTCATGATGGTACTGCAGATTGTTGCCGCATTTTTCTTTCCAAGCGTGTACCTTGCTATAAACGTATCATTTTCACCTCTGGGCTTTTCTCAGTGAGAACTGCTCCATATCAGAGGCTTCATTTGACAATATTAGTACAATATTTTCTATGCCATATCTATAAAATGCTACATTTACAGAACCCATGGATATATCCAAGACTGAGGAACATTTTTGCGTCTGTAGGTGAAATTGCAAAAAGTTTGGTAGCTGACAACTCACAGGAATGCAATATCTCCCTCAATTATGGATATATCATTTTCACGTGTGTAAAGCTGGGTTTACACACTGCAACATCTCAAACGACATCGCTGTAACGTCACCGGTTTTGTGACGCAATAGCGATGTTGTTTGCGATGTTGCAGTGTGTGAAACCTATCAGCGACCCGGCCCCTGCTGTGAAGTTGTAATCGTTACAAATCGTTCAGGACCATTCCTAGGTCCTTTGTTTCCCGCTGTGCAGCATGCATCGCTACAAAGTTTCAGTGTGTGAAGACTTTGCAGAGACTTTGTTAGCAACTTCCCTTTCAAAAGGCTGCTTATCAACGCCCCCAACAACCAGCTAGGTCGCTCTGCAGGTCCGGATCGCTGTTGAGTTGTTGGCCAGGTTTGCCTGTTTGACAGCTCACCAGCGACTTAGCAGAGACTTAGGGAGGTCGCTGTTACGTCACAAAACCGGTGACGTTACAGCAATGTCCTTTGCGATGTTGCAGTGTGTAAACCCAGCTTTATGTATAGAATGCTTGAAAGATGTTCGATAAGATGATGTCAAAAATGTTTGTCTAGGAGGTTCCTATGGGGAGTTTATGACCTGCAGCAGAAAGGATGGCTAAAACTGGATTAGCATCTAATCTAATCAGCCATCCTACTGTTACCACAGCGGAGGGAGAAGTGAGGGGTTTATAACACATTATCTAAGAAATATCTTTGTGAGAACCCAGAAGAAGCAGCGAGTATTACAAATATGTCCATATTTGCTGCGGAATTCTCCTTCACTAGAGGCTCTTTCGGATCCAATTAGTAAGATTTATCGGTATTTTATCTCTTGTACTTTATACTGTCTTTGCCTGTATGTATGTATTTTTATTATTTAACCTTTTGTAACTTTTTTAAGCACAGTACTTCTTTTTGTATATTAAATCTAAAATTTAATTTGTTTGTTTTCTCCTCTAAGCATACCCACAAACCCTGAAGAGAATGAGTATAGCTTGGTTGTGTTACACTGTGCATGTAAGCTATAAGATGCTTGGGAAAGCTGAGTGGCATGTGTGCCAGTGTGTGACCCAGTGTAGGTGTCTTGCTGGCCTATCAAAATGGCGAGTGGTGGCACCGAAAAATGCAATATGGATGTGAGAACTGACGGGGAGATGTGTTTAGCTCATTGTCAGCTTATTGCAACAATTGAGTGGATGAGTGTGGGAATCAGAGTCATGTGTGTCGCGAGTGGTGTTTATGACAAATTGGGGGCAGCGGTACTTTTGTTCCTGACAAGGTTGTTAATTATTTATAAAAATGTTATAAATGAAAAAGTTTTCCACTACTAACATGACCCTCTTTTTTTTTATCCTCACTCTTCCTAACACTTTCCTAATATACCGTACTTCTGCTATCTACTCTGCTCCTGTAAGCTTATCTCTAACAGTCTAGGAAATACCTTTATTGTTGTTGTAGTTTTCATCCTTCCGGCTACAAAATGGAATTGGACCAACTGAGCAGAGCATGTGAATGGTGGGATGGGCCTGCCTCTCTTTGAGTGACAGCAGTTTGGGCACACAAAATTTCACTCTTTTCTCAGCCCTCTCCAGTCATGTTCCTTGCTCGGTTTGCGGGATCATGGTCTGTAGCCAGACAACATTAAAGGTATTTACGAGCATGGTAGAAGTAGGCTTACAGGAACAGTGTAGATAGCAGAAATATATTAGGAAAGTTTTAGTTAGGAAAAGTTAGGATAAAAGAAAGGCGGCCACATTAGTAGTGGAAAATCTCGTTAAGTAAAAATTATGGTAGGTGCAAAAAGGGTATTGGGAATGGATGGAGTACTGTGAAAGAAAAAAAAGCCCCTATACCATGGCTAAGAATGTGGGAGTCACTAACAGTAGCAACACCACATTCACCACTGGCACCAGTAATCCGGACAGTAGTACAAAATGCAGGTCACAATCAGACTCTTTTGCTTCTGTCAATTGATTAATGGGGTGGAAGCGGAGGCAATAATGTAATATATCACATATGACATGTCTGTGTCATGCTGCAAGTTGGAGAGGAGAGAAGGACATAGACCCACTGCTCGCAGAAACAGGCTTTCGCTGGAGGGGTGTGACTAAGTGGCTACTTAGTATTCACCAGAGTCTCTGATAATGAGGTTGGACTTAGCTGATGAAAGCACTAGGTGCCATTCCTGGGCAACTTCTGTTTGACTCTCCACCAAGGGGAAAAGACAGACATGGATAAACGAACAGCAATTATACAATGCACTTGAAGAAGTAAAAGTAAGGGATAAGTGAGGCAAACCAAAAAGAGAATAAAGTATAGGAAGATGCCAAACAAACTTCCAAGCAGAAATTTCCAGATATGGCTACTTAAACAACTTCTTTGTCCTCAGCTCACACCTATACAACAAGGTTAAGGAATAGCAAGCTATCACTAGCAACTCCCTAAGCTGAAAAGCAATTATTTACAGCAGAGGGGAGTGGAAAAATCAAAACAGCAGAGATACCAGGCATGGAAGGTCTAAGGAGACCAATAAAACTGCTTAACTCTTGCAGCACTGGACCAAGGAAAATCTGCACAAGGGAAGGGCTAACAGAGCTGGCTCAGAAAAAGCAACACATTTTTTGAGGAGTGACATGCGAAGCACATTATTAATTTTAAAAGCGGTAAGACAAGGCAAAAATCTACTAAAATGTTAACAGCGTCTATCTTATAGGTGCTGATGAATCTATGAATTTCTGTGCCAGTTTCCAAGAAGGGACTTTCAATTTAATGTTCTTGGTCAACAACCACACTGTATCATCAATACACAGGTCTGGAGCAGCCAAGCACTTACGATCATCCATACTTTTATATTTTGAACCCAACAATCTCAAATTATTTAGAACTTCCTGCCACACAGATGAATTGGATGAAGAAAATCACTCTTCCCCAGGGACTCCTGAAGAATGATTTCCATTAAAGTGGCAAAATTGGGGCTAAAGACAAAAAAACTGGGACTTGCCTGTAGATTCGTAATGATGTAAGAAACCCAATTTTCATGATTTTTGGAAACATAACACTTGAGATATGTCTCGAGATTCTAATTCACCCATTTGCTCATTAAACTGTGGGTGAAAGGTGGACAAAAATGAGAGATGAATCCCTGAATGAGCACAAAATGCCTTCCAAAACTTTTATATAAAATGGGTTCCACAATCTGATAAAATATCAGAGGGAAGCCCATGAAGTTTTATGATATGATTAATAAAGTTGAGCGATGTTCGAGGTTTGAGGTTCGCCAATTTCATGTTCGAATGATTTTGGGGGGTGCTCGAGATCGAACTGGAACTTGAGCTTTTTGCTAAAAGCTCGACAGTTTGAGTGGCTTTTCACAGTAAGGCTATGTGCACATGTTGCTATCTGCATGCGTCTTGTGTCCCCAGCACAATCCCTCTCTCTTTCCTACTCACCGATCACGGGCGTCTCGCTGCACGGCTGTCACAAATCTGAGGTGTCTTTTCCTCTTTAGAAAATGGCTGTCGCTTCATTAGTCAATTAGTTATTCCGTGCTTTCCCCACCCACCGGCGCCCATGATTGATTGCAGTCAGACACGTCACCAAGCTGAGTGACAGCTGTCTTACTGCAACCAATCACAGCCGCCAGCGGGCGGGTCTATATCGTGCAGTAAAATAAAATAAAAAAAATAATAATAAAAAAAAAATAAAAAAATTGCGGTTCCCCCCATATTTGATACCAGCCAGGATAAAGCCACACGGCTAGAGACTGGTATTGTCAGGATGGGGAGCACCACATTATCGGGAGCCCACCACCCTAACAATATCACCCAGCAGCCGCCCGGAATTGACGCATCCATTAGATGCGAAAGTCCCTGGGGACTCTACCCAGCTCATCCCGAATTGCCCTGGTGCGGTGGCAATAGGGGTAATAATGAGTTTAATCATGCCAGGTGTCTCCCCGAGATACCGTCCATGATTAAACTGTAAGTGAAAGTAAATAAACACACACAGCGAAAAATCCTTTATTTGGAATAAAAGACAAAAAAACACCCTGTTTCACCCCTTTATTAATCCCCCAAATACCCCTCCAGGCCCGACATAATCCACACGACACTGTCAGCTCTGCTACAGAACACAAGTGCTCTGTATCATCTCCACGTAGCAATGAAGTGAATCGCGCGGTCAGCAGAGACTTCAGCAATGCAGACTTCAAGAATACCAAATGTGTCTTTACCAATGGAGTCAGTAGCTCAGTGGATAAAGCACTTGCAACAGAAGCATTAAGTCGCGAGTTCTAATCCCAAACCCGGTAAAGAATTTAATTATTTTTTTAATTTTTTTAATTTTCAATTTTAAATTACAAGTATTATATATTTATAATTATAAGAGGAGCCGGACATCAGCTGTGAGCCGCAGGACAAACCTCTAAAATCGGAGCAGTTCACGGAATGAGGCTGCATTGTTCTCTCCTCTCTCTCTTCTCTCTCTTCTCTCTCTTCTCTCCCTCTCCCTCTCTCTCCTCTCTCTCTCTCCATTCTCTCTCTCTGTCTCTCACTCTCTCTTTTTCTCTCTCTTTCTCTATTTCTCTCTCTTTGTCTCTCTCTTTTTCTCTCTCTCTCTTTTTCTCAGTCTCTATTTTTCTCTTTTTCCCTCACTCTCTCCTCTCTCCTCTCTCTCTTCTCTCTCTCTTCTCCCTCTCTCTCTCCCTCCCTCTCTCTCTCCTCTCTCCCTCTCTCTCTCTACCTCTCTCTCTCTTTCTCTGTCTCTTTCTCTCTCTTTCTCTCCTCTCTCTTTTTCTCAGTCTCTCTTTTTCTCTTTTTCCCTCTCTATCTTTCTCTCTCTCCTGTCTCCTTTCTCTTCTCTCTCTTCTCCCTCTCTCTTCTTTCTCTCTTTTTCTCTCTCCCTCTTTTTCTCAGTCTCTCTTTTTCACTCTCTCTCTCCTCTCTCTCTTTTCTCTCTCTCCTCTCTCTCTTCTCTCCTCTTCTTTCTCTCTTCTCTCTCCTCTCTCTTCTCTCTCTCTTCACTCTTCTCTTTCTTTCTCTCCTCTCTCTCTTTCTCTCTTTTTCCCTCTCTCTTTCTCCTCTCTCTCCTCTCTCTTCTCTCTCTCCTCTCTCTCCTCTCTCTCTCTCCTCTCTCTCTCTTTTCTCTATCTACTCTCTCTCTTCTTTCTCTCTCTCTCTTTCTCAGACCTGGCGATGATCAGCTGATTCGGTCACCTTACGGAATCAGCTGACACTATAAGTCGAGCGGTGAGGCCGGCTTTTTACCGCCCGGCCAGCTAAACTATCAGTTGATGCCGTTGGACAGAAGTCTGCACTGAAGTGTGTAGTTTGTTGTTGTTTTTTTGCACTGATGCATCAGCTGATTGTATAAAAGCCGTTTATACAATCAGCTGCTGTGTCATGTGATTCAGGCCCTTGAACCTGACACATCATCTGATCGCTTTGCCTTCCAGCAAACCGATCAGATGATATTGGATCCGGATTGGACGGCGCGGGACCCTTGATCCAGCCAGGATTACTGCGGAGGGGGGTTCTTTATTTCAATAAAGATGGAGTCACTAATTGTGTTGTGTTTTATTTGTAATAAAAATATTTTTCTGTGTGTTGTTTTTTTTATCTGTACTAGAAATTGATGGTGGCCATGTCTAATATTGGCATGACACCATGAATTTCGGGCTTAGGGCCAGTTAATAATATACAGCTAGCCCTAACCCCATTATTACCCAGTGAGCCACCCGTCACCAGGGCAGCTGGAAGAGTTGTTGCTTCTATGAAAGCGCCATTTTGTGGGGCGGCTGTGGACTGCAATTTGCAGCAGCGGTGCCCAGAAAGCTTGGGCACCCTGAGCTGCGGATTCCAATCCCCAGCTGCCTAGTTGTACCTGGCTGGACACAAAAATTGGGCGAAGCCCACGTCGTTTTTTTTTTAATTATTTCATGAAATTCATGAAATAATTAGAAAAAGCAAATAAGAAAGCCGCGGAGACACCATCACGTGTTTCTCAACGCTGCCTGGAAACTAGCCAGGTCTTTCACCGGGAAGGAACAACCACGGGAAGGGCAATCTCCAGTCAAGGAGACCACCTATACCAAACATGGTATCCATCCACAGACAGCCGTTTCGGGGTATTTGCCCCTCATCAGTGTGGAGTAGGAATCTGGCTAGTGGGGGCAATGCCTAGTAAAAGACTACTTAAGCAAGCATTGTTGACCTTAGGGAGATCAACATATCCACTGCGGAGACACCATCACGTGTTTCTAAACACAGTGATTCTAGAGCAACGCCCCCTGGGAAGTATGCAAATAAGAAAGCCACGGAGACACCATCACGTGTTTCTCACTGCTGCCAGGAAACTAGCCAGGTCTTTCACCGGGAAGGAACAACCACAGGAAGGGCAATCTCCAGTCAAGGAGACCACCTATACCAAACATGGTATCCATCCACAGACAGCCGTTTCGGGGTATTTGCCCCTCATCAGTGTGGAGTAGGAATCTGGCTAGTGGGGGCAATGCCTAGTAAAAGACTACTTAAGCAAGCATTGTTGACCTTAGGGAGATCAACATATCCACTGCGGAGACACCATCACGTGTTTCTCAACGCAGTGATTCTAGAGCATCGCCCCCTGGGAAGTATGCAAATAAGAAAGCCGCGGAGACACCATCATGTGTTCTCAACGCTGCCAGGAAACAAGCCAGGTCTTTCACCGGGAAGGAACAACCACGGGAAGGGCAATCTCCAGTCAAGGAGACCACCTATATCAAACATGGTATCCATCCACAGACAGCCGTTTTGGGGTATTTGCCCCTCATCAGTGTGGAGTAGGAATCTGGCTAGTGGGGGCAATGCCTAGTAAAAGACTACTTAAGCAAGCATTGTTGACCTTCCCAGGGGGAGTTGCTCTAGAATCACTGAGTTGAGCAACACGTGATGGTGTCTCCGCAGTGGATATCGACATACTTCCCAGGGGGCGTTGCTCTAGAATCACTGCGTTGAGAAACACGTGATGGTGTCTCCGCAGTGGATATGTTGATCTCCCTAAGGTCAACAATGCTTGCTTAAGTAGTCTTTTACTAGGCATTTCCCCCACTAACCAGATTCCTACTCCACACTGATGAGGGGCAAATACCCCGAAACGGCTGTCTGTGAATGGATACCATGTTTGGTATAGGTGGTCTCCTTGACTGGAGATTGCCCTTCCTGTGGTTGTTCCTTCCCGGTGAAAACCTGGCTAGTTTCCTGGCAGCAGTGAGAAACACGTGATGGTGTCTCCGCGGCTTTCTTATTTGCATACTTCCCAGGGGGCGTTGCTCTAGAATCACTGTGTTTAGAAACACGTGATGGTGTCTCCGCAGTGGATATGTTGATCTCCCTAAGGTCAACAATGCTTGCATAATTAAAAAAAGGGCTTCCCTACATTTTTGGTTCCCAGCCGGGTACAAATAGGCAGCTGGGGGTTGGGGGCAGCCCGTAGCTGCCTGCTGCACCTGGCTAGCATACAAAAACATGGCGAAGCCCATGTAATTTTTTGGGGGGGCAAAAAACTCCTGCATACAGTCCTGGATGGAGTATGCTGAGCCTTGTAGTTCTGCAGCTGCTGTCTGTCTGTATGGAGGAGAGCAGACAGCATCTGCAGAACGACAAGGTTCAGCATGCTTCATTCATTAGTGTATGCAGGAGAGCAGACAGCAGCTGCAGAACTACAGAACCTTTTTTTTAATTATTTCACGAATTTCATGAAATAATTAAAAAACAAATGACATGGGCTTTGCCATATTTTTGTATGCTAGCCAGGTACAGCAGGCAGGTACGGCTGTCCCCATCCCCCAGCTGCCTATTTGTACCCGGCTGGGAACAAAAAAAATAGGGAAGCCCTTTTTTTAATTATTTCATAAATTTCATGAAATAATTAAAAAAAAATAAAAAAAAAATCGACATGAGCTTCGCCCCATTTTTGAGTCCAGCCAGGTACAACTAGGCAGCTGGGAATTGGAATCCACAGCACATGTTGGCCTGAGCTTTCTAGGCCCCTCTGCTGCGAATCGCAGCCGCCCCAGAAAATGGTGCTTTCATAGAAGCGCCATCATTTGGCACTGTATCCAACTCCTCCAGCTGCCCTGGTGACGGTGACTCGCTGGGTAATAATGGATTAATACTAGCTTTGTTTTACTAGCTAGTATTAAGCCAGAGATTCTTAATGTCAGGCAAGTGTGACCCGGCCATTAAGAATTTCCAATAAAGGGTTAAAAAAAAACACCACACAGAAAAAAATACTTTAATAGAAATAAATACACAGACACACTTAGAGACTCCATCTTTATTACCCCCAGTCACCCCTCCACAATCCTGCTCTTCTGTCTTCTTTCCCCTTCAACACATGCAGCTCTGTCTGCTCCATCAGACAGCAGTGCATGGGAGAAAGGACGCTGTGCTCCGTGCAGAAATCACTCTGTGAGAGTGACCACAGGCTCCCGGCTGTAAGCGGTGGCACGGGTTGCCATAGCACCGCTGCTCCGATTACGTGATTCCGGTGCCACTGCGTGCTGGTAGCGGGACGTCCCCGTCACCACTACCAAGCACATTGCTATGGCAACGGTGATCTCTGTTATTGACCGGCTGTGTCAGCCGGTCAGGAGCCGGCTTCTGCGGAAGCTGGTAACTACGGTAAACATCAGGTAACCAAGAAGCCCTTACCTTGGTTACCCGATGTTTACCGTAGTTACCAGCGTCCGCCGCTCTCACGCGGTCAGTGCCGGCTCCCTGCATACATAGCCAGAGTACACATCGGGTAAAATTAACCTGATGTGTACTCTGGCTAGGAGTGCAGGGAGCCAGCGCTAAGCGGTGTGCGCTGGTAACCAAGGTAAATATCGGGTTGGTTACCCGATATTTTTCTTAGTTACCAAGCGCAGCATCGCTTCCACGTGGCGCTGCTGGCTGGGGGCTGGTCACTGGTTGCTGGTGAGATCTGCCTGTGTGACAGCTCACCAGCAACCCGTGTAGCGACGCTCCAGCGATCCCTGCCAGGTCAGGTTGCTGGTGGGATCGCTGGAGCGTCGCTTAGTGTGACGGTACCTTAAGGGAACGGGGAAGCAGAGCGGGGAGTCGACCATGCGCTAGAGCATGTCGCCGGTACACGGCGATACACAAACGTGCACCGTGTAACAGAGAGATGCAATGACAGGTCCTAGCATGAGGCGTCATAGTCATGTGACCAGTCTGTAGCCAATGAGATAACAGACACGTGACTGGTCACATGCTATTTTGATGACGTCACGTAGGTCCTGCATCACTGCTGGTTAACAGGAGGATGCAGAGATTATCGGGAGGAATAGCGGCAGGAGACAGAGTGCAGGACGCATCCCGGGGACAGGTAAGTGTTATGGCAATGTTTATTAACTGTATGTGTACATTTATAATGCATTTTTATGTGTTTGTGATTGCCTCCCATTGTTTCCTATGGGTTCGAGGGGTTCGCCGAACCGGTTCGTCGAACCGAACTCAAACCAGACCTCGGTTCGTCGAACCGAGCTCGAGCCGAACCACGACCGGTTCGCTCATCTCTACTAATTAGTTTTCCATGAGCTGTTTGGGGTTTCATTTTGAGAGGCATTTCACCTTACAAAGACAAAAAACCAGACCCCCATTTTGCACCAAACTTCAGGTGGACTGGTGCCACGAATTGCACCCTCAAGTGCATGGGTTACACAGTGATCTCAGACCCAAGTTCAATGAACATGAGACCCCTGGTAGATAATGGTGTCTTCTTTGGTTTCTCTCGAAGACAATGGTCGAAAAGGATAGATTGCTACTTCCTGGGATCCAGGTGTCTCATACTAGACGAAAGTGCCTTTTACTCTCTCTCAGAGAAACCCTGGCAAAAATGACTCTGAAATGCAAGACCGTTCCACCTGGTGTTCATGGACCATCTGCAGAAGTCAGAACAGAATTCCTCAGCTGGCCGGTCTCTGCCGAATATCACGTAGTTTATTGTTATGAACTGGTAACCGTGCATGATCTCAAAAAATCCCATCAATCAGGAAAAAACAAAAACCACAGGAGTAGTTGGAAACTAAGCTGACCGCAATTCCCTATCGGACAACACTAGAAGTAGCAGTGGGAGGGGCCTAACACACCTAGACACCTCGTTACTGTCGTAGAAACTTGCTACACCTCAAAGATAGAAATGAGGAATCCTAACTTGCCTTGGAGCAGTCCCCAAAGGAATAGCAAGCCCCCAACATGTAATGAGTCAAGTAAAAAAATACAATACACAGATAGAAAATATAGATAAGCAAAGGTGAGGCCTGACTTACTAGATATAACAGCACAGGAAAGATAACTGATTTCTGCCAGCAAAAAACCCTGCAAAAAATACCAAACTCCTGATAGAAAAAAGCCCTAAGACCACACGGTCACTCCCCACTATAACAGGTACTCTTGTGCTAGACACTTTAAACAGAACTGCAGATATAATGGGAAAAAACAAAATCCCAGAACAAATGGAATTCAAAAGTGCAAATAATCAAAATCAGAACAGGCAGAAACTCCCTTTCTTGCTGAAGGAACTGCCCTCGCAAAAATAGCAAAGAGCCAGATCCTCACACACAAGAAAATAAACACAGACCAAAATGGAGACAAAAACACAAACACCCGTAGGTGCAAAACCAGTAATTTGGCAAAGAAAACAAGCAGACTTATCTGGTGTGAATTCTGGTGCAGGACAAATAGAGGAAACTGAAGGACAAACTCCAAGCCATCTTTAGAGACAGAAGGAACATTTATTACCAGCAGCAGCTAAGCAGAAACTGCTCTCCTATATACACCAGGCTGGTCAGCAATAGGACTTCCTGGATTCCCAATTAATACATGTAACATCATTACCATTCCTGGCCACCAGAGGGAGCGCCAAGCCAGCACCCACTCGGATGACGTTCACAACAGTACCCCCTTGAGGAGGGGTTACCGAACCCTCACCAGAGCCACCGGGTCTGTCAGGGTGGGCATGATGGAAGGCATGAACCAATCTGTCAGCGTGAATGTCAGAAGCAAAAACCCAAGAATTGTCCTCCTGACCATAACCCTTCCACTTAACAAGGTACTGAAGCTTTCGTCTATTAAGACAGGAATACAAAATTTTCTCTACTTCATACTCTAGATACCCTTCTACCAACACAGAATCAGGAGGCGTAGCCTTGGGAACAGCTGGTCCCACATGTTTCTTTTACAAAGACTTATGAGAAACATTGTGAACTTTAAAAGACTCAGGAAGAGCCAAACAAATAGAAACGGGATTAATGATCTTCAAAATCCTATAAGGCCAAATAAATCTTGGCTTAAATTTAGGAGAAGAAACTCTCATAGGAATATTTTTTGAGGACAACCAAACCGTGTCCCCCACTTTAAACCGAGGACCAACAGTCCTACGTCGGTTGGCAAACCTTTGTGCATTCTCCTGGGACTAAAACAATTTGTCCACTACTTGACCTCAAATCTGCTGAATTCTCTCCACCACAGAATCAACACCTGGACAGGCCGAAGCCTCAACCTGCCCTGAAGAAAACCTGGGATGAAACCCAAAATTGCAGAAAAATTGAGACATCAAAGTAGCAGAGCTAGCCCTACTATTGAGAGCAAACTGCCAATGGCAAAAACGAAAGCCAGTTATCCTGATCCGCAGATACAAAACACCTCAAATAGGTTTCCAAGATCTGGTTTGCTCTTTTAGTTTGACCATTGGTCTGAGGATGAAATGCAGAACAAAAAGACAGCCAAAGTCCTGTTAGAACAAAATTCGCTCCAAAATCTGGACACAAACTGAACTCCTTTGTCTGACACAATATTCTCAGGAATACCATGTAAACGAACCACCTGTTGAAAAAACAAGGGAACCAACTCTGATGAAGATGGCAACTTAGGCAATGGTACCAAATAGACCATCTTAGAAAATCTATCACAAATAACCCAAATAACCGTCATCCTCTGAGAGACAGGAAGATCCAAAATAAAATCCATAGCGATATGAGTCCAAGGTCTCTTAGTTACAGACAATGGCAATAACAACCCACTAGAATGTGAACAAGGCTTGGATCTAGAACAAACCCCACAAGATTGCACAAAACTCTTGACATCCCGAGATAAAAAAGGCCACCAAAAAGACATACTCACTAGCTCCCTAGTACTAAAAATCCCAGGATGACCAGCCAAGACGGAACAATGAATCTCTGGCATTACTCTACTCCTCCATTGATCAGGAACATACAGTTTCCCCACAGGACATATCTCAGATTTGTCCCCGTGAAATCTCTCAAGTGCTAACCTCAAATCGAGTGAAAATGGCAGAGAGGACCACACCTTCATTCAGGATGCTAGATGGCTAAGCAACATCAAGAGAATCAGCAAAGAAACTTCTAGAGAGGGCATCTGCTTTAATATTCTTGGTGCCCTGTAGAAAAGAGACCACAAAATCAAAACGTGTAAAAAATAGAGCCCACCTGGCCTGCCTAGGATTCAGTCTCTTGGCAGATTCAAGGTAGGTCAGATCTTCTGATCAGTGAGCACCATAATATTGATGTCTAGCCCCCTCCAACCAATGTCTCCATTCTTCAAAAGCCCACTTGATAACCAATAATTCCCGATTGCCCACATCATAGTTACTTTGAGATGAAGAAAATTTCCGAGAGAAGAAATCACAAAGCTTCAGTTTGGAAGTCATAGGATCTCTTTGAGACATAACAGCTCCTGCTCCAATCAGATCCTCACATACAAGAAACCAAACACATAACCAAATGGAATATGCAGAAACACTCTAAAGTACAAATCCAGCAATTAAGCACAGAAACAGTAGACTTATCTGGAGTAGATTCAGGCACCAAATAAAAGGGAAAACCAGAAGGGAAAACTCCCAGCCATCTTCAGAAGCAGGCAGGAATATCTATCACTAGCGACCGCCAGGCACAAAATGCCTGGCGGTAAATTGGATTCCCAATTTAGTCTATCACCTGTCTGAATCACAGATTCAAACTCATCTTCATTACCATTCCTGACTACCAGAGGGAGTTCCACACCAGCACCCACTCGGATGACATTTATAACAATAGCCCATGCAGCCTATTAAAAAGCTTTTGAGATAATTGTCAAATTACTTTTGGCCCCTTGAAAAAAGGCAGCTACATATTAAAGAATTGTTAGTCCTAAACCCTTACTCCAGTTAGGATGTGAATACTCTTTCAAATTAAAGCTGTTAGTCTATACTTTAAGTTTGTATTGATTATGCAACTATCTTTAATGTATTTTTGTTAACTAGATAAAATACCAAAACTTAAGTCACTGTTCAAATATTTCTGGACCTAATTGTACTGTTTATAGACCTTCTATTTGTAGATGGACTTTTTTTATGACAACAGCCTGGTCTGTATTTCAAACAGACATAATGAGGAGGACTGCAGACAAAGTGCAGGGATGACAAGAACTCCTAAAAAGCCTCATCTGCGTGGCTTGTAGCCCATGTAAGCATTTTTGCAACAGTTATATACCCTAATCATAGTGGGTAAAGGGGAACTCCAGCAAAACGACCGTGCTGTTACTGAAAAAAATTAATATACAAAGACCAAGAACGATACTATCACCATATATTAACCCTCCGTCACATACAATAGGCCTGACAGGCACATCTCTTTTACTTTCATTTCTCCTTCCTCACCAGATTGTGAGGAAATCCCCTCCCTCCAGGTAGCCTCCTGTCTCTAGCAGCTCTGTGAAACCTCATACCACAGTTGGATTGCAGAGCTTCAGGAGGACAGATATAACTGCGCTAATCTCTCAGGCTCATTGCATGTGAACACGTCACACTCAATAAGGTTGGTATTTTATGTTTTTATTCATCACATGCTCTGCAAGTGTAATTTTTCTGGGGAAACTTCAGGATCTAATTCTGATTGAATATGTGTTTAATAGTACTTAAGGTACCTTAAAATTAAGTTTGTTTCCATAAATTTTCTTCGTAGAGTTTTTTGACAGAGTCGAACTGGGGACTATTTGGCGGGAGTATTGAAATGTTTGTATTTCAGAGTTATTAGTTTTATGTTAAGTAAATGGGTTATTTTTGCACCTGATTATGTGTAGTCTCTTTTATTACATCCCTATGAAGGTCACTGATCACTTTTAGAGCACTGAAATTGCAAAAATTAGATATTATAGGTATTTTTCTAGCCTGCGCCTGACAGTCACATTGTATGCGAACTCGTTAGAACCGATATTGTATGTGACGGAGGGTTAACCATATTCTGGTTGGTACCAGTTCTACAGAACTACTAAGATTATAGTGGTTATAAATAAGGACTTACAGCTGGAGTTGTTCTAAAATGTCATCTTTTCCTACTAACCCAGAATGCTGTGACAGCTTTTTCTAGCCATGACTCCTCGCAGACTTTACCAGAAAGATTCAATTGACTTATCACATTTCCAGCACTTCCAACAAACTACCATCTATTCCCAACCTGCACAAAGACCTCATCCCACTCTCACCCCTATGATGTGCCTTCTGTTGCTGTATTGTCCTTATTACTGGACTGCTGTTTGGCATGGTAACAGTACTCATCTTAGTTCCCTACTTGATTTATTATGGCATACAAAAAGTTCAACTTTGGTGTCATTTGATCAGACTATATTATCCCAGTATTTTACAGGCTTGTCTAAATGTTGTTTAACAAAATTTTAACGCACTTTGATCATGCTTTTTGTTCAGCAATGGAGTTTTGCGTCATATGAGCGCATACAGGCCACGAAGGTTGACTGCATTACTTGCTGTTTTCTTTGAAACAATTGTACCTGCTTAAAACTGTAGTAGGAAATCCAGCATAGAGGCCAATATTGCAGGTAGATATATTTAAAATGTTACTTTTAATTCATACAATTAAAATCTTCAAAAGTGCAAAATGGAATATACCAAAGTGCAAAATATAATAGATATAAGAATATAAAGTAGGTATATGTTCATACCAGAAGAAAAAATCCAGCTTCCGGAGTTGTAGTAAAACTATTGCAAAATTTGATTGAAGGACGTCAAAATTAATGTGATGCACTGCCAGAGTGTTATCCGTGCATGCCGGACCTTGCCCCAGTTGAGCTGGATCAACTTCCTTCTTTCTCATATGTTCATACCGGATTTCAGGAATTTCTGTGGCTCACCACAGGTGGTTCTTGTTTTTTGTGCAAGTGTTCTGAATTATTTTCACTTCTCTGTCTGACATCTTGTGAGGAGCACCTAGTCGTGGCCAGTTTATGGTGAAATGATGTTCTATTCAGTTCCGGATTATGACCCCAACAGGGCTCACTGGAATCGTCAGTAGCTTAGAATTTTTTTCTGTAATCAATGTATCCATATATTTTGCAACAATAAGGTTGCAAAGGTTTTGAAACAACTCACAGGTATTACCGAACATGAGATGTTTCTTGTGTGGCACCTTGGTAATGAAATTTCCATGGCTTTTTTCACCTCTCTTTTTTCATGTAGTTAATATATTTTCCCTGTGTTATTTCTCATTATTACACATTCCAAAATTTATGAACATTTATTGTTTGATTTCTTTGACTATGTGGATTGGATGGGTTGTTACCGACATCTGTCGAGAAATTAATGGCAATAGCATCTTTTAGAATTATGTTTACTCAGAAAATTGATCACGTATTCAATACTTATTTCTTCCGCTGTATGTAGGGCATTTTCTAATCGTTTTTTCTAGTAATAGTTACTTGTATACATTATTATGCCTCATTAATATGATTTTCATTTTTTTTTTAAATTAAGTATTGAGGCATCATGTAGAGCAGGGGTGGGGAACCTTTTTTCTGCCGGGGGCCATTTGGAAATTTCTACCAACATTCGGGGGCTGCACAAAATTATCAATGTGAAAATGACCCTGCTATATTTTGTCAAACAATTAATTAACACACCCCTACTGTGGTGGCTGGAGCTGCTTCTCTTTGGTGCGGCTGTGATGTTTGATGATACTAATGATGTTTCTTCTCACAGCTGCTTTTTCATTTTTGTCTGGCTCTGGAGCACAGTCAACACTTTGTGATAAGATTGGTAAATCATATACATCACATAACAGACGCTGTATATACATCACAGGAGACACTGGAGGCACATACAACACATAGGAGACACTGGGACTGCTGTATATACATCACAGGAGACACTGGGGCACATATATCACATAGGAGACACTGGGACTGCTGTATATACATCACAGGAGACACTTGGGGCACATACATCACACAAGGGGCTGGGGACATGTATATGCCCCCAGCCCTTCCTGTGATGTATATGCCCCCAGTCCCTCCTGTGATGTATATGCCCCCAGCTCCTCTTGTGATGTATATGCCCCCAGCCCCTCTTGTGATATATGTGCCCCCAGCCCCTCCTGTGATGTATATGCCCCCAGCTCCTCTTGTGATGTGTATGCCCCCAGCCCCTCTTGTGATGTATATGCCCCCAGCTCCTCTCGTGTAATGTATATGCCGCCAGTCCCTCCTGTGATGTATATGCCCCCAGGCTTCCTGTGATGTATGTGCCCCCAGCTCCTCTTGTGATGTGTATGCCCCCAGCCCCTCTTGTGATGTATATGCCCCAGCCCCTCTTGTGATGTATGTGCCCCCAGCCCCTCCTGTGATGTATATGCCCCCAGCCCCTACTGTGATGTATATGCCCCCAGACCCTCCTGTGATGTATAATTCACAGGAGATGCTGAGGACATGCACATCACAAGAGGGGCTGGGGACATGCACATCACAAGAGGGGCTGGGGACATGCACATCACAAGAGGGGCTGGGGCGCAGGCACCACACAAGAGGGGCTGTGGCGCAGGCACCACACAAGAGGGGCTGGGGCGCAAGAACCACACAAGAGGGACTGGGGTGCAGGCACCACACAAGAGGGGCTGGGCCGCAGGCACCACACAAGAGGGGCTGGGGCACAGGCACCACACAAGAGGAGCTGGGGAGCAGGCACCACACAAGAGCGGCTGGGGCACAGGCACCACTGGGGGGGCACAGATATCACTTGTGGAGCCTTGACATCAGTGGGTGGGGGGAGTGACACACAAACCTGGGGTGATACACAGCATTGGGGGCACACAGCACTGAGAGGAGGGGGGCCACAAAGCACTGGACAGGGCACACAGCAGCAGAGGGCTGGCGCTGGACACACAGCAGCGCTGGACTCATAGCACCGGAGAGCAGGCACCGGATACGCAGCTCCGAGGGCCGGGGCGGGCATGCAGCTCCGAGGGCCGGGGGTGGGCATGCAGCTCCAAGGGCCAGGGGCGGGAATGCAGCTCTGAGGGCCGGGGGGCGGGAACACAGCTCAGAGGGCTGGGGGGTGGGAACGCAGCTCAGAGGGCCGGGGGCGGGAACGCAGCTCAGAGGGATAGGGGGCGGGAACGCAGCTCAGAGGGACGGGGGACGGGCATGCAGTTCAGAGGGACGGGGGATGGGCACGCAATTCAGAGGGACGGGGGGCGGGCACGCAGTTCAGAGGGACGGGGGGGCAGGCACGCAGTTCAGAGGGACGGGGGGGCGGGCACGCAGTTCAGAGGGACGGGGGGCGGGCACCCAGCTCAGAAAGACGGTTGCAGGCACGCAGCTCAGAGGGCCGGGGGCAGAGCACTAAACCCGCCCACAAAGTAAGTCCTCTCTCGCTGGCACTGGCCAGTGAGAGAACGCATTGGTAACAGCATATGTGCGAATTTAAAGGGTCAGCGGCCCACAAGATGGCGGTGGTGGCTCGAGCACTGCCACCCCCGGGAATCTGCCCGGGGGCCGCACAAAAGGGCATGGCGGGCCATATACGGCCCGCGGGCCGGAGGTTCCCCACCCCTGATGTAGAGGTCCAATGTGAGGAACTTATGTCTTTATTCTTTACCTCTTATGGATAACTACATTTAATGTTTGTTAGCAATTTTTGTGTTCTGTTGGCCATACATTTAATGTGAGATGGCTGAAAGACCAGAGTTAAACTAGTTTATTTTTTTTCAACATACGTGTAAAATATTCTGTGTTTTTTTTTGAGATGGAGAAAATAAATTTACTTAGCTTTCTCTACTCATTAAACAGTAAAATACGTAAAGCAGGCAAATGACATTCATATACTGTTTTACATCAAGTTCATTAACTTATATTGGTAAGTTTGATTCACAACAGGGATCAAAATAGGACATGTTTTGGTCTTCAAAAATAAGGGCATGTGAAAAGACACACTGATTGTAATGGGTCTGCCATCTATCTGGAAAAATATCTGATGGCATACATACCAAATAACTAATGTGTGAAAGAGGCCTAAATGTAAGGTATGTTCACACTAAACAATGCGTGAACAGAAGAAAGAAAGACAAACGGAGGATATATATATATATATATATATATATATATATATATATATATATCTATATATATATAGCATTGAAAGAGAAAGTAGGAAAAAAACCCGAAGAGACACAGAAATGGTGGAAAGTGTCTCAGAAAACAATAATGTACATATAGTTTCTGCAGAGTGAGGTCGTATTACAATTTTTGCTTTGGGCCCCATAATTATTTTTCCAATTTATATTTATCAAATTTAGAAAATTAGTCTTTAAATCGTAATTTAAAGTAACAAAAAAAGCACTAGCCTGAAGCGCAAAGTAAATCATTAACAATTAGATTTCCAGTCTTAAGTGAGTAAAGATTATTTCACATGGCAGGGCCTAATTACACCATTGGCACGTAATAGATTTTTAAAGCACATAGATAATTTTCCTAGAGATCTAGAGACAAGACCATATATTTGTAGGCTGGCAAACACAAATTGGAGAAACAACCTTTTTTCTTAGAATATATGCATGCTATTTTAGGACATTGGTTGTAATGCTTTATAGGAGAACCACAGTTTCACTACATCATTCAATACTATGGTATTGTAGTACATTGTATAAATAATCAATTGATCTTAGGTTAAAGTTGCTTAGAAAGGCTGAAAAATAAAGCAAACATTTTAAAGAAAGGTATATAAAATATGTAAAAACATACAGTATATTAACATTTAGCCCTCTTTTTTTCCCCCCAACAAAAATAAAAAAATTTAAAAAAAAATCCAAATAAGTCTGCTATATTAAAACTTAAAATGACTTAAACCGTATGTTAAATGGAGAAAACAAAACAAAATCAGAACTCCAGAATTGCGATTTTTTTGTTCGCCTCACCTCCCCCAAAATAATGCAATAAAAAGTTATCTAAATGTTATATGTCCCTCAAAATGGTATAAAAAAAAAATGTCAGCTCAGAGCACAAAAAAAGCAGTAACTCGGCATTATGTACATAAAAATAGAATCGTTATAGGTAGGGAAGGACGAGGACTAATATTCAGCCCTGCTATTTGAAAGTACAGGCCCATGCTGGCTCCATCCCCTTCCCCAAATTGGGATCTGTATTACCTATTATAGCCTGCCTGTATGAAAACAAGTTTTACTACATGACCTATATTTCCAATAATACAGCTATTTAGGATATAATAATAATAATAATAATAATAATAATACTGAAATAATATTGGAATATACACTACAGTTCAAAAGTTTGGGGTAACCCAGACAATTTTGTCTTTTCCATGAAAAATAATACTTTTACTTATTAAATGAGTTGCATAATGAATAGAAAATATAGTCCAGACATTGACTAGGTTAGAAATAATGATTTTTACTTGAAGTAATAATTTTCTCAGTATAAACCACCCCTAGTCTCCTCGTACGGTAAGTAACCTCTCGCTTGACTAGGTTCAACCTGTTTCCCCGTAACAGTTGGAAAAACAGGTTATAGACCCTCCTCTAGAGAGGTTCTGGCAAAATGCAGACACTGTCTAGGTAGATTAACACAGGGAGCAAGTAAGATTTGCACAGGGCGACCCATTCCCTCAGGGTCAAAGGCAAACCCTTCCAGTGGTCCACTCTCTGGGTAGCAATTTAGATCCTGCCTTCCCAATTTCTTGCTGGCTAATCACCCTGGCCAAATTCAATGCCTAGGACTTTGGCAAACTCTTGGAGCTCTGAGAGAGTGTCTGGGAGACTAAAATCAGATTCTCCTCTGTCCAACTATAGACTTCCACATTTGTCCTGGTTGATCTTGTGCCTCAAAACCTCCGAGTAGCACTCTACTTCTGACAGCACAACCATTGCCTCCTCACCTGAGGAAACAAAGACAGTGACATCATCCGAATAGGCTACTACCCTTAGGGTGGCATCCCGCACTCCCGGGCCATCCATCCAAGCCCCGCTAAACGTCCACAATTTATTCTCCTAATGAAGAGGTCGATTGCGAAAGCGTAAAGCATGGGCTCAGTGGGCAACCCTAGCAAACCCCAGACCCCACCACAAAGGATCGTCCAACCCAACCATTCACCAATGGAAAACTCTCAGCCCCCTTATACAAAACCTTGAGCCAGTCCACAAACCCCCCCGACAGGCCATACCTCAAAAGAGTGGACCAGAGGTATTCATGACTGACCCGGTCAAAGTCTTTAGCTTAATCCAAGGACAGCATGTACCCTTTCCAGAGACCCGCCCTGCCCTGCTCCACGGCCTCCCCGACATCCAGAACGTCGCTAAAAGTGCTATGGCCAGGAACAGTGCAATTCTTGGCCCCTGAAAGGAGCTGTGGCGCAAACTGAATCAACCTTGTATGCAACACTTTAGCCAGAACCTTTCAGTCCACATTGAGAAGTGATATGGGCCTCCAGTTCTCAATGTGCGATGGATCCTTACCCTTTGACAGAAGTATCAAAGCTAACCTCCTCATTGACTTAGGCAGGGTGCCCGAGGAAAGACACGCATTAAAAACCCGAGTCAACAAGGAGATCAAAGAGTTCTTAAAGGTCCTGTAAAACTGGGATGTTAAGGCATCCGTACATGGCGACTTTTTAGGCCAGAGCCCATCAATCGCCAGTCTCACTGCCTCTTCTTTAATAGCTTCCATCAAAACACTAAGTGAGGGGTCTACCCCTGCTATGGAGATAGTCTCAGCCAGGAAAGCCGAGACCCCCTCCCGATCTGGTTGCTTACTTCCCAAGATGTGAGAGTAGAAGGATCTGACAACTTCCAGGATCCCTGACTTGAACCGTATCAGGGATCCTTGTTATGATCTGGTAACCATGGATAATCACAAAAAATCCCATTAATTATGAAAAAACAAAACCTCCAGAGTAGTTGGAAACTGAGCTGACCACAATCCCCTGTCAGGTAAAACTAGAAGTAGCAGTGGGATGTTCCTAACACACCTAGACACCTCATCACTGCCTGAGAAACTTGCTAAACCTCAAAGATAGAAATGAGGAATCCTATCTTGCCTCGGAGCAGTCCTCAAAGAAATAGCAAGCCCCCAACATGCAACAACAGTGTTGTAAGAAAACACAATACACAGAAAATATAGATCAGCAAAGGTGAGGCCCGACTTATTCAATAGAACAGGACAGATAACTGCGGACAGCAAAAAACCCTGCAAAAAATACCAATCTCCTAATAATAAAAAATACTGAGACCACACGGACTCTCCCCCACTATATCAGGTACTCTTGTTCTAAACACTTTAAACAGAACTGCAGATATAATGGGAAGAAACAAAATCACAGAACAAATAATATTCTAAAGTGCAAATAATCCAAACATAAACAAAGAGCAAGCTCCCTTTCTTGCTGGAGGGACTGCTCTGCTCACAAAAGCAGAAAGACAGATCCTCACATACAAGAAACCAAACTCAGAACCAAATGGAATATGCAGAAAAACTCTTAAGTGCAAATCCAGCAATTAAGCACAGAAACTGTAAACTTATCTGGAGTAGATTCAGGCACCAAATAAATGGGAAAAACAGAAGGAAAAACTCCCATCCATTTTCAGAAGCAGGCAGGAACATTTATCACCGCGACCGCCAGGCACAAAATGCTCTCCTAAATAAACTAGGCTGATCTGCAATAGGATTTTCTGGATTCCCAATTAATTCCATCACCTGTCTGAATCACAGATTCAAACTAATTTTCATTACCATTCCTGACCACCGGAGGGATCTCCACACCAGCACCCACTCGGATGACATTCACAACAGATCCTGTACTATCCTTCAGACCTGCCACCAACTTACTATTCACTGATAGCCTACAGTTTTTGTAAGGTTCGGGCCAGCGGTATTTCCTGAAGTCCCTCTTAAAGACCAAGGATATGTGCCTATCATACTAACACCTCTTCAGCAAGGTTTTCACTTGGAAACTCTGGTTCTAAGGTCCCTGTGCCTCGGGTTTTTGGGGTGATGCCACCTGGTATGGCGCCGCCCTGCTGTACCATGGCTGGCACAACACTCTCCTGTGACCCCCCACCAAGCTGTGAGGAACCTGCAGGGGGCATGGCCACACCCGTAATGGCTCTAGGATCTTGGGCTGGTTCCAGAATAGCTTCTGAGGTGGCCCCAAGGTGCGGAGCCCCAATGGTAGTGTCCGGGGCCCCCCTGGAGTCTGCCTTCATGGCCGCAAAGTGTCCATCATTCAGGAGCTTCTCCATGGAAGGACCCGCATTCTGTAAGATCACCTCATGGAGAGCAGTAATGTCCTCCCACTCCTTTCTCAGGTTCCTCACTTTCTCACTATTTCATCCTTATTTCTTCAGGCCATGTGGTCCCGTGCAAAACTTGCATTTTTTTAAATTCTCTCTGAGGGCACACATTCTTCTCCCCGATTCCTCAAATATCCGGAACATGTGCTCAATTCTGGATACATATTCCCCCCATCCTCTCGGGGGTCCATGATCCCCCAGCACTTGACCAAAGCCACAGAGGCCTTCCCAGGGGTGGGCATGGCCCCCTTATCTCTGCCGATGCTTGAGCTGCTACTTAATAATTCACTGCACTCTCTAAAAGTTCATGCAATAGTAGAATTTATTTGGGGTATATACAAAAAATGTTTTTGTTTTTGATAGTGATAAGTGACTTGTCACTGGGGACGTTTCAACCCATTTGAGTATTTCTCAAAAAGTCGCTGTGGGAAAGGTTACAGGATCAAGGAGGTGTTGGCATGCTGACACCTGTATGGCATGCTTGAGCCACTGACGCTTGAGCTGCCGATGCTTGAGCTGGGCCCCTCTGTGGTGGCATCCTGGCGCACAGCTGTCCTGGACCTCATGGAGCAACAGGAAAAATCCTCCCGAGGTGTCCTCTCTGCACCCCACCCCCCCACAGATGGCATTTGGGGGGTGGGGGCCTTGGGCTCCATGGTGTTCTACAGGCACACTGCCTTCTCCCTGAGGAAAAAGGAGACAGCTGGATGGGTGTACACTGGGAGCACAGCAGGGATGCGACATCTCGCTTGCAACTCCACCAACGAACTGACAAACTCCTCCCCTCCACTACAGGTGCTGGAGTGACCACTACAGTCCCCAGACCTCAACCCAATTGAACACTTGTGGGTAGAGTTGAAGATGAAGAAAAAGCTGTATGCATACAAGTATGCACCAACATTGGGAAAGTGTAGAAGAGATCTGGGATTAGACATGCTTGAATCTGATTTATAATATGCCCAGAAGGGTTCAGGCAGTGGGGAAAACCAAAGGTGGATTTACAGAACACTAGCAAAATAATTACAATTTAGATTTTTAGGAACAAAACAGTAACAATGCAGTGACATGACAAGAAATTGCATAACTAATATGTGAAATAGCTGCAAGTCAAATTTATATATGAGATAGCCAAGATCATTGTCTATAAAGTGAAGGTAGTCTCTTGTTTGAAACTATAGTGGATGTTGAGATATGGAGCCTGAAAGTCAAAAGTGCAAAACATTGTTACCCTTGTGCTCATCAGTGTATATGTGTGTACTGTAAAGGCTTTCACCAGTGACGTTCTTTTTTTTTTTGTAAAACTGTTTAATTTTAGATTTGAAAAGTTACAAGTAGTGTAACAAAAGAGAGAAAAAAATTCCCACAGCAAATATTCCTTACATATATAATCCAATGACTACAGAATCAGCAACAAATATGGTTAAAGAAGTATAAAAAGCAATATTAGGTTTGCAGTATATCTTACACATTAGGAACAGATTAAATTCTGTTAATTGGTGTATTCCTTTCATATATCCTCCAGATAAAACTTATCAAATAATGAATAGACAAAACGAGACAAGACTAGATAACATAAAGGTAAAAAACAGGAAGGGAGAGTGGTATCTATTCTCCTATTGTAGGGATTTATGTCTTCTAAGAGACAACATGTATTAAGACTGCTAAATATAACTTATGCTAAAGATTGCTCATATCTAAGTATATGTCATACAGTAAAAACACCAAAGAGAACTAGTGAAGGTAGAAATGCTGGTTCAGGCCTTGTTACAGGGCCGGCCCACGCACCTATGTTGCGGCGTTTCACTATTTTTAGTCTGTGCCAATTTTTGCCACTTTACCTGTTGTCTGACCTTAATTTTTGTAAATGTGTAGACTCCAAGTTTGATATCAAAATTGTCTTTTGCTTGTAGCGCCAGGGTTCTGGGAGGAAGAGACCTACACCTATCAGTCATCTAGCTGTCTCTGGTGAAGGTAGAAATGTTGGTTCAGGCCTTGTTACATGGCCGGTACCACGCATCCATGTTGAGGCGTTCGACTGTTTGTAGTCTGTACCAATTGTTGCCACTTCTCCTGTTGTCTGACCTTAATTTTTGTAAAAGTGGAGATACTAAGTAGGGTCTCAAAATTGTGCCTTGTTTGTACTTGTAGAGGTGTGGGATTAAGAAGCCTAATCCTGTCACTCATCCTCCTTTTGATTTTTAAAATGGAATTGCCAGGCCACACCCTGTGTGTTTTATGGAACATACCTCACTGCTGTGCAAAGACACTGTGGGGAGCGGCAATAGATTCCTCTGTCCTGCAAAGAGCAAAAAATGTTTTCAAATATCAGGACTCCAAGATGGGGCTCCAAATTGTGTCTTTTCTGTACTGGCAGGGGTGTGAAATCAAGAAGCCTAATCTTGTCACTCTTGATTTTTAAAATGGAAATGCCAGGCTACATCCTGTTTGGAAGTCAACGCAATCAAGCAGTGCTGAAATGAATATGCATTATAGAACGCAGTCACACAGCTGCAGAGTGGTAGACTGCTATCCAGGCTGAATTTCATCAATGGCTGTCTCCACTGAACCTGGAACCAGGGAAGGCCGTGAGCAATAACAGTGCGATCCAGGGGGTGGCACTACGCCTGGGTGACATCAAACATGTGCCTTGCATGGCTCATGTCCTCAACCTGGTTGTACAGAAATTCACACTGGCACCTGGACTGCCCTTTTCCTCGCAGTTGTCAGCCCTTGCAGCATGGGAGCGGTTCTAACACTTCTCAGGTAGGTGATGTTCTTATACTGTCCTGCGCATTACACGAGACCTTATGGTACGTATATAAATTATAAATATAGTGTAGGGACCCCCTTATGGAGATTTGCCGTGACGGGGCAGGGGGGCTCAAATCATTGATCAATTATTTGCCAAAAATCTCATTGAATTGTTACAGTAGGAATGAATTTGTGAATATTACACTTTTTACTTTCTCATTGTTGCATGCCACTCATAAGCAGTGCTGGCTCCCCTCTTTTTTGCGTTTAGCTGGTAGGTCGTTGACCGCCACCTTGCCGTGCACGCCCAGTGTGGTTTGCAAATTCCTTCTGTTGCCATCAAAATTTATGTTGGTGCCTGTTCACATACAGCCACCGCCCCCTGTTCCATAGGCATTATTACTTAAGCACCACCTGCCTGGGTCTGTTCCGCCCTTCATCCATGTTTGCTGGTCTGGCACTGTGGGGGCCAGTTCTGACATTGTGCTGGTGTGTGTGGTTCTGCCACACACACTGGCACCTGGACTGCCCTTTTACTCGCAGTTGTCAGCCCTTATATAAATTATAAATATAGTGTAGGGACCCCCCTTATAGAGATTTGCCGTGACGGGGCAGGGGGGTTCAAATCATTGATCAATTATTTGCCAAAAATCTCATTGAATTGTTACAGTAGGAATGAATTTGTGAATATTAAACTTTTTACTTTCTCATTGTTGCATGCCACTCATAAGCAGTGCTGGCTCCCCTCTTTTTTGCATACAGAAATTTATAGCCCACTATTCCAGCCTGAATGTGCTGCTGCAGAAATCATGGTTGCTGTATGTTCACTTTTAAAAATTTAAATGCAAGGCCACATCCTGTGTGTTGCATGGAGCATACCTCACTGCTGTGCCAAGACACTATGGGGAAATGGGAAAGGGTAGACGGGCAATTATTCCACTGTCCTGCTGTCTGCCTGAAATATTTTTAAACATCAAGACTCCAAGATGGGTCTCCAAGTTGTGTCTTGTCTGTACTGGCAGAGGTGTGGGAGCAAGAGGCCTAATCCTGTCACTCATCCACCTTTTGATTTTTAAAATGGAAATGCCAGGCCACATCTAGTGTGTTGCATGGAGCATACCTCACTGCTGTGCAAAGACACTATAGGGAAATGGGGGGTAGGCAATTGATGCTACTGTCCTGCTGTCTGCCTGAAATATTTTTAAATGTCAAGACTCCAATATCCAAAACAAAAACAGGATAATTGTGGTGTACTCTGCGTTGCTGTACGAAGAATCACTCCAAGAATAAAGCAATGTGGGTGGTTTATTCTACGTGTTTTGAAGAGATATCCCCTCTTTTTCCTCAGGAAAAGCCACCAATAAATCATAACAGAGATAGAAGTACATTGATATAGGGGAAAAATAGAACCCGCCCAGTAGTCACATGATAAGGTCAAAGTTCAAGAAATCACATGTGTTGCCTACGTGGCATTGCAGAGAAACCGTACCTACACATTGCAAAAACAACTCAATTTTATTAACATTAATAAAAATTTAACATCCATTAACCAAATCACTTGAACTTTGACCTTATCATGTGACTACTGTTCATAGTTTGTTCGCTAAGCCTTGACGAATCAAAGTCTTAAAAGTTTGCTCATCTCTGATTAGGATGCTAAGTAGCCATGGATAGTTTTTCAAACTCGATTCATTTGCTGCATGCAAGCAAAGAGGACCACCTGAGTATTCTGCGGAGCTGGATTGAGTAGTATTATAAGTAGACATCTTTAACCAACAGACCCCCTGTGATTTTTTTTCTGTAGAAGTTCTGTTTTTAGTATTTTATTTAGTCCATTGGCCCAAATTAAATTCAACACAGAGGATTGAAACCTCCTAAAGGCTAATCGGTGTATCGGAGTTGGTAAGATTTCTAGAAGATTTAAATATTTAGGGAAGATATACATTTTTATTGCACCTACACTGCGCACTAGGAAGTTTAAACTTTTTCATTTTTTTTTTAGCAAATTTCCAGTTTCCTGGAAAAGTGGAGTGAAGTGGGTTATATATTAAGTATCATATGAAGGTGTAAGAAAGGACTCAAGATATATTTAAAGCTGAATCATTCCAGGAGTAGTTTTATGTTTCATTAAGGCATTCAACAGAGCTGGTGAAATATTTAAAGGCAAAGTTTCTGTTTTAGGCTATGTGCGCACTTACCGGATTTTGCCGCGGATTTTCTGCGGATTTGCTGAATGTTTTGCTGCAGAAAATGTTCAGAACAACTCTACAGTGAATCACCAGCAAATCCTATGGAGAAAAAAAATCCTGTGCGCACTTGGCGGAATTTGACAGCTGCATGTTTTGCTGCGGGAATCCTGCAGCAAAAACAATTGCATGTCACTTCTTTTCCGCACATCGCTGCGGGATTTCACTCCATTGACTCCAATGTTAATCATGAAATCCCGCAGGGAATAACGCAGGCAGCAAATTCTGTGCGTTTCACTGCGTTTTCCTGCGTTATTCCCTGCGGTATTTCGCGGTTTCGGGACCTAGTTACCTGCGGTTTCAAAGGAAGTGATGTCCCAAGAAGAGGAAGTGGAAGTGCATCCATTTTGTGAAGATTGTAAACATCCAGAACAATGTCGTGGTACACAAGAATGTCGATTAATGTCAAACAACTCATAGAACTGGTAAGTATGTACAGTGCATCCGAACACATACACACATCACACATCACACTGACACAGACCCATCTACACACATGATTTTAATAACGGACTTATAGAAAAAAAATAGCGTGTGCTCCGCCGTAATTTAACGTCCGGCCGAGATGAACACACAGCGGCGGGCCGGTATTCTCATGCTGCAGAGGGCGAGGGCCATGGTTACGGCCCCCCCCTCTCGCAGCCGCGAATATCAGCCCGCTACTGCTCCGAGATTGTCGCATGCATTGTATGCGACAGTCTCGGCGTGTCACTGGCCCTTCCTTTTGCCGTGTAGCAGTGGCAAAAAGGGTAATCTATGGAGTTCGCTGCACTTCGCTGCCAATAAATCCAAGATTAGTAATGGCAGCGTCCATGACACGCCATCACTAATCTGCAAGTTAAAGTAAATAAACACACGAGACAATCATTTATTTGCAATAAAACTCCCCAAAAAGCCCTCTTTGACCACTTTATTAAGTCCAAAAATAGCCTTGCACCAAGTAATCCACACGACATCCAGCGCTGTGTGAGACGTGGAAACCTCTGCATCCTCAGCAGGGGTATTCCAGATCATTTCCCACGGTCGCGAGACATTCACTGTACAAGCAGCACAAACAGCAAAAAAAAACGTGCTGTCAATGGCTAGCAGTGACCCTGTGTGACCTCCTTTCCCAGGTCATGAAAGGCCACTGCTGATAGGGGGGACACAACTCACAAATAAAGAAATCTATCTATTTAAATACATGTATTGTATTTATCTATCTTTTATCCATCCTTCTATCTATCTATCTTTTATCCATCCTTCTATCTATCTTTTTTCAATCCATGCTTCTATCTATCTATCTTTTATTTATCTATCCATCTATCTATCTATCTATCTTTTCTCTATCTATCTATCCATCTATCTATCTATCTATCTATCTATCTATCTATCTATCCTTCTATCTATCCATCTATCTATCTTTTATCTATCTATCTATCCATCTATCTATGCATCTATCCATCTATCCATCCATCTATCTATCCTTCTATCTTTTATCTATCTATCTATGCATCTATCTATCTATCTATCTATGCATCTATCTATCCTTCTATCAATCCTTCTATCTATCCTTCTATCTATCCTTCTATCTATCCATCTATCTATCCTTCTATCTATCTATCTTTTATCTATCTATCTATGCATCTATCTATCTATCCATCTATCTATCCATCTATCCATCCATCTATCTATCATTCTATCTTTTATCTATCTATCTATGCATCTATCTATCTATCTATGCATCTATCTATCCTTCTATCAATCCTTCTATCTATCCTTCTATCTATCCTTCTATCTATCTATCTTTTATCTATCTATCTATGCATCTATCTATCTATCCATCTATCTATCCATGTATCTATCCATCCATCCATCTATCCTTCTATCTTTTATCTATCTATCTATGCATCTATCTATCTATGCATCTATCTATCCATCTATCAATCCTTCTATCTATCCTTCTATCTATCCTTCTATCTATCCATCTATCTATCCATCTATCTATCTATCTTTTATCTATCTATATATGCATCTATCTATCTATCCATGTATCTATTCATCCATCCATCTATCCTTCTATCTTTTATCTATCTATCTATGCATCTATCTATCCATCTATCAATCCTTCTATCTCTCCTTCTATCTATCCTTCTATCTATCCATCTATCTATCCATCTATCTATCTATCTTTTATCTATCTATGCATCTATCTATCTATCCATCTATCTATCCATGTATCTATCCATCCATCTATCTATCCTTCTATCTTTTATCTATCTATCTATGCATCTATCTATCTATGCATCTATCTATCCATCTATCAATCCTTCTATCTAGCCTTCTATCTATCCTTCTATCTATCCATCTATCTATCCATCTATCTATCTATCTATCTATCTTTTATCTATCTATCTATGCATCTATCTATCTATCTATCCATCTGTCACGCTCCCCGGGTCCTCCGCTCCGCTCCCCGGGTCCTCTGCTCCGCTCCCCGGCTCACCTGCCACGCTCCCCGCTCCCCAGCCTCCAGTGCCCGCGCTTCCCAGGCCTCCTGGTCCCCGCTCCCGGCGCCCGTCGGCTTCCCAGTCCCTGGTCGGCTCTGCTGCGTCCTCCTCTCAGCTTCCTGCCCTGGCTTCTGGCACCCGGGCCGCGCGCATGCGCGTTAGGGCGCGCGCGCGCGGTCACTGATCCTTTCTTAAAGGGCCAGTGTCCACTGACAGGAAATGATGCATGCAGGTACAGGGTATAAAGGGGGTTAATGTCCAAGGGAGCGGGGCCTGTTCTTCGTGTTTTCCCAAGCTAGGAGTCAGGTCTCCTTGTGTTCTGTGAGATACTTACCTCTCTGTCTTCTAGAGCCGATCCTGCATCGCCATCCGGTCCTGCTGTATCTCGAACCCCGAACGCTGCCCTTCTGCCATCCTGACAGTCCGTACCATCTCGGTTCCCTGCGGTGACCCGTCATCTCGCTCCAACGGTTCCGGACCCCGCCAGACATCATCACGGCTTCCGAACCTGAGCTCCGTCACCCGGACCACCATCAGTGACCTCGTGGTCCCAGGGACTTCTCCATTGTGTTCCAATGCACGGACTGTCCTGCTACCTAAAGTGCTCCGGCTACCGGACTCCTTTTCTCATCGGGGAGTTCGGCCCAGTGGATCCACCTCCCGGGTCTGCCCGTCCATCTGGCCCTAACAGTAAGAACAGGCCATGGATCCCGCCGAAGCACTAGCGGCCTTGCAAGAGGAACTCCAACGCCAGCGTGAAGTCCAGACCCGCATGCTGAACTTTATGACCTCCGTGGACGCCCACTTGAACACACTACAAGCCTCGGTTACATCTTCAGCGCCCCGGGTCTCCACTAGTCAATCCACGGCCCCCGCTCCTGTGGCAGTCTCCTCGGATGCTTCCAGACTGCGTTTGGCCTCACCACCCCGGTACGCCGGAGATCCCAAGACCTGCAGGGGGTTTATAAACCAATGCTCCCTCCATTTCACGCAGCTGCCACATTTGTTTGCCTCCGACCAAGCCAAGGTCGCCTTCATCATGTCTCACCTAGAGGGCGAGGCACTGGCGTGGATGAACCCTTTGTGGGAGAAGGAGGACCCTATGACCAAGAACCTCCAGGAGTTCCTGCAGGCCTTTCGCAGCACCTTTGACGAACCCGGACGCGCCTCCGCCTCTGCTTCATCTCTTCTCCGGTTACGTCAGGGGACTCTGACGGTGGGTCAATATGCCATCCGTTTCCGCACCTTGGCTTCAGAACTCGGGTGGAATAACGAGGCCCTAACCGCCGCCTTCTGGGAAGGACTCTCGGGTCGAATCAAAGATGAGCTAGCTGGACGTGATGTACCGTCCACCCTGGACGCCCTGATTACCCTAGCGACTCGAGTGGACGTAAGCTTTCAGGAGCGGTCCAAAGAGGTGTCCCGTGAGAGACGTCCGGTAAGGCATTCCTCTCCTCCACAGAAGCCCGCCGTACTCCAGTCAACGGCCTCTGGTGTCTCCATCCATGAGCCCATGCAGATCGACCGTGTGCGACAGTCAGAACAACGCCGAGCAGAGCGGCTCGCCAAGGGTCTCTGCTTCTACTGCGGAGAGGGCACACACCTGCTACGCTCCTGTCCAGAGAGGCCGGGAAACTCCAAAGCCTAGGGTTGGTAGGAGAGGCCACCCTAGGTGCTGGGACTCTCTCAGACCCAGTTACATGGACTGTGCAAGTAACAACTGGAAAGACGCGGTTTACGGCTGAGGCGTACCTCGATTCTGGGGCAGCAGGCAATTTTATCCAGCAGGCCACGGTGGACAAATACCAGGTGCCTGTTACTCCACTCGCCAAACCTCTTGTGATTGCCTCTGTGGATGGGAGACCCCTCTCTGACACCATCTCCTGGATCACCAAGCCGCTTGAACTGCGTATCGGTGCTCTGCACACCGAGAACATTGCTCTCTACGTCCTCCCACATATGTCACATCAAATCCTGCTGGGCCTTCCTTGGTTGCGGACACACGAGCCTTCAGTCAGCTGGGGCACTGGCGATATCACTCGATGGGGGTCTTCTTGCCATGAGAACTGTCTGAAGACCATACAACCTATCCGGCGACCTCCGGTTCCCGAGTCCCTACCGGGACTGCCCTCAGCCTATTGGTCCTTCGTGGACGTCTTTGATAAGAAGGAGTCCGAAGTACTTCCGCCACATCGTCCTTACGATTGTGCCATTGATCTGCTCCCGGGAACTACACCACCTCAAGGACGGATATATCCACTGTCTCCAGCCGAAACAAGGGCCATGTCTACGTACATCACAGAGAGCCTGGCTAAGGGATTCATTCGGAGATCCTCCTCTCCTGCTGGAGCAGGCTTCTTCTTCGTAAAGAAGAAAGAGGGCGACCTACGCCCATGTATAGACTACCGGGGATTGAACCTAATCACCGTAAAAAACAAGTACCCCCTGCCGCTCATCCCCGAATTGTTTGATCGGCTCAGAGGAGCTCGTGTGTTCACCAAGTTGGATCTTCGGGGTGCCTACAACCTTGTCCGTATCCGCTCAGGGGATGAATGGAAGACCGCGTTCAACACTCGCGATGGGCACTATGAATACTGCGTGATGCCCTTCGGCCTGTGTAACGCACCCGCAGTCTTCCAAGAATTAGTGAACGATGTCTTCCGGGACCTTCTCTACGTTTGTGTGGTGGTATATCTGGATGACATCCTTGTCTTCTCTCTGGACCTCCAGACCCACCAAGAGAACGTGCAACTGGTTCTACAAAGACTGAGAGAGAATCGTCTGTACGCCAAGTACGAGAAGTGCGTCTTCGAACAGTCTTCTCTCCCCTTCCTGGGTTACCTCATCACCGATACCGGACTGCAGATGGATCCAAAGAAGGTCTCTTCCGTTCTCAACTGGCCTCCTCCTTCTGGACTGAAGGCAATCCAACGCTTTCTGGGATTCGCCAACTATTACCGCCAGTTTATTCCTCACTTCTCGGCTCTGACTGCTCCTCTTTCCGCCTTGACCAAGAAGGGGGCTAATCCAAAGGACTGGTCATCTGCGGCCGACGCCGCGTTTGGCTCTCTAAAGCGAGCCTTTGCCTCCTCTCCTGTACTCCATCGTCCAGAGTTGAACCGCCAGTTCACCTTGGAGGTGGATGCCTCCTCCTCGGGAGCCGGAGCAGTGCTCATGCAGAAGTCCTCCTCCGGGAAGAAGGTGACTTGCGGTTTTTTCTCCAAGAGCTTCTCAGCGCCTGAACGCAACTACACCATCGGTGACCGAGAGCTGTTGGCAGTCAAACTGGCTCTGGAGGAATGGCGCTATCTTCTGGAAGGAGCAGTGTACCCCGTCATTATTTACACGGACCACAAAAACCTGGAATACCTGCGGACGGCTCAGCGACTGAACCCACGGCAAGCCAGGTGGTCCTTGTTCTTTGCCCGGTTCGACTTCCAGCTCCATTTCCGACCCGCGAACAAGAATGTACGCGCTGATGCCTTGTCCAGGTCATTCATGCCCATGGAGCAGGAGGAGGAGACATCCCAGCCCATCATCTGCCCTAGTAAGATCATTGCGGTGGCTCCTGTCACTCTGGCCCAGATACCGCCTGGGAAGACCTATGTCTCTGAGACTGACAGGCAAAGAGTGTTACACTGGGGTCATGCCTCGAAAACAGCCGGTCATGCAGGTCAGAAGAGAACATGGAGTGCGATTGCACGTCATTACTGGTGGCCATCTCTTCGCACGGACGTCGCCTCTTTTGTCTCTGCCTGCTCCTCCTGTGCCAGGAACAAGACTCCCAAACACCTGCCATATGGCCGTCTTCTGCCTCTGCCCATACCCTCACTTCCCTGGCAACACATAGCGATGGACTTTATTACGGACTTGCCATTGTCCTCCGGACACACGGTCATATGGGTCGTGGTGGATCGGTTCTCTAAAATGGCCCATTTCGTTCCTATGGCTGGACTACCCTCTGCCCAGGAACTCGCGGACGCCTATATACATCACATCTTCCGCTTGCATGGCTTTCCATCACACATAGTGTCCGACAGAGGAACTCAGTTCACCTCCCGCTTCTGGAGGGCTCTCTGTAAACATCTGGGAGTGACTCTGGACTTTTCTTCGGCCTACCATCCTCAGTCAAACGGCCAAGTGGAACGGGTCAATCAGATATTGACCTCTTTCTTACGTCACTACGTCAATGCCCATCATGACGATTGGTCCACGCTTCTTCCTTGGGCTGAATTCTCCCATAATCACCACGTCAGTGAGTCCTCCTCCAGTTCTCCCTTCCATTTCGTCTACGGACTTCAGCCGTCTGTCCCATTGCCTGTATCCTCTTCCTCGGACATCCCTGCTGCTGATGCGGTACTCCGGGACTTTACAACCATTTGGGACTCAGTTAAGGCCTCCCTTGCACGTGCATCCCTGCGGATGAAGAGACACGCGGACAAGAGACGTCTGGATCCTCCGTGTTTCTCTCCGGGAGATCTCGTCTGGCTTGCTTCCAAATACATCCGACTGAAGATACCATCCTACAAGCTGGGACCTCGCTACATCGGACCGTTTACAATCCTCGGCAAGATCAATGAGGTCTCCTACAAACTACAGCTCCCGGCCACGATGAGGATACCCAACTCCTTCCACGTGTCTCTGCTCAAGCCGGTTGTCCTTGGTCCCTTCTCCGCTGCCGCCAGTCCGGCTCCCCCTCCTATTGCTGAGGACGACATCTATGCGGTAAGGGATATCGTGGCCATGAAGACCGTTCGAGGCCGACAGTTCTTCCTGGTGGACTGGGAAGGGTATGGTCCTGAGGATAGGTCCTGGGAGCCCAGGGAGAACGTGGGCACTCCTCTGATCCGTGCCTTCCTGTCCCGGTTGCGGGGAGGGGGTCGTGGGGGGGGGTACTGTCACGCTCCCCGGGTCCTCCGCTCCGCTCCCCGGGTCCTCTGCTCCGCTCCCCGGCTCACCTGCCACGCTCCCCGCTCCCCAGCCTCCAGTGCCCGCGCTTCCCAGGCCTCCTGGTCCCCGCTCCCGGCGCCCGTCAGCTTCCCAGTCCCTGGTCGGCTCTGCTGTGTCCTCCTCTCAGCTTCCTGCCCTGGCTTCTGGCACCCGGGCCGCGCGCATGCGCGTTAGGGCGCGTGCGCGGTCACTGACCCTTTCTTAAAGGGCCAGTGTCCACTGACAGGAAATGATGCATGCAGGTACAGGGTATAAAGGGGGTTAATGTCCAAGGGAGCGGGGCCTGTTCTTCGTGTTTTCCCAAGCTAGGAGTCAGGTCTCCTTGTGTTCTGTGAGATACTTACCTCTCTGTCTTCTAGAGCCGATCCTGCATCGCCATCCGGTCCTGCTGTATCTCGAACCCCGAACGCTGCCCTTCTGCCATCCTGACAGTCCGTACCATCTCGGTTCCCTGCGGTGACCCGTCATCTCGCTCCAACGGTTCCGGACCCCGCCAGACATCATCACGGCTTCCGAACCTGAGCTCCGTCACCCGGACCACCATCAGTGACCTCGTGGTCCCAGGGACTTCTCCATTGTGTTCCAGTGCACGGACTGTCCTGCTACCTAAAGTGCTCCGGCTACCGGACTCCTTTTCTCATCGGGGAGTTCGGCCCAGTGGATCCACCTCCCGGGTCTGCCCGTCCATCTGGCCCTAACACCATCTATCTATCCATCTATCTATCCATTTATCTATCCATCTATCTATCCATCTATCTATCTATCTATCTTTTATCTATCTATCTATGCATCTATCTATCTATCCATCTATCTATCCATGTATCTATCCATCCATCTATCTATCCTTCTATCTTTTATCTATCTATCTATGCATCTATCTATCTATGCATCTATCTATCCATCTATCAATCCTTCTATCTATCCTTCTATCTATCCTTCTATCTATCCATCTATCTATCCATCTATCTATCTATCTATCTTTTATCTATCTATCTATGCATCTATCTATCTATCTATCTATCTATCCATCTATCTATCCATCTATCTATCTATCTATCTATCTTTTATCTATCTATCTATGCATCTATCTATGCATCTATCTATCTATCCATCTATCTATCCATCTATCTATCCATCTATCTATCCTTCTTTCTATCCTTTATGTATCTATCTATCTATCCTTCTATATATCTATCCTTCTATCTATCCTTTATGTATCTATCTATCTATCTTTTATTTATCTATTCATCTATCTATCCATCTATCTATGACTATTAATTACCGATTTATCTATCCATTTTACACCGTCTCACATGTGTTTGATTTTTTTGTATATATGATTTAATTCCTTTTTTTTAAAAAAATTGTAGGTGGAATGTAGACCAGGATTGTGGGATACAGCGTGTGCAGAATACCATAACAAGTATAAAAGACATGATTGGTGGACCCAAATTTGTAGAGAGCTATTTCCCCTCTTTGATGAGGCCGATAAAAATCTACAGTTTCAAATTGGTAATGGGCTAAACGTTTTATTTTTTTTTTTTTTGGGATTTTTATTATTCACAGAATTGAGTAATTTATTTTTGCTTTACAGATTAAGACGTTCGGAATCGATGGCGGTCCGTCAAAGACAGATTTCAAAAAGACCAGGCAAAGGCGAACCTGAGTGGATCAGCAGCGCCCTCCAAAAAAATATTGTTTGAGGATGAACTACAGTTCCTTAACACTGGTTAAGATTACGACCGTAAGTATTTGTCTTTGTAATTTTTTATAAAATATACTTTTTTTCCCAAAAATCTGATACAAAATTTGTCTCCTTGAAATCTTAGCACTGAAGGTAATATCATGCCGGAAGCGCCAAATGTGACTATTGAAACAGAATCCGACTGTGACATGCAACCTTTGGCAACCGACAATTTGGAGGACATCGGATCCGCAGCTGCTGGCAACATCAGCTCGGAGTTACCCTCCACTGCACCGGAACCGTCAGCCTCTGAAGAACGGCCGGACACCGATTGTTCGGCCACAGCTTCTAATCGATGTACCAGCATGCCATCTTCGTCAGTAGCGAATAAAGAAAGGTCTACCATATTGCTCCGTAAAAAAGGGAAGACTACAAAATCTTCAACTGTCTCTGAGAAATGTGATCAGCTGACTTGTGAGGCATTGAACCTTTTAAAAAAATCAGCCTCCCAAGCAAATAAATGTGATTCATTTGCTTCCAGCTTGTCTAGCAGGCTGTAAGAAATGACCAAACAAACACAGTCCACATGCATGGCTGCATGCTGTGCACTGTTTGATGGTTTTGAAGGCCCCCCCCCCATCCCACTCTAGCCAAAATTGTAAATGTAATTTGTAATGCATTTGGTAACCAAAATAATACTGATCAATGATTCAGCAACAATCCCAACCAAACAATTTGCCCCTGGGTCAACAAAACCAAGGTTATGTTGGTGTAACAACACCAAGTTTCCAATCCCAACATCAATCAGCTGAAGTAGGCCAAAACAATGTTCTAAATCAACAGAGGGCTTCAATGACCAACCAATCTGACAACTATAATTCTGGGTATTTTACCCAAGAATTATATAGGTTGTGATAATTATATATGTACCTCAGATATGTATCACACATGATAACATAAAGGCCGCACTTTTTTTGTGGAAAAAGCCATAGACACTCTATCCATAAGTATGTACCAATTTTTTTTTATTACTCTAAAATTTTTATGTTAATTTGTACAAATCGGACAAAGAGTCACAATGGCGAGAGAATTGCGCCAGTCTGTCAGCACAGCACCCGGCATGGCCACACACTCTCCGGACAGGAGTGTCTCAGCTGCATAGAAATACATACAGCCGATCTGTTCCTGTCAGGAGAGTGTGTTGCCGTGCCTGGTGATGTGAAACGAGACTTGGGCAAGTCTCTCTCAAGTGTGACGGCCCCGTCACACACAGACATAAATCTTTGGCAGATCTGTGGTTGCAGTGAAATCATGGGCATATTGTTACATGTGTACACAGCCACAAACCTGCCACTGATTGTCCACAATTTCACTGCAACCTCAGATCTGCCGCAGATTTATCTGTGTGTGTGACAGGGTCTTGATTGTTGCAGGGATGTCAAATTTGTATTCATGACTGGTTCAGCAGTCCTGTGTGCATTTTTCAAAACACTGCTTCACTGTCCAACAATAATTCTCCATAAAAATTTGGGTCCGGTCTTTACAAAGTTTAATTTCTACATGCTGATGACTCCAGGGTCTATGTCGTAATTTCATAAAAAGGTCTGTCCTTCATGTATTCCTGTGGCTTGGTGGCCATATCACAGTTGCTAGAGTGACTGTTTTTTTTTTGGGTGTTTTTAAATTTGTTAATTACATTGTTATAGTTGCCAATTTAAATTTGCATATGGATACAGTGTGGCCTAAAGTATTGACACCCCTGCAATTCTGTCACAGAATACTCAATTTCTTCTCGAAAATTGAAGATTGATTTTAAGATAATAAACTTAAGTACTTTGTGATGATAAACATTTTCATGAGTAAACTGATTATTCTGTGCCAGGATTGCAGGGGTGCCAATAATTTTGTACAGCACTGTCATATGTGTTATGTTTGTTTTTGAAAAAAAAAAAAGGGGTCAAATAATAAAAACACGACTTTACAGATTTCAAATTGAATTCTCTTTAAAATACTTATATTTCCAACCAGTGTTTGTGATGTGTAGGGTGGATTGTTGGGTTATTTGTGTGGCTGGTAGGCCACTTTTTTGTTTGTACTGTTGTAAAGCATGTAATAAAAATTATTTTGTTTGCAAAAATACAAGTGAACATTTTTTTTATAATATTATTTTTATTAGAACAAAAGAGCATAAATTTGTTATCCAAAGGACCAAACCATACATTGTAAAAAAGACAAAAACATTAACAAATTTCAATTACATTATAATCTTTCTGCGATGCCATGGCTTTGACAGGTTGTCACACTAAGGGACATGCACAACAGCAACCCACACACGGTTACAAAGAGCTGACCAGAAACCAGTCAATCCACCAAGGGTAGGACAAACACAACAGTGTACGGGACCATGTGGATGGAGAACGGACACCTAGGGGTGTAAACAGCCCAGTGAGGGAAGATTAGTACTTGACCTTTAACGTGTATAGGAGGAGAAGGTCAAATGCAAAGGCCAGAGACGCCGGGGTTGTAGCCCTGGTTCATTGGGTAGGTGGCAGATGGTGTTCTTTGGCTGCAAGACGTGAAGACGGCAGCCGGTGATCAAAGGTGTTCCGTGACATCCATCCTTCAAGATCAGAGCATCGCTGGCTGCTGGCACGGGGGCGGCACATTCGGTGTCAATCGTGTCCCATGGGTCTCTGCTGATCCGGCTGCACATCACCAACACAGGAGTATTGCCAGTGCATGGCACCTTCTGGACTCATAAAGTAGTCAGTGAAGGATTCTCGCAACAACACACCCGAGTTTGATGGACGTCCAAAAACCATGTTGCTCACTGGATGTAATTCGGCCTGTTGTGTTTCCTCACCTTGCTGAGAGCTGTACTCTCTAACATAGTTGTGGAGAACACAACAGGCCTTTATCACAGTGTCAACGGTTTTGGTGTTTAACTGGATGGTTGTGTGTAGAATCCTCCACTGACTAGTCAGGATTCCGAAGGTGCACTCCACATATCTGCGTGCACGACTCAGCCTATAATTAAAAATCCTCCGGCGGGTATCCAGTGCCCTTCGTGGGTATGGGCGCAGCAGGTTTGGCAATAAAGGAAATGCCTCATCCGATACCATCACAAAGGGGACTGGATCTGTGGAGCCCGGCAAAGGTTGTGGGGCTGGGAGCGTTCCGCAATCCTGAAGAATTTGCAGTCCAATCTGTGATGTTCGCAGCACCCGTGAATCCCCCGTACTGCCATAAGCACCGACATCGATGGCAATAAATCTGTAATGTGCATCAGCCACCGCCATGAGGACCACCGAAAAATACTTCTTATAATTAAAGAAGAGTGATCCTGATCGCGGTGGCTTCTGCACTCTTACATGTTTGCCATCGACCGCACCTATACAGTTGGGGAAGTTGGCCACAGTTTGAAAGCCTGCTGCAACCTGAAGTCAAGTCTCCTCGGTAGGGGAAGGCATCACAATGGGCTGCAATTTCTGCCAGATCACGCCACATGTGCACCTCACAATTTCGGAGATGGTTGATTTACCAACCCGAAATTGAAGGTGCAGGGATGTGTAGCTCTCTCCTGTGGCCAGAAATCTGAAACATAAAAATATTAAAAATTAGAAACACACACAGATATATAACAAACATTGTATGCTTTTCAAAATGGAATGGTCACATCATGTTAGATTTAAAAAACAAAAATAAAAGAATGATACTTTTTTGAAAATTACTTACCGCAAGGTGATGAGCAGCCGCTCCTCAGCAGACACAGATTTCCTTAATCTTGTGTTTTCATATTGTATATCTGACTGGAGCAAGGCTAGTAGTCGGTCAAAGGCCGGTATCGTTAGGCGACAAAAAGAGGTAAATTTTTCTGGAAAACTGAAAAATAATGGTAAAAAAAATTAATGCAATTTCTAGCATTTAACAAATAAAAAAAGGTGTAAAGAAAGATAAAGGATACATATAGAGATAGACACAGATAGCTCATACAGCTAGAAAGATATAATGATAGATAGATATAGACCGTAGAACCATGAGCCGATATAGACTCAGTGCCCACAGTCTAGACATCGAATCCGACCGACACAAGCAGAGCTACAAGGGAGGACAGACTGTGCCAACACTGTGACCTGGAGGCCCTGGAGGATGAAACCCACATCCTGCTACACTGCACCAAGTACTCAGAAGTGAGGGACACTCACTTCAGGAGACTCTCCCATCTCTTCCCGGATTTCTGCTCCATGAAGGAGGAAGAGAAAATATATATCCTGCTGGGGGAAGAAGAGAGCGCAGTGGAGATAGCAGCGCGGTATGTGAGCGAATGTCATAGACTTCCAGAAAGAGAACTATGATAAGTCATGGACTTCCATAGCCCCCCATCACAGATGTGGCCCCCCAATCCCCACCCTGGATATGCCCCAACCACCGTTACTACAGTCCCCACCGTGGATATGCCCCATCATAAGCCATGGACTTCCATAGCCCCCCATCACAGATGTGGCCCCCTAGACCCCACCCTGGATATGCCCCATCCACCGTTACCACAGTCCCCACCGTGGATATGCCCCATCATAAGCCATGGACTTCCATAGCCCCCATCCTAGAAGAGCCCCCACAGTCCCCACCCTGGATGTGCCCCATCCATCCTTACTACAATCCGCACCCACCATCCCCACAGCCCCAGCCCCTAATGTACACTTGCTTTGGCAAAACTAATTTGTATTTGGTCCTGCCAATAAAGCTTATTTGATTTGATTTGATTTGGTTACAGAGAAGGATAGATAGATAGAGGGTTACATCGATAGATGGATCGATAGAAGGAGAGATAAATAAAAGATTAATAGATAGATAGAGGGATAGATAGAGATAGATAGATGGATAGATAGAGGGATAGATAGATAGAGGGATAGATAGAGATATAGATAGATAGATAGAGAAATAGATACATAAGGGATAGATAGATAAATGGATAGATAGATATTGAGATAGATGGATGGCTAAAGCAAGTGAGAGATACATAGTGATATAAAAATTAAGACATAAAAAAATAAAACTTTATTTACATACATTACATGGTTCACTTACCTTCTTAAATCTCTATAAAGAAGTCCAAAATGACCTTTTTCGTCACGTGTCATTAGTATGGGATGTATCCACATTTTTTTTCTTCTTTCTGCCTAAAAAAAAAAAAAAAAAAAAAAGCACATGTAAAAAAAAAATTTTTTTTGTGTTTTAAAAAAAAATAAATATAAATAAATTACCTGTTGGCGACGACGACGTAGAAGACTGATCACAGTAACCAACAATAACTGGTAATATGGCCTGTGTAGCCGCATTGTCATAGAATTGCCTGACATCGCAAAATAGGAGAATATACCCTCTGAGGTTAGAAAATGGAGAATCAATGTCAGAGAAAGTGACATCATATCTTCTTTTTTTTTTTTTTTTAACCTAGCTTTATTGATTTCGTCATTACAAACTGCATGGATCATCCTGCGGAAATTCCGCAGCAAATCCGCATCAAAAACCGCACCAAAACCGCATCAAAACGCAAAAAAACGCATGCGGATTTTGATGCAGTTTTCCGGCGTTTTTTTACCGCGGGTGCGGTAATCTTTGAGAGCATGCGGAATTTTCTCAAGGAAATTTCATTTCCCAGTGCGCACAAGGCCTTACTTGTGTATTCTTTGTAACCAGAGGGAATACTCAACTCCTTGTTTGTTGCATATAGTCAACATACAGAAGTTTACATACACTATCTAAAAAGACCTATATGCATGGTTTTCTCACTATCTGACATGAAATCAGAATAAACCATTCCCTTTAAAGTCAATTATGATTAACAAAATTATTTATATTTGCCAAATGCCAGAATAATGAGAGAGGAAATCGGGTTAAATGCTGCGCTAAAAACCACAATCCAAAGATATATCGTGAATTCCTTTTCTTTATTTTCACAGGTCAACGCGTTTCAAAGGCTCTCCACCTTCTTCATCAGGACAAAAGTCAGAAAGGAATAGCATAACATATGCTGCATGTAGAGGATACACATATACAACTGAAGTAGCCCCGTCTACAGAGATTACGTCAGCTGTGATGAAGACTAATGGCAGAAGATGTAAAAGGTGCATTAGTCTTTTTGGCCTTGGGCAGTTTACATCTTCTGCCATTAGTCTTTATCACAGCTGACGTAATCTCTGTAGACGTGGCTACTTCAGTTGTATATGTGTATCCTCTGCATGCAGCATGTGTTATGCTATTCCTTTCTGACTTTTGTCCTGATGAAGAAGGTGGAGATGCCTTTGAAACGCGTTGACCTGTGAAAATAAAGAAAAGGAATTCACGATATATCTTTGGATTGTGGTTTTTAGCGCAGCATTTAACCCGATTTCTTTTGATCATCCCCCATCTTGTTGCAACATCGGGGCTGCAGCTGACCATTTTTGTATTCATTTATTCCATGCTGACAAGGAGTTGTGCCTGTCACAACTGAAGCAGGTGAGTACCTGTCCTATTCCCTGCACCTATATCTATCGGTTAAAACCCTATGTGTGCTTTCTTTCCACAGTTTTTGCTAGAATAATGAGAGAGAGAGAGAAAAAATGATTAAATGCATTTTTATTACTTTCTGCAAAGTAAAAAGGTTTGCATACATTTACCGGTAATTAGTATTTAGTACCATTGTTCTTAAACTGTATGACTTGGGTCAAATGTTTTGGATCTGATTCCGCAAGCTTCTCAGGATAGTTGGTAGTAATTTGGGCCCATTCTTCCTCACAGAACTGGTGTAACTGAGCCATGTTTGTAGGTCACCTTGCTCACTCTTGCCTTTTCAGCTTTGCCAATAAATTTTCAATAAGATTGAGGTCTGGGTTTTGTGATGGCCTCTCCAAAAATTGACTCTGTTATCTTTAAGCCCCTTTGTAACCAGTTTGGCAGTAAGCTTCAGTTCATTGTCCATTTGGAACACCCATTTCCACCCAACCTTTAAGTTCCTGACTGATGTCTTGAGAGGTTGCTTCAGTATTGCCAAATAATCTTTTTTCCTTATGATACCATCTATTCTGTGAAGTACACCAGTCCCTCCTGCAGCAAAATAACCCCACACCGTGATGCTGCCACCGCAGTGCTTCACAGTATGGATGGTGTTCTTAGGCTTCAAAGCTTCTCCCTTTGTCCTCCAAAACGAACGATCGTCATTATGGCCAAACAGTTCAATTTTAGTTTTGTCAGACCATAGGACATGTCTCTAAAAATTAAGGTCTTTGTTCCTGTGTGCATTTGCAAATAATAATCTGGCTTTTCTATGTTTCTTTTGGAGAAATGGCTTCTTCATGGCAGAGTGGACATTCAGCCAAAGTTCACACAATACTTGTTTCACTGTGGATAATGACACACTCTTACTTGCTTCTGCCAGCATCTTCACAAGGTCTTTTTCTTTTATTCTTGGGTTGATATACACATGTCTGACCAAAGCACATTCATTTCTGAGCAGTATGATGGCTGAACATTCCCATTTGTTTGTACTTGCATACTAATGTTTGTACAGATGAACAAGGCACTTTCAGGTATCTGGAGATTTTACCCAAGGATGAACCAGACTTGTGCAAGTCCATAATTTTTTCCTGAGATCTTGGCTGATTTCTTTGGACTTTCCCATGATATGACAAAAAGAATCCGTATGATTCAAGTGTGCATTAAACTACATCCACAGATGTGACTCTAACTCAAATGTTGTCAATAAACCTATTATAAGCTTCAAAAGACATGACATCATCATATGGGCTGTCCCATATTGTTTAAAATTATAGTACTCTTAAGGGCACTTTACACTCTGCGATATCGCTATCGATATCGCTATCGAGTGTACCCGCCCCCGTCGGTTGTGCGACACGGCCAAATCGCTGCCCGTGGCGCACAACATTGCTTACACTCATCACACGTACTTACCTTCCCTGCGACGTCGCTGTGTCCGGCAAACTGCTTCGTTTCTAAGGGGGCGGTTCGTGCGGCGTCACAGCGACGTCACACGGCAGCCGTCCAATAGAAGCGGAGGGGCGGAGATGAGCGGGCGGAATATCCCGCCCCCCTCCTTCCTTCCTCATTGCCGGTGGACGCAGGTAAGTAGATGTTCGTCGTTCCTGCGGTGTCACACATAGCGATGTGTGATGCCACAGGAACGACGAACAACCAGCGGCATGCACCACCAACGATATTATGAAAAGGAGCAACGTGTCAACGATCAACGATTTTTGATGTTTTTGCGATCGTTGATCATCACTCCTAGCTGTCACACGCTGTGAGGTCGCTAACGACGCCCGATGTGCGTCACAAACACTGTGACCCCCGATGATATATCATTAGTGATGTCGCAGCATGTAAAGCACCCTTTAGTGTATGTAAACTTTTGACTTTGTAGAAAGTAATAAAAATGCCTTAAAACATTCTCTCTCTCTCTTTTTATTATGACATTGGCAAATATAAATAATTTTGGTTCCTAATTGACCTAAATGGGAAAGGTTTATTGTGATTTCATGTCGGATAGTGATAAAAACATGCATATGTGTCTTTTTAAATAGTGTATGTAAACTTCTGGTTTCAACTGTATATGATCTGTAGAAAGGGGCCCGAGAAACCAGAATGTTCAAGATGTTCAAGATCTAGAAGACAGAAGACCTGAATATCCACTCCTGTTCACAATGTCTATAAGGTTTATGAAAAAAAAAATTGTTTAAAAGAACAGAGAGTCCTCAGTGGTTGATACCTTTTAATGGCTAACTGAAAAGATGGTACTTTTACTTTTACTTTTACTTGTATCTATAAGGTTTATGGTTTGTTGAGTGTTATCTCCAGATTGTTTATGTATTACAAATACGACCTGGTCTTTGTGAATAAGATCTGGAAGATACACATTAAGTCCGTTTGTCATCATTTTAGTAAATATCTTCAAATCAGCATTTAATAGAGGGCAGATAATAAAGATGGGAGTTGTACTTTTGGACATGCTATAGTCTTTGGATCACATTATTAATTTCCCCTTTGAATTCCCAAGGGTTTGAACGGCAGGGGTCATTGATTTTTCTCTTAATTTTGAGGCTAAGAATGAATAAACTTTATAACTTTATTGCCCCTTTCATAGTATCGTTGTTTAGTGTTCGTCAAAAATTGTTCAATTTTTCTTTAACATATATCTTTCATTTTTTCCCCATGTAATCATAATTTATTGTAAAGGGTTTTTTGGAGGCCAATTATTCTTTTTTTTTTCTAATACTTTATGGCGAGTGACCAACTCATACATACGAGTGGCATCTTTGTTAAGGTGAGTTGTCATGAATATACAGTTTCCCCCCAGAACTTGCATACGGTTATGTCTTTACCTTCTAGTAGGCCTGTAAAAATGAGAATGTCCATTTGGTTCAGAAATGGATGCATTTTTAATCTTCATAGATTTCATAATAACAGGGTCTTTACCACAGGACTTGCGCAGGCAATTGTAGTGCTAATATTAAAAAAAACAACAAAAAAAAAAATATGAAATTATAGACCAGTCAGTGTAACATCTACTGTGGGTAAAATTCTTGAGGGTTTCCTCCTTGAGGCTTCCTCAAAGGGGTGGGTGCCCGAGGACTACATTTCAAAACGCGCATCGGGGCGTGTTAACTCATGCAGGCACTCTGAAATTCATGGGTAAGCAAATATATTGAGATATGCTGCTGTAATATGACCTCCGTCCTAATTAATTGTATTGATCTTGATAGTATTCATTGTGATCACACCATGGTGTGCCTTGGGACTCCCTACTACTTACACTCGATCACATGGCCACTTTGAATATGCGATACTATAGTTACACTTCATCAGCATATGTACACCTTATATTCAATGACAAGCTCTTCTCATTAAACGCCCTTTTGACCTTTTCTTTGAGTACTTTTCTGGATGTCTCTCTTAGTACAACTATTCTGTTTGTCCTCACGATTATATGCTGGCCTTTGCTTGTGTATACTTTTTGTAAGTACTGTATAAGTTTTTACCATATTTTTTAAATTCAATTATTTCTTAAAGATTAATACTGTTTATTAAATAGGACCTACTATTTATTGGTTACTTTACTTTGGGCTGAACACATCATTTGGTCCTCATTTGTTCTCAAGGTTATTAAAGCAATGGGTGGACGGCAATACCAAGAAAGGTTATTAAACTTTGGGTTATTAAGTTTGGTAAAAAAAAAGGCTTAGGAGCAATCTTATTACAATGTACAAATATATGAGGGGACAGTACAGAGACACTTCTAAGAATCTTTTAATACCTAGGCTTGCAATGGGGTAAAGGGTTCATCCGTTATGTCTACAGAAAAGAATGTTTAATCATAGTCACAAAGCCAGATTCTTTACTGTAAGAGCAGTGAAACTATGGAACACTCTGCCATATGATGTTGTAATGGTTAATTCACTACTATAATTAGTTTTTTCTGCTTTTGTGGTGAATGAACCTAACTTTATTTAAACATACACTGTAAAGAAATTACGCGCAAAAAACGCAGCAAAAAATGCAGCAAACCTGCTTTTTGGAAGCAGCTTTTTTTTACTGCTAAGAGAGCAGGTTTTCTTGCAGAAAAATAGCACAGCAAAAATGCAACATGAAAACATAGCCTTACAATAATAATAACTCCAAACCGCTTTATAACAATGCAAACAGCCTTGTGCTTTCTTTTAATACTAAGGGGGGCTTTACACGTTGCGACATCGCTTCCGAAATATCATCGGGGTCACGTCGTTAGTGACGCACATCTGGTGCCGGTAACGACATCGCAACGTGTAAATCCTAGATGCGTCGATAAACGATCGCAAAAGCGTCAAAAATCGGTGATCTGTGTAGCGTTGTTCATTTTCATAATGTCGGGTCGACCGCAGGTACGATGTTGTTTGTCGCTCCTGCGGCAGCACACATCGCTGTGTGTAAACCCGCAGGAGTGACAAACATCTCCTTACCTGCGTTCCGACGGCAATGCGGAAGGGAGAAGGTGGGCGGGATGTTATGTCCCGCTCATCTCTGCCCCTCTGATTCTATTGGCTGGCTGATTAGTGACGTCGCGGTGACGCCGAATGCACATCCCCCTTGAAGGAGGGATAGTTTGGCAGTCACAGCAACGTCGCAGGGCAGGTATGTGCGTGTGAAGCTGCTGTAGCGATAATGTTCGCTACGGCAGCAATCACCACATATCGCATGTGCGACGGGGGCGGGTACTAGCCGATGCTAGCGATGTCGCAACGTGTAAAGTGCCCCTAAGACTCATGTGCTTCCCTACAATAATGCTTTCCCATTGTGCCTTCTTACTGTATAATAATGCTAATATGCCTTCTTGGGCTATGTGCCCACGGGAGATTAAACCTGCGGATTTATATGCAGCAAAATCCACGGATTTTCTGCATTTTCCAGATAAATTCGCAGGTTTCAGCAAGTACAGACACTCCCCATGTTATCCTATGGGACATGGGGAGTGCTGAGTCCATGCTGTGGATACGTGCGGCTGCGGAACATGCTGCGGATGTCCCGGAGCCGCACGTAATTGCATGTCAATTCTTTCTGCGGAATTATCTTCAGAAATCCTGGCCCTCCACTATGGAGATAGTGCCGGGACTTCCGCAGGTAATCCGCAGGAATGTCCGCAGGTTTACCGCAGCTTATTTCGCTGTACTACTGCAGCTAAAAATAGCTGCATATTCTGGCGAGCAGCTGCGGGAAACCTATACATAGCCTTATAGTAATGACCCTGAGCAGCATCAAATTTAGAAATCATGGGTTTCCATAGCAAAAGTCCTTTCAAGGCACATAGGCTCAGTCTCCAAACTTTTTAAGGATCGTAGAGGGTAGAGATGATTTGACCTCTGGATGTTCAGCTTTGCCGGGTTTGGCTGGACGTTAAAAAAAAGTTTGGTTCGAGACCTGAACTTGACTCCAGGCACTGAACCCCGTATAAGTCAATTGAGATCCAAACTTGTATGCTCTAAAAAATTGCTGTAAAATGTTTGTAGTAAGGGTTAAGGGGCTGCAAAAGGAACCAAAACAGGAACAATTGCAGTGCAAACAAATGTGAATAGGTAATACATTTTTTTTTAAATGTTTGTGCATGCAATAATTAAAAAAAACCCAACATGGGCTTCACCCTGTTTTTGATAACTAGAGAACAGATAGAAGATAGCTGGGGGCTGTTATTATCAGGGTGGGAGGGCCATGGTTATTTGGCCCCTGCCAGCCTGAAAATCGCAGCCGCCCCAGAAGTGGTGCATCCATTAGATTCGCCAATTCTAACGCTTTGCCTATATAAAATGAAACATATGACTAATGAGATCTTCAAATACAAATATTTTTATTCAATAAAGTGCAAAAATACAGTCCAAGTGTATATGCAAAAAAAAGTTGTTGACTTTAGGTGCATACTGCTACCTGAAATGGATGTTGTTGTAGATCCACAGGAGAAACTCCTACATGCTGAGACATTGCAGGGAGGAACAAGATGCCTGCAAACCTGTGTGATGTTTTGGGAGTAACCTTACCCTTCTTCAAGCATGCACAATATGTTTAAGGCTCTGTGCGCACTAGGCCGTTTTGCTCGCGGATTTACCCGCGGATTTGGTGCGGAAATTTCTTGAGAAATGTCTGCAATCTTTATGCAGACATTTCCCAGCAAATCCTATGAGAAAAAAAAATAGCTGTGCGCACACTGCGGATTTTTCTCAAGAAATTTCCTTGAGAAAATTTTCTCGAGAAACTTTCTTGAGAAAATGAGCATGTCCATTATTTTCCGCAGGTACCTGCGGAATACCGCCGGAATTTCACTCCATTCACTGTAATGTAATCGCGAAATTCCGGGGGTATACCGCAGGTAGCAAATGATGTGCGGTATACCCCCGGTATAGCCGCGATTTACCTGCGGTAATGCTCATCGCTGCCTGCGGTTTTGCAGGAAGCGATGTCATTATGCCAAGAAGAGGAAGTGGAGCAGAGTAAACACAGACGTCACACTCCCTGGACGCCGCACAGAAGCACTTTCGTGCGACCTCCAGGTGCCCGTGCAGTCTGTGTCCTGCTCCAGCCTCGCGGCTGCCTGCACTGCTGTGTGTCAGTGTCTGCCCGCAGTGTCAGCAGCTTGTCACCCTGCAGTGTCAGTGTGTGCCCGCAGTATCGGCAGCTTGTCACGCTGCAGCGCAGGCAGAAACTGACACAGGCAGACACTGACACTGCACTGCAGGGTATCAGTGTCTGCCCGCAGTATCAGCAGCTTGTCTCGTGGCAGCGCATTCAGACACTGACACCCTGCTGTGCTGGCAGCCGCAGGGATGACGATCGCTGCTGTCAGGAGGTGAGATCATTACCTGTTGTGATGATCTCCTGCCTCCTGACATCACCGCTGTCACTACTGTCTATGCCCGTCTCGCGGGCGGCCCGAGACTGTCACTAGCGGTGACGTCACGGGCTCTTGCGATACTTCTGACAACACGGCGGGCATAGAAGTCAGTGACAGCGCTGACGTCAGCAGTACAGGAGATGATCACTCGGCATCCCCTGCAGTGACCTGGGCTATTGATGTTAGCTCAGGTCACTGCATTGCTCTCCCAGCCAATGGGGAACATTCTGTTCTTCATTGACTGGGACATCGACTATGGTATGGATAGGTACCTTATTGGATTACGCCGGACGTGGAATTGATTGTTCTTTTCAATAAATTGGTGAAAGAGGGAATGTTTTGGGGAGTGTTTTTTCAAATAAAACTTTTTTTGTTGTCTATTTTTTATTTCTTACTGACTGGGTTGGTGATGTCGGGTATCTGATAGACTGAACTCACCAACCCCAGGGCTTGATGCCAGGTGACATTACACATCTGGCATCAACCCCATATATTACCTCGTTTGCCAACGCACCAGGGCAACGGGATGAGTTGGGGCGAAGCGCCAGGATTGGCACGTCTAATGGATGCGCCACTTCTGGGGCGGCTGCGGCCTGCTATTTTTAGGCTGGGGAGTGTCCAATAACAGTGGACCTCCCTAGTCTGAGAATACCAGACCACAGCTGTCCGCTTTACCTTGGCTGGTGATCCAATTTGGGGAGGAGACCCCACGTTTTTTGTTTTAAATTATTTATTTAATGTAAAATAACAGCGTGGGGTGCCCTCTATTTTGGATTACCAGCCAAGGTAAAGCTGCCAGCTGTGGTTTGCAGGCTGCAGCCGTCTGCTTTACCCTAGCTGGCTACAAAAGATGGGGGGACCTCACGTCGGTTTTTTTTAATTATTTATTTATTTTATGGCTAAATACAAGGCTAAGCACCCTTTAGTGCCACATGAAAGTCACTAAAGGGTGCCAGCTTAGAAAATGCAGGGGAGGTGGGACATTATATAGGTCTTTCTCATCTATCTATCTATCTATCTATTCATCTATCCATCTTTCACTTTATCCATTATCTGTCTATTGATTATCTGTATTATTTATTGCAAAACCGCAGGGACCAACCTGCGGTAAATTCGCGGTAAATCCGCGGCAAATACACGGCAAATCCGCATTTGTTTTTCCCGCGGATTTTTCCGCAGGTGCGGAAATCTTCAAATCCCAGAAGTTTCTCAAGAAATTTTCTTGCGAAAAATCACTTTTCTAGTGCGCACAGAGCCTTAAGGACTGTGTAAAGCTTTCCATCCAAGTTCTAAAGTATAAAAAGGACAAAAGGTAAAAAGACCTGGATTCATCAAAGTATTAACGACAGAAATCGGAAGCAAAAAACTTGCAAATTTTGACTATTGGCCAGCTCTTTCATAGTTTGCGGAGTTTGACCTGCTTGTCAAATTCATACATTACACCAGAAATGTATTGGAGTAACATTTTAAAGAGTCACATGGATGGGCACACCACTGATAAGAAGTCATTCTTAAAGGGAATCTGTCAGCAGGTTTTTTGCTATGTAATCTGAAGACAGCATGCTGCAAGGGATCAGCATATGCGCTGAAGTCTTATTCTGCCCCATTCTATGATTAGCAGCTTCTGTTTATTGAAATATACACTGACAGCCTGGTCTGTGTGTGTGTGTGTGTGTGTGTGTGTGTGTGTGTGTGTGTGGGTGTGTGTGTGTGTGTGTGTGTGTGTGTGTGTGTGTGTGCGTGCGTGTGTGGAGGGGGGGTTGGGGGATGGCAGATTTTTAAGCTCTGTTACATGCTAAAACTAAAATCTTTGACTGTCAGAACAGCTGCAACCAGTAATCTAAGTGTTACACCATTGGATTCAGAATTGTTTTTGCCTACATCATGCTACTCTCAGATGAGGTAGCAAAAACCTGCTGACAGATTCCCTTTAATAAATTGGGACCAAATTAACTTAGAAAATGACAACTGGTTAAGAATTGGGGAACCATTATGTAACCAGAGTTATTCTAGATTACTTTGCATTGCTAATTTAAGACTAAAATAATCTAATTTTGACTCTCATTTCGTGAATTAGCATACGCTGAAATACATACATGAATCAGGCTCCTACTCCATCTGTCTATGGAAGGTTTAATGCAGTGTGTTTGGAGTCGCTATACTGCAGCGTTAGCACAGTCTTTCAAGCATATGGATGAGATGTGACAACTGCCAATGAGAGGGCGATTCTATGAATAGAGAGCAATTTATTTTTCCTAAGGGCGTCGGTTATAAATAGATCCCAAGGAGCCCCCAAGGTCCTTTCTGACTTGAAGTGAAAAATAGGAAGAAGCATTCATATTCTGTTCTTTCCTTAGACTGGCGTATCTTCTGGGCAAGGGACTTTGATATCTTCAGAGTTTACTAAATATTAAATGTCTTATTTCACTTTGCAATTTGGTTGTATATAAGACTCTAAGTTATAATCGGATACAAGGTTTTCCGGTATAATCACTCAAAATGCAATTCCTGTATACTAAAAGAAGAGATAATCCAAAAATGTATTGCGCGCATAAAACTAAAATGGATGCACAGACCATAATAAATAGACACAATTAAAAAACATTGGTTTATCCAATTGCATACCCCTAATAGGCACTGGAGAATCCCCCTCTGGCTTGGTAAGGGTGCACTGGAAATCACTTTTGTAGTTCACTTACAAGAGTTGAGTAAGGTGAATGTCCTGACAGTCCCAAGTTCCAAGTTGAGAATCTAGAGGAAAACTTTTAGGAGGTCTTTAAACTCCTTTTGCTTTAACAGGTGTTCAGGATAAATCTTCATGCTGGTGGTCGCATTCAAGCCTATGGCCTGAACTCATTGAGCTCGAATGTGGACACGGGAGTCCTGGCATGTGACATCACACTGAACAGGAAGACAGAGACCTCTGTTGGTCGGAGTGCTCAACCTTCTTATATGTTTCAGAACTTTGATATCATTCTTCATGGAGTGAGGAGACTCAGATGTCTTCCTTTCTTTATGACTTTTCCTGTGCTATAGCCATCGGGGTTGGAGCGAGGGGTGGAGAAATGCTGCACATGGCAGGTCTTGCAGAATGTATGCTGTGCTTTGCTAGCATTGAACATGTAAGTGGTCAGGTTATTTGCATCTGACAATTTACACCGGGTAGTAACAACAATATTTATCAGCATCCCCGGGACTCGATGAGCCGGAGACTCTGATGAGAGATGTCATCAGTACCCAGTACTATGTATGTGGACTACGACAGAACTTTGTGGGAACATTTTTAATAATAAATTGGTGAACATGGGCTAGTGTCAAATAAACAATTTTCTTTCTGTGTGTGTGCTTGTTTTTTTATTTTTATTACTGGGTTAGTAATAGGAGTGTCTGATAGATGTCTCTCTATTACTAACACCAGGGCTTGATGCCAGGTGACATTACACAGCTGACATCAACCCCCCAAAAAATTAACCCGATTGCCACCGCACTACGGCAATTGGGAACAGTCGGACAAAGCTCCAGAATTGGCGCATTTAATGTGATACCCCAATTCTAGGGCGTCTGAGGACTGATAATTTTAGGCTGGGAAGGGTCCAATAACCATGGTCCTTCCCACTCTGAGAATACCAGACCCCAGCTGTCTGCTTTACCTTGGCTGGTTACACAAAACAAAGAAGATTTTGCTTCATGAATCACTAAAATCACAAATTTTCTTGTCATGTTCCCTTTTTCAGAAATCTTCTGTTTGAGTGTTTTTGTTTTTCTAATTTTCAGGCTGTCCAGGTATTGTACACAATATACGCGCTTTTAAGTACCGTATTTTTCGCTTTATAAGACGCACTGGATTATAAGACGCACCCCCAAATTTGGTGAAGGAATAGAGAATTTTTTTTAATAAAATGGGGTCCGGCTTATAATGCCAGGGTCCGTCCGTCTAACAAATCATATAGGGTATATGTCCCTCATAGCCCCCCATCCTAAAATTAGCCCCCTTAATCTGGATATGGCCACCTTATATTGAATATAGCCCCCTGTGCTGGCACACGCCCCCTGTGGCTGCCACACACTGCCCCCCTGTGGCTGCCACACATGGCCCCCCTGTGGCTGCCACACACGGCCCCCTGTGGCTGCCACACACGGCCCCCCTGTGGCTGCCACACACGGCCCCCCTGTGGCTGCCACACACATCCCCCCTGTGGCTGCCACACACGGCCCCCCCTGTGGCTGCCACACACGGCCCCCCTGTGGCTGCCACACACGGCCCCCCTTGTGGCTGCCACACACGGCCCCCCTGTGGCTGACACACATGGCCCCCCTGTGGCTGACACACACCGCCCCCCCGTGTTAGATATCGCCCCCAGGCTGCTGCTTTTAGTAAAATTACCTTCTCCAGCAGTGTGCTCCCTCGTGTCCCCCTCCTCAGGGTTGAGCTCCAGCCTCCTGCCTGCATTTCCAGGTTCACGGTCCGGTCATGTGATCGGCACAGCAGAGTGAAATATCTGCGTGCCTGATCACAGCACCAGGAGGGAGACACGTTGGAGGGGGTAAGTAAAGAGTTTTTTATTTTACTATGGGCAGCAGCATGGGGGCCATAGCTAACACAGGGGTGCATGTGCGATCAAGGGGGCGCAGGCAGGTATAATATGTGCCGCTCCCCCAGCCCATCGCCGCGGTGCGGTTTCAGCACCACAGCTATGGACAGCGGCTTTGCATATTATATGAGCGGGAGCAGGAGATCAAAGATTCCCTTCCTCAGCTTCACAAGCCCCCCCTGCAGCCCCCAGCACCGCTCCAGAGCGGCCCCCACCTCCCCTGGACCCTGCAGTATATAATCCGTATATTCGGTTTATTCAAAATTTGGGGGAACAAAAGTGCGTCTTATAAAGCGAAAAATACGGTAATTTATAGGTGAGAAAAGGCTTATTGAAACACATCAAGTACAGCAACTACAACTGAAACATTTGTGGAGCTTTAACCCCTTAGTGACAGAGCCAATTTTGACCTTAATGACTAGGCCAAATTTTAGAAATATGACCAGTGTCATTGTAAGTGATAATAACTCTGGATCCCAGTTATTCTGAGATTGTTTATTTTGCAACATATTGTACTTCATGTTAGTGTTAATTTTAGAATGATTTTTTTTGTATTTATCTGGGAAATGTGGTGAAAATTTTGCAATATTCAAATTTTTTATTTTTATGCCCATGTCTACCTTACATCAACACCATTTTTGAAACTTTTTTTATATTAGGAATTTACAGTAGAAGGGTTAAAAGTTTATCAGCAATTTCTCATTTTTACATAACCATCTCCTACATTAAAAAAATAAAGAAGAAAACAACCGGGTCCCTCTTGTAGTCACCTACAATCCACATCTGGAGGTGTTTAGAGGAGCTGCAACCATTACTGCAAAAAGATGCCCGGTTAAAATCTATTTTTCCAGACCCCCCACTTCTGTGTTTTAGACAGCCCCCAAATCTAGGAAGCATCATTGTCAGAAGCTCCCTGTCCTCTCCAACACCAACAGGAACATTTCCCTGCAACCAGAAAAAATGTAAGACCTGTCCATTAATATTGACAACGGACAAGATAAAGATTCCCAGATCACATCAGGACTACAAGATCCCAGGTACCTTCAGCTGCACCACAACCAATGTGGTGTACCTAATTATATGTACCAAATGTCCAACTGGGGGTCTGTATGTAGGGGAGACCGGACAACAGCTCAGGACAAGGATGAATTTTCACCGCCACACAATTAGAGAAAAAAGGATGGATCTACCTGTGGCCAAACATTTTTGTAACTCAGATCACAGCATCATGGACATGAAATTGCTGGTATTGAAAGGAAATTTCAAGTCCCAGGGCGATAGGAGACTATGGGAGTACAAACTTATGATGACCTTTGATACATTCAGAGTAGGAATGAATGTGTCTCATGGATTCATGTCTTTTTACATCAGTTAAAAGATGTGCTCCTCTGACCATCCGCGGGCATCACAGCCCGGACCAGACCCTTATCAGAGGACAATAAAACTTTCACACTGAACTGCATCAAAATTTATGGCCACAACAGTTTGCCCCCTGCCATAGAGATAGTTCTGTTTTATATAACTTTTTTTTTTTTTTTACTGCACTATTCTAAGTCCTGTTGTGTATAAATATGTGACTCTTCAGATTTTGTGTTATACCATGCCTGATGAAGTGACCTGAGTAGTCTCGAAAGCTTGCAATTATTACCATCTTTTCAGTTAGCCATTAAAAGGTATCAACCACTGAGGACTTCAGTTCTTTTAAACAATTTTTTTATCTCTACTGGCTAACACGGTACAAAGATATATTTTACTTATATCATTTTTACAACAAATTTTCCAAAACCATTATTTAGAGATCACTTCATGTTTGAAGAGGATTGTGTGACAAAAAATACCCAAAAATGACACCATTCTAAAAACTCCACCCTTTAAACTTATTGAATGTGGTTTTGAGCAGTGTATTAAACCTTCAGGTGCTTCACAGGAATGAATGCAGAGTAGAATGAAGAAAGAAAATTAACATTTTACCTAAAAATTTATAACAAAATGGACCTTTTAATTTGTTGCTCAGTTTGATCTGAGAGCAGCGATAACCACATGTGATATGAAACCTCTTTTTGAAAGTTATATAATGGATGCAACAATCCTGTGTGGCTGCCGGCTGCTACTTTGTCTAATTAACCTGTTGGGGTTCTATGAGGGGGTAAGTGCAAACCTGGATATTGGTAATGCAGCTGATGTGATTTATTTGGACTTTGCAAAGGCATTTGATTCTGTACTACATAATAATCTTATATTAAAGCTCCAGAAGCAAGGACTAGGGGAAACTATATGCAACTGGGTAAGGAATTGGCTAAAAGATAGGAAACAAAGAGTAGTCATAAATGGAACATTCTCTAAATGGGCTATAGTCAGTAGTGGGGGGCTGCAGTGATCTTTGCTAGGACCGATTCTTTTTAATCTCTTTATTAATGACCTTGTGGATGGGATTGATAGTAAAGTGTCAGTCTTTGCTGATGACACTAAACTATGTAGGATATTAAAAACTGATTGTTACGGAGGGGACGATTGAAATAAATAAATAATAAACAATAAAGTAATATCAATCGTGGCCCCACATCCGCCGGGCAGGTGTTAATGCCACGAAGGACAGAAGGACGATAAACAGCAACACAGGAAAACCACAAAAGAAGGTAAGCGTGTCTCCATGAACCCCACAGATGCACACGCAATGGTCACGTGTGTAAGGACACTTCTAAACCAAAAGGAAACGCAACTAAAGATGGTCATGTGTGTAGAGACACGACAAAACCCAAAGGTAACCCAGTTAGCGTCACTGGGAAACCTGGAACGTAACCACTGAGCCGGTCACGTGCATACAGGACACGTCAGACCGTGAAGGCTACCCAGTTATGATCACTGGTAACCTGAAACGTAACCACTGAGCCGGTCACGTGTGCACAGGACAAGTCAGACCGTGAAGGCTACCCAGTTAGGTTCACTGGTAACCTGGAACGTAACCACTGAGCCGGTCACGTGAGTACAGGGGCACATCAGGCCGAGGAGGTCACTCTGTTAAAGGCACTGGCTACCCAAAACTGGCACACACATACACACAAGTCTGCCACTGCAGACGGGGCGTGTGCGTAGGGGGCACGTCGTGTCCGGAAGGACTCTAATCACTCACCGTGCCGAGACACAGTTTGTACCCAGATACGAATACCTGGTATCGGCGCCTGCCCTAAAGTCAGAATCACACTGCACATATACAAGAGATAGTTAGTGTCTCTGGGTACCCACAACTGGCACACACATACATACAAGTCTGCCACTGCAGACGAGGCGTGTGCGTATGAGGCACGTCTTGTCCGGAAGGACTCTAATCCCTCACCGTGCCAAGACACAGTTTGTACCGAGATACGAATACCCGATACCGGCGCCTGCCCTAAAGTCAGAATCACACTGCACATATACAGGAGTCTGCCACAAGCACTGCAGAATTACATTGGCGTTGGAACCCACTCCCTCCTAACAGCAGGGAATGCGGCCTAGCTGTCAGCATACAAAATGACGCTCACACCCCAATGGGCGGAGCTACAGAACTTTTATAGCCACCACCCTGGCCCAGACCACATGGCATGTGGTAATGGCATCGGCTGCAGCCATACAGGGGCTGCCACGTCATTGCTGAAGTCATGATGACCAATCGGCGGCTGCCACTTCATCGCTGATGTCACTGGTGACCAATCAGTAGCCGCCTTGTCATCAATGACATCACGCACATGCTCAGTGTGGCTGCATGAGCACTAAAGGCCGCTTTACACACTGCAATATCGGTACCGATATTGCTATCGTGCGTACCCGCCCCCATCGGTTGTGCGACACGGGCAAATCTCTGCCCGTGACGCACAACATCGCCCGGACCCGTCACACTACTTACATTCCCTGCGACGTCGCTGTAACCGGCGAACCACCTCCTTTCTAAGGGGGCGGTTCGTTCAGCATCACAGCAACGTCACTGCAGCATCACTGAACCGCCGCCCAATAGAAGCGGAGGGGCGGAGATGAGCGGGATGAACATCCCGCCCACCTCCTTCCTTCCGCATTGTGGCCGGGAGGCAGGTAAGGAGAGGTTCCTCGTTCCTGTGGTGTCACACGGAGCGATGTGTGCTGCCGCAGGAACGACGAACAACTTTGTTACTGCTGCAGTAACGATATTTGAGAATGGACCCCCATGTCGCCGATGAGCGATTTTGCACGTTTTTGCGACGATGCAAAATCGCTCATGTGTCACACGCAACGGCATCGCTAATGTGACCGGATGTGCGTCACAAATTCCGTGACCCCAACGACTTCGCATTAGCGATGTCGCAGCGTGTAAAGCCCCCTTAAGTCCTTCTCCTGTTCTGTAGTCCCGTCACCCTGATGCATGTTTTGCTGGTGTGCTTCTTCTGGGGTACACAGTTGGTACCTTGGCAGATATTAAAGGTATGTTTTTCTCTGAAATGCCATAGCATTGCAGACTTAAACATGCCTGGTTGGGGTCATAGAGCCAGTGGTTGATACATGCTGCCCACGGTTTTGGCGTCATGCATCAGCTGACCGGTTCATTTTAAGTAAAACTACTACATTGTTCTTAAAGAGCTGGTGGTCTCTCTTCTCGAAAAAGTTAACATCTGATTCTGGCGAGCTGAAGACATCGGCATCATGCGGTCTGCAAGCGACCCATCTTTCATGTAGCATGTCGGGATGCAAAAGACCTCATCTACGAGTACTGCCCTGCGCCAAGCTACTGGTGTACACAATCGTGGAAATAGTCTGGAAAGTCATGGACCCAAATATCTCTAAGGAGCAAACTCTAGAAATGAGAATTGTAGTTGTCAGAAATCATTATGATGGTCTGGACCAGAAGAATAAAATAGGGAAAAATAAGTTCTCCAATTGTAGAAGACTCTGGGTCAATGGATGTAATTGTTTTTTCCATATGTCATTTTGTTTCTTTAGTATTGAATGATTGTTTAATCTGCAATCTGGTGATATTCTGGATGGTATCTGACCACTAAAATATCACTGTATTTTGCTTAATACCAACCATATTGACCTTAAATATGGTTGCCATTTTGGTGTTCACATAGTATTTTTTTTGTTTGTTAAGCAAAGTATGGACATATTATTCAGTGGTGGTATTGGGGTGTTAACTAGAGTTGAGCGCGGTTCGAGGTTCGAGGTTCTCCAGTTCTAGGCTCGAGTGATTTTGGGGCCTGTTCTAGATCAAACTAGAACTCGAGCTTTTTGCAAAAGCTCGATAGTTCTAGAAACGTTCGAGAACGGTTCTAGCAGCAAAAAAACAGCTAATTCCTAGCTGGCTTTCCGCTGTAATAGTGTAAGTCACTCTGTGACTCACACTATTATGAAATTTCAGTGTATAGTGTGCGGGAACAGCGCCTTCAGATCACTGCTGTTTGTATAATGGCGATCGCCATTTTTTTTTCCTTGTCTTCCTTCCCTAAGCGCGCGCGTGTAGTGGGGAGGGCCAGCATGTCAGCCAATCCCAGACACACACACAGCTAAGTGGACTTTTAGCCAGAGAAGCAACGGCATGTGTGATAGGATGTCCATGTCACATGTCCCTGCATTATAAAACCGGACATTTTCCTCCAGCACGCCATTATCTGCCTTCTGCGTTCTTGGTGTCAGACATCACTGGCGCAGCTCCGTCCTAAATCCTATCGCCGATACAGCTGTATGCGCTCCATCCACAGCGCTGGACAGCTTAGGGAGAGCACTTTCTATCAGTCCTTTTAACCCCTTAACGACCTTGGACGTACTGAGTACGTCATGGTGACATGGTGCTAAACGACCCATGACGTACTCAGTACGTCCTGGCGAAATCGCGGTCCCGGAGCCCCAGGGAGTGAAATTCGTTTACTTAAACGGTGGCTTCGGGAAGGAGGGGACCTCTGCCTGACCTCAGGAGGGGTGGTGCCTCCTCCCCGAACCTACAGAGGCTGTGATTGGCTGACGAACGCCGCTCAGCCAATTACAGCCACTGTAATGTTCCAGCCATTGAAAATGGCTGGAACATTAAAATCCAGCCCTGATCAGTGCTGCTGTAGCACTGGCCATTGGCTGGAGCTGGGTGATCGATGCTTCACCCGCCCCCAGCTCTGATTGGAGAGACCGGTCTTGTGACCGCTCTCTCCAATCAATGTGGATCTGCGGCCTGTGACCGTCCCTGGAAGCCGAGGAGAGCGGTAAGTTGCTGTCCCCGCCGCCCGCGTCCCCGCTGTCTCCGATCGCCCCGCCGCTGTCTCCGATCCCCCCGCCATGCTCCCGCTCCACCGCCGCTGTCTCCGATCGCCGCGCCATGCTCCCGCTCCACCGCCGCTGTCTCCGATCGCCCCGCCACTGTCTCTGATCCCCCCGCCATGCTCCCGCTCCACCGCCGCTGTCTCCGATCACCGCGCCATGCTCCCGCTCCACCGCCGCTGTCTCCGATCGCCGCGCCATGCTCCCGCTCCACCGCTGTTCCCGCCGCTGTCTCCGCAGCTGTCTCCGATCGCCCCGGCGCCATGCTCCCACTCCGCCGCTGTCGCCGATCGCCCCGGCGCCATGCTCCCGCTCCGCCGCTGTCGCCGATCGCCCCGGCGCCATGCTCCCGCTCCGCCGCTGTCGCCGATCGCCCCGGCGCCATGCTCCCGATCCACCGCTGTCCCCGCCGCTGTCTCCGATCGCCCCGGCGCCATGCTCCCGCTCCACCGCTGTCCCCGCCGCTGTCTCCGATCCCCCCGCCATGCTCCCGCTCCACCGCCGCTGTCTCCGATCGCCGCGCCATGGTCCCGCTCCACCGCCGCTGTCTCCGATCGCCCCACCGCTGTCTCCGATCGCCGCGCCATGCTCCCGTTCCACCGCCGCTGTCTCCGATCGCCCCGCCGCTGTCTCTGATCCCCCCGCCATGCTCCCGCTCCACCGCCGCTGTCTCCGATCGCCGCGCCATGCTCCCGCTCCACCGCCGCTGTCTCCGATCGCCGCGCCATGCTCCCGCTCCACCGCTGTTCCCGCCGCTGTCTCCGCCGCTGTCTCCGATCGCCCCGGCGCCATGCTCCCACTCTGCCGCTGTCGCCGATCGCCCCGGCGCCATGCTCCCGCTCCGCCGCTGTCGCCAATCGCCCCGGCGCCATGCTCCCGCTCCGCCGCTGTCGCCGATCGCCCCGGCGCCATGCTCCCGATCCACCGCTGTCCCCGCCGCTGTCTCCGATCGCCCCGCCATGCTCCCGCTCCACCGCCGCTGTCTCCGATCGCCGCGCCATGCTCCCGCTCCACCGCCGCTGTCTCCGATCGCCGCGCCATGCTCCCGCTCCACCGCTGTTCCCGCTGCTGTCTCCGCTGCTGTCTCCGATCGCCCCGGCGCCATGCTCCCACTCCGCTGCTGTCGCCGATCGCCCCGGCGCCATGCTCCCGCTCCGCCGCTGTCGCCGATCGCCCCGGCACCATGCTCCCGCTCCGCCGCTGTCTCCGATCGCCCCGGCGCCATGCTCCCGCTCCGCCGCTGTCTCCGCCGCTGTCTCCGATCGCCCCGCCGCTGCTCCTGCTCAACCGCTGTCCCCGCCGCCATGCTCGCCACTGTCCCCGCCGCCGTCGCACTCACCTTTTTCAGCCGCTGCTGCCCCTGAATCGGCCCCCACTGTTCCCGATCGGCGGCCGCCGCCGCCACACCTCCTATCCCTCCATGTGCTGCAAGCCACCCTCCCCCCACGTGGGGGGAGGGTGGCTTGCAGCACATGTGGGGGGAGGGTGGCTGGCTAGCAGCACATGTGCTGCAAGCCACCCTCCCCCCACATGTGCTGCAAGCCAGCCACCCTCCCCCCACATGTGCTGCAAGCCACCCTCCCCCCACGTGGGGGGAGGGTGGCTTGCAGCACATGTGGGGTTAGGGTGGCTTGCAGCACATGTGGGGGGAGGGTGGCTGGCTTGCAGCACATGTGGGGGGAGGGTGGCTTGCAGCACATGTGGGGTTAGGGTGGCTTGCAGCACATGTGGGGGGAGGGTGGCTGGCTTGCAGCACATGTGGGGGGAGGGTGGCTGGCTTGCAGCACATGTGGGGGGAGGGTGGCTGGCTTGCAGCACATGTGGGGGGAGGGTGGCTGGCTTCAGCCACCTTCCCCCCACATGTGCTTCAAGCCAGCCACCCTCCCCCCACATGTGCTGCAAGCCAGCCACCCTCCCCCTACATGTGCTGCAAGCCACCCTCCCCCTACATGTGCTGCAAGCCACCCTCCCCCCGGGGCCCCCCCTCCTCCATGTGCCATCTCTCTCTCCCATCAGACTCTGCCCCCCTCCCCGATCTGCTGCCTGCTCTCTCCCATTTTCCATCTACTGCCCCCTCTCACCCTCCTCGATCTGTTGCCTCCTTCATCTGCTGTCTCTTCTGTCTGCTGTGATCCAGCTGCCTAGATCCATCCTGTAAGGTAGGTATCCCCATCTCACCTCCCCCCCCCATCCTCTGCCGCTCCTCCATCCGCTGCGCCATTTCCCATCATCCATCCGCTGCGCCATTTCCCATCATCCATCCGCTGCGCCCTTTCCCATCCTCTGCCGCTCCTCCACCCGCTGCGCCCTTTCCCATCTTCCATCCGTTGCGCCATTTCCCATCATCCATCCGCTGCGCCCTTTCCCATCCTCTGCCGCTCCTCCACCCGCTGCGCCCTTTCCCATCTTCCATCCGCTGCGCCCTTTCTCATCTGCCGCCCCGCCCTCTCGCATCGCATTATCCAGCGCAGTTGCTCGCTTCCAGACTGCAGTGGATGATGCGATGCGAGACTCGTGCATTGCTCTCACGTTTGGCACTGGTCTTGGCAGGCGCTCATTTTTTTTTTTTTTTTCTACTGATGTCTGTATTTTTTATTTCGCCAAACTAATTTTTTTTGTATGGGGGGGGGTCTAGTTTCCAAAATGGGATCACATGTGGGGGAGCTCCATTGTTTAGGCACCTCAGGGGGTCTCCAAATGAAACATGGCGTCTGCTAATAATTCCAATCAATTTTACTGTGAAATGGCGCTCCTTCTCTTCTGAGCCCCGCCGTACGCCCAAACAATTGATTTCCACCACATATGAGGTATCGTCGTACTCAGGAGAAATTGCACAATACATTTTATGGTGCATTTTTTCCTGATACACTTGTGGAAAAAAAAGCTACCTGTTTGAAAAAACAATTTTGTGGTAAAAAAATAAAATATTTTCACGGCTCAACATTACAAACGTTTGTGAAGCCTCCAGGGGTTCAAAGTGCTCCCTAAACAGCTAGATAAATTCCATGAGGGGTCTAGTTTCCAAAATGGGGTCAATTGTGGGGGAGCTCCATTGTTTAGGCACTTCAGGGGGTCTCCAAACGCAACATAGCGTCCGCTAATAATTCCAACCAATTTTGCTGTGAAATGGCGCTCCTTGCCTTCCGAGTCCTGCCGTGCGCCCAAACATTTGATTTCCACCACATATGGGGTATCTGCGTACTCAGGAGAAAATGCACAATACATTTTATGGTGCATTTTTTCCTGATACCCTTGTGATAAAAAAAGCTACCTGGTTGAAGCAACAATTTTGTGGTAAAAAAAATTTTTTTTCTTTTCACGGCTCAGCGTTATAAATTTCTGTGAAGCCCCCAGGGGTTCAAAGTGCACATCAAACATCTAGAAAAAATATTTGAGGGCTCTAGTTTCCAAAATGGGGTCACTTATGGGGGAGCTCCATTGTTTAGGCACCTCGGGGGGTCTTCAAACCCGACATGGCGTCCGCTAATGAGTGCAGCTAATTTTGCACTCAAAAATTCAAATGGCGCTCCTTGCCTTCCGAGTCCTGCTGTGTGCCCAAACATTTGATTTCCACCACATATGGGGTATCTGCGTACTCAGGAGAAAATGCACGATACATTTTATGATGCATTTTTCCTGATACCCTTGTGAAAATACTAATTTTTATGGCTAAAGTAACATTTTTGTGTTAAAAAAGTAAAATTTTCATTTTTTCGTCTACATTGCTTTGGTTGCTTGGATGTGGTTTTGAGCAGAGTGAGGGGTGCAGATTTTAGAATTGGGTCACTTTTGGGTATTTTCTGTCGCCTAGGTTTCTCAAATCACTCCAAATGTGATGTGGTACCTAAAAAATTTTTTTTTGTAAATTTTCTTGGAAAAATGAGAAATTGGTGATGAACTTTGAACCCTTCTAACTTCCTAACGGAATTTTTTTTTTTTTCAAAAATTGCGCTGGTGTAAAGTAGACATGTGGGAAATGTTATTTAGTAACTTTTTTGTGTGACATATCTCTCAGATTTATGGGCATAAAATTTCAAATTTTGAAAATTGCAAAATTTTCAAAATTTTCGCCAAATTTCCGAAATTTTCACAAATAAATGCAAAACATATCGGCCTAAATTTACCACTGACATGAAGTACAATATGTCACGAAAAAACAATCTCAGAATCGCCAGGATCCGTTGAAGTGTTCCAGAGTTATAACCTGTCAAAGTGACACTGGTCAAAATTGCAAAAAATGGCCGGGTCTTTAAGGTGAAAACAGGCTGGGGGCTGAAGGGGTTAAAGGCTCGTACCGGCAGGGTCAGAGCCATAGGTGACAGGTCCTGAAAACAGAGACAGTGTTTGTGTAGCCAAGGTCAGGGATTTCGTCGCTGCATTTCCCCATTAGGAGGGAATAGAAAGGCAGGCTTCCATTCCTCTACCCAGAGCCCCACAATCCTGGCACTGTACCCTCCTGTCCTCTGCACACTCCAACTCATTATAACTAAGCCATTATACTAGCAAACACTCAGTGTACCTAGTGGCATCCTAAACGTGGCTATTGGACTTTTGTCTAGTCCCAATAGTGCAAAGATATTTGCAGCATGTCTGCCTGCATTGCACACTCAAACTCTTTTTAACTAAGCCATTATAATAGCAAACACTCAGTGTACCTAGTGGCATCCTAAACGTTGCTATTGGACTTTTGTCTAGTCCCACTAGTGCAAAGATATTTGCAGCACCTCTGCCTGCATTGCACACTCCAACTCATTATAACTAAGCGATTATACTAGCAAACACTCAGTGTACCTAGTGGCATTCTAAACGTGGCTATTGGACTTTTGTCTAGTCCCACTAGTGCAAAGATATTTGCAGCACGTCTGCCTGCATTGCACACTCAAACTCATTGTTACTAAGCCATTATACTAGCAAACACTCAGTGTACCTAGTGGCATCCTAAACGTGGCTATTGGACTTTTGTCTAGTCACACTAGTGCAAAGATATTTGCAGCACGTCTGCCTGCATTGCACACTCAAACTCTTTTTAACTAAGCCATTATACTAGCAAACAGTCAGTGTACCTAGTGGCATCCTAAACGTGGCTATTGGACTTTTGTCTAGTCCCAATAGTGCAAAGATATTTGCAGCACGTCTGCCTGCATTGCACACTCAAACTCTTTTTAACTAAGCCATTATACTAGCAAACACTCAGTGTACCTAGTGGCATCCTAAACGTGGCTATTGGACTTTTGTCTAGTCACACTAGTGCAAAGATATTTGCAGCACGTCTGCCTGCATTGCACACTCAAACTCATTGTTACTAAGCCATTATACTAGCAAACACTCAGTGTACCTAGTGGCATCCTAAACGTGGCTATTGGACTTTTGTCTAGTCACACTAGTGCAAAGATATTTGCAGCACGTCTGCCTGCATTGCACACTCAAACTCTTTTTAACTAAGCCATTATACTAGCAAACACTCAGTGTACCTAGTGGCATCCTAAACGTGGCTATTGGACTTTTGTCTAGTCCCACTAGTGCAAAGATATTTGCAGCACGTCTGCCTGCATTGCACACTCAAACTCTTTTTAACTAAGCCATTATACTAGCAAACACTCAGTGTACCTAGTAACATCCTAAACGTGGCTATTGGACTTTGTTATAGTCCCACTAGTGCAAAGATATTTGCAGCACGTCTGCCTGCATTGCACACTCAAACTCTTTTTAACTAAGCCATTATACTAGCAAACAGTCAGTGTACCTAGTGGCATCCTAAACGTGGCTATTATACTTTTGTCTAGTCCCACTAGTGCAAAGATATTTGCAGCACGTCTGCCTGCATTGCACAGTCAAACTCTTTTTAACTAAGCCATTATACTAGCAAACACTCAGTGTACCTAGTGGCATCCTAAACGTGGCTATTGGACTTTTGTCTAGTCCCACTAGTGCAAAGATATTTGCAGCACGTCTGCCTGCATTGCACACTCAAACTCTTTTTAACTAAGCCATTATACTAGCAAACACTCAGTGTGCCTAGTGGCATCCTAAACGTGGCTATTGGACTTTTGTCTAGTCACAATAGTGCAAAGATATTTGCAGCACGTCTGCCTGCATTGCACACTCAAACTCTTTTTAACTAAGCCATTATACTAGCAAACACTCAGTGTACCTAGTGGCATCCTAAACGTGGCTATTGGACTTTTGTCTAGTCACACTAGTGCAAAGATATTTGCAGCACGTCTGCCTGCATTGCACACTCAAACTCTTTTTAACTAAGCCATTATACTAGCAAACAGTCAGTGTACCTAGTGGCATCCTAAACGTGGCTATTGGACTTTTGTCTAGTCCCACTAGTGCAAAGATATTTGCAGCACGTCTGCCTGCATTGCACACTCAAACTCTTTTTAACTAAGCCATTATACTAGCAAACACTCAGTGTACCTAGTGGCATCCTAAACGTGGCTATTGGACTTTGCTATAGTCCCACTAGTGCAAAGATATTGGCAGCACGTCTACCTGCATTGCACACTCAAACTCATTGTTACTAAGCCATTATACTAGCAAACACTCAGTGTACCTAGTGGCATCCTAAACGTGGCTATTGGACTTTTGTCTAGTCCCACTAGTGCAAAGATATTTGCAGCACGTCTGCCTGCATTGCACACTCCAACTCTTTTTAACTAAGCCATTATACTAGCAAACACTCAGTGTACCTAGTGGCATCCTAAACGTGGCTATTGGACTTTTGTTTAGTCCCACTAGTGCAAAGATATTTGCAGCACGTCTGCCTGCATTGCACACTCAAACTCTTTTTAACTAAGCCATTATACTAGCAAACACTCAGTGTGCCTAGTGGCATCCTAAACGTGGCTATTGGACTTTTGTCTAGTCACAATAGTGCAAAGATATTTGCAGCACGTCTGCCTGCATTGCACACTCCAACTCTTTTTAACTAAGCCATTATACTAGCAAACACTCAGTGTACCTAGTGGCATCCTAAACGTGGCTATTGGACTTTTGTCTAGTCCCACTAGTGCAAAGATATTTGCAGCACGTCTGCCTGCATTGCACACTCAAACTCTTTTTAACTAAGCCATTATACTAGCAAACAGTCAGTGTACCTAGTGGCATCCTAAACGTGGCTATTGGACTATTGTCTAGTCCCAATAGTGCAAAGATATTTGCAGCACGTCTGCCTGCATTGCACACTCAAACTCTTTTTAACTAAGCCATTATACTAGCAAACACTCAGTGTACCTAGTGGCATCCTAAACGTGGCTATTGGACTTTTGTCTAGTCACACTAGTGCAAAGATATTTGCAGCACGTCTGCCTGCATTGAACACTCAAACTCTTTTTAACTAAGCCATTATACTAGCAAACACTAAGTGTACCTAGTGGCATCCTAAACGTGGCTATTGGACTTTTGTCTAGTCCCACTAGTGCAAAGATATTTGCAGCACGTCTGCCTGCATTGCACACTCAAACTCTTTTTAACTAAGCCATTATACTAGCAAACACTCAGTGTACCTAGTGGCATCCTAAACGTGGCTATTGGACTTTGTTATAGTCCCACTAGTGCAAAGATATTTGCAGCACGTCTGCCTGCATTGCACACTCAAACTCTTTTTAACTAAGCCATTATACTAGCAAACAGTCAGTGTACCTAGTGGCATCCTAAACGTGGCTATTATACTTTTGTCTAGTCCCACTAGTGCAAAGATATTTGCAGCACGTCTGCCTGCATTGCACAGTCAAACTCTTTTTAACTAAGCCATTATACTAGCAAACACTCAGTGTACCTAGTGGCATCCTAAACGTGGCTATTGGACTTTTGTCTAGTCCCACTAGTGCAAAGATATTTGCAGCACGTCTGCCTGCATTGCACACTCAAACTCTTTTTAACTAAGCCATTATACTAGCAAACACTCAGTGTGCCTAGTGGCATCCTAAACGTGGCTATTGGACTTTTGTCTAGTCACAATAGTGCAAAGATATTTGCAGCACGTCTGCCTGCATTGCACACTCAAACTCTTTTTAACTAAGCCATTATACTAGCAAACACTCAGTGTACCTAGTGGCATCCTAAACGTGGCTATTGGACTTTTGTCTAGTCACACTAGTGCAAAGATATTTGCAGCACGTCTGCCTGCATTGCACACTCAAACTCTTTTTAACTAAGCCATTATACTAGCAAACAGTCAGTGTACCTAGTGGCATCCTAAACGTGGCTATTGGACTTTTGTCTAGTCCCAATAGTGCAAAGATATTTGCAGCACGTCTGCCTGCATTGCACACTCAAACTCTTTTTAACTAAGCCATTATACTAGCAAACACTCAGTGTACCTAGTGGCATCCTAAACGTGGCTATCGGACTTTTGTCTAGTCACACTAGTGCAAAGATATTTACAGCACGTCTGCCTGCATTGCACACTCAAACTCTTTTTAACTAAGCCATTATACTAGCAAACACTCAGTGTACCTAGTGGCATCCTAAACGTGGCTATTGGACTTTTGTCTAGTCCCACTAGTGCAAAGATATTTGCAGCACGTCTGCCTGCATTGCACACTCAAACTCTTTTTAACTAAGCCATTATACTAGCAAACACTCAGTGTACCTAGTGGCATCCTAAACGTGGCTATTGGACTTTTGTCTAGTCACACTAGTGCAAAGATATTTGCAGCACGTCTGCCTGCATTGCACACTCAAACTCATTGTTACTAAGCCCTTATACTAGCAAACACTCAGTGTACCTAGTGGCATCCTAAACGTGGCTATTGGACTTTTGTCTAGTCACACTAGTGCAAAGATATTTGCAGCACGTCTGCCTGCATTGCACACTCAAACTCTTTTTAACTAAGCCATTATACTAGCAAACACTCAGTGTACCTAGTGGCATCCTAAACGTGGCTATTGGACTTTTGTCTATTCCCACTAGTGCAAAGATATTTGCAGCACGTCTGCCTGCATTGCACACTCCAACTCTTTTTAACTAAGCCATTATACTAGCAAACACTCAGTGTACCTAGTGGCATCCTAAACGTGGCTATTGGACTTTTGTCTAGTCACACTAGTGCAAAGATATTTGCAGCACGTCTGCCTGCATTGCACACTCCAACTCTTTTTAACTAAGCCATTATACTAGCAAACACTCAGTGTACCTAGTGGCATCCTAAACGTGGCTATTGGACTTTTGTCTATTCACACTAGTGCAAAGATATTTGCAGCACGTCTGCCTGCATTGCACACTCAAACTCATTGTTACTAAGCCATTATACTAGCAAACACTCAGTGTACCTAGTGGCATCCTAAACGTGGCTATTGGACTTTTGTCTAGTCACACTAGTGCAAAGATATTTGCAGCACGTCTGCCTGCATTGCACACTCAAACTCTTTTTAACTAAGCCATTATACTAGCAAACACTCAGTGTACCTAGTGGCATCCTAAACGTGGCTATTGGACTTTTGTCTAGTCCCACTAGTGCAAAGATATTTGCAGCACGTCTGCCTGCATTGCACACTCCAACTCTTTTTAACTAAGCCATTATACTAGCAAACACTCAGTGTACCTAGTGGCATCCTAAACGTGGCTATTGGACTTTTGTCTAGTCACACTAGTGCAAAGATATTTGCAGCACGTCTGCCTGCTTTGCACACTCGAACTCTTTTTAACTAAGCCATTATACTAGCAAACACTCAGTGTACCTAGTGGCATACAAGAAGTGGCTGTTGTACTCCATTAGTGCCCCACTGGTGCAAATCTATGTGCAGCACCTCTGCATGACACCCTCCTGCTCTGTTTTTAATAAGCTATAATGATAGCAAAAAATACTGCCATTTAGTGGCATCATAGAACTGGCTGTTGTATTCCATTAGTGCCCCACTGGTGCCAAGCTATTTCTAGCACCTCTGCATGACACCCTCCTGCTCTGTTTTTAATAAGCTATAATGATAGCAAAAAATTCTGCCATTTAGTGGCATCATAGAACTGGCTGTTGTATTCCATTAGTGCCCCACTGGTGCCAAGCTATTTCTAGCACCTCTGCATGACACCCTCCTGCTCTGTTTTTAATAAGCTATAATGATAGCAAAAAATACTGCCATTTAGTGGCATCATAGAACTGGCTGTTGTACTCCATTAGTGCCCCACTGGTGCAAATCTATGTGCAGCACCTCTGCATGACACCCTCCTGCTCTGTTTTTAATAAGCTATAATGATAGCAAAAAATACTGCCATTTAGTGGCATCATAGAACTGGCTGTTGTACTCCATTAGTGCCCCACTGGTGCAAATCTATGTGCAGCACCTCTGCATGACACCCTCCTGCTCTGTTTTTAATAAGCTATAATGATAGCAAAAAATAATGCCATTTAGTGGCATCATAGAACTGGCTGTTGTATTCCATTAGTGCCCCACTGGTGCCAAGCTATTTCTAGCACCTCTGCATGACACCCTCCTGCTCTGTTTTTAATAAGCTATAATGATAGCAAAAAATACTGCCATTTAGTGGCATCATAGAACTGGCTGTTGTATTCCATTATTGCCCCACTGGTGCCAAGCTATTTCTAGCACCTCTGCATGACACCCTCCTGCTCTGTTTTTAATAAGCTATAATGATAGCAAAAAATACTGCCATTTAGTGGCATCATAGAACTGGCTGTTGTACTCCATTAGTGCCCCACTGGTGCAAATCTATGTGCAGCACCTCTGCATGACACCCTCCTGCTCTGTTTTTAATAAGCTATAATGATAGCAAAAAATACTGCCATTTAGTGGCATCATAGAACTGGCTGTTGTACTCCCTTAGTGCCCCACTGGTGCAAATCTATGTGCAGCACCTCTGCATGACACCCTCCTGCTCTGTTTTTAATAAGCTATAATGATAGCAAAAAATACTGCCATTTAGTGGCATCATAGAACTGTCTGTTGTATTCCATTAGTGCCCCACTGGTGCCAAGCTATTTCTAGCACCTCTGCATGACACCCTCCTGCTCTGTTTTTAATAAGCTATAATGATAGCAAGAAATACTGCCATTTAGTGGCATCATAGAACTGGCTGTTGTATTCCATTAGTGCCCCACTGGTGCCAAGCTATTTTTAGCACCTCTGCATGACACCCTCCTGCTCTGTTTTTAATAAGCTATAATGATAGCAAAAAATACTGCCATTTAGTGGCATCATAGAACTGGCTGTTGTATTCCATTAGTGCCCCACTGGTGCCAAGCTATTTCTAGCACCTCTGCATGACACCCTCCTGCTCTGTTTTTAATAAGCTATAATGATAGCAAAAAATACTGCCATTTAGTGGCATCATAGAACTGGCTGTTGTATTCCATTAGTGCCCCACTGGTGCCAAGCTATTTCTAGCACCTCTGCATGACACCCTCCTGCTCTGTTTTTAATAAGCTATAATGATAGCAAAAAATACTGCCATTTAGTGGCATCATAGAACTGGCTGTTGTATTCCATTAGTGCCCCACTGGTGCCAAGCTATTTCTAGCACCTCTGCATGACACCCTCCTGCACATTTAGCTATGCTAATTTTATAGCAAACTCAGGGAATTCCTTGCTGCATTTGATCATTAGGAGAGATAGAAAGTGAGGCTTCTTTTACTGTCCTGGTACCCACAGAACATGGCCACTGTACCCATCTGTCCACTTTTGCCACGCTATTTAATTTGCACAAAGAGCTGACTCTTTTTCTGCCTTCCTAAAATTGTCTGGAATACTAAGTTAGTGTTCCTTTGCTGCCAAGCAAGGTACAACACATGTGCATTCTACACTCCTTTCCATTTCTGGAATGCAATTATTAACTGCAGGTAGTCCAGGCAATCTGTGATGAAGGTGCAGGCGTGGATATAATGTAGCCTGTATCCAATGATGGTTCTCTCGATGTCTGACAGTTCAACAATACCTTCTGTTTCCACTTCCAAAACAAGTGATGACCTGCCAATCACACTCCCTGTTGCGGGTAAAGGAGTGGAAGTTCAGTGTGAAAAACCATGTGTGACTGCTGTCCCCACAGTCACAGAGGATGAAGAGCACGCAGATGCACTTGATGGGGCAGGCGGTGGTTGCACAGGCACGCTAGGCCGCATTGTAGCACAGTGAAATTCACATTGCGACTTATGCTTCATTTTAAGTCGTGTACAGGGTGGGCTCCCCAGTATGCAGCAAAACCAGGCAACAGGAAAAGGACTCTAGGCAGTTGGGTTGATAAATGATTGTTTAACTTTACCAAAACAAACAATAAGAACCATGCATACAATTAAAATAATTGAAGCCTCACAAATATTGCAGATGATAACAGTGTGAATGCAAACCACACAGCTCTGCAACACAGTCATGGAAATCTTGAAAAGCAACAGTCAATGCAAACATGTGTTGCTGTCCCTCTATGATTTAAACTGTACGTGACAATTTGACAGTGCAGAGGCAGCAAGTCTTATTGTCTATATAGTTGGCCTACCCAGAACAGATATGTATTTTGCTAATAAAACAAAGTGTTGCGTGCCCGCATTATTGTCTGGGCACAGCCTACCGTACCCGGGTACTGTGATGTCCAGTTGCCAGAAATACAGACTTTACGCTCCTCTCACGGTAAACAGTATAGACAGCACCGTAAGAATGTTGGTCTGTGGCACAGGATGCTGCTCACTGACGTTACAGTGCTCATCATCAAAGTACAACACAACTCCCCTCACAATTGAACGAAGTGTTTCCGCAGTGGCTCCTTGCTGTAACACACACCTTTAGCTTTTCTTTCTGTTCATAGACAGCATCTCCAAGTCCACACCCGAAGAGCAATTTTATATTGCTATAGTGACCAAAGGCAGATCCAAAAAAACAGCAGCCCCTTGTGTGTAGTCTGCAACAATGCATGCAATGAACGGCAAATAAGCATATTGCGTTGACAGTTGCTAAAGCTGAGCAATACACCTTCACGCTGTCAATTCATATCCATGTGATACTTCATGGAGGAAGTACTCAAAAGTGTGAGTTTTTGCCTTCTACTTACAGATTGTTGACAAATCTTACAGATTACATGACTTTGGTGATCCTTTGCGATGTCCAAAAATTCACAGGCTAGGAAAGGCTTACAGCCCATGCGACCTGCATAGCCAATACGACATCTGCTCAGAGTCAAAGTTGTGGTCCAGGATTCAGTTGTTGACGTGCTTCCAGTACTTTGTCTCTGGCCAGGAAAACGCAACGTAACCTCGTCGTCAGTAGCATCCTCCTCCACCTCCTCTGCTGACCTCATCGACTGGCTGACTTTGGTTTGACAGTAAGTGTTGTCTCCAACCTCATCAATAACCCTGTGTGTTTTCATTCCCCTCGTCCTGAGTCCTCCGAGACAACCTCTTCCTGCCCTGACCGAATAGTAAAGTTGTCCTTCCAATCAGGTATCTGTGCTCCTCATCATGTTCCCCATTGTCTCCACCAGGAGGATTTAATTTTTGGAAATGAGGGTGTAGATTAGGCACAGCACCTTCTTCATCGGGGCCTGGATCCCAGTCACAAAGCTTCAGGCTATCTGCGTAGATCATTTCCCCTGTCTCATGGAACTCGCTACCTCAACACGTTAGATTATATGCTACACACGCAAGCTTCAAACTGAATCTGAAAACTCATCTGTTCAGAAATGACTATTACCTTCAATGACACCACCACCATACGTACTTGACGCTCAACCTAAACAACTCCTACTGTCTCCTCCCAAAAATCCTTTAGAATGTAATCCCGCAAGGGCAGTGCCCTCTTCCCTCTGTACCAGTCTGTCTATAGTTACTTGTATATGTATTCTGTATGTAACCCCCTTCTCATGTACAGCACCATGGAATCAATGGTGCTCTATAAATCAATAATAATAAAAATAATAATAACTTCCTTGTCTGTACTCATTGCAGCTTTGGAGCAGACCTCTGATTCCCAGGCTATAGTGCGACTGAACAGCTATGCAAACTCAACCATCTCTGTCACCCCATACTCAGCAGGGCTGGTGGAAACTTGAGAGCTGTTAGGAAGCAAGTGCGATTGGATTGACACCACAGAGGAATGGAGTATTTGGGATCTTGAAATTGGGGTGGAGGAGAGGCCACTTTATGGAGCAATTCAGATCCATTGAAGCAGCTGCTGATTTGGCCTCATCTACATTTGCTAGCGATGGTCGTGTCCATGAAAAAAGGGATCATATCAGATTATCCATGGGAAGAAGTACACCTGTTCTTTTTGATGTTATTTGTTGTTACAAAACGGTGACGCCTTAAACGCAAGCAGCCTGCTGCGGTTTCAGTTGCGCCCAGGCATCAGCTGCCATTTAGGCCTGTGCCTCGGGTTGTCCAGCTGGCTGCTTTCTCCTCCACGTCTAAGTGTGGAGAGGCAGCGAGTGCGCATGCGTGTGCCGATTTACCCCAGCCGCAGCCTAACTCCAGTGTTTCGCCTAGTGAGTATGCTCAGCCTGACTGTGCCATTCCTGAGGCTAAGTCTTCATTTCGGGCTACAGCGCATGCTCCCACACTTAGTGCGAAAAGCCTCTTTGCACAGGTACTTGCACTCCGTGCCGGGTCTAAGTCCTGTGTTGTGCCTAGACACCATGCTAAAGCTGATAGTCTTTTTTCAGAGACTGTATTTCATGCAACTGACCATGGTCAGGCACTTACTGCATCAGAAACTAGGTCCGGTAATGAACTCTTTGGCCCTACCCCTGATGTGGGGGGCCCATTTAGACCACAGGGCATCAGGTGTCCTGACGATGTGGCCAGGCCACTCCCAAATGGCTTGCAGAGGCCCGCCCCTATGACTTGTCAGCGCATTATTGATGGTCAGACAATGGCTGGTGAGGTGTTTGGGTCATGACAGCCATGAGGTCATTATTGAAGTTGCGGTTCCAAATAGGACGCTAGTTATGCCACTCATGACGTATCACTATGCTTTTGTCTCCAGGAGGTGCATTGTGGTCCACCCTGGTTTGTGGCGGACCCAGGTTATAAAAGGGGCTGGAGACAACAAGGAGGTGCGCAGTCTTCTATTATGCTCCGAAAGAGCACACCTCCATGTGTTGAACCCATTGCGGCTTTAGGCCAGAGGTAGGCAGGGATAGGGCGTCGATGCAGGCCGCCACCACAGTTGGTAACGCAGAACGGTTAAGACCAGCTCCTGTCCTACAAGTCCTGCTTGTGCAGCCCAGTGGCATTAACAGGCCTGCTGCTGCTGATGCGCCTGCTGTTCACAGGTGTGGCCCCAATGCACACGGTCAGCGTCCTGAATGGCCCCTGTGATGTTAACAGGGAGTTCCTGGGCTGGGTGGGCGTGTGGACCCTGTTACGCTAACAGGGCTCCCAGTCTCAAGATCCGAGTGGCGTCTAACTTGGTTCAGGCTACTATTAGTTTCATAGCCACACAGCTCTGTATCCTCCACCGAACCTTCCAGTTGCCAACCTCTCCTTTTCCATCTGGGAGCACGGTGGACACTGACTGCTGATGGGGATATATACCTTTCTCTTTCTTTTCTTATTAATTTACGTTATATAGCGGTAACATAGTATATACCACCTTATCCAAATCTGCCAGTCCCACCGTAACTGATGGTGTTTCTTCATCAAATGTTACTTTTGCTTAACCACCAAACCCACGGACCAAAACTTTTTTCCCCTTTCCAACACACCTGTTCCCCTTTTCACCCGCATCTGTCCTTTTTCAACTCATTTTGTATATGACCAAAAGTGCAACTCTGCAGGGACACCGTACTCAATGGCATCTCAGCACAACAGCCAGCCTCGGTCCCTCAGATGTGGACAAGTAAAAGACCATTTCCTCCTATCCATGACAAAGCGTTGATATTCACTCTGTGTAGCAATGGTGTTTAGTGGAAAAGCAGATCGAACATTGCGTAACACCTTCTGAAGATACTCCTGTACACGTGCGTCCCTTTATATGGCAGGAATTATTTCGCCAAATTTTGTCTTGTACCGGGGATCTAACAGTGTGGCAACCCAGTAGTTAGCATTACTTCGAATTCCTACAATCCGAGGGTCATGTTGTAGGTAGTGCAGCAAGAAGACGCTCATGTGTCTTGTGCATCCAGGAGGACCAAGTCCTTGGTGTGTTGGTGGCAGAGAGGTGAGAATCGTGCCTCCTTCCTCTGCCCTCTCCCCCCAACCTCGCACAACCGAAATGTGAGCAAGCTCTCACTCATCTGCTGAGTCTTCCATGCCCATCGCAAGTTTGTCCTCCATTTCTTCATGGCTCCTGCACCTTCCTCAACAATTTTTGCTGATACTATGCGCCCTTGTTAATCCCTATCCCCCACCATAACTGCTGCCTAGGTGCCGCTTACCGTATGGACCTTGTAGATCTTATCCCTTCTGCATATGACTCCTCCTGTACTTCCTCAACTTCCTCTTGGACCAATACCTGACTCCGAATAATGCTTACAGTGTGCTCCATCATGTAGATGACCAGAATTGTAACGCTGAGAATGGCATTGCCAGTGCTAAACATCTTCGTCGACATTTGTAAACTGTGTAGAAGGGTGCATAGGTCCTTGATCTGACACCACTCCAGCAGCGTGATCTGCACCACCTCTGGATCAAGTTAGCCCAGGGTATACATCATACCGTATTTCAGCAGGGCTCTGCGGTGCTGTCACACACGCTGCAACATGTGCAGATTCCAATTCCTGCGTGTCGGAACATCGCATTTCCGGCGTTTAACTGCCAGACCCTAAGACTTCCGGAGCGATGACAGTTGTTGAGCTGCTGGGTGCGAAGGATGAAAGTGAGCACACAGCAGCGTGCCCGCTGCACAAGGCCATGTAGGCCGGGATGGTATTTTAAAAATTGCTGGATAATCAGGTTCAACACGTGAGCCATACAAGGCACGTGTGTCACATTGCCCTGAAGAAGGGTCGCAGACTGGTTTGCATCATTGTCGCACACGACCTTCCCTGACTGCTGGTTGACTGTAGACAACCATTGATGAAACTCGGTCTCACTCTCCAGAGCTAACCGTCCACAATTCCTCAGCGGTGTCTCACATTTCCCCTACATTTCAAAGTAAACATTTGACCGCCTGATGGCCTTGAGCTCTGCTGCCAGCATAGTAAGGAGGTGTGTGGGATTCCTTGGGCGCAGTTACAAGGAAGGGTGGCCTGACCACACAGGGTTTGGGCCGAGGTGGAGGACCCACACGAGGTTGAGGAGGCAGAAGCAGTGGAGGAACTTGTACATACAGAGGAAGGATTGACACACAAGTCGTGGGGACGGCAAGACTTGTACAGCAAACCCTTCTCCATCTCTCACCATAGTTACCCAGTGCCCAGTCAGCAACATGTAACTCCCCTGTCCATGCTTACTGGTCCAAGTATCTGTGTTGAAATGCACCCTGTCACACACAGAGTTTCTCAAGGAATTGGTGAGGTTGTGTGCAACCTACTGTGGTAGCGCGGGCACGCCTTTCTTGGAGAAGGAGGGACAACTGGCCATCGGCTCTTGGGGCACTGCAATGGGCATAATGTCTCGAAAATCCTCGGTCTTAAAAGGGTGTAAAGGCAGCCTTTCTGTTGCCAACAAGTTGCAGATGATGAAACTCAACCTCGTAGGCATGTCATGCCCTTCGAAAATCATGTAAAACATAGCGAGGGGACTCCAACCACAGTCTCTCTCGTTGCCACTAATTGGGCCACACACACCCCACTTGACTGGCATCAGTTGACCCCCCTTTTGAAAAAGAAAAAGATGCTTTGCATGAAGCACTCTCAAAAATACGCGTGCCTTTCGCCTCCCCTGGCTGACCCAGGGGAAGAAAAGTCCTCTGAGAGCCATGACTTGTTCATCTTGGTTCTTTTAGAAACACAGCGAGGGGACTCCAACCACAGTCTCCCTCGTTGCCACTAATTGGGCCACACACACCCCACTTGACTGGCATCAGTTGACCCAATTTTCAAGATGAAAAAGATGCTTTGCATGAAGCACTCTCAAAAATACACGTGCCTTTCTCCTCCCCTGGCTGACCCAGGGGAAGAAAAGTCCTCTGAGAGCCATGACTTGTTCATCTTGGTTCTTTTCGGAAACACAGCGAGGGGACTCCAACCACAGTCTCTCTCGTTGCCACTAATTGGGCCACACACACCCCACTTGACTGGCATCAGTTGACCCCCCTTTTGAAAAAGAAAAAGATGCTTTGCATGAAGCACTCTCAAAAATACGCGTGCCTTTCCCGTCCCCTGGCTGACCCAGGGGAAGAAAAGTCCTCTGAGAGCCATGACTTGTTCATCTTGGTTCTTTTAGAAACACAGCAAGGGGACTCCAACCACAGTCTCCCTCGTTGCCACTAATTGGGCCACACACACCCCACTTGACTGGCATCAGTTGACCCAATTTTCAAGATGAAAAAGATGCTTTGCATGAAGCACTCTCAAAAATACGCGTGCCTTTCGCCTCCCCTGGCTGACCCAGGGGAAGAAAAGTCCTCTGAGAGCCATGACTTGTTCATTTTGGTTCTTTTCGGAAACACAGGGAAGGGACTCCAACCACAGTCTCTCTCGTTGCCACTAATTGGGCCACACACACCCCACTTGACTGGCATCAGTTGACCCCCCTTTTGAAAAAGAAAAAGATGCTTTGCATGAAGCACTCTCAAAAATACGCGTGCCTTTCCCGTCCCCTGGCTGACCCAGGGGAAGAAAAGTCCTCTGAGAGCCATGACTTGTTCATCTTGGTTCTTTTAGAAACACAGCGAGGGGACTCCAACCACAGTCTCCCTCATTGCCACTAATTGGGCCACACACACCCCACTTGACTGGCATCAGTTGACCCAATTTTCAAGATGAAAAAGATGCTTTGCATGAAGCACTCTCAAAAATACGCGTGCCTTTCGCCTCCCCTGGCTGACCCAGGGGAAGAAAAGTCCTCTGAGAGCCATGACTTGTTCATCTTGGTTCTTTTAGAAACACAGCGAGGGGACTCCAACCACAGTCTCCCTCGTTGCCACTAATTGGGCCACACACACCCCACTTGACTGGCATCAGTTGACCCAATTTTCAAGATGAAAAAGATGCTTTGCATGAAGCACTCTCAAAAATACGCGTGCCTTTCGCCTCCCCTGGCTGACCCAGGGGAAGAAAAGTCCTCTGAGAGCCATGACTTGTTCATCTTGGTTCTTTTCGGAAACACAGCGAGGGGACTCCAACCACAGTCTCTCTCGTTGCCACTAATTGGGCCACACACACCCCACTTGACTGGCATCAGTTGACCCCCCTTTTGAAAAAGAAAAAGATGCTTTGCATGAAGCACTCTCAAAAATACGCGTGCCTTTCCCGTCCCCTGGCTGACCCAGGGGAAGAAAAGTCCTCAGAGAGCCATGACTTTTTCATCTTGGTTCTTTTAGAAACACAGCGAGGAGACTCCAACCACAGTCTCCCTCGTTGCCACTAATTGGGCCACACACACCCCACTTGACTGGCATCAGTTGACCCAATTTTCAAGATGAAAAAGATGCTTTGCATGAAGCACTCTCAAAAATACGCGTGCCTTTCGCCTCCCCTGGCTGACCCAGGGGAAGAAAAGTCCTCTGAGAGCCATGACTTGTTCATCTTGGTTCTTTTAGAAACACAGCGAGGGGACTCCAACCACAGTCTCCCTCGTTGCCACTTATTGGGCCACACACACCCCACTTGACTGGCATCAGTTGACCCAATTTTCAAGATGAAAAAGATGCTTTGCATGAAGCACTCTCAAAAATACGCGTGCCTTTCGCCTCCCCTGGCTGACCCAGGGGAAGAAAAGTCCTCTGAGAGCCATGACTTGTTCATCTTGGTTCTTTTCGGAAACACAGCGAGGGGACTCCAACCACAGTCTCTCTCGTTGCCACTAATTGGGCCACACGCACCCCACTTGACTGGCATCAGTTAACCCCCCTTTTTGAAAAAGAAAAAGATGCTTTGCATGAAGCACTCTCAAAAATACGTGTGCCTTTCGCCTCCCCTGGCTGACCCAGGGGAAGAAAAGTCCTCTGAGAGCCATGACTTGTTCATCTTGGTTCTTTTAGAAACACAGCGAGGGGACTCCAACCACAGTCTCTCTCGTTGCCACTAATTGGGCCACACACACCCCACTTGACTGGCATCAGTTGACCCAATTTTCAAGATGAAAAAGATGCTTTGCATGAAGCACTCTCAAAAATACGCGTGCCTTTTGCCTCCCCTGGCTGACCCAGGGGAAGAAAAGTCCTCTGAGAGCCATGACTTGTTCATCTTGGTTCTTTTCGGAAACACAGCGAGGGGACTCCAACCACAGTCTCTCTCGTTGCCACTAATTGGGCCACACACACCCCACTTGACTGGCATCAGTTGACCCCCCTTTTGAAAAAGAAAAAGATGCTTTGCATGAAGCACTCTCAAAAATACGCGTGCCTTTCCCGTCCCCTGGCTGACCCAGGGGAAGAAAAGTCCTCTGAGAGCCATGACTTGTTCATCTTGGTTCTTTTAGAAACACAGCGAGGGGACTCCAACCACAGTCTCCCTCGTTGCCACTAATTGGGCCACACACACCCCACTTGACTGGCATCAGTTGACCCAATTTTCAAGATGAAAAAGATGCTTTGCATTAAGCACTCTCAAAAATACGCGTGCCTTTCGCCTCCCCTGGCTGACCCAGGGGAAGAAAAGTCCTCTGAGAGCCATGACTTGTTCATCTTGGTTCTTTTAGAAACACAGCGAGGGGACTCCAACCACAGTCTCCCTCGTTGCCACTAATTGGGCCACACACACCCCACTTGACTGGCATCAGTTGACCCAATTTTCAAGATGAAAAAGATGCTTTGCATGAAGCACTCTCAAAAATACGCGTGCCTTTCACCTCCCCTGGCTGACCCAGGGAAAGAAAAGTCCTCTGAGAGCCATGACTTGTTCATCTTGGTTCTTTTCGGAAACACAGTGAGGGGACTCCAACCACAGTCTCTCTCGTTGCCACTAATTGGGCCACACACACCCCACTTGACTGGCATCAGTTGACCCCCCTTTTGAAAAAGAAAAAGATGCTTTGCATGAAGCACTCTCAAAAATACGCGTGCCTTTCCCGTCCCCTGGCTGACCCAGGGGAAGAAAAGTCCTCTGAGAGCCATGACTTGTTCATCTTGGTTCTTTTAGAAACACAGCGAGGGGACTCCAACCACAGTCTCTCTCGTTGCCACTAATTGGGCCACACACACCCCACTTGACTGGCATCAGTTGACCCCCCTTTTGAAAAAGAAAAAGATGCTTTGCACGAAGCACTCTCAAAAATACGCGTGCCTTTCGCCTCCCCTGGCTGACCCAGGGGAAGAAAAGTCCTCTGAGAGCCATGACTTGTTCATCTTGGTTCTTTTCGGAAACACAGCGAGGGGACTCCAACCACAGTCTCTCTCGTTGCCACTAATTGGGCCACACACACCCCACTTGACTGGCATCAGTTGACCCCCCTTTTGAAAAATAAAAAGATGCTTTGCATGATGCACTCTCAAAAATACGCGTGCCTTTCCCGTCCCCTGGCTGACCCAGGGGAAGAAAAGTCCTCTGAGAGCCATGACTTGTTCATCTTGGTTCATTTGGAAACACAGCGAGGGGACTCCAACCACAGTCTCCCTCGTTGCCACTAATTGGGCCACACACACCCCACTTGACTGGCATCAGTTGACCCAATTTTCAAGATGAAAAAGATGCTTTGCATGAAGCACTCTAAAAAATACGCGTGCCTTTCGCCTCCCCTGGCTGACCCAGGGGAAGAAAAGTCCTCTGAGAGCCATGACTTGTTCATCTTGGTTCTTTTAGAAACACAGCGAGGGGACTCCAACCACAGTCTCCCTCGTTGCCACTAGTTGGGCCACACACACCCCACTTGACTGGCATCTGTTGACCCAATTTTCAAGATGAAAAAGATGCTTTGCATGAAGCACTCTCAAAAATACGCGTGCCTTTCGCCTCCCCTGGCTGACCCAGGGGAAGAAAAGTCCTCTGAGAGCCATGACTTGTTCATCTTGGTTCTTTTAGAAACACAGCGAGGGGACTCCAACCACAGTCTCCCTCGTTGCCACTAATTGGGCCACACACACCCCACTTGACTGGCATCAGTTGACCCAATTTTCAAGATGAAAAAGATGCTTTGCATGAAGCACTCTCAAAAATACGCGTGCCTTTCGCCTCCCCTGGCTGACCCAGGGGAAGAAAAGTCCTCTGAGAGCCATGACTTGTTCATCTTGGTTCTTTTCGGAAACACAGCGAGGGGACTCCAACCACAGTCTCTCTCGTTGCCACTAATTGGGCTACACACACCCCACTTGACTGGCATCAGTTGACCTCCCTTTTGAAAAAGAAAAAGATGCTTTGCATGAAGCACTCTCAAAAATACACGTGCCTTTCCTGTCCCCTGGCTGACCCAGGGGAAGAAAAGTCCTCTGAGAGCCATGACTTGTTCATCTTGGTTCTTTTAGAAACACAGCGAGGGGACTCCAACCACAGTCTCCCTCGTTGCCACTAATTGGGCCACACACACCCCACTTGACTGGCATCAGTTGACCCAATTTTCAAGATGAAAAAGATGCTTTGCATGAAGCACTCTCAAAAATACGCGTGCCTTTCGCCTCCCCTGGCTGACCCAGGGGAAGAAAAGTCCTCTGAGAGCCATGACTTGTTCATCTTGGTTCTTTTAGAAACACAGCGAGGGGACTCCAACCACAGTCTCCCTCGTTGCCACTAATTGGGCCACACACACCCCACTTGACTGGCATCAGTTGACCCAATTTTCAAGATGAATAAGATGCTTTGCATGAAGCACTCTCAAAAATACGCGTGCCTTAAGCCTCCCCTGGCTGACCCAGGGGAAGAAAAGTCCTCTGAGAGCCATGTCCACATTGTCAGTGGACAGACACGTGTGCTTATCTGCCAGCAGACCTCCTGCAGCACTGAAGACAGGTTCCGAGAGAACGCTGGCTGGAGGACACGACAAGATCCCCAAGGCGTACGTGGCGAGCTCAGGCAATTTATCAAGATTGGAAGCCTAAAATGAGCAGGGCTCAAGTTGCACAATAATGGAATCGATGTTTCCTTGCATATACTCATATATCTGTGTGTCCTCCTCTTTTTCCTTGTCCAGCTGTTTTGTTTTCGCATGAGTATATGTCCTTGTCACTTTCCCATGTGTTTGTGTTATGAGTTGTTTGTCACCTTTTGGACACCTTTGAGGGTGTTTTCTAGGTGTTTTTATGTGTTTGTGAATGCCTGCCATTGTTTCCTATGCGGTTCGAGTTCGGTTCGTCGAACGTTCGACGAACCGAACTCGAACGGGACCTCTGTTCGGCGAACCGACCTCGAGCCGAACCGAGTGTTAACCAGTCATGGAATAATGCTCACTTTTGTACTCCTTTTGTGTTTGTGATTCAGCAACTATATGGAGGTCTTGGCTTGGCAATGATTCAGTCACTGCATGGTAATAATATTTATAGTCACTATGTTTAGGATTTTTCATACAGATTCAAGATTCTGGTTCAGTATAGTTTGTCCCATATAACCAAACAGAGCCGACATGACTATTGGGCACAGAGATCATAACACATGACATCAAAAGCAACAAATCTAACAATAGTTGCCTTGACTCAGAAAATACAGTACTGGGATATCATTGTACAAAAATATTGTAATGCAACACCTAACCTAATAAATGTAAAGTTATTAAAACCCCGCCTGAAGGTGGAAACAGACATAACTCCCAGGCGAGCTAACTTACTGTGATAAGTTATCAAGATGGTGCATGTTGCAGCATATTCAAGTGTCAATTAAAAGACACTGATTACTTGGCATAAAAAGACAATTGATTAGATAAAAATACACTGATAATTATTTTCAACGATTACAAGTTATTGTTAATGAAAGTTATATCAGTATTTTTCTCCTTAATTGACCTTGACCAATTATTATAATTTCCCGCAAATTAGTGAATTATAATAATATTTTGCAAGAATGAAAAAGGTTTTAATGGGGGTGTCAAAGCAGGGAAATGTTACTACTGATTTTAGAGGATAATATCCTGCAATATGGGTCTGTTCGAGCAGATCAAAGTTTCTTTTGTGTAGCTAAAACAGGGACAATAAGAATCCTCATACAGTGCATATTTGAGATTGCCCAAAACCATATTTAAAGCCTCCCTATTGTTTGTCTTCTTTTAATGACTGACTTATTATGAAGTCTTGGGCTTAAGCTAAAGAGCAACTTTGGTTGCCATATCTGTTGAGCAACTAAAGTTTGCTAGGTGTCGTTGCTACATGACAGCACAAATCAAGTGATTGGGATTGCATTGTGACCCTGAGTCTACTGCAACAAGCAAGTGGCAAGAAGTCCAACTTCATCAGATTTCTTCCCACTTGTTTGTGGCAGTAGAGTACCCTCAGGGTCACTATGTAAATCCATACATTTGTTTTAATTTAGCAACAAAAGACAGATAGGTCATCTCACCCTTCTACCCTCGTGATTGGACTCCTAGATCCACTCAGAAAGGCCTGTGTTTGGGCCAAACTGTCATAGCAGAGACGCCAAAGAAATCCGGCAATGAAGGAGAATCATAAGGTGTAGATAAATATGATTTGTCAGCTTTAATGTATATAAATATAAAAACAGTGTCCATATGTCACGGGCGAGGGACTGACCACAATAGAGGGGCTGCTCGAGGCGCTCGGATCCCAGCGGTTGCTGTGGTTCGAGTGGTAGCCTGATCCGGGGCTCGTACAGCCGTCCGTCGCCCACAAGTGAAAAGGGGTTATCTACAGGGGATAGAGTCTTTGTCAGTGACGCCACCTGTGGGTTGCGGTGATGGATGGTGACACCGCCGCTGCCTAGATATGGGGGTGCCCGGGGCTGATGGAGCGGGGCAGCTCCATCAGCCCCGCTCCACCATGGGTGGACTACACCTCCACGGGTAGGGGAGGTGTAGTCCCGGGGCCCAGGGTATTGTGAGGTATTGCAGGGAACAGGCAACTCACAGTTCGTTGTTGTGGTGCTGGATGAGCTGGTGCTGATTTGGACGGTCAGTAAACACACACAGTCTGTATTGTAAACCAAGTTGCCAGTGACCGGTAGCCTCCATTGGTTGCATTCGGGTTCCACACACAGATATACAGCCAGGGGCCCTTTCGTCTTCACTTTCTGTCTGTCTCTCTTGTCTGGACTAGTCCGCTTCAAACGGCCTCCGGACCGGATCCCCTCTCTCGGCATCGGAGGGCTACAACCCTGCCCCGATCGGCCTCAGGTTCCCCGCGACCGGATCTCCGTTGCCTTTGGACCTCACTGCCACCTAGTCAGCGTGGCTAGTTCAGTCGTCCAGTGGTCCGGGGCTCAAACCCCGACTACCACCCTCTCCAGGGAGCTCCAACTCCCTCCTGTCAGCTCTCCACTGACTACAGCTCAAACTGAAACTAATCTCTGTTCTCGATCCCTCCCCTTGTCCTGGGGGGGAGAGTGACTAGGCCTGATTGGCTGGTGTATACCCGTGTGGGGACTGTGTTGGTGCCAAAGAGGAGAATGGCCTGCAGTTTGGTGGAGTTGTGCAGGCTCTGTAACAGCCTGTTTTTTGCCAGGGCATCACACTTACAGACAATGACATTTAGAAAAATACAAACATGTTGGAGTGCCCCTCTAAAACCAATGCGTTTCGGCAATGTCGATGGCTATGCCTTGGCAGCACCACCGGCATCACCAAAACACGTTGGTTTTAGGAGGGCATCCAGACATGTTTGCATTTATCTAAATGTTATTGTCTGTATGGACACTGTTTTTATTTTTGGATACATTAAAGATGACAAATCCTTTTTATCCACACCTTTTGGTTCTCCTTAATCACCGGATTATTTTGGCTTGTCTACTCATTTGTGTTGAGCAGTGATATAGCAGTGATACATAGCCAACTTCATTTGCAGAACAGGTGTCCTGGCCAAACCCTCTATGTAACCCAAGCCTAAATATTACATTGCTCTCTCTTTTTTGGTTTCCCCCAGGAGTTATACTGTATCTTAAATAACATGTTCATGTTCCTGTAAAAATGACCTAGATAACATATAATACTTACAGTATCTTCTATCCGACTTTAAAGGAAACATAAAGCTGCTGTTTTATTAACAAAACATCTAGCCAGCAATATGCATTTACTAAGCGCCCTTTGGGGATAATTCATGAAAGATCTTCAACAGATTAAAATGTGGTTTCTACAAGTTACACTTTTTATATTTTTCTCTATGTAGAGTGAGAGTGGAGAGGAAATACATAGCACTTTTTTCATCGGGAATCATCAGTGACAGAGTAAGATCAGAGGCATAACAAGCCATTAGAATTCAAGGCCAGAAGTGAAATACCAGTTAGTGTGAAATTTCTGCTAAATGTGACTGGAATTAAATAGAAGTTTTCCTGCATCTGAAAACAAAAACTGACTTAGTGGCATTTCACTTTAATTAGCTCATTCATTAATACATTATTGGTTCTGCCTTATAAAACTGTTTATGAACCATTTTCAGAAAGGGTTTGGTATTTGAAATCCGTACAAAATTTGTTTGTTAATCAAAATGATTTTAATTTTGACAATAAAATTAATCTCTGAAACTGCATACTTGGTAAAATTCTCCAACACCATGCTAAACTCGAAAACATTGCAAGATTTAATTGCCAATTATATTTTACTTGCTTTCTGGACTTTTTCCTTAAAGCACCATGCCAGTGTATTTTTTTTTATTTCACCGCTGGAGTTGTGCTTTAAATGTAAGTCCAGAAAAGACAAATACTCTGGCACTAACTTAGCATGGTAATTCTTGTAGGCTGAGAAACCTGTGGCATTTAAACAAGGAAAGAGTGGTGCTCACTTTTAGTAGCCAAGTAGCATGATCTAACAAAAAACTGAAGGAAAAAATGAAATGCTGTGTATGTTGCAATGTTTGTACAAACAGCATAAAGCAGTGATGGATTATATTATGCAGCAGTCAATCCTGAATATGGGTTATTTTGAGTTCTGATATTGACAACTAGTAGGTGATGTGTCTTGCCTACTGAAGCTCTTCGAAGAGGCAACAAAATTTGTGAATAGTGACATGTGGAATCAACAATACAATGCTGCTGATGTTTAACCTGGTAAAAAACACTTATCAGTATGCAAGAAGAGACAGAGGAACATAAGTTTTAAAAATCTGCATATGGTCCCCCACCTCTTTTGATACCCAGCCATGATAAAATCAACAGCTGTGGGCTAGTATTCTCATACTAAGGACATCCATGGTTATTGGGCCCAACCCAGCCTAAAAATAGCAGTTTTCATCCACACAGAATTGTCACACTTCATCTGGCTCACCCCGATTTCTCTGGTGTGGTGGCAATCAGGGTAATAAGGGGTTAATGACAGCTCACAGCTGCCACTAAGCCCTTTATTAGTAATAGGAGGCGTGTATGAGGCCCCCATTACTAATTTGTAAGTCAAAAGAAATAAAACACAAAACATAGAAAAAAGCCTTTATTTGAAATAAAATACAAAAAAACACCCTCTTTCTCCTTTTTATTAATCCCCCAAACAACCAATTCCAATGTAATCCATACATGATCCCATGATAATTCCATCTCTGCTACATTACTGAAGGCACAACAAGCGGGCACAGAACATGAAAGCACTCTGTGGGCCTCAGGCAGAGAATGACTGAGCATTGCAATGAGCGGTGATGTCACTTAGTTTATTTATTTATATATAGCTGGAGGATCCCACGGTCCTTCACCTGTGACCGCAGGTGAATTGACATCAGGTTACATCATTAAACTCAGTAACCTCACCTCAGGTAAAGTCACTGAGTTCACAGACTTGCATTTGCTGGCAGAAAATTGTGGTTTTCTGGTAGGAGGTGCGAATGTGGTGCTGAATTGTCTGCACCAGATCTCAGCTCCAAATTTGCACCTTCTGATAGAAAACTGCTCCGAAACGGTATCAAAACCATTTTGTTTGCCAAGAGATGCAGATTTAGTACTGAAATTTATACACCACATTCCTGCACCAAATCTGCATCTCCTGGCAAAAACGGATCAAAAGCGCATGCATTATGATGCGGTTTTACTGCTTTTTTTGCGATTTGGTGCAGGAATATGGTGTATAAATTTCAACACCAAATCTGTATCTCTTGGTAAAAAAAGGAACAAAAATAAACCTCTTTCCCCTTTAGGAACCTGCTGCTAATCGTTATCCTTACTCCCTGTGTCCATATATGCCTGCATTTACCCTTGGTTGGTTGCTGGTGATAGAGCTACTCTTATGCTGTCCAGATTGCAAGCAGTTGGCTTGGCATCACCTGTGGAGACACATTGTTGCATGTTGCTGTACTTCTCCCAAAGTCATCCTGGAGACAAGTTGTCCATTTGTATTCCCCTGTTTGTTTACCCTGTGTGTTCTTTAGCACTTACTAGGGTTGACCAGTGCTCTTCCTGTCCGGTCATTTCCTAAGATCCATTTTAGGGTCATCCAGAGTCTAGATATCTTGCTCGAAGTGGTGCGGAACCTATCTAGCGAAATCAAGAGAGCCCGGGGCCAGCGGAAAGTTTTATCAGGATTCATCATCATCCTCTTCCTTAGAGACATTGGTCCCCTCTTTCCTCCCCTCCCTTTCATTGATTGCCTGGTATTCCCCCATACCTAAAGTGACAGTATTCATTGATGACAGATTTTACTAATGAATTGAGAATTTTGAGAATGACTGATCAAAACCAAAGGAGAAGGAAGTGGATATATCTGATAAGATCTATATGTGTCTAAAATATATATATATATATATATATATATATATATATATATGACGCCTTGGCCTATCAGGTCGTCACAGGGTATTGTTCAATCTGCCCTTCTGCATCATATCCATCTCCTCCTTGGTTATGGGTCCCTGACCTTTGGTGTTGCTAAGAACAAGCTAATCAAAATCCTAGGAACACTCTGCACCACACCCACCAGACTCACCAGTGGGTGGCCTGAAGTGAATAGGGCTGGCCACTAGGGGGGTTGGTAAAGGGGAGGTCAGGAGTGTTAGGAGACAGAGAAAGAGAGAGGACTGTAGTGTTGGAGGGGAAAGTGTGAGGAGGTCAGGAGCTGGGCTCCTCGTATACTAGGTGGGAGAGAGGGGAGCCAGCACGATCTGAAAATGGCATGCATCATATAAAAAGTGCAAATTCACAGATTTATTCCAACTGTACTGTAATATAAATGAGATTTTTAGCAAATAATTGATCAATTCTTTGAGCCACCCCTGCCAACATCACGGCAAATCTCAATAGGGGGGTCCTACACTATATTCTGTATTTCATGTGCCATGCGGCCTCCTAGATAAAGTTAAAAGTAGAACCATAATGATGCAAACATACCTGTAACCTGTATATATAACCGCTTCTATGTTGCAAAAGAGGCAATTGTGGATAGAGGCCAGCCCAGGTCCCAGCATGTGGAGCAAGCTCTACACATACCAGGACTATATCAGAACTGACCCTCCCAGTGCCAGACAGCAACCATTGATAAAGGCGGACCAGATCCAAGCATGGTGCTTAATCAGCAATGCCTGTGGAAAGGGTGAGGCAACTGAATGTGACAAGCTACCAAGAGGATGTAGATAGATAAAACCGGTCCTTTGAGCGCTAATAGATCTATTATCTCAGGTTTTCTTTGTGAATAATTATGCTTTATTTGTGACAATTAGATTAAAACAAATAAAGCTCTTGTTATCACAACGCGTTTCAGCAAGATAAACTTGCCATCATCAAGCTACCAAGAGGAGGAATATATTGCAAACCAAGATCAGGCATGTACTAGGAGGCAGACGTTGGTCTGAGCCTGGTAGGAGCTGGATCCCGGTTGCAGGGGATCGTGACAAGGGGCACGGACTGTCGAGGAGGACAGCTGGCGGCCTTGTGCCATCACCGGGCAGGGGCCAGGGCACGACGGGAAGTAGCTTCAGACGTTCTGGTAATTAACCCAACGAGGATGGAGCTTTCAAGATCCATTCTCCACCCACTCCAAAATCGGGGTACTAGCGCAACGAGGGGGATAGGACTTTCCCATTGCCTTGTCCAGAAAATCCCAAGCGTGAACCCTGAGAGCAAGCTCACTCCGTTAGCCATATGGGTGAGCAGGACCTGTTCAGCTCCAAGCCGAAAGGGACCAACTACAGAAAGTGTGCCAAGGTTAAGGTCACAGGCTAACAAGCAACACCAATGGGCACGGGATCCAGGCATGCTCCCTCCCTGCTGCAGTGGCATCAAGAACTTTAGTTTACTACGGTTGTCAGCGTCAGCATTATTGGACTGAGTGAGTACGCAATTAACCCTTACCGGCCCGTCGGCATTTCCACAGTACCTTCACCGAGTCCTGGGGCATCCTCCCTACCTGTGGAGGGGTTAAACACGTAGCTGCCCACTCCATCGCCACCGGGTACTCCTAACTGCAGCGGGGGTACTCTACCTTACCACACACCACGGGTGGCGTCATGAACTGTCCATACCATCCCCTGTACATAGCCCCCCCTTTATTGAGTGGCCGCATGACCCCTGTGTCCGGAGACCCTTCGAGCCACCGCGGATTCGGATCCGAGCAGCCCGGCTGCTGGCATTGGGGCGGCACATATATACATATATATATATATATGTATATATATATGTGTATATATATATATATATATATATATATATATATATATATATACAGTTGTACTCTACAGTTTACATACCATGGCAAATTGTTTACGTTCTTGGCCTTCTTTCAGAGAATATGAAAGATAGCACAGAATCTTTTTCTCCACTCATGGTTAGTGGTTGGGTGAAGCCATTTATTGTCAACTACTGTGTTTGCTCTTTTTAAATCATAATGACTACCAAAAACATCCAAATGACCCTGATCAAAACTTCCCCTAACCCAGTTCTTAATACCTTGTAGTAATACCTTCTAACATCAATGACAGCTTGAAAACTTTTGTGGTAGTTCTGTATGAGGCTCTTTATTTTCTCACATGGTAAAGCTGCCCATTCTTCTTGCCAAAAAATTCCATTTCCTGTAAATTCCTTGGCTTTCTTGCATGAACTGCACGCTTGAGTTCTCCCCAGAGTGGCTTAATGATATTGAGGTCAGGAGACTGATATGGCCACTCCAGAACCTTCACTTTGATCTGCTGTAGCCAACAGCAGGTCGACTTGACCTTGTGTTTTGGATCGTTGTCATGTTGGAACGTCCAAGTACGTGCTGTGCAACTTCCGGGCTGATGAGTGTAAATTTGCCTCCAGTATTTGCTCATAACGTGCTGCATTCATCATTCCTTCAACTTTGACTAAGTTTCCTGTGCCTTTGTAGCTCACACATCCCCACATCATCAGCAATCCACAGCCATGCTTTACAGTACGAATGGCGTTCCTTTCATCATAGAACTTGTTGACACCTCTCCGAATGTAACGTTTATGGTTGTGGCCAAAAAGTTTGATTTTGGTCTCATCACTCTAAATTACTTTGTTCCAGAAGTTTGGAGGCTTGTCTCTGTGCTGTTTAGCAATTTGTAGGAGAGATACTTTGTGGCATTTGCGCAGTAATGGCTTTATTGTGGCACCTCGACCATGCAGCCCATTTTTCTTCAAGTGCCTCCTTATTATGCATCTTGAAACAGCCACTTGGCTAGTTTTCAGTGAGCCCTGTATTTCAGCTGATGTTATTTGTGGGGTTTGTTTTGCATCCCGAACAATTTTCCTGGCAGTTGTGGCCAAAATTTTTGTTGGTCTACCTGATCGTGATTTGGTTTTTAGAGCCCCTGATTTTCCATTTGTTAATCAAAGTCTGAACACTGCTGACTGGCATTATTAATTTCTTGGATATTTTTTGTATCCTTTTCCTGTTTTATACAGTTCAACTATCTTTTCCTGTAGATCCATTGACAATTCTTTTGCTTTCCCCATGACTTACAATCCAGAAGTGTCAGTGGCTGGATGACCCTTGCAAGAGTGTTTGGATCCCAGAAACTCACTCAGCTTTTATGCACACACACTTATTACAAACAAACAGGTCACAGGTGAGGATGTTATGTTTATTAGCAATTCAAACCCATTTGTGTTAACTTCTGTGCATGCTACCAGGCCAAAATCACCAGGGTATGTGAACGTTTGATCAGGGTCATTTGGATGTTTTGGGTTGTCATTATGATTTCAAAAGAGAAAACACAGTAGTTTGACAATGAATGGCCTCACTCAACCACTAACCATGATTGGAAAAAAGATTTAAGGCCGCTTTACACACTGCGATATCGTTACCGATATCACTAGCATGTGTACCCGCCCCCATCAGTTGTGTGACACAGGCAAATCGATGCTCGTGGCGCACAACATCGTTCAGACCCGTCACACTACTTACCTGCCTAGCGACGCCGCTGTAACCGGCGAACCGCCTCCGTTCTAAGGGGGCGGTTCGTTCGGTGTCACAGTGACGTCACTAAGTGGGCGCCCAATAGAAGCGGAGGGGCGGAGATGAGCGGGACGAACATCCCGCCCACCTCCTTCATTCCTCATTGCCGGCGGCCGCAGGTAAGGTGAGGTTCCTTGTTCCTGTGGTGTCACACACAGCAATGTGTGCTGCCGCAAGAACGACGAACTACATCGTACACGCAGCAGCAACGATAATTGGTAATAGAGGGGCATGTCACCGATTAGCGATTTTGCATGTTTTTGCGACGATGCAAAATCGCTGATAGGTGTCACACGCAACGACATCGATAAAGCGGCCGGATGTGCGTCACAAATTCTGTGACCCCAACGACATCACTTGAGCGTGTAAAGCGGCCTTTAGTGTTATTCATATTCTTGGAAAAAAGGCCAAGGAAGCAAAAAATCTGTCGGGGTATGTACATTTTTGAGCACAACTGTAGTTCTTGTTTCCATATGTACTATTGTTTTTGAAACAAAATAAAATAAAATGACGATTACTCTTAAAGTAAAAATGTAGCCCAGTGTGGAAGTGCACAGAATGGCCTCAGATCTACCTTTTATAAGGCTTTGAAATGTTATACTTCAAAAACAGCATAAAACAAAATGTTCCTGTGGAAATTATTAAAATCTATGTTTTACGTAAATGTGTTAAAGGATTCTCTAGTGGTGAAGTGATTATCTATTTTATGTAAATTATTACTGTGGAAGAAGCTATTGTTTTCTTTGCTATCTCTTTAATTGTATATTGTATTCTCCTGACCAGACACCTGCATATCAATTAGCTTGCTAGTTACAAACTGTACATTTGTTGAGAGTCCTGCATTAGGCTTTTATAACAAACTATGGTAAATTTCAGAAATACAGAAGGCGCTCTAGATGCATGAAAAGAATCCAAGAAATTGTACAAACAGGTAAATTAAACAAAATAATTCAGGATAATTGACTTTGCAGTTAATTTTTTGTTTGCTTGGCATCTGTGAAAATATATCCACTTATCTTAAAGTCAAGATATTCCATTATTTAAAAATTAATATGAAGATTTTGGCTTTGCTTAATCCCAAGTAAAAATTTTGAGCTTACAGATTGCAATTGAGTAGGATTGCACTGTAGAAATAAATAATAATATTAAGACATTATAATGCATTTATGCAGTGCAATCCTACTCAATTGCAATTTGTAAGGTTCAAAAATACAATTCTCAAACGATTGCCACAACAGATGTGATGTCTGTGGTATTAAACATTACTGTGTCATTGCTGATGCAGAGCATTATTAACCCCTTAACGACCGCCGATACGCCTTTTAACGGCGACAAATTAGGGTACTTCTTCCAAACTGCCGCTTTTTAACGGCGGTCGGAAAAAAGGGTCTAGCGCCCCCCAGAGTCGGAAAATTTCCGGGGTCTCAGCTGCCAGGGGTAGCTGAGACCCTGGAGATCATGATTCAGGCCGTTTTTTCCGGTCCCCGCTCACCTGATGACCGGTATACACCGTATACCGATGAAATCCCATGCCCACTGTGCTTCTTTTCTCCGCAGCATACACTGACGTGTGGTGCAGCTTCCTGAGCCTCAGCATGTCAATTTATGCTGCGGGGACGAGAGTGTTCTCTGCAGGTAGAATAGAACTAAAGTCCACAGCAGCCTGAACCCAAATCCTGGGCATGGGCAGCTGCGTTCTCCCATGGACAACACTCACATCTCTGCAGGAAGGCTGACACTGTGTACTAGATGCCGTGTCGCTGGATCATGGCCACATAGCCTAACAGTGAGAATATTGTTCCTGCAGCAACATTTTTGTGAAGTACCTGTGGATTCAAAATGCTTACTATACTCCTGAATAAAATCCTTCAGGGGTCCAGTTTCCAAAATGGGGTCACTTGTGGGGGGTTTCTGATTTATAGGTACCCAAGAGGCCCTGCTAATGTGACATGGTGCGCACAATTTATTTCAACTTTTCCAAAATTCAAATGGTGCTTCTTCCATTCCAAGCCCTCCCATTTATCCAAACAGAGGTTTTTGGCCACATATGGGGTATCCCTGCGCTCACAAGAAATTTGATAAAAACCTGTGGGGTCCTTGTTTTGTTGTTGCCTCTTGAAAAAGGGAGAAATGTGATGCTAAAGAAACATTTTTGTGAAAAAAATGAAAATTTTCAATATGGCAACCTAAGCTTATCAAATTCTGTGAAGTATTCATGGATTCAAAATGCTCAATATACACCTAGATAAAAGCCTTGAGGTGTCTTGTTTCCAGAATAGGGTCACTTGTGGGGGACCTCCACTGTTTAGGCACCTTACGGGCTTTCCAAATGCACTTGCAAAAGTTCAGTCAAATGGCACTTTTTCCCTTCCGAGCCTTGCTGTGCACCCAAACAGTTGATTTCCACCACACATAAGGTATCAGCATACTCAGGAGAAATTGCACAATAAATTTTATGCTGCTTTTTTTCCTTTTACTCTTGTTAAAAAAAAAGCTATCTGGTTGAAGTAACAATTTTGTGGTAAAAATGTATTTTTTTTATTTTCACAGCTCAACATTATAAACTTCTGTAAAGCACCTGGGGGTTCAGGGTACTCACCAAACATCTAGATAAATTCCTTGACGGGTCTTTTTTCCAGAATGGGGTCACTTGTGGGGGACTTCTACTGTTTAGGCACCTCAGGGGCTCTCCTAATGCAACATGGTGTCTGCTATTGATTGCAGCCAATTTTGCAGTCAAATTGCACTCCTTCCCTTCCGAGCCCTGCTGTGTGCCCAAACAGTTGATTTCCACCACATATAAGATATCACCAAACTCAGGAGAAATTGCACAATAAATTTCATGGTGATTTTTTTCCTGTTACCCTTGTGAAAAAAAGCTACTTGGTTGAAGTAACAATTTTGTGGTAAAATTTTATTTTTTTATTTTCATGGCTCAACATTATAAACTTCTGTGAAGCACCTGGGGATTCAGGGTGCTCACCAAACATCTAGATAAATTCCTTGAGAGGCCTAGTTTCCAATATGGGGTCACTTGTGGTGGTTTTTTGCTGTTTACGTACCTTAGGGGTCCTCCAAATGCGACATGGTGCCCGCAATCTTTTTCAGCCAAATTTCCTTTCCAAAATTCAAATATTGCTCCTTTCGTTCCAAGCCCTCCCATTTGTCCAAACGAAGGTTTCAAACCACATGAGTGGTATCACCGCGCCCATAAAAAAGTGGGTAACAAACATATGGGTAAAATTTTTGGAATTACCTCTTGAAAAAGTGAGAAAATTGATGCTAAAGCAACATTTTTGAGAAAAAAATGACAATTTTCAATATGACAACCTAACGTTATCAAAATCTGTGAAGTACCTGTGGGTCCAAAATGCTCACTATACCCCTCAATTGAAGCCTTAAGGGATCTAGTTTCCAAAATGGGGTCACTTGAGGGGGGTTCCTGCTGTTTAGGTACCTTGGGGGATCTGTAAATGCAACATGGTGCCCTAAATCTGTTTCAGCCAAGTTTGCTTTCCAAAATTCAAATATTGCTCCTTTCGTTCCAAGCCCTCCCATTTACCCAAACAAAGGTTTCTGACCACATGTGGGGTATTGGCGCGCTCATAAGAAAGTGGGTAACAAAGTATGAGGTCCAATTTTTGGTGTTACCTCTTGAAAAAGTAAGAAAATTAGTAAAATTAGGTAAAATGTTAATTTTTATTTTTTTTCATTCCACATTACTTTAGTTCCTGTGAAGCACCTGAAGGGTTAATAAACTTCTTGGATGTGACTTTGAGTACCTTGAGGGGTGCAGATTTTAGAATGGTGTCACTTTTGGGTATTTTCTGTCACGTAGGCCTCTCAAAGTCACTTCAAATGTGATGTGGTCCCTAAAAAAATGGTTTTGTAAATTTTGCTGAAAAAATGGGAAATTGCTGATGAACTTTGAACCCTTCTAACTTCCTAACCCCAAAAAATGTTGTTTCAAAAATTGCGCTGATCTAAAGTAGACAAGTGGGAAATGTTATTTATTAACTATTTTGTGTGACATAACTCTCTGGTTTATGGGCATAAAAATTAAAAGTTTGAAAATTGCAAAATTTTAAATTTTTTTCTCAAATTTTAGATTTTTTCACAAATAAAATAAAAAAATATCATCCAAAATTTACCTCTAACATGAAGTCCAATATGTCATGAAAAAACAATCTCAGAATCACCGGGATCCATTGAAGCGTTCCAGAGTTATTGCCTTATACAGGGACACTGGTCAAAATTACAAAAAATGGCCTGGGCATTAAGTAGAAAACTGGCTTCGTCCTTAAGGGGTTAAATAAATAATATGAATCATTGTTTGGTAGAGATATCCTTACAACTTAAAAAGAGGTTCTGCAGCAACTAGTAATAAGCATTAGTTCTAAGCTAGCTAATACAGCACCATATAAAATGGGCTGCTCGATGGCTCAGTCATTAGCACTGTAGTAGAGATGAGAGGATATTTTGATATTCAAATTTGCTAGCTTCCATTAATTTTCCCCACAAATTTGATTCCCAGAAAAAAAAAAACTTTCTCAAATCTCAACACTGAAAAGCTTGTAATTGCTCAGAAAATAAGCATTGATTAAATTATGCAATGCAAGACTAACCATAAGAGGTTACACACTGGAGAAGAGAGAGAGAGGATCCCACTGACCAAAAGAGCTTACACTCTACAGAAGAGAAAGACTTACCAAGTGACTCTGGAGATGGATAACGACTTTGCCATATAAACTGTGCTCCACTGGGAACCAATGATCTGTGATGGCCCCAGTACTGACCAAAACTGTACAAAAAAATGATCATCCGCTAGCTGAGGAGCATTATGGGGAATCTTGAGCAGCCACACAAAAAGACATTTGTTTTCTGATGCTTCAACAGTGTGTAAAATTTTTCAAACCATATATCGAATGTCAAAATGCAATTCTCACCTACCAGCACCCATCTGGAATACCTATGCTATCTGCACTTCATTTTACTAAGTATATTTTATATAGCATTAATGCAGTTTAAGTGTCATACATTCTATGTTTGTATATCTCTTGGTGCTTTCAGAGTGCTGCTGTATCCCTTTGATTGTGTTTCAAGTAATTTTAGCAGTTAGTACCTGTCAATACATGCTATATTTGGAGATGCAGTTTTTTTTTGTATTTGCAGTATATATTTAAAGTGTAGACAGCCTCCTATTTTGACTGTGCTCTCCGCCCATCAGCCACAGGGTGGTTTTAACCGCTTTAGGACCGCCGACGGTATATAGACGTTTGCTTCTGCTTGGATTTGTGCAGATTCGACTTTTATCAACGGTCTGCATTCGGGAGGGGATCGCGACCCCCTGCGTGCTGCCATCACTGGGTTTCAGGTGCAGAACGGTATTTTTTCCCTGAGACATCACCAGGATCTGATTGCATCAAGTCCTGGTGATGTTAACCCTTTGCAATGGTGTATCTGCTGTGATCAATAGTGATCATGGCACATAGACGTTTCAGAGGTACAGAGAGCTGCTTCTCTTACCTCTCCCGGGTCTCCTGTGTCCCGATCACACAGGACCTAGGGTTGTCATGGTAACCGGAGGTCACATAACTCTGGGTCTGCCATCTATGATGGCCTGTGAGATCCAGCCTGCAGCAGGGTCTGACAGGCGATCTGTGGCCTGACACTGCCAGTATAAAGCATTGCTGGGCTGCTGCTACTACTGCATGACAATGCATTATACCAGCGATCAGACTAAGAAAAGTGAAAAGTAAAAAGTAAAGAAAAGTAAAAAACAAATTGTAAAATGTAAAAAAAAGACAAAAAAAATTATACCCAAAAATACATTTATTTAAAAAAAACAAAAATAAACAGAAAACAGTGCACATATTTGGTATCACCACATCCGGCCCGACCTGATCTATGAAACTGTCACACTATTTAACCCCTTCAGTGAACAGTTTTAAAAAAATGCATCAAGAGCACCCACTGACCCTCTTGTCTTCATACCCCTCCCTATGGAAACTGGTCTGGTTTAACATTAATGGTTGTGTATTGAGTTATTTTGAGGACACACACAATTTACAGTAGCTGTACACTGACTAACCATAAATCAATAATTAGAAGTGCAAAACATGAAAAACAAAAGAAACTCCTAAAATTCAAATTTTAATGTTATCCGATTAAAAGGGAAGGGAATCTTCCAACACCAAATCATAAATTTCCTTCAAATTTGAGTAAATATCAATATTAAGAAACTACAAGGGAGGGGGAGGGGATTTGACCCTTACAATGCCCTAAATACACCCCTTCCTTGCCGCGGAGGTCGACGTCCTAAGAACCTGCGCAATTGGCGCCCCCGCTCTACGTCGACTATCCCTCCTGGCCCTAATATGGCCCTAGGAATTGTGAGGTGATGGTACTGTGAAGGATAAACACATTCAAACGAACCAAATTACAAGATATAATATAGATGATATCAATAACCTATGACCAATGTAATTAATTGGAAACATAAAGGGGTACAATGACCCAGAAACCCACTCAAATAACTGCAGCAGTCCCTAAGCGAAACCACCCGATGCGTTTCCCCTCATCTATCTAAGGTTCTTCAGGAGTGGAATGAAAAGTTAGTTCATAGAAAAAAGAGGTTAATGAATGCTGGTGGTCCCAAAAACACTAGAATCAGAATAATGCTAGAGTCTGTATAAAACAATCACGGTGGGACTATATTTAATAGCTGGATAAGCCTCAAACCGTGCAATACAGATACCCTGATTACCACCAGGTAGCAGGGGTTAACCACAAATGCAAATGCATATACTTGTAAAAACAGACTCCAAACATATAAGGCCAGATAAGAACCAAGGCTTCAACCACTTATCTCATAGGCCTCCGTGTTCACCAGATAAGGGACCTTCCTCAAGGGAATCCCCGGATAAAGAACGGACCCAGCGTCTCCAGAATAGCGATCATTCAATCCCTCAACTCCTCATACTATAGCCCAGATGTGGCCTGCAGCAATGAGGATGTAGGTTCAAGGGGCAAGAGAACCGCCCCCCTATGAGTTACAGCTTATGAACGCTTACCTCACACAGAACCACCTGCAGCGAGTTGTCAGTTAACCCCTTCGTAACTTCACGTCCAAAAAACATGTCCACCACCAGGTGTCAGGTTTCCGGGTTTTCCAGTTCTCTTTTGAAAAAGCTTGCCCTCGGTTAACATGGAGTTTACTGTTCTGTTGCCCTACTTCCTGTCCAGCTGCTTAAAAGGCCGCCTCTAAACCTAGTCCAGTGCCTGAGTATACTGCTTGCTGTGTGCTCCTGCCTTGCTACTTCTAATTCCTGATTGCCTTTGGATCCTCCTGAAAGACTACCGACCGACTCTGGACCATACCCGGTTTCTTCAAGCTGTGCCCGGACTCCGTCTGCCGTCTGTGGTCAGCACTTCTGCCCGGTTCCTTCCGGTTCGTAACCACTCTGGACTATCATCCCGTACGGACACTTCTGGACTTTACCACTTGCCCCTTGTGTCCCGGCTGCTGCGCATTTAGGCCTTCCGGGGTGATTGCCGGACAGTCCCTGTATAGGGGTTCGCTCTGGTGGTCTCCCTGGGGGAGTCCGGTGCGTGGCCCCGGGAATTCCCTTCGCTCCGTTTTGGGAAAGTATTTCGTGTGTTTGTTCCGTTGTGTACCTACCGTGGTTACGTATTATAAACATCTTGTACCAAGAACTCGTCTCTGGTTGTCATTGCCCTAACGCTATCGAAATCCTCAGAACATACAATAGTATTACATTATACTCAGGCCATAAGAGGATTTCGCTGGGGCAATGACTGAGACACGAGTAGATCAGCTCTTTTCCATGATTAACTCCTTACAGCAGGAGATGGAGGCGGTACAAACTAAACTTAGAGATGTGGAGGCACAGCTGGGCCATGATCACCAGGTACTGGGTCCGGCTATTCAGGATTTGCAAGTCAGAGTGGAGGCTCAGGAAGCCGTACCCACTACGTCCGTATCAGCTGCCGGTATGCCTAGGTTACCCCCATTCCGTTTCAATGGTGATCGTAGTCAGTTCCGTGGATTTGTTAACCAATGTATACTGTTTTTTGATGTACATGCTGATTATTACCGTTCTGACCGGTCAAAAGTGTTATGTATAATCATGTTATTAACCTCACGAGCACTGGCTTGGGCTAATCCTATGATAGAGAATCGGGACATCCGTTTAAATCACCTGGATGACTTTCTGACCGCAATGGCGCAAATGTTTGATGATCCGAATCGCCGTGCTACCGCTGAATCGGCTCTCCTTTCCTTACGTCAGGGAAAGCGTTCTGTCGTTGAATACGCCACTGAGTTCAAGAGGTTAGTGGTAGACACTGACTGGGGAAACAATGCATTATTGTCTGTTTTCAGAAAAGGTTTGTCCGGTACCATCAAGGACGAGTTAGCTCGTTCCGAATCTCCAGGGGATTTTGAACTGTTTCTCCAGCACTGTGTGCGTATTGATACCCGCTTGACGGAACGTAGACAGGAAAAATGGGCAGCTGTAAACCGTGTAAACAACTTTTCATTTCCTTCCAGAGAACCCGCTCTCAGGACGCCACGGGAGGCCGAGGACGTTCCTATGCAAGTGGACTCTCTGCAAAAGCGAGAGACCAACGAACGTCGTGAACACCGGCTCCGTGAGCATTTGTGTTTCTATTGCGGTCAATCGGACCATTTCTTGATCGACTGCCCGAAACGTCCAAATCGCCCAAATAAGGTATTGGCAGCCATGGCAGAGTGTGACAACACGGACGCAGAGTCCGATATCTCTGAGGCAAGTGGACACTTGGATGCGGTATTTCCCTTGACTGTAATGTCAACCTCACCGAAGGACTCAGAAGGGAAATATACCCATTGCTCGCTTCCCATTCAGATCCGGTGGGAGGGACAGCTAATACCTACCTCTGCAATGATAGACTCTGGGGCAGGGGGAAATTTCATGGACTCTTCTTTTGCCAGGAAACACGGTATCCAGACTCAGCAAAGATCCTCACCGGTTACCATGGAGACGGTAGACGGATCTCCGTTAATCTCTGGACCAGTTGATCGGGAAACCGTACCGCTAGAATGCGTGATGAAGCCAGGTCAGCAGGAGACCCTTGTTTTCATGGTAATTTCTTCTCCTCATTTTCCGATTATTTTAGGTATTCCGTGGCTACGGTCTACAAATCCTGTCATCGATTGGGAGACTAAGGAAATATCCTTCCCACCGCAGAGTGGTCCGACCATTAGTCCAACTGTTCCGGTCCCAGTAACACCGAATGCGGAGGGCACTGTACAGGTACCTGTTTTACCCCCGGTTTATCATGACTTCGCTGATATATGCGACAAAAGAAAAGCCGATCGGCTTCCCCCGCATAGACCGTATGATTGCCCCATAGACTTACTCCCAGGGGCGGAGATCCCGTTTGGTCATGTCTACCCGTTGGCGGCCCCTGAGCTGGAAGCACTAAAAGAGTACATTGATGAAAGCCTAGCCAAGGGATTTATTCGCCCGTCTACCTCACAAGCAGGGGCACCCATCTTTTTCGTGAAAAAGAAAGAGGGAACTCTGAGACCCTGTATTGACTACCGGGAACTGAATAAAATAACCATCCGGAACCGGTATCCGTTACCGTTGATTCCTGAGCTATTGGAGAGGGTCCAACAGGCAAAAATATTCACTAAATTGGATCTCCGTGGGGCATATAATCTACTTCGCATACGTCCCGGAGACGAGTGGAAGACCGCGTTCCGATGTCGGTATGGACATTTTGAGTACCTAGTGATGCCTTTTGGACTTTGTAACGCTCCCGTGGCTTTCCAACATCTAGTTAATGATATTTTTAGGGATATAATGGACCAATTCATGGTGATTTATCTGGACGATATCCTAATCTTTTCTGATTCCCTACAGGAACACCAGGAGCACGTCAAGACCGTACTTACCCGTCTGAGGGAGAACCACCTGTACATTAAACTGGAGAAATGCGAATTCCATTGCTCACAAATACAATTCTTAGGTTATGTCATCTCTCCTCAGGGACTGAACATGGAGTCTGGCAAGATACAAGCAATTCTAGACTGGCCGGAACCGGGAAACATCAAAGAGGTACAACGCTTTGTCGGTTTTGCCAACTTTTACCGACGCTTTATCCGTAACTTTTCAGAGATCGTTCGTCCCATCACTCTGTTAACCAAGAAAGGACAGAAGTTTGTGTGGTCCACCCAGGCCCAGGAAGCTTTCCATCGTCTCAAGGTTTGTTTTACCTCAGCGCCAATATTAGTACATCCGAATCCCGCACTTCCCTTTATCGTGGAAGTCGACGCTTCCGACTATGCATTAGGGGCCATCCTTTCTCAAAGGACTTGGGACAAGAGTCTCTTGCATCTGTGTGCTTTCTTTTCCCGCCGGTTGTCCCCTGCAGAAAGGAACTATGACATTGCGGACAAGGAATTGTTGGCGATTATTTCAGCTTTTAAGGAATGGAGACACCACTTACAGGGAGCCGCGCAGCAAGTGATAGTACTCACAGATCATCGTAATCTGGAATTTCTTAAGTCTGCCAGGTGCCTGTCTCCACGGCAAGCCCGTTGGAGCCTATTCCTTAACCAGTTCAATTTTATCGTTACATACCGTCCAGGTTCACGTAATGGGAAAGCCGATGCCTTGTCCCGAATCCACGCCGTGGACTCCGTGCCTGGAACCCCGTCTCAGACCGTGTTATCGGATGCCAATTTCGTTGGAGTAATCCAGGACCAGGACTTGTGGAAGGACATCAAGCTGGCCTATGATGGTGACGTATTTCTTGCTGCCCCCCCGAATGATGTAACTCTTGTTCTTCGGAATGGTGTGTGGTTGAGAGAGCGACGCATTTATGTCCCGGAGGCCGTAAGACTTCGGGTTCTCAAGTTGGTCCATGACTCCGTGTTGGCTGGTCATAGGGGGGTACAGAAGACGCAGGAATTTCTGAGCCGTTTTTTCTGGTGGCCTACCTGTTTAAAGGATGTAAAGGACTATGTCCACTCATGTGTGGTTTGTGCCCGGTGCAAGGTCCCTCGTGTGGCTCCTACGGGACTCCTCCAACCGTTACCCGTGCCATCTCGCCCTTGGGGGTCTATCTCAATGGATTTTATTGTGGAGTTGCCAGTCTCAGGCGGTCACAATACCATTTTAGTGGTGGTGGATCGGTTGACAAAAGCTGCTCACTTTATTCCGTGTACCGGTCTTCCCTCAGCCGCAGAGACAGTGGATTTGGTTATCCAGAACGTATTCCGATTGCATGGGGTACCAGACGAGATCATCTCTGATCGGGGCGTGCAGTTCACGTCTAGGTTCTGGAAGGGGTTTTGTACGGCACTCCAGATTGATGTCTGTTTGTCTTCTGCATACCATCCTCAGACAAATGGGCAAACCGAACGGACTAATCAAACCCTGGAACAATACCTTCGATGTTATGTCAGCCATCTGCAGGACGATTAGTTGAAGATACTTCCATTGGCGGAGTTCTCGTATAACAACACTCAGAGCAGCTCCACTAAGGTAACGCCCTTTTTTGCTAACTTGGGTTACCATCCGAATGTTTTGCCTAGGTCACCGGTTGCGGTTTCGGTGCCAGCGGTGGAAGACAGAGTGACGGAGCTACGACAAAATCTGGAGATTCTAAAGGACACTGTGGCTACGGCTCAGGAGCGTTACAAGAGGTCGGCAGACACTCACCGGAAACCGGCACCCATGTATAAGGTAGGGGACTCTGTATGGTTATCCACCAAAAACCTGAAATTGGGTGTTCCTTCGCAGAAGCTGGGACAAAAATTCATCGGTCCGTTTAAGATCACCGGGATCGTGAGCCCTGTGGCCTGTCGGCTGCGGTTACCGCACCATCTGAAGGTACACCCGGTCTTTCATGTTTCTCTCCTCAAACCCGTTTCTCCTAATACGTTTCATGGTCGTGTCGTGCCTCCTCCTCCGCCTGTGATGGTCACGGCGAGGAGCAGTTCGTGGTTGAGGACATTATTGACTCTCGGCTCCATCATCGTCGGCTTCAGTATCTGGTACGTTGGCAGGGGTACGCCCCCGAGGACGATTCCTGGGAACCGGTGGGTAACATTCGGGCACCCCGGAAGATTGCTCAGTTTCATCGCCGGTACCCGGACAAGCCAGGCCCTGATCCGTCCTGAGGCCGTTTCTGGGGGGGGGAGTAATGTCAGGTTTCCGGGTTTTCCAGTTCTCTTTTGAAAAAGCTTGCCCTCGGTTAACATGGAGTTTACTGTTCTGTTGCCCTACTTCCTGTCCAGCTGCTTAAAAGGCCGCCTCTAAACCTAGTCCAGTGCCTGAGTATACTGCTTGCTGTGTGCTCCTGCCTTGCTACTTCTAATTCCTGATTGCCTTTGGATCCTCCTGAAAGACTACCGACCGACTCTGGACCATACCCGGTTTCTTCAAGCTGTGCCCGGACTCCGTCTGCCGTCTGTGGTCAGCACTTCTGCCCGGTTCCTTCCGGTTCGTAACCACTCTGGACTATCATCCCGTACGGACACTTCTGGACTTTACCACTTGCCCCTTGTGTCCCGGCTGCTGCGCATTTAGGCCTTCCGGGGTGATTGCCGGACAGTCCCTGTATAGGGGTTCGCTCTGGTGGTCTCCCTGGGGGAGTCCGGTGCGTGGCCCCGGGAATTCCCTTCGCTCCGTTTTGGGAAAGTATTTCGTGTGTTTGTTCTGCTGTGTTTGTTTAGTTGTGTACCTACCGTGGTTACGTATTATAAACATCTTGTACCAAGAACTCGTCTCTGATTGTCATTGCCCTAACGCTATCGAAATCCTCAGAACATACAATAGTATTACACCAGGGTCCGTTCTTTATCCGGGGAATCCGTTGAGGAAGGTCACTTATCTGGTGAACACCGAGGCCTATGAGATAAGTGGTTGAAGCCTTGGTTCTAATCTGGCCTTATATGTTTGGAGTCTGTTTTTACAAGTATATGCATTTGCATTTGTGGTTAACCCCTGCTAACTGGTGGTAATCAGGGTATCTGTATTGCACGGTTTGAGGCTTATCCAGCTATTAAATATAGTCCCACCGTGATTGTTTTATACAGACTCTAGCATTATTCTGATTCTAGTGTTTTTGAGACCACCAGCATTCATTAACCTCTTTTTTCTATGAACTAACTTTTCATTCCACTCCTGAAGAACCTCAGATAGATGAGGGGAAACGCGTCGGGTGGTTTCGTTTAGGGACCGCTGGAGTTATTTGAGTGGGTTTCTGGGTCATTGTACCCCTTTATGTTTCCAATTAATTACATTGGTCATAGGTTATTGATATCATCTATATTATATCTTGTAATTTGGTTTGTTTGCATGTGTTTATCCTTCACAGTACCATCATCTCACAATTCCTAGGGCCAGGAGGGATAGTCGACGTAGAGCGGGGGCGCAAATTGCGTCTGTACACTGACTACTTTACATTATTTGAAAGTGTCCACTGAATGTGGGGAAGAACGTAGTTGTGAAATTAACTCTCCATGTGTCTTTCATTAGTACCACATGCTCTTCCAGCCATTCATAAATATATCCCAACTATTTTGAGATCTGTTATTGCCATCAATTTCTAAGTTATTATTAGTTTTTTAAATTGAATGGAAAATGTGTAACTTTTAACTTCTGATCTGTATTTTATGTTGTGAAGAAAATAAAGCTATAAGAAATTTCCAAATCATTGCATTGTTATTTTCTTTTCACACATCATCTCAACTTTTTTGGAATTGGGTTAGTACTAATTAGATTTAAAAACCATATGTAGGCCACTCATGGCTACCGTTCCATAAATCCTCATAGTCTATAACGTTTCTCTGACTACTCCCATTCATTTCACTGCTGTTAAAAATGCACACCATGGAAGTGTGTGCCTCCAATAAGGTTGCCCCCCCCAAAGTTTTGAAAAATGAAAAATAATTAAAAAGACTAATAAGTACATAATTTATAATCTGCATAATGACACCTAATTAAAAGATATAAAATTATGGCGTTCCCTTTAAACATCTTTCACATTTGCTATTTATTGGGCTAAGCAACGGACATAATAGGCAGTCAAGGTCATTTTTTAAATAAATTTTACTCCATTTCAGAAAGATAATTTTATCACGGTTATCTCTTTAATAAATTTACATATTCCTAGGATTTAACACAAAGGTAAAATTTAATTCAATACAATGAAATAAATGAATTCCAGCCAAAAAAGATTGCTTAAGTCCCATAAATCACACACAAGACGTCTTATCTGTAGAAACGGCATGTCTTATACAGCATTTGTATTAAAAAAAAAAACAATAAAAATGTTTTTTCTTTTCTTTAAAATATAGCACAACTCATCTTTTAATAAGACTCCAGGACATAGCCGAATTATAACAATTTTGACTTTTTCCTCAATTTAAAAGCTGTGATCCATAACGATATTTAAGACAAATTGTGAATCCTTTATTTCCCAGATGGCCCTTTTAAGTTCATCTTCCTCTCATTTGAAAGTTGAAATTCCGATTTAAGTCTGTAAACTGACTGGAGTACTGAGTCCCTCATGAAATAAATATGAAAGGCTTGTTTGCTCAGCAAGCCAACATAAACCTCTCTGGGCATTAGACGAGGTTATCAAAGTCCCATCTGAATGTTCATGTTTGGAAACTACATCTTTTTATATAAACTGGCTGACAATGTTTTTTCCCCTCTCGCATTATTTTGTGAATGAAAAATATCCCTACATAAAGGGTAGTTATCTTTATAGATGGGTATTGTTTAAAAGTGTTTGCAAAAACAAGCACTTTTTGCAATTTACTGTGTATTAAAATTTGCAGCTGTTCTTGAGATTTATACTTTTCTTTACAGACCATTGCCTAAGAGACCAACCACCGCTGCTGCCTACCGGTGGAGGCTGAACATGCGCAATAACTAAAAGCTCCATCATAAACATTGCTTTCAAGCTGACCAGGATTGTTGAAGTGCTCTGTCCTAGCTAGATTCAAGGCACGGCTTATAATCTAGACTGCAGAGGTGGTCCAGCGCCAAGGCAGCAAGCTTTAAACAAAGGAAAATAAAAAAAGGAAAATTTTAATAAACTGCAAATTTAAAAAATGATTGTACTAGCCAGCAATACCCAGTTATGAAGACGGGAATAACCCTTTAACTGCTGACAAGTCTAGTGAGTATCATGTCACACAATGTTCTAGATCATTTCACACAATATCTATCTATCTATCTATCTATCTATCTGTCTGTCTATCTATGTATCCAACTATCTATCTCTGATAAACAGGCAACATCCTGATGCACAGCTTTAGGAATATGAGTTAAAAATTAACCCTGAAGTATGGAGAGTAAGTATAAGGGTCTCACAAGAGCATATGCTTATACATTAGACAAGTGCTATGCAATGTTATTTAATGTGGTACTACGAGTACTGATCAATGTTTTTTTCTCATGCCAATTCAGTTGACACTCCCCCATTCAAATACATGGGTGCGTGGAATTCATTGGAGTGCACTTGGATGACATCCAAGTGCAGTCTGATTTCTGGGGACTCATACAATGGAAAAAAAGTAGAAATTTTAATCAGGGTTAGATAAGAGTGTCAATTTACACTCGTGTAACCCTGATCTAAGGCTAGGGTCATATAAGGAGGTGTACTGTTTGCTGTTGCGTTTCATGCTGTCATGCCGGCTTACTAGGGATGCCAGCGTCCCTCTGTACCTTGTGCAGTGTACCTGCTTCCCTCTTCTCTGCTGTCTACGTATAAGTGCAGTCCCTGGCTGTTGTTCAGTTAACCATTGTCCTGCTGTGCTTGGGTACCTGTGTATTCAGGGACCGGCGTATCCAGTTGCTGACCATCACCTTGGACTCCAGCCTGGTTCTGTATTTGTGTTCCTGCCATGTGATGTACCCGTAGTCCCGCTGTGTTATCTGATATCCTGCTGTGGGATGTACCCGTAGTCCTACTGTATCCCGTGAATAAAGTCGTGTTTATATGTTACCTGAAGTCTGGAAGTAATTGCTGTGCTGATGTCACTCTGCTTGGCGTGCCCACACCACCCTGCTGCGGTCCATGCTTATTGTTCCTGTGCCGCCCTGCTGTGGTCTTTGCCTGCTGTCCCCGTTGTCTGGTGTCTGATGACCTCTGCTTGATGTCTGGAGCCTTACCCAATGTCCGGGGTCTAATAACCTCTGCTTGATGTCTGGAGCCTGACTCGATGTCCATGACCTGTGCCTGAGGACTTGTACCTGAGGTCCTATTCCTGGTGTTTTGTGTCTGCTGGTGTTTACTCTGCCTGTTCCTCTTCAGGACTTTGCTCTGAGTTCTGCCGTCATCCTCACCTGCTCAGCTGCCACAGTCCCGGTTGCCTGCCCCAGGAGTAGCACCTCGCATCCCGCCGTGCGGCGTGTGCTTTGTCAAGTCCCTCCCTATGCTAAAGGGTAAGTTAGGATTTCCTCCTGACGATATCAATTGCATTGCTGTATTGTTATGTGAATTATGTCTTGCGTCTTTGTAAATAATGTGATATGTGAATTGTGATTTAATGTAGTAATGCAACATATAATGTACAGTAAGATTATGGTTGTTGGACTATAGTGTGAGAAACAGTTAATTGTTGGAACTAGCCCGCAATGTGACTGGAAGGGGTAGTTCACAGGGAAAGAGATGATTTTATTCTAGAAGGGAAGTGAAGACTCAGTGTGTGGCAGCAACAGTTGTGTAGCCTGAAGATTGTGAAGCCTGCTGGGACAAGAGAAGAAGAAAGGGGACCAACATTGAGATAGTGTGATCATGAAGTGGTGACTGAGACACAGAGCACAGTACTTCATCTAGTCTAAAGACTGACCTTCCTATACAGTGACTCCCAGGCACAAAGGTTCGGAAGACAAAATTCTAGCAACAGGGTCCCAGGTTACTTACACCTTAACTGTAACGGGCTGAGAGGTACAGGTGCGTAAGCAAAGTTGACTTTTCTGGGCAGAGTCTATCTAAACATCAATGAGCTAAAAGCTCTACTTTGACCATCTTTGCAAACCTACTGTCTTCCTCCTCTATGAGGTGAATAGATGTGGAGCTGCAGAAAGTAAAAAAAGATTATCTTGATTTGGACTGTAGTACTATGCTGGGTTGTGCTGGGACTCATAAGACTAGTAAGAATATGTTTGAATATGCTTTGTACATCTGAAACAAACTGTAAGTTATGTACCCGCTATCTCGTGTATGTAGTTGATGAAGCAAAACCGTTGAATAAAATCTCATTTAAATTGAACTGGTGGTCTCCTTGTCAGTACGAGTCATCAACTTGTCCTTGTCAGCTGATACTATTGGCATCATGCGGCCTACATGAACGTACTGTCCACACAGCAAAAGTCCACACATCCAGCCATGACCGTGTCCTCCTTGTAGTGTGACGGAGAGTCAGGAATCCACACCTCGCCCACGACTACCACCCAGCAGCACTCAACAGTCACACTACAGTATAAAAAAATTGTTCCATTCTTATACAGAAAATTGGGACAATTTTTTCTCACATGTCATCCGTGTGCTGTCTGTGTGCAGTCCATGTGCAAACTGCTTTTTAACTCATCAGCTATTAATCATTCCCAGGAGGAGTTATAGTTTCCTATGCTATAGAATTGTAATTTAGCTATAAAAATCGAATATTAAATTGTAGCTCCGTATCGTACCTCATTTTTTTCTCGCACCCGTTCAATTTCGGAGTGATATTGCAGCATGCTGCGATTTTTTTCAGAAAGATTCTGTCAGTGAAAAAAATCAGTCATCAGCACTGTCCCATTGAATAACATTGGTCCAAGTGCTATCAGATAAAAAATCAGAAAAAACTCGTTCGATTTATATTCTTGTGTCACCCTACCCTAAGGATGAGTCTAGTTTCAGTATTCTCTGAGGTGACTAATTAACTTGAATGGGTGTGTGCCATCAGAATTGTGTTGAACTCCAACTTCCAAAGCTGCACAAAAATGTTGCTCCCTTTGCCATTTTCAATCCAGAATCTTGCAGCTATGCCAAAATGGGTGGAACTAAGGTATGACGAGCAGGGCCGGCCTGAACCTGAATGGCCCCCTGTGCAAAACTGCCCTTTGGTGCCCGCCCCACTGATTTTTTTACCCAGTTTCCAGGAAACAAATAAGGACCAGAGGCCATTTTTTTTATATCCTAAGAAAATTGATTTCTTCAAATCTATATATATAATTGCCTTATTCTGTCTGTCTGTCTGTCTTGCTCCAAAATTGTGTCACCGTGACAGTGTCACCGTGACAGTGTCGTTAGCGTGACAACTGTCGGATTGGCCGTTGGGCTCGGTCTGGCCCCGCCCCTCCCCATGGATTGTCCGCTCGCCTCGGCCTGGCCCCGCCCCCCACATGTATTAGCCGCTCTGGGCTCGGCCTGGCTCTGCCCCCCCACGGATTGGCCGCTCGCCTCGGCCTGGCCCCGCCCCCCGCATGAATTGGCCGCTCGCCCCGACCCTCCGCATGCATCGACCACTCGGCCACACCCCTTCCCCCGAATTCAAACGAAGCCCCGACTCCCCCAGCCCAGACATAACCTTGCGATGCTGGGATCGTGACGGAGCCGATGTACGCTGGTAACCATGATACACATCGCGTAACTATAGGAAGCGCTTCATATCATGGTTACCAGCGTACACCGGTGCGGTCAATAATGAAGTGTCATGCAGCGGTGAAAGAGTTAAAGACACTGCAAGACACTTCATTATAGGCAGCGGGCACCCCCAGAAGAGAGAAGACAGAAGAAAGAAGACCCCACAGTCATACTCACCAGACGCCGACCGGGAGCAGGTGAGCGCATCAAGGTCCTGCAGTGGCGGAACACACACACACGCACACACATAAGAACAGACACACACACATCAGATCACACTCACTCACTCTCACACATATCAGATCGCATCCACACACAACATCCAGTGATATTGCTTACTTCTCGGCGGCGATACTGTGTGTGCAGTAACCTTCCAGGACCTGCCGGAGGATCACATGGCCGGAAGCATGTGGTATCTCCGGATGTTGTTAGTGTGTGAGCGCGTATGTGCGATATCGTCAGTATGTGTGTGTGTGTGTGTGTGCGTGCGTGTATGCGATCAGATGTCTGCGTGTATGCGATCGGATGTGTGCGTGTATGCGATCGGATGTGTGCGTGTATGCGATCGGATGTGTGCGTGTATGCGATCGGATGTGTGAGTGTCGGAAGAAGGCAGAGGAGCACGGCGTGCAGCACAGCTGCTGGGACCGTCCACCGGAGGGCACAGGGAGAAGTGGGGTGTGAGTGTATGCGATCAGATGTGTGCGTGTATACTGTCTGATGTGTGACTGTGGAGCACGATGGGGAGTGCGCAGCATGGGGGATGGAGCATAATGGGGGGTGCGCAGCATGGGGGATGGAGCACGATGGGGGGTGCGCAGCATGGGGGATGGAGCACGATGGGGGGTGCGCAGCATGGGGCATGGGGGATGGAGCACGATAATGGGTGCGCAGCATGGGGGATGGAGCACGATGGGTAGTGCGCAGCATGGGGGATGGAGCACGATGGGGGGTGCACAGCATGGGGGGTGCGCAGCATGGGGGATGGAGCACGATGGGGGGTGCGCAGCATGGGGGATGGAGCACGATGGGGGGTGCGCAGCATGGGGGATGGAGCACGATGGGAGGTGCGAAGCATGGAGGATGGAGCACGATGGGGAGTGCGCAGCATGGGGGATGGAGCACGATGGGGAGTGTGCAGCATGGGGGATGGAGCACGATGGGGAGTGCGCAGCATGGGGGATGGAGCACGATGGTCAGTGCGCAGCATGGGGGATGGAGCACGATGGGGAGTGCGCAGCATGGGGGATGGAGCACGATGGGGGGTGCGCAGCATGGGGGATGGAGCACAATGGGGGTGTGCAGCATGGGGGGTGCGCAGCATGGGGGATTGAGCACGATGGGGGTGCGCAGCATGGGGGATGGAGCATGATGGGTGGTGCGCAGCATGGGGGATGGAGCACGATGGGGAGTGCGCAGCATGGGGGATGGAGCATGATGGGGGTGCGCAGCATGGGGGATGGAGCACGATGGGGGGTGCGCAGCATGGGAGATGGAGCACGATGGGGGGTGCGCAGCATGGGAGATGGAGCACGATGGGGGGTGTGCAGCATGGGGGATGGAGCACGATGGGGGTGCACACCTCCCCCCAAAACCCACACACACCGCCACATGCGCACCGCACAACACACCACACACACACTGGGAACCACAAACACCGCCCTACACAGACATTCACACACAGACAATGCCGCACACACACAACACCCAACACGCAAACACCGCGGCATACATAAATATACGCACATACCGCGCAACACACACACTGCACAAAACATACCTCCCCCAAAACACACACACGCACTCCCCACCCACACAAACCGCGCAACACACACAGAATGCTGCAGACACACAGCTTTCCACAAACAACGGAACACACACAACGCAACACACAAACAACACTGCACACCCAGACAACACCCAGAACATTTACAGCGCCCTACACAAACACTGGCAACTACACACAACAACATCGATATATAACAAAAAACATACATTAATTACACAATACGTAAATTCTAGAATACCCAATGCGTTAGAATCGGGCCACCTTCTAGTATACAATAAAGTCCTACAGATTTGTGCTGGAGAATCTGCTTCTCAAATTCACATTAATTCCACCACATCTGAAATTATTCTTATTGGGGTCTTCTCATCTCGTACATGCTGTATGCCTGGATATTACATTATGGATGGTACATATGGATCCCCCCAATGGGGCGCACATGTATCTGGAGAATGAGGCGCTGTCGCTCTTCGTGGAAAGATGATATAAATTCCTATACACTTAGAGCGGCGCAGGTCATGGTCCCATTGGTGGGATCCTGAGGATAAATGTACCAGATGATACCAGACAAGACACCATGGAGCAGGCGGGCGATGCTGCGTGTACTCTGGGGCAAAAAGTCCAAAATAAAGATGTTAAAGGGGAATGTAAGAAATTAGAAAAAAGCTCTGCTTTATACATAATAAAGAGTCCTCAGGTTATATGTGTCACTGCCTCTCAGCTCCACTGACCTGAACACACTGAGGTGCAGCACCACATACACACCATAAGGACGGGGGGCGCAGTGTATGTGTCGATGCCTCTCAGCTCCACTACCCCGAGCAGACTGAAGTGCAGCACCACATACTCACCATAAGTATGGGGGGGCGCTGTTTATGTGTCGCTGCCTCTCAGCTAAAATGACCTGAACAGACTGAGGTGCAGCACCACATACACACCATAAGGACGGGGGGCGCTGTGTATGTGTCGCTGCCTCTCAGCTTCACTGACCTGAACAGACTGAGGTGCAGCATCACATGCACACCATGAGGGAGGGGCATGGTGTATGGAAGAACTATAGCATATATACTATAATCCCTTTATTAACCAGTCTGGGCTCACCGCATTTGACAATGCTGCAAATACTTTTGATGGAAAATTTGTAAGATAAATCCACGCTGAATAATGTAATATTCTGCAGAACTTCATAATGCACACCTCAGCTGCTGCAGAACCTCATCATACACACCTCAGATGCTACAGAACCTCATCATTCCCACCTCAGCTGCTGCAGAACCCCATAATACACATCTCAGCTGCTGCATAACCCCATAATACACACCTCAGCTGCACGCAGGACCTCATCATACAAGCCTCAGCTGCTGCAGAATCTCATAATACACCTCAGCTGCTACAGAATCTCATAATACACCTCAGCTGCTGCAGAACCCCATAATACACTTCAGCTGCTGCAGAACCTCATAATGCACCTCAGCTGCTGCAGAACCTCATTTTACACCTCAGCTGCTGCAGAACCCCATAATACACCTCAGCTGCTGCAGAACCTCATAATACACTTCAGCTGCTGCAGAACCTCATAATACACCTCAGCTGCTGACGATGCATTACACTGATATAATGGCCTTCATAATGACACTAAGGCTAGGTTGACACAGTGCATCTTTTGTTGCATTTTTGAGGTCACAAAGATGCCCCTGCATGCACTTCCTCCTCCCAGCAAAGCCTATGGGATTGCTCTTTTGCTGTCCACACTGGGCATCTTTTGTTGGCTGCATCTTGGCTGCGTTTTTGAAGATGCAGCATGTCAATTCTTTTTGTGTTTTCATTTTTGAGCCAGCCCTTCCAGTCAATAGATTAGACTTAAAAAACGCATAGGGCAAAACGTGGTAAAAACGCGTCAAAAACACATTGCGTTTTTTTATGTGTTTTTGCCGGGGTGCGTTTTTGGTGCATTCTTGGGATAAAAATGCTGCATATTTGTGTTAAAAAGATGCCCCGTGTGAACATACCCTAAACCATTCCATGAAATGTGCAGACAGCAGTGACGCCGTGTAAGGCTAAGTTCACACATCCTGTGTTTTGCATCAGTCACAATCCGTAGCCTTGAGGAATTACGGAATCCTGCAAAATATTTTGCAGGAATCCTGTATTTCCCCATAGACTTCTATTAGTGACGGATTGCGACTGATGACCCTGCGTTGCATCCGCTGCGTCGCGGTCCGTCGTTTTTGACTGATCGCCGAGCGGGGAGCAACGCAGAATGTAACGTTTTTCGGGCCGTCAAAATTAACGCGCCGCGCAGGAATCCGTCGCCATCCGTCAAGCTTGTAATGCATGTCTATGGTGCTGGATTCCGTCGTAATCCGTCTTACAACGGAATCCAGCGCAGGATTCCGTCATGCTCTACTGAGCATGCCCAGCATGCTTGGCACGCCCACTGGGCTGTCCCAAACACAGACGGATCATGACTGATCCGTCAAAAAACGGATGCACAGCGGATGTAACGGACGCAACTGATCCGTTTTTTCACAGGATTCCTGTGAAAGGAATCCTGTGAAAAACACATCAGTTGCATCAGTTGACATCTTGAAAATGACTGATCCGTTGCTGACGGACCTGACGGATTGAAAACACAGGATGTGTGAACTTAGCCTAACATATGAGACTCCAATGTTATTTTGCTACCAGGTAAGGAATGTGACAGCTGATTCCTCCTGCACGACCCCTGGGTGGAAGCAATCAGACACCGGCTCCATTATTGCAGTCGTGTACATTTTACTCTGATGCTTCCACATTTCAGATAAAACACATTTTATCTCTGCCGAGGACAATGCAACTAGGATGAGGAGCCCGGGAGGCCGGTCCCCGGCGGCTTCTCCCTGCTCTGCTGCCTTGTACTGACCGGTATCTCCCCTGTGTCTGACATTATGCACATTGACTGGTTGAATCCCCAAAATGTGTAATATACACTGTTAGGAGCTCATTTGCCAATTTGAGTGGTCGTGTGATCGCTCACCAGTGATTTGCAGACTGGGGGTCATCTGCAGAATGACGTCTCCTCCAACTTCTCTCATTGTTATCATGTTCTCATTGTTATAATTTTCAATTTGAGAGAAAAAAGGAGGAGACATCATTCTGCAGATGACCACACATTGCAAATCACAAGTGAGCGATCAGATGACAACTACTCGAATCGGCAAGTGAAATCCTAACACAGCGCATATTACACACCTATAGGATATGGCAGGTCAATATTCAGAATTACATTACATTACACACTGTACGTGACAGGTACAGGGCATATAGGGTGTATAATCTAATATATAAAGCTGAGTGTATATATGTGTGTGTGTGTGTATATATGTATGTGTGTATGTCCGTTAAAGGAATCCGCACCGTCGCATTTACAATCACAAAATTTTGCACAGACGCCTCATGTGACCCAGGGAACGTCATAGACTATGTTTTGAGGGGAAAATGTAACCCCGCACTTTACAGTTATTTGGCGAAAATCCTGCTTACATTAAAATTAATAGAGCTGGGAGCTACAGGTCATTAATAGAGCTGGAATTGGTTGCTATATGCAACAAAGGGCATTCTTAGTATAAGACAGGTAATGTGTCAGATAATATGATGTTGATAGAGACAAACACAGAGACAAAGACACACAGAGACACACACAGAGACAGAGACACAGAGAGACTGATAGAGACAGAGACACACAGAGACACACAGACTAATACAGAGACACACAGAGACACACAGGGACACAGAGTCTGATACAGAGACAGAAACACAGAGACACAAAGAGAAACAAACACACAGAGACTGATGCAGAGACACACACATAGACTGACAAAGAGACACACAGAGACACAGAGACATAGACAGAGACACAGACATAGAATCACAGAGACTGATATAGAGACAGAGAGAGACACAGACTGATACAGAGACACACACAGAGACATAGACACAAAGACTGATACAGAGACACACAGAAACACAGACACACAGAGACTGATACAGAGACACACAAAAACACACACAGAGACAGACTAATAGAGAGACTGATACAGAGGCACACAGAGACATAGACACACAAAGACTGATAACTGATACAGAGGAACAGAGGCACAGAGAAAGAGATGGAGACACAGAGACACAGACAGAGATACACAGAGACAGACAAACACAGAGACCCACAGACAGAGACACCCAGACCGAGACATGCAGAGACAGAGACACACAGACCCACATACAGAGACACGGACACACAAAGAAACACAGACACACACAGAAACACAGACACACACAGAGACACATTCACACACAGACACACACAGACAGAGACACAGAGACAGACAGATACAGAGGCAGAGATAGGCACATAGACAGAGATACACAGAGACAGACACACACAGAGACCCACAAAGACAGAGACACGCAGAGACAGACACAAAGAGACACAAAGAGACACAGATATAGACACACAGAGACACACATAGATAGAGATACACAGAGACAGAGAGAGGGAGACAGACAGATACAGAGGGACACAGAGGGTGGGAGAGAGGGAGAGGGAGAGAGACAATTACTTTCCCAGACACCGCTAGGTACTACAGTTAGTAAATATATGTATCTATTACCCCCTACACATGCTCTGCACCCACTCTGGCCGCAGCTGCTGGGCCCACTGGCATCACGTCACAGACTCCTTCTAATGTCATTACACTTATCCAGGACCCACAGCTGCAGAGCAAGGGCAAAACAGAGAGCCAGCCCGAGAAAATAGCAATGGCCCCCATCACCGACAGGCCCAGTCATTTTGCCACTGCATAAATTACATCATATACATGACACACACATAGATACTATAGAAAAGATAGATGGGTTGGACTGGGATGTCTGGGGTCCATAAGAGGAGTTAACTCTAGAGGCCACACAACAACTATATGCAAATAGCTGTCGGATAGGAGCAATAGCCCCCACACAGCCTCCTATGCACAGCAGGAGTCCCCATGCAGCCTCCTATGCACAGCAGGTGCCCCCACACAGCCTCCTATGCACAGCAGGATCCCCCACACAGCCTCCTATGCACAGCAGGTGCCCCCACACATCCTATTACACAGAGAAGGAGCCCTCACACAGCCTCCTATGCACAACAGGAGCCCCCACACAGCCTGCTATACATAGCAGGAGCCCCCACACAGCCTCCTATACACAGCAGGAGCCCAAACACAGCCTCCTACACACAGCAGGAGCCCCCACACAGCCTCCTATGTACAACAGGAGCCCTCACAAGGCTCCCATACACAGCAGGTGCCCTTACATAGCTTCTTATATACAACAGGAGCCCCCACAGATCCCATATAGACATAAAAAAAAAAGATACTCACCTAATCCTGATTCCCAGCACCGCCGTCTCCGTCTTCTCTTCTATGGTGGCCTGCGGCGGCAGCGCGATGCAATGATGTCACTGCTCTACCCTTGTGGATATATGGTCTCCTAAGACACAGGTCTGCAGCGGTCTGTGGCTTAGGAGACGGGCAGTGATAGAGCAGGGAGCTCTGTGCTCTTTCACAGGATTGAACTGCATCGCGGTGACGCCAACATAGTTCAGTGCGGTGGTTGCAGAAGATTCGGGGCTCCGGCCAAGAAGTTCTGAGCCGGAGCTCTGAATCTTTGATGCCAGTGGTGATCCTACCGGCAACTCCCCTCTATGTCCAGTTGGAGAGTCCTCTGGGGCATTGACTGGTGTCTGTGTGCCAGACCGACGCTGGATAGATGATAGACAAATAAATATCAGACAGATAGATAGATAAATAGAGGGAAAGATAGATAGATAGAGGGATACATAGATAGATAGATAGATAGATAGATAGATAGATACTGTAGATATATGATAGATAGATAGATGGATAGATGGATAGAATGATAGATAGATAGAGGGATACATACAGTTAGGTCCAGAAATATTTGGACAGTGACACAATTTTCGCGAGTTGGGCTCTGCATGCCACCACATTGGATTTGAAATGAAACCTCTACAACAGAATTCAAGTGCAGATTGTAATGTTTAATTTGAAGGTTTGAACAAAAATATCTGATACAAATTGAAGGAATTGTACACATTTCTTTACAAACACTCCACATTTTAGGAGGTCAAAAGTAATTGGACAAATAAACCAAACCCAAAAAAAATATTTTTATTTTCAATATTTTGTTGCGAATCCTTTGGAGGCAATCACTGCCTTAAGTCTGGAACCCATGGACATCACCAAACGCTGGGTTTCCTCCTTCTTAATGCTTTGCCAGGCCTTTACAGCCGCAGCCTTCAGGTCTTGCTTGTTTGTGGGTCTTTCCGTCTTAAGTCTGGATTTGAGCAAGTGAAATGCATGCTCAATTGGGTTAAGATCTGGTGATTGACTTGGCCATTGCAGAATGTTCCACTTTTTTGCACTCATGAACTCCTGGGTAGCTTTGGCTGTATGCTTGGGGTCATTGTCCATCTGTACTATGAAGCGGCGTCCGATCAACTTTGCGGCATTTGGCTGAATCTGGGCTGAAAGTATATCCCGGTACACTTCAGAATTCATCCGGCTACTCTTGTCTGCTGTTATGTCATCAATAAACACAAGTGACCCAGTGCCATTGAAAGCCATGGATGCCCATGCCATCACGTTGCCTCCACCATGTTTTACAGAGGATGTGGTGTGCCTTGGATCATGTGCCGTTCCCTTTCTTCTCCAAACTTTTTTCTTCCCATCATTCTGGTACAGGTTGATCTTTGTCTCATCTGTCCATAGAATACTTTTCCAGAACTGAGCTGGCTTCATGAGGTGTTTTTCAGCAAATTTAACTCTGGCCTGTCTATTTTTGGAATTGATGAATGGTTTGCATCTAGATGTGAACCCTTTGTATTTACTTTCATGGAGTCTTCTCTTTACTGTTGACTTAGAGACAGATACACCTACTTCACTGAGAGTGTTCTGGACTTCAGTTGATGTTGTGAATGGGTTCTTCTTCACCAAAGAAAGTATGCGGCGATCATCCACCACTGTTGTCATCCGTGGACGCCCAGGCCTTTTTGAGTTCCCAAGCTCACCAGTCAATTCCTTTTTTCTCAGAATGTACCCGACTGTTGATTTTGCTACTCCAAGCATGTCTGCTATCTCTCTGATGGATTTTTTTTTTTCAGCCTCAGGATGTTCTGCTTCACCTCAATTGAGAGTTCCTTAGACCGCATGTTGTCTGGTCACAGCAACAGCTTCCAAATGCAAAACCACACACCTGTAATCAACCCCAGACCTTTTAACTACTTCATTGATTACAGGTTAACGAGGGAGACGCCTTCAGAGTTAATTGCAGCCCTTAGAGTCCCTTGTCCAATTACTTTTGGTCCCTTGAAAAAGAGGAGGCTATGCATTACAGAGCTATGATTCCTAAACCCTTTCTCCGATTTGGTTGTGAAAACTCTCATATTGCAGCTGGGAGTGTGCACTTTCAGCCCATATTATATGTATAATTGTATTTCTGAACATGTTTTTGTAAACAGCTAAAATAACAAAACTTGTGTCACTGTCCAAATATTTGTGGCCCTGACTGTAGATAGATAGATATATGATAGATAGATAGATAGATAGATAGATAAATAGAGGGATAGATAGTGGGATAGATAGATATATGATAGATAGATAGATAGATAGAGGGATAGAGATACATAGATATAGACAGATATATAATAAATAGGCAGACATGTTATACATAACACACACAGCACATAACACATTACAGATGACACATGTGAAGCCCCACAAGTGCAGTGTCGGTGCATTACCTTCAGGGACTCCACTCGGCTGGATCTTGTCACTGGTAGGAGATCTTCTATTTGTCGTGACGCCACTCTCAGTATTGCGGTCAGTGGGGACCGCCACTGCAGGTTGAGGGGCGCCTGGGGCTGATGGTAAGTGCAGTTAGTTGGAATAGCCTCCTGAGAGTGAGGCAAGCCCCAGGGCCCTGTGTAGGTGCGTAGTACCACAAGGCGCAGAATAACTCCACACACGCAGAATGTCTTTCAGGGGTTTTACTCACTTCAGATGGCAGGGTGAGTAACCCGGGCGTAGCTGGGATGAACCAGGCTGGAACCAGGTATCCTTCAGGCTGACTTCTGATGGTGACTACCAACTCGCCTTCCTTAGCCCTTGGTGGTTTGGGGTAACCCCGACTTTTAGTCCCTATGGGGGTCACCCAGGGAAGTTGCTGAAGCCTCACTCCCCTTCGTTTGCCGTTTGCTTGTTGCCTGGGCCAGATCACTCCAGCTGCTTGCCTCCTGTGAACTGTGGGCCCTAACTGTGGCTACGTGGCTGCGGCTTTTAGGTGTTGTGGTGTGGGCTTTGAGGGCCCCACACCGGCAGGTTTAGCAGGGAAAGGTGGATCTATCCCCGCTCCGGGATCTGCCGCCCGTTTGGGCCTGGTTCTCCCTAGCAGTCTCCTTACTTCCCACTCTGTGCTCTCTCTCTAGCTGGAGATGGGTTTCGGGTAGCACTCCTAGGTGACCGTTCTCCCCCGTCGGTAGCCACTGCGCGGACGCTGTCAGACTACAGCAGCCCAGGGGAAGGGGTCAGCTCTCCTCGGAGCTCCCTGGACTCTGCTCTGAACCGGCTCACTTCTGGGACCTTCACTGCTGCTCCTGTCTGAGCTCCACTTCCATGCTCCTCACTCCTCCACCCTCTGCTGCAGACCGTTTACTCCTCCTTCTCTTTTCCCTTTGTGCCTGCCTACGCCACCTAGCAACCAGGCTCTCTTACCACACCCCTTGAGAGGAGATGGAGGCTTTTGGCCCCCTCCACTATTCCAGTGGAGGTGAAGGCTTTTCCCCCTCCTGGGATCCCCAGGGGTCCTCTCATAGGTACATGTGTGAGACCTGATCACTATGCGCCTGTGTAGTCACACCTCGGTCAGCCTTCTGGATTACCTGTATTGTACTGTCCCCAGCATGGGTGCAGTACTCAGTGGTGCCTGACCAGGTCAGGGGCGCCACACACACAACATGTTATACTCAAATACAGTCACTTCCTGGGCTGCAGGAGTTCAGTGTGGCTGTTGTAGCAGCATCTCCGGCTGTGCTGCTGCCCCTCCCCCCGCCCTCTCTCTGGTAAAGACAGGAGAGAGGACACAGAGCCGAGGTCAGGTGAGGGCGCCCCCTGCTGTAGCCTGTGCAGGGAGCCGACAGTGCGCAGAGTGGAGGGGAGGTGGGGGGGCGGCTGTGCAGGAAGCCGACAGTGCAGAGCCGAGGTCAGGTGAGGGCACCCCCTGCTGGAGCCTGTGCAGGGAGCAGACAGTACGCAGAGCAGAGCGGAGTGGAGGGGGCGATCCCTGCTGGAGCCTGTGCAGGGAGCAGACAGTACGCAGAGCAGAGCAATGCAGAGGAGAGCAGAGCGGAGGGGAGGGTTGGGGGGCGCTCCCTGCTGGAGCCTGTGCATTAGGAGCAGCAAAGTGAAAGTAAACAGCTGCTCCCTGCGGCGCCCCCTATGCTGTCGGCCTGCCGGCGCCCTGTGCGGCCGCACAACTCGCACATTTCTAAAGCCGGCTATGGTGACGAGGTTGTGACACCATGGCTCTTTTAATTCATGACAAGGTGTAGTGTTACTTTTACTGTGGTGCCAGAAATCATACACCAGTCAGGGACTTTAAGATTTTTAAGATTTTATCCAAAGTGCCCAGATGTGCAAGTCAGATGCTTCTGATGGATGAAAAGGCCCACTGGTGGACACAGACAGAAAAAAGCCCTTTTGCAGACCAAAAACTCATCAAAATGCACAATTCCACATGCTTTGGAGGTAGATATGGCCCCAATAACCTCTTGGACTCTGTGTGCCTCTCCGGAGACTGGCAGTAGCGGAAAGGGCAGTTGGGCATTATTTACAAACCCAAAAGTTATTGGGTGGCCTGCAAGTTCTCGGCCTTGTTCATGATTTCTCATGCAGTAATTAGGGGGTTAGAAAACAAGGGCAACATCAGTCCCAACAGGGTCGGGCACTTCAGTAGCTACCACAAAACAACTGTAGGTCCCAACGGGGATTTTCTGGTGGGTCCCAGTGGGGACTGTGTCACTTTGGCAGCCGGCGTTCCGCTGCCTTTACCCCAACTTTTGGTAAAACTCCGCTGCCGGCACAACCTCCTCCTGCAGCTTTCCCACAGTCCACCACCAGGCAGCACGAGCCCCCAATGCCACCTGCGCTCACGGGCGACACTGTCCTACAGGACTCCATTTTCAGCCGCCGGCGGTGCGGGTACGACTGCTCCTCCGACCGGATTCCTTAACTTTGGGGGTTAACGGGAACATCAACAGGGTCCCAACAGAGACTTTAACATGGTAGCCGGGAACCGCTAACTTTCAACACTCTTCTCTTTAAACAGCGATCTCGTGGCGCAGCTGCCGTAGCTGCCGCTCCCAGTATGGAGCATCTTCAACCTGCTCCGGGTCAGCTTGTGTGGGGGACGGGCCCAGCTGAAATCCCTCCGTGCCGGCTATGACCGGCACCTTCGGTAACGAGGGACCCCGCTGTGACGTGGCCTGTTCTGCCGCTTGGCAGCTACATCCCCGCCGTGCCTCAGCCGAGGCCGGGTGTCTGGGAGCGGTCATCGGGACTTGCGGTGCTAGCTTCGGGTCGAAGATCGCCTCCGTTGCGGCCGGGTGGACTGCCAGGGCCGTCGTCATCTCCGTCGCAGCCGAGATGGAAGCCGGGACGGGTGCCAGGGCGGTGACAAAAGTAAGGCTCGGGGGCCCCAGGTCTCTGCCCTCTCCCACAGATGCTGCGGGCTCCGCTACCGGTGACAGGGGTAATGGGTCGGTCGGGCCGGTGGCAGCGGGCATGGGCAGTGAGGAAGGTGGCGTGGTGGATGGCAGCAGGCCGGGCCCCTCAGTCGCAGAAGCCGTTCCCTCAGGGACATAGGGGTGTGGGTCGCTTACCTGCTCCTCGGAGACCACCTCCACTTCATATGCCCGCACGGTTGCAACCAGGCCCTTCATCTCCGACATTCACTCCGCCATCATGGAGTGGACTGTGGCCTGGAGCTCCTGGCACATCTTGCTGCTGGGTCCAGGAACGGGTTTCGGCAGAGTCCTGGTGTCCCTGCACTCTGCAGCGCTAGTTACATGCCGCCATTCTTCACCCGCTCCCTCCTCGGTCTTTCTACAGCACTTCTCTCTTTGGGGGCTGGGCTTCGCTTTCGCGCCTTCACTGCTCGGAGAAAACGACTCGAGCGGGAAACTTTCAGATTTTTCAGCGGGACGCCGCTGACGGGGACTACAAGGCGCACTTCTACTGGTAAGTAGACTGGTTCGATCCTGTTCGTGACGCCAGAAAAGTCGATGTGTACCGCCCCGTGGCCTCGGCTGCGGTCGCCTAGCCGCTCGGATCCGGGCTCGTGTGTCGGTGGCTCGAGCGCCTCCAGACCCGGGGGTCACGTCACTCTGGAAGGGTGTAGTGGCGGTGCACGCAGGGGTTTGGGTAATTGTTTGGTGGAATTGATAAAGTTCGTGACGCCACCCACAGGTTGTGGTGATTGTATGGTGGACAGCACCGCTGCCGTTGACTAGGCCTCCTGGGGATGGTGTTATGCAGCTTGATGTTAACCCCGCCATGGGCAGGGGGCGACTGTCCTGGGGGCCAGCTGGAAGGCGAGGGCCGGGGTGCAGGGCGCAGGGTCGCGGTGCAGCGCTGTGTGGCGCATGATGGCACTGGTGTACTCACTCTGACACGATAACGGAGTCTCTGGTAAACCAAACGGTAGAATGGACGGGGCCCACAGCCAGCTGCGGTGTTCTCCCTGGACAGGCTGGTGATGGCTGTCGTTTCCCTGCACCTGTGTTATGTAGTTTTTGACTCCTGTGCCTGGACACTGGTAGTCCGCTCCCCGGCGTGTAAGTGTCGTAGGAGCCCGTTTGCCCGCATGCGCTGGCCCTTTGGATCTCTTGCCTTTGGCGGTGGCACTTATCCGGGAAGGTTGGGCTGTTGCCGTCAATCGGGACTTGGGTGGGAATGAACCCCTGAGATCCAGACCGCAATCAGTAGATTCAACTACCAGGGTGGCTTCTAGCCTAGTCGGGGTCTGAGTACCTTGCCTGGTGCTTGGCTCCATTCGGCTCCCCGGTTCGGTACCAGCGGGCCACCGCCCGACCCCGGCCCTACGGTTCCACCGACCGTTCACCAACTCCTGCAGACGGCCACCACCGTCTGCCGACCTTGCTGGAGGTTCCTGGGCTCCGACCTGGACAGTCTGTGGCAGGCCTGGTCCCAGGTCTGCCTGTGCACGTCTTTACTTCTCTCCTCTCCACTCTGACTCTCTGACTCTTGTGTTTTCCCGCCTCCAGGACTGTGAACTCCCCGGTGGGCGGAGTCAAATGCCAGGCTCCGCCCCACCTGGTGTGGACATCAGACCCTGGAGGGTGGCAACAAGGATTTTTGTTTGACTGTTGTCACCTGTCCGGGGAAGGGGTGTGTGTGGTGTTGTGTCTGTGACTTCCTGGCTAGTCCAGGGCGTCACATAAAGGGCATTTATCTGGGGTTTGGTTTTGTCCATTAATTCATTAATGGTGTTAAGATTTTAGATTTATTTTTGGACTGGTCTTAGGTTTGAATACATTTTTTACTCTAGTTTGAGGTCTGAAATTATCTAGAGCTTTGGCCAAGGGTATGATTTATTTAAGCTTCTGCCTAAAGGGGGCTTTACACGCTGCGATATTGGTAACAATATATCATCGGGGTCACATCAGTAGTGACGCACATCCGGTGCCGTTACCGACATCGCAGCGTGTAACACAAATGAGCGACAATCAACGAGCACAAAAACATGAAAAACCGTTGCTCGTTGACACGTCGCTCATTTCCTTAATATCGTTGCTGCAGCAGGTACGATGTTGTTCGTCGCTCCTGCGGCACCACACATCGCTGTGTGTGACGCCGCAGGAACGACGAACATCTCCTTACCTGCCTCCACCGGCAATGCGGAAGGAAGGAGGTGGGCGGGATGTTACGTCCCACTCATCTCTGCCCCTTCGCTTCTATTGGCCGGCCGCTTAGTGACGTCGCAGTGACGTCGCTGTGACGCTGAACGCACCTCCCCCTTGAGGGAGGGATTGTTCAGCTGTCACAGTGACGTCGCTTCACAGGTATGTGCGTGTGACACTGCCGTAGCGATAATTTTCACTACGGCAGCGATCACCACATATCGTGCCACCAACGGGGGCGGGTGCTATCGCACGCGACATCGCTAGCAATCGCTAGAGATGTCGCAACGTGTAAAGCACCCTTAAGACTCTACTTTGCAGGTCTAGTCTAAAGAGAACTTGTCAGCAGGATTTGGCACTTTAAAGTAAAGCCCTAGGCATAATGGCTCTAGGATGCTGAATAAATGGATAACTGCAGTGAAGGAATCAGATTTGTGGCTGTTGAATAATCTTTCTCAAAACATTTTCGCTTATGACATTGTCTTTGCATTGGTGTACATCGAGGCGGAACTTGGGTGTAAAGTCTTCTTCTCTTCCCCTCCCCCTGCCTCCTCTGTTTCTTTTAGAGGTCACTGATTATTCAGTAACCTGCCTCCTTTTGGAAATTATGCGCTTCTGCCACCATCACTGCGCATGTGAGTCTGCAGGCAGTTTACATGTCTTCAATAAACTGGCACTGGAGGCGGTGCATGTGCAGATTGAAATTTCAGCTCAATGACCTCTTTATTCAGCCAAAATCTTAAACTGGGCATGCTCTGCACTGGTTCCATTTTATTGAAGACCATGCTCAGTGTGATTCTGTATTCAATAAAATGGCATGCGCTAATTGAGATTTTGACTGAATGAAGAGGTAATTGAGCTGAAATCTCGATGTGTACATGTACCACTTCTGACATAATTTGTTTGAGAGCCTGCAGACTGGCCACAGAATCACATTGTGAACGTGCCGCCCAACCCAATTTTGGCAGCAGCAGCGCAGAATATCAAAAAAGAGGCAGGTCAATCAGAGACCTGTAGAAAAACAGAGGAGGCAGGTGGAGGGACGAAAATGAAGACCTTACTCCCAAGTTCCGCCCCTTTGTACACCGCTGGATATACGCTAATTAACTAGTACTTGTCCTGGTATTTGGAGCTCTGTCAGTTCCTAGATGAAGTCTGTTAGAACTATTGTTGGAGGTTATACAGTGTGTCCAGCCATATCCTGGCCACCGCCATTAACTTGAGAATGTTAACTATAGGCATAGAAGTGGTGTCTAGGTATAGTAAAGTAGCCATGCGCTATGCAATGAAACCACCTATAGTGCAACCCGGTGGAAAACAACAGAGTTAGCATTTTTATCTCAAAAACGGAACGAGATAGAGAAAAAAAGTGAATTCAAAAATTGTAGGGCATCATCAATTCTCTCCTTCCTACTCACTGATCACGGGCGCCTCGCTGCATGGCTGTCACAAATCTGCAGCGTCTTTTCCTCTTTTGAAAATGGCTGACGCTTCATTATTCAATCAGTTATTCCGTGCTTTCCCCGCCCACCAGCACCCATGATTGGTTGCAGTCAGACACGTCCCCACGATGAGTGACAGCTGTCTCACCGCAACCAATCACAGCCGCCGGCGGGCGGGTCTATATCGTGCAGTAAAATAAATAAATAAGTAATAAAAAAATTTGATACCAGCTAGGATAAAGCCGCACGGCTGGAGGCTGGTATTGTCAGGATGGAGAGCGCCACGGTATGGGGAGCCCACCACCCTAACAATATCACCATGCAGCCGGCCCAGAATTGCTGCTTCCATTAGATGCGACAGTCCCGGGACTCCACCCAGCTCATCCCGAATTGCACTGGTGCGGTTGCAATCGGGGTAATAATGAGTTTACTCATGCCAGGCGTCTCCCCGAGACACCTTCCATGATTAAACTGAAAGTGAAAGTAAAGAAACACACACAGAAAAAAATCCTTTATTTGGAATAAAAGACAAAAAAACATCCTCGTTCACCATTTTATTAAAATCACCAAATACCCCTCCAGGCCCGCCGTAATCCACACAACACTGTCAGCTCTGCTAGCTCTGCTACATGAAGATGATAGGGAGCGTTCTGTGTCCTCTCCATGTAGCAGCTGAAGTGAACCGCGCTGTAATCTGAGACTTCAGTCTGCAATGCAGAAGTCAAGATTACCAAATCTACATATGTTTTTCATTAGAGGCAGTGGCTGAGTGGTTAGAGTGCTCGCCTAAGAAGCAATAGTTCACGAGTTCTGTCCCGGTAAAAAATTTAATTTATTTTAAATTAGAATTATTTATTTATAATTCTAATTTAATTTAATTATGCACTGAGGGGAGGAGCCGGACATCAGCTGTGAGCCACACCTCTAAAATCGGAGCAGTTCACGGAATGAGGCTGCATTGCTCTCTTTTTCTCTCAGTCAGTCAGTCAGTCTCAGTCAGTCAGTCAGTCTCAGTCAGTCAGTCAGTCTCAGTCAGTCAGTCTCAGTCAGTCAGTCTCAGTCACTCAGTCAGTCTCTCTGTCAGTCAGTCTCAGTCAGTCAGTCAGTCTCAGTCAGTCAGTCAGTGTCAGTCAGTGTCAGTCTGTCGGTCAGTCAGGCAGCCAGTCTCAGTCAGTCAGTGTCAGTCAGTCAGTCAGTCTCAGTCAGTCAGTCTCAGTCAGTAAGTCGCAGTCAGTCAGTCAGTCAGTCTCAGTCAGTCAGTGAGTCAGTCTCAGTGAGTCAGTCTCAGTCAGTCAGTCTCAGTTAGTCAGTCTCTCTCAGTTAGTCAGTCTCAGTTAGTCAGTCAGTCTCAGTCAGTCAGTCAGTCAGTCTCAGTCAGTCAGTCAGTCTCAATCAGTCAGTCTCAGTCATTCAGTCAGTCTCAGTCAGTCAGTAAGTCAGTCAGTCAGTCAGTCAATCTCAGTAAGTCAGTGAGTCAGTCAGTCAGTCTCAGTCTCTCTTTCTCTCTATCTTTCCTCTCTTCTCTCTCTCCTCTCTCTTCTCTCTCTCCTCTTCTCTCCTCTTCTCTCCTCTCTCTCCCCTCTCTCTCTCTTCTCTCTCTTCTCTCTCTCTCCTCTCTCTTCTCTCTCTCTTCTCTCTCTCTCCTCTCTCTCTTCCCCCCTCTTCTCTCTCTCTTCTCTCTGTCTCTCCTCTCTCTCTTCTCTCCTCTTCTCTCTCTTCTCTCTCGCTTCTCTCTCTTCTCTCTCTCTTCTCTCCTCTTGTCTCTCTCTCTCTCTCCCTCCCTCTCTCTCTTCTCTTTTCTCTCTCCTTTCTCTCTCTTTTTTCTCTCTCTCATTTCTCTCTCTTTTCTCTCCTGTCTCTCTTCTTTCTCTCTCTCAGACCTGGCGATGATCAGCTGATGCGGTCACCTGACGGAATCAGCTGACCCTATAAGTCGAGCGGTGAGGCCGGCTTTTTACCGCCGTGACACCATGAATCGGGCTTAGGGACAGTTGATAATATACAGCTAGCCCTAACCCCATTATTACCCAGCAAGCCACCCATCACCAGGGCAGCTGGAAGAGTTGGATACAGTGCCAGAAGATGGCGCTTCTATGAAAGCGCCATTTTCTGGGGCGGCTGCGGACTGCAATTCGCAGCAGGGGTACCCAGAAAGCTTCGGCACCGTGAGCTGCGGATTCCAATCCCCAGCTGCCTAGTTGTACCTGGCTGGACAGAAAAATTGGGCAAAGCCCACGTCATTTTTTTTTTTTTAATTATTTCATGAAATTCATGAAACAATTAAAAAAAAAGGGCTTCCCTATATTTTGGTTCCCATCTGGGTACAAATAGGCAGCTGGGGTTGGTCGCAGCCCATAGCTACCTGCTGTACCTGTCTAGCATACAAAAACATGGCAAAGCCCACGTAATTTTTGGGGGGGCAAAAAACTCCTGCATACAGTCCTGGATGGACAAGAATAAAAGGTTGCCCAGCTCACCTATATAATGGAAGCCAAAAAATCCTGGATTGTGCACGGAGAAGAGAAGGTAAGCAAATCCATGTAGGAATGATGAGGAGAGGATTCACCAGCACAGAAATCCAAGCAACTTGTATCTTTAAAATGAAGATTCTTTATTCATATATGATTAAAAAGTCCATGTTGTGGTAGTCAAGCCCATGTTAGAGAGGACGCGTTTCGAACATCCAGTTCTTATTCAGTCTTTAAACCATCTAGTCACAGGACTGTTTAAAAAGGGCTAACCCAAACACGTGGTCAAATGGATAGAGAGAGCATGCTAATTGCAAAGAAATTAACCCCTTAAGGTGAGACAATACATATAATCATTTAACACATATAGACATATACAATAATGAACAGATTTAATATGCAAACATAAGTTCATTCCTTTTGTTCAAACCCATAGGGAATCTTGTGCCCAATAGAAAAATCCATTTTATTTCTCTTTGAAAGAGGATATCTTTTAAGTTTCCACCTCTTTTGGATAATTTAACTTTTTCAATGGCATTGACTTTCATGCCTTTAAAATTACCAGCATGTGCGTCGCGGAAATGCTGAGACGCACCTGATAATTTTCTAGTGGTGGCATTATTCACATCATAGATGTGTTCTGATATCCTCTTTCTAAGTAGGCGACAAGTGCTCCCTACGTATTGCAACTGGCAAATTGTACAGGAAATCAAATAAACTACATGGTCTGAACTGCAGTTTATTAGGGACGTTATTTCAAAAGTTTTTTTGTCTGTGTATGAAGAAAAGTTTTTTACATTCGACATATAGCCACAAAGTCCTCAGGTTTTATGGCCGCATTTATAGGAACCTGTGCTAGGTAACCAATTGCCGGTGTTTTTTTCCCCCATTAGAAAAACCGCATCTATTTAAATGATCACTAGGTGATAAAATAGATCCCAAAGTGATGTTTCTTTTTGAGACAAATTTGACACCGTCTTTCAAAATTTGATACAAAGTATCGTCTGTGGATAAAATGGGTAAATATTTTTTGATAATTCTAGTTATATCGTAATAGTTTTTACTATACATGGTAGAAAAAACAACCGGCAATTCCTTCTGGGGACTGGTTTTACTCATTTCAAGGTATTGTGATCTACTCTTGATACTCGCTTTATTCCTGGCTTTTTGAAGATTTTTTAATTTATACCCCCTAGCAAAAAATCTTTTTTCAATGGTATCACATTCCATTTCAAAATTTTCTTGGGTAGTACAATACCTCCTGGAACGGATATACTCCCCTGTAGGGATGTTCTCTATGACATGTTTCGGATGGCAGAACTACAGAGACTACAATTAATTTCCCCACTATTACTATTTCCATGAATCTGTATGTCCAAAAAATTAATTTTTGATAAATCATGAAAAAAAGTAAAAGAGAGATTGTGGGCATTGTTACTGATGTAAGAAATAAAATCTTCGATTTTTTTATTTGGATTTTGCCACACAATGAGTATATCGTCTATGTATCTTAAATATAGTGCTATGTCCAATAGAAAAGGGTTACATTGATTAAAAATGAACTGTTCCTCCCACCAAAACATAAATATGCCTGCTAGTGAAAAACCTAAGTACAAACCCTCCTCTAAAAATCTTTGGAGAGAATTTTAGAGGAGGGTTTGTACTTAGGTTTAATAGATGAAAAGCAAAAAGATTACCTTAATCCGTCTTCCTCTTTAACACCACTTTTAAGCTGGTGTCACACATAACGACGACGACAACGACGTCGCTGCTACGTCACCATTTTCTGTGACGTTGCAGCGACGTCCCGTCGCTGTCGCTGTGTGTGACATCCAGCAACGACCTGGCCCCTGCTGTGAGGTCGCCGGTCGTTGCTGAATGTCCAGCTTCATTTTTTGGTCGTCACTCTCCCGCTGTGACACACACATCGCTGTGTGTGACAGCGAGAGAGCGACGAAATGAAGCGATCAGGAGCCGGCACTGGCAGCTGCGGTAAGCTGTAACCAGCGTAAACATCGGGTAACCAAGGGAAGACCTTTCCCTGGTTACCCGATGTTTACGCTGGTTACCAGCCTCCGCTCTTGCTGCCAGTGCCGGCTCCTGCACTGTGACATGTGGCTGCAGTATGCATCGGGTAATTAACCCGATGTATACTGTAGCAAGGAGAGCAAGGAGCCAGCGCTAAGCAGTGCGCGTGGCTCCCTGCTCTCTGCACTGTGACATGTAGCTGCAGCACACATCAGGTTAATTAACCCGATGTGTGCTGCAGGAGAGCAAGGAGCCAGCGCTAAGCGCGGCTCCCTGCTCTCTGAACTGTGACATGTAGCTGCAGCACACATCGGGTTAATTAACCCGATGTGTGCTGCAGGAGAGCAAGGAGCCAGCGCTAAGCGCGGCTCCCTGCTCTCTGAACATGTAGCACAGCGACCTTATGATCGCTGCTTCTGCTGTGTTTGACAGCTAAGCAGCGATCATAACAGCGACTTACAAGGTCGCTGTTACGTCACCGAAAATGGTGACGTAACAGCGACGTCGTTGTCGCTGTCGTTTAGTGTGACACCAGCTTTACACGCCTTGCCTAAATCACACAAAGACATCTTTACTCCCAAAATGAGACCAATTGTTTCAGGCATTAATTCTAACACTGAACATCTGTCAGAGTGGTTGGACAACCATTTACAATTCCTACCAAAAATGTCCCTTGGATATGTATTGGACAGTAAACACGTACTGAATATTATTTCTCAAATAAAGTGGCAAAACAATTATAGTTGGCTAACTTGCGATGTACAATCGCTGTATACATCTATTCCACATAACTTGCCATCTTAGCTTTGAAGGATTTACTTAAAAAATATTCTAATTATCCATCTGAACTCCAAAATTATTTACTAGAAGTCACTGATTTTTTATTAAAAAATAACTACTTCACCTTCCTGGGCAAAGGGTATATCCAACTGCAGGGATGTTCAATGGGCGCATGCTTTTCCCCTTCACTAGCAGGCATATTTATGTTTTGGTGGGAGGAACAGTTCATTTTTAATCAATGTAACCCTTTTCTATTGGACATAGCACTATATTTAAGATACATAGATGATATACTCATTGTGTGGCAAAATCCAAATAAAAAAATCGAAGATTTTATTTCTTACATCAGTAACAATGCCCACAATCTCTCTTTTACTTTTTTTCATGATTTAACAAAAATTAATTTTTTGGACATACAGATTCATGGAAATAGTAATAGTGGGGAAATTAATTGTAGTCTCTATAGAAAACCTATATCAGGCAACTCCCTATTACATGCGGAAAGTTGCCATCTGAAACATGTCATAGAGAACATCCCTACAGGGGAGTATATGCGTGCCAGGAGGTGTTGTACTACCCAAGAAAATTTTGAAATGGAATGTGATACCATTGAAAAAAGATTTTTGGCTAGGGGGTATAAATTAAAAAATCTTCAAAAAGCCAGGAATAAAGCGAGTATCAAGAGTAGATCACAATACCTTGAAATGAGTAAAACCAGTCCCCAGAAGGAATTGCCGGTTGTTTTTTCTACCATGTATAGTAAAAACTATTACGATATAACTAGAATTGTCAAAAAATATTTACCCATTTTATCCACAGACGATACTTTGTATCAAATTTTGAAAGACGGTGTCAAATTTGTCTCAAAAAGAAACATCACTTTGGGATCTATTTTATCACCTAGTGATCATTTAAATAGATGCGGTTTTTCTAATGGCGAAAAAAACACCGGCAATTGGTTACCTAGCACAGGTTCCTATAAATGCGGCCATAAAACCTGTGGACTTTGTGGCTATATGTCGAATGTAAAAAACTTTTCTTCATACACAGACAAAAAAACTTTTGAAATAACGTCCCTAATAAACTGCAGTTCAGACCATGTAGTTTATTTGATTTCTTGTACAATTTGCCAGTTGCAATATGTTAGGAGCACTTGTCGCCCACTTAGAAAGAGGATATCAGAACTAGAGTTGAGCGCGGTTCGCGGTTCGAGGTTCCCCAGTTCTAAGCTCGAGTGATTTTGGGGGCTGTTCGAGATCGAACTAGAACTCGAGCTTTTTGCAAAAGCTCGATAGTTCTAGATACGTTCGAGAACGGTTCTAGCAGCAAAAAGCAGGGCTTTTTACAGCTAGAGTGTGCAGGAGCCATCGCTGGCAGCCTGCCAGAAGCTGGTAACCAAGATAAACATCGGGTATCCAAGCAAAGCGCTTTGGTTAGTAACCCGATGTTTATCTTAGTTACGTGCAGGAAGCTCACACTTTCCCGCTCAGCTCGCTCCGCCCCCTCCTGCCCGCGGCATGTACACATATACACACACACACACACACACACACACACACACATGGTCCCGCTCGGCTTACCTGCGGTGATGAAGTCCCACCATCCCGACCTCAGCGCTGTCACTGTCCTCCATGGCCGCCGCTTGTCACATCACCTCTCACTTCCGACCCGAGACTGACTAGCGGTGACGTCACGGACCTCTCACAATACTTGATGTGAAGGCGCCGGTCATTGACCTCAGTGACAGGGGCTGTCGGCAGTGCTGGAGATCAGCGCAGGTAATGTACCTCGCTGACAGCAGCACTTGTCATCCCCTGCAGTGACCTGGGCTGACCCATTGATGTTAGCTCAGGTCACTGCACTGCTCTCCCAGCCAATGGGGAACATCCTGCTCTTCATTGACTGGGACAGTGTGGATCGTCATGGCAACCCCTTGGATTACACCAGACCTGGATTTGTTTTTCATTCTAATAAATTGGTTAAAGAGGGAATGTTTTGGGGAGTGTTTTTTCAAATAAAAATGTGGTTGTCGTCTATTTTTTTTTATTACTGACTGGGTTGGTGATGTCGGGTATCTGATAGACGCCTGACCTCACCAACCCCAGGGCTTGATGCCAGGTGACATTACACATCTGGTATTAACCCCATATATTACCCCGTTTGCCACCGCACCAGGGCGCGGGATGAGCTGGGGCGAAGCACCAGGATTGGCGCATCTAATGGATGCGCCACTTCTGGGGCGGCTGCGGCCTGCTATTTTTAGGCTGGAGAGAGTCCAATAACCATGGACCTCCCTAGTCTGAGAATATCAGGCCCCAGCTGTCTGCTTTACCTTGGCTGGTGATCCAATTTTGGGGGACCCCTACGTGTTTTTTTTTTTAATTATTTATTTAATTTAAAATAACAGCGTGGGGTGCCCTCAGTTTTGGATTACCAGCCAAGGTGAGGTTGCCAGCTGTGGTCTGCAGGCTGCAGCCGTCTGCTTTACCCTAGCTGGCTACAAAACTAGGGGGAACCCTACGTCATTTTTTTTTCATTTTTTTGGCTAAATACAAAGCTAAGCACCCCTTAGTGCCACATGAAAGGTACCAAAGGGTGCTCCACTTTTTCTCTATTTTTTTCTCCACTTTTTCTCCACTTTTTCTCCACTTTTTCTCCATTTTTTTCTCCACTTTTTCTCCACTTTTTCTCCACTTTTTCTCCACTTTTTCTCCACTTGTTCTCCTTTTTTTTCTCCACTTTTTCTCCACTTTTTCTCCATTTTCTTCTCCACTTTTTCTCCACTTTTTCTCCACTTTTTCTCCACTTTTTTCTCCACTTTTTCTCCACTTTTTCTCCACTTTTTCTCCTTTTTTTTCTCCACTTTTTCTCCACTTTTTCTCCATTTTTTTCTCCACTTATTCTCCACTTATTCTCCACTTTTTCTCCACTTTTTCTCCACTTTTTCTCCACTTTTTTCTCCACTTTTTCTCCACTTTTTCTCCACTTTTTCTCCTTTTTTTCTCCACTTTTTCTCCACTTTTTCTCCACTTTTTCTCCATTTTTTTCTCCACTTTTTCTCCACTTATTCTCCACTTATTCTCCACTTATTCTCCACTTATTCTCCACTTTTTCTCCACTTTTTCTCCACTTTTTCTCCATTTTTTTCTCCACTTTTTCTCCATTTTTTCTCCACTTTTTTCTCCACTTTTTTCTCCACTTTTTCTCTACTTATTCTCCACTTTTTCTCCACTTTTTCTCCACTTTTTCTCCACTTTTTCTATATTTTTTCTCCACTTTTTTCTCCACTTTTTCTCCACTTTTTCTCCACTTTTTCTCCACTTTTTCTCCATTTTTTTCTCCACTTTTTCTCCATTTTTTTCTCCACTTTTTCTCCACTTTTTCTCCACTTTTTCTCCACTTTTCTCCACTTTTTCTCCATTTTTTCTCTGTTCTTTTTCTATGGTCGGTCTACTCATTAGCTCTGCCATGCATACTGTAGCACTACACCTACTGCACATGTTACTTTATGATTGACATCTCTTTCGTACCAGAGCTGTCTAAGTCTACTCTGACCCCATATTTGTCATTACTATATTGTCCTTGTACTGTATTATGACATTTGTATCATGTGTTTCATTTCTTGCTGTGTTGCAATTTTTTTGCTGCATCCCAATTGTACCTCTACATTGTTCTAGTTTATGTTATTGTTCTCTCACTCTTATGTGATACTGATTATTGTCATTTTTCATGATCACATGCAGATAAGTCCAATCTGACGAAGGCTCAGGCCGAAACGTCATTTGTAACTTGTTTTGGACAAAAACATATATGCTTATGAAAAAAATTTTTTTCTTAATACGGACCAATAAAGAGTGATTTTGCATTACTATCCGTTGTGACTTACTGACTTAGTCTGGGAGATCTAGAGTGCCGAGGTTACTCACTAATTTTATCTATTATTACCTCTGAGCACCTATATACCAGTGAGCAGAGCTTCCTCTACAGTAGTTCTCCTGATTAGGCATGCCCTTACCTCATGAGCAAGGCATTGCAGCTTTGGTAGCAACCATTACGACATGGACTCTGCTGCTGTGGACCCGGGGAGAGTGAGTGCAGATTCATTGCACCCACACTCCTCACATGAAGGGTCCGCACTCCTAGAAAATGGGGGATACGATCCCTGAGTGTCTCCCCCCCATATTCTAGACGGTCCAGAGTCGTCGTGGGACCCCTTTATTTTTTTTCTTACAATAAATTGGTGAAAGAAGAAATGTTTTGGGGACTGTTTTTTCAAATAAATTTCTTTTGTCGATTTTTTGTTTTTGTTAGTACTGACAGTTTATGATGTTGGGTATCTAATAGACGCCATGACATCACAAACTGCTGGGCTTGATCTCAGGTGACTTTACAGCTAGTATCAACCCGATTTATTACCCCGTTTGCCACTGCACCAGGGCACGGGATGAGCTGGGGTGAAGCGCCAGGATTGGCGCATCTAGTGGATGCGCCACGTCTGGGGTGCCTGCGGCCTGCTGTTTTTAGGCTGTGAATAACTATGGACCTTTCCACCCTGAGAATACCAGACCACAGCTGTCCGCTTTACCTTGGCTGGTGATCCAATTTGGGGGGGACCCTACTTTTATTGTGTAATTATTAATATTTATAAAATAATTATAAAAAAGAGCCTGAGGGGACCTCCACATTGGATCCCCAACCACGGTAAAGCTGCCAGCTGTGGTTTTCAGGCTACAGCCGTCTGCTTTACCCTAGCTGGCTATCAAAAATGGGGGGACCCAACGTCATTTTTTTTTTAACTATTTTTTAAATAGAAAAAATTAATGGGCTTCCCTGTATTTTGATTGCCAACCAAGGTAACGGCAGGCAGATGGGGGTGGCAACCCATAGCTGTCTGCTTTATCTGCGCTGAGAATCAAAAATACCGCGGAGCGCTACGTCATTTTTTTAAAGATTTATTTTTACAGCACTGTGATGTCCAGCAATCAAAATACAGGGAAGCCCATTTTATTTTTAGTTATTTAAATAAATAATTAAAAAAAATATATATGGGCTCCCGCTGCATTTTTTGTATTGCTAGCTAAGGGTAATCCAAGCAGCTACTGGCTGCTAACCCCCACTGCTTGGTGTTACCTTCACTGGCAATGGAAAATCCAGGGAAGCATTTTTATTTTTTTTGCCAAAAAACTACAAAAAAAAGGACGTGAGCTTCGCCATATTTTTGTATGCTAGCCAGGTACAGCAGGCAGCCACGGGCTGCCTCCAACCCCCAGTTGCCTATTTGTACCCGACTGGGAACCAAAAATATAGGGAAGCCCGTTTTTTTTTAATTATTTCACTTATTTCATGAAATAATTAAAAAACAAATGACGTGGGCTTCGCCCCATTTTTGTGTCCAGCCGGGTACAACTAGGCAGCTGGGGATTGGAATCCGCAGCACAGGTTAGCCCGAGGTTTGTGGGCGCCTCTACTGCGGATTTCAGTCCGCAGCCGTCCCAGAAAATGGCGCTTCATAGAAGCGCCATCATCTGGCGCTGTATCCAACTCTTCCAACAGCCCTGGAGCCGGGTGGCTTGTTGGGTAATCATGAGTTAATACTGGCTTTATTTTACTAGCCAGTATTAAGCCAGAGATTCTTAATGTCAGGCACGTTGGACCCGGCCATTAAGAATCTCCAATAAAGGGTTAAAAAAAACACCACACAGAGAAAAAATACTTTAATAGAAATAAATACACAGACACATTAGAGACTCCATCTTTATTACCCCCTGTCAGCCCTCCACGATCCTGCTCTTCTGTCTTCTTTCTTTCTAGTGTAGTAGTAGTGACGATTGTAGTGAGGATGAGGTGCACCAGCTCATCACTTGGGGCTGGGGAACCTCCATCCTCACTACAATCCTCACTACAATCGGGAAGCAGCGTGCAGCCTTCACTCCGTGAGTGATCAGTGCTGGCTGTCAGCGGTAACAGCGGTAACGCTGACAGACGCGTTACCATAGCAACGGTGCTCTCGGAGCCGCGGTTAGCGGTGACATCACCGCTAACTGCGTTGCTATGGCAACGGTGATCTACGTTAATGACCGGCTGTGTCAGCCGGTCCCTAACGGAACGGGGAGTCGACCGTGTGCTAGAGCATGTCGCCGGTACACGGCGATACACATATGTGCACCATGTACCGGAGAGATGCACTCGCAGGTCCTACATGACGTGTCATAGTCATGTGACCAGTCTGTAGCCAATGAGATAATAGCCACGTGACTGGTCACATGGCTATTTTGACGTCACGATAGGTCCGGCATCTCTGCTGGCAGTGCCATCACCGGGAGGATTCATCGATCATCGGATGCAATAGCGGCAGGAGACAGAGTGCAGAAGGGATCGCGAGGACCGGTAAGTGTTATGGCAATGTTTATTAACTGTTTGTGTACATTTATCATGCATTTTTATGTGTTTGTGATTGCCTCCCATTCTAGTCTATATGTTCGAGTTCGGTTCGTCGAACCGAACTCGAACGGGACCCCCGTTCGGCGAGCCGACCTCGAGCCGAACCGGGACCGGTTCGCTCATCTCTAATCAGAACACATCTATGATGTGAATAATGCCACCACTAGAAAATTATCAGGTGCGTCTCAGCATTTCCGCGACGCACATGCTGGTAATTTTAAAGGCATGAAAGTCAATGCCATTGAAAAAGTTAAATTACCCAAAAGAGGTGGAAACTTAAAAGATATCCTCTTTCAAAGAGAAATAAAATGGATTTTTCTATTGGGCACAAGATTCCCTATGGATTTGAACAAAAGGAATGAACTTATGTTTGCATATTAAATCTGTTCATTATTGTATATGTATATATGTGTTAAATGATTATATGTATTGTCTCACCTTAAGGGGTTAATTTCTTTGCAATTAGCATGCTCTCTCTATCCATTTGACCACATGTTTGGGTTAGCCCTTTTTAAACAGTCCTGTGACTAGATGGTTTAGAGACTGAATAAGAACTGGATGTTCGAAACGCGTCCTCTCTAACATGGGCTTGACTACCACAACATGGACTTTTTAATCATATATGAATAAAGAATCTTCATTTTAAAGATACAAGTTGCTTGGATTTCTGTGCTGGTGAATCCTCTCCTCATCAGTCCTGGATGGAGTATGCTGAGCCTTGTAGTTCTGCAGCTGCTGTCTGTCTGTAATGAGGAGAGCAGACAGCAGCTGCAGAACTTCAAGGCTCAGCATACTCCATGAGGGGTGACGTATGGTCATGTAGCCCTGAAGAAATCAATAGTGTTTATGCAAATATGTGATATTTATTTTTATTGCTAACCTATTGAAAAGTATGTATTCCCTTTCCAGTGCAGTAGTGCCAAATGTCACAAGATGTCACTGCTTCCTGCCCACACCTGAAGAGTACAGCGTGAGGGTTTGGTTTTTTTTATAATAGAAGGAACAGGGATAGTGTTTGCAGGGTTAACTGCAGAGCCAGCCCAAACAGGGATGAAGTAGGGCATACACTGTGTGCAGAATTATTAGGCAAATTGTATTTTAGACGATTTCTTTATTATTGATTAACAACTATGTTCTCAATCAACCCAAAAGACTCATAAATATCAAAGCTTAATATTTTTGGAAGTTGGATTGTTTTTTTTTTTTTTAGATTTGGCTATCTTAGGAGGATATCTGTTTTTGCAGGTAACTATAACTGTGCAGAATTATTGGGCAACTTAATAAAAACCAAATATATTCCCATCTCACTTGTTTATTTTCACCAGGTAAACCAATAGAACTGCACAAAATTTAGAAATAAACATTTCTGACATGCAAAGACAAATCCCAAAAAAATTAGTGACCAATATAGCCACCTTTCTTTATGATGACACTCAACAGCCTACCATCCATAAATTCTGTCAGTTGCTTGATCTGTTTACGATCAACATTGCGTGCAGCAGCCACCACAGCCTCCCACACACTGTCCCGAGGGGTGTACTGTTTTCCCTCCCTTTACATCTCACATTTTATGAGGGACCACAGGTTCTCTATGGGGTTCAGATCAGGTGAACAAGGGGACCATGTAATTATTTTTTCATCTTTTAGACCTTTACTGCAAAGCCACGCTGTGGAGTAGTTGGATGCATGTTATGGAGCATTGTCCTGCATGAAAATCATGGTTTTTTTTAACGATACCAACTTCTTCCTGTACCATTGCTTGAAGAAGTTGTCTTCCAGAAGCTGGCAGTAGGTCTGGGAGTTGTGCTTCACTCCAGCCTCAACCCAAAAAGGTCCCACAAGTTCATCTTTGATGATAGCAGCCCACCTTGCTGGCGTCTGAGTCAGAGTGGAGCTCTCTGCCCTTTACTGATCCAGCCTCTGGCCCATCCATCTGGCCCATCAAGAGTCACTCTCATTTCATCAGTCCATAAAACCTTTAAAAAATCAGTCTTAAGATATTTCTTGGCCCAGTCTTGATGTTTTATCTTAGGTTTCTTGTTCAAAGGTGGTCGTTTTTCAGCCTTCCTTACCTTGGCCATGTTCCTGAGTATGGCACACCATGTGCTTTTTGATACTCCAGTAACAATGAAGCTCTGAAATATGGCCATATTGGTGGCAAATGGCATCTTGGCAGATTCACGCTTGATTTTCCTCAATTCATGGGCAGTTATTTTGCACCCTTTTTGCCCAACACGCTTCTTGCAACCCTGTTGTCTATTTGCCATGAAATGAAACACTTGGTTGTTTGGTCATCACGCATCAAACGTTTAGCAATATCAAGACTACTGCATCCCTCTGCAAGACATCTCACAATTTTGGACTTTTCAGAGCCCGTCAAATCTCTCTTCTTACACATTTTGCCAAAGGAAAGGAAGTTCCCTAATAATCAAGCACACCTTATATAGGGTGTTGATGTTGATGTCATTATGTGCCAGGTCGTCACAGGTACTACAATACACACCCCCACCCTGAGACAGGCACATCAGCCAGACAAAAAATCCTTGTTGCCTCCCTCCAGGGGCTGATGTCCACACCAGGTGGGGTGGAGCCAGGTGGTTGGCCCCACCCACTGAGGAGTTCACAGTCCTGGAGGCGGGAAAAGGAAGGCAGTGCAGTTAGGGAAGTGCAAGTGAAAGGAGTGAAGTAGTAGTGAAGGAGTAAACTGACGGTGTCCGGGTGTGTGGCCCGGGCACTAAGAGCAAGGTTGGCAGACGGTGGTGGCCGTCTGCAGGAGAGGCAGATTAACACGGACCCGTAGCACCAGGGACGGGCGGTGGCCCGCCGGTACCGAACCGGGGAGCGAAGCGAAGTCAGCACACAAAGGCAGGGCCTGCGGACCCCGACCAGACTTGGAGTTGCCATTAGAGGTCAAATCCGTCAGTGACCGGAACCCCAGGGGTTTCCTAACAGCCAAGACCCGATTGAAGGCAACCGTCCGACCAGCAAAAGGAAATACAGCTACCGCCACAGCTAGAGTTCAAAGGGCCAGAGCCTGCAGGAAAAAGGGCTCCTCCGGCACATATACACGCTGGGGATCGGGTTACCGGTGGGAATCCATCAGGACCGAACATACACAAAGGTCCAGGGAAAGGCAGCCACCACCAACCGTCCGGGAGAAGTCACAGCAGCCGGCTGCGGGACCCGTCCATCCAGCCGTTTGGTTTACCAGAGACTTTGTGTACATTTGTGGCTGAGAGAGTACAACCGTGCCGTCCGGCACCGCGCTGCGCAATCCAGGCGACCCTGCACCTTGCCAACCCTGCCTCCCCGTCACCTCACCGGGCCCCGTGACCACCAACCCCTACCCACGGAGGGGGGGGAAACAACATCCCAGCTGCTCCCTGCCATCGCTCCCGGGATCCCCGTCACTAGCAGCGGTGGTGTTCAACTTCACCACAACCCGTGGGTGGCGTCATGGACCAAATCCCCAAACCAAACTACCCCCTTTCACTCACGGGCGAGGAGCGCCGCTCAAGTCCCGGATCCGGCCCACCGCTCGAGCCACTGAGCAGCCATCGCAGCAGCACCAGACCCGAGCGTTAGCGAGCACAGCGCGGCGGCGTCCTTCCCCATCCGCGACAATTACAGCCCGCCCCTCCTCATTACAGAGATGCACATCACCTGATTTACTTAATTGGTAGTTGGCTCTCAAGCCTATACAGCTAGGAGTAGGACAACATGTATAAAAATTATCATGTGATCAAAATACTCATTTGCCTAAAAATTCTGCACACAGTGTATATAGGATCATGAATAGAGTCTGGTAGCAGGGTGGAGTTGTGGGTTCTCAGTTAGAAGAAACGACATGCTAATCAGAAAAAAGACTGACTGGAACACCTATGTGTGTGAATTAGGTGGTAGCCTAAAAATACAAGACTGTAATACAGATAATAAGCTGCACACTAACCACTAAGCATTAATAAATATCACTACTACTTTTAAATACTCATGGCAGTTTTGCAATACCATTTTCATATATTCATTTTTTTTCCAGATAGCTAAATGTATTTTTCATTGTTTATAGCATCCCTATAGCAGTAATGCTTTGCCATTTTTCATGTTTATATTTTTATAGTGGTTCGTGAGAAGCTTATTATTTGTATTATAGTCATGTATTTTTAGGCCATCACCTAATTCACACACGCATACAGTAGGTGTTCCAGTCAGTCTTTTTTCTGATTAAGGCGAAGGTGTTCATGGTAAATACGTCATCCCGCCCACAAACATAGCAATCACTTATTTCTGTAGGATGCTTGGGTGAAGGAACCAAGTGCTTCATCCATGGCTGCTGTCCTGTGCACATTTACAGCATAATAAAGGTAGAATATAAAAAAAACAAAACAGAACCTAACACCTCAATGCTCACTTGTCCTGTGATCCTGCCATCTCATGCACCATGCCTCTTCTTCTATTCTTTTAATCTTCCCCATCGTATACATTCTCTATGTCCTTTTAACTCCAGGCCAGGGCTTCTGGCATTGCCAGGCCACAGATGTCACTGCGCACCATACCATTACATAGCAACATTATGACTGTATTACATGCGCTACACAGAGAATACGAACAATGGTGGAAGAGGAAAAGTAGAGACACGGAAGACTGGATTGTAAGCTGTTGGGTCTGGAGGACAGGTGATCGGTGAGGTGAGAATTATAATTTTTGTTATCAATTTTTGTGACCTTCTATGGTCCAACAAAATGGTGTCATATCAACATACAGTATACATCGATAGCTTTTCCCACTATAGAGGCAAACAGTTTTCATAGATGCAGTGCGAATGAAATTAAACCAATATAAATAAACTATTATTTACATAATGGAATTAGATATAAGATTAGTCAAGCCTATTGTCTAGGTAAATTAGTGGGCGACTTGTCTATTTGGACATTTTTGCACTATTAGGCACTAAAGCAATCATCTCCATTTACAGTATTGTCAGAATACAAATGCGATTTTGTCAGCAGTTTGCAATTCCTCCTAGGAGGTAATAGTTATATATGGGGTCAGTAATGAATCTTTAGACAGTAGAGAGCTAACAAAGCACAATTTAACTTTTCCTGTAGCTCAAGAGGGTGCATTTGTTTATTAGGCTGTGTCTTTTCCAGATGCTCCACAATGGGTGTATATGGAGCCTACTGCTAAACTGAAGATGAAGCAATCAGGCAAAATAGCCTTTTTGCCGATATAAAGCCATTGGACAGATCATAAATGTGATCATTTCTCTCTACAAAATGTAGTCGTCATGGTCCCATGCAGAACTTTCTTTCAGAAATGTATCCCAGGGTGAGACCTGAAACTAAAAGCTGCACATGAAGTTAATGTCCCAACTGAAGTGCTATGACTGGAAGTTCAGTTTAGAGAAAACATCCAGTTGGAAATGAGGCTTCATTGTTTTAGGTGATAGAGGTGATTTTTCAATAGTATCATATCATTTACATTAATTACACAGTTGTGCAAAATTTGGGTTCATGAAAAATGTTTCAACTCCAATGACTGAATCTTATGTTTTTTATGTCCTGATTTCAAAACACATTTTTTTTTGTAACCATTCTATATATAGATTTTGCACAAAACGAGCGTGAAATTACACACAAGCAAGATGAACAACAAAGATCTTTTTTGTAGCAAAAATGTATTAATACAATGTAATATTATATATATAGATTTATTGAACATTCATTCTGCAACTTTATTGGAAACTAATTATTGCGTCTTTTCCTTTTCAAAGCTTCTCTTGATACCTTTTCCCTTATAGAAGGCAAACAGATCTTCTGTGTGACGCATCTAGCAGTAATCCCCCATCATATTCCCATTCCTTCTGTAAGGAAGTTAAGGATCTCTGAAGCCTAATTTAGTAAATATCACCATCTGATGGCCAGATATTGTAAGAACAGAAACAAAGAGAACAGCTAGAACTACAAAGCGAATCATCAATTTCCTAAATGGAAGGAATAAGAAGAGACACCAGGTCAGGTAGTAGTAATGTCAAAGTTAGTAAATCTAAAAAGGTCTGGCCGGGCCAAGAAGAGGAAATGTTGACAACAAAACCTGCACCAGGAGTATTGGTGACCAGATCTGGGTGAAATATCAGTGACCTGAGCAGAAAGGAAGATCCATGACCTGAGATGAAGATCCATGACCAGAGCTGATATGAAGACTATGACCTGCGCCTGTAGAAGACCATGACCTGAGCCAGTAGAAGACTGTCACCTGCATCAGTAAAAGACCGTGACCAGCCCCATTTGAAGGCTTGTGATTAGCGCCAGTAGAAGACTATGACCTGATCTGGACTAGTTTGGAGGGACGACCCAACTGTAGCAGAGGACAAAAGGGTGCTTTACACACTGCGACATCGCTAGCAATAGCTAGCAATGTCATGCGCGATAGCACCCGCCCCCCGTCGCTCATGCGACATTTGGTGCTCGCTGCCGTAGCGAACATTATTGCTACGGCAGCGTAACACGCACATACCTTGACAGCGACATCGCTGTGACCACCGAACAATAGCTCCTTCAAGGGGGAGGGGCGTTCGGCGTCACAGCGATGTCACTGCAGCGTCACTAAGCGGCCAGCCAATAGAAGCGGAGGGTCGGAGATGAGCGGAACGTAACATCCCGCCCTCCTCCTTCCTTCCTCATTGCCGGTGGACGCAGGTAAGGAGATGTTCATCGTTCCTGCGGTGTCACACATAGTAATGTGTGATGCCGCAGGAACGATGAACAACATCGTACCTGTGGCAGCAGTGATATTAAGGAAAGGAGCGATGTGTCAACGATCACCATTTTTGAACGATTTTGTGATCGTTGATCGTCGCTCCTTGGTGTCACATGCTGCGATGTCGCTACCGGCGCCTGATGTGCGTCACTAACGATGTGACCCTGACGATATATCGGTAGCGGTGTCGCAGCGATGTCACATGCTTGATGACTAAATGTGAACAGCCACCAATTGCTGTGTTGTGTTGTTAATTGGTGGCTGTTCACATTCAGTCCTCAAGCCCTGTCCACAGGCTATTTACGCCAAGCAGCATTTGCTTGGGCCTGTCTCGCACACAGCCATGATTTCCTCATGGGTACAGGATTGAAAAACACCAAGTAAGTGTTGCTAAGAACAGTTCTACTTTTCATATGTGAGGCTGTATGGCACATTTTATATAAAAATATTTTAGAGTAGGACTGCCCCAAAGAGATTTGCCGTGACGTGGTGGGGTAGCTCAAGAAATTGCAATTTTTTAAAATTTTAATAATAATAAGTACAGTTTGGAATTTTTAGTGCTGTAGAGCACATTTAGTGCTGGCTTTCTTGTTTTTTCTTTGTTGAATTGGTCCGGTGGCTTACCCTCACCTTGCCGTGCACCCCAATTTGGGTTGTATTCCACCTGTCTTGATTTTAGCAATTGGTGGATGTTCACATTCAGTCATCAAGCCCTGTCCACAGGCTATTTACTTAAAGCAGCATTTGCTTGGGCCTGTCCCACCCACAGCCACGATTCAGTCATGGATACGGGATTGAAAAACACCAAGTAAGTGCTGCTAAGAACAGTTCTACCTTTTCATATGTGAGGCCATATGGCAAAATTTATTTAAAATCATTTTAGAGTAGGACTGCCCCAAAGAGATTTGCCATGACGTGGCGGAGTATCTCAAGAAATTGCAATTTTTTTGCCAAAAATCTCAAATTTTAAAGATAAGTACAGTTTGGAAATTTTAGTGCTGTAGTACACATTTAGTGTTGGCTTTCTTGTTTTTTCTTTGTGAATGAATTCTGTATACTTGTGCTGCTAATTAATCGAATCAAATAAAATAATTCAAATAATCTGATTTACTACTGTTACTTGTGCTATACCAAGATTTTACCTTTAATTTGCTAATCCTTGATTTGTCTATAGCTAATAAACTGTTGTTAGTTCAGTACCACTGCCTCCTCATTTTTTTGCGATGTTGCATCTGACTACCTGCTTTAAAGCCTGCTTTACACGTTGCAATTAGTTGAACAATCGCATTTGCGATGTGACACGCCCAGGTTGCATACGGGATCTTATGAGATCACACGTAGGTCGTTCATTTGCTGTCACACGTGCGTTAGTAGTCTATGTTAAATTGATCAATTTTGTGTGCGATCCTTTAGATCATGTGTTCTGTGACGTATGCATTGGGCACCTTTTTTTTTTTTTTTATTTATTGACTTGCCAAGCGTGTGTAATGTGTAGGGATGCGTTTTTACTATGTCATCTGCCATTCAGCTCTGCTACATGGCCGCTAACAGGAGACACAGACAGCCATGTAGCAGAGCTGAATGGCAGATGACAGCAGACACAGACAGAGCCGCACTGTCAGAATGAACTCGGGGGAACTTCACCCGACTTCATGGTCATGCTGCGGCTCTGTCTGTGTCGCGCCCTGATTAGCGGTCACCTGTGAAGGGCTCACCGGTGACCGCTAATCTCCTAAGTGACTGAAGTTAGCAGCCCTCTCTCATACTCACCAATCTCCGATCCCCGGCGCTGCACGGCGTTCACACTGCTCCGGCGGCTTTTACTGTTTTGAAAAAGCCGGCCGCCCATTAAACAATCTCGTATTCCCTGCTTTCCCCGCCCACCGGCGCCTATGATTGGTTACAGTGAGACACGCCCCCACGCTGAGTGACACACTGCACCCAATCACAGCAGCCGGTGGGCGTGTCTATACTGTGTAGTGAAATAAATAATTAAATAATTAAAAAAAACGGCGTGCGGTCCCCCCCAATTTTAAAACCAGCCAGATAAAGCCATACGGCTGAAGGCTGGTATTCTCAGGATGGGGAGCTCCACGTTATGGGGAGCCCCCCAGCCTAACAATATCAGCCAACAGCCGCCCAGAATTGCCGCATACATTAGATGCGACAGTTCTGGGACTGTACCCGGCTCTTCCCGATTTGCCCTGGTGCGTTGGGTAATAAGGAGTTATTGGCAGCCCATAGCTGCCAATAAGTCCTAGATTAATCATGTCAGGCGTCTCCCCGAGATACCTTCCATGATTAATCTGTAAATTACAGTAAATAAACACACACACCCGAAAAAATCATTTATTAGAAATAAAAAACACAAACATATACCCTGGTTCACCACTTTAATCAGCCCCAAAAGGCCCTCCATGTCCGGCGTAATCCAGGATGCTCCAGCGTCGCTTCCAGCGCTGCTGCATGGAGGTGACCAGAGCTGCAGCAGACACAGCCGCTCCAGTCACCTCCACGCAGCTAATGAAGACAGCCGTGCGATCAGCTGAGCTGTCAGTGAGGTTACCCGCTGTCACTGGATCCAGCGGTGGACGCGGGTAACCTCAGTGACAGCTCAGCTGATCGCGCTACTCACCTCAGTTGCTGCGTGGTGAGAGGAGCGGCGGTGAGTAGCGCGATCAGCTGAGCTGTCACTGAGGTTACCCGCGGCCACCGCTGGATCCAGTGACAGCGGGTAATAGCCACTGAGCTATTACCTCTATTGATAAACATAGGAAGATTTTGTAATCTTGAAGCCTGTAGTGCCGACTGAAGTCTCTGCTGACAGCACGATTCACTTCATTGCTACGTGGACCTGATCCAGCGCGATGGTGTTCTATGGTACTGCTACATCTTCAGGGAGCAGAGCTGACAGTGTCGTGTGGATTACGTCAGACCTGGAGGGGTATTTGTGGGTTAATAAAGGGGTGAAAGAGGGTTTTTTTTTCTCTTTTATTACAAATAAAGGATTTTTCGGCATGTGTGTTTCTTTACTTTCACTTTAAGTTTAATCATGGACGGTATCTCGGGGAGACGCCTGGCATAATTAACTCTTTATTACCTCAATTGCCACAGCACCAGGGCAATTAGGGATGAGCTGGGTAGAGTGCCCCGGGACAGTTGCATCTAATGGATGCGGCTATTCCGGCTGGCTGCTGGGTGATATTGTTAGGGTCCTGGGCTCCCGATAACATGGTGCTCATGGTGTCTCAGATTACAGCGCGGTTTACTTCAGCTGCTACATGGAGAGGACACAGAACGCTCCCTGTCATCTTCATGTAGCAGAGCTAGCAGAGCTGACAGTGTTGTGTGGATTACGGCGGGCCTGGAGGGGTATTTGGTGATTTTAATAAAATGGTGAACGAGGATGTTTTTTTGTCTTTTATTCCAAATAAAGGATTTTTTTCTGTGTGTTTCTTTACTTTCACTTTCAGTTTAATCATGGAAGGTGTGTCGGGGAGACGCCTGGCATGAGTAAACTCATTATTACCCCGATTGCAACTGCACCAGTGCAATTCGGGATGAGCTGGGTAGAGTCCCGGGACTGTCGCATCTAATGGAAGCAGCAATTCCGGGCCGGCTGCATGGTGATATTGTTAGGGTGGTGGGCTCCCCTTACCGTGGCGCTCCCCATCCTGACAATACCAGCCTCTAGCCGTGCGGCTTTATCCTGGCTGGTATCAAATATGGGGGAATCACATTTTTTTTTTTTATTATTATTATTTATTTATTTATTTTACTGCACGATATAGAGCCGTCCGCCGGCGGCTGTGATTGGTTGCAGTGACAAAGCTGTCACTCAGCTTGGGGACGTGTCTGACTGCAATCATGGGCACCAGTGGGTGGGGAAAGCACAGAATAACTAATTGACAAATGAAGCGGCATCCATTTTCTAAAGAGGAAAAGACACAGCAGATTTGTGGCAGCGTGCAGCGAGATGCCCGTGATCGGTGAGTAGGAAAGGGAGAGGGATTGTGCTGCGGACGCAGGACGCATGCAGATAGCAACATGTGCACATAGCCTTACTGTGAAAAGCCATGTTTATGCTGATCGAACCGTTCTCGAACGTAACTCAAACTGTCAAGCTTTTAGCAAAAAGCTCGAGTTCGAGTACCCCCCAAAATCACTCGAATATGAAATTGGCGAACCTCGAACATCGCTCATCTCTACTCTTCACAACGTCTGTAAAAGAATCCCAAGTCTTTTTCTCAACAGTTTTCATTTTTTTTTTTTTTTTTTTTTTAACTGTATTTTTATTCAAATTTTTCAATAACATAACACTGGCATAAGCGAATTCAGCATTGTAAATTCAACATTACATTGTCATATTTGATCATCCCAAATTCCATACCAATTTTTAAAATCAATAACCGTAACATGGCAAGATAAAGCAAAGGAAAGCAGCGACCCCTTAACCCATCATTCTTATCATTCCCCCCATTGAACCCTTGTGAACATGGTAATGACATATAATAAAGAAGTCCCACTCAAATCGGTTATTTCCCCCTCTCCTTTTAGTCAGCTTTCGGCCTTTCCTCCCCCACCTCCAAGCCATCCAATGTATCCTTCAATTTTTCAGTATGATACCAGACTGTGTCTTTGAAAGGTGACATAATCCTGACTATCTCCTCCCGAGTACAATAGGCCAGTATGAATTTCTTCCATTTGTTAAAGTGCTGTCGTATTCTATCCGCCCTCCTTTCTGCATCCAATCCTTCTATTTCAAGAAGATGCATGAGCTGACCCAAGATCTCTTCAATCGCGGGGACCCTAGACTCCAACCAATTTTTTAGTATCGCTCTCTTGGCTGCCAGAAGTATCACATGTATAAGTCTGGGTGGGTTAGTCATCTTCCCTTTGGTATCGTTCCCCTCCTCCCAATGGTGAAAAATAGCGAACCCAGGTGAGAGCCGAACTTCAAGACCCCACACCTTTTGTATACAACTTTTGATCTGTGACCATAATGGACTCAAATGGGGGCAGGACCACAACCCGTGAAGGAGATCAGTTCCACTACTCTTACACTTAGGGCAATACGTAATCCTGTCTGGCTTTGTTGCTGATGGAGGGAGATTAAAACCATAAATTGCCTTGTGCATAATTCTAAATTGGGTTTCTCGCCAATTCTCATTTAAAATTGATTTACGAAGAGCATTCCACCCTCCCCTAATTTTTACCCCCATAGACGGGTCCTCAAATTGTTTCTCCCAAGATTTAAATAAACCTTCCGGGTGCTGTCCTATTAATAGATCACGCATGGCTCCATAAAGAAAAGAGATAGATGATGAAGTTATTGAGTTCTTTACCAGACAATCAAAAGAGTTAAATACTACCTCCTGGGTCACATCATGCAACTGAGTCATAATACTATATCTCACTTGGTCATATTGGATTACTTGGTTAGGCCCCAGGCCATACTGCGCTATAATTTCATCTCTACTCAACCATCTAGGTTCTGAGGTGTGCAAGAGATGAGCAACAGTCCTTATACCCCTCACCTTCCACTCTTCAAACAGCTTATTGCTTGTCCCCTGCACAAACTCTGGATTCCCCCATATAGGCAAGTATTTGGATATTTTATGGGGAAGTTTGTAGTTTTTCCTCAACGCCTTCCACGCTGCAATCGTGTCTTTAAATAAGGAAGAGTGCTTGATTTTCACTGGGAGATTAGCCTGCCTAGTATGAAGCAATGCCACCAGATCCCAAGGTTGTGCATAGTCTCTCTCAAGCTCCAACGCTGAATAATGTCTAGAGCCTTTAATCCAATCCAGTATATATCTAGTCAAACAGGCTATATTGTAACCCCGAATGTTCGGCAAACTCAGACCTCCATGAACCTTAGATGCCATCAACTTCTTAAGCCCTATACGAGGGCGTTTCCCCCTCCAAATGAAGTGTGAAAAAGCTCTATTTAGCTGGACAATATCTTTATGCTTGAGAAGCAGGGGAAGTGTTTGAAGATGATACATTAATTTTGATATCGACATCATCTTAATTAGGTGGACTCTACCAATTATGTTCAATGGAAGGTCGTGCCATCTTTTAAGATCTTGCTCTATTTGGCTCAGAAGGGGTGGATAGTTTAGACTATAAAGGGTTGCCGGAACCTTACCTATTTTAACTCCCAGGTATGTGATATATGACTTAGCCACTGTAATTCCTTCAAAAGGGTTCTGCTCCCGTGTTTGAACATTTGTCCCTCCCAGGTATAGGAGCTCGCACTTTGACGCATTAATCTTGAAGCCTGAATACGCTCCAAACTCTCGCAAAATTTGTAAAATCTCGGGGACCTGCTGAGCTGGATTCGAAAGGAAAAGCAAAATGTCATCTGCAAAAAAAGCTGACTGAATTTGTCTATTATTTACAGAAATACCCTGGAAGGTGCTATGTGTAGATAACAATCGTACCAATGGTTCCAGAGCCAGATTAAAAAGTAATGGGGAAAGGGGGCAACCCTGTCTGGTTCCTTTCAGTAACGGAAAAGGGGCTGACAGATATCCTGGAATGTAAACTTGAGCCTTCGGATTTGTGTAAATTTCTCTAATGTAGGTATAAAATGACCCCGAAAAACGCATTTCATCTAGAACTCTATAAAGCCATGACCACTCAATATTGTCAAAGGCTTTCTCGGCATCTATTGTAAGCAAAGCGGGAGATTCTCCTTTCAGAGGCCGAAGGTTAACCCTATCCAGGACAAGAAGAACTTTTCTAATATTTAGTGTCCCTGATCTTTTCTGAATGAAACCGGCCTGTGCTGGGGAAATCAGTTGGGGAAGAATTATAGCTAGACGATTCGCCATAATCTTTGACATTATCTTCATATCTAGGTTGATAAGTGATATGGGCCTATACGAACCCGGATCCTTCGGGTCCTTCCCCTGTTTAGGGATCAATTTTATATATGCCCGGTTATTATTTTGGAAAGACGCATTACCGTCTAGTATGCTATTATACAGTTCTAGTAATGTAGGTAAGATCTCTTCCTTTACTGTTTTATAGAATTCTCCCGTAAATCCGTCAGGGCCAGGGGCTTTATAATTATGCATGGAGTTGATTGTCCCCAATACTTCTTCCCCCGTAATTTTAGCATTCAGAAAAGTGCGATGCTCTTCTGTGAGTCGAGGTAGTGTCACTTTAGATAAAAGATTATTATCAGGAAATTTGTCTCCCTTTTCCGACGAATAAAGGTTTCTATAATACGTGCCTAAAGTCTCAATTATTGTCTTAGGGTTTTTGTGTATCTCCCCCTTTTGATTTTTTATTTGCATGGGTCCCTGAGTTATAGTCCTATTTTTCGCTAAGTTGGCCAGTATTTTCCCTGCTTTATTTCCAAAGCGATGTAATGTAGCTTCTTGCATTGACCTAGCCATTTGTTCCCGTTTTTCCGCCCACTCATTAAAAGCTCTTTGGGCTATTACCCATCTATCTCTATGGTCCCTATCAGGATGCTTTTGAAAAGAAGTATATGCTTCCCTCAATTTATGGGAGGTTTCAGTAAATTTAAGATGAGCCTTTTTCTTCAAATAGGAAACATGTGCTATCGTTCTGCCCCGTAATACTGCCTTCGCCGTATCCCATAATAACATAGGTGTGTCTTTATGTTGATCATTATGTACCATAAATTCCGTCCACCATCCCTTTAATTTCAAGGAAAAATCTTCGTTATCTTTAAGGAAGGAAGGATATCGCCACAGATAGTCCGTTCCTCTGGGATAGATGTTTGCTAGGTCTAGCACCACCGGGGCATGGTCAGAAATCACCAAATCCTGGATAGTAGCTGAGTGGAGCGCACGTACCAGGTTCCCTGAAATAAGGAAGTAGTCAATGCGAGACCAGGAGCTATTAGCATGTGAATAGTGTGTAAATTCCCTATCCTGAGGGTGCAGTAGTCTCCACGCATCCCATAAGGCCGTGGCATTTAACAGAGGACGCATAACTTTATCATGGCCGCGCGGTACATTTGGGGGGCCTTTAAAATTTTTCCTGTCCTCTAGCACAGATACCACCGAGTTGAAATCCCCCCCAATTATTAGATTAAAATGGGCATGTTCTAAAATTTTGGCCTCAAGTCGTTGAAAGAATGATTTGTTGTTTTCGTTCGGGGCATAAATATTAAAGATTTTATAAATTCCTCCAGGTATCTCCACTGAGACCATCTGAACCCTACCTTCCGTGTCCGCATATGTTTCCAGGACTTGATGTTGTAATCTCCTACTTACTAATGTAATAACCCCTGCTTTCCTTTTAACTGAAGATGACCCATAGACTCCTCCAACCCACAATTTCCCCATCCTCTGCATGTCTGAACCTTCCAGATGAGTTTCCTGAAGGAGCGCAATGTCCGGTTTGAGGCGATTAAGGTGGCGTAATATCTTAATTCTTTTTTGGGGGGAACGTAACCCCTTAACATTCCAGGTGACTATTCTCATAAAGTGCATGTAATAAATGGAAATCCTGCCTTTCGTTTACCATGTTTTTGCTGCCCTCCTTTGCCAAAAAAAAATTCAACCAATTAGACAATTGAACATAGTGCTCACTTGCAATAACGAGAGTAGTAGTAATAATAATAACTCTGTGTAAAATCTCTGCTACTTCACTTGAATCCAAAATCCCCAAACATTTCAAACATCTCCCTCCCCTCCCCCCCCAACTATACCATAATACTCAGACTTCACTTTTTTCTGATCATCTTCCAAGCTCAGTCAACCTTATACTTGTATAGCATTTCACCAATATAAAGGAGTGTCCCACCTACAAAGAAAGAGAGAAGGAAGAAAAAAAAAAAAAAAAAAAAAGGTTCTCTTTCCTTTCCTCCGCCTCAGATTTCTTGAACTTTTTCCACTGCGGCTTCTCCAGCCTAAATCAAAAACAGGTGTCCCACCTTGAACTTCATACATCCGACATTTGTCTATTTGTCTCAGGTTCCCTTAAGTTCCTTGTTTTGTTGTCTCCGGTCCTTCGGGGAAGCTGTAGCGAGCTTCACAGAGCTCCCTTTGGTCACTCTCTGGTTCGGTGAGTCGTTGCGCCCTTGTCCTGGAGAATTCCTGAGGTCACGAGGACTGTTGATCCGCTCAATAAAGGCCTCTGCCTCCTTTGGACTTGAGAAAGAATTGTAGGATCCATCCTGATGTCTGATAATCAACGTTGCCGGGTACTTTAACTGGAAGCGTATATTTCTCTTAAATAAGGCAGAGCATATGTATGAGAATGCCCTCCGCTGCCGTGTGACCTCCGCAGAAAAATCCTCGAAGAGCAAGATGCGCGAGCCTTTCACCTCCAAGGGATGTTTCAATTTCTTGTATGCCTGTAATATTTCCTGTTTATCGGAGAAGTCCAAGTATTTCATTATGACTTGTCTTGGGCGTCTGTTATTTTCACTCTCATCACCTCTCCTTGGCGGACCAATGCGGTGCACCCTTTCCACTTTTCTCCTTCCTGCTACTCCCAGGGTTGTAGGAATAGTGGATTCACACAATGTACATAGCTCACCAACCGGGTATGTTTCAGGCAGGCCGACAATGCGCAAATTGCTTCTTCTGGAGCGGTTCTCCAGATCGTCCACACGGTCCCTCAGGATCAGATTCTCCTTGGCCAGACGCATGACTGTAGTGTGGTCAGAGCTGAAGTCCTCCTCTAACGTCGACATTTTGGTTTCCATAGCCGCAACCTGTTCCACCGTCTCATCAAGTTGGTTCTGTATGGCACTGAGAGCTTTTGCTATTGATGCTTTAATTGTAGCGGAGATGTCAGGTAGCAAACGATTGGCGACTTCATCAGCCAGACGCTTATAATCCATACCCTCCACTGTTTTGAATACATCCGGGGTCCCCGTGGAATCCTCCATCTCCATCTGATGAGTATTCTCAGGTGACCGAGGGACACTTAATTCTGTATGGGCAGTCACAATCTTTTTTTCACACTGTACGCTGGATGTATGAGGATTTTGTGTTTTGGAGCTGCTACGCAGCAGGTATCTTTCCATCAAATAGTGAATGAAGGGACGCAAGTTTTGACACTGATTTAGTGTGGGTTGTCAGACAAATCTTGATTCTGCTCCCCCTTTTGTTTATTCTTACTTTCACCCCTTTCTCCCCCCTGCCAGAGTTATATGAATTCTCACTGTCCTGAAACTTTGCAGGGATGTATGTTTAAACTTCCCTCCTTCAGCTTCTTTCACTTTCTCCAGAGCTTTGCACTGATTCTGTATGCCTAGAGATTCAGCACCTGCTTGTTAAGCACAGGTCTGGACAAGATGGGGGAAGGGCCCAGGGATTCCCGGCGTTTTAACTCTGCTCTTTGCAGAACTTGTCAGTAGCGTGTTGTTTGCAGCTGATATCTTATCAGGACTCCAGGAGATTTATTATTCTGCTGCCGGTTAACTGTTTAGTGCTGGGGGAGTGAGTGCAAGGTAAGCTGTGTCCTGCTCTCTGTGTACAGATCTGATGTTAGTGCAGGGCAGGCTCCGGCGCCATCTTTATCACGCTGCCAGATCTTGAGAGGGAGGGGGAGAGCGAAGTTCACCGCGCTGTTTCAAGTGATTATCTCCACGGCTCCCCATGAACATCCCTGCATTCAGCAACTTCACTCACCGGTGGTATGGAGCGGGGGAGGCTGGTGGGATGTCCGGTATATATGTCAGAGCTGCAGGGAATGACAGAGCTCAGGCGTCCTGTGTCCTACATGATCAGCGCAGGAGCCGGAAGTCCCAGTTTTCATTTTTGCTTCAAACACGTCGTCCTTCATGAATTTTTGAATATCCGGACCCACAAAAATGCCTTTCTTCAGTTTTACTTCGGAAAGTCCCTGTAACTTGGTACACAGGTATTTAAAAGTCTCTCCTTCTTTCAGTATAGCTGTCACAAACTGCTTCATCAGTCCAAGCTTAATGTCGAGTGGTAGTAGGATAACTATAGTAGGATCAACTAATCTTTCTGCAACTATATTCTTGAGTTCATTTGCAAAGACGTTCTCGTTGGCCAACTTTTTGACTCCAGTGATGAGTCCTATCACATCTGTCTTTTGCGATGTGACTGTGTCCCGCACAGTATGAGAGGATGGCGAGCGGCGCAACACAGAGAGAACACCAGGGTAGCAATAACATAAGGCCCTGGCGCTAGAGAGAGGGGAGTGGGGGTCACCATCAAAATGACGTTTCCTATTTTTGGCTGTAAGTAAAGGCTTTTTTATGGCCACTCTTCCATAAAGGCCAGCTCTGGAAGTAACAGCCTGGCTGATTTGGACACTGCACCAAAACAAATGTTTGTTGTCCAGTCTCTGATTCTCGTTGTACATTCTTTAGTGTTTGACCACATAGTCTAGTCTTCTTCTGGTGACAGATTCAACAGTGAATGAACCTGTTGTAGTTCGGTTCATCGGGTTAAGTGGGACTTTAAATAATGTTCGGTTTGGGATCCAGACTTGACCTGAACCCCAATGGATGTCACTAATTGGTCTCTGTACAAGTGAAAAACAAGAGAAAGAAGGCCACAGAATGAGGGATCAACCAGACACAATGTATAGAAGTGTATAAAAGTAGTTTTTATTGATGCTTGCAAAAAAACTCACCAGACACAAAGTCGGGCTTTGCACACTACGACATCGCAGGTGCAATGTCGGTGGGGTCAAATTGAAAATGACGTACTTCCGGCATCGCATGCGACATCGTAGTGTGTAAAGGCTCGATGATACGATTAACGAGCGCAAAAGCGTCGTAATCGTATCATCGGTGCAGCGTCGGCGTAATCCATTACGCTGACGCGACGGTCCGATGTTGTTCCTTGTTCCTGCGGCAGCACACATCGCTGTGTGTGAAGCCACAGGAGCGAGGAACATCTCCTACCGGCGTCACTGTGGCTTCCGTAGGATATGCGGAAGGAAGGAGGTGGGCGGGATGTTTACATCCCGCTCATCTCCGCCCCTTCGCTGTGTGACGTCGCAGTGACGCCATACGACCCGCCCCCTTAATAAGGAGGCGGGTCGCCGGCCAGAGCGACGGTCGCAGGACAGGTGAGTCCATGTGAAGCTGCCGTAGCGATAATGTTCGCTACGGCAGTTATCACAAGGATATCGCCGCTGCGACGGGGGCGGGGACTATCGCGCTCGGCATCGCAGCATCGGCCTGCGATGTCGCAGCGTGCAAACTGCCCCTAAGTGTCAAGGAACCCCACACAATGAACATATACAATTAAAAACAACATTTAAAACACACATTTGGACCACCAGAATGTCAATACAAAACAACTAGGAATAATACAGGACTGGGTAATCAGAAAATCCAATGGAACAGACAATATACAGAACACAATAATATGATCAACTGAGCAGGTTATATCTGTTGGCAGAGATGGAAATAAGCCCACACATAAAATTAGGGTTTGGATAAATGGTCAGATGTTAACCAAAGTGAATCAACTGAGTCCTCTCTCCCCATGAGTGAATTCATGACAGTAAGTAAAAATGAATGAATAAAGCAAGATCTTACAAATACATAGAGGAAAACTGTCTAGGAGTCCAGAGGAGCACAGCAAAACACCTCCCCAAAGTGGTTAAGTGCCCAGGGATAAGATTCCTAATAGAAAAAAACCCACGTCCATACTTAGTGTTCCTGGCGATCCAAGCCCCACGCGTATCGTCACGTAGTGACTTCCTCAAGGGCAAAATAGAGAAGTGAAGAGTTCAGTGTGAGGTAGCTATTTAAACCCATGGTGATAAAGAGGTGCTCATCACCTGAGTGGTAAACGTGCCTCACCTGTGTAAAGATCATTAGGTAGTATGTTTACTCAGGATCTGCAAGGCTATGTGACCAGCCGTTGTCAGCTGTGCGTGCGCACATATGATTGGTGGTTTACCTATAGCGTAGAGCTCCAAAGCAACATCACCAAGGAATCCCCTTGATGTTTTTTTTTTCTCTTTTCTTTTCCTTTCCCTTCTTTCCTTTCTTTTCTTTTTTGGTTGCTGCACATGCGTATTCATTTAACGCAGTTGTCCCAGTCCCAAAAGCAAGGTACGTTTATATCGTAGTGCATGCGCCCATCACGCATGCATACATCCTATTTTACCTAGATACAACTCAAGTGATTCTAATATTACGTGCGTTCAGCAAAAAATTATTATAAAGAACCAGGCTAGTATACATGAGGTTTTTGTTAGCAGAAGCTGTAAGGCTATGTGACCAAACGATGTTAACTGCGTACACACATTAAGTAGGAAATTTCAGCTATTGCGCAGACTCCAAGTAACGTCACAAGGAGTCCCCTAAGTGAGTATTGCGCATGCGTGAGCGCTTAGCGTACTTATCGTGATCCCAGAAACAAGATACATTTATATCGTACTGCATATACACATCACGCATGCGCACATCACATATATCATAAATACAGCTTTTGGTCTCTGTACACATGCAGCCAGCCATAAACCGAACATTTCCAGGGGAGGATAGGTGGAGTTTATCCTTTTTTTGGGTGCACACTACATCCAATCACACTGTTGTTACCACCGAGTATACCTCAGCACAGCGCTGCTAGTGCAAGTGGTTTGCATACGTAAAGCATTCAAAATCTGAACCCGAACTCTGTTTTTGTTTTAAAATCTGTGTTTTGTCCAAACACAAACCTTCGGTTTCGCTCATCTCTAGTGTTCATTTTCGGGTTCCTCTGGAGACAGTATTCAGTCTTCAGGATGTTCTTTTTTTCAATTAGCTTCAATGTGCAGGATAAATAATGTGATACTAAAATATATATATTTTTCTTTTTTAATATATACTGAACACAAAAAAGGGGAAATATGAATTTTTACATTTCTAAAAGATTTCTAAATATTTTGAACTGTTTTTTCAATTTTTTGTCACACGAAGGAGACATGAATCTGCTATAACTTTTTGACTGTAAAATATAATGCAATTGGGGATGAGTGGAGACGTCGATGTTTGAGTTCACCGGGTTTTGCTGACTTTAAAAAAAGTTTGTTCCCGATATCCAAATTGTCACGTCCCCACCGGAGCCCGCTCCTGCGACTTCTGCTCCGATTGCCATGGATAGTGCTGGTGATGGGAGAGGAGTCGGTGCCACTAGGCTGGGTTTCCCTGGAACCTGCAGAACCACTGGCTGACTGTAGGTGGCGTGTGTGTCTTCCAGCTGAAGTTGCCAACATTCACCTGCAGCCAATGGGAAGACACCACACCCTTCTTATTCCCCCTCCTGTCACATGACCACTGCCAGAGATAGTTCTGTACTCCTGGCTCATGTGCTGTTTGTATGTTGATTCCTGTGCGCTGACCTTTGCTTGTTTTTTGACTACCCTCCTGCCTGTCGTTTTTGTACCTTGCTGCCAGTTCCGGATTTGACCTCTGCTTTGTCTCCTCACTATGCCCTTGCCTGCCGATTCGGTTGCTGTTTTGCATCTCCTGGTTTTTGACCCTGCCTGACGACCACGGACTACAGCCTACCACAGGTAGTGATCTCTGGAGCTCTGTGTAATTCAAAATCCCTGTATAGGGGTTAAAGGGTTGCAGAGTTCTTGGGGTCCTGCTTTGTGAGCGGCTTTTCTCTAGACTCCCCTTACAGCCAGTCTGAGTCTGTGGCTCCAATCAGGCATTACACAAATTTACTCGGACTTGAACCCAGACTCAAACCCATATAAGTCAAAGGAGACCCGATCTTAAGTACCATAAAATTGTCCTTTAAGAGATTGGGGCTGTAAATTGAAGCAAAGGGGGGTAACAGCAGCACAATTATACATACCCGAAGAAAAGGTGGTCGTCGGACTGCAGTACTCGCTCGATGTTTAAGAAAAATGCATATTCATTAATTCCCCTGCCCTCCCTCTGTGCCAGCATCTGTACTTGGTTGCAGTCAGACTGCTATATGTACATGCCTCGCATTGTTTAACCCCTTCACGACCGCGGGCAGTAAAATTACGTCCTATTTTAACGTGGCTTAACGACCAGGGACGTAATTTTACTGCCTAAACTTCATTTGATTGCCGTGGCCATAGCAACGGCTTTCAAATGATGTCCCCTGCTGTTTTTTATAGCAGGGGACCTTTGCTTGACCCCAGGGGGGGTGGCATCGCCCATCGACGATCGTTGTGATTGGCTGTTCAAATCTGAACCGCCAACCACAACATTCGCGCTGATTTCGGCAAAAATAATGCCCGAATTAGTGCGATACTATGAGATCCTGCTATGCTCTATTGTAGCAGCTACAGCAGGTCATAGGTGGATCTCAAACATGCCGCCCCCAGCCCCTGCAGCACTGATTGGAGCGATCGTGCTATGACGCTCAATCGCTCCAATCAGTGTGCAGTGGGGCTGATCTGCAGGTGGCCGCCCTCCCCAGGCCTGTGCTGGTCTGGGGAGCCTCCCCCAGCATGTCTGCAGCGTGGAGTGGCTGGTTCTTGTGGTACCACGCAACCGCTGCCGCCGCTAATGTCACCGTCTTCTTGCCTGCTCCACGTGAGTATTGCACTCTTCTTCCAGCCCATGCGCACTCCCGTTATGGCCCCTGCGCGCTCCCATTATGGCCCCTGCGCGCTCCCGTTATGGCCCCTGCCCGTGCCCCCCCCCATCTGCCCCCCCACTCCCCGATCTGCCCCCCAACATCCCGATCTGCTCCCCCTGCGATCTGCCTGCCTCCTCTGTCATCTCTATTCTGCTTCCTTCCTTCCTTCCTTCTTTCCTTGCTTCTCCAGTATCCCCCTCTGCTCTCCCGCCCCCCCTCTGCTCTCCCCCTCCCCTCTGCTCTCCCCCTCCCCTCTCCCCTTGACATCCTCTTACCTGCCTTCACCGGGTCGTCCGATTTCTTCACTGGCCCGATCACATCTGCCTCCATCTCTGGGTCCTTCTTCCTGGGTCTTCTGCTGATCTGTCCAACGTCCTGCCTGCGGCTCCTGTACAGATGTCTATCTCGCTTGCCTTCTGTACCTCCTGCTACTCCTCTGGGTACTGTGAGTATAACTTTTTTTTTTTCCCTGTATCCTGTCCATTTTTACACCTCATCTGTCCGTGCGTCCCACCGAGCGTTGATCACGGATGCAGATAACGGATCTGCATCCGTGGTCAATTTTTGGCGTGACTTTTTTTTTTCCGTATCCCCAACGCGTTTTGTATCGCATCTGTCCGTGCGTCCCGCCAATTGCTGATCAAGGATGTAGATAACGTATCTGCATCCCTGCTCAATTTTTGGCGTGACTTTTTTTCCGTATCCCCGATGCTTTTTGTATCTCATCTGTCCGTGCGTCCCGCCAAGCGCTGATCAGGGATGCAGATAACGGATCTGCATCCCTGTTCAATTTTTGGCGTGACTCTTTTCCGTATCCCCGACGCTTTTTGTATCGCATCCATCCGTGCGTCTTGCCGAGCGCTGATCAGGGATGCAGATAGCGGATCTGCATCCCTGCTCAATTTTTGGCGTGACTTTTTTCCGTATCCGCAACACTTTTTGTATCGCATCTGTCCGTGCGTCTCGCCGAGCGCTGATCAAGGATGCAGATAGCGGATCTGCATCCCTGCTCAATTTTTGGCGTGACTTTTTTCTGTATCCGCGACGCTTTTTCTATCGCATCCATCCGTGCATCTCGCCAAGCGCTGATCAGGGATGCACATAACAAATCTGCATCCCTGCTCAATTTTTCGCGTGACTTTTTCTTTTTTTCCGTATCACTGACGCTTTTTGTATCTCATCCGAATGTGCGTCCTGCAGCAGTCGATCAGTGCACCGCGTCTGTGCGTTTGAAAAGTCAAATGGCGTTCCTTCTCTTCTGAGCCCCACCATACGCCCAAACAATTTATTTCCACCACATGTGAGGTATCTGCGTACTCAGGAAAAATTGCACAAGACGTTTTATGGTGCAGTTTTTCCTGATACCGTTGTAAAAAAAAAAAGCTACCTGGTTGATGCAAAAATTTTGTGGTAAAAAAAAAAAAAAATTTCACGGTTCAACGTTATCAACTTCTGTGGAGCCCCTGGGGGTGCAAGGGGCTCACCAAACATCTAGATAATTTCCTTGAGGGGATGGGGTCACTTGTGAGGGAGCTCCACTGTTTAGGCACAATAGGGGGTCTCCAAACATGACATGGCGTCCGCTAATGTTTCCAACCAATTTTGCTGTCAAATGGTACGCTTTCTCTTCTGAACCCTGCCATGCGCCCAAACAATTACTTTCGTACTCAGGAGAAATTGCACAATACGTTTTATGGTACATTTTTTCCTGATGCCCTTGTGAAAAAAAAAGCTACGTGGTTCAATTAACAGTTTTGTGGTGAAAAAAAAAATTGTATTCATGGCTCAACATTATCAACTTGTGTGGAGCGCCTTGGGGCTCGCTAAACATCTAGATAAATTCCTTGAGGGGTCTAGTTTCCAAAATGGGGTCACTTGTGGGGGAGCTCCATTGTTTAGGCACCTCAGGGGGGTCTCCAAATGCAACATTACGTCAGCTAATGATTCCAACCAATTTTGCTGTCAAATGGTGCTCTTTCTCTTCTGAGCCCCGCCATGTGCCCAAACAATTACTTTCCACCACATATGAGGTATCGTCGTACTCAGGAAAAAATGCACTATAAATTTCATGGTGCATTTTTTACTGATACCCTTGTGAAAAAAAAGCTACCTAGTTGAAGCAACAGTTTACTGATAACAATTTTATTTTTTTCTTTTCACGGCTCAACGTTATAAACTTCTGTGAAGCCCCCAGGTGTTCAAAGTGCTCACTAAACATCTAGAAAAATTATTTGAGGGCTCTAGTTTCCAAAATGTGGTCACTTTTGGGGGAGCTCTATTGTTTAGGTACCTCATCATGGGGTCTTCAAACCCGACATGGCGTCCGCTAATGAGTGCAGCTTATTTTGCACTCAAAAATTCAAATAGCGCTCTTTGCCTTCTGAGTCCTCCCGTGTGCCCAAACATTTGATTTCCACCACATATGAGGTATCTGCGTACTCAGGAGAAAATGCACAATACATTTTATGGTGCATTTTTTACTGATACCCTTGCGAAAAAAAAGCTACCTAGTTGAAGCAACAGTTTTGTGGTAAAAAACATTTTTTTTCTTTTCACGGCTCAACGTTGTAAACTTCTGTGAAGCCCCCAGGGGTTCAAAGTGCTCACCAAACATCTAGAAAAATTATTTGAGGGCTCTAGTTTACAAAATGGGGTCACTTGTGGGGTAGCACCATTGTTTAGGCACCTCAGGGGGTCTTCAAACCCGACATGGCGTCCGCTAATGAGTGCAGCTTATTTTGCACTCAAAAATTCAAATAGCGCTGTTTGCCTTCTGAGTCCTCCCGTGTGCCCAAACATTTGATTTCCACCACATATGAGGTATCTGCGTACTCAGGAGAAAATGCACAATACATTTTATGGTGCATTTTTTACTGATACCCTTGTGAAAAAAAAAGCTACCTAGTTGAAGCAACAGTTTTGTGGTAAAATTTTTTTTTTTCTTTTCACGGTTCAACGTTAGAAACTTCTGTGAAGCCCCCAGGGGTTCAAAGTGCTCACCAAACATCTAGAAAAATTATTTGAGGGCTCTACTTTCCAAAATGGGGTCACTTGTGGGGTAGCTCCATTGTTTAGGCACCTCAGGGGGTCTTCAAACCCGACATGGCGTCCGCTAATGAGTGCAGCTAATTTTGCAGTCAAAAATTCAAATGGTGCTCCTTGCCTTCCGAGCCCTGTCGTGTGCCCAAACATTTGATTTCCACCACATATGGGGTATCTGCTTACTCAGGAGAAAATGCACAATACATTTTATGGTGCATTTTTTCCTGATACCCTTGTGAAAAAAAAAGCTACCTAGTTGAAGCAACAGTTTTGTGGTAAAAAAATTTGTTTTTCTTTTCACGGCTCAACGTTATAAACTTCTGTGAAGCCCCCAGAGGTTCAAAGTGCTCACCAAACATCTAGAAAAATTATTTGAGGGCTCTAGTTTCCAAAATGGGGTCAATTGGGGGGTAGCTCAATTGTTTAGGCACCTCAGGGGGTCTTCAAACCCGACATGGCGTCTGCTAATGAGTGCAGCTAATTTTGTGTTCAAAAATTCAAATGGCGCTCCTTCCCTTTCGAACTCTGCCGTACGCCCAAACAATTGATTTTTACCACATATGGGGTATCAGCGTACTCAGGAGAAAATGCACAATAAATTGTATTGTGCACTCTCTCTTTTCTCCCTTGTGAAAATTTAAAATTTTATGGCTAAAGTAACATTTTTGTGTTAAAAAGTAAAATTTTCATTTTTTCCTTCCACATTGCTTTGGTTGCTGTGAAGCACCTAAAGGGTAAATAAACTTTTTTGATGTGGTTTTGAGCAGAGTGAGGGGTGCAGATTTTAGAATGGGGTCACTTTTGGGTATTTTCTGTCACCTCGGCCTCTCAAAGTCACCTCAAATGTGATGTGGTCCCTAAACAAAATTCGTTTGTAAATTTTGTTGGAAAAATGAGAAATTGCTGATGAACTTTGACCCCTTCTAACTTTCTAACGGAAAAAAAATTTGTTTCGAAAATTGCGCTGATGTAAAGTAGACATGTGGGAAATGTTATTTAGTAACTATTTTGTGTGACATATTTCTCAGATTTATAGGCATAAATTTTCAAAATTTGAAAATTGCGACATTTTCAAAATTTTTGCAAAATTTCCTAAATTTTCACAAATAAATGCAAAAAATATCGGCCTTAATTTACCACTGACATGAAGTACAATATGTCACGAAAAAACAATCTCAGAATCGCCAGGATCCGTTGAAGTGTTCCAGAGTTATAACCTGTCAAAGTGACACTGGTCAGAATTGCAAAAAATGGCCCAGTCATTAGGGTGTTTTAGTGGCTGGGGGTGAAGGGGTTAAACAAAATGAATATTCACTGCTTCTCCCTCCCACCCTCTGTGCCAGCATCTGTAATTGGCTGCAGTAAGTCTGCTGTATTGTAGTGTAAAAATAAATAAAAAAAAAAATGAAGTGGGGTCCCCCTTATTTTGCTAACCAGACAAAGCTAAAGCAGCAGATGTGGGCTGATATCGGGCTTGCAATATTCATGGCTTTTCATACCCTGATGATATTGGCCCAAAGCTGTTAGGTTTTACCTTGGCTAGTTATCCAAAATGGAGGAAATCCAACATCTTAAATAAATAAATAATTAAAAATAACCGCATGGGATCAACACCATCTTTTAATACTGTGACATCTGTCCAGGACCACAGACACAGGGTGACTGTCACGGACAGACCAGAGGCAAGCCGCCCACTCAGCAGGATCCCAAGAACCCCAAAACACTTTAACCCCTGCACAGGGATCTGGAATTACAACAAGGTCCAGGAGATCACTGCCAATGGAAAGGTTGCAATCCAAAGAAGAATGGTCATCAGACAGGGTCAAAACCAGGAGGTACAGAAGAGGCCAAATCAGCAGACAAAAGGGTGATCAGTAAATCAGGCTAAGGTCAAACCGGAGATGGCAGTGAGGTACAAAATTGTCAGGCAGGTAAATAGTCAGAAATCAGGCGGACGTCAAAAACACAGGTACCAATAGTACAAGGGAAAGTTGAATCAGAGATGCAGCAGTGAATATACAAAGGCTATATCTGGCAGCGACCAGCAGACTGGAGGAGGAATAAGAAAAGTGGGGTGCTTTCTCCTTGGTGGTAGCTGAAAGATGATAGCTTCAGCTGGAAGGCACATACCACCACAGTCAGCCAGTGGTAGTGCAGGTCACAGTCAAACCCAGCTTAGTTGATGTGCGGAGCCTTCTCCCACCAGAGCCACTGGTACTGACTCCTCCCCTATCACCAGCACTGCCCATGGTGTGAATACAGTAACCGAAGCAGAAGTCGCAGGAGCAGACTCTGGTGGAGACATGACAATTACCAGCTAAGGCAAAGCGGACAGCTGAGGGCTTGTATTATCAGATTGGGAAGGGTCAAGGATACTTGTCCCTTCCAAGCCTAAGAAAAGAAGACCGCTGCAACTCCAGAAGTGGCGCATCCATTAGATAAGCCAATTCTGGAATTTTGCACTGCTCTTCCTGATTGCCCTGGTGCAGTGGCAATCGGGGTAATGGCTTTGGGGCTGATGTCCTCTGTGAATTGACATTTGACATCAAGCCAAGGTCTTACTAGTGGAGTACCGTCTATCACACAGTATGATTACTAACCTGGGAAGTAAAGAGTAGAGTTGAGCGCGGTTCGTGGTTCTCCAGTTCGCGGTTCGAGTGATTTTGGGGGCTGTTCTAGATCAAACTAGAACTCGAGCTTTTTGCTAAAGCTCAATAGTTCTAGTTACGTTCGAGAATTGTTCTAGCAGCAAAAAGCCAAGCTAATTACTAGCTGGCTTTCCGCTGTAATAGTGTAAGTCACTCTGTGACTCACACTATTATGAAATTTCAGCGTATAGTGTGCGGGAACAGCGCATTCAGATCACTGCTGCTGGGATAATGGCGATCGCCATTTTTTTTTCTTCCATGTCTTCCTTCCCGTGTAGTGGGGCGGGCCAGCATGTCAGCCAATCCCAGACACGCACACAGCTAAGTGGACTTTTAGCCAGAGAAGCAACGGCATGTGTGATAGGATGTCCATGTCACATGTCCCTGCATTATAAAAACGGGTATCTGCCCGTCCGGACGCATTATCTCTTCTGCGTCTGGGTGTCAGTCACCGCTGGCGTAGCTCCTGTCTCCGATTCTGCTGTGTACGCTCTACACACAGCGCTATACAGAATAGGGATAGAAGTTTCTATTAGCCCTTGTAAGGGCTAATAATAACAGCAGGCTCAGAGCCATAGGTGACAGTCAGGTCCGTGGAAACAGATTTTAACAGCTACAGATAACAGCGTCTGTGTACCTAAGGTCAGGGACTTCCTCGCTGCATTTCCCCATTAGGAGGGATAGAAAGTGAGGCTTCCTTTCCTGTACACTGACCCAAAACCCTGCCACTGTACCCTCCTGCCCTTTGCACACTCAAGCTCATTGTTACTAAGCCATTATACTAGCAAACACTGAGTAAACTTAGTGGCACCCTAAAAGTGGCTGTTGGACTTCCATTAGTGTCCCACTAGTGCAAATCTATTTGAGCACCGCTGCATTGCACACTCAAGCTCATTGTTACTAAGCCATTATACTAGCAAACACTGAGTAAACTTAGTGGCATCCTAAAAGTGGCTGTTGGACTTCCATTAGTGTCCCACTAGTGCAAATCTATTTGCAGCACCTCTGCATTGCACACTCAAACTCATTGTTACTAAGCCATTATACTAGCAAACACTGAGTAAACCTAGTGGCATCCTAAAAATGGCTATTGGACTTCCATTAGTGTCCCACTATTGTAAATCTATTTGCAGCACCTCGCATTGCACACTCAAGCTCATTGTTACTAAGCCATTATACTAGCAAACACTGAGTAAACTTAGTGGCATCCTAAAAGTGGCTGTTGGACTTCCATTAGTGTCCCACTAGTGCAAATCTATTTGCAGCACCTCTGCATTGCACCCTCAAATTCATTGTTACTAAGCCATTATACTAGCAAACACTGAGTAAACTTAGTGGCATCCTAAAAGTGGCTGTTGGATTTCCATTATTGTCTCACTGGTGCAAAGCTATTTGCAGTACCACTGCATTGCACACTCAAGCTCATTGTTACTAAGCCATTACACTAGCAAACTATGCTGCCAGTTTAAGGGCCGTTGTTGCATTGTCAGGGATAGTTATTGTTGTTTATTCTGCTGTTAATAAAGATAGACCACCGCTGCAATCTACACCACCTCTCAATTTTTACTACCACATTTTAAGTGCACAATCTTGTCGCAATCAAAATGAGTGGCAAAATGACAGATGCTGGTGGAAAGGGGAAGAGGCATGTTGGAAAAGGAAAAAATGGGTTTGTCCGTGGGGAAGGTGGCAAAGCTCCATTAACATCTGCTGAAGATAGACCATCTTCCTGCAAAAGTAAGATGTCTACTACTTACCGTGGACAATCCGATGTGCTCCCTTTTTTACGGACACGAACAACTGGAACAAAGGTAGATGATGGCCAAAAAAAGAAAATGCTTAAATGGATCTCAAGTGGTCCAACAAGTGCCCTCTCCGCCACCTCAACTACCGCATCCAAAAAACACCAGTCCTCTGAGTTGTCATCCCAATCACACTTGCGTTCTCCCAGCTCTGAAGTCTCCATCCGCCCTGCACAGTATGGTGGAACTGAGATGGCTGAGTCTGCAGAGCTGTTCAGTCACACTATAGCCTGGGAATCAGAGCTCTGCTCCCAAGCTACAGTGAGTACAGACCAGGAAATGGTCTGCAGTGATGCCCAGAACCTTTGTGACTCAGATTCAGGCCGTGATGAACAAGTTTCTGAGCATAATGTTGACCCTTATTCACAAACTGAAACACCTGTTGTAATAGACAATGAGGAACATACTGATGACGATGAGACGCAGATACCAGATTGGGATGACAAATTAAATATTCGGTCAGGGCAAGAAGAGGCTCGGTCTGAGGGTGAGGGAAGTGCAAACACAACAATTGATGAGGAAGTTCTAGATCCCACCTACTGTCAACCCACAGTCAGGCACTCGGGGAGGTCGACAGAGGCGGTGGAGGAGGATGCAACTGATGACGAAGTTACCTTGCACCTTCCTGGACAGAGTCGGAGTACTGGTAGCACGTCTACATCTGCATCCTCAGCCAGCACTGTGCCTCTGAGCACTAGTCGTGGTGGATCAGCAGGTCGCATGCCCTCAAAGCCTTGCCTAGCAAGGTCCTTTTTTGACATAGCAAAAGATCGCCCAAATTATGTGATCTGTAAAATTTGGCGTGATTCTGTTAGTAGAGGGCAAAACCTTAGCAGTTTGACAACTTCTTCCATGAATCGTCACATGAATACATATCATATGTCCCAGTGGGAAGCTCACCGTGCTGCAATGCGGCCTAGCGGAGCGAACCATCCACCGCCTGCCCCTTCCAGTGCATCCGCGCGCTCTTCATCTTCTAGGACTGTGGGGACAGCTGTCACACCTGGTTTTCCACGCACAACTTCCACCACTGTAACCGCAACAGGCAGTTTGCTTGGTAGGTCGTCAGTTGGTTTGAAAGGGGAAACAAGTGTGTGTGTACAGCTCTCTCAGACATCGATAGCACCAATGTTGGATGAAGGCAACATCATGTCTACGCCTCCACTTTCCTCACAAACCTGCATTTTTCCAGGGACACACTACTCAACACCGTCTACACATAGCAGCCAGATCTCTGTCCTTCAGATGTGGACAAATAAAAGGCCATTTCCTGCGACCCATGACAAAGCTAAGAGGTTGACTTTATCCCTCTGTAAGCTCTTGGCTACCGAAATGCTGCCTTTCCGCCTGGTGGACACACAGGATTTTATGTCTGTCGCTGTGCCCCAGTACCAGATGCCCACTCGCCACTACTTCTCTAAGAAAGGTGTGCCTGCGCTACACCAGCATGTCGCACACAACATCACCGCTTCCTTGAGAAACTCTGTGTGTGAACGGGTGCATTTCACCACCGTTACTTGGACCAGTAAGCATGGACAGGGACATTACATGTCGCTGACTGGGCACTGGGTAACTATGGTGATAGATGGTGAAGGGTCTGCTGCACAAGTCTTGCCATCCCCACGACTTGTGTGTCAATCCTCTGTCTGTCCAAGTTCCGCCACTGCTTCTGCCTCCTCCACCTCGTCTGGGTCCTCCACCTCCGCCCAAAGCCTGCCTGGTCAGGCCACCAGCGTTCTAACTGCGCAGAAGGAATCACGCACCCCTCATTACTATGCTGGCAGCAGAGCGCAACGGCTTCAGGTGATCTTTAACTTGAAATGTCTTGGAAATAAGAGTCACACAGCGGCTGATTTGTGCAGCTCTGGAGACTGAGTTTGATAAATGGTTGTCTCCATTCAACCTGCAGCCTGGTAAGGCCGTGTGCGACAATGCTGCAAACCTGAGTGTGGCCCTTCGCCTGGGCAAGGTGACACAGGTGCCTTGTATGGCTCACATGTTTAACCTTCTTGTCCAGCAATTTTTAACACACTATCCCGGCCTAGATGGCCTTCTGAACAGGGCACGAAAACTGTCTGCTCACTTCCGCCGTTCAACCACCGCTGCTGAGCGACTTGCATCGCTCCAGAAGTCTTTCGGCCTGCCGGTTCATCGCCTGAAATGCGATGTGCCGACATGCTGGAATTCGACTCTCCATATGTTACAGCGACTGTGGCAGCACCGTCGAGCCGTGGTGCAATACGTCATGACGTATAGCCTGGGCCAACGAGATGCAGAAGTGGGGCAGATCACCCTGATGGAGTGGTCTCAGATCAAGGACCTATGCACCCTTCTGCACAGTTTCGACATGGTGAAGAATATGTTTAGCGCTAACAATGCCATTATCAGCATGACAATTCCAGTCATTTACATGCTGGAGTACACGCTAAATACTATTCGGAGTCAGGGGGTGGGACAACAGGAAGGGGAGGAACTACAGGAGGATTCATATGTGCAAGACACAACAACATCACCAAGGTCCAGACATTCATCATCACCAACGCGGCAGGCATGGGACCATGGGGGACAGGGATCAACAAGGGCGCATAGTAGCAGGCGAAATGTTGAGGAAGGTGCAGGAGAACATGAAGAAATGGAGGACTAACTGTCCATGGACATGGAAGACTCAGCAGATGAGGGAGACCTTGGTCAAATTTCTGTTGAAAGAGGTTGGGGGGAGATGTCAGAGGAAGAAAGAACGGTTAGCACCTCTATGCCACAAACACAGCGTGGACTTGGTCCACATGGCTGCGCAAGACACATGAGCGCCTTCTTGCTGCACTACCTCCAACATGACCCTCGTATTGTCAAAATTAGAAGTGATGATGACTACTGGCTTGCCACACTATTAGATCCCTGGTACAAGTCCAAATTTTGTGACATAATTCCAGCCATAGAAAGGGACGCACGTATGCAGGAGTATCAGCAGAAGCTGTTACTCGATCTTAGCTCAGCTTTTCCACCAAACAACCGTGGTGCAGGGAGTGAATCTCCCAGTTGTAACTTGACAAACATGGGACGGTCTCGTCATCTTCAACAGTCTACCCATACCAGTAGCACCGTATCTGGTGCTGGTAACAGCAATTTTATTGAATCTTTTCATAATTTTTTTAGACCATCCTTTGCAAGGCCACCAGAGACAACAAGTCTGACACATAGTCAACGGCTGGAGAGGATGATACAGGAGTATCTCCAAATGAACATCGATGCCATGACTTTGCAAATGGAGCCTTGCTCATTTTGGGCTTCAAATCTTGAAAATGGCCAGAGCTCTCCACTTACGCCTTGGAGATTTTGTCGTGTCAGGCTGCCAGCGTTGTCTCTGAACGTGTCTTCAGTGTTGCTGGGTGTGTGCTAACAGATAAGCTCACGCGTCTGTCCAGTGACAATGAGGACAGACTAACGTTCATCAAAATGAACAAGTCATGGATCCACAAGGAATTTACTACCCTTGTGTCATCCTGGCGAGAGTAAATGCTTGTGGATTTTGAATGTGCTTGATGCAAATCTAGCTGTGAAGTGTACAACTAGATCACAAGTGCTGCCACTTAAGGGGTGGGTGTGTGTGGGGCCCAATTTTTGGAAAAAAGGGAGACTCCGCTTGGAGTAACCCTTGCTTGCTGTGTTTTTTAAAAGGAGTCAAGATGAACAAGTCATGGTTCAGCAAAGACTTTGCTACCTACCCCGGTGTCATCCTGGGGACGGTTAAGGATAGCGTATTTTTGAATGTGCTTGATGCAAATCTACCTGTGAAGTGTACATCTGGGGCACAAGTGCTGCAACTGAAGGGGTGGGTGTGTGTGGGGACCAATTTTTGGAAAAAAGGGAGACTCCGCTTGGAGTAACCCTTGCTTGCTGTGTTTTTTAAAAGGAGCCAAGATGAACAAGTCATGGTTCAGCAAAGACTTTGCTACCTACCCCGGTGTCATCCTGGGGACGGTTAAGGATGGCGTATTTTTGAATGTGCTTGATGCAAATCTAGTTGTGAAGTGTACAAACTTGGGCACAAGTGCTGCCACTGAAGGGGTGTGTGTGTGTGTGGCCCAATTTTTGGAAAAAAGGGAGACTCCGCTTGGAGTAACCTTTGCTTGCTGTGTTTTTTAAAAGGAGCCAAGATGATCAATTCATGGTTCAGCAAAGACTTTGCTACCTACCCCGGGGTCATCCTGGGGACGGTTAAGTATGGCGTATTTTAGAATGCGCTTGATGTAAATCTACCTGTGAAGTGTACAACTGGGGCACAGGTGCTGCCACTGAAGGGGTGAGTGTCTGTGTTTCCCAATTTTTGGAAAAAAGGGAGACTCCGCTTGGAGTAACCTTGCGGTGTTTTACATGATTTTAGAAGGGCATGCCATGCCTATATCTGTAGAAAAATAAAAAAACTGACCCGCACATCCAACAAATGTGAACAGGTGCTAACTGAAAAAACATAGTAACTATAAATGCAAACAGTTGCACACTGAAAAAAGCCAAAAATTTACCAGGGAAAATATGGCACTGCATTACTGCAAAAGAGAGATATTTAGTTAATTGTATTGACCAATGCATGTAAGCCCGGAGACCAACGGCAAGGTATATCTCTGTAATCCGGAAACCTAACTTAAATGCCACTATCTAGGTTAAAAACATCCTTATCTGGGCAAAATGCCACTATTTGGACTACAAACCTCCATGTATGGGCTGCTAGGCTCCTGCTACAATGGTTATGAACACAGCCAGGTCTTAGGGCGGAGTGCTCAGTCAAAAAAAGACTCACTAGAAAAATCAAAAAACTGACCCGCACATCCAACAAATGTGAACAGGTGCTAACTGAAAAAACATAGTAACTATAAATGCAAACAGTTGCACACTGAAAAAAGCCAAAAATTTACCAGGGAAAATATGGCACTGCATTACTGCAAAAGAGAGATATTTAGTTAATTGTATTGGCCAATGCATGTAAGCCCGGAGACCAACGGCAAGGTATATCTCTGTAATCCGGGAACCTAACTTAAATGCCACTATCTAGGTTAAAAACATCCTTATCTGGGCAAAATGCCACTATTTGGACTACAAACCTCCATGTATGGGCTGCTAGGCTCCTGCTACAATGGTTATGAACACAGCCAGGTCTTAGGGCGGAGTGCTCAGTCAAAAAAAGACTCACTAGAAAAATCAAAAAACTGACCCGCACATCCAACAAATGTGAACAGGTGCTAACTGAAAAAACATAGTAACTATAAATGCAAACAGTTGCACACTGAAAAAAGCCAAAAATTTACCAGGGAAAATATGGCACTGCATTACTGCAAAAGAGAGATATTTAGTTAATTGTATTGCCCAATGCATGTAAGCCCGGAGACCAACGGCAAGGTATATCTCTGTAATCCGGGAACCTAACTTAAATGCCACTATCTAGGTTAAAAACATCCTTATCTGGGCAAAATGCCACTATTTGGACTACAAACCTCCATGTATGGGCTGCTAGGCTCCTGCTACAATGGTTATGAACACAGCCAGGTCTTAGGGCGGAATGCTCAGTCAAAAAAAGACTCACTAGAAAAATCAAAAAACTGACCCGCACATCCAACAAATGTGAACAGGTGCTAACTGAAAAAACATAGTAACTATGTATATATATGCCTATATCTGTGTCTCCTCCTTTTTTTTCCTTGTCCAGCTCTTTTGTTTTCGCATGAGTATATGTCCTTGTCACTTTCCCATGTGTTTGTGTTGTGAGTTGTTTGTCACCTTTTGGACACCTTTGAGGGTGTTTTCTAGGTGCTTTTATGTGTGTCTGTGATTGCCTCCCATTGCTTCCTATGCGGTTCGAGCGGTTCGCCGAACCGAACTCGAACGAGACCTCCGTTCGGCGAACCGAACTCGAGCCGAACCACGACTGGTTCGCTCATCTCTAGTAAAGAGTTAAAAAGACACAGGCAAAAGAAAAAATATTTTATTTTAAAACACACTCCCCAACTCCCTTGTTTACCAATTTATTACAGAAAAAATAAAGATCTGACATACTCCATAGACTCTGTCTTGTTTTTATTTATTTTATCACCTCCATTGTTGTCTTTCAGGTTTCCATTATTGGAGTACACCTGATTCTGTGAACTGCTTTGGATCTTCATGGTTTTTTTTTAATAATAAATTGGTGAATGAGGGAGTCAGGGAGTGTTTTTTAAAATGAAATACTTTTTACTGTGGTTAACTACAGTTACGTGGTTTGTAATTGGGGTGTGTAATAGATGCCTCTTCATTAAAAATCTTATGTCTTGATGCCAGCTGACAATACACAGCTGACATGAACCCCCACAATAATTACCCCCATTTCCACTGCCACAGGGCAATCTGGAAAAGCCAAGTAAAGGACTAGAATTGGCACATCTAATGGATGGATGTGCCACTTCTGGATCAGCTGATGGCTGCTATTTTGAGGTTGGAAAGGGCCAAATATACATGGTCCTTCCCTGCATTATAATATCAGCCCCAGCTGTTTGCTTTACTTTGGCAGGTTATAAAAAAAATAGAGGAGACCCCATGTCATTTTTTTATTAATTATTAACCCCCAGGTGCTTCACAGAATTTTATAACGTTGAGCTGTAAAAATGAAAAAAATCCCCATATTCCCACAAAATTGTTGTTTCAGACCCAATTTTTTTTTATTTTCACAAGGGTAAAATAAATAAAATGTACCATACAATTTGTTGTGCAACTTTCCCTGAGTATGGCAATATCCTATACATGGTGGAAAGTTATCGCTTGGGTGCACGGCAGTGCTTAGAAAGGAAGGTGCATCATTTGACTTTTCGAACACAAAATTGTTGTGAATGTTAGTTATGTTTTGGCTGCTGGGAGGCTCCCTCTGGTGGCCAGGAATGGTTTGGACTTGGACCAGGTGTGTTGTGCAGTGGGTGTTTCCTTTGCTAACTCTCTGCTTATTTAAATCCTGGTCTGATTGCAGGCTGTTGCCGGATGTCAGTTGTTCTTTGTATCTCCGGCCTGCTTAATCCTGCTCTACATCACATCTTCCCCAGATAAGTGCTTGCTCTTTATTTATTGTCTGGTTCTTTTGTTTATCTGGGTTTGTTATTTGCTGTGGTTGGTTTCAATTTATTTGCTTGCAGGGATTTTCCCCCTTAGTGGATTGTTGAGGAACTCCCTGCAGTTCTGTGTGGAGTATAGCTCCTTTGGGTCCATGTGTTTGTGGCTTGTTGACTTTGTTATGATTCTTGTTTTCTGTTCATTGGTATGACAAGGGCACCTGGTATAAGACGGAGTTCAGATCGTGCGATCTGAGGGCCTTTTTGTACTATCAGGAAGTTGGTATTTTGCAGGGTTTTTCTCTAGCCACCATCAGTCCTTTTCTTGTCCTTTCCTATTTTAGTCAGCGGGGGCCTCACCTTTTTCTAATCCTATCATCTACCTGTGTATTGTGTTTTTCCTATATCACCGCAGTCTTTGAATGTGGGGGGCTTGCTATTCTTGTCTATTTTCTGAGGCAGAGAGTTATTCATCTTTCCTACCTTTAGGATAGTTAGTTCTCCGGCTGGGTTCGCGGTGCACAGGATGTTAGTTCACCCCTCGGCTACTTCTAGTTGTGATGGTTAGTAAGGGGATGGCGGACAGATTAGTTGCCAATGCTCTTGTCACCTTTTGCCAATGATTTGTGGTGGTCTTCCATGGTTCCGGATCATAACACAAAATCATCTTGATTCAATAGTGGACGCCATGTCACATTTGTAGAGCCCCTGATGTGCCTAAACAGTGGAAACCTCCCACAAGTGCCCTTATTTGGGAAACTAGACTCCTCAAGGAATTTATCTAAATGTGTAGTCAGAACCTTGAAGCCCCAGGTGCTTCACAGAATTTTACAACGTTGAGCTGTGAAATTAAAAATTCACATTTTTCCCACAAAAATGTTACTTTACCTCCATATTTTTTTATTTTCAGAAGGGTAAGAGGAAAAAATGCAGCATACAATGTGTTGCACTGCACAATTTGTCCTCAGTAAGCTGATACCCCAAATATGGTGGAAATCTACTATGTGGGTGCACGCAGGGCTCAGAAGGGAAGGAGCGCAATTTGGCTGGATTAGATTGAAAATACAATGTCACATTTGAAGATCCCTTGACATGTCAAAACAGCAGAAAGCCCCACATGTGACCCATTTTGCAAAGTTCACCTCTAGAGGAATTCATCTGGAGGAAAATGAACGTTTTTAACCCTCACGTGATTCACAAAATTGTATAATATTGGGTTGAATAAATGAAAATTACCATTTTCCACTATGTTGCTTTGGCCCCAGGCTCTTAATTTTCAGAAGAGGTAATGGGAGAAAACAAGTTTTACAATTTCTTGTGCATTTTCTCCTAAGAATACTAATGTTCAATATGTGGTCAAAAACTACTTTTGAGTCACATTACAAAGCTCAGAAAGGAAGGTGCATCATATTGGACTTCAGATATTGCTGGATTTGTTTGAGGATGCCATATTTCATTGGCAGAACCCATGAGGTACTAGAGCAGCAGAACCCCTCCATAAGTGACCCCATCTTACAAACTACACCACTCAATGAATTCATCTGAGGGTGCAGTGATCATATTGACACCATAGGTGTGTGACAGAATTTTATAGCATTGGGCAGTGAAGAAAAAAAATTACTTAAAAAATGTTGTTTTAACCACACATTTTATATTTTCACACCAGGAAATGGGTAAAATTGGAAACAAAAATTGTCACACAATTTCTGCAAAAGGTGGCAATTTCCTATATGTGGCTGTACAGTACAGCTTAGCCACATGGCAAAATTCGGGAAGGAAGGAGTCCGAATTTTCATAAAATTGTTTGCGGACTCCATATACAGAGCCCTCAAGTGCCAGAATAGCAGAACTCCACCTTAAGTGATCCCATTTTAGAAATTACACCCCTCTATGAATTTATCTACAGGTATAGCAGGAGTGTTTTCCTGAAACAAGCAGCATTAGATGTTGCTTCGTAAAAATTGCTACTCTTCCATTGTAGTGCTCAGTGTATTGTAGTGCCCAGCACATTGTAGTGCCCAGGATATTGTACCCATCTTGTGCTTCTGGAGACATGCACTCAGTAAATGAAGCGGGCTTTCTCACTACAGAAATGCCAAACATTTTACTTTGCTGGATTCAGGGTCTCCTTGCCTACATTACTACTGCTTTCAGATGAGGTAGCAAAAACCTGCTGACAGATTTCCTTTAAGGAAGGTTTAATTTTCACATATTTTTTAGGTATTAATTGTAATTGTTGCTTGAATAAAGGAATTACAGTTTTTGTAGATGGTAACTGAACCACTGACCTGTATGTTAATAATAACTATACAATAAATCCTAGTATCTGTTAAGGAAACCTTGAAGTTCAATTCAGTGTTATGGAAGGTTAATAGCAGTGCTCTTCAGAGCCATAGTAAAAAAGTTGTAAAGGTGCCAAATGGAATTAAAATATATTTAAAAGAGTATTATTAGGCAGAAAGAAAGCAATATTGTTCACTAAAATCATGTTGCGAAAATACAATTTTAAAATTTTACAATATCATTTTAATATGTTATGTTTCAAAAGAAAATTGCGTTTGAACTAAATTTTAAGAGATAAGAGAGTACGCAAGATATCTTTCCTTCATGTTCCATTTTACAAACAGTAGGTTATACTTTACAAATTTAGGTTATGATTTAGCTGACATAAAAGTGTATTTTCTTTCTCCCAATTTAAAGTTTAATTTAACAAATTAACAAACAAAACAAAACAAACAAAACATTTAACCCTTTAGGAAAATGTAAATGTAGAACAGAAAGTGTTTATATGAACTATTTATATTTTTTTCTATCTTAACACTAGGACTATCGATGGAGTCATTTTGACTCCTCGCAATATGGTAGTTCTATGGGGGGGTGAAAAGTCCGGTAGTCCTAGTGTTAATGCTTTTTAAAAGTATACATCTTTTTCCTTGCTACAAGCCACAAAAGTGTGCAAACATTTCCTTGTGACTGGCTAAAGTTGTACACTAGGGATAAGCAAATTTTTCCAAAATTTATGGATTTAACACTTGAAGTCCCAGACAGGGGTCATTTAATATTTCTACCTTTGGAAACCAGAGAAGGGTCGAATGACCTGAAGGATTTTAGCTGACATCCTGTAATCACCGTCTTTTGTTCTGTAAATTAAGGCCATTACTGTCACACCACAGGAGGTTGTTGTTTTCCATTGAGTTTAGCCATTTAGTTTCTAGTTAGTTCTATTCAGTTTGGACTAAGGGTCATATGACCCTCTTTCGGGATTTCAGGGGGGAGCTCGAAATTTCTGGGACTTCTAGTGTTAAGCAAACCTGGATTTTGAGTGAATCAATTACTTCAAGTCCAGAAATAAAAGCAGTCAGACACTACTATTCTGGATTTTAAAGACTTGAAGTAGCTAAATAAATGCTTATAATCACCTCTTTTTGGTGCTCCCAATATCTGTCTGTCCACTGCTGCTCCCCATCTGGAGTTTTTAGCACTGACTACTACTTTTCATCTACATTACAAGTTGGCTATGCCCCACCCACATCATTAACAAAGATCTAGAGAGAGCCTAATAAGGTTGAGTGCTCACGACCAGTGTTTACTGTGTTTTGGACGCAGCATGCTTTAGCTGTGTCCAAAATACTGGGTTGTACAGTACAGGCATAGTGGATGGGATTTCTAGAAATCCTGTTCCCACTGTGCTTGTTTTTCCCGCAGCAAACACTGATCTTCGGAGCGTCTTTCCAGACCGCAGCATGTCAATTGTTTGCTGTGGATTCGCATGCATCCTCTGTATGAAGAACAAAAGCGAGAGACTGCAGCGCACTGAACCCTGATCGTGGGTACAAGAAGCTGCGGTCTTCTGCGTTCCTGCAGGTCAGGACTCACTGCCTCCAGGACGCAGTGAGTCCTGATTGTGGGAACATACCCTTAATGTATTTAATGGCACTTAGGTCACTTTTAATTGTGAATCAAAATTTTGGCCTTATCAGGGTGAATCGTGTGGAATCAAGTTTTGGTTGGTTTGGTAATCTCTTTTATTGACCCTATTTGTTTAAGTAGAATATACCCACAAAACTTTGGAAAAGGCTACACTTAGTAGCCGAAACGCGTCGCTGTTTTGTCATATTTCTCCACATGGAGGTTTGTTTGACCTTGCTATAATGCCTTTTTTAATGGAAACCATGCAGTGATAAAACTTGGAAACTTTACCTGGCTGAATAATTCTTATCCATAGCACTGGACAAGCGTCTTTTCTTTTTCTCTTCAATGATATCAGGTGGATGAGGATGAGCTGCACTCTACATTTATTTTTTCCTATTGGGAGGTGCCTGTGCAATGTTGTTTCCTGTAGCCAGTGTGCACTGTGGCTAGTAGCTTATTATCTGGTCCTTAGATTCTGTTTCAGATTCGGTACTCGCCCATACACCTGATCCTGAACACTGACCTCTCCAAGTGCCTGAAATTGCTCAGGTATTCCGGTCACTTCATGAGTTCCTGATCCTATTCCTGGTTGATGGCTCCAGCCTAAGTTCTTGATCCATTCCTGGTTTTCGGTTACAGCCTGAGTTCCTGATGCCATTCCTGCGTTGCTGAATTGTTCCATTGTCGTGGGACCAGGCTGAGTTACTGATTCTGTTCCTGAGTCCTGGTAATAACCTGTGTTCCTGTATCTGTTTCTGAGTCCCGGTACCAACCTGTGTTCCTGTGCACTTTCCTGTGTCCCGGTACCAGCCCTTGTTCCTGATCCCATACCTGAGTCTGTCCCATTAATACCAGTACCAGCTTCCACTCTGCTGGTTTTCCTGATCCTGTCAAGGCAGAGGCTCTACTCTGTCTCACCTGTTTTCGTCAGTTTCAGCTTCCGTGGATGCCGGGACTGCCATGGAATGGTACCTGATGGCTACCTTCAGCATAAACCTCACGTCACCACCAGAGGCTCTAGAGAAGACCAGGTAGTTGCTTAGTCATGCCCCTGCAGGGTAAGCCCGTGTACAGTGGATCAGTCATTACTTTTCTGCCCTAAACAATAATGTACTTCCCATAGTCCTCCGTTTAGTGTTGTGGGTCCTACATTGCCTTGCATAGAGTATAATTCACTCCCTATATTTCTCCATATAATGGGCCCCACATTGTCCTCCATATAGTATAATTGGCCTCACATTGCCTTCCATATAGTATAATGCACTCCCCATAGTCCTTCATATAGTACAAAGCACTCCCCATGGTCCTCCATAAAATATTATGCAATTCCCATAGTCCTCCATAAAGTATAATACACCCCTCATACTCATCCATATATTATAATGCCTCCCATAGTCATCCATATAAAGTAAGTTTATTTAATGTGATTATTGGTTAATGAAATAAAATTAAAACCTTGGTTACTCTTTAAAGGTTTTATAATAAATTTTATTCATAAATGACCATCTTCACCCTCTTTTGGACCCAAGTTCGGGTTTTTTTTTTGCACCTATACCTTGTAATAGTTTACTAGGAGGTGATATATTTCTAAAACATGTGACAAGATAATGCTTTTCAATTTATGTGGAATTTTTCCTTTCTCATCTACTGTTCTCATTGTTTAGAGCATCCCTCATCTGTTGACGTTCTATAAATAATGATTTGGATGCTTACGGATCTAAACCTATGCTGTGTCTTTCCCTAGAGCAGTGTCATAGCCAAGACTGATTTATATAATGTTCTTTATAGAAGTAGATGCAATATTTATTTCACATTCTCCACAGTTTCCAAATGGAAATAACTTCAAAATAACAAAAAAAACTTTCCTTAGTTTATATGCCATTGGAACACATACCAGATATTTCCATCTTTTGTTTTCTGGAAATTGATACCACAGAAAACAAGTAATACAATGTCATAGATCATAAGCAGTACATAGCCATGGGGTAGTGTTTGAAATCAGAATCGCAAATTTCGTCGTCTGATTTTCTGTTATTAACAAAGCGGCTTTGGTTTGTTTTTTGAAGTTATATGTTTATAGCAGATGTCTTTTGTTTGACATCAAAGCTACAACTTCAAAGTCAATAAAGCTTGTTAAAATAATTTAAATAATATTGCTGTAGAGTATTGCATATATAGTAAAGTAGGTGAAAATATGCCGTAATGGCAATCATGATGACTATGAAAACATAAGAGTAAGTGGCTGAAGGCAATGCTCCTTATTTCCAGTTTAATTATTTTTATATAGGCTAAAGCTAGATAGTGGCTTTTGCTTTATATTGTTGGAATAAATTGTCATGTGACAGTGGAGCATTTAAACTGGAATTTGATTGTCAGTTATGCACTTCTAAGAGATTAAGTTAATATTTTTACATTGCAGTTAATGAGGAAAAAACCCCCCTGCCCTAAATTGTATTAAAAGTAATTCTGATACAATATATAAGGGAAACTAAAGTCAGAATGAAAAAAAAAAGTATTTTACTTAGTGCAGGTACTGAGACATGAAACAAAACCATCAATGAACCCTATTGGATCATGTGCCACCTTCTTTCGCTCTATACTTGCCATAATACACCGCATCTGTTTTCCAATAGTCTTTTATTGTGATTTGTCTTAAAATAACATATCAAGGCAGCATTTTTCTTTAAACCCTTTTATGATGGAGCCAGTTTTGTCCTTAACCCTCAACTGGTGAGGTGGGGCTTGCAACACCCCAAGGAAATTTTGGCCTGCTTCCATTCATTGGAAAATGCTGGTATGAATAATCAATGTATTACGTTTTCCCATACTTGTGGGTGTCAAAAATTTGGTATACTCGTGTGTAATCAATCGGCAATAAGAAAATGATTAAAACAAACATGATCTTTGCATTTTCTGTAAAAATTAGAGATTTCTAAACACTGGGATATAGGAAGTCCCACATCACCAGTTGCGTGACGAAAATCCCACCTCACCAGTTGAGGGTTAAAGACCAAGCCAAATTTTAGAAATCTGACAAGTGTCACTTTATGATGTAAGAACTCTAGAACGCTTCAATGAATTCCAGTGATTCTGAGAGTTTTTTTTGTGACATATTGTATTTCATGATAGTGATAAATTTAGGACAACATTTTTTGCATCTATTTGTGAAAAAAATCAGAAATTTGGCAAAAATGTTGAAAACTTTTCAATTTGAATTTATATACCCTTAAACAAGAAAAATATTTCAGACAAATTAGTAAACAATATTCCCATGTCTACGTTACATCAGCACAATTTTTGAAACATAATTTTTTTTTGTTAGGAAGAAGCAATTTCTCATTTTTCCAACAAAACTATTTATTTAGGGACCACTTTCCAGTGGAATTGACTTTGAGAGGCCTATGTGACTGAAAATACTCAAAAGTGCCAAGATTGTAAAAACTCCACCCCTCAAAAGTACTCAAAACCACATCCAAGAAGTTTATCAACCTTCAGGTGCTTCACAGGAATAAGTGCAAAGAAAATTGAATTTTTTTTAGTTTACATTTTACCTAAAAATATTGCTTGAGACCCAACATATTCACTTTTACAAGAAATAGCACGACAAAATGGACCCCAAAATTTGCTACCCAGTTCTGAGCTTGCTGATATGCTGGGTGCTCAGAGACCTCTATTTGGACAAATTGAATTTTGGAACATAAATTTGGCTAAAATAGATTCTGGGCATCCCGTCACATTTCCAGGGCTCGTAAGGTACCTAAATAGCAGAAACCCTGCACAAGTGACCCGATTTTGGAAACTAGATGGATCATGGATTTTATCAAAGGGTATAGTGAGCATTTTGAACCCACAGGTACTTCACAGAATTTGATAACATTAGATCATCTGTGAGAAGGCGAGCGGCTACATTATTAATGGCTGGCATGTGCCACATAAGTGGTGTAATCCTCAGGAGTGCTGGTACTTTTAGTGTCACATGTTTTGTTGTAGCATTCACAGGGTGAGGATCACAGGTGGCTGGAGAGATGGGTGGTTCTGGTCACCTACATATAGTGTGTTTGACATGGGGCTGACAGGTCACATGCCATGTAAAATGGAGTCATTCTGTGTTTGACATGTGGAGACTGAGGAGAGACTGCAGCCAGTCTGGAAAGTACTGGGATTGCAAGAAGGAGCCATTAGTAGAGGTGTATACACTGGCATGAGCCAGTTTGTGGAGGCTGCCATACCTCCACTGTGGACAATACAGACTAGAAATCTGTGGATGAATCCTGACCAGGGTCAGTGTGAATGAAGGCTGAGGATTCTACTGAGGAGGAGTGTATCTCAAACCTGTGTGGGCGAACCGCTGGTTTAACAGACTTGAAACCCGTGTATGTTTAAGTTGCTGTTAAGCTGAAGGAAAGCTGATTTATTGTTGTGTTCAAGAAGAGCAGTTTATGGGAAGTTAAATAAACTGCTGGACTTTTTACTAAATTGTGTTCCATTGTGCTACCTCAAAGACGCAGCAAGTGAGTGAGTACCCCATTGAACTGTATGTGAACTGTGTATTTTTCCCTAACCACTGTAAAAAAGTGCTTGTTAGTGAGAGCAATATATCTGATTAGAGTCCAGTGTGTTTAAAAATGCATTTAGGGAGTGTTGATTGTTTTTAATAATCTTCTGCTGCTAGAAAGAAGATGCCATTTTAAAGGGATTATTCCATAACTGACGCTATAAAAAGCTTGTTAGTGAAGGGCAATATACAGTATGTGATTAAGGTCCAGTGTGTTTAATAAGGTATTTAGGTAGGGTTGATTGCTTAACGTTACCTGGTGCACTAAACAAAATGACATTTTAAATGTAGAATTCTAAAATTGCTGCTATCTGAGCTGGTTAGTACTTATAAGTTTAATGGAGTAAGGAGTACAGTGTGTTCAAAAACCCATTTAGGCAGTGTTGATTGCATTCAATTACTTGCTGCTGCCCCCACCTAAATGCCATTTTAAAGGGATAATTCTAAAACCGCTTATATTATTACTTTTTACTGCTTATAGAGTTTATGATAGTAAGTTCAACAGTATGTTCAAAAAACCCATTTAGCCAGGCTTGATTGTCTTCAATTACCTCTTGTTGTCCCCACCTAAACATCATTTTAAAGAATTCTAAAACCACTACTATCATTCCTTCTTAGTGCTTACAGAGTTTAAGCAAGTAAGGTCTACAGTGTGGTTCAAAAAAGACATTTAGGCAGGCTTGATTGCATTATATTACCTGGTGCCATCCCAAACAAAACACCATTTCAAATGTAGAATTCTAAAATTGCTGCTATCTTCTACAAGATCATTAAAACCGTCCCTCAAAGTGATAATTCCAATACATTCTTCTTTAATAATAGTTCACTTAGCTGCATACCTAATTAAAAATGTGCAAGTCGTGCGTTACCTGATGGGTAGTGGATGTGGTGCTGATATTGGTGGACGCTGTGGTCTTGACTACGTGGCAGGGAAAACTGCGCCTGCTTCTGCAGTAGCACTCCAAACCTCATCTCATTTTAGTTTCCTGTCTCAATTTTTAGGGAAATATGGTACCTCATTGTTGAAGCCAGAACAGTGTGTGCAGGTTGTGGACTGGATCGCAGATAGTGCTTCCAGTCTGTTTACCAGCACCATCTTGTCTTCCAAATGATCTAGTCTCATTAGCCAAGAGTCTGGACCACATAATCCTCACCCTGACCCTCCTTTATCCCACTATGATGAGTCCCAGGAGACAAGTCACCGCATACTTGGAAACTCTGAGGAGCTCTTTACCTTTCCATTCATGGCTACTTCTGGCCTTTCACTGTGCACGTTTCAAGAGGGACATGTGGATGACATGCAATGAGTCACAAATGTTGGAGCAGCCACGGTCAGAAAAATCTGACAGTGGGGAACGGCAATTAATGTCTCAAGAGATGCATGATAATGAGACATAGTTGTCATCAGGTCAGGTTAAAAATGCAACTCCAGAGAATGATCAGATTGAAGAATTGGAAGACGAGGTGGTGGATGATGAAGCCATTGACCCAAACTGGCAAGGTGGCATGCATAGTAGTAAGCACAGCAGTGCAGAGAGGAAGGCATCTGGAGCACAGTGACAGACAGGAAGAGGCAGTTGGTTGATCAAAGGGAGTAGGCAATCAACTGTACCCCATAGCACCCCCACATGGCCAGACCATAGGCCAAGGGTTCGGTGTTCCCCAGTCTGGCTATTTTTTAGTGAAAGTCCTGAAGACAGAAGGGCAGTTATTTGCAGCATCTGCCATACCAAGCTGAGCAGAGGCAAGAGAACTAGCTACCTGAGCACCACCAGCATGCTCAAGCACATGTCAGCCAATCACCCCACTAGGTAATCTCAACGCCTGGGTAGAAAACCAGTTTCTGAGGGTGAAATCACTGCCACATCATCTGGGCTACATGTTTCCCAATCTGCTGTACAGGGAATAGGTGCGGATGCCTCCTCTCTTGAACCTATTGTTGCACATACACAGCTAGTATCACCAACCACATCCACTTCCTTGTCCCAGTGCAGTGTTCAGTTGTCTCTACTCCAGACTTTGAAATGGAAGCAGAAATACTCAGCCACCCATCCACAGACCCAAACACTAAACGGCCACATTGCCAAACTGCTTGCTTTGGAAATATTGCAGTTTAGGTTTGTGAAGACTGACTCTTTCTGCAGCCTCTCGGCAGTGACTGTACCTTGGTACTTGGTCTGCAGCCACCACTATTTCTCCCACAGTTTCTTTCTCACCTTACACAAGCATGTGTCCAGTAACATAACCCATGCTCTGACCAACGTAGTTACTCGGAAGGTCCACTTAACCACAGACACATGGACAAGTGCTTGTGGACAGGGATACTACCTTCTCTGAGGGCACACTGGGTGAACCTGGTGGAGGTCAGGACGGAGTTGGATCCTGGGCTGCCACACTTGCTTTTAATGCATAGAGTAACGGCCCAGATTCCATCATGGTTTCCCTTTCCTTGTACTCCAGTTTCTGTACACCCTCCACCTGCTCATCATCCTTGGCGGAATTACCCTCCTCATCAGTCCCAAGCTGGGAGCACTGCATCACCAGCTTGGTGAAGTGGTAACAAGCTTTGCTGAAACTCAAATCTTTAGGCGATAAACCCTAAACCACAGCAGAGCTGTGTAAGAGTCTAAAAGACCAGAATAATTGGTGGCTCTCGCTGCTCAACCTAGAACCAGGCCTGGTTGTGTGCGACAATGGGCGTAATTTTTTTTATGTAGACAAGAAAAATGTGGGGGTTATTGGAATTGTTGTGTTGCTCTGTAGTTTAGAATCGATCCACGATAAGTGTCATCAAACAGGAACTAGGGCAAAAAATAGAATAACAGGGTATGTAGCTGGGGAAGGATAGGGAATTTGTAATGCAAGCATATTAGAAAATAGCTTAGATTGTTGCGCTAAATAGAACACCCCTTTAAAGCCTTCCAGGTTTGTTTAACGCCTGCTACATCTATACTGCATTAACGTATACATTTATAAGGTTTACAGTACTTTTTTTAATGGTATGGGGTCTAGTGCTAGAAGAAACATTATAAAAAGAGATTATATTTTCCAGATTTTTTGTCTGATATGTCAAGTAAAATCTGTTAGTGAATAAAAAGATTTGCTTTTAATGCTTTAGTCATACTTTCAGTCTGTTTCCATAGTTTCCTAACCTTTTTCAAGGTACAAATGCCATTATCTTTTTAAAGAATTTTGGTTGATTTTCTATGGCTAAATATAAACAGTAGTTACTGTTTAAGCATGATACAAATATTATAAGGTATTAAAAGGATTTTCTAGAGTTAATTTAATTTGATTAGCCAATTCAAGACAAGGCCATCTACCCCCACTGTCAATGCTTCCTATTACTGTATACAAGGAGCATTTTCAGCACTGTCTATACAGCGATGTAGAAGACAACAGTTGTGGATGATCACAGAATCCTTTCCATGATGAAGTAAATAATCTTCAATACATCCACTCAACTGAAGAACACTCTCCAAGAAATAGGTGTGTCAGTATGTACCCTGACAAGCAAAATGGTGAAAATGTTTTGAAGTTTTGACTTTCAGGCTCCATATCTCATTGTCCCCTACAGCTTTCAATAAGAGACTACCATGACTTTATACAAAATCATCTTAGCTATCTCATACATAAATATGACTGGAAATTGAAAGTTGCCAAACCATATCATTGCCATGAAAGTTGGTAGAATAGGAAATGAAGTCCATTCATTCATTCAAGAGCCATGAGGTGGACGTGCAGGCAAAATATTGGAGTCAACAAGTCAGCTCATCACAAAGTATATCAGTTCTGGCATGACAAACACGGCAGTTGGGGTGGCTTGTATGCGAGTGAGATCACCAAGCACCGTGCAACACATGTTACAGAAGTCTAGAATGGTAAACCCCCAAAAAGATGAAGTAGCCTCAACTTCAATATCATCATAAGAAGCATTGGCTCTAGTTTGCAAAAATGTATGAAAAGTGGACAATATAAAATTTGAATTGGGTGGTTTATAGCAATAGGACAAATGTCAATAGACTGAGCTTTGATGGGTACATATGGGTCTGGAAGAAACAAGGGGAAAAAGGGGCTAACAGATCACAAAATTGAAGGAGCAGTCAAGTTTGGTGAAGGAAGCCTGATAATATGGGGTTCTTTCACAGATAAAGGCATGTCACGTTCTGCAAAGAAGCCAAACAGCACATTGTGAGACAGAAGGGAAACAGAATACTGCTACTAGGGATGGACAGAAAGGACAACCCCTGACACTTTCCTTATGCAATCCTGAGCTCCCTGATATGTTTAGACGGGTTCTTTCACCCCGTGTGGCAATCACGTTCTTACACCTGTATTATCCTAAGCTTAGCCCTGACAAGTGTCCATAGCAGAAGGAGCACTAGTCCTGTTCCACAATAATGGCGCACATGAAAGAAAACAGATAAGTGTAAAACAAACTTTCAGGGAGCTTTCTTCAAAATAAGTCCAAAGCAACTTGCAGCTCCAAGCAGCACAGGTGTCCCTGAAGCCATGCGCTGCAACCTTCTGACACCTAGAGTAGGAGGGTTCGCTCTCTGTCGTAGTAGCCCTGTGACAGTACCGGGGTCTGGACACTCAGGACCTGATTTATCTGGGTGTAAAGCATGAAAAGACTGGACCAGCCTAATCCCATGAACATCAGATACTGGTACTCATATCCTCACCTCTGTACATAATCCTTCCAATGCACCAATTATTAATGTGAGCATCATACAAAGGGGGAATCAATAATTTTAGGTACTGTACCTGAAACTCAAGATACTCATCAACAACAACTAGAGAAGGAGGCAATAGTACTGGTTCCTAAGAAGCAATATATTTTTTGAGGAGTGATGGAAATTATGGAATTTCAAAGTAGGTGGCAAGGCAAGGTGAAATGCTACTGGGTTTATCACAGAGACTATCATATAGGGATCTATGAACCTGGGTCCCAGTTTAGAGGAAGGGACCTTTAATTTAATGTTCTTAGTTGACAACCACACTCAAGTCTCAACCAACCAAGCGCTTCTATTCAGCCATACTTTAATATTTGGAACCCTCAAATTATTCTGAACTCCTCGCTACACAGAGCTTATAGTTAAAAACCAAAGAGAAAAATTGTATGAAAAATACCCTGACTATAAATAAATAAATAAATTACAAGTGCTTAATAACAGGTTACTTAGTATATACATTTTTGAGAAAAGGTAAGAAGCTGTCCCACCTCGTCACGGTGTACCCATCTGGGACAGTCCCTAACCAACTAAAGTTAAAAACATTTTCTATACCTGACTTGTGTCTATCAAAACTCCAATGTGAATGGTAATAAGTAGAGTTGAGCGCGGTTCGTGGTTCGAGGTTTGCCAGTTCGCGGTTCGAGTGATTTTGGGGGGTGTTCTAGATAGAACTAGAACTTGAGCTTTTTGCTAAAAGTTCGGCAGTTCGAGTTACGTTCGAGAACGGTTCGATCAGCAAAAGCGTGGCTTTTTACAGCTACAGTGTGCAGGGAGCCATCACTGGCAGCCTGCGGTAAGCTGGTAACCAAGATAACTATCGGGTATCTAAACAAAGCGCTTTGGTTAGTAACCCGATATTTACCCTGGTTACATGTGCAGGTAGCCAACACTTCCCCGCTCGGCTCCGCCCCCCTCCTGCACTCGGCATGTACACACACTCACACTCACCTGTCCCCAGCCATGCAGTCCCCGACATTGACGTCTTCAGCGCCACATGGCCCCACTAGGCTCCACCCACTTTGAACTCCGCCACCCGCACACATGGCCCTGCTAGGCTCCACCGACTTTGCACTCCGCCGCCCACACACATGGCCCCGCTAGGCTCCACCCACTTCGCACTCCACCGCCCGCACACATGGCCCTGCTTGGCTCCACCCACCTCGCACTCCACACACATGGCCCCACTTAGCTCCACCCACCTTGCACTCCGCACACATGGCCCCGCTCGGCTTACCTGCGGTGATGAAGTCCCGCCCTCCCGACCTCAGTGCTGTCACTGTCCTCCATGGCCGCCGCTTCACATCTCATCTCGTTGCAGAGCCGAGACTGTCACTAGCGGTGATGTCACAGGCTCCCGCGATACTTGGCTGTGAAGGCGGTGGTCATTGAAGTCAATGACAACTCTGCTGTCATCAGTGCAGGAGATCATCACCGCAGGTAATGTACCTCGCTCCTGCAGCAGCACTTATCATGCCCTGCAGTGACCTGGGCTGACCTATTGATGTTAGCTAAGGTCACTGCATTGCTCTCCCAGCCAATGGGGAACATTCTGTTCTTCATTGACTGGGACAGTGACTATGGTATGGATCGTCATGGGAACGCCTTATTGGATTACAGCAGATCTGGATTTGTTTTTCTTTCTAATAAATTGGTGAAAGAGGGAATGTATTGAGGAGTGTTTTTTCAAATAAAAATGTGTTTGTCGTCTATTTTTTTTTATTACTGACTTGGTTGGTGATGTCGGGTATCTGATAGACGCCTGACATCACCAACCCCAGGGCTTGATGCCAGGTGACATTACACATCTGGTATTAACCCCATAGATTACCCCGTTTGCCACTGCACCAGGGCACGGGATGAGCTGGGGCGAAGCACCAGGATTGGCGCATCTAATGGATGCGCCACTTCTGGGGCGGCTGCGGCCTGCTATTTTTAGGCTGGGGAGAGTCCAATAAACAAGGACCTCCCTAGTCTGAGAATATCAGACCCCAGCTGTCTGCTTTACCTTGGCTGGTGATCCAATTTTGGGGGGACACCCACGTGTTTTTTTTTTTTAATTATTTATTTAATTTAAAATAACAGCGTGGGGTGCCCTCAGTTTTGGATTACCAGCCAAGGTGAAGCTGCCAGCTGTGGTCTGCAGGCTGCAGCCGTCTGCTTTACCCTAGCTGTCTATCAAAAATAGGGGGAACCCCACGTCATTTTTTTTAAAATTTATTTTAGTTTTCTTTGGTAAATACAAGGCTAAGCACCCCTTAGTGCCACATGAAAGGCACCAAACGGTGCAAAAGTACAAAATGCAGGAGAGTGGGACATTATGTGTCTTTCTGCCATTATAATGACAGAAAAGACTGATATGAAGTGTACAAGCACAAGAAAATCACCACAGCGCTTTACAAGTGAAAGACAGTAGAAAATAGCACTGGAGTAAACATGTGACCGCCTCATGTAGGATGAAGCTATGGATCCTGGGTAAATGTATGTATTTTCCCTCCTTCAGTTTTTTTGCAGTATGCAAAAAAAACGGAAGGCACACGGATGACAATCGGATGACATACGGACCGTATACGGAACGGAAACGGATGCCACACGGATGCACCTGTTAAAAAAAACGGACCGTTTTTTGCGGACCGCAAAACCTGATCGGTCGTGTGAATGTAGCTTTATTCTAATCTGCCGTTTTTAAACAGCAGGCAGAAATAAGTGAATAGCGCCCCCCAGCGTCAGAAAATCTCCGGGGTTTCAGGGGTAGCTGAGACCCTGGAGATCATGATTCAGGCCGGTTTTTCCAATCCCCGCTCACGTGATCACTGGTATACACCGTATACCAATGACCATGTTACAGTAAATGACAGCGCCGGTAAAAATTTATTTATCTCCCATCTGGCATGAACAAACATGTCAGATGGGAGATAAATCTCCTCCCCGGTCGCCTCCAGTCCCCTGGTGTCGTCAAAGTGACCAACCCCCAACCCCCTCCCGGAAATCCAAGATGGCAGCAGCGCGCCGGCCGCATTCACCCTATTCCTCTGATTTCTGTCGCATGTGCCATGACACATGCAACAGAAAACTCCTTCCCAGGCCCTGCCAGGTCACACCCTATAACCCCACCGGTGTTCCCCGGTGTCCCACGGTACCCGTGCAGCGTTGATCCCCCGCGGCCCCCTCCTTCACAATAGACGCTGCCGCATGCACAGAGCGGCTGTCAGCTCAGCTTCCCTTGTTCAGACACAGTGAGTGGTGGTAACCATGCATCTGTAAGCTACTGCAATGCCCTGCTCATGAGGTAAGGAACATAGTTGATCAGGAGAGCTATACTACATTTCCAAATGGAGGTATTTGATTTTATAGTTGCCCTGCTGAACGACTACCAAACATGAGAGTCCGTTATATGCCACAAAAAAACATGTCTGAATAGCGAGCTCTGTTGTTTAGTATTCATTCAGCTGGATAACTAGACTTAAAGGGGTATTCCATCTCCAAGATCCTATCCCCAATATATAGTAGGTGGAATAGCAATAATATCAGCAAATACCAATATTTGGAAATGTAGAATAGTTCTCCTGATTAGGCATGCCCTTACCTCATTAGCAGGGCTTTGCAGCTTTGGTAGCAACAGTTACGACATGGACTCTGCTGCTGTGGACCCGGGGAGAGTGGGTGCAGATTCATTGCACCCACACTCCTCACATGGAGGGTCTGCACTCCTAGAAAATTGGGGATACATTCCCTAAGCGTGTCCCCCCATATTCTAGACAGTCCAGAGTCATCGTTGGACCCCCTTATTTCTTTTCCTTACAATCAATTGGTGACAGAGGGAATGTTTTGGGGAGTGTTTTTTCAAATAAATTTTTTTTGTCTATTTTTTTTTGTTCGTCTGACAGTTTGTCATGTCGGGTATCTGATAGACGCCATGACTTTACAAACTGCTGGGCTTGATGTCAGGTGAGTTTACAGCTCGTTCAACCCCATTTATTACCCCGTTTGCCACTGCACCAGGGCACGGGATGAGCTGGGGTGAAGCGCCTGCTATTTTTAGGCTGTGAAGGGCCAATAACTATGGACCTTCCCACCCTGAGAATACCAGACCACAGCTGTCCGCTTTACCTTAGCTGGTGATCTAATTTGGGGGGGACGCTACTTTTTTTGTAATTATTAATATTTATAAAATAATTATAAAAAAAAAGAGCCTGGTGTGACCTCCACATTGAATCCCCAACCACGGTAAAGCTGCCAGCTGTGGTTTTCAGGCTACAGCCTTCTGCTTTACCCTAGCTGGCTATCAAAAATGGGGGGACCCAATGTAATTTTTTATTTAACTATTTTTTTAAATAAAAAAAAATTAATGGGCTTCCTTGTATTTTGATTGCCAGCCAAGGTAACGCCAGGCAGATGGGGTGGCAACCCGTAGCTGTCTGCTTTATCTGCGCTGAGAATCAAAAATACCGCGGAGCGCTACGTCATTTTTTTTTAAAGATTTATTTTTACAGCACTGTGATGTCAGGCAATCAAAATACAGGGAAGCCCTTTTTGTTTTTAGTTATTTAACCCCTTCACGACCGCGGGCAGTAAAATTACGTCCTATTTTAACGTGAGTTAACGACCAGGGACGTAATTTTACGGCCTAAACTTCATTTGATTGCCGTGGCCATAGCAACGGCTTTCAAATGATGTCCCCTGCTGTTTCTTACAGCAGGGGACCTTTGCTTGACCCCAGGGGGGTGGCATCGCCACCCCCTATCGACGATCAATGTGATTGGCTGTTCAAATCTGAACCGCCAACCACATCGTTCGCCCTAATTTCGGCAAAAATAATGCCAGAATTACTGCGATACTGTGAGATCCGGCTATGATCTGCTCTAGCAGCTTCAACAAATCATAGCTGGAGCTCTAAAATGTCGCCCCCAGCCCCTGCAGCACTGATTGGAGCGATCGTGCTATGACGCGCAATCGCTCCAATCAGTGTGCAGTGGGGCGGTCTGATCTGCCGGTGGCCGCCCTCCCCAGGCCTGTGCTGGCCTGCGAGCCCTCCCCCAACATGTCTGCAGCGTGCAGTGGCTGGTACTTGTGGTACCACGCCACCGCTGCTGCCGCCGTAGCTGAGGTCACCGCTCTTGCTGCACGTGAAAACTGTGCTCACCTTGCAGCCCGTGCGCGTTCCCGTGGTGCCCCGTGCGCGCTTCCGTGATGGCCCCTGCTCGTGCCCCCCTGCGATCTGCCCCCCCACGCCCCGATCTGCCCTCCTGACATCCCGATCTGCTCCCCCCGCGATCTGACTGCCTCCCCCATTATCTCTATTCTGCTTCTGCAGCTCCCTCTCCGGTCTCCCCATCTGCTCTCCTCCCCTCCCAAGCTGCTCTCCCCCCCTCTCTCCCTCTGCTCTCCCCCTCTGATCTCCCCCGACGTCCTCTTACCTGTCTTCACCGGGTCGTCCGAGGTCTTAACTGGCCCGATCACCTCTGCCTCCATCGCTGGGTCCTTCCTGGGAATTCTGCTGATCTGCTCAACGTCCTGCCTGCTGCTCCTGTAAAGCTGTTCCTCTGCAGCTCTTCTGGTCAGTGATCCTCTGGGTACTGTGAGTATAACTTTTTTTTTTTTTCCTGTATCCTGTACATTTTTACACCTCATCCGTCCGTGCGTCCCGCCGAGCACTGATCAGGGATGCAGATAACGGATCGGCATCCCTGCTCAATTTTTGGCGTGACTTTTTTTTTCCCGTATCCCCGACGCTTTTTGTATCGCATCCGTCCGTGCGTCCCGCCAAGCACTAATCAGGGATGCACATAATGTATCTGCATCCCTGCTCAATTTTTGGCGTGACTTTTTTCCGTATCCCCGATGCTTTTTGTATTGCATCCGTCCGTGCGTCCCGCCGAGCGCTGATCAGGGATGCACATAACATATCTGCATCCCTGCTCAATTTTTGGCGTGACTTTTTTCCGTATCTGCGACGCTTTTTGTATCGCATCTGTCCGTGCGTCCCGCCAAGCGCTGATCAGGGATGCACATAACGTATCTGCATCCATGGTCAAATTTTGGCGTGACTTTTTTTTTCCGTATCCCTGACGCTTTTTGTATCGCATCCGACCGTACGTCCTGCAGCGGCCAATTAGTGCACCGCGTCTATGCGTTTGAAAAGTCAAATGGCGTTCCTTCTCTTCTGAGCCCTGCCATGCGCCCAAACAATTACTTTCCACCACATATGAGGTATCTACGTACTCAGGAAAAATTGCACAATACGTTCTATGGCGCAGTTTTTCCTGATACCGTTGTAAAAAAAAACAACTACCTGATTGATGCAAAAAATTTGTGGTTAAAAAAAAAAATAATAATTTTCACGGTTCAACATTATCAACTTCTGTGGGGCCCCTGGGGGTACAAGGGGCTCACCAAATATCTAGATAAATTCCTTGAGGGGGTCTAGTTCCAAAATTGGGGTAATTTGTGGGGGAGCTCCACTGTTTAGGCACCATAGGGGGTCCCCAAACATGACATGGCGTCCACTAATGATTCCAACCAATTTTGCTGTCAAATGGCGTTCCTTCTCTTCTGAGCCCCGCCATGCGCCCAAACAATTACTTTCCACCACATATGAGGTATCTGCGTACTCAGGAGAAATTGCACAATACGTTTTATGGTGCATTTTTTCCTGATACCCTTGTGGCAAAAAAAGCTACCTAGTTCGAGTGACAGTTTTGTGGTGAAAAAAAAAATTGTATTCCTGGCTCAACATTATCAACTTCTGTGGAGCCCCTTGGGGCTTGCTAAACATCTAGATAAACTCCTTGAGGGGTCTAGTTTCCAAAATGGGGTCACTTGTGGGGGAGCTCCACTGTTTAGGCACCATAGGGGGTCTCCAAACGTGACATAGCGTCTGCTAATGATTCCAACCAATTTTGCTGTCAAATGGCGTTCCTTCTCTTCTGAGCCCCGCCATGCACCCAAACAATTACTTTCCACCACATATGAGGTATCGCTGTACTCAGGAAAAAATGCACTATAAATTTCATGGTGAATTTTTTCCTGATACCCTTGTGAGAAAAAAAGCTACCTAGTTGAAGCAACCGTTTTGTGGTAAAAAAAAATGTTTTTTCTTTTCACGGCTCAACGTTATAAACTTCTGCGAAGCCCCCAGGAGTTCAAAGTGCACATCAAACATCTAGAAAAATTAATTGAGGGCTCTAGTTTCCAAAATGGGGTCACTTATGGGGGAGCTCCCTTGTTTAGGCACCTCAGGGGGTCTTCAAACCCGACATGGCGTCCGCTAATGAGTGCAGCTAATTTTGCACTCAAAAATTCAAATGGTGCTTCTTGCCTTCCGAGCCCTACCGTGTGTCCAAACATTTGATTTCCACCACATATGAGGTATCTGCGTACTCAGGAGAAAATGCACAATACATTTTATGGTGCATTTTTTCCTGATACCCTTGTGAAAAAAAAAGCTACCTAGTTGAAGCAACCGTTTTGTGGTAAAAAAAAAAAATTTCTTTTCACGGCTCAGCGATATAAAGTTCTGTGAAGCCCCCAGGTGTTCAAAGTGCTCACCAAACATCTAGAAAAATTATTTGAGGGCTCTAGTTTCCAAAATGGGGTCACTTGTGGGGGAGCTCCATTGTTTAGGCAACTCAGGGGATCTTCAAACCCGACATGGCGTCCACTAATGAGTGCAGCTAATTTTGCGTTCAAAAATTCAAATGGCGCTCCTTCCCTTTCGACCTCTGCCGTGCGCCCAGACAATTGATTTTTACCACATATGGGGTATCAGCGGACTCAGGAGAAAATACACAGTAAATTGTAGGGTGCAATTTCTCTTTTCTCCCTTGTAAAAATGAAAATTTTATGGCTAAAGTAACATTTTTGTGTTAAAAAGTTAAATTTTCATTTTTTCCTTCCACATTGCTTTGGTTCCTGTGAAGCACCTAAAGGGTTAATAAACTTCTTGAATGTGGTTTTGAGCAGTGTGAGGGGTGCAGATTTTAGAATGGGGTCACTTTTGGGTATTTTCTGTCACCTCGGCCTCTCAAAGTCACTTGAAATGTGATGTGGTCCCTAAAAAAAATTCTTTTGTAAATTTTGTTGGAAAAATGAGAAATTGCTGATGACCTTTGACCCCTTCGACCTTCCTAACGAAAAAAAATTTTGTTTCGAAAATTGCGCTGATGGAAAGTAGACAAGTGGGAAAGTTTATTTATTCACTATTTTGTGTGACATATCTCTCAGATTTATGGGCATAAATTTTCAAAGTTTGAAAATTGCGAAATTTTCATAACTTTCGCAAAATTTCCTACATTTTCACAAATAAACGCAAAAAATATTGGCCTAAATTTACCACTGACATGAAGTACAATATGTCACAAAAAAACAATCTCAGAATCGCCAGGATCCGTTGAAGCGTTCCAGAGTTATAACCTGTCAAAGTGACACTGGTCAGAATTGCAAAAAATGGCCCGGTCATTAGGGTGTTTTAGTGGCCGGGGGTAAAGGGGTTAAATAAATAATTAAAAAAAATATATATGGGCTCCCGCTGCATTTTTTGTATTGCTAGCTAAGGGTAATCGAAGCAGCTACTGGCTGCTAACCGCCACTGCTTGGTGTTACCTTCACTGGCAATGGAAAATCCAGGGAAGCATTTTTTATTTTTTTTGCCAAAAAACTACAAAAAAAATGACGTGAGCTTCGCCATATTTTTGTATGCTAGCCAGGTACAGCAGGCAGGTATGGCTGTCCCCAACCCCCAGCTGCCTATTTGTACCCGGCTGGGAACTAAAAATATAGAGAAGCCCTTTTTTTAATTATTTCATTAATTTCATGAAATAATTAAAAAAAAAAAACGACGTGGGCTTCGCCCCATTTTTGTGCGCAGTCAGGTACAACTAGGCAGCTGGGGATTGGATCTGCAGCACAGGTTAGCCCGAGATTTCTGGGCGCCTCTGCTGCAAAGTGCAATCCGCAGCCACCTCAGAAAATGGCGCTTTCATAGAAGCGCCATCATCTGGCGCTGTATCCAACTCTTCCAGCAACCCTGAAGCCGGGTGGCTTGCTGGGTAATCATGAGTTAATACCAGCTTTGTTTTACTAGCTAGTAATAAGTCAGAGATTCTTAATGTCAGGCAAGTTTGACCCAGCCATTAAGAATCTCCAATAAAGGGTTAAAAAAAAGACACCACACAGAGAAAAAATACTTTAATAGAAATAAATACACAGACACACTTAGAGACTCCATGTTTATTACTCCCTCTTACCCCTCCACGATCCTGCTCTTCTGTCTTTCTCCTTCAGTCCATGCAGCTCTGCTACATGAGCAGCACAGCATGGGAGAAAGACGCTGCTGCTCCCCGTGCAGGTTTTTCACTCCGTGAGTGGTCAGTGCTGCTGGCTGTTAGCGGTAACGTTACCGCTGACAGACGGGTTGCCATAGCAACGGTACTCCAATCATGTGATTCCCGGTGCCGCTGTTAGCGGTGACGTCACCGCTAACATGCGCATTGCTATGGCAACGGTGATCTCCGTTATTGACCGGCTCTGTCAGCCGGTCCCTAACGGAATGGGGAAGCAGAATGGGGAGTCGACCGTGTGCCAGAGCATGTCACCAGTACACGGCGATACACAAACGTGCACCGTGTACCGGAGAGATGCAATGACAGGACCTAGAATGACGTCAAAGCCATGTGACCAGTCTGTAGCCAATGAGATAATAGACACGTGACTGATCACATGGCTATTTTGACGTCACGATAGGTCCTGCATCACTGCTGGTTACCGGAAGGACACAGCGATTACCGATGGAAAAGCGGCGGGAGACAGAGTGCATGACGCTTCGCGGGCACCGGTAAGTGTTATGACAATGTTTATTAACTGTATGTGTACATTTATAATGTGTTTTTATGTGTTTGTGATTGCCTCCCATTGTTTCCTATGGGGTTCGAGTGGTTCACTGAACCGGTTCGCCGAACCGAACTCGAACGCGACCTCCGTTCGCCGAACCAAGCTCGAGCCGAACCAGGACCGGTTCACTCATCTCTAGTAATAAGTGGTCAGTTGGGTCCCAGATTGGAGTTTTGATAGCCACAAGTCAGGTATAGAAAATGTTTTTAACTTTAGTTGGTTAGGGACTGTCCCAGATGGGTACACCGTGACGAGGTGGGACAGCTTCTTACCTTTTTGCAAAAATGTATATACTAAGTACCCTGTTATTAAGCACTTGCAATATATTTATTTATAGTCAGGGTATTTTTCATACAATTTTTCTCTTTGTTTTTTTTCTAGTCTTGAGGCTGCCATTCATATGCTTGTAATGTTGCATGTTTACTGAACATTTGTTACAGCTCAGTTTTTTTTGGTGTTTTACAGAGCTTATAGTTGTAGAGAAACGCTTTTCCCCCGGAACTTCTTAAGAACAATCTCCATTAACTCCTTTACCATAGGACATGGTTTTCACCTTCATCACCGTGCCATTTTTTGCAATTCTGACTGGTGTCATTTTGACAGGTTATAACTTTGGAATGATTCGATGGATCCTGGTGTTTCAGGCACTGTTTTTTTGTGGTAAAATTAGGACGATATTTTTTGCATTTATTTGTAAAAATATCAGAAGTTTGGAGAAAATTTTGAAAACTTTGCAATTTTCAAACTTTGAAATTTTTTATGCCCATAAATCTGAAAGATATGTCACACAAAATAGTTACTCACGAATGTAAACCTTAAGGGGTTAGAAATAAAAAGGGACATACGCGGCGCCACTCTAAATGTAGTAATTCAAATTCATAAATGTTGGTTATAAGATGTGCATAAATTGCACTCACCTTATTGCAAGTTGGATCAAACACGTAGATCTCTTAGGCCCCTTTCACACATCAGTGATTCTGGTACGTTTGTGCTTTTTTTTAAACGTACCAGAATCACTGACATACGCAGACCCATTCTAATCAATGGGTTTGCTCACACGTCAGTGATTTGTCACTGCACGTGTCTCCGTGCAGCGTACCCGCGTGTGCGTGATTGCCGCACGGAGACATGTCCATTTTTTTCTGGCATCACTGATGTTCCACGGACCACGCAGTGGTGTGGTCCGTGAAACACGTGCCAGAAAAAAACGTACTTTTAAAATAATAAACATTTTAACTCACCCGGCTTCAGGCGCGCTCTCTGCAGCCCGTCCTCCCTGCTGCTTCTGTGCCGGCTGATTACTGTCGCGCATATTCATTATGCGCGACACAGCCGACCCGGAAGCAGCTCCTGCGGGGGTCACCGCCGGCCGGATGCTGCGTCGCGGGAGCGATCAGGACCATGGAGAGCGGGAGCGGGCGCAGGTGAGTGAATCTCTAAGTGCAATCACGGGCCACGGAGAACGGAGCCCGGATTGCACTTAGACAACCCCCGTGTGCCGTGATTTTCGGCACATGCAGGGACATGTGCGTCTTTTACACGCCAGTGAAAAACGTCAGTGTTTTTCACTGACGTGTGAAACGGGCCTTAGGATCAATCTCCACAATCTCCGTCCCAATCTGCTGCTCATCAGGATTTGATGCACTATGAATCACCTCCGCCCAAGGATTACAGGAAACAGTAATTTAACAGTAATTTAAAATGCTTTAAAAAGCCTTCAAATCAAAAAAATCTTAAAAAAGATAGCCTTCTTCAGCATGTTATTTTACCTGAAGAAGGCTATCTTTTTTAAGATTTTTAGCCGAAACGCATTGTAATATCTTTCATTAGCCAAATAAAACGTCTTCTGTTATAATATATTTGGAGATCAGCACCACTTTTTTTGGATTTGAAGGCTTTTTAAGCATTTTAAAAATAGTTACGCAATAACATTTCCCCCATGTGTGCTTTACATCAGTGCCATTTTTTATTGTTATGAAGTTAGAAAGTGTTTTTATGGACCACATCACATTTGAAGTGACTATGAGAGACCTAAGTGACAGAAAATGCCCAAAAGTGACCCCATTCTGCACACCTCACACTGCTCAAAACCACATTCAAGACGTTTATTAACCCTTTAGGGGCTTTACAGGAACAAAAGTAATGTGGAAGGCAAAAATGAAAATTTTACTTTTTTCTACATAAATGTTACTTCAGCTATAACATTTTGCATTTTTACAAGGGTATAAGGAAAAATGCACCATAAAATGTATTGTGCAATTTCTCCTGAGTATGCTGAAACCTCATATGTGGTGGAAATCAATCGTTTGGATGCACGGCAGGGCTCAAATGGGAAGGAGCGCCATGTAACATTTTTAAAGCAAAATTAGCTGGAATCATTAGTGGACACCATGTCGCATTTGGAGACCCCTGAGGTGACTTATTAGTGGAGCTCCCCCATAAGTTACCATACTTTGGAAACTAGACTCATTAGGGAATTTATCTAGATGTTTGGTGAGCACCTTGAACCCTCAGGGGCTTCACAAAAGTTTATAATGAGCCATGAACATATATACAGTGCCTTGCGAAAGTATTCGGCCCCCTTGAATTTTTCAACCTTTTCCCACATTTCAGGCTTCAAGCATAAAGATAAAAAATTTTTAATCTTATAGTGAAGAATCAACAACAAGTGGGACACAATTGTGAAGTTGAACGAAATGTATTGCTTATTTTAAACTTTTTTAAAAAATAAATAGCTGAAAATTGGGGAGTGCAATATTATTAGTCCCCTTTAAGTTAATACTTTCTAGCGCCACCTTTTCCTGCGATTACAGCTGCAAGTCGCTTGGGGTATGTGTCTATCAGTTTTGCATAGCGAGAGACTGAAATTCTTGCCCATTCTTCCTTTGCAAACAGATCGCGCTAAGTGAGGTTGGATGGAGAGCGCTTGTGAACTGCAGTTTTCAGCTCTTTCCACAGATTCTCGATTGGATTCAGGTCTGGACTTTGACTTGGCCATTCTAACACCTGGATACGTTTACAGTGCTGGCCAAAAGTATTTGCACCCCTGCAATTCTGTCAGATAATATTCAGTTTCTTCTTGAAAATGATTGCAATCACAAATTCTTTGGTATTATTAACCTCATTTATTTTGCTTGCAATGAAAAAACACAAAAGAGAATGAAACAAAAATCAAATCATTGATCATTTCGCACAAAACTCCAGAAATGGGCCAGACAAAAGTATTGACACCCTTAGCCTAATACTTGGTTGCACAACCTTTAGCCAAAATAACTGCGAACAACCGCTTTCGGTAACCATCAATGAGTTTTTTACAATGCTCTCCTGGAATTTTAGACCATTCTTCTTTGGCAAACTGCTCCAGGTCCCTGAGATTTAAAGGGTGCCTTCTCCAAACTGCCATTTTGAGATTTCTCCACGGGTGTTCTATGGGATTTAGGTCTGGACTCATTTCTGGCCACTTTAGTAGTCTCCAGTGCTTTCTATCAAACCATTTTCTAGTGCTTTTTGAAGTGTGTTTTGGGTCATTGTCCTGCTGGAAGACCCATGACCTCTGAGGGAGACCCAGCTTTCTCAAACTGGGCCCTACATTATGCTGCAAAATTTGTTGGCAGTCTTCAGACTTCATAATGCCATGCACACGGTCAAGCAGTCCAGTGCCAGAGGCAGCAAAGCAAACCCAAAACATCAGGGAACCTCCGCCATGTTTGACTGTAGGGACAGTGTTCTTTTCTTTGAATGCCTCTTTATTTTTCCTGTAAACTCTATGTTGATGGCTTTTCCCAAAAAGCTCTACTTTTGTCTCATCTGACCAGAGAACATTCTTCCAAAACGTTTTAGGCTTTCTCAGGTAAGTTTTGGCAAACTCCAGCCTGGATTTTTTATGTCTCGGGTAAGAAGTGGGGTCTTCCTGGGTATCCTACCATACAGTCCCTTTTCATTCAGACACCGATGGATAGTACGGATTGACACTGTTGTATCCTCGGACTGCAGGGCAACTTGAACTTGTTTGGATGTTATTCGAGGTTCTTTATCCACCATCTGCACAATATTGCGTTGAAATATCTCATCAATTTTTCTTTTCCTTCCACATCTAGGGAGGTTAGCCACAGTGCCATGGGCCTTAAACTTCTTGATGACACTGCATACTGTAGACACTGGAACTTTCAGGTCTTTGGAGATGGACTTGTAGCTTTGAGGAGATTGCTCATGCTTTCTCACAATTTGGCTTCTCAAGTCCTCAGACAGTTCTTTGGTCTTCTTTCTTTTCTCCATGTGGTACACACAAGGACACAGGACAGAGGTTGAGTCAACGTTAATCCATGTCAACTGGCTGCAAGTGTGATTTAGTTATTGCCAACACCTGTTAGGTGCCACAGGTAAGTTGCAGGTGCTGTTAATTACACAAATTAGAGAAGCATCACATGATTTTTCAAACAGTGCCAATACTTTTGTCCACCTTCTTTTTTATGTTTGGTGTGGAATTATATCCAATTTGGCATTATGACAATTTTTTTTATTTTTTTTCATTGAAGACAAATTAAATGAAGATAATAATACCAAATAATTTGTGATTGCAATAATTTTCAAGAAGAAACTGAGTATTATCTGACAGAATTGCAGGGGTGCCAATACTTTTGGCCAGCACTTTGTTTGTGAATGATTCCATTGTAGATTTTGCTTTTTGTTTGGGATCATTGTCTTGTTGGAAGACAAATCTCCGTCCCAGTCTCAGGTCATTTGCAGACTCCAACAGGTTTTCTTCAAGAATGGTCCTGTATTTGGCTCCATCCATCTTCCCATAAATTTTAACCATCTTCCCGGTCCCAGCTGAAGAAAAGCAGGCCCAAACCATGATGCTGCCACCACTATGTTTGACAGTGTGGATGGTGTGTTCAGGGTGATGAGCTGTGTTGCTTTTATGCCAAACATATCATTTGGCATTGTGCCCAAATAGTTCGATTTTTGTTTCATCTGACCAGAGCACCTTCTTCCACATGTATGGTGTGTCTCCCAGGTGGCTTGTGGCAAACTTTAAACAACAATTTTATGGATATCTTTGAGAAATGGCTTTCTCCTTGCCACTCTTCCATAATGCCCTGATTTGTGCAGTGTACGACTGATTGTTGTCCTATGGACAGACTCTCCCACCTCAGCTGTAGATTTCTGCAGTTCATCCAGAGTGATCAAGGGCCTCTTGGCTGCATCTCTGATCAGTCTTCTCCTTGTTTGAGTTGAAAGTTTGGATGGACGGCCGGGTCTTGGTAGATTTCCAGTGGCATGATACTCCTTCCATTTCAATATGATTGCTCGCACAGTGCTTCTTGGGATGTTTAAAGTTTTGGAAATCTTTTTGTAACCAAATCCGGCTTTAAACTTCTTTACAACAGTATCATGGACCTGCCTGTTGTGTTCATTGGTCTTCATGATGCTATCTGCGCTTTAAACAGAACACTGAGACTATCACAGAGCAGGTGCATTTATACGGAGACTTGATTACACACAGGTGGCTTTTATTTATCATCATCAGTCATTTAGGACAACATTGGATCTTTCAGAGATCCTCAATGAACTTCTGGAGTGAATTTGCTGTACTGAAAGTAAAGGGTATGAATAATATTGCACGCCCCAATTTTCAGTTTTTTGGTTTTTTTTTAAGTTTAAAATAAACAATACATTTCATTCAACTTCACAATTGTGTCCCACTTGTTGTTGATTCTTCACCATAGCATTAAAATTTTTATCTTGATGTTTGAAGCCTGAAACGTGGGAAAAGGTTGAAAAACTCAAGGGGGCCGAATACTTTCACAAGGCACTGTATATATTTTTTTTACCACATGTCATGCCATGTTGCATTTGGAGACCCACTAAGGTGAGTAAACAGTGGAGCTCCTTAACAAGTGACCCTATTTTGGAAACTAGACCCCTCAGGGAATTAATCTAGATGTTTGGTGAGCACCTTAACTACTAGGGCTTCATAGAAGTTGTTGAGCTGTGAAAATCATTATTTTTTTACCACAAAATTGTTACTTCAACTAGGTAGCTTTTTTTCCCACAATGGTATTAGGAAAAAATGCACCATAAAATGTATTGCGCAATTTATTCTGAGTACACTGATACCTAATATGTGGTGGAAATTAACTGTTTGATGCATGGCAGAGCTTGGAAGGGAAGGAGTGCCATTTGGATTTTTTAAAGTAAAATTAGCTGGATTCATTAGCGGATGCCATTTGGCATTTGGAGAGCCACCGAGGGGCCTAAACATTGGAGCTCCCCCACAAGTGATGCCATTTTGAAAACTAGACCTCTCAAGGAATTTATCTAGATGTTTAGTGAGCACCTTGAACACCCGGGGGGTTCACAGACGTTTATAACGTTGAGCCATGAAAATAAAAAATGCACAAAATTGTTACTTAACACTAGAACTACTGAGGTAGTTATTTTGACTACTTTGCACCATGTATTTCTATATAGGTGTCACGAGTCCAGTAGTTCTAGTGTTAAACCAGGTAGCTTTTTTTACACAAGGGTATCAGCAAAAAATGCACCATACAGTTTATTGTGCAATTTCTCCTGAGTATGCAGATACCTCATGTGTAGTGGAAATCAACTGGATGCAAAAAAGGGGTCTAAGAGCGGCCCATTCTTATCCCCAGTATATTATTATTTTATATTGTTGTTTTGTTTCTTTTTCTTTTTTTCCCACCAGTTTCAAGGTGTGTGAGCCGAGGACATTCGTACTTCATACTTCGTACTATGCCATTTAACTGCAAATTTGAATTGAATCATAAGCAGATGCCATGTTGCATTTGGAGAGCCCCTGATGTGCCTAAACAGTGAAGTTCCCTCAGAAGTGACCCTATTTTGGAAACTAGACCCCTCAAGGAATTTATCTAGATGTTTGGTGAGCACCTTAAACCCCAAGGGGCTTCACAGAATTTTATAACATTGAGCTATAAAAAGGGTCTCAGGAAAAAATGCACCATAAAATGTATTGTGCAATTTCTCTTGAGTACGCCGATACCCCATATGTGGTCAAAAACTACCTTTGAGGTACAGTGCATTGTGAAAAGGGGAAGGAGTGCCATATTTGAGATCAGATTTAGTTGGAATGTTTTGGGGGTGCTATGTCAGATTGGCAGTGCCCCTGAGGTGCCAGATCAGCAGAAACCCCACAAGTGACCCTATTTTACAAGCGTCGGTCGGGAATGCACTGACTTGTATGACGTACAGGTTACATCATGGGCCGTTAAGGGGTTAATGGTGGGATACATATTTGTAGTCAGGAGTGCAGTGTGGAGGGTTTTTTATACAGGAGGTATATATACAATATATGTGAACTTATTATTTTAAGGGCTGCGGTGATCAGTGTGACAAGAAAATTCATGGCTGGAAGATGTCAGCATGAAGGTCTGACCAGATGGAGAAGAAATAACTGAAAACTAATCAGATGAGACGTCAGCGGTAAGTAACTTTATAAAAATATTTATTCTGTACTGTATGACTTGTAGTTATACTGTATTTGTTAAACCCCACTGCCAATTTTTTTTTATTGGACGTTACATGGACTCATTGAGTTTCATAGATCCATTCACATATCTGTGAAAATCACGGATTTGAGAATGAGATCTGCGAGATTTGGAGCATGTGCTGTACTGATCAGGTTAAAAGGAATAGGATATACTCAATGGGTCTGTGCACTGTCAGAGAAAAAAATCAGATAGTATAGATAAAGAGATGGATGTTTGAAAACCGCGCCAAAGACCACTAGTGCAGGAGATGGATTTAACGTGACTTTATTCCATATTCAGGTCTACGCGTTTCAGGAGCGTCCGCTCCCTTCCTCAGGACAATACAGGCACAAGCAACATCAAAATCAGCAATCAAAGAATGAACCGAAAACTTTATACCTTCCGGTGTGACGTCATTGATACGCCCACTTCAACCAGAAGAGAAAAAAATCGGCGGGAATTACATACATTCATTGAATAAAAAAGTGACATGATTTCAATACAAAAACCGCTTTTCCTTGTCATAAACATGTCTATTAAAATTGTCATAAAAACTCCAGATAAAATAAAAAAAGAGAAAAGAAAAATGGAGTCCCGTGTATTTGTGACAGTGAAAAAATTATATATATATATATACAAAGAAAAAGTTGTGTGTGGAGAATAGACCAAGCAATGAATCAGAATAGAACCTGCAGAACATCAGATTCATATGTGTAAGGAATGTGACGGGGGATTAGACCATTAAACCATACCGAACAGGTAGCGGTATATATGAGAACCCGCTCCTGCAACACCAAACGTCAATTGTGAGTGCTATATACATCCTTCATAAAGCACAAAAAACTGAGAACTACACTTCCCAGAGCTGGTAAGGTCGTGAAAGTTCAGACCGTGGGAAAAAAACTTATACGCATGCGGGAAAAAGGTAAGAAGCAAGATAGAATTGTAGGGTCGAGAAAGTTCAAAGCGTCGACCCTACAATTCTATCTTGCTTCTTACCTTTTTCCCGCATGCGTATAAGTTTTTTTCCCATGGTCTGAACTTTCACGACCTTACCAGCTCTGGGAAGTGTAGTTCTCAGTTTTTTGTGCTTTATGAAGGATGTATATAGCACTCACAATTGACGTTTGGTGTTGCAGGAGCGGGTTCTCATATATACCGCTACCTGTTCGGTATGGTTTAATGGTCTAATCCCCCGTCACATTCCTTACACATATGAATCTGATGTTCTGCAGGTTCTATTCTGATTCATTGCTTGGTCTATTCTCCACACACAACTTTTTCTTTGTATATATATATATATAATTTTTTCACTGTCACAAATACACGGGACTCCATTTTTCTTTTCTCTTTTTTTATTTTATCTGGAGTTTTTATGACAATTTTAATAGACATGTTTATGACAAGGAAAAGCGGTTTTTGTATTGAAATCATGTCACTTTTTTATTCAATGAATGTATGTAATTCCCGCCGATTTTTTTCTCTTCTGGTTGAAGTGGGCGTATCAATGACGTCACACCGGAAGGTATAAAGTTTTCGGTTCATTCTTTGATTGCTGATTTTGATGTTGCTTGTGCCTGTATTGTCCTGAGGAAGGGAGCGGACGCTCCTGAAACGCGTAGACCTGAATATGGAATAAAGTCACGTTAAATCCATCTCCTGCACTAGTGGTCTTTGGCGCGGTTTTCAAACATCCATCTCTTCATCTATACTATCCATTACAGGGATGACTGCTGCCTTTGACCTATTTCATATGCCTGCATAGTGGTTGTGACTGTCACAACTACACTTGGTGAGTAACCTCTGTGAATCATACCCCATTTGTTTGTCGGGTAAGACCCTATTGCGCTCCTTTTCCACAGTGTTTTGTAAGAGAAAAAAATCAGGCTGCACACTGACAATTTATATGGATGCGGAATATAGCATTATGTAAAGCACCGTCCATTAGTATTTGGTGTACTCACTATGTAAACCACCTTCCTTAATTATGTTTCCTCTTTTACTGTGTATAACACTGTCCGTTATTAGCATCCTCTCTGGTTATCTGGTTATGTATAGCACCGTTCCTTATTATATAGCTTTCTCAATTGTTATGTATAGCACCATCTCTTACATAGCGTATTGTCAGGGGCATAACTACTGCGGTCGCAGCGGTCGCCATTGCGACCGGGCCCAAGCGGTTTGAGGCCCGCGGCCGCCCGGCAGATCAGCAGTCAGCTCCTTTCTGTGATAGAGGAGCTGTGCTGTTCTGCCGCATACCATGCGGTGCGGGGCCCGCTATATGACCCAGTCACCGCCGCTGAAAACGTGCCCCCCTGCATGGTGTCAGTGGTGGCGTCACCGCGCTCCCATCACCGCGCTCCCGTCGCCGCAGGCTGCTTTGATATTGCATTGAGCGACGCCGGGGTTGCTCTATGCACATCAGTCTTCTCCCGTGCCTGCGTGGTGACGTCACTCCTGTGCGACTGCTGTGTGTGGGGAGAGCACAGAGCACAGGAGGACACCGACCGGAGCCACGGGGGAATGAGGACAGAAGTGACGACGAGCAGCAATGAAACAAGCAGAGGACAGAGGTGAGGTGGAAGGAGAAGATATGTGAGTACTTGTTTTTTTTTTAAATAAATCAGTGAGTACACGAGGAGGCTGGCTGCAGGACACATGGAGTCCTCGGTGGGGCCTGGCTGCATGACACATGGAGGCCGTGGGAGAGCTGGCTGCATGACACATGGAGGCTCTTGGGGGGAAGCTGGCTGCATGATGCATGGAGGCCCTGGGGGGGCTGACTGCATGACACATGGAGGCCCTTGGGGGGAAGCTGGCTGCATGACGCATGGAGGCCCTGGGTGGAGGGGCTTGCTGCATGACATATGGAGCCCTTGGGTGGGGAGGGGGCTGGCTGCATGACACATGGAGGCCCTGGGGGGCTTGCTGCATGACACATGGAGGCCCTGGGGAGCTGGCTGCATGCACTTGGAGGCCCTGGGGGGGCTGGCTGTATGACACATGGGGGCCCTGGGAGAGCTAGCTGCATGATACATGGAGGCCCTGGGGGGGATGGCTGCATGACACATGGAGGCCCTGAGGGGGGCTGGCTGCATGCACTTGGAGGCCCTGGGGGGGCTGGCTGTATGACACATGGGGGCCCTGGGAGAGCTAGCTGCATGATACATGGAGGCCCTGGGGGGGATGGCTGCAATACATGGAGGCCCTGAGGGGGGCTGGCTGCATGCACTTGGAGGCCCTGGGGGGGCTGGCTGTATGACACATGGGGGCCCTGGGAGAGCTAGCTGCATGATACATGGAGGCCCTGGGGGGCTGGCTGCATGACATGCTATGAAGAAAGAGACATGGATCGCACATCCCACAAAAATACAATGATCTAAAGCTGCTAGCCAAAAAAATTAATTAAATAGAACATGAGGTTCTTTTGTTACCATTCTGATCAGATTGTATTAAGCCCACTGCCACTTCACGGCAAACCTCTTGAGTGGGTCCCTATCCTAAACCTTTTAGTGCGGCACTGTGCGCCAACCACCGCTGAGCGACAAAGCACCAGCAGGGCAGGCGACCTGGTGCCTCACAGCACCCATGCTGCAAGGCAAAGCCCCCAAGGCTCCAGGTCGCAGTGCCCCACTGACATGACACCACCACAACAGCGGCCACTGCACAGTACCAACACTCAGTGAGAGGAGCTGCACACTCACCTCCCACTGGCTCCCATATGCGAACTTGGAGCAAAAAAAGGCTGACCCCTCTTGCAGTCTCCTGCTGATTAAAATCACCTGTGCCAAATGGGGGGAGTGCAGATCCAAAGAGAGGGGGATAGAATGTTATATAACATGCTATGAAGAAAAAGACATGGATCGCACATCCCACAAAAATACAATGATCTAAAGCCGCTAGGCAAAAAATGTATTCAATAGAACATGAGGTTCTTTTGTTACCATTCTGATCAGATTGTATTAAGATACATGGAGGACAATGGGGGTGCATTATAAAACATGGAGGACTGTGGTACAGTATAATATATGGAGAACTATGGGGTGAATTATAATACATGGAGGACTATGGGAAATGCATTATAATACATGGAGGACTATGGAGGTGCATTCTAATATATGAAGGATTATGTGGGACCCTTTATACTATATGGAAGGCTATGTGGGGTCCATTACAGTATTTAGAGAACTATATATGAGGGTGGACTAAGATACAAGCATGGGATGGGAATGTTTTGTGCTGAGGGAAAAAGGCTCTTTCCCTCAGCACCCAGCTTTCCCATGCTCTGCTGTACATCTCTCAGCACCCAGCTTTCCCATGCTCTGATATGGGAAAGCTGGGTGCTGAGGGAATGATGTATAGCAGAGCATGGGAAAGCTGGGTGCCAAGGGCAAGTTGGATATCAGAACATCGGAAAGATGTATGCTGAGGTTAAGAGCCAAGTGTCAGCATCATTATCTTGTACCCCGAGTGTCAGTGTCATTATCCCGTACCCTAAGTGGCGGTGTACGTGGAGGGGGGGCCCCGGTCCAAATTTTGCACCAGAGCCCATCAAACTCTAGTTACGCCACTGCGTATTTTCATTATTTTTGTAATTCACAGCGCCTTCTCTTTATTATATAATCCCCTCTTGTTAGATATAAAATGACTGCTCATGGAGCAGCATCTGATCAGAAGACCAGTCCATCAGCACCTCTATCAGAAAAGAAGCTTTACCATGTTCCACCAGCAGTTATATCATTTTGTGTCTAACAAGATAGGAGGATGCTATCTAAAGAGAGGCTGCAATAAATACCGTGTTTCTCCGAAAATAAAACACTGTCCTATATTATTTTTTGCCCCAAAAAAATGCACTAAGGCTTATTTTTTTAGTAGGGCTTATTCTCGGGGAAACACGATTGGGGGAAAGTTTACCCCCCCAAAAAGGCAGACTCTCTTCCAAGGAGAAACATACTTACCAGACCCCGGACATCTGCATTGCTCCCAGGTTATCCCGCGCTCCCAGCAGGTATACTCCATGCAGTCCTCTCCTACTTTCCAACACACTCACATACATCAGATCACACACACACTCATATTCACTAGAGATGATCAAACTTCTTAAAGTTCAGTTCACCGAGCCTTACTGAACAAATGCTATGTAGAGATGAGCGAACCGGCCGTGGTTCGGCTCGAGTTCGGTTCGCTGAACGGAGGTCTCGTTCGAGTTCGGTTCGGTGAACCGGTTCGGCGAACCACTCGAACCGCATAGGAAACAATGGGAGGCAATCACAAACACATAAAAACACCTAGATAACACCTTCAAAGGTGTCCAAAAGGTGACAAACAACTCACAACACAAACACATGGGAAAGTGACAAGAACAAATTCTCATGCGAAAACAAAACAGCGTCACAAGGAAAAGAGGATGAGACACAGATATAGGCATGGCATAAAATCATGTAAAACACCGCAAGGTTACTCCAAGCGGAGTCTCCCGTTTTTCCAAAAATTGGGCCACACACACACCCACCCCTTCAGTGGCAGCACTTGTGCCCCAGTTGTACACTTCACAGTTAGATTTGCATCAAGCTCATTCAAAAATACGCCATACTTAACCGTCCCCAGGATGACACAGGGATAGGTAGCTAAGTCTTTCCTGATCCCAGCTCTGTTCATCTTGGATCATTTTTAAAAACAATGTAAGCAAGGGTTACTCCAAGCGGAGTCTCCCTTTTTTCCAAAAATTGGACCACACACACCCCCACCCCTTCAGTGGCAGCACTTGTGCCCCAGTTGTACACTTCACAGGTAGATTTGCATCAAAAGCATTCCAAATCCACAAGCATTTACTCTCCCCAGGATGACACAGGGGTAGTAAATTCCTTGTGGATCCATGACTTGTTCATTTTGATGAACGTTAGTCTGTCCACATTGTCACTGGACAGACGCGTGCGCTTATCTGTCAGCACACACCCAGCAGCACTGAATACACGTTCAGAGACAACGCTGGCAGCTGGACATGACAAAATCTCCAAGGCGTAAGTGGAGAGCTCTGGCCATTTTTCAAGATTTGAAGCCCAAAATGAGCAAGGCTCCATTTGCAAAGTAATGGCATCGATGTTCATTTGGAGATACTCCTGTATCATCCTCTCCAGCCGTTGACTATGTGTCAGATTTGTTGTCTCTGGTGGCCTTGCAAAGGATGGTCTGAAAAAATTATGAAAAGATTCAATAAAATTGCTGTTACCAGCACCAGATACGGTGCTGCTGGTACGGGTAGACTGTTGAAGATGACGAGACCATCCCATGTTTGTCAAGTTACAACTGGGAGACTCACTCCCTGCACCACGGTTGTTTGGTGGAAAAGCCGAGCTAAGATCGAGTAACAGCTTTTGTTGATACTCCTGCATACGTGCGTCCCTTTCTATGGCTGGAATTATGTCACAAAATTTGGACTTGTACCGGGGATCTAATAGTGTGGCAAGCCAGTAGTCATCATCACTTCTAATTTTGACAATACGAGGGTCATGTTGGAGGTAGTGCAGCAAGAAGGCGCTCATGTGTCTGGCGCAGCCATGCAGACCAAGTCCACGCTGTGTTTGTGGCATAGAGGTGCTAACCGTTCTTTCTTCCTTTGACATCTCCCCCAACCTCTTTCAACTGAAATTTGACCAAGGTCTCCCTCATCCGCTGAGTCTTCTCAATTCGCTGGAATTCGACTCTCCACATGTTACAGCGACTGTGGCAGCACAGTCGCTGTAACATGTGGAGAGTCGAATTCCAGCGTGTCGGCACATCGCATTTCAGGCGATGAACCGGCAGGCCGAAAGACTTCTGGAGTGATGCAAGTCGTTCAGCAGCGGCGGTTGAACGGCGGAAGTGAGCAGACAGTTTTCGTGCCCTGTTCAGAAGGCCATCTAGGCCGGGATAGTGTGTTAAAAATTGCCGGACAACAAGGTTCAACACGTGAGCCATACAAGGCACGTGTGTCACCTTGCCCAGGCGAAGGGCCGCACCCAGGTTTTCAGCATTGTCGCACACGGCCTTACCAGGCTGCAGGTTGAGTGGAGACAACCATTTACCAAACTCAGTCTCCAGAGATGCCCAAAACTCAGCCGCTGTGTGACTCTTATTTCAAAGACATTTCAAGCTAAAGACCGCCTGATGCCGTTGCGCTCTGCTGCCAGCATAGTAATGAGGGGTGCGTGATTCCTTCTGCGCAGTTAGAACGCTGGTGGCCTGACCAGGCAGGCTTGGGGCGGAGGTGGAGGACCAAGTCAAGGTGGAGGAGGCAGAAGCAGTGGCTGAACTTGGACAGACAGAGGACTGACACACAAGTCGTGGGGACGGCAAGACTTGTGCAGCAGACCCTTCACCATCTATCACCATAGTTACCCAGTGCCCAGTCAGCGACATGTAACGCCCCTGTCCATGCTTACTGGTCCAAGTATCGGTGGTGAAATGCACCCGTTCACACACAGAGTTTCTCAAGGAAGCGATGATGTTGTGTGTGATATGCTGGTGTAGCACAGACACACCTTTCTTAGAGAAGTAGTGGCGACTGGGCATCTGGTACTGGGGCACAGCGACAGACATAAGGTCTCTAAAATCCTGTGTGTCCACCAGGCGGAAAGGCAGCATTTCGGTAGCCAAGAGCTTACAGAGGGATAAAGTCAACCTCTTAGCTTTGTCATGGGTCTCAGGAAATGACCTTTTATTTGTCCACATCTGAGGGACAGAGATCTGGCTGCTTTGTGTAGACGGTGGTGAGTAGGGTGTCCCTGAAAAAATGCAGGTTTGTGAGGAAAGTGCAGGCGTAGACATGATGTTGCCTTCATCCAACGTTGATGCTACCGATGTCTGAGAGAGCTGTACACACGCACTTGTTTCCCCTTCCAAACCAAATGACGACCTACCAAGCAAACTGCCTGTTGCGGTTACAGTGGAGGAAGTTGTGCGTGGAAAACCAGGTGTGACAGCTGTCCCCACAGTCCTAGAAGATGAAGAGAGCGCGGATGCACTTGAAGGGGCAGGCGGTGGATGGTTCGCTCCGCTAGACCACATTGCAGCACTATGAGCTTCCCACTGGAACATATGATATTTATTCATGTGACTATTCATGGAAGAAGTTGTCAAACTCCTGAGGTTTTGCCCTCTACTAACAGAATCACGACAAATTTTACATATCACATGATTTGGGCGATCTTTTTCTATGTCAAAAAAGGTCCAGGCTAGGCAAGGCTTAGAGGGCATGCGACCTGCTGAGTCCCCCCGACTAGTGCTCAGAGGCAGAGTGGTGGCTGAGGATACAGTTGTAGACGTGCTACCAGTACTACTCCTCTGTCCAGGAAGGCGCAAGGTAACTTCATCATCGGTTTCATCCTCCTCCACCGCCTCTGTTGACCTCCTCGAGTGCCTGACTGTGGGTTGACAGTAGGTGGGATCTAGAACTTCCTCATCAAGCGTTGTGTTTGCACTCCCCTCACCCTCAGACCGAGCCTCTTCCTGACGTGAACCAATATTTAAGTTGTCATCCCAATCTGGTATCTGCGTCTCATCGTCATCAGTATGTTCCTCATTGTCTATAACAACAGGTGTTACAGTTTGTGAATGAGGGTCAACATTATGCTCAGAAACTTGGTCCTCACGGCCTGAATCAGAGTCACAAAGGTTCTGGGCATCACTGCAGACCATTTCCTGGTCTGTACTCACTGTAGCTTGGGAGCAGACCTCTGATTCCCAGGCTATAGTGTGACTGAACAGCTCTGCAGACTCAGCCATCTGAGTTCCACCATACTGTGCGGGGCGGATGGAGACTTCAGAGCTGGGAGAAAGCAAGTGTGATTAGGATGACAACTCAGAGGACTGGTGTTTTTTGGATGCGGTAGTTGAGGTGGCAGAGAGGGCACTTGTTGGACCACTTGAGATCCATTCAAGCATTTTCTTTTTTTGGCCATCATCTACCTTTGTTCCAGTTGTTCGTGTCCGTAAAAAAGAGAGCACATCGGATTGTCCACGGTAAGTAGTAGATATCTTACTTTTGCTGGAAGATGGTCTATCTTCAGCAGATGTTAATGGAGGTTTGCCACCTTCCACACGGACAAACCCTTTTTTTCCTTTTCCAACACGCCTCTTCCCCTTTCCACTAGCATCTGTCCTTTTGCCACTCATTTTGATTGCGACAGGATTGTGCACTTAAAATGTGGTAGTAAAAATTGAGAGGTGGTGTAGATTGCAGCGGTGGTCTAGCTTTATTAACAGCAGAATAAACAACAATAACTATCCCTAACAAAGCAACTACGGCCCTTAAACTGGCAGCATAGTTTGCTATTAGAATGGCTTAGTAACAATGAATTTGAGTGTGCAATGCAGTGGTGCCGCAAATAGCTTTGCACCAGTGGGACAATAATGTAAGTCCAACAGCCACTTTTAGGATGCCACTAAGTTTCCTCAGTGTTTGCTAGTATAATGGCTTAGTAACAATGAGTTTGAGTGTGCAATGCAGAGGTGCTGCAAATAGATTTGCACTAGTGGGACACTAATAGAAGTCCAACAGCCACTTTTAGGATACCACTAAGTTTCCTCAGTGTTTGCTAGTATAATGGCTTAGTAACAATGAGTTTGAGTGTGCAATGCAGAGGTGCTGAAAATAGATTTGCACTAGTGGGACACTAATGGAAGTCCAACAGCCACTTTTAGGATGCCACTAAGTTTCCTCAGTGTTTGCTAGTATAATGGCTTAGTAAAAATGAGTTTCAGTGTGCAATGCAGTGGTGCTGCAAATAGCTTTGCACCAGTTGGACAATAATGGTAGTCCAACAGCCACTTTTAGGATGCCACTAAGTTTCCTCAGTGTTTTCTAGTATAATGGCTTAGTAAAAATGAGTTTGAGTATGCAATGCAGTGGTGCTGCAAATAGCTTGGCACCAGTGGGGCACACATGGAGTACAACAGCCACTTTTAGGATGCCACTAAGTTTTCTCACTGTTTGCTAGTATAATGGCTTAGTAACAATGAGTTTGAGTATGCAATGCAGTGGTGCCGCAAATAGATTTGCACTAGTGGGACACTAATGGAAGTCCAACAGCCACTTTTAGGATGCCACTAAGTTTCCTCAGTGTTTGCTAGTATAATGGCTTAGTAAAAATGAGTTTGAGTGTGCAATGCAGTGGTGCTGCAAATAGATTTGCACTAGTGGGACATTAATGGAAGTCCAACAGCCACTTTTAGGATGCCACTAAGTTTCCTCAGTGTTTGCTAGTATAATGTCTTAGTAACAATGAGTTTGAGTATGGAATGCAGTGGTGCTGCAAATAGCTTGGTACCAGTGGGGCACAAATGGAGTACAACAGCCACTTTTAGGATGCCACTAAGTTTCCTCAGTGTTTTCTAGTATAATGGCTTAGTAACAATGAGCTTGAGTGTGCAAAGGGCTGGAGGGTACAGTGGCAGGGTTGTGGGTCTGTGTAGAGGAAAGGAAGCTTCACTTTATATTCCTCCTAATGTTGAAATGCAGCGAGGAAGTCCCTGACCTTAGCTACACAGACACTCTTATCTGTAGCTGTTAAAATCTCTTTCCACGGACCTGACTGTCACCTATGGCTCTGAGCCTGCTGTTATTAGCCCTTACAAGGGCTAAAAGAAACTTCTATCCCTATTCTGTATAGCGCTGTGTGTAGAGCGTACACAGCAGTATCGGAGACAGGAGCTACGCCAGCGGTGACTTACACCTAGACGCAGAAGGCAGATAATGGCGTCCTGACAGGCAGATACCCGTTTTTATAATGCAGGGACATGTGACATGGACATCTTATCACACATGCCGTTGCTTCTCTGGCTAAAAGTCCACTTAGCTGTGTGTGTGTCTGGGATTGGCAGACATGCTGACCCGCCCCACTACACGTGCGCGCTTAGGGAAGGAAGACAAGGAAAAAAAAAAATGTCGATCGCCATTATCCCAGCAGCAGTGATCTGAATGCGTGGTTCCCGCACACTATATGCTGAAATTTCATAATAGTGTGAGTCACAGAGTGACTTACACTATTAAGCGGAAAGTTAGCTAGTAATTAGCTTGGCTTTTTGCTGCTAGAACCGTTCTCGAACGTAAAACTAGAACTATCGAGCTTTAGCAAAATGCTCGAGTTCTAGTTCGATCTAAAATAGCCCCCAAAATCACTCGAACCGCAAACTGGAGAACCACGAACCGCGCTCAACTCTAATGGTATGCTCATCGAACTATTCGTCAAACCGTTCCACGAACTTTTTGAAACTCTTTGGATGCAATGGGAGGCCAATCCTAAGGCAGAGAAGACACCTTTAGGGGGGTCAAAAACTTCCAATACAGCAAAACTATGTTTTACAGTGCAGCTCCACTGTTTTGGCCTAGCCATTAACTTCCTAGACTATTAACATAAGAAATATAAAGATGAATGAGAGACAAGTGTAGGACTGGTTCTGCCATGCTCCTACCAGTACAGACAAGACACAACTTGGAAACCCATCTTGGAGTCTTGAAATTTAAAAATCTTTCAGTCAGACAGCAGGACAGTGGCATCCATTGCCCTCACTCCCATTCCCCATAGTGTGTTTGCACAGCAGGGAGGTATGCTCTATGCAACACACAGGATGTGACCTGGCATTTTCATTTTAAAAAGTGAGCACACAGCGAACGTGCCTTCTGCAGCAGCGCATCCAGGCCTGAATAGTGCCTTAGAAATCTTTGTACAACCAGGTTGAGCACGTGAGTCATACAATGCACATATGATGTTGCCAAGTCATAGTGCTGCCACCAGGTTTGCACCATTATCACACATGGCCTTCCCTGGCTCCAGGTTTAGTGGAGATCAAACTGATCAAACTGATCATTGATCAAACTGGGTCTGGATAGTGGTCCACAACTCTGCAGCTGTGTGACTGTGTTCTGAAATGAATATTAATTTAACCACTGCTTGTTTGCATTGACTTCTACACAGAATGTGGCCTGACATTTTCATTTTAAAAATCAAGAGTAGCATGAGTGAAAGGCATAGACCTCTTGCTCCCAGAACCCTGGCACTACAGACATGACACAACTTGGAGACCCATCTTGGAGTCTTGAGATTTAAAAACCTTTCAGGCAGACAGCAGGACAGCAGGACGGTGGCATCAATTGCCCCTCCCCCACCAATTTCCCCATAGTGGCTTTGCACATCTGGGATATATGGTCCATGCAACACAAAGGAGGTGGCCTGGCATTTAAATTTTTAAAAATAAAAAGTGGGATAAATGACAGGATTAGGCCTCTTGCTCCCACACCTCTGCCAGTACAGATAAGACACAACTTCAAGACCCATGTGGGAGTCTTGAGATTTAAAAACATTGCAGGCAGATAGCAGGACAATGGCATCAATTTCCCCCTATTCTCTTGCCTAGGCTGTCTTTGCACAACAGGGAGGCACACAGGATATGGCCTAGGTGTCTCACAATGGTAAAAAACAGCAGGTATTGTCACTTCCGTAACAGCTGATGGACTCTCACTCCCACCACTGTAGTAGGTAAACAAGTGAAGGTTGTGCGATTAGAGACCTGTGTGAGAATAGTTTCAAGGGTGACACAGGAGGAGGAAGAAGCAGTAGACACAGTTGATTTGGCTGCCGGTGGTGGGTAGGCCTGCTAGTCCACATATTTTCGCAGTAAGATTCCCACAGTAATGCATGTTGGTTTTGCATGTGTCGGTTCACGCATGTAGTTGTCAAATTATTTGCATATTTGCCTCTACTAAGTCGTTGTTTACAATGTTGGCAGATAAAAAATTTGGGTCATCTTTTATCTTTTACATTCTGAAAAAAGTCTCAGGCTAGGCAACCCTTCCTGCGAACTGCAAACTCATGATCGCTGCTGCCACAACCAGAGTTGTGACTGAAGAATGAAGATGCAGTGTTTCTCATGGTTGTATCACTAGGTGTTTGTGAGGGAATCACCAATGTAACCCCCTCGTCTTCCTCCTCCTTCTCCCCATCTACTGAGCTACTTAGCTAAGTGCCTCTGGGTTCACACCAAGTGGGATATACAACTTCATCATGAGGCTCAATGTTGTCCCACTCCTCGTCTTCCTGACCTGACATCACATAACAGTATGCATGCGCCTCAGGTATCTGAGTTTCATCACCTCCACCCCCGGGGGGTAAATGTCAGTTGACAAGGGTCGGGATCTTGATTCGGACCCTACTTCTGTCAAGGTCAGGATCCAACTGACAAAGATTTTGGGCATCGGTTCAGATGCTTTCGTCCTCTTGAGTCTGGGAATACGTTGCCAATGGGATACAATGTGTGAACAGCTCTGCAGAATCATCGCCCATGTGTGGTTCTCCACAGTCACTTTGCCAGGTGGAGATTTGTGACACGGGCGGAGACAAGTGTAATTGTGGTGGCAGCTCTGAGGAATGAACTTTGTGTGATCTTCAGGTGCAGGAAGAAGAGGTGGAGAGACCGCTTGATGCAGCGCTTGTCATCCACTCTAGCTCATGCTGTTTATCAGAATCATTTTGAAGTTGACATGATATACAGCTGCCAAAGGAATCTAGTGGAGTAGGCTGTCCAGTAACATACGTTGTTCTAAATTCTCTTGGGATAGGATGATTCGGTGTTTGCTCAATAGAGCTTTGAGTAACAGAACTTCCCACACGTACACCTCCAACACCCCGCCTATTCATCCTTCCATCACAACCTCATCATGATTTACCACTCATGGTTGAAGTACCCTTCCCCATTCATACAGATGTTTTGCAACCCTACACCCACACCTGTCAGTCACCTGACTCAAAAGATAAATTATTTATTTCCTGCCTGAGTTGACAATATTGTGAAGGCACTAAAAAGTACCAATAACTAGAAATGTGGTTCACTGCGCAATTTGGAGCAGACACTGAAAAGTGCCAAGACCTTTTTACCTAGTTCACTAGCAAATTTACAGCAGGCAGTACTAACAATACCTAGAAATGTTCTTGACTGTGTCATTTTGGGCAGGGAATGAAAACTGTCAAGACCTTTTTGTCTGCTTCACTAGTAAATTTACAGCAGGCAGTACTACTAGCTACCAATACCTAGTAAGGTGGTTGACTGCATAATTTTGAGCAGACAATGAAAATTGCCAAAACCATTTTAGTCAGTTCACTAGAAAATTTACAGCAGGCAGCGCTAACTAACTATACCTAGAAATATGGTTGACTGTGCAATTTTGAGCAGGCAATGAAAACTGCCAATACCTATTTAGCTACTTCACTAGAAAATTTACAACATGCAGTGCTAAGTAACAATATCTAGAAATGTGGTTGACTGCATAATTTTGAGTAGGCAATGAAAACTGCCAAGACCTTTTTAGTTACTTAACTAGCAAATTTACAGCAGGCAGTGCTAACTAACAATACCTAGAAATGTGGTTGACTTCATAATTTTGAGCAGGCAATAAAAACTGCTAAGACATTTTTTAGCTACTTCACTAGCAAATTTACAGCAGGCAATGAAAACTGGCAAAACCTATTTAGCTAGTTCACTAGCAAATTTACAGTAGGCAGTACTATCTAACAATGCCTAGAAATGTGGTTGACGGCATAATTTTGAGCAGGCAATGAAAACTGGCAAGACCTTTTAACTACTTCACGAGCATATTTACAGTAGGCAGTGCTAACTGACAATACCTAGAAATGTGGTTGACTGCATAATTTTGAGCAGGCAATGAAAACTGCCAAGACATTTTTAGCTACTTCACTAGCAAATTTACAGTGGGCAGTACTAACTTAATACATAGAAATGTTTTTCACTGCCTAATTTGGAGCAGGCAGTAACAAGTAGCAATACCTATTTAGAGCCTTTACTGCAGGGATGGGCATGGGCAATTAATTTTCCCATGGGGCCGCATGAGAAATTGGGATGGTTTTAGAGGGCCAGCCTAATATAATTAACTCAGTTCTACCCAATACTGTATATAGTATATATACTATCCCTTTATAAACAAACAGTAAGTTAAACAATACAAAGATTGAATGAAAATATTGAGGACTTAATTATATCATTATTTAATGATGAGATAATGAACTGTAATGAACTTGTGATTATTCACTTTAGAAAATTGTCAACTTTTACAGTGTTTAAAAAACTAACATCACATCTTGACCTAAAATAGCAAGTTTTTCAATGACCGGCTTCCCGGCATATGATCAGAACTAGTTATGACTTGTATATAACCACCCTGTATCCACACTTACTGGATGCGCTTTACATACTTATGTGCTCATTAAACCACTTCAAAAGGAGCCTTAGAAAAAGACATCTCTGAGGTCACGGATCCTGGCAGATACTGATACACGGCAGGTATGTATGGTCCAGCTGCAGCATCTCCCTTGCACCTGCTCTCAGCAGCAGGGGCGGACACTGACAGCTTGGGAACCCTGTGCAAGAAATTGTACCTGCCCCCCCTTCTATGGCGGCAAAGCTGCATATATATATATATATATATATATATAATATATATGTTATATAATGTTAGGGTGAACTCTTAACCAGAGATCACTAGTTGCCTACTGCCTGGCCTAATTGGTATAGACCAAGCGCATGTGTAAAGAATTCACACCAGACACAGTCGAATGTGAAATCTCTTCTTGGTCACAGTAAAGATGGCACCGAACAGAACAGGAGAAACCGTGCGGTCTCTGATATAGGCTAGGGGCGTACACAAGTTCAGATATGCCCATTTAGTGGGACAATTCATGGGCTAGCCAATGGGGAGATCTGTGTTGCTGTTGATGGGCGGTCTGACTTCAGTGGATGAAACCATGGTGATGGGAGGGACGTTATCTGGTGGATCCATGCTGATGGTTTGGTCTGTGATGTCATCGGGGGCCATCTTGGCTTCCTCTGAAGAGTGACTGGCTTCTATATAGAGAATTGATTTAATTGAACACACTTCTCACAGTGCTCTATGTCCAGAGGTTAATCAAGTACTTCATCTTATGGCTCTCCTCAACATATATATATTTATATATCTCACTAAATCCCCATATACACCAACTACATCAGTTCACCCCCATATACTACACCCCCATGTACTACACCACCATATACTACACCTGTAATAAACTACATCACTACACTACTATATACTAGACCTGTAATATACTACATCACTATATACTACACCTTTATTGTAACACATCACTACACTGCTATATACTACACCTGTACTATATTTCATCACTATATACTACACCTGTAATATCCTACATCACTACACCCCCATATACTACACCTGTAATAAACTACATCACTACACTACTATATACTAGACCTGTAATATACTACATCACTATATACTACACCTTTATTATAATACATCACTACACCGCTATATACAACACCTGTAATATATTTCATCACTATATACTACACCTGTAATATGCTACATCACTACACCCCCCATATACTACACCTGTAATAAACTACATCACTACATTACTATATACTAGACCTGTAATATTGTTACGAACCGGCGCCGCCATAGCCGCAAGCAGCCTGCTGCGGTTCCTGTTGCGCCCAGGCGCCGGCTGCCATTCTTGGCCGTGCCTCGGGTCGTCCAGTTGGCTGTTCCTTCCACCACGTCTAAGTGTGGAGAGGCGGCTAGTGCGCATGCGTGCGCCGATTTACCCCAGCCAGAGTTTAAGCCCTGTGTTTTGCCTAGTGAGCATGCTCAGCCTGATTGTGTTATGTCTGAGACTAAGTCCTCAGTTCAGGCTACTGAGCATGCTCCCACAATTAACCCTAACAGCCTCTTTGCACAGGTACTTGGACTTCGTGCTGTGTCTAAGTGCTGGGATGTGCCTACTGAGCATGCTCAAACTGATAGTCTGCTTTCTGAGCCTGTTGCTCAGGCTACTGGGCATGCTCAGGCACTTAGTGCACCAGAGGCTAGGTCCGGTAAGGACCTCACTGAGCATGTCCGTGAGGTGGCAGGCCCTGATAGGGCAGAGGGTGTCAGGTGTCCTGATGACGTGGCAACTCCGGACTCGCTCGCAGAGGCCCGCTCCTATGATCTGGCACCTCAGTATTGGTCGTCAGACGATGACTGGTGAAGTGTTTGGGGCGTGGCTGCCATGAGGTCATCAATGACGTGGCGGTTCCGGATAGGTCGCATGTGACGTCACTGATGACATGGCACTCTGCTATTGGACCTTGGTGGTTCCACCCTGGGTTTGGGGCGGACCCAGGTTATAAAAGGGGCTGGAGACAACATGGAGGTGCGCAGTCTTCACTTTTGCTCAGTCAGAGCACACCTCCATGTTAGAGCCTCATTGCGGCATAAGCCTATGTTGGGAAGCGGTAGGTAGGGTTAGGCGAACGGTGCCTGTCACGCCAAGATTCGTGGCTCGGCACATCAGGGTCAGGCGCCGTGCTTCCCTCCTGCCGTTCCAGTCTTGCTATAGCAGCCCAGTGGCGTTAACTGGGTTGCGGCTGCTGTGCTTCCTTTCCGATTGTGCCCCCTACGCACACGGACAACGCACCTGCTGCGCCACCTGTCTGATTGTGCTCCCTACGCACACGGACAACGCACCTGCTGCGCCACCTGTCCAATTGTGCCCCCTACGCACACGGACAACGCACCTGCTGCGCCACCTGTCCGGTTGTGTCCCCTACGCGCACGGACAGCGTACTCCAGGACCCCTGTAGAGTTAACAGGGTGTTCCTTATTTTCCTCGGCTTCCCGGTCAACGCTACTGGTGTACCCATCTGGCCTGACGTGTCCTACACACACATGGCCAGTCGAGAGGTGGCCAGAAACGCTAATCGGAGGACCGCTCGGCCTGACGTGTCCTACACACGTGGCCGACAGGGCGCTTTCGTGGCGGTCTTCCGGTCAACGCTACCTGGTTACCACCCGGCCTGACGTGTTTCCTGCACACGTGGTTGGTGTAGCGCTAGGTGCACCAAAACGCTAATCGGGTTGTCGTCCGGTCTGACGTGTCCCAACACACGTGGCCGGTTCCCAGAGTTCCTGGGTTATCTCAGAGCCATCCAGCTCTATAGTCTCCGCCTAACCCTCAGGTGCCAGCAGCTCCTTTGTCATCTGGAGCACGGTGGGCCCCGACTGGCGATTAGGATATATACCCCCTGGTCCTAATCTGCCGGTCCCCCCGTAACAAATATACTACATCACTATAACTACACCTGTAATATAATACATCACTACACCCCCCATATACTACACCTGTAATAAACTACATCACTGCACCACTATATACTACACCTGTAATATACTATATCACTATATACTACACCTGTAATATAATACATCACTACACCACTATATACTACACCTGTAATATACTACATCACTATATACTACACCTGTAATAAACTACATCACTATATACTACACCTGTAATAAACTACACCACTACACCACTATATACTACACCCCTATATACTACACCTGTAATAAACTACATCACTACACCCCTATATACTACACCTGTAATAAACTTAATCACTACACCCCTATATACTACACCTTTAATAAACTATGTCACTACACCCCTATATACTACACTTGTCATATACTACATCACTATAACTACACCTGTAATATAATACATCACTACACCACTATATACTACACCTGTATTATAATGCATCACTACACCACTATATACTACACTTGTAATAGACTACATCACTATATACTACACCTGTGATAAACTACATCACTATATACTACACCTGTAATAAACTACACCACTACACCACTATATACTACACCCCTAATTACTACACCTGTAATAAACTACATCACTACACCCCTATATACTACACCTGTAATAAACTATATCACTACACTCCTATATACTACACCTTTAATAAACTACGTCATTACACCCCTATATACTACACCTGTAATATACTACATCACTACATCCCCCATATACTACACCAGTAATAAACTACATCACTATATACTACACCTGTTATAAACTACACCACTACACCACTATATACTACACCCCTAATTACTACACCTGTAATAAACTACATCACTACACCCCTATATACTACACCTGTAATAAACTATATCACTACACCCCTATATACTACACCATTAATAAACTACGTCACTACACCCCTATATACTACACCTGTCATATACTACATCACTATAACTACACCTGTAATATAATACATCACTACACCACTATATATTACACCTGTAATATAATACATCACTACACCACTATATACTACACCTGTAATATACTACATCACTATATACTACACCTGTAATAAACTACATCACTATATACTACACCTGTAATAAACTACATCACTACACCCCTATATACTACACCTTTAATAAACTACATCACTACACCCCTATATACTACACCTGTAATATACTACATCACTACATCCCCCATATACTACACCAGTAATAAACTACATCACTATATACTACACCTGTAATAAACTACACCACTACACCTCTATAAACTACAAATTATGAGGATGAGGGCAAGATGTGACATTAAACATAACATTATATGCAGACTACACCCTAATACTAATGATACAGAACTAGGAGAACCAAGGGAATGGTAGTCATAGGTCACAATTAGGACCAATGCATCAAAAATTACATCACCACACCTTTTTTGCAAAAATATGACAAAGATTTATTAACTATAGTAAATGGCAAAAAAGTGACATCTAAATACAATATCAAAGGGATATACAAGGAACAATGATCAGGCTCATAAGGTTGTCACTGAAGTTAAAACACATGGGTCCACCACCCATAAGGGGATCAGTATCAAAAATAGTAGGGACATGACCTGATTAACTTCTATACAATAAATGGAGGATTACTCCAATATTACAGCACAAGTGCATGAAACATCGGAGAAACGCCAAAGCGTGTATCCTATAGTATAGAGATACAAATTATATAGAGTATAATAACTGGAGAATCAGGTCATGAACTGAATACCTATAACATAGCAGACAGGTAACAATAAGCAATATCAGCAAATTTTGTTAGTCAGTCCCCGTCCTACACTCACCCATACTGGTTAACGTGGAGCCCGAGAAAAACGTGCCCCGACGCGCACGTTTCGCCGTCTTCTTCGGGGGGCCGTGGTGTGGTGTGCCATAAGCTCAGCTATATTTAAATAGCCCGCTTGTGTGACCGGCTAGTCAGCCATTGGTCGCATGTAGGGCGGGACTCCAGCAGTGGGCCGCGTCATAGGGCATTCCCGGAACTGACGCGAGCACTTCCTGTGTCGTCACACAGAATGCGCGCGTCACCCCGTATGGAAGCCGTCCGACGCGAGCATACCTGGAGTGCCAGCGCGCACGCGCACCGCTGCAGCGGCCATTAAGGAAATGGGTAGAAGAAAGGGCAGGTGAAACAGCAAATATACGCATATTCGTGCAGACCATGAGGATAGATACTCTGCATATAGGAGAGATCTTCACATCCAGTATCCCCCAAAGTGTATAAACACAGGCGATAACATCAGTCATCACATCCATTATTCATATAAATATAGATATCGACTGTGGTTATACACCCATATGAAGCTGGATGAATGCCAATGGGGAAAGTACAACATATACTAGAAAGAGGGTGAACATAAGGACATCCTCCACAAACATGCTGTCAAATCCATACAGGGCAAATAGGTGACCGCAGTGATGAAATTAATGCGGGTATATTCCCTGCGGGCTAATATTAAACAAAAAACATCCAAGTGCAATAGGTACAAACAAGCCCAACTATACACAGATGTATAAACATAAATATGCAAAATCCCTTCTACAATGCTTTCTCCCAGTCTTCCCTCAATGGTATAGTTAGAGATAAGATGTGTAGCCAGCTTGTGCCTCGGATCCATACACATACATATGTTCCGTAGATCCGGGAGTTGGCATATCTTATAGTCACAGAGGGAAAGTTGTCTCATGGGAGAATAGTCCATAAAGCGGAAGAAATATAAACGCAGCAAAAGGAGCCTGAAAATAGAAACAAAAGAGGACAAAAGACAAACACACCAACATTACTAGCCGGTCACACAAGCTGGCTATTTAAACGCAGCTGAGCTTATGGCACACCACACCACGGCCCCACGAAGAAGACAGCGAAACGTGCGCGTCGGGGCACGTTTTTCTCGGGCTCCACGTTAACCAGTATGGGTGAGTGTAGGACGGGGACTGACTAACAAAATTTGCTGATATTGCTTATTGTTACCTGTCTGCTATGTTATAGGTATTCGGTTCATGACCTGATTCTCCAGTTATTATACTCTATATAATTTGTATCTCTATACTATAGGATACACGCTTTGGCGTTTCTCCGATGTTTCATGCACTTGTGCTGTAATATTGGAGTAATCCTCCATTTATTGTATAGAAGTTAATCAGGTTGTTACGGTTGCTGTGGCACTGGAGTCTATGTCCAGATTTCTTGCTACTGCACATGTGCAAGCACTGGAGACTATGTCCAGATTTCTTGCTACTGGACATGTGCAAGCGCTGGAGACTAAGTCCTATCTTGGAGCCATTGCACATGTGCGGGTGACATCATCGCTGACACGAGGTTACATGTCTCTGACACCTTCTATGCCGATTGGCCGCTGGTCATGTGCTTGTGACACGTGGTCACATGTCTCTGACACCTTCTATGCCGATTGGTTGCTGGTCATGTGCTTGTGACGCTTTGCTCGGTGATAGGCCAGCGTGACGTCATTCCTGTCGTTCTGGCAGCGGATTGGCTCTGGTGTCCTCCATCTTGGATGAGGCACAGAGTCTATATAAGACCCTGACGCACGCCGCATGGCGCTCAGTCCTCTTGGTTCATGCATGAGAGTAGACGCTCTATGCACGTTCCTCTAGGCATCTCTCTGTCTATGCTAGGTGAGCGCTACCGGCAGGGTAGCGTTCTTATACCTTACAGCTTCGGCTGCAGTCCGTATCCTTACCTCTTAGGGGAGCGGACATAGGCAGGTGCCTGAGGCACATGGTCCGGCTGGGCCTTGTGATTCTACTCGTAGGTGGACATTGCCGCCAGGGTAACGTTCCTTATACTGCGTCTGGCAGTTGTTCGTATCCTCGCACACTAGGGGAGTGAATAGAGGTAGGAGCTTTGTGCGGCTTATGCTGCTGTCTGTCTCTTTTGCACCACTAGAAGAGCGGACCTAGGCAGGTGCCATATCTAGTGGTTCGTGTCCTCGCACACTAGTGGAGCGAACGCAGGTAGGAGCTTTGTGCGGCTTACGCTGCTGTCCGTCTCCTGGCACCACTAGAGGACGGACCTAGGTAGGTGCCATTTCACACTCACTGCCTTTGTCTCTGTGATTATTAACAGAGACCATTCCCCACACCCTCCAAGTAAGGGAGGAATTGCCTTATTTACTAATTATATTCCTCTGTGAGTTTGACAGATGTATTGCACTCTGCCATAGTCTGCAGCAGAGTCTTTGCACGGTGGACCCTGACTGTCTGATACTCCTTTAGGTTTTATTATCAGACAGCCCCCTGTAACACAGGTCATGTCCCTACTATTTTTGATACTGCTCCCCTTATGGATGGTGGACCCAAGTGTTTTAACTTCAATGACAACCTTATGAGCCTGATCATTGTTCCTTGTATATCCCTTTGATATTGTATTTAGATGTCACTTTTTTGCCATTTACTATATTTAATAAATCTTTGTCATATTTTTGCAAAAAAGTTGTGGTGATGTAATTTTTGATGCATTTGTCCTATTTGTGACCTATGACTACCATTCCCTTGGTTCTCCTAGTTCTGTACCTCTATATACTACACCTGGAATAAACTACACCGCTACACCCCTATATACTACACCTGTAAAACGACATCACTATATTCCCATATACTACATCACTACACCCCCAATATTATTCACCAGTTACCCCCCATTGTCCCCTCCTCAGATTATAAGTCACCACTCATTTCTCCCTCCTTATTGTCCCCTACAGAGCTATCCTGAAGCTCTGTACAGTGTAGGCAGAGGAACACAGGAATCTGTCCTCCGTTCCCTGCCCGGCACCATTTTCTGTGACAAACGCGTGTGCCCTGATGTCGTCAGTACGGCGAACCTGTGTTATTTCAAAAGTTCCTACCCGGCAGGAGAAGAATCAGCACCACGCATCCAACTCTGATCTAAGACGGGCGAGCCGGTCACAAGCCAGTTGGCGGGCTGGATGTGGCTCGTGGGCTGCCCCTTGCCCAGGTCTGCTTTACTGGCATCTCCTTAGCAGGCACTGACAAGTAGCAATAATTATTTCTATCATTAAATGCCAATTTGGGGCACACACACCTTTCCGTACACTGCACATGCCTATTCAGCGCTATCACTCTCCTATCTATCTCAGCTACCCATCATTAAACCCTTAGCTAGCTAACTAGCAGCATTGGTGGCAGCATCTTCCCTTATGTCTCACATTCACAAAATTTCGCCTATGCCACTTGTCCACATTTTATATGCAGATGGATATGTGACAAAAGGAAGAAGTAAAAGGGTTGAAAGATGACCACTCGAAGATAAAATTGTGATTTATTGTTCTTCACATTTCTGAGTATTGAAACTCCTTCTTCAGAAGAGAAAATCACTGGTGCATCAGTGATTTTGGTTCATGAAGAAGGAGTTTCAATACTCCGAAAATCGTAGAACAATAAATCACAATTTTATCTTCAAGTGATCATCTTCTTATTCCATATGGCAACGAGGGTTAACCCTTTTCCTTGTTCCTTCTGTATACTAATCCATCTACAGGGTCTGCAACAGGTATTGTGGTCTTGATTTCTTGCCCTTATAGTGGTTGTAACTTACACAACTACCCCAGGTGAGTAATTCCCTGTAATCAATTTATTCTGCTACCACCAGGATAAAACCCAATTTGCGCCTTTTGTCTTTTCCAGCAATTTCAAGGACATTTGACTCAGGCAGCCAAGGACACAACCCTTTGTGTCTAAACCTTGTGGATGTTTGCTGCCCCATGATTGGCTGCAGGAACATCCACAAATAAAGTTCAGAAAAAAAAATGTCGCCTCTCGCTAGACCTGAGTCCCCACCCTCTCCACCTACTTCCAATTCCTTGTGAATTTCTTGAATCCCGGCACTCGGGTATCTTTAAACCCATGTGGGTCTGGATTTTTACAGTTTGGGTCTGCCATGAGGTCACTGCAGGTCACAGCATGTGGCTCACACAGTAGCGTGTGACCCACCATGGCCTATGGCAAGCGGTGATGTCATAAGTGCACACAGATTGCCATATGGATGTCCAAAATGGACAGTTCAACATGTGTGTTTTTTACAGTGGGTACGAAAAGTATTCACACCCCTTTAAATTTTTCACTCTTTGTTTCATTGTAGTCAGGGCTGTATTTTGACTTCATGCTGCCCTAGGCACATTAAGTGGTCGCGCCCCTTAGTGACAACATAAAACTGAGTTTTCGCACATGACATCTGTTTAAGGCAGATCTACTCTGTAAAACACTTTAAAAAGTATCAATGAGAAACGAAGGGCACTAACCCCCCCAATGGGGATCACCACAGGCACATCAAAACATAGCATGAGTATACAATATTGCCACCACACCGTCCCCACTTATATACTGTGACTGTCACATTGCCCCTAATAAACTTAAACACAACACTGCCCTCCCTTATAAACTACTATATACCCACCACACCTTCCTCGATTATGAAATATGATCTGTACATTGTGAGGAGGGAGCGGCATGATGTGAGGACAATGTCCCATGCATACTGCCCTCTCCTCACAATGTCCCATGCATGCTGCCCCCTCCTCACAATGTCCCATGCATGCTGCCCCCTCCTCACAATGTCCCATGCATGCTACCCCCTCCTCACAATGTCCCATGCATGCTGCCCCCTCCTCACAATGTCCCATGCATGCTGCCCCCTCCTCACAGTGTCCCATGCATGCTGCCCCCTCCTCACAGTGTCCCATGCATGCTGCCCCCTCCTCACAGTGTCCCATGCATGCTGCTCCCTCCTCACAATGTCCCATGCATGCTGCCCCCTCCTCACAGTGTCCCATGCATGCTGCCCCCTCCTCACAGTGTCCCATGCATGCTGCCCCCTCCTCACAGTGTCCCATGCATGCTGCCCCCACCTCACAGTGTCCCATGCATGCTGCTCCCTCCTCACAATGTCCCATGCATGCTGCCCCCTCCTCACAGTGTCCCATGCATGCTGCCCCCTCCTCACAGTGTCCCATGCATGCTGCCCCCTCCTCACAGTGTCCCATGCATGCTGCTCCCTCCTCACAATGTCCCATGCATGCTGCCCCCTCCTCACAGTGTCCCATGCATGCTGCCCCCTCCTCACAGTGTCCCATGCATGCTGCCCCCTCCTCACAGTGTCCCCTGCATGCTGCCCCTCTCCATGAGCTCCTAATGCTGCCTTCCTATTTTCCATAATGACACCTCCATTTTGCCCCACTCATGCTAAGACCACCACACTAGAGCTTATGCTGAGACACCCCCCTACACACACTACCCCACTCTTGATATTGACTCCCCTACATTGCTCCACTCCATACTGAGCCCACACATGCTGCCCCTTCTCCATAATGAGCTCCCAATGCTGCCCCCCTCTTATTCTGAGTCCTTACACTCCCCCCACCCAATCGATTTTGTCATTGCACTATCCCTCAACCCTTGTCCCCTGTCTCTAGCATTGGCCCCTCTCTCCCATTCCCCCAGCATCAGCCTCTCTCCCCCCGCCTCCAGCAGCAGCCTCTCCCCCAGCATCAGCCTCTCTCCCACCAGCCTCCCCCAGCCCCAGCCTCTCTTCCCTCAGCATCAGCCTCTCTCCCCCAGCTTCAGCCTCTCTCCCCCTAGCCTCCCCCAGCATCAGCCTCACTCCCCAGTCTCCGCCAGCATCAGCCTCACCCCCCCATCCTCCGCCAGCATCAGCCTCACCCCCCATCCTCCGCCAGCATCAGCCTCTCTCCAGCCAGCCTCCTCCAGCACCAGCATCTCTCCAGCCAGCCTCCCCCAGCATCAGCCTCTCTCCCCCGAGCCTCCGCCTCTCTCTCCCCAGCCTCCGCCAGCATCAGCCTCTGCCTCCCTCCAGCCTCCCCCAGTCTCAGCCTCTGCTTCCCTCCCGCCTCCCCCCAGTCTCAGCCTCTGCCTCCCTCCAGCCTCCCCCCAGTCTCAGCCTCTGGCTCCCTCCAGCCTCCCCCCAGTCTCAGCCTCTGCCTCCCTCCAGCCTCCCCCCAGTCTTAGCCTCTGCCTCCCCCCAGTCTCAGCCTCTACCTCCCTCCAGCCTCCCCCCAGTCTCAGCCTCTGCCTCCCTCCAGTCTCAGCCTCTGCCTCCCTCCAGCCTCCCCCAGTCTCAGCCTCTGCCTCCCTCCAGCATCCGCCCAGTCTCAGCCTCTGCCTCCCTCCAGCCTCCCCCCAGTCTCAGCCTCAGCCTCCCTCCAGCCTCCCCCCAGTCTCAGCCTCTGCCTCCCTCCAGTCTCAGCCTCTACCTCCCTCCAGCCTCCCTCCAGTCTCAGCCTCTGCCTCCCTCCAGTCTCAGCCTCTGCCTCCCTCCAGCCTCCCTCCAGTCTCAGCCTCTGCCTCCCTCCAGCCTCCCCCCAGTCTCAACCTCTGCCTCCCTCCAGCCTCCCCCCAGTCTCAGCCTCTGCCTCCCTCCAGCCTCCCCCCACTCTCAGCCTCTGCCTCCCTCCAGCCTCCCCCCAGTCTCAGCCTCTGCCTCCCTCCAGCCTCCCCCCAGTCTCAGCCTCTGCCTCCCTCCAGCCTCCCCCCAGTCTCAGCCTCTGCCTCCCTCCAGCCTCCCCCCAGTCTCAGCCTCTGCCTCCCTCCAGCCTCCTCCCAGTGTCAGTCTCAGCCTCTCTCCAGCCTCAGCCTCTGCCTGCCCCTCGTCCACTATCCTCATATTTCAGCCTCTGCCTACCCCTCGTCCACTATCCTCACATTGCAGCCTCTGCCTCTGCCTGTCCCTCGTCCACTATCCTCACATTGCAGCCTCTGCCTCTGCCTGTCTACTATACTCACATTGTAGCCTGCCTGCCCCTCCCCCAGAATCCTCACTTCACAGCACTGGAACTCTGTCAGTGGTTACCTGCTCTTGTGCCTCCCGTCTCCTCTCGCTGCTGCCGCTCCTCCTCTGGTGTCCGTCATCCTCCTGCTGCTGCTGGCTCCGGTGAGTGTGCTGTCCTCCGCGGCATCTGCAGCATTGGATGCCACAGCACGGAGCGGATTGGCGCGCCTCTGACCCCGGAAGTGCAGGCACTTCCAGGGTCAATCAGTTCTCTGTGCCCGGCGGCGCCCACAGTTTATCTGTATTCGCGTCTTAAAGACGCAGATACAGATAAATGGAAGTGCGTCTCTCACCCCCGCCCCCCCCGGCCCCCTTCCCCTCCGAAAAAACAGCGGATTTAATAGACTGTCCGGAGGGGGAGAAGATGTAAAAAAGAAAAAAAAAATTATTTTTTTTGCAGCCAGAAAGTGCCCCCCCCCCGCAACGTGGCGCCCCAGGCACGGGACCACAGGTGCCTAATGGTAAATACGGCCCTGATTGCAGTCATTTGGTAAATTCAATAAACTTCCCTTTTTTTCTCATTAATGTACACTCTGTACCCCATTTTGACAGAAAAAAACAGAAACTGGACATTTTTGTAAACTTATTAAACAAGAAAAACTGAAATATCACATGGTCATAAGTATGCAGACCCTTTGCTCAGACACTCATATATAAGTCACATGCTGTCTATTTCCTTGTGATCCTCCTTGAGATGGTTCTATGACTTCATTGGAGTCCAGCTGTGTTTAATTAAACTGATAGGACTTGATTTGGAAAGGCACACACCTGTCTATATAAGACCTCACAGCTCACAGTGCATGTCAGACTAAATGTGAATCATGAGGTCAAAGGAACTGCCCAAAAAGATCAGAGACAGAATTGTGGCAAGGCACAGATCTGACCAAGGTTGCAAAAGAATTTCTGCAGTGCGCAAGGTTTCTAAGAGCACAGTGGCCTCCATATTCCTTAAATCGAAGACGTTTTGGACCACCAGAAATCTTCCTAGACCTGGCAGTCCGGCAAAACTGAGCAATCGTTGTAGAAGAGCCTTGGTGAGAGAGGTAAAGAAGAACTCCAAGATCACTGTGGCTAAGCTCCACAGATGCTTTAGGGAGATGGGAGAAAGTTCCATAAAGTCAGCTCTCACTGCAGCCCTCCACCAGTCGGGTCTTTATGGCAGAGTGGCCTACTGGAAGCCTCTCCTCAGTGCAAGACATATGAAAGCCTGCATATAGTTTGCAAAAAACACATGAAGGACTCCCAGACTATGAGAAATAATATTCCCTGGTCTGATGAGATGAAGATAGAACTTTTTTGTAATGAGTCTAAGCGGTATGTGTGGAGAAAACCAGGCACTGCTCATCACCTGCCCAATACAATCCCAACAGTGAAACATGGTGGTGGCAGCACTATGCTATGGGGTGTTTTTCAGCTGCAGGGACAGGACGACTGGTTGCAATTGAAGGAAAGATGAATGCGGCCAAGTACAGAGATATCCTTGAAAAACCTCTTCCAGAGTTCTCTGGACCTCAGACTTGGCCAAAGGTTCACCTTCCAACAAGACAATGACCCTAAGCACACAGCTAAAATACGAAAGGAGTGGCCAGAGCCCTGACCAAAACCCAATTGAGCATCTCTGGAGAGACCTGAAAATGGTTGTCCACCAACGTTCACCATCCAACCTGACGGAACTGGAGAGGATCTGCAATGAAGAATGGCAGAGAATCCCCAAATCCAGGTGTGAAAAACATGTTGCATCATTCCCAAGAAGACTCATGGCTGTACTAGCTCAAAAGGGTGCTTCTACTCAATACTGAGCAAAGGGTCTGAATACTTATGACCTTGAGATATTTAATTTTTTCTTGTTTAATAAATTTGCAAAAATTTTTATATTTCTGGGTTTTTTTCAGTCAAGATGGGGTGCAGAGTGGCTGCAATGAAACAGAGAGTAAAAAATTTAAAGGGGTGTGAATACATTCTGTACCCACTGTACACGGATGTGTGAAGGAGGCCTAAGACTAGTTTCACATTTGCGTTTTTTTCCTTCAATCGCAATCCGCCGTTTTGGAAAACAGCGTAATCCGTTAACGGATTCCGCTGCTTCCCATAGACTTGTATGGACGACGCATTGCGACTGATGGCCCTGTGTTGCATCCGCCGGCCGACGCTGCGTTGCATCCGCTGGGTGGAAAGAACGCAGCATGTAGCATTTTTCAGCGCTTCCCAGAGCGTAAAAAAAACGCAATATGCTGGATTCCGTCGGCGTCCGTCATTTTAATAATGGAAGCCTATAGTGGCGCAATCAATCGGAATCTGTCATTTGATGGATTCCTGTGACGGATTTGTCTTTACACAACTGCACATGCTCAGTTGAGTAAATTGCTGAAAAAAAAAAGCTACAACGGATTCCGTTGTTTTGCAGGATCCGTCGCATCAGTTCTGCCACTATATGAAACGCAAAACAGGACTGCCGCGGAAACACATGTCTCAACGCTGGCAGGAAACTAGCCAGGTCTTTCACCGGGAAGGAACAACCACGGGAAGGGCAGTCTCCAGTCAAGGAAACCGCCTATGCCAAAACATGGTATCCATCCACAGACAGCTGTTTCCTACTCCACACTGATGAGGGGCAAATACCCCGAAACAGCTGTCTGTGGACGGATACCATATTTTGGCATAGGCGGTTTCCTTGACTGGAGACTGCCCTTCCCATGGTTGTTCCTTCCCGGTGAAAGACCTGACTAGTTTCCTGCCAGCGTTCAGACATGTGATGGTGTTTCCGTGGCAGTCCTGTTTTGCATATTTTCCCAGGGGGCCTTGTTCTAGAATCACTGCATTGAGAAACACGTGATGGTGTCTCCGTGGTTCTGGATGTTGATCTCCCTAAGGTCAATCATCCTTGCTTATATTGTCTTTTACTAGGCATTGCTCCCACTACCCAGTTTCCTACTCCACACTGATGAGGGGAAAATACCCCGAAACAGCTGTCTGTGGATGGATACCATGTTTTGGCATAGGCGGTTTCCTTGACTGGAGACTGCCCTTCCCGTGGTTGTTCCTTCCCGGTGAAAGACCTGGCTAGTTTCCTGCCAGCGTTGAGACATGTGATGGTGTTTCCGCGGCAGTCCTGTTTTGCATATTTTCCCAGGGGGCCTTGTTCTAGAATCACTGCGTTGAGAAACACGTGATGGTGTCTCAGTGGTGCTTGATGTTGAGCTCCCTAAGGTCAATCATCCTTGCTTATGTACTATTTGAAACAAATCCGTTACATCTGTCACACAACGCAATGCCGCACAACGCAAGTCTGAAACTAGCCTAAGGGTATGTGCACACAGTGTGTTTTTAGTGCTGATTTGTCACAAAACTATATGCAAATACTTATGCCAGCAAAGTTAATGAGAATCCTGAAATTTTGTGCCCATATTGCTTTTTTCCCTTGCAGATTTGGTGCAGAAATAAATTTGCAGAGTGACAATTCTTTCAGCATGTTTACAGCGAGAACGCATGGAAAAAAGGCATGCAAAAAAACCTCACTGAAAATGTGTCAATAATGCTACAAAAACTCATGTTTTTTCTGCAAAGAGATGCAAATTTGGTGCAGAAATTTCTGGAACCAAATACTCAGCGTGTGCACACGTAGCCTTAAGTTACTTGTGCATGCTGAGTATTTGATGCACTTGTGCCGCGTTTTTGGTCTGTTTTGCCTTTTTCCATTGATGTGTGTTTTTGCCTTCCATTTTTGCAATGCATTTTTGTAATGAAGTCAAGGGGTTTAAGGGCTGAAAAACGCAGGCAAAAACGCACCAAAAATTGACATACTGTAGAATATTTTCTGCACGAAATCTGCAGGGAAAAAGTAAGCAACATGTCATGTGCACAACACAGAATTCTCATTGACTTTACTGGCATAAGCATAGGACAAATCTGCACCCAAAAACGCATGTATGTACATGGACTTAAAATGATGGCATGGTCAAAATACTTACGGTACTTGCCTAAGAATTGTTCACACAGTATAGGAGAACAAAAGATATGCACTTGTGTGAAATGAAGGAAAAAAAAATGGTGAGTAATGATGATGAATTATAAGTAAGAAAAAAGCGAGGGTGAAAATAAGTTAAATAAAGAGTGAACGTTATATGAATAAATAATAAATGGAGGAGTCATTTGCAATTTGCATTATGTGCTTGGTAAGTGAAAGATAAACAAATATGTGAAAGGAATGCAATAAGAAAACATGAAAAGGCTGAAACTGAAACAATATATTCAAAATATTTTGCCATGACATGTAAAAACATCTTTTCATGCTCTTTCCTGTCCTTTTATGAATATAAATACATTAATTAAATAATATTAATGGGAAAAGAAATACATCAGAAAATAATATGCAAGAAGGCACACGCCTCATAAATATGTGATAAAAAGTCAGCTATAATTACATAAAATAATGCATATATGTCAATTATAATAATCAGTCCAGAAAAGTAGATGAGAAGAGTAACAAGAACCCCAATGGAATTCCTGAATGTAGAAGACTTTGCATAACTATAAATATACAGTGGAATAAAAAAATGGTCTGCATTCAGACAAGGATCCTCAGGCCCGGGGCACACGGGGACTACTGCGATCTTCGCATGACACTTGGCTCACGCTGCCAGCACAGTGAGAGCCGAGTGTCATGCGAGTGTCATTGCGACTGGACCACAGCTGCATTGGGCGGGCCGGCACTGAGGAGGTTAGGGCCAGCGCTGAGGAGCAGAGAGCCGGCACTGCGGAGGAGAGGGAGGGATTTATCTCCCTCTCTCCTCCGTTGCCGGCTATTGCCATTCTTGCTCTGCACTCGCAAAACACCGGTGTAATGCGAGTGCAGTGCTGTTTATCTCTCGCACTTGATGGGTGCGAGAGAAACAAGGATGGCATTGCACCCGCTCCGATTAGGGCTAAGAAAATAATGGGTGCTGGCACATAGGTTAATATTTGTCCCAGTGGAATGCAATCTTTTATCGCATTCCACTCACTCCAATTTTCATGCCGTGTGGCTTTTGCGGGCTTTACACACTACGATATTTCTAGCAATTGCTAGCAATATCATACGCAAAATCACCCGCCCCTGTTGTGCATGCGATATCGTGTGATCGCTGTCGCAGCGAACATTATCGCTACGGCAGCGTCACACGCACTTACCTGGTTGGCGTCATTGCTGTGACTGCCGAACAATCCCTCCCTCAATGGGGAGATGCGTTCAGCATCACGGCGACGTCACCACGAGATCACTAAGCGGCCGGAAAATCAAAGCGGAGGGGCGGAGATGAGCGGGACGAACATCCCACCCATCTTCTTCCTTCCTCATTGCGGGCGGGACGCAGGTAAGGTGAGGTTCCTCGCTCCTGCGGTGTCACACACGGCGATGTGTGCTGCCTCAGGAACAAGGAACAACATCTATAAACAACCATTAACAATTTTTGGTTTTAGGACAACCTCTCCATGGTGAATGATTTTCACCACTTTGGAGGACGTTTAAGGTCGCTGGTAATTGTTACATGCTGCGATACTGTTAATGACGCCCGATGTGCGTCACAAACGATGTGACCCCGACGATAAAACATTAATATTAACACAAACAGTAGCACTGTTGTGCCCCTACTTCCACTTCCCTGCTATCCATCCTCCAGCGACTCTTGACCAAGACTCGGGAGGGTCGAAACGTTGATTTGAGTTAACAGTCGTGTATTTTGTTTAATAAAATACCACTCTTTTGCATCACAAACCTAATGTGTGCAGGGAATTCTTTGAATATATAAATATACAGTGGCAAGCAAAAAAATTACAAAGTTTTGAACTTTTGAATTTCAAACTCCATACCTCACCATTCACTACAGCTTTGCATGTGAGCCTACCTTATTTACAGACAATCATCTTGGCTATCACATACCTAAATTTGACCTGCAAATATTTAGCATATGATTAGTTATGCAGATTCTTGTCAGGTCACTGCATTGTTACTGTTTTACTCCTAAAAATCCAAATAGTCATTTTATTATTTTGTTAGTATTTTATAAATCCACCTTTGGCTTTCAATAGTGCCTGACTCCTTCTGGGTATGCTCTCGATCAGATTCAAGCATGTCTCGACTGAAATATGATCCCAGGTCTCTTCAACATGTTTCCAATGTTGGTGCATACGCCATGTTGGTCGCCTCACATATACAGATTTCTCTTTAACTGTACTCACAAGTGTCTGATTGGGTTGAGATCTGGGGACTATGGAGGCCAATCCAGCACTTCTACTTCATTGTCAATGAACCATTTCTCTGCCAATCTTAAAGTATGCTTTGGGTCATTGTCCTGTAGGAACACTATGTCGTAGTTTTGAAACCCACAGTACTCGAGTGTATGAAGTAGCTTGTCTTGTAGGATACTCATATATAGCTGAGCATTGAGACCACCATCAATCCTGGTCAAATATCCAAAGCCATTGACTGTGAAACAACTCTATATCATTAGGCTTACTCCACTGAACAATTTCTTCAATTTCTCAAGCCATTAGCCCTTTCTTCCCTTGTTTCTTCCAGACCCATTTGCACTCATCATCTATTGACTTTCATCTCATTGCTCCAAATGACCCGTTTCCAATCTTCTACTGTCCACTTTTTGAAATTCTTTGGAAACTTGAACCGAACCTTCTTATTATGATATTGAAGTCGAGGCTTCCTTCACCTTTTTTCAGGCCACCATTCCAGACTTGTGTAATGTGCATCACACGATGCTTGCATGTATGTCTGTGATCTCAGTATTACGAAGTATACAAGCCACTTCTGCTGTTGTGTTTCTCGCTCCAGAACTGATAGACTCTGTGATGAGCCAACTTGTTGACTCTGATATTATACCTGGATATTCATAGTTTGCTTTTCAATGGACTTCATTTTCCATTCTGTCAACTGTCAAGATACTCACACAATACAGCTTGGCAATTTTCTTAGCTGAGATACCGTGATTTGTGAGCTTGATGATGATGTTTCTCTTTTCTCGGGAAATCCAACAATTTCTTCCTCCATGAGGAAACAAGCAGTTTCGATGCGTGATGGATTGGCCCCTGTAGGCCGCCATACTAAGTGGTGATGTCACCCATCCTGCTCCTGCGTGATCTGTGTCCGGCGCCTTGCTGTGTTTGGAATGTTGACGACCGAGGCATCCAGCAGTAGCATCACACCTAGCAGACTGGGGGACCGCTCTGCTGTGCTGGGATAGACCCTCACAGTACCCCGCGCCAAGGAATGGTTTCCAAAGTTGGCACAACGTAAAGTGGACCTACTAATCTCCGTGCACTCTGTAACTGAAGTTTACTTGGACTCAGTTCCAGAGTTACATGTTTTCAAGCAAACTATCTGTAACCAGCCCAAGACGGAGTCTCCCTGCTTCTAAGGGCCCTTGTCCACTTGCAATTTTCATGTGCGAGTGTGATCCGATTAAAAATCGGATCGCACTCGCACCAGTGTTAATCTTTGGGGCAGTGTCCTTTTGCTACTTTTTCCTCAGCTCTCACTGTGCTGAGGATCAAATCTCAGCATGCTGCGTATGGCTGTGTATATCGCATCAGACTTGCTAATGCAAATCTATGGGTGCGATAAAAACATCGCAATACGGATGGCATATGCCTGTAATATGGATGTCATACGCATGTCACACGGATCCTTGATGAGAAAAATCTACATACTCGCATAGCACTCGCATAGCACTCGCACAGCACTCGCATGACAGACACTCGCATGTCATACGGATGCTAGGTGAGAAAAAAAAACGCAGACCATACGTAGACCATACGCAGGACACTCGACTCACTTTTCTGAATGAGTATCGCAGAGATTTTTTAATCGCAAGTGAACAAGAGCCCTAACCTCCGGTTTTTATTGGATATAACTATCGGTTACGTATGGTCACAGTGAGTGCCCCCCTTGGTTGAAGTATATATATTACCTTGGCACTTTTCCTGTGGTGATCAATTGTTATAATTTACCTGTGTTTTGACCCCAGTGGCAGAGCTATTTGCACAGCAGTATTATTCTTAGACTATTTCCCATATTCATAATCTGCCATCTGTGTAATGTCCTACTAGTAAGACCAATATACTGTATACATTATTACACTGACATGTGGCATAGGATATCAAACCTCTAGTATTACAATTTATAGTAGGTATGATGGAATACTGTCTCATCTTACCAGAATTATAAAAGTAATTGGTGCTGTCCTTATTAGGAAAAGCTATACACCTTCCACAAAGTGCATTACCCCATTAAAACCCTTTTAGAAGTAGAAATAGTGCAGATTTGGAAGCCTGATGACAGCTATGTACTAAGATATTTTTTTTTTTTTTTAGATCATCAAACATAAAAGTAGGATGGGATGAAAGGATCTTCCTAAATGTGTCATTACACAACAGGATATAGCAATATTTGTCGGTGCATGACTCCTTTTTGTATGACTGGAATGAAAGTCAGCAATATATATAACGACCTCCTGTTGTCTTTCTGCTTATTTATAATCTTGGGAGTAAGTGTCGTGGGCGGAGGAGGGGACGCTGCGCTCACCCACTGCTCGGGTCTGGCTACTGCTGCTGCTGCTGCTCGGTGGTAACTCCTGCGGTGGGCCGGATCCCGGGGACTCGAGCGGCGTTCCTCGCCCGTGAGTGAAAGGGGGGGGGGTGGTTTGGGGATATTGTCTGTGACGCTACCCACGGTTGTGGTGAAGTTGTGACACCACCGCTGCTCTGGACGGGGATCCCGGGAGCGATGACAGGGAGCAGCTTGGATGTTGGTTCTCCCCTCCGTGGGTAGGGGGTTGGTTGTCTCGGGGCCACGGTGAGGGTTTGGGGGTGACAGGCGGGTTACGGGGCCTGGTGAGGTGCAGGGTCGCGGGGGCAGCGCTGTGCCGCTTGGCACGGTGGTACTCACTCAGCCAGTAATTTACACGGAGTCTCTGGTCAAATAAACGGCTGGATGGACGGGTCCCACAGGCGGCTGCAATTGTTCTCCTCCCGGTAGGTTGTGTTTACGATTCCAATGGCTTCCCACCGGTAACCCGCTCCCCAGCTTGGATGGATGCTGATAAACGAAAAAGCTGTGGACAAACAAGCGCAAATAGGGTCTTACCCCAAAGAGTGTAGGGTGGGGAGGGGGGAGTAATGCTACTCACCAGATGTGGTTGTGAGAGTCACAACCACTATAATGGCATGTACAATCGATCCACGGCTGCAGCCACCCAGTGGCAGAAAACAGAGAACAATAGAGAAGGGTGTTTAAATGCCGCGCCAACAGATCACTCGTTCAGATGGTCAGACCAATGTCACTTTATTTTCATCCAGGTCTACGCGTTTCAGGAGCACCTGCCCCCTTCCTCAGGACCGTCAGGTTACAAATAACATCAAATCTGTCTCACAAAAGACCAGACATACAATAAGTAGTCAAAGTGACGTCATAGGACCATCCCTCTACTGAAAAAAACAGGCGGGAAAGGGTGCCACGTTGTCAGCTATGACGTATTAGAAAATTCTATAGATATATAAAGTAAAACATAAATATTAAACAGTTAAAAAATCGTAACCATAATCATCTCTCATAAAAGAGAAACAAAGGAAAAAAAATAAAATAGAACAACGTGAATATGCAGCAAAAAAAACCTTGGAATGTGTGTCAAATAAAGTATATATCAGCGAATGATTACCCGTATATTTACAATTAATCATGCACATACTGAATGTGAAGTGCAACAGGATAGAACCAGGGGTGGTGAGAGCGCAAAGAACCTCACCAATAGGTGTATGTTGAATTAAACACCGAAGGGGAAAGCACAGCATTAGTGTATGTCACCACCCGGGAGTGCACGGTTTTAATCAAAAAGAGTGATCATTTAAAACTTCCAGCACGAAGTACAAGTGAGTTCGTGGAAACATGCAAAACATGAAAAACCACCAAAGGGATTATTCAAGAATCAAGATTCAAGACAGCAGTTTACTATAAGGCAGGAGCGTGGGAACCAACTGATCCACGCATGCGTCCCAGGTCTGTATCTGGAACCGAAGGTTAAACAAGTTCAAGACCGTGGGAACCAACCCATAGCGCATGCGTGACGATCAATAGACCCAGCACACGCCTGAGACAGCCGAGGGAAGACAACAGAACCGAATAGACAGCCGTACAGGGCCAAGATATACCCTGAAGGCTTATCATAAGAAGGGCATAGAACTAGAGATGTGTACAGAAAAGCTCAAGACAAAGGTGTGAGCATTATATCACGGCTCAGTCACACCGAAAGAAGTCATGACCCGCATACAAAAAGGGGGGGGGGGGTGGAAAACAAGTGAGGGAGAGGAAAAGACAGACATGGAACAAAGGGGAGTGGGGAGGGATCCTCATAAACCCAAAGCAATAGTAGGAATATGAAACTAAAAGTGAAAATATAAGCGTATGAAGCATACAGGAGAACCAATTGCCAATCAAAAAAAAGGGGGGACAAAAACAATTAGAGCCATGGTAGAAAGGTGAAAGAATGGAGTGGGTGTAATCTATTCCAATTAGAGTAAAGTCCGAACACCATGTAAAGAAGTCCGTTTAAGAACAAATTGACCAAGAACCAAGATATAAAGGAAAATGGGAACCAAACAGTAAGGAGAAAAAAAAAAAATAAATAAAAAGGGGGGAGAAAGAACCACCGGGAATCTTGGATAAAAACCATATATATATATATACACATGCATATACAGACCCGAAAACAAGTAAAACCAATTATTATATGTGCACATGAAGAATGAGTGTGTGTGCAAAATCATATGCATACATACAATCAAAGTTACATACATAAAGCATTTTTATTGATTTTTATCTATCCCTCTCACCGTCGGTTTTTTGAGCCTTGGCTCACCTTTGTACATATACATGTATACGATTTTATATATATGTATATATTTGTTTTATGCTTTATGTATGTAACTTTGATTGTATGTATGCGTATGATTTTGCACACACACTCATTCTCCATGTGCACATATAATAATTGGTTTTACTTGTTTTCGGGTTGGTCACTATCGCATGTCCGGGTCTGTATATGCATGTGTATATATATATGGTTTTTATCCAAGATTCCCGGTGGTTCTTTCTCCCCCCTTTTTATTTATTTATTTTTTTTCTCCTTACTGTTTGGTTCCCATTTTCCTTTATATCTTGGTTCTTGGTCAATTTGTTCTTAAACGGACTTCTTTACATGGTGTTCGGACTTTACTCTAATTGGAACAGATTACACCCACTCCATTCTTTTCCTCTCCCTCACTTGTTTTACACCCCCCCCCCTTTTTGTATGCGGGTCATGACTTCTTTCGGTGTGACTGAGCCGTGATATAATGCTCACACCTTTGTCTTGAGCTTTTCTGTACACATCTCTAGTTCTATGCCCTTCTTATGATAAGCCTTCAGGGTATATCTTGGCCCTGTACGGCTGTCTATTCGGTTCTGTTGTCTTCCCTCGGCTGTCTCAGGCGTGTGCTGGGTCTATTGATCGTCACGCATGCGCTATGGGTTGGTTCCCACGGTCTTGAACTTGTTTAACCTTCGGTTCCAGATACAGACCTGGGACGCATGCGTGGATCAGTTGGTTCCCACGCTCCTGCCTTATAGTAAACTGCTGTCTTGAATCTTGATTCTTGAATAATCCCTTTGGTGGTTTTTCATGTTTTGCATGTTTCCACGAACTCACTTGTACTTCGTGCTGGAAGTTTTAAATGATCACTCTTTTTGATTAAAACCGTGCACTCCCGGGTGGTGACATACACTAATGCTGTGCTTTCCCCTTCGGTGTTTAATTCAACATACACCTATTGGTGAGGTTCTTTGCGCTCTCACCACCCCTGGTTCTATCCTGTTGCACTTCACATTCAGTATGTGCATGATTAATTGTAAATATAAGGGTAATCATTCGCTGATATATACTTTATTTGACACACATTCCAAGGTTTTTTTTGCTGCATATTCACGTTGTTCTATTTTATTTTTTTTCCTTTGTTTCTCTTTTATGAGAGATGATTATGGTTACGATTTTTTAACTGTTTAATATTTATGTTTTACTTTATATATCTATAGAATTTTCTAATACGTCATAGCTGACAACGTGGCACCCTTTCCCGCCTGTTTTTTTCAGTAGAGGGATGGTCCTATGACGTCACTTTGACTACTTATTGTATGTCTGGTCTTTTGTGAGACAGATTTGATGTTATTTGTAACCTGACGGTCCTGAGGAAGGGGGCAGGTGCTCCTGAAACGCGTAGACCTGGATGAAAATAAAGTGACATTGGTCTGACCATCTGAACGAGTGATCTGTTGGCGCGGCATTTAAACACCCTTCTCTATTGTTCTCTGGATGGATGCTGAGGGAGCCCCTTTTGCCCGCAGGCTCTGGCCCTGGGAACTGTAGCCTTGGCGGTGACTGTGTTTCCCTTTACGGTGTGAGCTGTTGCCTTCAATCGGGTCTTGGCTGCTGGGACACCCCGGAGTTTCCCTTCGCTAACGGATTTGATCAGTTTTACGGCGACTCCTAGCCTGGTCGGGGTCCATAGGCCCTGCCGGATGGTACTGGCTTCTCTTCACTCCCCGAACCGGTACCGGCGGGCCACCGCCCGTCCCCGGTCCTTAGGGTTCACTCCAATCAGCCTCTCCAACCTTGCTGTATGTGCCCGGGCCACACACCCGGACACGGTCAGTCTCCTCTACTACCACTTCAATCTCTCTAACTGATCTGACTCCTTTTCCCTCCTCCAGGACTGTGAACTCCTCGGTGGGCAGGACCAACCGCCTGGCCCACCCCCTGGTGAGGACATCAGCCCCTGGAAGAAGGCAACAAGGATTTGTGTTTGACTTAGGTGTGCCTAGCCGGGGTGTGGGGTGTGTTGGTGTAGTACTTGTGACGACCTGGCTTGTCCAGGGCGCCACATAAGCAATCACCTCTGTGGGCCTTAGCCGTTTGCTCCCTTGCTCTTCTGATATATTGATTGCTAGAACCTTTCTTTCTGAACCTTATAAACATTGTATTAGCCTGAGTGCCATACCTTAAGTTGACTGAGCAGATACATTTAGCCCGTAGAAATTGCAAAGTTAGCATGTTCCTTAAATAGAATCTGTCTCAAGGTTTTTGCTACCCAATCACAAAGCAGCATAATGTAGAGACAGAGACCCTGATTCCAGTGATGTGTCACTTACTGAGCTCCTTGCTGCTAATTCAGTTTGGCAATTGTATTGGCCAAGTGACAGCTAGCGATGAGGTGAATAATGCTGTTCCACTGTCCTTCATGGCTCCTTCTCACTTCGAACCAGTGACCTCTTCCTTGGGAATCAACCTAATAAAACACGGAGCTATTAGATAATGGGAAAACAGGTTGAAATTAGTAGTATACAGGAAGAAAAATAATACAAACACCAGGAGCAAAACAGTAACAAAGCAGTAACATGACACGAATCTGCATAACTAATCATTTGCTGAATAGTTGCAAGTCTAATTTATGCATGAGATAGCCAAGATGATTGTCTATAAAATTAATGTAGTCTCACGCTCAAAGCTGTAGTGGATAATGAGATCTGGAGACTGAAAGTCAAAAGTTTACAACACTGTTACCCTTTTGCTTCTCCCTGTATATCCTAATTTGCAGAAAGTTCCCACAAATAAATGTATCAGTTCATCCAGATGATCACATAAGCACATGAGCTGTACCCAAACAAACACCACTTTGGCTTGGATTAACTGATAGCTAAACTCCTACTTTAACAACCAAAGTCGTAGCCAGCACTGCCTCTGTTTAACCCTCTAAATTCAGCAATCAATAGTGATTGTGTCATTTAGATGGTTGTGAAAGGGGAGAGAATTCTTCTCTCACCTCATTGGCACCCTTGCAAGCTAAAGTTTCTAATGTCAACCATAGATCAAATGATGACCTGCCAAATTTGGTGGTGATTAAGCAAAAAAGTAAGAAAAGCAATCTCTGAAAATGTCATTTTGTAGTACAAAAAACAAGCTCCCACTCAATTCTGTCAGCAAAAAAAGAAAAAAGTTATAGCTCCCAGAATATAAAAGTATCAAAGCAAAAACAAAAAAAAAAAGCAATATAAATATACCGACCGAAAGAATAAAGCTATGAAGCTGTTATCACTTTTACCATGAGTGGAAAAAAAAAGACAGAACATAAGCACTAGCTGGGCACTAGAATGGCATATTTGGAACTTTTACTCTGCAACATGAACTGCCTGTTTATTTCTGAAAAACACCCTATTGAGTCATAATCATAACGACACCCATAGCTGAATTCCAAATGGTGTGAAGTTTTTATACTAGGATAATTTGAGGGGCATTTAGGCAATAGTTTGACTTAAGGTACGCTCACACGAGCATTGAAGTCAGATGAGTGCAATGCAAGAAAATCTGGCATTGCACTCTGACCAATTCTAGTCAATGAGGGAGAGCAGTTGGTCCAGAATCTGGATGCGAGAAAAGTAGCAGCATGCTGTGATTTTCTGCGAGAGCCGCATCTCAATTCAAGTGAATGGGTGTGAGAGAAACATCGGACTGCACTCGGATGTTATCCCAGTGCAGTGCGATATACGCACAGGCTGACAATGGAGGAGATTGGGGGATTAACCCCTCCCTCTCCTCCGCAGCACCCGTCCTCAGCTTCACAGGTGTGATCCGATCGCAAGATAGGGTCACAGTCACATGACACTCGGCTCACGCTCGCAGCAGAGCCTGAGCCGGGGGTCATTAGCATATTGCATCTGATGCTTTCGTATCTGATGCCATATGCTCGTGTGACTCCAGCCTTAAGACCGCTTTACACGCTGCGACATTCCTAGCGATGTCACTAGCGATCGCACCCGCCCCCATCGTATGTGCGTCATGGGCAAATCGCTGCCCGTGGTGAACAATATCGCTAGGAAGCGTCAAACGGACTTACCTTCCTAACGACGTCGCTGTGGCTGGCGAACAACCTCTTTTTTAAGGGGGCGATTCGTGCAGCGTCACAACGACGTCACACAGCGGGCCACCAATAGAAGCAGAGGGGCGGAGAACAGCTGCATTAACGTCACGCCAACCTCGTTGCCGGAGGACGCAGGAAGGCTGTTGTTTTGTCGTTCCCGGGGTGTGCTGTCTCAGGAACGACGAACAACCTGCGTCCAGAGCGAGCAACGATCTTTTGAATATGAACGATGTGTCAGCGATCAACGATTAGATGAGTATTTCTGATTGATAGCGGTCTCTTGTAGGTGTCACACGCAACGACGTTGCTAACGATGCCGATGTGTGTCACAGATTCCATGACCCCGACGACATATCGTTAGATACATATTTGCGTGTAAAGCGGCCTTTAGAGTCCCCTCTCTGTAATTGCAAATGGGTCCTCAAATTATTCTAGGACCCATTTGCCGTTGCAAAAGTCATATAGCGCTATTTTCCCCTCCCACCCTGCCTTGTGCCAAACAGTACTGTAGAGACATATTGGATTTTGCAAATTCGGGTGAAATTGTGTATCAAATTATGTGCCCATTTTATCTATTTTTTCTTGTGAAAATGTAAAATCTGGGGCTTAAACAACACTTTAGAGGTAAAGTGGCATAAAATTCTGTGAAACACCTGTGGTGTCGATGTGCTCACTGCATCTGTAGATGAACTCATTGAATGGTGTAGTTTTCAAAATGTTGTCACTCTGTCACTCTCAGAACACTACTAATGTGAGTTAGGGTACGCTCACACGAGCATTAAAAATGGATCAGTGCAATACAAGAAAATCTCGCATTGCACTCTGACCAATGTTAGTCAATGAGGCAGAGCAGTTGGTCAGGTTTTCTCGCATTCATATTCTGGGTATGAGAAAAGTCGCAACATGCTGCAATTTGATCCAGAAAATGTCCGAGACTCAATAATACAAGTCAATGGGTGCAAGAAAAAACGGATGTGACACGGACGGCACATGGACCATCCTAGTGACGTCCGTTTTTATGGATGCAATTCTATCATGTAGCAGAGAACACTGTAAATGCTCCTGTACATGACTGTAAATGCTCCTGTACATGACTGTAAATGGTCCTCTAAAAGACTGTAAATGACTATTAGCTGCTGAGAAAAAACGGATTGCACACGGACAGCACACTACGAGCACACGGATGACAAGTGAGAAAAAAAATCGTCCTGCTCTCCTGGACGAAAATGGGACTGTTTTTTCATACGTTTGTGTGAGTCCAGCCTAATTGGCATACTCAGGAAAAATTCTGTAAAAGAAACTACAATATATGGTACATTTTCTCCTATTAGGTCTTTTAAAAATTAATAACTTGGGACTAAAGAAAGATTTAAGTGGCAAAAAAAAATGGTTTAAAATGCTCATCCTACCCCTAGAAGAATTCCTCGAGGGGTGTAGCTATCAAACATAAGTCACTTATGATGGGTTCCCCTGTTTTGGCATCTCAGGGTCTCTCCTAATGTAACATGGCATCAGCAATTTATTCTAGCAATAATTGAGCTCCAAACTTAAAGTAGTGCACCTTTCCTACTGAGGTCTGACATGTGCCCAAACAGCAGTTCCTGACTATATTTAGAATATCAGCACACTATGAAGAAATTGCACAACTAATTGTGGTATCCATTTTAATATTGTGAAAATGAAAAATTTTGGTCTAAAGCAACATTTTTGTGTGAAAAAAACATTTCATTTTCACGACCCAATACCATAAAAATCTGTCAAGCATCAGTGGGTTAAAGATGCTCATGACACCAAGACGTGAAATCCTTGAGGGGTGTAGTTTCTAAAATGAGGAAACTTGTTTGATGCTTCTGGTGTTTTCTCACCTGGGTGTCTTGTAAATGTGACATTTTTTGCTTTAATCAGAAAAAAAATAATGTTCCTTCCCTTTCGAGCAGCGCTGTGTACCCAAACATTAGTTTCCGAATACATATGGGGTATCATCACTCTGTGCCCTTGGTAAATGTGCACTTTTCAAACATGACAATGATCCAAAACACATCTGCTGCAGTTCTGAAGAACAGGGTAAAAGTGATTTAGGGGCCAAATATGATAGCTGATCTGAACCCAATCGTACACCCATGGGGACTTAGGAATACACAAATGGAGCAACACTCTCCATCCAGCGTCCAGGCTCTAAACAATTTTTCATTGTTGAAGAATGTAAAATGATAGATGTTGCATCAAATTTGTTCATTTCATGAGTAGGAGACTAAAGGGTGCTTTACACGCTGCGACATCGCACGATAGCACCCGCCCCCGTCGCTCGTGCGACATTTGGTGATCGCTGCCATAGCGAACATTATCGCTACGGCAGCGTCACACGAACATACCTTATCAGCTACGTCGCTGTGACCCCCAAACAGTCCCTCCTTCAAGGGGGAAGTGCGTTCGGCGTCATCGCGATTTCACTGCGGCGTCACAAAGCGGCCGGCCAATAGAAGCGGAGGGGTGGAGATGAGCGTAACGTAACATCCTGCCCACCTCCTTCCTTCCTCATTGCCGGCAGGATGCAGGTACGGTGAGTTTCCTCGCTCCTGTGGTGTCACACATAGCGATGTGTGTTGCCGCAGGAACGACAAGCAACCTCGCTACTCACTCGTCAACGATTTTTGGTGTTGGAACGACCGCTTCAATACCAACGATTTTTACCTCTTTTGCGATCGTATTAGGTTGGTCAGAGGTGTTACATGCTGCGATGTCGCTAACGACACCGGATGTGCGTCACAAACACCGTGACCCCCGACGATATATCGTTAGTGATGTTGCAGCGTGTAAAGCACCCTTTAGTGATGGCCTTAAAAATAGTGGAGGTATAATTTCCAGTATTTGCTCTTATTCTGTATATATACAGTATATGGACACTGAGCAATTGGGCTACCAACCTCCTGTAGAGTTGCAGACAGTATACAAAAAAAAAAAATCGTTTTTTTTGCTGCCCTAAATGGTGAAAAAAATATTCTGCCTGGACATTTTTTTTTTTTCATTTTTGCACCAATTTGAGGGAATGTCTTACTAATTGAAAAGCATATGAAAGTTCAACAAGGTTGTTTGGGGAACCATTAAAATATATGTAAATGTTTTCGTAAAAACACAAAAATTAATATAGGAATTTCTCCAAATGCCTAAAATAATTCTTATAGAAGATGTCCCAAGATTATACAACTTTTTACTAATCCTCGGGAAACCACTCAAACCACCGATCATTCACTTCTAATGTAAAGGGAACAATGTCTTATTCAATGGTGGATTGAGATTAAGAGCATGGAGCTCGAAACGCGTACCCCCCTGACATCTCATCTCTTCTGTATGGGGATTTTTTATATTCTATGGATATGATTCATTTCCATTTTACTAGGAATTGAATAAAAAAGCAAGTTTTTATACAAATTTTGGACACGAGTGCTGGATTTTCTTCTCCTTTACTCAAAATACAGTCTGAACTGCAGGTAGCATGTTATAAAGCAGCAACAGATGAGCCGATTGAAATAATTTATTAAAAATAAAAATAAAATAAATCTTTATTTTTATATAGCACTAACATATTCCGCAGCGCTTTACATACATCAGGAACACTGTCCCCATTGGGGCTCACAATCTAAATTCCCTATCTGTATGTCTTTGGAGTGTGGGAGGAAAAAGGACTACCTGGAGAAAACCCATGCAAACACGGGGAGAACATACAAACTCCTTGAAGATGATGTCCTTGGTGGGATTCGAACCCAGGACCCCAGCATTGCAAGACTGCAGTGCTAACCACTGAGCCACCGTGCCACCCATTAAATCCAGAATAATTTTATTTTGTTTATTAATATTTCTGCTTATTCTGGTCTTTTTTTAAATCAAGTGGATTTTCCCAGTAAATGACTGCCAGCCTACTTTTTTTTTAAGTGTCATACCTCCCAACTGGATCTAGCAAGATTGTCCTGAATTTGGGAAGCTGTACTACTGACAAGGGAGGTTCTGACTTTTACTATATCTGTATCCGACTGTGTTAGGGCCATTGGGGCATCATTTTATGTGGGTAAACTTTTGGGGTGTATCATAATATGTGTGTGGAAGCTTTTAGGGCACCGTATTGTTGGTGACATCATACTGAGAATGAAGGGCATTTTCTGTTTCAGTAGGGGACTGTGGGGACATCATACGGCATTGGGGTCTGTGGAGGATTATATTGTTGGAGGCATGTTATTGTGTGTGAATGGCTGTGTTGGAATGATGAAGAATGTTGGGGACATAAGGGGCATCATTACGCTGTGTGTGGCAGACTGTGGGGTGCATCATACTATGTGGGGGAGACTGTACTAGAGACTGTTGGGGCATTATACTATGAGGGTGTGTGTCTGTATTGGCATTATATGGTGTGTGTGGGTGGCTGTGGGGGCAACATACTGTGTTTGGGGAGCTATAGGGGCATCATACTGTGAGTGGGAACCATTGGTAGCATCAAATTGTGTTAGGGCACTGTAGAGGAATCATATTGTGTGTGGGGGGGAGCATAATACCTTGTGGGTGTGTGGGGGGTGGATATATGGGCATCATATTTAGGGGAGGACTGTTGAAACATTATTCTTTTTGGGTGGTTGTTTGTTGATAATACTGGTGAGGAGCAGTAAAGGCATCATATTTAGAGTAGGAGATACTGATGGCGTCATATAATATATGGCTGCACCCTGGGGCCATCAAATTATGGGGTGGATTCTGTGTACATTTTCTGTGTGTGGGTGGCTAAGGAGGCATCATACTGCATATTGGGAACACAAGGGACATTATATTGTATGTAGGAGACTGTGTGGTTGATAATATAGTGTGGGTAAAAGGCTGCAGGATTGACTGTGGGGGCATCATATATGAATTTGTGTGTCCGTGGGGGCATTATACTGTGTTTAGGGAGCTGTAGGGGCATCATACTGTGTGTGGAAAACTGGTGGTATTGTGACGCCCTGGCACCGCAAAGGGTTAAACTTTGCCAAGAAAATCCTAGTCACCCCCCCAGGGTAGGAAAGGCACACCAGTGGGCCGGACCAGGTGGATGAGAAACGCCCACCTAGGGGTTTAGAGAACCCGGGGCAGGAAAAACAGTTAGTTAAGTCAAAGTCTGAGTCAAGTCAAGGTCAGGGAAGTGGTAAACTGGTAGTAGGAGTGGAGTGGAGCAGCAGGAGACAGGCTTAGCTCAAGTTCACTGTTGCTGGGGTTGTAGCCCCGGCGTATTGGCTAGGTGGCAGACGGTGGTCCGTGTCTGACAGGAGACGGGAAGACGGCAGCCGGAGATCCGAGGTGGAACAGGGCAGGGTTGGAGCCCGCCGGTATCGACACCAGGGACCCGACCCGGAAACCGTGCACAAAGGGAGTACTTGGACCCTGAAGCCAGGACCGGAACCAACAGCCTAGCTAATTAACCAATTGAGGACAGGATTATAGGTCCTGTCCCAACCAAAGTCCCAAAAGCAGACAAACACCCACAGAGAGGGATAGGGCATCCGCCAGGGCCCAGGAGATCCCACGGGTCAGCATCAGTGGGCACGGCTCCCGACCAAAAGTACCGGGAATGGACTCCCGTGTTCCACATCGGGAAGTCCCTTTTTACAAAGCACGCTGCAGAGGAAAGTGACCGGATCATCATCCCAGGTGGGGGACCTGAGTACAACCGGCCGCGGCGGCCAGCCACCAGCATCTTGGTTAACCATTGGACTTGCCTGATTTTTTTAAGCGTGAGTAAACTGAGACTCCCTGGTATAACCAGGTGCGCCGGCCCCTGCCATCACCGACCCCTGCACCGAGTCACCAGGCCCCAGGGCAACCATCCCTACCTACGGAGGGTTAACATCCAGCTCACATCCCATCACCCGCGGGTGCCCCACAACCGCAGCGGCGGTGTCCCACTTCACCACACACCGTGGGTGGCGTCACAGACTGACTACGGCAAATCCCGTACAAAGACGTCCTTTTTATTTGAAGTGTCCGGAGAATCCCTCGAGCCACACTACGGGTCCGGATCTGAGCAGCCCGGCTGCTACCAACGTGGGGGCGGCAAACCTCAAAACCTGGCGTCACAAACAGGATTCTTACCCCATCCGTGACCTGGATGACGTGCGCCTTGTTTCAAATCTGTGAACTGTTTGAAAATTTTGACCTGCCGTCATCTTGCCCACCATCTTTGACGCAAAAACAATGGCACCATCTTCTTCCTCCCCAAAAAAGGCGTGAAGTTGAAGCCCCGCCCCCTGGGGACACGGGCGTAAGCCGGTGACTCCCAAAACCGTAAACGCAAAGGACAGTGGGTCCCGCAAGACTGCTGTCGAAAAACCAAGGGGGAGACCAGGAAGGAGTGGCATGTAACGAGAACTGTAAAGTGCAGGGATGCCAAGACTCTGCAAAATTCCGTTCCTGGATCCAAGAGCGGCAAGATGTCACAGCAGGCTGCAACCCCGATGACATCCCATCCGGCCACGGCAGTCTGCCCGGCCGCAACAGAGATGATGTCGGCTCCGGCAGTCCGCCCGGCCGCAACGGTGATGACGTCGGCTCTGGCAGTCCATCCGGCCACAACAGAGATGACGACGGCTCCGGCAGTCCGCCCGGCCGCACCGGAGGCGGAACCCAACCGGAAGTCTGTCTTGTCCGCGGTGGCGGCCTCTCCCAAATACCCCGTCCCAGCTGTGGAACAGCGGGAGTGCACCTGCTAAGAGGAGGAGCAGGCCACTGAGCTATAGGGCCCACGGCAGTATGAGAGACCGGTCGTAGCCAGCGTTGAGGGCATCCGAGTGGGCCTGGCTCCTGAGCAGGAGGTGGAGCACGGAACCCGTGCCCCGTACTGGGAGCGGCAACGGCAGCAGTGGTAGCCGAACATGGACAGCTACCCGCAAGTTAAGAGTTTAAAGAATGACTGTTTACGGACTGCTTGTTGAACGTCCTCATGTTCCCGGAGGTGGCCATCTGCACCGCAGGTGGAGGGTGACAGGACAGCTTCGTAACGTTAAAAAAAAAATGTTTTGAAATGTTTGCTTGTTATCTTTTTCAATTGCAGAAGCAGAATAATAATTGTCAGTGGCCGGACAGCACGTGGATGGGCTGTATTCAACCAAGGGGGAATGTGACGCCCTGGCAAAACCAGGTAGTCACAGAAAGAGTTCATCCTCCTTGGCACCAGCACAGTCCCCACACAGATATACACCAGCTAATAAGGCCCCACTCACCCCCTCCTCAGGAAAATGGGAGGGATTGAGAGGAGCTTAGGAAGTGCAGAGAGGAGTTAAGTTTTAGTTTTGTGCGGTAGTCAGTGAAGAGCTGACAGCAGAGAGTGGAGCTCCCTGGAGAAGGTGGTAGTCGGGGTTTGAGCCCTGGACTACCGGACTAGGTGGCAATGAGGGCCACAGGCGACAAAGATCTGGTTGTGGGGAACCTGAGGCCAACCGGGGCAGGGTTTTAGCCGGCCGGTGCCATGAGACAGGGGATCTGGTCCGGAGGCCGTTCAAGTGGACGAGTCCAGACAAGAAAGAGACAGAGAGTGTGGAAGAAAGGGCCCCTGGCTGTATATATGGATGTGGGACCTAAGCACACCCCTCCAAAAGGTTCCCGGCATTCGGCTTTTGTTTGCAAAAGGACTCTGTGTTTATTGACTCCCCACATCAGTGCAACCTCATCCAGCACCAGGACAACTGAACTGTGAGTTTTCTGCTCCCTGCAATCCCTCACAATAAACTGGGCCCTGGGACTACACCTCCCTTACCCGTGGAGGGGATCCCACCTTGCTGCCCTGCTTCATCAGCCCTGGGCACCCCCATATCTAGGCAGCGGCGGTGTCAACATCCATCACCGTAACCCACAGGTGGCGTCACAGACAATTTCCCTTGTAAATATCCCCTTTTTCACTTGTGGGCGGCGGACCGCTACTCGAGCCACAGTAAAGCCCCGGATCCAAGCATCCCCGAGCAGCCCCTTAGCTATGGTCTGGCCCCTGCCCGCAACAGTATCAAATTGTTTGTGTGGGGTGGGGGACGCTGTGGAAAGGTGGTTTTGTGGGCACTATATTTTTTAGGACAACTGATGGGGCATCATTCTGTTTGCACAGATGTGGGGGACAATACTGCGTGGAGAGCTGTGAGGGTATCAAAATGAGTGTGGGAGACACTGTGTGTATTATTAGGTGTTGGTGCACAGAAGGGATATCAAATTGTATTGGTAGCTATAGGGGCATCATACATGGCAGGTGCCTGCTGTGTTACACAGCTTGCACTAGTTTCTAATGGCTAGCTTTTGATTGCTGCAATCCATCTGCAACACTGCCAACAGTTTACAGGTTTTAGAAACATTCTGTCCCCATGTGCAGTTTGTTTTTCAAAACTCCATGTGACAGTACTCCTCCATCTAAGAGGGGCTTTTAGACCAGGCACTCAGCCTGATATCTGCAGCTAGTACCCAAGTCCTCTACTCAAGACCAAAACCTCACCAATGAAAAAATACTTTAAAGATCGGCGAACAAACCGAGAACCAATGATTTTGGAGACCTGAAATTGTAATGACCCATCAACTATGACCAGATGTAAAGGAAGAAGGGTTCCCGAAACTATACATTTCTTTAATAGGGATCTATGGAGAAACATTATGAGTCTTGAAAGATGCCAGTAATGCCAGGTGGAGAGTAGAGTTGAGCGATGTTCGAGTCGAACGGTTTGCCAATTTCAAGTTCGAGTGATTTTGGGCGGTGTTCGAGTCGTTCGACGAACTCGAACAATTTACTTAAAGTTCGGCTGTTCGAGTTACCATTCGAGAATGGTTCGATCACCAAAAGCGTGGCTTTTCACAGTAAGTATGTGTCACGCTCCCGATGTCTCAGCACCGATCCTTACCCGCTGATCCGGTCGCACCATCCCGGCACCGCTCTGTACTCACTGATCCGGCCTCACCGTCATTGCACTGCTCCTTAACCACTGATCCAGTCCACGTGTCCACCGGTCATGGCTGCCGCTCCCGCTCATGCTCTCCTGTGTCCTGCTCCTGGTCTTATGAGTCTGACTCTGAGTCTTAGCCACATGGTTCTGTATAGGACCAGGCTGCGCCCACTCTCCTGGTCTTAGAGGCCCAGCACACCTGCAGCAGGAAATGACTTGAGGCTGTGCTGGGTATATAAGACTGGCCTTTCCATGTGGGCGGCGCCTGATCAACGTGTCTTGAAGCCTTGTCTTTTGAGCTAGGTCCTCAGGTCCCCTTGTACTGTGTCCTGTTACCTGTACCAGCATTCTGTACCGTCTTAAAGAACTCCGTGACCCTGGTGACCTGGTTATACCTGTCCCTGCCACGCCAGTGCTCCGGCTGCCGTGTACCCTGCCCTCTGGTGGGGTGCATGGTCCAGTGGATCCACCTCCTGGGCCTACCAGTTCTCCCGGTCCTGACAGATTGATCAGGCCATGGATCCCGCTGGAGCACAAACGTCTGAGCTGGCTGAACTACGCCAGGAACTGGTGCAACAGCGTGATACCTTACACCACATACTGAAGTTCCTGACGTCTGTAGACCACCGGTTTTACACGTTACAGACAACCGCCTCGTCTCCGTCGATGCAGCAGACAGCGTCTAAGTCCGAACTTGTTGTCCCCTCGGCTTCGCAACTCCGCCTCGCTGCTCCACCTCGCTATGCGGGGGATCCCAAGACCTGCAGAGGCTTCTTGAACCAGTGCTCTCTGCATTTCAAGTTGCTTCCCCATCTGTTTGTGTCGGACCAAGCTAAGGTGGCCTTTCTAATGTCCCATCTGGAAGGCGAAGCATTGGCCTGGGTAAATCCGTTGTGGGAGAATGAGGACCCCGTGACCACCGACATCCTGGAATTCCTGCAGGCTTTTCGAAGTACCTTTGATGAACCGGGACGCACTACCGCGGTTACCTCCTCGCTCCTCCGGCTACGCCAAGGAACCCTGACGGTGGGCCAGTACGCCATCCAGTTCCACACGCTTGCCTCCGAAACTAGGCTGGAACAATGAGGCATTGACAGCGGCCTTTTGGGAGGGTCTGTCGGGCCGCATTAAGGACGAATTAGCCGGTCGTGACATTCCCCGTACTTTGGACGCTCTGATATCCCTAGCCACCCGGATTGACCTCCGTTTCCAAGAGCGAACCAAGGAAGTATCCCGGGAGAAGCGACCAATCCGTCACATCTCCGTTCCACAGAGGTCTACCGTTCCCCCGCCACTGCCGTTCTGCGATTCTACTCCTGAACCAATGCAAATTGACCGACTGAGCCAAGATGAGCAACGCCGTGCAGAGCGACTCACCCAGGGCCTGTGTTTCTATTGTGGAAGCGGTTCACATCTGCTCCGCTCATGCCCTGAGAGACCAGGAAGACCCCGAGTCCAAGGGATGCTGGGAACCGCCACCCTTGGTACTGGAATCCCCTCAGTCCCGGTTACACAGACTGTCCAAGTTACGACTGAGAGGGTCCGGTTCACGGCAGAGGCTCACATCGATTCGGGAGCAGCGGGTAATTTCATCCTACAAGCTACCGTGGACCGTTATCGGATACCGGTCATCCCGCTTGCAAAACCCCTCTGGTTCGCCTCCGTGGACGGAAAACCGTTATACGAACCCGTCGTATATACAACCGAACCCGTGAGACTCCGTGTTGGTGCTCTGCACACTGAGACTATTGCTTTATATGTCATCCCGAGAATGGCTCCTGCGCTCCTGCTGGGTCTGCCCTGGCTACAACTCCATGACCCTGACATCAGTTGGCGCTCTGGCGCAATCACTCGCTGGAGTCCCTCGTGCCATGATAACTGTCTACAGCCCGTTCCTCAGCCCCTGGCACCTGACCCTGTCATGTCGCAAGAAGAAGAGACGACGCAGTCCAGCGTCGTTCCACCGTCCCTGGCAATTGAGACTTTGATACCACCGACTTCTGATGATGTGACAATATCCTGTGCCCGGTCCGAGGCACCCGAGCCGGTCGTTCTTGATACCTTCTCTTCTACCGCCTGTACTACCGATTCGGTCGTCCACGATTCCCGTCCTGCTTCTGCCCGTCCGCCTCTTCTTTCTGTTGCCACTGCCAAGGGTTCTTCGGCTAAACGTGATGCGGTCAAGAAGGTAGCACGGGGTCAGCAGTCCTTCCTTACCTTTGCGTTGGGTTATGGTCCGGAAGCTCAGTCCGGTGTGCCCCGGGGGTACTTTGCACGGAGGAGGGGACATAAAGGGGGGGTACTGTCACGCTCCCGATGTCTCGGCACCACTCCTTACCCGCTGATCCGGTCGCACCATCCCGGCACCGCTCCGTACTCACTGATCCGGCCTCACCGTCATTGCACTGCTCCTTAACCACTGATCCAGTCCACGTGTCCACCGGTCATGGCTGCCGCTCCCGCTCGTGCTCTCCTGTGTCCTGCTCCTGGTCTTATGAGTCTGACTCTGAGTCTTAGCCACATGGTTCTGTATAGGACCAGGCCGCGCCCACTCTCCTGGTCTTATAGGCCCAGCACACCTGCAGCAGGAAATGACATGAGGCTGTGCTGGGTATATAAGACTGGCCTTTCCATGTTGGCGGCGCCTGATCAACGTGTCTTGAAGCCTTGTCTTTTGAGCTAGGTCCTCAGGTCCCCTTGTACTGTGTCCTGTTACCTGTACCAGCATTCTGTACCGTCTTAAAGAACTCCGTGACCCTGGTGACCTGGTTATACCTGTCCCTGCCATGCCAGTGCTCCGGCTGCCGTGTACCCTGCCCTCCGGTGGGGTGCATGGTCCAGTGGATCCACCTCCTGGGCCTACCAGTCCTCCCGGTCCTGACAGTATGTGAGCACGTTGCGTATCTGCATGCGTCCTGCGTCCCCAGCACAATCCCTCTCTCTTTCCTACTCACCGATCACGGGCGCCTCGCTACACGGCTGTCACAAATCTCCGGCAGCTTTTCCTCTTTTGAAAATGGCTGCCGCTTCATCAATCAGGTATTCCCTGCTTTCCCCGCCCACTAGTGCCCATGATTGGTTGCAGTCAGACACGCCCCCACGATGAGTGACAGCTGTCTCACTGCAACCAAGCAGAGTTGTGGGCGGGCGGGTCTATACCATGCAGTAAAATAAATAAATAAATAATTAAAAAAAAAAAACCAAAACCTGCGGTCCCCCCCAATTTTGATATCAGCCAGGATAAAACCACACGGCTGGAGGCTGGTATTGTCAGGATGTGGAGCGCCACATTATGGGGAGCCCACCACCCTAACAATATCACCCAGCAGCCGCCCAGGATTGCCGAATCCATTAGATGCAACAGTCCCGGGACTCTACCCAGCTCATCCCGAATTGCCCTGGTGCAGTGGCAATCGGGGTAATAACGGAGTTAATCATGGCAGGCGTCTCGCCGAGATACCTTCCATGATTAACCTGTAAGTGAAAGTAAATAAACACACACACAACGAAAAATCCTTTATTTGGAATAAAAGACAAAAAAACCCCTCATTTACCTCTTTATTAATCCCCAAACAACATTCCAGGTTCGAAGTTATCCACACGACACTGTCAGCTCTGCTACATGAAGCGCCATACAACACGAGCGCTCTGTGTCCTCTCCACGCAGCACCTGAAGTGAGCCGCGCTGTCACCGGAGAGTTCACTCTGCAATGCAGAGGTCAAGATAACCAAATCTTTGTATGCTTCTCATTAGAGACAGTGACTCAATGGTTAGAGCTACTGCCTAAGGCCTCCAACACACATCCATGAAATACGTGCATGTTTGGTCCTTTTCCGTGTATACCAGAGACACGGGCAAACGTGCACCAATGTTATTTAACGTTTGAGGACACATGTGCGTTTTTCATTAAGGTCCGTGTGTCCGTGTGCATGCTACGTTTGTGTCTCCGTTTTGCACGGAAGCATGTCCGTTTTCATCACGGAACACGCACACACGGACCCAATGAAAGTCAATGGGTCTATGCGCACGCCTAAGTGACACAAACGCATCTCTGTATGCTCCGTGTACGTTTTGTGCTTTTTTCATGTGATGTTGTTTTTTTTTTTTTTCTGTGTCGTTCTCTCCCTCAGTCCGTCGGTCGGTCTCTCTCTATGTCTGTCGGTCGGTCTCTCTGTCTTATCTGTCCCTCTCGCTGTCTGTTGGTCAGTCCCCCCCTCTCTCATACTTACCGTTCCCCAATCACCGGCGCTGCACTGCTGTTAGAAAAGCTCCGGCGGCTTTTACTATTTTGAAAAAGCCGGCCGCTCATTAAACAATCTCATATTCCCTGCTTTCCCCGCCCACCGGCAAATATGATTGGTTGCATTGAGACACGCCCACACGCTGAGTGACAGCTGTCTAACTGCAACTAATCACAGCCGCCGGTGGGAGTGTCACTATGGAGCAGAGAAATAAATAAATAAATAATTAAAAAAAACGGTGTGCGGTGCCCCCCAATTTTAATACCAGCCAGATAAAGACATGCGGCTGCAGGCTGGTATTCTCAGAATGGGGAGCCCCACGTTATGGGGAGCCCCCCAGCCTAACAATATCAGTCAGCAGCCTCCCAGAATTGCTGCATCCATTTGCTGCGACAGTTCTGGGACTGTACCCGGCTCTACCCGATTTGCCCTGGGGCGTTGGCAATCGGGGAAATAAGGAGTTAATGCCAGCCCATAGCTGCCACTAAATCCTCGATTAATCATGTCCGGCGTCTCCCCGAGATACCTTCCATGAGTAATCTGTAAATTACAGTAAATAAACACACACACCTGAAAAAATCCTTTATTTGCAATAAAAAACACTAACAAATACCCTCATTCACCACTTTTTTCAGCCCGAAAAAGCCCTCTATGTCCGGTGTAATCCACGGAGTTCCAGCGTCGCTTCCAGCTCTGCTACATGGAGGTGACAGGAGCTGCAGAAGACACCGCCGCTCCAGACAGCTCCATTCAGCAACTGAAGACAGCCGCGCGATCAGCGATGATGTCACTGAGGTTACTCGCGGCCACCGCTGGATCATACAACTGTGACAGCAAGTCGCCCGAGTGACAGCGATGAAGTCACAGGTGAGTTGCTGTCACAGTTGTATGATCCAGTGGTGGCCGCGAGTTACCTGACTGACGTTATCGCTGATCGCGCGACTCCTTCAGTTGCTGCATGGAGCTGTCTGGAGCAGCGGTGTCTTCTGCAGCTCCTGTCACCTCCATGCAGCAGAGCTGGAAGCGAAGCTGGAACTCCGTGGATTACGCCGGACATGGAGGGCTTTTTCGGGCTCAATAAAGTGGTTAAATATAAATCCTGAATAAATCCTCAATAAATGATTTTTTCAGGTGTGTGTGTGTGTGTATTTATTTACTGTAACTTACAGATTAATCATGGAAGGTATCTCGGGGAGACGCCTGACATGATTAATCTAGGATTTAGTTGCAGCTATGGGCTGCCATTAACTCATTACCCCGATTGCCAACGCACCAGGGCAAATCGGGAAGAGCCGGGTACAGTCCCAGAACTGTCGCATCTAATGTATGCGGCAATTCTGGGCGGCTGATGACTGATATTGTTAGGCTGAGGGGCTCCCCATAACGTGGAGCTCTCCATCCTGAGAATACCAGCCTTCAGCCATATGGCTTTATCTGGCTGGTATTAAAATTGGGGGGAACACACGCTGTTTTTTTTATTAATTTATTTATTTATTTCTCTGCTCCATAGTGACACGCCCACAGGTGGCTGTGATTGGTTGCAGTTAGACAGCTGTCACTCAGCATCTGGGCGTGTCAGACTGCAATCAATCATATTTGCCGGTGAGTGGAGAAAGCAGGGAATACGAGATTGTTTAATGAGCGGCCGGCTTTTTCAAAATAATAAAAGCCGCCAGAGCAGTGTGAATGCCGTGCAGCGCTGTGCCGGTGATCGGGGATCAGTGAGTATGAGAGAGGGCTGCTCACTTCCGTCACTCTGGGAATTAGCGGTCACCGGGGAATCCTTCACGGGTGACCGCTAATCATTACGTGGCACACAGACAGAGCCGCAGCATGACAATGAATTCGGGTGAAGTTCACCCGAGTTCATTCTCATCGCGCAACTCTGTCTGCTGTCAGCCGACATGTAGTAACAACATTTTGCATCACACACGCATTATTTCTCATGGAAAACACAAACACATGTCAGTTAAGTTTCACACGAACACACGGACATTTCACACGCACATACGGCTAGCATACGGGATACACACGCAGGCCACACATACCATAAAAACGGACCTAAAAAACGGAAAACGGACCCGAAAAATGACCCGTATTACATGCACATGGTTTTCAAGGATGTGTGTTTCAGGCCTAAGGAGTATTACTTCACAAGTTCAAGTCCTGGCCGTCCTGGTAAAAAAAGTAATTTATTTTTAATTTTAAAATTATAATTATTATTTATTTATAATTATAATTTAATTTAATTATGCACTGAGGGGAGGAGCCGGACATCAGCTGTGAGCCGCGGGACACACCTCTAAAATCGGAGCAGTTCACGGAATGAGGCTGCATTGCTCTCTCCCTTTTTTCTCTTCTCTCTCTTCTCTCTCTCCTCTCTCCTCTCTCTCTCATCGCTCTTTCTCTCTTTTTCTCTCTTTTTTCCTCTCTCTCTCTTTTTCTCTCTCTCTTTCTCTTTCTCTTTTTCTCTTTTTCTCCCTCTCTCTTTTTCTCTCTCTTTTTCTCTCTCTCTCTTCTCTCTTTTTCTCTCTCTCTCTCTCTCTCTCTCTCTCTCTCTCTCTCTCCTCTTTGTAGCTGAATAATCCACTTCTGGAGTCTCAAGTGCAAAACAGAGGTCAAGATTACCAAATCTTCCGATGCTTTTCATTAGAGGCAGTGGCTCAATGGTTAGAGCTATTGCCTAAGGAGAATTAGTTTACGAGTTGCCGTCCCGGTAAAAGTTTTAATTCATTTTAAATTATAATTATTATAATTTAATTTAATTATGCACTGACGGGAGGAGCCGGACATCAGCTGTGAGCCGCGGGACACACCTCTAAAATTGGAGCAGTTCACGGAATGAGGCTGCATTGCTCTCTCCCCTCTCTCCTTTCTCTCCTCTCTCTTCTCTCTCTTCTCTCTCTCTTTCTCTTCTTTCTCTCTCTTCTCTCTCTTCTCCCTCTCTCTCCCTCTCTTCTCTCTCTCTTCTCTCCTTTTCTCTCTCTCCTCTCTTCTCTCTGTCTCTGTTCTCTCCCTCTCTCCCTCTCTTCTCTTTTCTCTCTCTTTTCTCTCTTTCAGACCTGGCGATGATCAGCTGATGCGGTCACCTGACTAAATCAACTGACACTATAAGTCGAGCGGTGAGGCCGGCTTTTTACCACCCGGCCGGCTAAACTATCAACTGCTGCTGTCGGACAGGAGTCTGCACAGAAGTGTGTAGTTTGTTTTTTGTTTTTTTTGCACTGATGCACCAGCTGATTGTATAAAACCCGTTTATACAATCAGCTGCTGTTTCATGTGATTCAGGCCCTTGAACCTGACACATCATCTGATCGCTTTGTCTTCCAGCAAACCGATCAGATGATATTGGATCCAGTTTGGATGGTGCGGGACCCTTGACCCAGGATTACTGCGGAGGGGTGTTCTTTATTTCAATAAAGATGGAGTCACTAATTGTGTTGTGTTTTATTTCTAATAAAAATATTTTTCTGTGTTGTGTTTTTTTTTTATCTGTACTAGAAATTCATGGTGGCCATGTCTAATATTGGCGTGACACCATGAATTTCGGGCTTAGGGCCAGTTGATAATATACAGCTAGCCCTAACCCTATTATTACCCAGCGAGCCACCCATCACGAGGGCAGCTGGAAGAGTTGGATACAGCACCAGATGATGGTGCTTCTATGAAAACGCCATTTACTGGGGCAGCTGTGGACTGCAATTCGCAGCAGGGGTGCCCAGAAAGCTTGGGCACCCTGCGCTGAAGATTCCAATACCCAGCTGCCTAGTTGTACCTGGCTGGACACAAAAATTGGGCTAAGCATACGTCATTTTGTTTTAAAAATTATTTCATGAAATTCATGAAATAATTAAAAAAAAGGGCTTCCCTATATTTTTGGTTCCCAGCCGGGTGCAAATAGGCAGCTGGGGGTTGGGGGCAGCCCGTAGCTGCCTGCTGTACCTGGTTAGCATACAAAAACATGGCAAAGCCCAAGTAAGTTTTTTTGGGGGTAAAACAACTCCTTCATACATTCCTGGATGGATAGTAAAACAGGTTTTTTGCCCAGCTCACCTGTGCAATGGAAGCCAGTAATCCTGGGCTGTGCACGGAGAAGGGTTTGGAGAGCCAGTCCATGTGCATAGAAAGTGGTTGAAGGATTTCACCAGCACAAAACTCCAGGCGTATTGTACTTTAAAATAAAAACTTCTTTATTTTCTTATCATTAAAAAGTCCATGCTACAATGGTAAGCCCATGTCAGAGAGGACGCGTTTCGAACATCCAGTTCTTATTCAGTCTCTAAACCATCTAGTCACAGAACTGTTTAAAAAGGGCTGAACCAAACATGTGATCAAATGCAAGGAGAGAGCAAGACAATACAAAAACATTAACCCATTAAGGTGAATCAATCCATATAGTGCCATGAACACTTATATACATACATAGTATCAAAGCAAGATTAATATGCAAACATCAATTCATTTCTTTTATTTAAACCCTTAGGGAATCTTGTACCCATTAAAAACATCCATTTTATTTCCCTCTGAAAAAGGATATCTTTCAAATTTCCACCTCTTCTAGGTAGTTTAATTTTTTCAATGGCATTGACTTTCATGCCTTTCAAATCACCTGCATGTGCGTCACGGAAATGTTGAGACACTCCTGATAATTTTCTCGTGGTAGCATTATTCACATCATAGATGTGTTCAGATATCCTTTTTCTGAGGGAACGACAAGTGCTGCCTATATATTGTAACTGACAAATGGTACAAGATATCAAATAAACCACATGGTCTGAACTGCAGTTTATAAGTGACATTATTTTATAAGTTTTTTTATCCGTAAATGAAGAAAAATCCTTTACATTTAACATATAACCACATAATCCACAAGATCTATGGCCGCATTTAAATGAACCTGTGCTAGGTAACCAATTACCGTCATTTTTTTCCTCTTTGTTGAAACTGCACCTGTTCATATGATCACTAGGTGATAACATGGATCCCAATGTAATGTTCCTTTTTTGAAACAAATTTAACTCCATTTTTTAAAATCTGGTATAATGTATCATCCGTAGTCAAGATGGGCAAATATTTTTTCACAATTTTAATTACATCATAATAGTTTTTACTGTATGTTGTTGAAAAGACAACTGACAAATTTTTTTGGGGATTATCTTTGATTTTGTTCATATCCAAATACTGTGACCTACTCGCTTTATTTGCCTTGGTTTTGGCTTTTTGGAGGTTTTTCATTTTATAGCCTCTTGCTAAAAACCTTTTTTCAATAATGTTACATTCCACCTCAAAACCACTTTGGGTGTTGCAACACCTGGATGGAGTATGCTGAGCCTTGTAGTTCTGCAGCTGCTGTCTGCTGTCTGTCTGTATGGAGGAGAGCAGACAGCAACTGCAGAACTACAAGGCTCAGCATGCTCAATTCACTAGTGTATGCAGGAGAGCAGACAGCAGCTGCAGAACGACAAGGCTCAGCATACTCCATCCAGGACTGCATGCAGGAGTTTTTTGCCCCCTAAAAAAATGACGTGGGCTTCGCCATATTTTTGTATGTTAGCCAGGTACCACAGGCAGGTACGGCTGCCCCCAACCCCCAGCTGCCTATTTGTACCCGGCTGGGAACTAAAAAAATTGGGATTCCCTTTTTTTAATTATTTCAAGAATTTCATGAAATAATTAAAAAAAAAAAAATCGACATGGGCTTCGCCCCATTTTTGTTTCCAGCCAGGTACAACTAGGCAGCTGCGGATTGGAATCCGCAGCACAGGTTGGCTCGAGCTTTCTGGGCCCCTCTGCTGTGAATTGCAGTCTGCAGCCGCCCCAGAAAATGGCGCTTTCATAGAAGCACCATCATCTGGCGTTGTATCCAACTCTTCCAGCGGCCCTGAAGCCGGGTGGCTTGGTGGGTAATAATGGGTTAATACTAGCTTTGTTTTACTAGCTAGTATTAAGCCAGAGATTCATATTGTCAGGCAAGTTTGACTGGGCCATTAAGAATCTCCAATAAAGGGTTAAAAAAAAGACACCACACAGAGAAAAAATACTTTAATAGAAATAAATATACAGACACACTTAGAGACTCCATGTTTATTATTCCCTCTCATCCCTCCACGAGCCTGGTCTTCTGTCTTCTTTCTCCTTCAACCCATGCAGCTCTGCTACACCAGACAGCACTGCATGGGAGGAAGACGCTGCTGCTCCCCGTGAAGTCTAATCACTCAGTGAGAGTGAGCAGAGGCTGCAGGCCGTAAGCGGTGATGTCCCCGCTGCCACCATTGCTAAAGTAATCTGACAGGTAGGTTACTATAGCAACGGTGCTCCGATCATGTGATTCCCGGTGCCGCAATTCACCGGCTGTGGCAGCCAGTCCTTGCATGTGGGCTGACTCATACAGGAACGGGGAAGCCGACCTTGTGCCAGAGCATCTCGCCGGTACACGGAGATCTACAAACGAGCACCGCGTACCGGAGAGATGCACTGACAGGACCTGGCATGACGTCTAGCCATGTGACCAGTCTGTAGCCAATGAGATAATACACACGTGACTGGTCACATGCTATTTTGACGTCACGGAAGGTCCTATCATCAGTGCTGGTTACCGGGAGGACGCAGCAATTATCGGAAGGAAAAGTGGCGGGAGACAGAGTGCAGGACCCGTCGCAGGGACCTGTAAGTGTAATGGCAATGTTTATTAACTGTATGTGTACATGTATAATGTGTTTTTATGTGTTTGTGTTTGCCTGCCATTGTTTTCAATGGGGTTCGAAGGAGTTCGTCGAACGTTCATTGAACGACATCAGATTACCCACACCCAGGCACATGTTTACATTCAGCTGCACATTTTGTATTTAGAACTCATGTCACGTAAATGCTGCCGAACCCCATATAGATGATAATGCTGAGACCAATTGGTCCTCCTCAGGTACCCCTGAAGAGTGCCCATCCTGAAATATACAGAACTGGGGATGATGACCATAGACACGATAAAAGGAGATATATTGTACCAGAAGATTCATTGCAGCAATAATGGAGGCAAATTCGATGAGAGGAAGGAACAAGGGCCATTCTTAATGATTATCAGAAATAAAACAATGCAAGTATTGCTCTACATTCTGATTCATGTGTTCTGTTTGCCAAGTAGACTGAGGGTGGAATACTGACAAATTAGATATCCCTAACAGAGAGCAGAAAGCTCTCCAAATTTTGGCAATAAACTAAGTTCCTCTATAAGAGACAATAGTACAGTGGACTCCATGGACTTTGAGAATCCCATGTTTAAACAGCTGGGCCTGGCATTAGGTATCGACAGTAAGGTGATAAAATGTGTCATCTTAGAAAACCTATCCGCTGCCACCAGAATGACCATATTACCAACAGAGGAAGGTAAATCTGTAATAAAGCCCATGGAAATGTCTGTCCATGATTAACTAGTAACACTAAAAGGTTGCAAACATCCCAAAGGATGAGAATGAGATTGCTTTTGAGGGTGCACAGATGGTACACGCAGACACATGGAATAACACATCCTTATGGCCTTTGGGCCACCAAAAACAATGAAATATGATAATGAGTACCTTAAACCCCAGAGTAACCAGGCAGGACAAAACCATGATGCTCTCCCAGAACCTTAAGACGAAGATTCAGGGGAAAAAACGACTGGAACCCCAGATGGCGCATTAGCTTAAGCCTTACCAAACTCAGACTCCACATCAATACTTAGTGCCGACACCACCACTCCCTTTTGTAGAATGGAGACGGGTTCCTCACAGGGCTCCCCTCCTGGAAAACTCATGGACAAAGTATCAGCTATAATATTTTTAGAACCAAGGCGATAAGTAACAAAGAAATTAAACCTATTTTAAACCAATGACCACATATATACATTCTGTTTGCTGATCTCCAGTGATTCCTGTCCATTCTAGGTGAGCTCTCCTGCCTCTGACACCTCACCTATTAGATACACCGCGTACCACCTTCATCACGTATTTATCCCATATACACCCATAATACGCGGTATATTACCTTTTTACATGTCTAGATTTATTCCCTCTTGATATTCTTGATGTTGTGATCCTATGATTCTCTGCTGTTCCCTCCTCAGGATTCACTTATGCATTTCATACTGTATTATGGTATTATGTCAACATTATCCGTATATTCATATTGATGGATTTCCTTTTGTTTTGTTTTATTGTATATAACACTACATCCAGTCTGGCCGACCTGAGGAAGGCCTCTTGGCCGAAATGTTGTTCCTGGCGGACCTTTTGTTTTGTACAGCACTTCTTCACTTTTTCACATTGAATAAAAGAAAAGGATTTGAAATCAAATTTCTTGTGTCCATCTTTTTCTCTTTGGGAAAGATACAGTGTGCCGGAGTTATTCCTTTCTGGAAAGCATACAAAGCACCCTGAGTCCATTTAGCGGAGTCTGTACTATTTTTAGTCATGTCAGCAAGTAGTCTTGCTTGGCAGAACAATTCTTAATAAACATAATAATAATTCGCAAGCTTTTAGGTTCTTAGGACGGTCTCATTTTAAAATAGCCTGTAATTTAGTGGGATCCATCCAAAAACCTGCAGCTGAAATAATGTAACCCAAAATTGGAGGTTCTTGAGCGGTGAACACACATTTTACTAGCTTAGCGTACAATTTATGAATTCTCAGAATTTATAATACTTGTCTGACATGTTCTAAATGAGTACCAAAATCCCGTAAATATATGACAATGTCATCAAGTTACATAATTACACATTTACCTAACAAATGAGAAAAACATGAATCACAAAATTCTGGAATACTGCAGGCACGTTGGTTTGACCGAATGGTATCACCAGATTTTCAAAGTGCCCCTCTGACGTATTAAATTACATTTTCCACTGATCCCTGTCTGGCCCAGATCATAATATAGGTCCCCAAGGTCAAGTTTAGAGAACCATTTAGCAATGGCAGGCAATCTGATTAAATAGGTCAGGAATGAGTGGCAGGGGATACTAGTCACAAATCCTTATCTGAATGAGCTCACAAAAGTCCAGGCACAGTGAAGTCCACCATTCTTCTTTTTAACAAAGAAGAAACCAGCAGCCACCGCAGATGAGGATGGCCTAATGTGCCCTTTAGGAAAACTATTCGTAATATACTCTTTGAGAGCTAATCTCTTAGGGCCTGACAACTTATACAGTATGCGCTTGGACAATTTTGCACCTGACCTCAACCTTATAGTGCAATCATAAGGTATGTGCAGCGGCAACACCTGACAACCCTTCTCAGAGATCACATCACCAAAATCTGAGAGAAGATCTGGAAGACTAGAGGTAACTGCTGACATACAGGTTCCTAGACAGTGTTTTTTTCCAATACATGCTCCATTTAAATATGTCTTGGGTTTTCCAGTCAACAGTGGGGTTATGGAATGCAAATGAGGAGAACCCTAATATAATTTGTGCCAGAAGGCCTTTAAGCACATAACAAGCTATGAGCTCTGAATAAGTACCCCTGTATGGAGTTTCAGTACCTTTACAGACTCAACATATGCATAGACTCATGTTGGAATCCCTGAATCCACCTGGGTCTAACAGTTTTACAACTAGCATTTTTCCTTGGGCATGGGGAAAAAGTGTTCCTTTTTGCTAGAGTAGAAACAAACTCCTCCCCGTTTAGGAGTTGAGGAGTTTCTCCCTCCCCTAATGGGACGTCCCTCCAAGCTTCATGGGCTTGGGCGGGGCCTTCGAAGTTCATGTTGATAGAGTAACCCCCTCCCAGAGAGTATGGAAACCGTGTCCAATACATATTACTAGAGACATGGCACACTATAGAGAAGGAGGAGTTTCATACATTACCAATGCTTCTTTTACCCTCTAGGACACATGATGAAAAAAATGGCTTTTGAGAGCAGTTGGACCAGAGCCGGAATTAAGCTCAATAATTCTCTGCAGGTCGATTCCCTTGTTGCAGTGAACGGATATTAGACTCAGATACAGATATTTTGCCTGGATCATCATAGATGAGCTCGAGTGCTGAGAAAAACATGTCCACTGACAAATAAATGGTGACTCAGGGGTAGAGAAAAATCCTCTGATGCTGGGTCCCTACTCAAGAGTGAGAGTACAATTCCCAATCACTGTGACTAATCACTAGGAGTGGGGATGTAGACATAACTACAATTTAAAATCTTTCCAGGTGGGGAGTTCAGAGGATTCAGCGACCAGAACAGGTTGGGCTGTACCGACCCCTTTAATTCAACCACTTGGATAGACAAGAATTGCAATTGCCTTGATAGCGCAGCAACTGTGTACATACTGGAATATATAGTAGTGCTACCTATAATGTCATGATGACTATGGGATAGCGGGGAAACAGGGCTCCTTAGCTGTCCCTGAAGCTAGTGGACCCTATGCTAATCTCAAGGATACTCCTGATGGTGGAGAGGCCTGAGCCTCCTTCCTGGCCCTTTTTCTAAAGATCTGCTTATCTATGCTAGTGTATACAGGGACAATTAGGCAGGGATTAGCAATATGCACCCAGAACTGCTCGTGGTACTGGGTGCATATTGGACCTGACAGGTTCCCTTTAATTGTCCTGCTATAATTGCCATTTTGCTTTGTTGTGCAGCCCCCTAGACTTTATCAGGGTGGCCAAAACCCCAACAGTAACATGTACTTCCCTCAGAAGTCTGTGTTCAGGGTCTGTGCATGAAGAGTAGCTTTCCAATATGGACCTCGAACTTTACAGTTTGGGTTTATCCATCAATAGCTATAACCTCTGACCAACACAAAATAGCTATGCAACTTGTAATTTTGATGATGCTGCAAATTTTTTTTTTAAGTATTATGAGTCCAAAGTTGATTTGAGTTGAATGAGCAGAACTTATTTTTTTATTTAACCCTCAGATGACACAAAAGCTACTTGAGGCAATGTCGACCCTTCATTTACCAGCAAATTTCTTGCTCGACTAAACATGGGAGCAGTTTCTAAGGGACTGTGCATTCTTTCACTTTGAATTCCACAAGGACATGTAGACTTTCCCAAATTGTATCCCAATGTTGCATTCCTCAGAGTTGTCTTCAATCTGAATAGCTGACATGCAATGCATGTCTTCAACAAACACAAATTCACAGTATCAAGTAATTGACAAACAGTAAGTCATGGACATACAATAAGTTATAGTTATGTCATAACTAGAAATAAGCCTGATGCTATCGCATCGGGAGTGCGATTAAATGAACATCTGTCTATGCTTAGTGGTGCTGACAGGCTCAGTGGACATGTGTCACACTGTTTGCGCTTTCCAATATATCTGTTCTATGTCATCCCTCTGCATTTGTGTATTGTATGTGTTGCGTCATTTGACCTCTTTCACCGCTGTGCACTATCTCTTCCTTGTTGTGTGCTGTATATTGGTATCTGCTGTTGTGTTTCTTGAGCTTTGTTCACTATGTGGTATCTCCCCTGTGTGCTGTGTGTGTTTACACTATATGAAATGTACAGGCGGGTATTTGGACCTGTTAGGAGAAGTGAGGAAGCTTTGTTGTGTGTAAAACCTGCACTTCAGTAAGTGGCACTCCTGAGTGACCTTAGGCAACCTTAGTGATGTTTGCGGGCTGACTCAGGAACTCTCGAGGTAGTCACGATGTCCTGCGAGATTTCATAAGTGAGAGCGGTGCCAGCAGTGAGGGTATCTGAGGTCAGACTCCAGGGCTTCCATGATCACTTTCTCCCAGCAACACCAACACCTCATTATACCTGGATGTGGTATGGGTAGCACAATGTTAGACTGGGAACAGAATTGTTCTTGCTCAGCCCACAATTTGGGTTCCGCCTGCACTGCTGTCCCTGGTTACCATGGCTGTGATGTGGGTGTGGCGCCCCTGACCTGGTCAGGCACCACTGAGTACTGCACCCATGCTGGGGACAGTACAATACAGGCAATCCAGAAGGCTGACCGAGGTGTGACTACACAGGTGCATAGTGATCAGGTCTCACACATGTACCTTTGAGAGGACCCCTGGGGATCCCAGGAGGGGGAAAAGCCTTCACCTCCACTGGAATAGTGGAGGGGGCCAAAAGCCTCCATCTCCTCTCAAGGGGTGTGGTAAGAGAGCTTGGTTGCTAGGTGGCGTAGGCAGGCACAAAGGGAAAAGAGGAAGGAGGAGGAGAAAACAGTCTGAAGCAGAGTGTGGAGGAGTGAGGAGCATGGAAGTGGAGCTCAGACAGGAGCAGCAGTGAAGGTCCCAGGAGTGAGCCGGTTCAGTGCAGAGTCCAGGGAGCTCAGAGAGGAGCAGACCTCGGGGCTGTTGCAGTCTGACAGCGTCCGCGCAGTGGCTACCGACGGGGGAGAACGGTCACCTAGGAGTGCTACCCGAAACCCATCTCCAGCTAGAGAGAGAGCACAGAGTGGGAAGTAAGGAGACTGCTAGGGAGAACCAGGCCCAAACGGGCGGCAGATCCCGGAGCGGGGATAGATCCACCTTTCCCTGCTAAACCTGCCGGTGTGGGGCCCTCAAAGCCCACACCACAACACCTAAAAGCCGCAGCCACGTAGCCACAGTTAGGGCCCATAGTTCACAGGAGGCAAGAGGCTGGAGTGATCTGGCCCAGGCAACAAGCAAACGGCAATCGAAGGGGAGAGAGGCTTCAGCAACTTCCCTGGGTGACCCCCATAGGGACTAAAAGTCGGGGTTACCCCAAACCACCAAGGGCTAAGGAAGGCGAGTTGGTAGTCACCATCAGAAGTCAGCCTGAAGGATACCTGGTTCCAGCCTGGTTCATCCCAGCTACGCCCGGGTTACTCACCCTGCCATCTGAAGTGAGTAAAACCCCTGAAAGACATTCTGCGTGTGTGGAGTTATTCTGCGCCTTGTGGTACTACGCACCTACACAGGGTCCTGGGGCTTGCCTCACTCTCAGGAGGCTATTCCAACTAACTGCACTCACCATCAGCCCCAGGCGTCCCTCAACCTGCAGTGGCGGTCCCCACTGACCGCAATACTGAGAGTGGCGTCACGACAAACAGAAGATTTCCTACCGGTGACAAGATCCAGACTGACAGCGGAGTCCCTGAAGGTAATGCACCGACACAGCGTACCCGGGGCCCGACATCTGGCGTCACGAACAGGATAAGGACTAGACCTGTTCAGACAGGTGACCATGTGCCTGGGCGGTCCGCTTGAAAAATTGGAAGCGCCGCCATATTGCCACCATGAAAAGCGCGCTGAAAAACAACAGCAGCCCGCGCTGGGAGAAGTTACCGCCCACGAAGAGGTGTGGCTACCCAGAGATCCCCTGCAGAGTTCTGACCTCGCTTGTGAAGAGAGCGGAAGCGTCCAGAGACGGCGGAACGGAAAAGAAGCCAGCAGCTTGTTGTTAGAGAAAATGGCGTCTGAATGCAGAGACCCAGAGCCAGGCTCCGCTGCCTGGTGGTGTCGGGAGCTCGCCGAGTTCTGCGATCAACTGGAGGCCAGGGTCGGAAGGCTGATCAGAGAGGGACGTGCGGAGTTCCTGGGAATGACCGCGGCGGTTCAGGCCTATGAAGAGAGAGCCGCGCGCCGAGTGCCAGACCAGGCGGTGACGACTCAGACCCCGATGCTGCCACCGATGGGTGAGTCCAGTGATGCCCCTGCCAGCGCGAGTGCCCCGACCCCTGCTGTCACGTCCGCGGTCCCTGAAGAGGCGTCCGGCGCGGCGACGCTGAAGCAGGCCGCAGCCACGCCAGGTGCAGCCCGCCAAGCTCAGGCCGCCGCAGCGATGCCCTGCTCGGCCCACCAAGACCCGGTCCCTGCAGCAACGCCCAGTCCGGCCCGCAGAGAACCGGCTGCCACCGCGACCCTCATCCATGCCGCGGGTGTGACGCTGACCCAGGCCGCCGCCATGCTAGGCCCGGCCCGCCGAGACCCCACCGCAGCAGCAACGCTCGTCCGCGCCGCAAGTGAGGTGCTGAACCAGGCCGCAGCCACGCCAGGTGCGGCCCGCCAAGCTCCGATCGCTGCAGCGACGCCCAGCCCAGTCTGCACCGATCCCATCGCGACAGCGACGCCGATCCAGGCCGCCGCCATGCCAGGCGCGGCCCGCCAAGACCAGGCCGCCGCCATGCCAGGCGCGGCCCGCCAAGACCAGGCCGCCGCCATGCCAGGCGCGGCCCGCCAAGACCAGGCCGCCGCCATGCCAGGCGCGGCCCGCCAAGACAAGATTGCATCACCATTTCCCCCGGCCTGCAAGGCCAGAGCAGCCACCGCTCCCCAGCCCAAGGAGGTCCCTGCAAGGAAGTCCCTGATAGGTGAAGACTCCGCATACTGGCAGCTGAAGGCTGACCTGGAGGCCAAGTTCCCACAGGAGATGGTGGACCGGTATCTACTCCCTCCGCACACCCCCAAGAGGATTCCGGCAACCCCTGCAGCAACTACGCCAAAGAGTCCCCCGCCTGGGCCTGCTGAAGAAAGTCCATCCCCAGCACTGCCACCAAAGGAGTGCTCAGAAGAACTAAGGGGGAGGGGAGGCCAGGAAGCTGAGGAGCTGACTCAGGAGCCACCAGCAGTGGATCCATGCCCAGAGCCGGAGATGTTGCCCTATTCCCGCTGGGATGAAGAAGACCTGACACCGTCTGCTGAAGAAGATCTGCCCAAAAGCCTCACCTGGGAGCTTGTAAGCTGTACCTCGCAGAATCCAGTCCGCAAGACACGGCGCCGTAGCAGAACCCAGTCTTTCCCTGCACCACAGTCTCCAGAGCAGAGAGATGAAATAACGGCCAGAGACCTACAGGAGAAACGGTTCCTGAGAAGAGCCAAAGCCCAGGTCAGAGGACCCCTTTGTAGAGGAGTAGTGGAAGATTTCAGCCTGAAGTCAGGATACGGATTCATCGTTGCACCTGGTATAAAGGAAGGTATCTTCGTCAATAGAAGAGACGTGAGAGCTCATTTGCCCAGAGGACACCCTGGCAGAAACTTAAAGATGGGAGATTCAGTGCAATTTACAATGCATCAAGGAGAAAGAGGGTGGTATGCGCTCGATGTAGCACCATGTACCAGCAAACCCCACAGCCATCCCATGCTACAAGATAAAGAAACAGACACCGGAAAAGAAACAGATGAAGACAGAGAAAGAAAAGACAAGGAACCTACTGATGAGACTACCACTGATGACGACAGAGAGCGAGAAAGCAGCAGGTGCCGCAGCCCTACAGGCCCAAGCCCTGGTGAGGAGGAATCCATGTAAATAACATAAGAAATACAGCAAGTTACCAGTTTTGAAGTTTTTGCAACGTTTTAAAGTTTAAGTATGTGCCCACATAAACTAATGTGAGAAATGAACCTTAAGGCTATGAACTGGCTATAGCCACAAACTCTCGCAGTGTAAATAGTTACACCAGAGGCACCACCACCAGAGCCAGCCTGTTTAGGGGCTTGGCTCGTCTGCAACCAGGGAGCACGTCCGTATATAGGGCCTTGGCTCACCTGCAACCAGAGAGCATGCCTGTTTATGGGGCCTGGCTCTCCACCACCAAGAGGGTACCTGGTCAGCACCAACTGTGGAGGCCGCCTCTACATCCTGCCAGAAGAGGCTGAAGGCGCGGCTCCACCAGGCCAGGTATGCCCTGAAGACCACCAGCCCATGAAAGCCGCCTCTACATCCTGCCAGAAGTGGCTGAAGGCGCGACCAACGTGAAAGGGTTTTGGGTGGGTTAACGGACTTGTGGGTGGAGGGTGGTGATGTATGGTACCTGGTGGTTTTAAATGTTTTACATGTTTTAATGTTTTATGCATTTTAAAATGTTGTCTTGCAGCCCGAGGACGTGCTGGTGATAACTAAGGGGGAATGTGGCGCCCCTGACCTGGTCAGGCACCACTGAGTACTGCACCCATGCTGGGGACAGTACAATACAGGCAATCCAGAAGGCTGACCGAGGTGTGACTACACAGGTGCATAGTGATCAGGTCTCACACATGTACCTTTGAGAGGACCCCTGGGGATCCCAGGAGGGGGAAAAGCCTTCACCTCCACTGGAATAGTGGAGGGGGCCAAAAGCCTCCATCTCCTCTCAAGGGGTGTGGTAAGAGAGCTTGGTTGCTAGGTGGCGTAGGCAGGCACAAAGGGAAAAGAGGAAGGAGGAGGAGAAAACAGTCTGAAGCAGAGTGTGGAGGAGTGAGGAGCATGGAAGTGGAGCTCAGACAGGAGCAGCAGTGAAGGTCCCAGGAGTGAGCCGGTTCAGTGCAGAGTCCAGGGAGCTCAGAGAGGAGCAGACCTCGGGGCTGTTGCAGTCTGACAGCGTCCGCGCAGTGGCTACCGACGGGGGAGAACGGTCACCTAGGAGTGCTACCCGAAACCCATCTCCAGCTAGAGAGAGAGCACAGAGTGGGAAGTAAGGAGACTGCTAGGGAGAACCAGGCCCAAACGGGCGGCAGATCCCGGAGCGGGGATAGATCCACCTTTCCCTGCTAAACCTGCCGGTGTGGGGCCCTCAAAGCCCACACCACAACACCTAAAAGCCGCAGCCACGTAGCCACAGTTAGGGCCCATAGTTCACAGGAGGCAAGCAGCTGGAGTGATCTGGCCCAGGCAACAAGCAAACGGCAATCGAAGGGGAGAGAGGCTTCAGCAACTTCCCTGGGTGACCCCCATAGGGACTAAAAGTCGGGGTTACCCCAAACCACCAAGGGCTAAGGAAGGCGAGTTGGTAGTCACCATCAGAAGTCAGCCTGAAGGATACCTGGTTCCAGCCTGGTTCATCCCAGCTACGCCCGGGTTACTCACCCTGCCATCTGAAGTGAGTAAAACCCCTGAAAGACATTCTGCGTGTGTGGAGTTATTCTGCGCCTTGTGGTACTACGCACCTACACAGGGTCCTGGGGCTTGCCTCACTCTCAGGAGGCTATTCCAACTAACTGCACTCACCATCAGCCCCAGGCGTCCCTCAACCTGCAGTGGCGGTCCCCACTGACCGCAATACTGAGAGTGGCGTCACGACAAACAGAAGATTTCCTACCGGTGACAAGATCCAGACTGACAGCGGAGTCCCTGAAGGTAATGCACCGACACAGCGTACCCGGGGCCCGACATCGGCGCAAACTGCGGTTACGCAACTGACAGTGCCGCAGTTCATTGTTGGATACGGTTACATCCACAACTGGCAATTATGTATGTAGATTGAATGGCTACAAAGGTTAGGACAGTTGGACAGTTATCAGACATGTCATGAAAAAGCTGGGTCATTGACTTAGAATTAGGACGTTCATAACCCAAATAGATCTGTTTGCTTCTTGTTTCCTGTGCATTTATATGTGACATTCTTCGTTGGCATGTGCTATTGTAGAGGTGTTCGAGTCCCTATGCTGTTTCATGCTATATGTTGTCTACCTGTACTGCGAAAGATGGTTTATACTAAATGTATTATATGCTGTTGATTGTAATAAATGTGTGTTTACATGTAAATGCTGCTAGTGGAATGTAGGATTTCAGTGCAGCAGAGCCGAAGCCATTTGCCAGTGGGTGCCACCTAGCAGGTGGGCTGGAGCAGCGGTAGAATAGATATCAGATAGGATAGGGTTAAGTCGAGGTAGAGAAGAAGTGACAAATTGCAAGTGGGTTTGCTTGTAGTGCAGGCCTGGTGTGGTGCCAGTTCTGAATAAGGTTTGAGTAAGAGAAGATAAAGATATGGCAATGGTGTCAGGGCCAGTCAGGGAACCCTGAGGTAACCTCATGAGGCTCGGAGCCTACGGCTCACCCCGGTGGCCTTAGAGAGTCATGTGACCAGAGAAGCCATCAGGGCTAATAAGCATACTACGGTGTATGGAAAGGGGGAAATGGAGACACAGTCTCAGCAGCTTGAGGAAGAGTTCCAAAATAGCAGGGGACAGGTTGAGAAAGAGTACCCCAGAAACAGTAAATCAGAACCATGAGGCGCTAGGCCATGACTGTCATAATGGTGTGAAGAATAAACTGAACAATTTTGGTTTTAAGGGAACTCTGTTGTTGTGTGGGTTACTATTTTGTCTACGATGAGGGCCAGCAGTGGGGTGATGGGCACCAGCCTGAAGAAACTAGTAAGAAACAAGCAAGTGTCATGCAACCTACCTGAAGTTACACCAGTACACGGATTCTCGTTGGTGAAATAGCGAGGCACCCGTATGGCTGGGCATACATGCCTTGCTTCACTATTATAGCTGACATTTCTTAAAGTGCTTTGGAGTCCTCTGAGTATTGATTTGTCCTGGTTGTACATACAGTAGGTAACTAAACGATCTATACTAACCACAAAACCTGACATTATTCTATCTTTAATGTTTATAGCTCATTACAGTGGTAAATAAAAATGAACAAAAAAAGTATACAATATAACTGGAAGGCTGTCATGCTGTATTTCTGAAAGTCTTTAAGGTTATGCCATTATCAAGGAAAAATTATCATATACAAATATTTCCTGCTAATCCCAAATAAAATCCCAGGAGGGTTATATGTAGCAGTGGAAAATAGAGAAGAAAAAGTCACAGATACTATTGTCCCCCAAAGCTAAGTGTAATGATGTATTGATAGGATTTTTATGAGAAATATTTTAAAAAGTTGAAGTGCAAAGAGTTCCGGTACATTAAGGAAACATAGTACGTTATTATTTATCACTGTTTATGTCTTCAGAGAGTTTTTCATGCCTACACATCTAATGTTGTGTTTTTGAGCAAACATCAAGAAGGATTATAGAAAGACAAGCTAATTTGCTATAGGCATTTTTAATACTTGCTTATGTTAATTCATATTTTATGGAAATAAAGCTAGCTTAGAATAATAGATTATGGAACACGAAAAGTAGTTCTTTGAAAAACACTACACAGAGACTTAAGATAATTATGCTTCCTTAATTAGAATGTAACAATATTTTCAATGTATTGTACGGCTGCTTGAAGTAGTCCCTTTACAAACTGGATTGTAATAATAACATAAACATTCCAAAATTTAACATTATGAGCATAAATGGAATATTGAAGTATTTTTAATTAAGAAAAGAGTGATTAATTACTGTCAGTCATCAAAGCTTGTAAAAGGGAACCTTTTTGCCTGAAAATGCAGCTTTCTGCGAGCCGCTGGCTTTCAGTCATGAGGGTATGCACACAGTGGCTACATTCACCACTATCAGCACTGCTCATTATACAATGAGCAGTGGCTGAAAGCATGTCCCGGCACTTTGATTGGCAGTTGTCTCTGCAGCGCAAATGTGCAGAGCGAGCTGTCAGTCAAAGTATGACTGAAAGACGTTGGAGAAAATAAGACAAACTTTCAGTAACGTAGCCATATAGCATTGTAAGACTATTTACCTTCACGTTAACTCCATATCTGCAGGCAACAAGCATTTTTCTGATGTGATGGTTTCCCTCTTTCCTAGCTTTGTAATTCACAATGTCGCATTCTTTCAACATGCTAATATTCTTTTTTCTCAAATTTGGTAGAACACACGGGGAGAAATCTATCATCCTCTGTATTCTAGAATATCAGTGTAGCTAAATTTACACCATTTGTTGCAAGTGGTATTTGCACAGAATATAGCAACTTTCTATCTTCTTTTGCAAATTTTTATAAAGTGGATATGGCATATCAAAAGGGATGTGGCTCACCACTGTGTGTCAAATTTACCATAATGCATGACAGAACACTTGCATATGTTGTAGCGGCAATCAATGCCAGCTAATGGCTAGGATATACTTCATACATAGCCCAAAGATGACTTCAGAGAGCAGCACTACCATGTAGAGTGTGGGGGAGGTGGAGTGTGCTCACAGATTCCCTGTACTAAATTTGGTGCACCTTATTTCAGCAGGCTATAGGTGCACAGGGACGCAGCAGCTCACCACCTTCTAGACTCCTGTTGTAGGTAACTATGGACTATGGTATATCTACCTTTCTTGGAATTTTTCTACATAATTATCATGACTATATGATACATACTGTACATATATATTTATGTTCATTATTTTTTAGACACACTTGTGTCTTTCTTGAATTGTCATATTATGTGAATAGGATACATTTTAGACACACTAGTGCCCTCTCTCACCTAAGTGTTATGTATAATCAGTTGTTAAAGACCTATTGGAGGGCACCACCTATGGGGAATATTTAACCCATAAATTAAACAAAAGGCCAGGGATCACCTTAACACACCCATAAATATATATACAGAGGAAGAGAAGTGGTGTTCAAAAAGGAGGGCTACACCTATATCAAAGTACAAAAACAGTCACATTAGCCATACAATCATGGACGTAGGAAGATATGACTGATATATTCCTACTTCCCTGATTTTATGGCTAATCCCACTTGGTAAACCGAGCTTTGCTGGTAGCTCTATATGGCTTTTAGGGATCTTCTTACACTATATATTGCATTGCATATTGGGTAACTTAATTTTGTAATTGTATTTTGCAAGTTTATGTAAAAATCTCCATCTATTACTATCTGTCTGGGTATATTTGATTGATTATAACTTAGTTACACTTACCAACTTGCATCATCTGTATTCAATTTAGATCCCATTTGGAAGAAAAAAAGTAGTTGTTTTTTTTTGTTATATTTATTGTATGGGGTTTATATTAACAGAGAGAAGCCTGTTATATTAGAGCACCAATTATCTGTTGGAATACAGCTGTATGGGAAGGAGGAGATATTTTTGTACCCTATAGGGACAAAATTATGTATATGGGGCTGTTGTGCCTTTTTTAAGTGTTTTTAAAATGTGATCTTTCTTGTCCTAATTGTAATAAAGACTGTATTTGTACTTTGATATAGGTGTATCCCTCCTTTTTGCACACCACTTCTCTTCCTCTGTGTATAATCAGTTGTTCACACACGTCTGTGGCATTATTTAGTACCATATGCCTCAGCTATACAGTTAGGTCCAGAAATATTTGGACAGTGACACAATTTTCGCGACTTGGGCTCTGCATGCCACCACATTGGATTTGAAATTAAATCTCTACAACAGAATTCAAGTGCAGATTGTAACGTTTAATTTGAAGGTTTGAACAAAAATATCTGATAGAAATTGTAGGAATTGTACACATTTCTTTACAAACACTCCACATTTTAGGAGGTCAAATGTAATTGGACAAATAAACCAAACCCAAACAAAATATTTTTATTTTCAATATTTTGTTGCGAATCCTTTGGAGGCAATCACTGCCTTAAGTCTGAAACCCATGGACATCACCAATCGCTGGGTTTCCTCCTTCTTAATGCTTTGCCAGGCCTTTACAGCCGCAGCCTTCAGGTCTTGCTTGTTTGTGGGTCTTTCCGTCTTAAGTCTGGATTTGAGCAAGTGAAATGCATGCTCAATTGGGTTAAGATCTGGTGATTGACTTGGCCATTGCAGAATGTTCCACTTTTTTGCACTCATGAACTCCTGGGTAGCTTTGGCTGTATGCTTGGGGTCATTGTCCATCTGTACTATGAAGCGCCGTCCGATCAACTTTGCGGCATTTGGCTGAATCTGGGCTGAAAGTATATCCCGGGACACTTCAGAATTCATCCGGCTACTCTTGTCTGCTGTTATGTCATCAATAAACACAAGTGACCCAGTGCTATTGAAAGCCATGCATGCCCATGCCATCACGTTGCCTCCACCATGTTTTACAGAGGATGTGGTGTGCCTTGGATCATGTGCCGTTCCCTTTCTTCTCCAAACTTTTTTCTTCCCATCATTCTGGTACAGGTTGATCTTTGTCTCATCTGTCCATAGAATACTTTTCCAGAACTGAGCTGGCTTCATGAGGTGTTTTTCAGCAAATTTAACTCTGGCCTGTCTATTTTTGGAATTGATGAATGGTTTGCATCTAGATATGAACCCTTTGTATTTACTTTCATGGAGTCTTCTCTTTACTGTTGACTTAGAGACAGATACACCTACTTCACTGAGAGTGTTCTGGACTTCAGTTGATGTTGTGAACGGGTTCTTCTTCACCAAAGAAAGTATGCGGCGATCATCCACCACTGTTGTCATCCGTGGACGCCCAGGCCTTTTTGAGTTCCCAAGCTCACCAGTCAATTCCTTTTTTCTCAGAATGTACCCGACTGTTGATTTTGCTACTCCAAGCATGTCTGCTATCTCTCTGATGGATTTTTTCTTTTTTTTCAGCCTCAGGATGTTCTGCTTCACCTCAATTGAGAGTTCCTTAGACCCCATGTTGTCTGGTCACAGCAACAGCTTCCAAATGCAAAACCACACACCTGTAATCAACCCTAGACCTTTTAACTATTTAATTGATTACAGGTTAACGAGGGAGACGCCTTCAGAGTTAATTGCAGCCCTTAGAGTCCCTTGTCCAATTACTTTTGGTCCCTTGAAAAAGAGGAGGCTATGCATTACAGAGCTATGATTCCTAAACCCTTTCTCCGATTTGGATGTGAAAACTCTCATATTGCAGCTGGGAGTGTGCACTTTCAGCCCATATTATATATATAATTGTATTTTTGAACATGTTTTTGTAAACAGCTAAAATAACAAAACTTGTGTCACTGTCCAAATATTTCTGGACCTAACTGTATATATTTTTTGAGACAAACATTTTGCACATATTATTCTGTCATCGGTTTATTGTACATTTGCCATATTTATTGAGGGTGTCTCTTAGGTGTTCCCAATTATTACCATCCACCCCGTGGGGTGTTCCATCTGTGACATATTTATGTATGTTTTTAAATATATAATTATTTTTTATTCTAATAAAGGTTTATATCATATGCGGTTACATATCCCTTTGGTTGTCATGTGTTGTGGTATTGGTGTTGTGAGCAGGCTATAGGTTCAAGACTGGTGTCTCTATGCTCAGTCTTCTTAAATTAGTGCTTACCGGTCCACAACGTGTGCCACTATACAGAGTTAAGGCTCTAGTCTAGGGTATTATGGGCCCATAAGTTTTCATACTGTTGTCAGACAACATATCCTCCACATAAAATTCTGATTTTAGAGTCGATAACTTATCCACCATTGTTATAATATGACATGTGTTTTAAAATAGTGTAGTTCTTTTTCATAAAATTTTGGATGAATATTTGATAAAAACAAACATGCATACCTATACATGTATCTGAAATTATGGGGAAGCACATTGTTGGTCTGTAGCAGTCCATAGCTGCTTTATTAAAGGAGTATATGGGAGGAGCAAAAATTGTGATGTAACAGAATTTGTTAAAACAATTTATATTGTATTGAATAAGTATTAAAAGCTCAAATGCTTTTTTTTCCAGTTTCTGCCATCTTACCTGAGGACTAGAAGCCATTTATTTGTCTCAGTCTCAACAAAGGAGAAAACAGATCCTGTGCCAATATGTCACAATACCATGCAAGTGTACCGCCCCGTGCTCGGCAGCCGAGCCGCTCGGATCCGGACCTTCAGTGGGTGGCTCGAGGGTCTCCGGACCCGGGGGGGTCCTTTGGTCTCTTCGATCAAAAGGGGGTTTGTGATTTGGGGACGTGGATGTACGGCCGGAGCCGTGTTAAGTTCATGACCCCACCCACGGGATGTGGTGAAGGTGGACACCGCTGCAGTTACGGGGTCCCCGGGGGAGATGGTGCTCAGCAAGTTGTTAACCCCTCCATGGTTAGGGATGGTGGCCCCTGGACCCGTTGGGGGTGTTTTGCGGTGCAGGGAGATGGGCGGCCGGAGGGCACTGATGTACTCACTATTAGTAAACACACGAGTCTCTGGTAAACCAAGGTGATGGTGGTCGGTGCCCGCTGCCGGCCGCAGTCTGGACCCCCACCCGGTTGGTGGTCTCCGTTTTTCTCATGCACCTGTTTGTGATGGTACACTACCTGCGCTGCAACTTCAGGAGTCCGCTCCCGGCTTGTGTTTGCCTGAGGAGCCCTTTGCCCGCATTCGCTGGCCCGTAGGATCTCTGAGCCGTGGCGGTGGCTTCTATCCCCCTCGTTGGGCTGTTGCCTTCAGTCGGGACTTTGGGTGTGACAGGACTAGAGTTGAGCGCGGTTCGTGGTTCTCCAGTTCGAGGTTCGAGTGATTTTGGGGGCTGTTCTAGATAGAACTATAAGTCGAGCTTTTTGCTAAAAGCTCGATAGTTCTAGTTACGTTCGAGAACGGTTCTAGCAGCAACAAGCCAAGCTAATTAGTAGCTGGCTTTTCGCTGTAATAGTGTAAGTCACTCTGTGACTCACACTGTCATAAAATTTCAGCGTATAGTGTGCGGGGACTGCTGCTGGGATAATGGCGATTGCCATTTTTTTTTTTTATGTCTTCCTTCCCTAAGCGCAAGTGTAGTGGGGCAGAACAGCATGTCAGCCAATTCCAGACACACACACAGCTAAGTGGTCTTTTTGCCAGAGAAGCAATGGCATGTGTGATAGGATGTCCATGTCACATGTCCCTGCATTATAAATACGGGAATCTGCCCGTCTAGACGCCATTATCTGCTTTATGCGTCTGGGTGTCAGTCACCGCTGGTGCAGCTCCTGTCTCCGATACTGCTGTGTACGCTCTACACACAGCGCTATACAGAATAGGGATAGAGGTTTCTTTCAGCCCTTGTAAGGGCTAATTAAAGCAGGCTCAGAGCCATAGGTGACAGTCAGGTCCGTGGAAACAGATTTTAACAGCTACAAATAACAGCGTCTGTGTAGCTAAGCTCAGGGACTTCCTCGATGCATTTCACCATTAGGAGGGATAGAAAGTGAGGCTTCCTTTCCTTTACACTGACCCACAACCCGGCCACTGTACCCTCCTGCACTTTGCACACTCAAGCTCATTGTTACTAAGCCATTATACTAGCAAACACTGAGGAAACTTAGTGACATCCTAAAAGTGGCGCTGTTGGACTTCATTAGTGTCCCACTGGTGCAAAGATATTGTGAATTGCACACTCAAGCTCATTGTTACAAAGCCATTATAATAGCAAACACTGAGGAAACTTAGTGGCATCCTAAAAGTGGCTGTTGGACTTCATTAGTGTCCCACTGGTGCAAAGCTATTTGCAGCACCTCTGCATTGCACACTCAAGCTCACTGTTACAAAGCCATTATACTAGCAAACACTGAGGAAACTTAGTGGCATACTAAAAGTGGCTGTTGGACTTCATTAGTGTCCCACTGGTGCAAAGATATTTGCAGCACCTCTGCATTGCACACTCAAACTCATTTTTACTAAGCTATTAGAATAGCAAACTGTGCTGCCAGTTTAAGGGCCATAGTTGCATTGTCCGGGATAGTTATTGTTGTTTATTCTGCTGTCAATAAAGGTAGACCAACACTGCAATCTACACCACCTCTCACTCAATTTTTGCTAACACATTTTAAGTGCACAATCTTGTCGCAATATAAATGAGTGGTAAAATGACAGATGCTGGTGGAAAAAGGAACAGGTGTGTTGGAAAAGGAAAAAAAGGGTTTGTGTCCGTGGGGAAGGTGGCAAAGCTCCATTAACATCTGCTGAAGACAGGCCATCTTCCAGCAAAAGTAAAATGTCTACTACTTTCTGTGGAAAATCAGATGTGCTCTCTTTTTTATGAACACAAACAACTGGAACAATAGGTAGATGATGGCCAAAAAAAGAAAATGCTTGAATGGATCTCAAGTGGTCCAACAAGTACCCTCTCCGCCACCTCAACTACTGCATCCAATAAACACCACTCCTATGAGTTGTCATCCCAATCACACATGCTTTCTCTCAGCTCTCAAGTCGCCATCCGCCCTGCACAGTATGGTGGAACTGAGATGGCTGAGTCTGCAGAGCTGTTCAGTCATACTATTGCCTTGGAATCATAGGTCGGCTCCCAAGCTACAGTGAGTACAGACCAGGAAATGGTCTGCAGTGATGCCCAGAACCTTCGTGACTCAGATTCAGGCCGTGATGACCAAGTTTCTGAGCATAATGTTGACCCTTATTCACAAACTGAAACACCTGTTGTAATAGACAATGAGGAACATACTGATGACGATGAGACGCAGATACCAGATTGGGATCACAACTTAAATATTTGTTCAGGGCAGGAAGAGGCTCGGTCTGAGGTGGAGGGGAGTGCAAACACAATGCTTGATGAGGAACTTCTAGATCCCACCTACTGTCAACCCACAGTCAGGCACTCGAGGAGGTCAACAGAGGCGTTGGAGGATGCTACTGACGACGAAGTTACCTTGCGCCTTCCTAGACAGAGTCGGAGTACTGGTAGCACGTCTACAACTGCATCCTCAGCCACGACTCTGCCTCTGAGCACTAGTAGGGGTGGCTCAGCAGGTTGCAAGCCCTCTAAGCCTTGCCTAGCCTGGTTCTTTTTTTACCTTGCAAAGGATCGCCCAAATCATGTGATCTGTAAAATTTGTCGGGAATCTGTTAGTAGAGGCAAAAACCTCAGCAGTTTGACAACTTCTTCCATGAATCGTCACATGAATAAATATCATATGTCCCAGTGGGAAGCTCACCGTGCTGCAATGCGGCCTAGCGGAGCAGACCATCCACCGCCTGCCCCTTCCAGTGCATCAGCGCACTCTTCATCTTCTAGGACTGTGGGGACAGCTGTCACACCTGGTTTTCCACGCACAACTTTCACCACTTTAATCGCTACAGGCAGTTTGCTTGGTAGGTCGTCAGTTGGTTTGGAATGGGAAACAAGTGCGTGTGTACAGCTCTCTCAGACATCGATAGCATCAACATTGGATGAAGGCAACATCATGTCTACGCCTGCACTTTCCTCACAAACCTGCATTTTTTCAGGGACACACTACTCACCACCATCTACACACAGCAGCCAGATCTCTGTCCCTCAGATGTGGACAAATAAAAGGCCATTTTCTGCGACCCATGACAAAGCTAAGAGGTTGACTTTATCCCTCTGTAAGCTCTTGGCTACTGGAATGCTGCCTTTCCGGCAGGTGGACACACAGGATTTTAGAGACCTTATGTCTGTCGCTGTGCCCCAGTACCAGATGCCCAGTCGCCACTACTTCTCTAAGAAAGGTGGCCTGCGCTACACCAGCATGTCACACACAACATCACCGCTTCCTTGAGAAACTCTGTGTGTGAACGGGTGCATTTCACCACCGATACTTGGACCAGTAAGCATGGACAGGGACGTTACATGTCGCTGACTGGGCACTGGGTAACTATGGTGATAGATGGTGAAGGGTCTGCTGCACAAGTCTTGCCGTCCCCACGACTTGTGTGTCAGTCCTCTGTCTGTTCAAGTTCCTCCACAGCTTCTGCCTCCTCAACCTCGTTTGGGTCCTCCACCTCCACCCCAAGCCTGCCTGGTCAGGCCACCAGCGTTGGAACTGCACAGCTGGAATCACGCACCCCTCATTACTATGCTGGCAGCAGAGCACAATGGCATCAGGCAGTCTTTGTCTTGAAATGTCTTGGAACTAAGAGTCACACAGCGGCTGAGTTGTGGGCAGCTCTGGAGACTGAGCTTGGTAAATGGTTGTCTCCACTCAACCTGCAGCCTGGTAAGGCTGTGTGCGACAATGCTGCAAACCTGGGTGCGGCCCTTCACCTGGGCAAGGTGACACACGTGCCTTGTATGGCTCACGTGTTGAACCTTGTTGTCCAGCAATTTTTAACACACTATCCCGGCCTAGATGGCCTTCTGAACAGGGCACGAAAACTGTCTGCTCACTTCCGCCGCTCAAGCGCCGCAGTTGAGCGACTTGCATCGCTACAGAAGTATTTCGGCCTGCCGGTTCATCACCTGAAATGCGATGTGCCGACACGCTGGAATTCGACTCTCCACATGTTACAGCGACTGTGGCAGCACCGTCGAGCCCTGGTGCAATACGTCATGACATATTGCCTGGGCCAACAAGATGCAGAGGTGGGGCAGATACCCCTGATGGAGTGGTCTCAGATCAAGGACCTATGCACCCTTCTGCACAGTTTCGACATGGCGATGAATATGTTTAGCGCTGACAATGCCATTATCAGCATGACAATTCCAGTCATTTACATGCTGGAGCACACGCTAAACACTATTTGTAGTCAGGGGGTGGGACAACAGGAAGGGGAGGAACTACAGGAGGATTCATATGCGCAAGACACAACAACATCACCAAGGTCCAGACGTTCATCATCACCAAGTCGGCAGGCATGGGACCATGGGGGACAGGGATAAACAAGGGCGCATGGTAGCAGGCGAAATGTTGAGGAAGGTGCAGGAGAACATGAAGAAATGGAGGACGATTTGTCCATGGACATGGAAGACTCAGCGGATGAGGGAGACCTTGGTCAAATTTCAGTTGAAAGAGTTTGGGGGGAGATGTCAGAGGAAGAAAGAACGGTTAGCACCTCTATGCCACAAACATAGCGTGGACTTGGTCCGCATGGCTGCGCAAGACACATGAGCGCCTTCTTGCTGCACTACCTCCAACATGACCCTCGTATTGTCAAAATTAGAAGTGATGATGACTACTGGATTGCCACAGTATTAGATTTCCGGTACAAGTCCAAATTTTGTGACATAATTCCAGCCATAGAAAGGGACGCACGTATGCAGGAGTATCAGCAGAAGCTGTTACTCGATCTTAGCTCGGCTTTTCCACCAAACAACCGTTGTGCACGGAGTGAATCTCCCAGTTTTAACTTGACAAACATGGGACGGTCTCGTCATCTTCAACAGTCTACCCGTACCAGCAGCACCGTATCTGGTGCTGGTAACAGCAATTTTATTGAATCTTTTCAGAATTTTTTTAGACCATCCTTTGCAAGGCCACCAGAGACAACAAGTCTGACACATAGTCAACGGCTGGAGAGGATGATACAGGAGTATCTCCAAATGAACATCAATGCCATGACTTTGCAAATGGAGCCTTGCTCATTTTGGGCTTCAATTCTTGAAAAATGGCCAGAACTCTCCACTTACGCCTTTTAGATCTTGTCGTGTCCAGCTGCCAGCGTTGTCTCTGAACGTGTCTTCAGTGCTGCTGGGTGTGTGCTGACAGATAAGCGCACGCGTCTGTCCAGTGACAATGTGGACAGACTAACGTTCATCAAAATGAACAAGTCATGGATCCACAAGGAATTTACTACCTCTGTGTCATCCTGTGGAGAGTAAATGCTTGTGTATTTTGAATGTGCTTGATGCAAATCTACCTGTGAAGTGTACAACTGGGGCACAAGTGCTGCCACTGAAGGGGTGTCTGTGTGGCCCAATTTTTGGAAAAAAAAGGGAGACTCCGCTTGGAGTAACCCTTGCTTGAAGTGTTTTTAAAAAGGAGCCAAGATGAACAAGTCATTGTTCAGCAAAGACTTTGCTACCTACCCCGGTGCAATCCTGGGGACGGTTAAGTATGTCGTATTTTTTAATGTGCTTGATGCAAATCTACCTGTGAAGTGTAAAACTAGGGCACAAGTGCTGCCACTGAAGGGGTGTCTGTATGGCCCAATTTTTGGAAAAAAGGGAGACTCCGCTTGGAGTAACCCTTGCTTGCAGTGTTTCTAAAAATGATCCAAGATGAACAAGTCATGGTTCAGCAAAGACTTTGCTACCTACCCCGGTGTCATCCTGGAGACGGTTAAGGATGGCGTATTTTTGAATGTGCTTGATGCAAATCTACCTGTGAAGTGTACAACTGGGGCACAAGTGCTGCCACTGAAGGGGTGGGTGTCTGTGTGGCCCAATTTTTGGAAAAAAGGGAGACTCCGCTTGGAGTAACCCTTGCTTGCAGTGTTTCTAAAAATGATCCAAGATGAACAGATCTGGGATCAGCAAAGACTTTGCTACCTACCCCGGTGCCATCCTGGGGACAGTTAAGGATGGCGTATTTTTGAATGTGCTTGATGCAAATCTACCTGTGAAGTGTACAACTGGGGCACAAGTGCTGCCACTGAAGGGGTGGGTGTCTGTGTGGCCCAATTTTTGGAAAAAAGGGAGACTCCGCTTGGAGTAACCCTTGCTTGCAGTGTTTCTAAAAATGATCCAAGATGAACAAGTCATGGTTCAGCAAAGACTTTGCTACCTACCCCGGTGTCATCCTGGGGACGGTTAAGGATGGCGTATTTTTGAATGTGCTTGATGCAAATCTACCTGTGAAGTGTACAACTGGGGCACAAGTGCTGCCACTGAAGGGGTGAATGTCTGTGTGGCCCAATTATTGGAAAAAAGGGAGACTCTGCTTGGAGTCACCTTACGGTGTTTTACATCATTTTAGAAGGGCATGCCATGCCTATATCTGTGTCTCCTCTTTTTCCTTGTCCAGCTCTTTTGTTTTTGCATGAATATATGTCCTTGTCACTTTCCCATGTGTTTGTGTTGTGTTGTGAGTTGTTTGTCACCTTTTGGATACCTTTGAGGGTGTTTTCTAGGTGTTTTTATGTGTTTGTGATTGCCTCCCATTGTTTCCTATTTGGTTCGAGTTCGGTTCGCCGAACCGAACACGAACCAGACCTCGGTTCGGCGAACTGAGCTCGAGCTGAACCGCGACCGGTTCACTCATCTCTAGACATGACCTCTAGTCCTGGCCGCAATCAGTGAATTAGCTAGCCCCCAGTAGCTTCTGGTCCTAGCTTCAGGGTCTGAGTACCCCCCTTTGTGATCCGGTTTCCGAGTCGGTTACCTGGGTTGGTACCGGCGGGCCACTACCCTATCCCAGTCCACCTCGGTTCCACCGAGCTGTCTTCCCGGCTCCTGCAGACGCCATCTGCTTCCTAGCCAAAGGTAGCAGGGCTCTTACCCTGGCACCTGTCCAACTTGGACTCTCGCCTCTGCTGGAGCTGCACACAGCTCCAGCCCACACACCTCTCCAACTTGAACTCTGCCACTTTTGTGTCTACTTTCCCACCTCAGGCTGTCTGAGACTCCTCGGTGGGTGTCTTCCAACCACCTGGTTCCGCCCCCTGGTGTGTCCATCAAACCCTGAGGGAGGTGACTAGGGTTTAATGTTTGGCTGTGTGTTACCTATGAGGGACAGGTGTAATGCGGGGCCCTATCTGTGACTACCTGGCCCAGCCAGGGGCGTCACACAAGCTGTTGGCGTCAAGGTTACCAATTTGACTTTTTACTTTTTCTGGACAGCTTATGAATAAATCACAGACGGACAACATGCTGTGTCAGGCAGGAGATGTAGTGTGAGGTGACAGGAGCACTGGAGCACTGTAGGTAAAGGGTTAAGGATAAATGTAGTATTAATAACAAGATAAGACAGTTAAGTATTTTTTATAGATAGATAGTATTAGTGGGAACTGGGGAAACAAGAAGAGCAGGAGGAGAAGGATGGGAGTAGTTAGTGCCATTAGGGTTTAGTAGGAACACAAGAAGTATAGCAAGATGGTTGTCTGGGAAACGGAGATAGGAGGGAGGAGAAAAGATAAAGGTTTTCAGAATGTCTGTAGGAAGTGGTTAGTCAAGCGGCAAGAGCTGAAGGAACAGTATGAGGTCCAGAGTTGCGACCTGTCCAGATAGGAGGGAATCCCCCTGTGTACCGAGATCTAATCCCAGAGGACGGGCAGTGGGGCATCCTGAGACCAGTGGGATGTCGGGGTACAGAGACCGCCGGCATGACCCTGAACTGGTCGGGAGCAGCCATGTGTCCGGGGGAATGAGTGAGGTATGGCAGCCGTTGGAAAAGATACCGGGGAGCAAGATTACATAGGACTTAGCTGCTGGAGGACAGTGCCCAGAGCGAGTGCCAGAAACGGAGAAGTTTCCCTTGAGGTAGAATGGACATAGCACAAGCGGTCCTAAGAGCCTGAAGCATGAGAAAAAGATTGTTCTGCAATAAAGGAGTTCCTGTTTTGGTTATCAGAGACTAATGTGTGTTTATTGCCACTCTCCCCGTCCATGACGAGGAACCCGGGCCGCAACTACAGATGAAGGTAATAGAGACTGTGACGACTAATGACTTAGGCCCGAAGGGGAGCCCAGCATGGACTTACTGAAGCCAGGGGAAGCACTGCCAGCCATCACCGTACTCCCCTCTTCAAAGACATCAGATGCATTCACTGTAAACTATAAAATGATGATATTAACAGTCATTATACTCTATATAAGTTTCTTCACAGGCGCCTTTGATTTTTTTACTGATTGATCTTGAATTTCTAGACGGTTGGCTACCCAGCCACACAGTGTATGGAGCAGAATAGGGGGTAGAGACTTACTCAGACCAAGTCACATGATTTTGTGATGTTTTTACTCATAACCTGATCCTTCTGTATTGAGAGGAAATAAAACAACTGTTTGTCTTCTAAAGGGCAGAAATGAGTAAAATACATGTACATGTAAGGTCATTGTCTTAACAAATACTGCCACTTTAGATTTTGAATCTCTGGAACATTTATTAAAAAATAGACTTAAGTTTGATTGGAGATACAAGATTTTCATTTTGAAGTAAAATAAACCTAATATTCATCAACAGAAAAAATCAACATAAAAACATGAAATAATACATAAAATAGGACATAGGTGGCTTTTTCGTTGTTTGGCTAGGGGTTTCCTAGTCTGTACAGGGACCAATAGGGTGTGAGTGCAGTTTCTCTGTGTTGTAGTCTTTATTATTTCAGTTACGCGTGTAATAACATTTATATTACACATGCTCAAATCTTTGGAGTAGAAATATTCTTTCGGTCCGGCCAGAAAGAAGCATTAGTGTGAAACTGGTCCAAACTTTGTACTTTCTGCTAGTGATGGGCAAACCCGAACTGTAAAGCTCTGGACCTGTACTGAACACATAGTGTTCATGCACAAGGTCCCGAACACGGGTTTCCTGGGAAACCCGTTACAGTTCAGGTCCAGTTCGGGTCCAGGGTCTGTAAAAAGAGCACATAATTAAAAAACATTATGATTATACTTACCTGTCCATGGATACGTTCTTCAGACCCGCTATCTCATGATCGCTTTTGCTTCCAGACCCCATCATTCATTACAATCGGTATTCACTGCACTGCTTGTCACTCGGCAGTCTTCGTATTTTTTCGCCCCTGTTCACGGTTATGTCAGGGTTCACCCGAGTCTATGGCTTAGCCATGGACCCAATTCAACTTTAACGATCACTGTCAGCCTGCTTCTTGTTCTGTATAGATGCTTGTCTGTACAGAAAGATGAAGCAGAGCTGACATTGCTCTCCCTGTGGACTAGGTCGAGCTAAGGATTTTTTTTTATAAAAAAGATGGAGTATTGAAATGTTTTTTTGTTTTATTTCTAATGTCTTCACACTCATACACTCATACACTCTGGGCTTGAACAAAGGAAGATGCCAGAATGTATGGTCTTCTTCCAGGTATGACATCATTTCCCTCATGTGATAGGAGAGTGTGAAAAATGCTGCATGATGTTTCCAGACTGAATAAACTTTATTTTATAAAGTCCACATTGACAAGGAGTTTTTCATACTATAACTGAGGGTCTGGGAGCACCACTCCATTGATTTTATAATTATAGTGTATTGGTGGTAACATAGAGATGCCCACCAAGCAAGCAAGTCATGCCCACTAACCTGGAAGCAGACTACACATTACACTGTATGCTCCACCGTGTGAAGACATCACACCCAAGTTGCCTGCTTTCTTTGTGCCACACAGCCTGTGGAACAAAGTAGTTAGTTAAAACATATCACCAAATAGTGGCCGTGGGCGTGAAATTCATGGTCTCATGCCAAATTAGACATGGCCACCATGAATTTCTAGTAAACATTAAAAAATACACAACACATAGAATTTTTTTTTATTAGAAATAAAACAAAAAACATTTTGAGACTCCATCTTTATTATAAAAAAATCCTTAGTCCGACATAGTTCACAGGGAGATCAATGTCAACTCTGCTTCATTGCTCTGTACAGACAAGCGTCTCTACAGAGCCAGAAGCAAGCTGACATTGACAGTGACAGTCAAAGTTCAATTGACTCCATGGCTAAGCCATGGACTCGGTTGAACCCGGACGTCACCGCGAACACAGCCGAAAAAAGCTGAAGACTGACGAGTGACGAGCAGTGCAGTGAATACCACCGGAAGGTAATGATCGGACCCAGAAGCAGAAGCGGCTGGGAGACAGCGGGTCTGCAGGATGTGTCGCAGGACCGGTAAGTATAATGACAATGTTTATTATTAACTATATTCTTTTTTTACAGCCCCCCCGCCCCATTCCATAGCTGTAAAGTCCAAGCTAGTTTGCATTATCTCTGGCCCCCGAACTTGGACTTTACAAAAAGTTCAGGCTAGTCTCCCGATCCCGAACGTCAGGGGGGTTCACCCATCACTACTTTCTGCACCTCTCCTCTTGGCTTTTTTGCACTTTATTTTTGAAAAAAAAAGGTGTTTTTTTCTGGTGAGTGTTATACCTTTCTATCATTGACCGATTATTTCCTGAAAGTACAACCATTTTCAGTACCTAGAATCTTATGATATGCATATACACTACAGTCTTTTGAAAGTCTGTTTATACTTTTCCTCAAAGCGTCTTAGTGAAATGTCAGGCACAGCAGGATCTTTTGTTGTGGAGCGATGCCTCATTAGTACATTGTCTCTTATTGCCTAACTAACCTGGCCTGTCAAATCGTATGGCCTAAACAGCAAAGGTCATAATGATTAGTCTACTGAATTCTGTTCATTTCACATAGCTATCCTGTAAATCTGAACAAAGTCTTTCAATAGTATACATCATCTATTAGGCAGGAAGTCAGAAAACCAAATGCTTTAATTAGAGTCCACTGAGAGCAAAAAAATAAATCAAGCATTCATTTTCATGACCTCAGGAAATCCAATTTTGTTGTATAACTGATGAGTAAAATTACTGTAGATAATATGACCAAAGCCCATAGTAGTCTTATGACCTTTGTCTACACGTCGTGACAGATCATACATTCCACCAAAGTGTGCCTACTATCCTCTTTACAAGCATCACAAATGACAAGATAATAAAAAGAAATGTCATCAGTTTATTTTTGCTATTTTAATATCCAAATTATGGATTTTCAGCAAAATTGTGAAAATATTTTACTTTTATTAACTTTAATGTGTCACAGCTATTCTGGACTGTTCTATGAAATTTACTGCTGAATTGTAAAAGTGAAAGATTTAATGTCAAGGGTATTGACATTTACTTCAGTCTTTATTGCATGCATTCTTACAATTTAACTGCTGAACATTGACTTCAGTAAATTGCAAAGTAAAAATTTACAAAGCTGGTATGAAGTCCATATTATTAATATTATTAACTTAGGCTGATAACCTTTTTTTATACTAAACAGAAATTTGTATAGAGGTATTTGACTCAAAAAAGAAAAAAAACATATGACTCTTACCATTCAGGGTCAGTAATTACTTCAATGGGTGGTCATACCAGGCAACCTACATCTACATGCCCTGTAAGGGCATATAGACATTAGAGAATGAGATGTTTCTCTTAATGAGCTAGGGTAATACAATAGTTTTTATCCTGCATCAATGCCAACATCTAGAGATGAGCAGCTTGAACTGTCGTGAATCAACTTCAAGTCAAATTTCCTGAAATTCAAACAGTTTGTGTCATGGGTGTATCATGGGATGACGGACAGTACTGTAATGTGTGGCAATAGAAGGTCAAAGCGTTTCGCTATGCAAAATGCTCGCTGACTTTATATTGTTCCTGCTGTCAGCATTCATTGTATTAGGTAGCTCCTCTTCTGGGTTTTCATTATTTTCCCTTTAAAACCCAGCGGAGCTCCTCTTCCCTTTATCTTCTAATCATCTGTATTTAACCCTTGAGATTAAATACTCTCATTTTCCCTGCACTTGTGCTGGTGATATTCAGTTCATTCGAGCTCTGGATACAAGCAGGTGGCTTGCACTCATCTGAGGTATTGTTGCTGTAACTTTGCTGAACTTCTACCTGAGCCATCTGTGGCTACGTACTTCATGTACTTTTCCCCTGTGTGTCCTTTTTGTTGTCTTCTTTAGTGTTTAGTGGGGTTGACCAAGAACTCATCCCTTCTGTTCCCTATTTAGGGCCCAGCACTAGGAATACCTAAGGTCAGGTATCTGGCTCAGCACAGAGGTGTGGAACCCATCTAGGGTGGTGATGTACTTCAGAGAACAGTGGTAGGTTTGGTCAGGGGTCACAATCTCCCCCTTCCCCAGACACAGGGTTTACCTTCCCTTTCTCTTTGTACTTCCTTATATGACATGACAGTTTATGAATTGACTTGCATACATAGAAAGAAAATACTGGTGGTCAGTTCCATTTTGCATATTGCTAAAGATTGTTTCAGTCAGAGTGCATGTAATGAATGATTTGCCATGGTGTCATGTTGGGACCTACAACATATCATGACACAGTTGCATATATTTCCGAATGGGCTGGATTTTTAGTCTCTCATTTCAAATCATATGCAACAGGCGTTCCATAGCCTTCAATGCAAGTCACACATGACAGGTGACTTGTATGCAACTTGTATATAAAATGGCTATTTTTAACAGCAAAATCAGAGCCCTAAAATAATTGCAAAAATGTTTTTTATCATGCAACTTTTAAGAGAACTATCACCATGAGCCCTTAGCCAAAGATTATGCAAGGAAAGGCATTTTAGGATTTAATATACTTGGGTTAGATTGTCAGACAGCTCAATTCATTTTTAGAGATAGGGGTAGAAAGGCTTAAGAGTCTGTGCTCACGATCAGAACTTGCTGTGTCCTGGATGCAGTGGGTTTCCAACTGAGGGGCCACGAGAATCCTCCGCAGGAGAACGCAGGAGACCGCAGCTGCTTGTATTCACGATCAGGGTTCAGTGCACTGTGCTCTCTCACTTGTGTTCTCCCTATAGAGGACACTTGTGACTCCACAGCAAACAATTGACATGCTGCGGCTTGGAAAGTCGCACCACAGGTCAGTATTTGCTGCGGAAAAAACAAGCACACTGGGCACGGTATTTCTAGTATTTCTAGAAATCCCGTCCACTATGCTTGTACTGTACATCGCAGGATTTTGGACGAAGCTGAAAAATGCTTCGTCCAAAACGTTGTGAACACTGATCATGGGCACGTACCATATACTGATTGTGGTATAATATTGCAGTGCTAAAAAACATGGAAAATGAGAGTGTAAGTTTCAGTCTGTGAATAATAATACACAGATTAAAGTGACAGAGAAGTGCAAGACTTGAAATCAGTGGGATTATGAATTGATTAGACAGTGACATACTGCAGTACAGCACCCTAATAACACTATTTTTTGTTTTATTCTTGACACACTGCAAAAAAGGAGGGCAGATGAAAATAACCCTCTGTTTTAAGTTTGCTACTGAAGAAAAATACTGAAACCAAGGCTTGCGCGTCATTTTGAGAACAGTAAATCTGTTTCCCAAAAAAAGGATATTTCTTTCTTTACACCTTGTTAAGAAGTAATTACTTCTTCACTTTTAAAACAGATAATGTGTTCCTGCTCACTAAATGAAAGGATCATATTTTTCTTTGCTAATGAAAAAGATATTGCATCTTTATGTAGCAGAAAAGAAAGCCCTTGATACTCCCCAAACAGGGATAATTTTTGCACCCCCTCTTACATTGGGAAAAATCCATGGCTTTTCAGACTTCTTCGCATGTGTATAGGTAGGCATTTGCCCCAAAACAGGACATTTTTTGGACCATTTTAACAAATTTAGTTGCCTATATTGTGTGTTAAGGCCCTGTCACACACAGAGGTAAATCTGCGGAAGATCTGTGGTTGCAGTGAAATTGTGGACAATCAGTGCCAGGTTTGTGGCTGTGTACAAATGGAACAATATGTCCATGATTTCACTGCAACCACAGATCTGCCAAAGATTTATCTCTGTGTGTGACATGGCCTTTAGTGCAACATATCATGTTATTTACCGCTGGTTACCATATGTTTTCCCCGAGCCATATAGATTAAGGTAAATTTGACATTAGCAAAACTGTATTTGCATTAATGAGTTCAAAGGGGATTAATACAATCCTTTACTTGGCAAAGAGAGATGTTTTTGGAAAAATGTATTGAAGTTGGTAAAGTCAAATTTCAAAACACATATGCTTATATGTACAGATATCTTTCCTAGGAAATTAAGGCAAGAGATTCCAACCATTGGATGACCTGGAAATTTAAAAAAAATTCTAAATGCAGAAACACCTTATTAACTTTGGAAAGAATATAAAAAATAAATACAATAATATAAATGCAGGTAAAAATATTTCAATGATAATAATATTATACACTTATGACAAAGCATGATTTAACCCCTTCACGACCGGCAGATTTTTCGCTTTCCGTTTTTTTTTCGCCATTCTTTTTCTGAGAGACGTAACTTTTTTATTTTTCAGTCAATATGGTCATGTGAGGGCTCATATTTTGCGGAACGAGCTGTACTTTTAAATGAAACCCTCAGTTTTACTATATAGTGTACTGGAAAACGGCAAAACAATTCCAAATGCAGAAAAATTGCAAAAAAGTGCAATAGCACTATGGTTTTTGAGATATTTTATTCACTGTGTTCACTATATGGTAAAACTGATGTATGGGTGTGATGCCTCAGGTCAGTGCAAGTTCGTAGACACCAAACATGTATAGGTTTACTTTTATATAAGGGGTTAAAAAAATTGGAAGTTTGTCCGAAAAAAGTGGCGCACGTTTTACGCCATTTTCCGTGACCCGTAGCGTTCTTATTTTTTGGGATCTATGGCTCAGTGATGGCTTATGTTTTGCGTCTCGAGCTGACGTTTTTAATGGTACCATTTTTGCGCAGATGCTACGTTTTGATCGCCTCTTATTGCATTTTGCGGAAAAGTTGTGGCGACAAAAAAACGTCGTTTTGGCGTTTGGAATTTTTTTGCCGCTACGCCGTATACTGATCAGATTAATTGATTTTATATTTTGATAGATCGGGCATTTCTGAATGCGGCGATACCAAATGTGTGTATATTTTTTATTTTTTTAACCCTTTAATTTTCAATGGGGCGAATGAGGGGTGATTTGAACTTTTAGGTTTTTTCGTTTTTTTTTAATTTTTGAAAACTTTTTTTTTAACTTTTTTTTTTATTTTACTAGTCCCCCTAGGGGGCTATAGCGATCAGCAATCCGATTGCTCTGCAGTATCTGCTGATCACAGCTACAAGGCTGTAAACAGCAGATACGCTCTCTTTCTCTTTTGCTGTGCCGCTGGCACAGCGAAAGTGAAAGCAAGTCAGGTGTAGTACAGGAGTCATCACATGACCCTGTGTTACCATGACAACTATCGGGAGTCACGTGATCGCGTCACGTGACTTCCGGTATCGGGCGGTAAATAAAATTTTACCGCGATCGCGCTTATAATGGCGCTGCCACATATTGACAGCGCCATATAAGGGGTTAAACGGCACGAGCAGATAACGATTCTGCTCGTCCCTAGCAGGCACACATCTCAGCTGTGAAAATCAGCTGAGATGTGCGCTGATCGCAGCATGATGCTGCCAGCAGACCGCGGGCAGTAAGGTTATGACCGCAGGGACGTAATTTTACGGCCCGCGGTCGTGAAGGGGTTAAGGTTAACCTGACAGAAAATGACCTGTTGCTAAAATAATGGTTTCTTTAAAACATTTTTTTGTAATATTTGTTACCATGCCCCTATAATCAACATATCATGAATATACAGCACACTTGAAGCACTGATGCCTGTTCCATTAATTCATAGCACCGTGCTTAACTAGTTTAATCAAATGTAAAAATTAAATAACTACAGTACAAAGCATTGAAACATTTTTTAAGGCCAAGTTGATCTAATTTTTATTTTATGCAAACATGCATTAACTACAACTAATAATGAACATTTGAAATACCATACAGATTAATTAAATTAGCCATCATCTGCAGGGAATAATGCAGGCCCAGCATGGTAGCCCTCGTGGAAGTCACGGACACAATATATGATGCAAGTTTACTTCATATGTTGAGAAGATATTAAATCTGAGGAAAATGTCATACATTATAGGTCATAGTGAATGCTACTAATTAGAAATGAGAAAATGTATTCCAGTGGAATTTAATTCTCCTAGAGTTATACAAAAATTTGCATTCTTCAAAATCAAAATTTTGCAATTTGCTGGATGTGAATTTAGCTATCCAGTTCCCTACTCTTTTAATTTTGTCCTCCCCATCATGCACATCTTCTTTGGCTGGTTTCACTTTGACCTCTAGACATCCTTGAGTGGTGAGGCATTATGATATTACGACATGTATCTGCTAAAGTGCTGGCTAAGCCTTGAATAACATACATCGTAACATCATGATTAGAGATGGGTGAATAGTGAAATTTTTGCGTTTGGATTATTTGAGCAGAAGAATTTCTAATATTCATGAATTCATAACGAACAACAAACCAAATGCAAGGCAATGGGAAACTCTAATCATTTTCAGGAGGACATTGGAAGTAGGAGGATTGTAAAACTTCTACAATGGATGAACAAATGTTGAAACTTAATAGGAAATGCATAGGGAAGATGCCTGGATGCATTTCTGACTCACATTTGGTCTCTGGAAATAATGTTGTCACAGTTTTACGCCACTTTTATGTAGTGACACTAAAAACACCAAACCCATTCTAAATAGCATTTTACACAAAACAATTTCCAGAAATATTCTTTCCTGTATAATGACTTGTACATAATGCAAAATAAAAAGAGAACCCCCCAAAATCCTCCCCTTTATCTTATGTCCAAACATATCAATTTTGCTTTTGTTTTTATCATTGTTTTTAATGCTGAAAAAAAGTTCTAGAAATTTGATGCTGTATGCACACACTGTTTTTTGATACATGTTTGATACGTTTGTTAGTGCAGATTGGGTGCAGATGTGCCACAAATCTGTATGTCTATCCTTATGCCAACAGTCAATGAAACTTCTAAGTGACTTTTGTACATGTTGCTTATTTTTTCCTTGCAGATTTGATGCAGAAAAAAATCTGCAGCATGTCAATACTTGGTGTGTTTTGGCTCGCCATGTTCAGTCCTTCCACCCATGGACTTCATTATGAAAACCACACCAAAAACATATGCACTTTTGGTGCGTTTTTCTGCCAGAAGGTGAAAATTTGATGCAGGAAATTTATGCACCAAATACTCAGCATGCATACACACCCTAATAGTAACATTTTACTACTTTATCTGGGCATGTGGTGTGTGTGACATGGTCATACCCCTCCTGTTTAATTTATGATTATCAGTATTAATCCACGCTATGTAATTCAAAAGAAACAGGGGTGGGGAGAAAGCTCACCATTAGTTCTGAAGATCCACATGTGCTGAATATGTCTGGCTACCAAAGTTAAATATGTTATGGGACATATTTGATTTTATCATGTACAGTGGAACCTCGGTTTACTAGTAACTTGGTGTGCGAGTATTTCACTATACGAGCAAAGCTTGCTGTAAATTTGTAACTCAGTTTACGAGCAAGCTTTGCTGTATGAGCAAATACTCACCACACACACTTCCGGTTCCATATATCCACTGCGCTCTGACCCGATCTTTCAGTCTGCACAAACACACACAAACATGCACAAACATGCACAAACACACATACACACACACGCACACACACATATTATGCTCACCCTACCTTCCGTTCCCTCGCTGGCCTCCCGTTTTTTTAGTTCGCCACTACAGGATGTGTATCAGGTAACTATCGCGACGATGGAGGAACGTCTGCTGTCAGCCGCTTCTCAAAGGCAATGCGCTGACCAATAAGAGGCAAGTGGCTCCTGCTTTTGATGTCAGCACTCTAGCAGTGAAAGCTCTGGCATCGGTCACGATGGATAGCCGATACACATCTTGTACTGGCGAACTACAAGAACTGGGAGGTTGGCGATGGAAAGGAAGGTAAGGTGAGCATAATATGTGTGTGCGTGTATGTGTGTGTTTGTTTGTGTGTGTTTGTGCATGTGTTGAATGGCACAATAGGGGACAAGGATGGGACATTGCTCAAGTTGTGGAACTAATTGTCTGAGCTTGCATTATTTCCTATGGGAATTTTGCTTTGCTAGACGAGTAATTTGGTTTACAAGCACAGTCCCAGAATGGATTGTTCTCGTAAACCAAGGTTTCACTGTATGTGATTTCTTAATAGAGAAGACAGAACTTTACATGGAAAATGTTGGTGCAGGACCTTCCTTTTTTCTATTAATCCACGCTAGACTGGATTGTAATTAGTATTGTTTGGTTGATTATTCTACCATCAGGTGTAAAAATGCAGACCAAAAATCTCTACCTTCAATGACATAAGCTCCCCCAACACTAACTCCGGACACACTGTGCACAAGATGGCCTCTGTGGATCTTATTTTTTTTGTTTTTACTTCCTCCTCTACTATATCAGCAAGGCTGCACGAGGCTCTCCACCATAATTTTTGGATGGCCATCAGGCAGCTTTCCCTCATACATTTTGGAGGGCTCTCTCTCACACATTTGATAAGGCAACATGGTGATTCAGTGGTTAGCACTGCAGTCTCTGGACATACTGCGCACAAGATGGCATGTGTGTATCTATTTTTTTTATTTTTTTTAATCTCCACCACCATATCCACAGACTCATTATGTGGCACTCAACCATAATTTTGGGGGCCATCAGGCAGCCCTCACTCATACATTTTGGAGGGCTCTCTCTCATACATTTGAGAGGGCCCACAGGTGGCCCTCTACCAGAAAATTTGGAGGGCCCTCCCTCTATCATACATTTAGGAGGGTCCTCATGGTCGTCCCACATTATGCGTTGCAAGTTTTTAATATTCTCCTTTCTGTACTACATGATGTTTGTTTTATACCATTAAGTAACACATTCTTTAATTGTATTAATTGGTTTTGTTTTGCATGCCACTAATGAATTACCTTTTGAAGAAAGTTTATCATAATGCATACACGGTTCCTTACAATAATCAAAGTAGTTTTTTACATAACCTTTGTCATTCAGGCTTTTGTCTTGAGAGATACACTGTCGATGACCTTTAGACTTCAACCAGTGGCAGTCAAATGGAGTTCAGAATGCACAAATTAATTTAGGTAAAGAAAAAATGGATCCATCACCAGAGATTAAGTATAAAAATAGAAATTTTTTTGTTGATACATTAAAAAACCACCTTACGTGTTTTGGACAACACACGTTAAAAAACGTCCTTTTTCATAGGACCTATGACTAAGGACGTTCTTTAATGTGTGTTGTCCGAAACGCGTAAGGTGTCCTTTATGCCTGATGCCGTTACATCTTAAGATGCCATTTTTTTAATGTATCAAAAAAAAAATTTCTATTTTTATACTTAATCTCTGGTACTGGATTCATTTTTTCTTTACCTGTTTAACCGCTACACCAGACCAGCCCGGACTGGAGGCTTTCGGTGTACCATCTCTGAAGTCCTGGGGCACCCACTCTAGGTAAGCTGAAAATCTTCCTTTTCCACAGATTAATTTAGGGTCTGTAAAATTAATCTTTAACACTGTGCTGTGCATTTGATGTTGATACAGCTTCCTCCAGGATAGGAGCCTGAAGTGTCAGTGTGCATTCAGCAAAGCCTTGGGGGCGACATCTGCCAAAACCACAACCAGAGAGACGGACAGCTTCTAAAATGAATGAATGTGTCTCTTGCAGGGTATTGTTCAATCAACAAATCAGTGAATATCTCCCACCTAGACAAGAGATCTGTGGAACATATTATGCAAGTGATGGGAACTGGTACAGAGCTCAAGTAAAGAACCAAATAGGGCCAAGTGTGCCAAAGTTGTTGTTTCAATATGTGTAAGGGCTGCCCCCAAAATTACCCATGGGGGCTATGGCTGCCAAATCTACAACTCAACAGATATACAGCTTCTCAAATGAAAAAACGTGTCCCTTGCAGGGTATGTTACAATCAACAAATTAGAAGATATCTCCCACCTGGACAAGAGATCTATGGAACATGTTATGCCATGACAGGAACTGGTACAGAGCTCAGGTGAAGGACCGAGTATTCCCGAGTGTGCCAAAGCTGTTGTTCCAATATAAGGACTGCACCCAAAATTACCCCTGGGGGGCTATGACTGTCACATCTACAACCAGACAGATTTACATCTTCTCAAAACAAAGAACATGTTCCTTGCAGGGTATTTTATATTAAACAAATCATAGGATATCTCCCACCTAGATAAGACATCTGTGGAGCAGATTATGCAAGTGACGGAAACTGATGTCCCTGCACTCGGTCCAGATCAAATGCACCTAAGATGGCGTCAGCGGGACTTATATAGACCCGATGATGCGATCCGGCCAGCCAATCACAGTAATGCCAGTAGCAATGATGGCTAGCAATCCCAGCATCTTTAGGGGAAGGAGACTCGAATATCGTGAGGTGAGGAGCAAAATTCTCGTTGAATAACGGATATCACAAATACTGTACTATTTGTGCGAGTAATAAATAGTGCCAAGTATATTGCTCAACATTAATCATGACATCCCAATATGAGATGAAACAGATTAGCATGCAAGAATGTCAGATGTGTATTCGGACAAAAGATGTGACCCAGAATGAAGTTGAAAGAAGAAAATACAGTATGTAAGAAAGGGAATGCTGAAAAGAATGGCACAAGTTAGGCCGGTTTCACACATCCGGCTTTTCACTGGTTTGCCGGATTCGGCGCATGCCAGTAAAGTGTATACAGTACAATGGCAGCGTCGCAACTTCCGGGTCACATGCTCCGGTCACATGACAGCATGTGACCGTCGCTTGTCGCGCTGCCATTGTACTGTATACACTGTACTGGTGAGTGCCGAATCTGGCTAACCGGCGAAAAGCCGGATATGTCGAACTAGCTTTAGCTGGCTATGGGTGTACTGGAACAAGTGAACGGTGAGTTGAGTATTTATTTATTTTTTTTGCATCCTAGTCCCCAGAGCAAAGAAAGAAACATTTAATTGGCATAAAACATTTTTGATGCAAATCAAATTTTCATGATAAATTTGCGTAATTTGGTGAATTTGAATCTCTGCAGATTCGATCATCTCTTTCTAATGTTTTTATTATTTACTTCTGATCTATAGACATACAATTCTCATGACTCATTTTTAGTTTACCAGTTGCCCATACATACTTTGTCAGTCTAGCCTTTTGCTGAGTGCTAAAAAAAAGAAACCTTCCTTAGTATTTTTCAACTTGATAAAAAAAAACTCTTCAGATACTCACGTTACAGATTGGAAACATCATAGATATATCTGTGACAGAAAATATTTTGATATGGGACAAATTTATAGGGCAAATCCTATTTTCAATCTGTCACCACATAGTGATATTTTTGCGATATAAACATTGGGTATAGAACATTTTTTTTTCTAATAACCACTTTTATTCCTCTTTTGGGTATAGAAGAGAAATAAAATTCATAGAAAACCTCTATTTCCCAAACATGCACATTCTGTTCACAGATCAGTAATTTCATAATATAAAATTGCAATTTCGAAAGTTTCATTGTACGCATATGCCCATTGTACAATCCACTGTCACAACATTCACAAGACATGTACTCTTCATCAGTATCCCTGGCATATTCTCCTGCTACTCTACTTAGGGAGCTCAAAACTTTTTTTGAAAGAACATCAGTTGTTCTGAGAAAACATTAGTTCCAAAAAAGGTATATCAATCTCTTCAGCAACAAACTTCATAATTGAATTACAACTTCGTCTGACACACAGAAATTAATTGTATGTCAAAAGATTATTTTTAAAAGAATATTAATAATACCCAGAAGAAAATCTTTTAATCTTAAAATTAATAATATATTATTTAATTTTTTTAAACTTTCAATAGTTGTTTTACACCTTTCATACCTTGACAACAGTTTTATATGGGCTTAAACTATTTTTGGAGTTTGTCACTCCCTAAATGCAATTTAAATTGCTTAAACATTTGCATAGATGATGTTACCATTATAAAATCATACCAAACATGATGTCAGAAGTGTGTTGAGCCCGCACGTTACATCTTGTATTGGAGTCGATTTACGTTCCTTTGATTCTAAATGGGTTAAGGACTTTTACCCTGCTGGCTGAGATTACTCTTAGCCAGTGATGAGCGAATCCGTGGATATTTGAGTTTGCCTAACCAGCATAAACCCCCCCCAAAAAAATTGGGTTCGGCAACTGAACTTGACCCTGAACAATGAACCCAATACAAGTCAACGGGGATCCCAATTCCAGGGCTGTAATATGGTCGTAATAAATGCTAAGGGGCTGCAAAAGGAACCTAAATGGAGGTAAGTGCATTCCAACTGCCTTACAAACAAATGTGGATAGGGAAATGACTTAAAGGGCTTCTGTCACCATACCAATTATGGTTACATAGCAAGTAAATAAAGAAACTAAAAATATTAACAGTGAACCCACAGAGATGGATTTCAGAGATTCTCAGCAGACCTTACAGAGCCTGTATTCCCAATTCATCCACACAGTCAAGATTGCCAGACTTCCCCCATAGAGCAACAAGTTTAACAAATTATCCCTATGTAGCCTGTATTCTCAATACACACACAACAATTTTAAAAAGGCCCATAGGAGTCCGTCCACAGCTCTCTCGGTGAGTAATTTCAACAGCAATCAGCTGAGTCTCAGAACAGGCTGCTGTTGTTTCCCCCTGGCTGTGTTGAGCTGAGGATGGTCGTGCAGGTGTTCCGCTGACCAGATGAGGAGGTGGACGAAGCGGAGCAGTAGTAGTAGTAGGAGGAAACACAGACAGTGAAATGTACACCAATCCTTGGTGGTGTTAGGACATATGCTAAAACAGTTTCTGTCTAAGCCACATCTCACATTACATTACACCCTGCTGACCCTGTTTTCACATTTTACCATCACAGGCAAGATTGATGGTGTACCCTTACAGAAAAACATTTTTTTAAAACCACCCCGAGATATCCTGTTTTCCAAGTTCCTCGAACAAAGCCTAATTTTGAGCTCCTGTGGCATACAGTATAGGTGATGCAGTTAAAAAGCTCGTAAATCAATTTGTGATCAAGCTGGTGATCTGCCAACTAGACTTGCTACTGCTACTCCTAGCCATTTAGACTTGAAGCGGCTCACACATGCTGCGCAGTGTCTATCCTGGGAATCCAAAGCATTTATTTTGAAAAAATGATTGATCAAATCAGGCAAACATAAATTATTTACCCACAGACCAACAAGTTTTGCAAATAATGTCCCCTATATAGCCTGTATTCCCAGTTCACCCATATAGCCAGATTTACAAAGTTCTCCCAGAGACCACCAAACTGTAAAAAAGGCCCAGAAACAGCTTATTTACCTGGTTGACCCTCAGCTCTCATTGCCCTAGATCCACCCAATTAAAACAGAGATGGGCCATGAAACTCCATCCAAAGAGTGTTCAAAAACCATAGGTGACAGGTACCTGACTTGTTGAGGTTCCCACTGCTTTGCTCATTTTCAAGGGAATGATGTTGACAAAAGATGCAAATGCTCCTCAGGTGCCAACTCTTCACTTTCAGAAGGGCCCTGATTGTTAGGCGGGCTTTACACGCTGCGACATCGCTAGCATTGGCTAGCGATGTCCAGCGCGATAGCACACGCCCCTATCATACATGCGATATATGGTGTTTGCTGCCATAGCAAACATTATCGCTATGGCAGCTTCACACGCAGATACCTGGTCAGCGACATTGCTGTGACTGCCGAACAATCCCTCCTTCAAGGGGGAGGTGCGTTCGGCGTTACAGCGATGTCACCGCGACGTCACCAAACGGCCGGCCAATAGCAGCGGAGGGCGGAGATGAGCGGGACATAACATCCCGCCCACCTCCTTCCTTCCGCATAGCTGGTGGACGCAGGTAAGGAGATGTTTGTCGTTCCTGCGGTGTCACACATAGCGATGTGTGGTGCTGCAGGAACGACAAACAACATCGTATCTGCAGCAGGAGCGACATTATGAAAATGAACGACGTGACACAAATCAGCTATTTTTGTCACTTTGGCGCTTGTTCATCATCGCACCTAGGCTTTACACATTGCGATGTCGCTACTGGCACCGGATGTGCATCACTAATGACGTGACCCCGACGATATATCAGTAGCGATGTCGCAACGTGTAAAGCCCCCCTTAGACTGCCTGTTTTAACAGTTTCCACACTTGAGCCAATTTTCTGCTCCAGTGGTGGACAGTTTAATGTAGTTTCTGCATTAAAAAGCTCATAGTTGGATTTGGAATAAAGCTAGCCAGCTAGACTTTGTAATGCCAGTCCCAGCCATTTAGAAGTGGCTCACCCTTGCTGTTCAGTGTCTATCCCGGGAATCTGAAGAATTTAGTTTGAAAAAATGATTGTTCAAACCAAGCAGCTGTGTCTGAATATGACAGCTTTGAATAATGGAATAAAGGGGGCTTTACATGCTGCGACATCGCTAATGCGGAGTCGTTGGGGTCACGGAATTTGTGACGCACATCCGGCCGCATTAGCGATGCCGTTGCGTGTGACACCGATAAGCGATTTTGCATCGTTGCAAAAACGTGCAAAATCGCTAATCGGCGACATGGGGGTCCATTCTTAAAAATTGTTACTGCAGCAGTAACGAAGTTGTTCCTCGTTCCTGCGGCAGCACACATCGCTGCGTGTGACGCCGCAGGAACAAGGAAGCTCCCCTTACCTGCCTCCCGGCCGCTATGAGGAAGGAAGGAGGTGGGCGGGATGTTACGTCCCGCTCATCTCCGCCCCTCCGCTGCTATTGGGTGGCGGTTCAGTGACACTTCAGTGACGTCGCTGTGACGCCGCACGGACCGCCCCCTTAGAAAGGAGGCGGTTCGCCGGTCACAGCGACGTTGCCGGACAGGTAAGTATGTGTGATGGCTCTGGGAGATGTTGTGCAGCACGGGCAGCGATTTGCCCGTGTCGCGCAACAGATGGGGGCGGGTACCCACACTAGCGATATCGGGACCGATATCGCAGTGTGTAAAGTAGCCTTAAGACTCTGTTTCTAGTTTTGGGTTTGTTGGTACTGGGGCCACTAATAAGTTACACTGCCTGTACGCTGTTGTTTATGACTACTAGACAAAGCCATATTTGGTTTCAGAGATATTCACACAGCAAGGGACGCTGTACACACACTTTTGTTATTAAAGGCCGCTTTACATGCTACGATTTATCTAACAATCTCATGAGTGTCGTGACACGCCCAGATCGTAGTTATGATTTGCCGAGATCGCACATAGGTCGTTTATTAGCGGTCACACGTAACGATCGCACAAGAGACGCAAGATCGTTCAACGATATATTGTTTGACCAAGGCGGTCGCATGGATGTTGTTCGTCGTTTGCATGGTGTCAAACGTACCAATATGTCTGCTGCGATCCAAACGACGAACAATATTTTGAAAATAAACGACGTGTTAGCGATCAGCTATTTTCAACATATTTGCGATCGTTCGGAGTCACGTGTAGGTGTCACACGCAACGACGTCGCTAACAATGCCGGATGTGCGTCACAGAAACCGTGACCCTGCCGACATATCGTCAGATAAATCGTAGCGTGTAACGCCGGCTTTAAACTTGACGCGGCTCACCCATGCTGATCAGTGTCTATCCTGGGAATGCAAAGCAATTATTTTTAAAAAATTGACAGACATCACAGGGGGCGAGCAGGACCAACCGGAACAAGATATTTCTTGTAACACGAGTGACCCTATGAGAGCACATCTCTGCATCTCCAGTCCAAGACAGCATTGTGTCTCTGAAGCCACGGCAAACCCAATAGCAGAGTATGCGACATCCCTGGTAAAACGTAGAAAGCAATTTTCCCCATGTGCAACATTTCCACCTAAATCTCCACTTGTTCGGAGAGGAACAGGATAGCCTCTGCCAAAGGTTTTCCATCCACAGATGTAACTGCTATGGGAACCTGAAGATGATGGGTAGGAATCCAGTGCCAAGTTGTGCAAAATTTCTGGTGGAACCAGAGTCCAGAAAGTCAGACTAGGTAAGCCAGGCATTGCCACATGATACAGACACGTACAGTATATGGATAAGGGTGAAAAGGACTTGCCTTCACCTATGAAAAGAAAAAATACAGCTCACCGTTTAGACGTGGATGTTCTTAATGGTAGATCATGCTACAGAAGAGGTCAGACGGTGCAAGGAACAAGGGAGGCTAGAAGTGGTTGCAAAAGGTGGTGATCCATCAAGAAACATCTTCATTCAGGAAAGATACATTCAGTAAAATACCATTTTATTTGAACTAATTAAAATCCATAAATGGTACAGGTGTGTGGACGCAGTTAACGCGTTTCAGAAGGGAGTTTTAGTTAGTAATCACTATAGGTACATGAAAAAGAAGAGAAGGAGCGCATGTGAAGAATTTTAAGCAAAAAACCATCCTTCTCCTCTTTAGCGCTCCCCGGGACCGTGTAAATACTTAGCTTAGTCATAACCATAACACACACTAAACTAAAATATAAAGAGCTTAAATAACCAAACAGGGAAAAGAAACATGGTAGGAGTAAGAAACATAATCACATCAATCGATAGCACATGGGAACTTCAACCTCAGGATTGCATTAACTAGATAAATGCCAAGGGACAGAAGCACTAAGTGAATATTCACACTAATAAAAAGGAAACATCTGTTTTTTTGTTAAGTCCCAAGGGATGTCTTGTATTCATTTCAAAAATATACTTATCTTCTAATAGCTGTAATTTGCGGGTGTGATCAGCACCTCTTTTGCTACTGGAACTTGTTCAAGTGCATGAACTCTAAACATACTTAAATCCGCATTGTGACTATAGGCCACTTTACATGCAACAACATCGCTAACGAGATGTCGTTGGGGTCACGGAATTCGTGACGCACATCCGGCCTCGTTAGCGACGTTGTTGCGTGTGAAACGTGCAAACAACCGCTAATGATCAAAAATACTCACCTTATCGTTGATCGTTGTCACTTCGTTCTAATCCCAAATATCATTGATGGTGCAGGATGCAGGTTGTTCGTCGTTGCTGAGGCAGCACACATCGCTATGTGTGACACCCCAGGAATGACGAACAACATCTTATCTGCATCCTCCAGCAATGAGGTGGGCGTCACTTTCTTTCGGCTGCTCTCCGCCCCTCTGCTTCTATTGGACGGCTGACGTGTGACGTCGCTGTGACGCCGCACGAACCACCCCCTTAGAAAGGAGGCGGTTCGCCGGCCACAGCAACGTCGCTAGGCAGGTAAGTCCGTGTGACGGGGACTAACGATATTGTGCGCCACGGGCAGCGATTTGCCCGTGACGCACAAATGACGGGGGCGGGTGCTTTCACGAGCGACATCACTAGCGATGTCGCTGCGTGTAAATCAGCCTTAAGTCTGAAGTGAAACGCAGCTCCAATTAAACAGCAAGTGGTATTAGTGTGAACAGTGTCATATACATGTTGAGCTATTCTCAGTACGTAATGTCCTAGTGGTACAACCTATGTATTAAAGTTTACACTCCACACAGGAGATGACATACACTACATAAGTGCTTCTACAATAAAGAAATTGTTTGGATTTAAAGATGGTGTTATTAGCAGTAGAAGAAATCTCTTTAGTATCACACATATATTTACACAATCTGCAGGATTTTTTACCGCATTTGTAAGAACCCTGCAATGACAGTCAATTGTGACTACCTGAAGCATTTTTGAGGGAAGTATGGTCTGAAGGGGATATAATGTCACTCAAATTGTGACCCCGTCTAACTACAAAATTAACCCCTTCTTCCAGGATGGATTTAACCTTTGCCTCAGTAAATAAAACAGGTAAACATTTCTTGACAATTTTTACTACTTCACTATAATTATTACTAAAAGTAGTGGAAAAGGTGACCTTATTAGAATGATTAGCAGCGTTTGTGTTATTAATATACTGTAAATATGTTTGCCTATTCTTCTTGTCTGCATTTTCTTTGCAATTTTAATGGTGTTAATAGAATAGCCTCTTTGTAAAAAACGATGAAAAATCTCATTACATTCTCTGTTATATTCAGTTTCTCTAGTACAGCACCTTTTTGCCTGTACAAATTTACCAACTATGATATTATGTACTACATGTCGGGGGTGGCAACTATTGGCGTGTAGCACAGCATTACCCAATGCAGGTTTACAGTATAATAAGCAAAAAACTCGTTTGGACAGGTGGCAACCAACTAGATGAATATCCAAAAAGGAAATTGAGTTTTGTTGAACATCATGTGTAAACCGCAAATTAAAAAGGTTATTATTGATATAGTCAATGAATTGGGGGATGATATATTGGGGACCTGACCAGATAACGAGACCATCGTCTATATATCTAAGGTAGGTATAGAGGTACTCAGAGAAAGGGTTATCATCACAAAAAATATAGCATTCTTCCCACCAATTTATGACTATGACAGCAATGGAAGAGCATGATTTTGCACCCATGGAACATCCAAGACGTTGTAAAAAATACTTCCCTGAAAATTTGAAAAAATGATGTGTCAGTAGAAACCACATTGCGTCCAAAATAAGCAGCCTCAAATTTTCACTGTACATAGAATATTTTTCCATTAAATATTGAACTGAAATGAGAGCCAGTTTATGCGGTATGGATGAGTAAAGAGAGGTAATGTCAATAGTAAATCAGCTGACGTTATTGCACCACTCCACTTTATCCATAATGTTAATAACATGTTTGGAATTGCACAGAAAACTTGGTGACATTCTGGTAAATGGTTGGAATCTTTCATCTAGCCATTCATGTAGGTGTTCAGACAATGAATTAATGCCTGACACAATAGGATGTAGGGGTGGTGGAAATTAATCCTTGTGAGATTTGGGCAATACATGGAATAGCGATATTTGTGCATTTCAGGTGCCAAGAAGTCAATTTGTTTCTGATTCAAAACTTCAAGTTTTTCTCCTGCTTGCAATAGCGTTCTTTTTTTTTCACGGATATTATCAGAAGGGTAATGGTAAATATGTAGACTCGTCTTTCAGCATAGTTGTTATTTCTCATTCATATATAGTGGTTTCCATGACAATCACTGAGCCTCCCTTGTCGAATCTCTTTATAACGATATTCTGGTCATTTTTCAGAGAGTCCAGAGCTTCCGTTAGGTAGCAGAAAGGTTGTTAGTTGTTTTAGACACATTAATTTTGTCGGACAATGTGCTTAATTCTTTTTCAACTAGCTGCTGGAATTCATCCATGCCAGAAGTTCTGCTCTGAATGGGATAGTAAATGGGATTAGGGATGCACATGTGGAAGGCATCATCTTGAAGTGCAGGATCGCGGTAATCCATGTTAGATAATGTAAACAGATTATTAAGAGTCATTTGTTCCGCAAAGACATGTGAAACTTCAGTTGGACTAAATTTGTTATTGTAACCACTCACATTTCTTACATTGATGTAAGTGTGAAGTTACGAATACATTTATTAACATCTAGTAATGTGTTAAACAAATTGAATTTATGAGGGTGTGAAATTTAAGCCTTTACTCAAAACTGAAATTTGGTGTTCATCGAGAACAACAGTACATTAGTTTATGACACTCAATGAAGAGGTAGGATCAATTACTTCTTTCATGGTGTGAAATATTGATGAACACCTCTATTGATGTTTATGGCCGGCCTGCCTTGTTTTTTTTAGAAATGATTTGACTTTTGCTTTGTTTCTTGTATTTTTGTTGTGCTGTAAAAAAGACGAGGAGGAGAAAGATGGACCCTCCATGGAATTAAGTCCTTCACCTAAGGTATCCTCTTCCACTGAACCTAGATCAGGTGAGTAGGACTTCCACAGTAGAAGCACTCGTTTCCAGTGCTACAAAAATGGAAGTACATGCAGCCGACCTCCTTCTGTAAGGAGAGTGTGCGCCGTGCCGGGTGATACCGACGCGAGACTCGCACAGTGACATTCAAAGTTCAATCGAGTCCCAGGCTCATGGACTTGGGTTAAACCTGACATCACCATGAACATGGCCGAAAACAGCTGAAGACTGACGCGTTATGAGTAGTACAGTGAATACCCCCAAAAGTTAATGATTGGACCTGAAAGCAGAAGCAGCCGGGAGACAGAGTCTGCAGGACGTGTCGGCGGACCTGTAAGTATAATGACAATGTTTATTATTAACTATATTCCTTTTTTTACAGACCCCCCCACCCCATCCCATAACTGTAAAGTCCACGTTCGGGGTTCAGACGCAAGTTTGCGTTATCTCAGAACCCGAGTTTGAACTTTACAAGAAGTTCGGGCTAGTCTCCTGAACACGAACAACGTGAGGTTCACCCATCACTAATCATAAGGAATCACTGGACTCCATGATGTATCTATGAGAATATTACAATTTCTATTAATAAAATAAAGGTTGCACCTTTATGTGAATTGGAAGTTGTGCCTCTAGCCTTTCGGAAGATTCATAACCCCTTTGGTTATGTGGCCTATGTGGCCTATTGAAAAGTATAAACCACTGTTCATGAATTGTAAATCCTATTTGTGGCCTATTAAGATGTACAGTACATTGGTAAACAAACCCTTGATTAATTGGAATACAAACCATTTATCTTGAGACAGACTTTTGGAACTAGCCTCATGACTTTTTGACATAAGGACGTTATTCCTAAGTACCAGAATGAAATCAGCAGGAAGAAAATGACCACTGCAACCATATACCATTGCTCATATTATCGAAAGATGATTGGACACTCTGCCACAGAATATACCGGAGCAAGGAAGGAGTTGTGGGTTGTATGTTGGTGTGAATGTGAATTATTTTAGTATATATTGAGGTATAATTTAGATTCTCTCTCTCCTCTATTTCTTTTTCTCTATCTTTTTATCTATCATTCTTTCTCTCAATCTTTCTCTCTCACTCGCAATCTCTAAAGGGTGCTTTATATGCTGCGACATTGCTAGCGATAGCTAGCGATGTCGTGCGCGATAGCACCCGGCCCTGTCGTTCGTGCAACATTTGGTGCTCGCTGCAATAGCGAACATTATCGCTACGGCAGCGTCACACGCACATACCTTGTCAGCGACGTCGCTATGACCGATGAACAATCCCTCCCTCAAGGGGGATGTGCGTTCGGCATCATAGCAACGTCACTGTGGCGTCACTAAGCGGCTGGCCAATAGAAGCAGAGAGGTGGAGATGAGCGGGATGTAACATCCCACCCACCTTCTTCCTTCCGCATTGCTGGTGGACACAGGTAAGGAGATGTTCGTCGTTCCTGTGGGCCTTTAAGAAAAGCCTTAGGAGAGCTCCCAGGAGGCCTGTGTGGCGTGTGGGAAGGCCCTGGGAGTTAGCAGCAGGGGACGGAGCAGCCACTGCTGAGTGGCTGGGAAGGTGAGAGTGCCAGCGTCCCTGCCGGGGGAAAGAGGCAGGACACTGCAGGGATGATGGTGGTTCATTGTTGCTGCATTTTACATTTGTTTTTCATGCATTTTTCACCTGCATTTTTATAGTGCTTTTAACTGACTTCCTTGAAGTCAATGAGTGAATATTAGTGTTGAGCGAGTATGCTTGTCACTACTCGGTACTCGCACGAGTATCACTGTACTCGGGCTACTCGGCGGGGACCGAGTAATCTCGCGATACTCGTGCTGTACTCGTGGTCTTCATCCCAGCATGTTGGCGCTCTTTTGAGAGCCAGCCCTCATGCAGGGATTGGCTGGCAGACCACTGCAATGCCACAGCCCTGTTAGTTGTGGAATTGCAGTGATTGGCCTGCCTGCACAGCGTGACCGAGTCTTTATACCGGCGGGCGCGCTGTGCTCTGCACACAGCCATCCAGACAGTCAGTGCAGGGAGAGTGGTGCTGCTTCAGGGAAAGGTTTGCGGCCCTTTATAGTTATTTCTGTAGCAGGGCTGCAAACAGTGTGACCAGAAGTCCTTCTCAGGACTATTGTAGTTGTATACAGGCAGGCAGGGTATAGCCAGGTCGGAGTACAGGAGCAGAGTCCTTCTCAGGACTATTGTTGCTGTTTACAGGCAGGGCAGGCAGGGTATAGCCAGGTCGGAATACAGGCTAGTGACCAGAAGAGTCCTTGTCAGGACTATTGTAGCAGTATACAGGCAGGCAGGCAGGGTATATAGCCATTCCTAGTGGTGACCGTATACCAGCCTTCATCATATCTGGGGCTGGTGTACACAGTCTAAAACAGTCCTGATAGTGTCAGACTTCTCAGTAATTGTCGCTCCTAAAAACCTGTTAGGTTCTTAGTGCGTCCGTGCTTGCATTTAAAAACCGCACGTGTGTGGCTGTCGGTGGCAGCGTACAGGTGCACTTGTGTGCGTTTTTCACAAACTAGTATATAACGCACAAGTCTAGTGAATAATACACGTCAGCAGTGTCTGATAGTGTCAAACTTCTCAGTAATCGTCACTCCTAAAAACCTGTTAGGTTCTTATTGCGTCCATGCTTGCATTTAAAAACCGCACGTGTGTGGCAGTCGGTGGCAGCGTACAGGTGCACTTGTGTGCGTTTTTCACAAACTAGTATATAACGCACAAGTCTAGTGAATAATACACGTCAGTCAGCAGTGTCTGATAGTGTCAAACTTCTCAGTAATTGTCGCTCCTAAAAACCTGTTAGGTCCTTTTTGCGTCCGTGCTTGCATTTAAAAACCGCACGTGTGGCTGTTGGTGGCAGCGTACAGGTGCACTTGTGTGCGTTTTTCACAAACTAGTATATAATGCACAAGTCTAGTGAATAATACACGTCAGTCAGCAGTGTCTGATAGTGTCAAACGTCTCAGTAATTGTCGCTCCTAAAAACCTGTTAGGTTCTTATTGCGTCCGTGCTTGCATTTAAAAACCGCACGTGTGTGCCTGTCAGTGGCAGCGTCAGGCTCCACATTGTCCCTGGATAGAGACGTGCATGATGGCCTGTAAACCTGAAGTGGCCATTGTAAGGAAGTGGGTCTATTGTAGTATAGCCCTTTGGCAGGGCAGCCAAAAATTGGGAGGCTCCACATTGTCCCTGGATAGAGATGTGCATGAGGGCCTCAAAACATTGTTCCCATTGCAAAGGAGCGGGCCTCCTGTCGTTGTAATGCCCATTCTGAAAGAATGGGCGAAAAAATTTACCACTGGGGGTATACCTGAAACAACGGCCTAAGTATTGTAACGGTCATCATGGTGGCGTATGAGGAGAAGGAGGAGCAGTCCAGCGATTAGCCAAAGTCCAGAAGTGTGTACCCATGGGTGAGTGGAGGTACATGGCAAATTCCCGTTACAAACTTTAAATTCCGCTGTCATTTGCTGGTTGTGTGGTGAAGTCTGGCCCAATCCAACCCTTGTTCATCTTGATCAGTCAGCCTGTCAGCATTTTCAGTTGACAGGCGGGTGCGTTTATCTGTAATGATTCCACCTGCGGCACTAAAAACACGCTCTGACAAAACGCTAGCGGCAGGGCAGGCCAGGACTTCCAAGGCGTAGAGAGCCAATTCATGCCACGTGTCCAGCTTGGATACCCAATAATTGCAAGGCACAGAGGAATGTCGGAGTACAGTTGTTCGATCTGCAACGTACTCCTTGAGCATTTGGGCAAACTTAGGATTTCTTGTGGCACTACCCCGCACTTCAGGGGCTGTGGTATGTGAGGGGCTGAGAAAACTGTCCCACATCTTAAAGACTGTTCCCCTACCTCTGGCGGATTGGACATGTGCCCCTCTCGGCTGTACGCCTTGGTTGTCCACTGATTCCTGACCTATGCCGCTAGCGTTTTGTGAGGGGAATGCTTTGCCTACTTCCGTGACTATGGCCTTCCGGAACTGCTGCATTTTGCCTGACCTCTCCGCCTTGGGAATAAGAGACATAAAGTTCTCCTTTTAGCGTGGGTCTAACAGTGTTACCAACCAGTAATGATTGTCGGCCAAGATGTTCTTAACGCGAGGGTCACGAGACAGGCAGCTTACCATGAAGTCAGCCATGTGCGCCAGACTCTTAACAGCCATCACTTCAGTATCCTGACCAACACGATGACTGAACATGCTGTCCTCCTCCTCATCATCTACCCTGTCCTCTGGCCAGCCACGCTGAACCGAGGATATGACTGCATGTCATATCCTCAATTTGGCCGGAGAGTTGCTCCATGTCTTCATCATCCTCCTCGTCATAGTCCTCCACTGCATGTTGTGATGAGACGAGGCTGGGCTGTGTGTTATCACCCACACCTACTACTGTTTCTTGCTCCAACTCATCACGCTCCGCCTGCAATGCATCATGTTTGTTTTTGAATAAAATGCAGAAGAACGAGAGTAAAGTGCAAAATATAATTACTTTTTATTGAATACACAACAAGGAATAGGACTTAAAAAGTATACACTACAAGGGTATTTTACTCAGGGATAGGTTGTATACTCTACCCAGAAAATTCATAATAGCCGTCCAATTAACCATAAGTTAGACATATAAACATCTATATAAAGTATGGGCTACGAATTTAGAGGGTAAGAGGATTAGATGTTCCAAAGCAGGAGGGGCTGCCTTAAATTGTAGGTACAAGTTTACATCAAACCGTAGTTCCCCACCATATAATGGTAGGAAGTCATGGTGATCAAGCATGGAGCACCGCAAAGGATTAAATAATGTTGAAAGCCCACTACAAAAGCACTAATAAAACAAACAACCGCAATGTGCAGGGCAAGGAAGTTCTCTTACCTAAAGTGCTAAGTGCAATGTAGTGCAACAAGAGGTTGCGGTGCGACCGGCATGAAAGGAGGCAGTCCCAGTGGTGGTAAAGAAGTATCCCTAAGAGTAGCCAAAGGTCTCCATCCGACGCGCGTTTCGCGGCAATTTGGTAGCTTTATCAAGGTGGAAAACCAGATGCAATGCATCATGTTTGTTTTTGAGCAGAGACCACTTTAGAAGGCAGAGAAGCGGTATGGTGACGCTAATAATGTCGTCATCGCCGCTCACCATCTTGGTGGAGTCATCAAAGTTTTGGCGGATGGTACATAGGTCGGACATCCATCTCCACTCCTCAGGAGTTATGTGTGGAGTTTGACCCATTTCCCGACGGCTTAGGTGATGCAGGTACTCAACAACTGCCCTATTCTGCTCACATATCCTGACCAACATGTGCAGAGTTGAATTCCAATGCGTGGGGACATCACACACCAGTCTGTGAGCCGGAAGATGCAAACGGCTCTGAAAGCCGGCAAGGCCGGCTGAAGCAGTAGGTGACTTTCGAAAATCTGCAGACAGGTGGCGAACTTTTACCAGCAGATCAGACAGCTCTGGGTATGACTTTAGAAACCACTGAACCACGAGGTTGAGCACATGGGCCATGCATGGAACATGTGTCACCTGTCCTCGCCTCAAAGCCGCCACCAGGTCCCGACCATTGTCACACATGACTTTTCCTGGCTTTAGGTTCAGAGGTGTGAGCCAGTGATCTGCCTGCTGTTTCAGAGCTATCCACACCTCTTCTGCATTGTGGGGTTTGTCACCTATGCAGATTAGCTTCAGCACAGCCTTTTGCCGCTTCGCTGAGGCAGTGCTGCAGTGCTTCCAGCTTGGGACTGGTGTGGAGGGTAAAGTGGATGAGGATGCGCAGGAGGAGGAGAAGGCTGAGGAGCATGACATTCCGGAGCTGTAGAGTGTGGGTGAAACCCTGACTGAGGTAGGGCCTGCAAACCTTGGTGTGGGAAGGACGTGTTCCGTCCCTCGCTCAGACTGGGTCCCAGCTTCCACAATATTAACCCAGTGTGCCGTCAACGAGATGTAGCGGCCTTGCCCACAAGCACTTGTCCACGTGTCTGTGGTTAGGTGGACTTTGGCTGAAACAGCGTTGTTCATGGCACGTGTGATGTTTTGTGACACGTGGTTATGCAATGCGGGGACAGCACACCGGGAGAAATAGTGGCGGCTGGGGACCGAGTAACGTGGGACAGCTGCCACCATCAGGTCACGGAATGCTTCTGTCTCCACCAGCCTAAAAGGCAACATTTCCAGCGCAAGCAGTCGCGAAATGTTAGCATTTAGAAGTGTGGCATGTGGGGCGTTGGCAGTGTATTTGCGCCTGCGTTCAAAGGTTTGCTGAATGGATAACTGAACGCTGCGCTGGGACAAGGACGTGCTTGATGATGGTGTTATTTCTGCGTGGGCAACTGCAGGTGCAGGGCCGGAGGAGGCTTGTTCGCGGGCAGCATGGACAGGGGATTGGCTTGCATGCACAACAAGCGAAGACGTAGCAGTGACATTAGCAAGCACTGCTCCTCGACTCTGTTGTACATCCCACAAAGTCGGGTGCTTGGCTGACATGTGCCTGATCATGCTGGTGGTGGTCAGGCTGCTAGTTTTGGTACCCCTGCTGATGCTGGCATGGCAGCTGTTGCAAATGGCCTTTTTAGAATCATCTGGAGCCAACTTAAAAAACTGCCAGACTCGGGAAGACCTAACATTTGTACAGGCACCTTGTGTCATGTTGTTTTTCCGGGGAACGGTTGCCTGACTTCTGCCTGGGGCCACCACCCTGCTTCTTACTGCCTGTTGGGAAGCTACGCCACCCTCCCCCTGTGCACTGCTGTCCTCGCTCTGCATATCCTCCTGCCAGGTTGGGTCAGTTACTGGATCATCCACCATGTCGTCTTCCTCTTCCGCACCCTGCTCCTCCTCCTGACAATTGTGTCTCATCATCGTCCACCCCTTGTTGAGACACGTTGCCAACTTCGTGAGAACGTGGCTGCTCAAATATTTGGGCATCTGTACATACAATCTCGTCATGACCCACTTCAACAGGAGCTGGCGAGAGGCGAGAATGTGTGAATGGAAACGTGAACAGCTCTTCCGAGTGTCCAAGTGTGGGATCAGTAATGTCCGTGGATGTGTACTCGGCCTTGTGGTAGGAAGGAGGATCAGGTTCTGAAATGTGCGGTGCAGTATCACGTCTACTGACACTTGACCGTGTGGAAGACAGAGTGTTTGTGGTGGTGCCAATCTGACTGGAAGCATTATCCGCTATCCAACTAACAACCTGTTGACACTGGTCTTGGTTCAAGAGCGGTGTACTGCTGCGGTCCCCAAGAATTTGGGACAGGACGTGCGAGCGAGTAGATGTGGCCCTTTGTTGTGGCGAAATTAGAGCTTGCACACGACCTCGGTCTCTGCCTGCACCACCATCACGTCCACTTCCTTGTTCGTTGCCAACACCCTTGCGCATTTTGCAATGCTGTGCTAATGTGTATTCACTAGACTTGTGCGTTATATCCAAGTTTGTGCAAAACGCACACAAGTGCACCTGAACGCTGCCACCAATAGGCACACATGTGCGTTTTTTAAATGCAAGCACGGACGCACTAAGAACCTAACAGGTCTCTATCCAGGGACAATGTGGAGCCTCCCAATTTTTGGCTGCCCTGCCAAAGGGTTATACTGCAATAGACCCACTTCCTTACAATGGGCACTTCGGGTTTACAGGCCATCATGCACGTCTCTATCCAGGGACAATGTGGAGCCTCCCAATTTTTGGCTGCCCTGACAAAGGGCTATACTAAAATAGACCCACTTCCTTACAATGGGCACTTCAGGTTTACAGGCCCTCATGCACGTCTGTATGCAGGGGCATTGGTGAACCTCACAATTTTGGACTGCCCTGGCAAAGGAAAATTCTACAAAGACTCACTTCCTCAAAATGGGCCCATTAGACTCAAGAGGCCTTCATGTACGTCTCTTCTCAGGGACATCGGAGTGCCACACAATGTTTTCACGTAAAATCTTTCATGTAATCTCCAAAAGTAACATACACCAGCTCTATCTCACTATTGGGTATGTGCCCTTAACATTTCCGCCATGATAATTCATTTTGGTGTCATTTTGGAAGGTTTTCTGGTGAGTCCGTAATAATGGCGTAAAACGAGGACAAAATTGTTTACAGCTGTGACTTTTGAGAGATAAATGCTTCAAGGGGGTCTTCCCCATGCTGTTGCCATGTCATTTGAGCACTCTTCTGAGACTTTTGTGACATTTTTAGGCTTTCTACATGCTGCCGGGGGGTCATTTCATAAAAATACTCGGGTCTCCCATAGGATAACATTGGGCTCGGTGCTCGGGCCGAGTACACGAGTATCTTAGGATGCTCGGCCCGAGCCTCGAGCCCCGAGCTTTTTAGTACTCGCTCATCACTAGTGAATATACAATGCAAAACCATTGAAAGAATTGAAGTGCTGCAGATTATTTGCAAGTTACAAATAAACAATGTGTGCATGACACTTCAGACTTCTCATTGACTTTGCTGACATCAATATTCTCTTCAGGTTTTGTGACAAAACTGCACTCAAAAACACATAAAAAAATACTGACAACATTGTTCCCAGCAGCGACCTGGGAGGCATCTTTCCCTTGTTTCCATTCCACTTTCCATTCATTTCAGCAATTTTCCTGCCGCCTCCAACCCTCCTGTAAGGATCTTCTGGAAAAATGCTTGAGTTTCCCATTGGCTTCCATTATACTTGTCACTTGAATCGAGCCCATCTGAGCGTCTGACCTGCTTGATTCGAGCATCAATGACTTGAGCATTTTAGTGCTCACTCATCTTTAGTCACTCCTTAACTTATGTAACCTCAGATCAACAGACCACGGTCATTCTCTCAGCTGGTTCATGGATCCAACTAAAAAATGTAATTACAGCCACTAGATTAATAGAATTTGATTAATTATTTTTTCCCTTCACTGTTAAACACTTCACTTTTCTATTATTGTGTAATTTATAATAGCTCAGAAAAATATTTCCATTATAAAACAAGCATAACAAATTTATCGTAAGAAAATATTGACCATCTGGATGTAAAATTTTAACATGTAACAAATTGTTGACATTGGAACGTTTATAGCCAACTAAGATGCTCCGATGACCATATGAATGCATCTTTCAAATTATTTTTTTTCATGTAAAACCTAAATCATGTAATTTCCATTTATTTCCCAAGATGCTGAGACTGAAAATACAAAGGCAGGCTGGAGCAATATTTTGGAACCAAAAAGCATCACTGCTTTGCACCTGGTTCCTGCTACAATATCACTCATTATGCCATCCAACTATGCAACTCAGTTGGCTACCAAAAAAGGCACCCGGCTCTTCCCATATTCCTACAAAAGGATTTATTTTGAAATTCCCCCAAAAAAATATAATGGCAGAAAAATGTACTAATAACTTTTTTTATGTTATTTTGAAGTGAGAATGTCAAAACTGAATGTGGGCACTGCATGCGTTTTCTGGCCACTGGGAGTATCATTTATCAGGGTACCGTAAGCAATAATTATTTGGGCAATGCACAGTGGTATAATTTAGGCATTGTATTTTGGAATTATTTTTGGATCTGTATAGCACTTATATAGTATAGTTACAGTATTTCACAAAAGTGAGTACACCTCTTACATTTTTGCAAATATTTTATTATGTCTTTCATAAGACAACGCTGAAGATCTGACACTTTGACACAATGTAAAGAAGTTGGTGTGCCCTCTAAATAACTTAACACACAGCCATTAATGTCAAAACCACTGCCAACAAAAGTGAGTACACCACTAAGTGAAAATGTCCAAATTATGCCCAATAACCATGGGCCTCCCCAACCTGATAATGCCAGCACCCAGCTGTCTGCTTTATCATGGATAAGTAACAAAATTTTGGAAGCCGGACGAAAAAAAAATCCACATAGGGTTCCTCTTATTTTAATACACAGCTAAAATAAGCTCAGGGATAGGGGCTGTAGCCTGTAGCATCTGCTTAATCTGAGCTGAGTATTCCAATCAATCACAGATGCTGTCACACAGGGTGGGGTGCAGTCTGACTGCAACCAATCACAGTGGGCGGTGGAAGCAGTGAATATGTATGAGAGTTAATCAGCAGACCTGGAAGTAGTGTTATAGCGGCGGAAATGGCTTTGCTTTATTCCTTATTTTCTTTCTTTTATCTTTTTTTAAAATATTTCTATCATTATCCGGGTGGTCAAACACAAACAGTAACATGGACTTCCCTGAGAATAAATTTATGTGTGAGATAGCCAAGATGATTGTCTAGGTAATTAAGGTAATCTCACATTCAAAGACCAAGTGCAGGGGTTGGGAACATTTTTGGCTGAGAGAGCCATGAACGCCACATATTTAAAAATGTAATTCCATGAGATGTATGCTCACCATGGGGGGAGCAGCGGTGGTGGAGTGGCTCAGAAGGTCCCAGTAGGCAGGGTAGGCGATGCTGCGGTCATGGAGGAGTGGGTGTCGTGGCTCAAGAGGGTCAGTGTGCGGAGGATCGCTGATACTGCTGCGGGCTTGTGGGGTGTCATGGCTGAAGGTGCCATTGATCTGCCGATGGGCTGCATTGAATCTCCCGCAGTTGACAAGATCGATTTCAAGAAAATTGCCAAGGCTCGTGTGCAGATCAATGAGATGGACTTCAAGAAAATGGCCGCGGAGTCTTATCTGCGCGTGTGCCGACTCGACAGACATTTTCTTGAAGTCGATCTCGTCAAATGTAGGAGATTCAAAGCAGCCCGCAGTCCGCCGGCTATTGTAGTCTTGCTGCCACGACACCGCACGAGCCCCCAGTATCACCACTGCTGCCCCAGTAAGCCATATGTGGTTTGTAATACGCACCCCCATTTTTCCCCCCAGTTTTTGGGGGAAAAAAGTGCAACATACATACTGGAAAATTTTTTTTGTTAAATAAAGATTTGTCTGCGAGACAAATGCAGCCATCAAAAGAGCCACATCTGGCTCTCGAGACATAGGTTCCCGAACCCTGATTCAGTGAATGGTGACATATGGAGCCTGAAAGTAAAAAAAATTCAAAAGATTGTTACCCTTTTGCTTGTCACTATATATGGCAGGATGATTACTTATGACTGTCCTGTGATATCCCTCAATTCCTCATAGTATAGCATAGCACGTATCACTTCAACACCTTTAGTTCATATAACACGGAAATGAAAGATTTTTTATATTCTGCTACACAACTTCTGTTAGATCATAACTATTTCAGCTTTGATAATAGGTTTTTCTTACAGACCAAAGGAGTTAGCATGTGGGCAAAATTTTCAATTATACAATGAAAAAAATCAGTATTAAATAACAATATGGTATCGATGATTTTTAGATGACCTTTTAATAGTATGGAAAGGTACCTACATTTATGTTCAAAGATGTGTCCAATATATTAGTAACAATGATTTTAATCTTAAATTTATTAATTGTATTAATAAATCAGATATTAATTTTCTGGATATCAGTCTTGAATCTAACCGAGTAGCCAAAAAAATTGTAATAGCCCCCTAAAGAAAAGCCATTGCTAGCAATTTGATTCTTACAGTAGCTAATCATAAAAAAAAGAACATAACATTAGGGCAGCTTATCAGATTAAAACTAAATAGTTTCAATTAAATTATTTTCAAAACTGAAGAAAAGGGTTTATTCCGAGTGGAGTTTAAGAATTGTCATGAATTTGTTAAACAAGAAATTTAAAAATCAATCTGGTATAAATAATCCCAAACTTACCTTTTCCACGGATTATAGCCCTCAGTTTAATGACATAGTATCCATAATCAGAAAACATTTACCCATGCTTAACTAAGACCCTAAACTTAGATCAATTATTACTATGAATATTTGGTTTGTTTCAAGGAAAGCACCAACATTAAATAGTTTTCTAACTCCTAGCCTGTATTTAAGCAAGACGAAACATACACAGAGAACCTGGTTAGATCTGACAGATTTCTTTAAGTGTGGTGCAAACAAGTGCAAAGTTTGCACCTATGTTAAAAAACCCCAAAAAGTTTTTACCTCTGCAGCTACTCAACAAACAGTGCCCATCTGAGATTTTGTTAATTGCAGTTGCACCCACATAGTCTATCTGACAGAATGTACCACTTTGTAGTGCCTGGTCCCGATCCCAGGCTGGCATCCCCGCAAGTTCCCACTCCCAGGCTCTGGCTGGGGCACCCTTCCTCTCCCTTCCCCGGCAGCTCCACTCGCTCCTCTCCTGCCCCGGAGTCTGCCGCTGTCTTCTCCTGCTTCCAGGCCACGCGCAGCCTTTCTGTGATCGCCTGTAGAGTGCTCATGGCCATGCCCCCTTTCTTAAAGGGCTGTTGTCCCTATTACCCTGAAGCGATCCCTGAGGTCACCTGTTACTTTAAAGGTATTTAAGACTGCTTCCCCTTACTGGAGGCGCCTAAGCAATGTTGCCTACTAGTTAGTGCATTGATAGTTCTCAGGTCCCGTTATGCTACTGTGTATAGTTTTGCTATTTGTGTCCTACTACCAGTTTCGTGTTGCTATCTTGTGTCTTGTTCTTGAGTCTGCTCTCTACCACCACCTCTGTGCTTCCACGTCTGAGCCATCACCTCCGTGCTGCCATGTCTGAGCCATCACCTCTGTGCTGCCACATCTGAACCATCACCTCCGTGCTGCCATGTTTGAGCCATCACCTCCATGCTGCCATGTCTGAGCCAACACCTCTGTGCTGCCATGTCTGAGCCATCACCTCCATACTGCCACATCTGAGTCATCACCTCCGTGCTGCCATGTCTGAGCCATCACCTCCGTGCTGCCATGTCTGAGCCATCACCTCCGTGCTGCCATGTCTGAGCCATCACCTCCATGCTGCCATGTCTGAGCCATCACCTCTGTGCTGCCACGTGTGAGCCATCACCTCCGTCTGCCACGTCTGAGCCACCACCTCGTGCTGCTACATCCGAGTTACCATCTCCATGCTGCCACATCTGAGCACACCAGCACCGAACATTAAGAGACTTTACTAGGCCGTAAGAGCTGATTACCATTGGTTCCTGGCAGTCATGCATTTAGGACCCCTGTTGCTGCACCAGAGAGTCCCTCTATAGGGGCTCGCAACTGGATTAATCCTTCAGGGGAGTCCGGTGTATAGCCCAGTGGGTTCACTCCCAGACGCCCACTGCGCCTCGGCGACAGTAACACGCATGTAACATACAGTACGTGGATTGCACAATAGAAATGCTTCAGATACGCATTAGGCATCAATCGGATGCCATTAACACATCAGCGCTCTCACCGTCAGCAGTATTGACACATCTTTTACAGGTACATGGATTCAATATGGATAATTTTAAATATATGGGGATAAAAAAGTACGTAAACCACATTGAGACAATTACAAGCGGCCCTTTGAAGTCAACCATAATGCTGATGTGGCCCTCACTGAAAATTAGTTTGACACCCTTGCACTACTTTAAGTGTGCCACATAAACTAGTCAGCTGTTGGAACAACATTACTTGCAGAATACAAAATTGTTTTTCTACCAGCTGTATATATATTTGTGTTTTTATGTATTCTTATCTTTTTCATAGCTTCATTATTTGTATGCATACATTTTTACATGTCCATGATGTATAAAGTGTGGCCAGAGACCTTAAAGATGCTGTGCCACTCGTTTAATTTTGTTGCTAATTGTGATGTGGTTTCTTTAAGACGTTCTTGATGCTAAATTGTATAAAATCATCATGAGTGTAAAGTACTTGGTGTCAATATTTTAAAACAAGCAATTACAATAATATGAAAAAATATATTAGTATGTAGATATGATATATTTTCTAAATTCATAGTTTTATTATTAAGTTTTATTGTTTCTGGAAAGTGAGAAAATTCATCAAAAACCCATGCTGGAGATGAGGTTAAAATTGTCATTGTAGTAGCTACTTAATAGAAATAATCTCTGATAATTATGGCATGAATTCCTGCCATCTTTAAGTGCTTTAGTAATTACTCCTGGGTATTGTTAGTAAATACTTTGTTTTTTTTCTTGCATTTTCTGGAGACCTTCGTAAAGCTCGCTGTCACAAATGATGAAATGTAGCCATTTCTTCAACAAGAAGCAATAAAGTCGAGAAAATGGCCTCATTTAATACCCAATATAATCAGCTACAACACCTGTATCAAAGAAAGGCGGATTCTGAAAATGAATGTGATACTTATCGTTAAATGAACACCAACTGCCTTAATATAATACAAACATCTTTTCAGCATGACAGTTGGCACAAAGAAACTGCACAATCCGATGCTCATTTCCAAACTGATCTCGGAGTTTGGCTATTTGTAAATGTAGTTTTCATTTTCTTATTTTTCTAATTTGATACTCTACAGGTGGCAGCCATGCTGAATATGTATTTTTTTCACTTGGTTTATCCTGTAGTACTAAATAAATAGGAAAACATTGGTCCCTTTCTTCTCTGTACATAGTAATGAACACTAAAAAAAAAACTTCATTTCATGAAACAACAGGGTGGCTTATGATTAAAATAGAACAGATGTAAAACATAATTTTACTAAGTATCCATCCCTTTGCCTGCTAAAGACTTATCTCGGTTATTTCATTTTCTTTAGTACTTTTTTTTCACTTATTTTAGCATAATACCTAATAAACTAATTCCAGGAAATGAAAAAAAAAAAATGTTAACACTCAATATTACATTTTAATGGCATTTAGAAATTGTATTTTAGTATATACACATGACTTTGGCCATGATTCATCATTTGCGTGTTTTAAAGAGAATCTGTCAGCAGGTTATTGCTATGTCACCTGAGAGCAGCATGATGTAGGTAAAGAGGCCCTGAGTTCAACGATGTATCCTATTCCTATCACTTAGATAACTGGGTACAGCTGTTTTGATGCAATCCAAGATTTGAGATTTTGCCTGTAGCCGCGCTGGGAGAGCTGCCCCCACCCACACCAGGCTTTCAGTGTACATTTCCATAAACAGAAGCTGCTAACAGGGGCGTACATAGAAATCATGGGGCTCCATAGCAAAAGTCTGAATGGGGCCCCCCCACCGATAAAAAACAAACAAACAAAAAAACATTATCATAATAATCATGATACATGTTACTGGGGGCCGGCATGCATTATTGGGGGTGGCTTATAGTCAGAAATAACACATACTACTACATAGTGGTACTGAACAACACCCACCATAAAGGTTTGCAATGTATTATTACATTGCAAAATAATGCCGCCACACCATGGCCAAATATCACCACATAGAGTCTGAATATAACCACCGTCCTGTTACTGAGCAAAGGCCACTGCACCAAGACCAGTGGGTTCACACCACAAATCCCTAAAAAATCTGCAATATGTGAACTTGGCCTAAAGTAGGGATGTCATTCTTCGTGCCCCTCACTACACACAATATACATTTTCACATCTGTCTCCCCCATTTAATGGTAAGGATTATGACTCTTTATAGCCTTAGGATCTATATTAAAACTCTGCAAAGTACAGGGATAATACACGCACACACACATACACACACTGTTAGCACAGCAAAGGGCCAACACACACACAGTGATGGCACAGCACAGGGGCAACACACACACACTGATTGCACAGCAAAGGGGCAACACACACACAGTGATGGCACAGCACAGGGGCAACACACACACAGTATTGGCACAGGGGCAACACACACACACACACACACACACACACACACACACACACACACACACAGAGTGATGACACAGCACAGGGCAGTTTTTCTGTAGTATTACAGGCAGACATTTGTACATTATAATACTCACCTGCTCCTGTGCTGTGAGAGATGATGATAGTGGCTCAGGCCTCCCTGCTGCACTTCCTGTGAGTCTTCCTGGCTGCTCCTCCTGTCCTATGCTTTTTCTTTCTATTCCTTCTGTTCTCCTCTTCTCACTATTTTTCTGCTCTCTGTTTGCTTTTCTCTCTTTTTTGTGGTCTCTACTCCTTCTTCACTCCTGCAATTTTTTCCTTTTCATCATTTCATTTTCCCGCGTCTGCCCCCTCTCCTGATTGGCTGTTCTCCTCCTGGCATCTCTGCTGCCTGGCCACTCCCTCCTCTTCAGCACAGGCCATGCACAGTGTGCAGTGTGGGTGCCTGTGAATCTCTGCGTTGGCCAGTTTGCAGCTATACAAACAGTGTCGGCTCCCAGCGGTGTTAATCAGCTGCTTGGTGACGGCCCCGGGGGCATGATGCATGAAAGTGAAAACGCACACAGTGTGGGAAGCCGCCCCGGGCCCCTCCAGCCGGGGCTGCCACCAGGAATTTCTGGGCCCGATACTGACAAAATTTTCGGGCCCTCATCAGACTCCACCACAGCTCCGCCTCTACCCCTCGAACCTTCGGCAATAGAAAAAAGTTGTTTCCAGCATGACGTCCTAGAAAAGGTTAAAAACCAATTTTATTCCATAAAGTTAAAACCAACACTAGGTTGGATGGACGTCCACGAAGTATAAAACAATGTCTGACGCGTTTCACACCTAACATAGGTTCTTAGACATATCCTGTTGTATTTGCACAAGTTATGGAATAAAATTGTTTTTTAACCTCTTATCTTGGCCATGATGCTGGAAACAACTTTTGTTCTATTGCCGGACTTTGCCTCTTTGAACACAGAGCTGACCTCCCTGCACCGTCCCCCAGAGAGAGGACCAGGTGATGCCTTTACCGGGGGAGCTGAGATCCTCCTTAGCATACTGATTTCCAATCTTCCACAATCCACCATCACTCTTGGAAAATCTCCAATTCTGCAAACACCAATCAAACATTAACCACTAGTTGTCATTTGGACTGCCCGAAAAAACCTGCATGCACCATTTTTTGGGTCATTAAAATGACGAACCCCAGACAGAATTGTCAGCCATATGTGTATATCTAATATATAAAGCTGTGTATGTGTGTGTGGATAGATTATATTATAATATTATATATATATATATATATATATATATATATATATATATATACACTGTATGTGTGTCCGCTATTGAAGCCCGCACCGTCTCATTTACAATCACGATATTTTGCACAGACGCCTCATGTGACCCAGGGAACGTCATAGACTATTTTTTGAAGGGAAAATGTAACCCCACGCTTTAGGCTGGGGCCACACAGGGCACTACTGTGATCCTCGCATGACACTCGGCTCACGCTGGGAGCACAGCAGAGCCGACTGTCATGCGAGTGTCACTGCTACTGAGCTCCGATCATGCGATCGGACCTCAGCTGCAGGGGACGGGCCGGCACTCAGGAGGGGCGGGCCAGTGCTGCGGAGGGGAGGGAGGGATTTATCTCTCTCCTCCGTTGCCGGCTATTGCCATTCTCGCACTGCACTCACGGTACACTGGTGCAACGCGAGTGCAGTGCGATTCTTCTCTCGCCCAATACACTTGAATGGGTGCGAGAGAGTCTTGCATAACAATCGCAGCATGCTGCAATTGTTTTCTCGGTCCGATTGGGGCCGAGAAAATAATTGCTCAAGTGCGCTGGCACATAGGCTAATGTAATTCCGAGAGGAATACGATGTTTTATCGCATCCCACTCGCTCCGATTTTGATGCCGTGTGTCTTAATAATAATAATAATAATTTTATTCATTTATATAGCGCTATTAATTCCACAGCGCTTTACATACATTGGCAACACTGTCCCCATTGGGGCTCACAATCTAGAGTCCCTATCTGTATGTTTTTGGAGTGTGGGAGGAAAAAGGAGTACCCGGACGGAACCCACGCAAACACGGGGAGAACATGCAAACTCCTTGGAGATGGTGTCCTTGGTAGGATTTGAACCCAGGACCCCAGCGCTGCAAGGCTGCAGTGCTAACCACTAAGCCACCGTGCCGCCCTTACAGTTACTCTCCAAAAAAATTCCTTACATTAAAGTCAATGGAGCTAGTAGGTGAGGTCATTACTAGCAGCTGTGATTGGTTATTATAGGCAACAAAGGACATTGCTAGTGTAAAGCTGGGTTCACACATAACGACGCAGCAGCGATCACGACGGGCGACCTGACCTTAACAGGATCGCTGCTGCATCGTTACATGGTCGCTGGTGAGCTGTCAAACAGGCAGATCTCACCAGCGACCAGTGACCAGCCCCCAGCCAGCAGCGACGCGTGGAAGCGATGCTGCGCTTGGTAACTAAGGTAAATATCGGGTAACCATTACCCGATATTTACCTTGGTTACCAGCGCACATGGCTCCCTGCACTCCTAGCCAGAGTACACATTGGGTTAATAAGCAAACCTTTGCTTATTTACCCGATGTGTAGTCCGACTACGTGTGCAGGGAGCAGGGAGCCGGCACTGGCAGTGTGAGAGCGGCGGTGCTAGTAACTAATGTAAATATCAGGTAACCAAGGAAAGGGCTTGCCTTGGTTACCCGATATTTACCTTGGTTACAGCTTACCGCAGGCTGCCAGAAGCTGGCTCCCTGCTGCCTACTCACTTCAGTTCGTCGCTCTCTCGCTGTCACACACAGCGATGTGTGCTTCACAGCGGGAGAGCGACGAGCAAAAAATGAAGCAGGACATTCAGCAACGAGCAAAGGCCAGCTCGTTGCTGGATGTCACACACAGCGACAGCGATGGGACATCGCTGCTGCGTCACAGAAAACGGTGACATAGCAGCTACTTCATTGTCGTTGTCGCTATGTGTGAACCAGCTTAAAAAGCTTCTGTGTGAGGTAATATGATACCGGTGGAGAGATGGATAGAGAGAGAGACAGACAGGGAATGAGAGCGAGAGAGACAGAGCTATCTCTATAGGGAATGAGAGAGAGAGATAGGGAATGAGAGAGACAGACAGATAGGGAATGAGAGAGAGATAGGGAATAAGAGAGACAGACAGATAGGGAATGAGAGAGACAGACAGATAGGGAATGAAAGAGACAGACAGATAGAGAATGAGAGAGACAGACAGACAGATAGGGAATGAGAGAGACAGACAGATAGTGAATGAGAGAGACAGACAGAGACCGACAGATAGGGAATGAGAGACAGACAGACAGATATGGAATGAGAGACAGAGACAGACAAGGAATGAGAGAGAGAGAGATAGGGAATGAGAGAGACAGACAGGGAAGGAGAAAGAGAGAGAGGCAGGGAATGAGAGACAAAGACAGAAAGATAGGGAATGAGAGACAGAGACAGACAGATAGGGAATGAGAGAGAGAGAGACAGAGACAGACAGACAGGGAATAAGAGACAGAGACAAACAGGGAAAATGAGAGACAGAGACAAACAGATAGGGAATGAGAGACAGAGACAGACAGGGAATGAGAGGGAGAGAGAGAGGCAGGGAATGAGAGACAGAGACCGAAAGATAGGGAATGAGAGAGAGACAGACAGATAGGGAATGAGAGACAGAGACAGACAGATAGGGAATGAGAGACAGAGACAGACAGATAGGGAATGAGAGACAGAGACAGACATATAGGGAATGAGAGAGAGACAGAGACAGACAGATAGGGAATGAGAGAGATAGACAGAGACAGACAGATAGGGAATGAGAGAGAGAGAGACAGAGACAGACAGACAGGGAATAAGAGACAGAGACAAACAGGGAAAATGAGAGACAGAGACAAACAGATAGGGAATGAGAGACAGAGACAAACAGGGAATGAGAGGGAGAGAGAGAGGCAGGGAATGAGAGACAGAGACAGAAAGATAGGGAATGAGAGAGAGAGACAGACAGATAGGGAATGAGAGACAGAGACAGACAGATAGGGAATGAGAGACAGAGACAGACAGATAGGGAATGAGAGACAGAGACAGACAGATAGGGAATGAGAGAGATAGACAGAGACAGACAGATAGGGAATGAGAGACAGAGTCAGACAGATAGGGAATGAGAGACAGAGTCAGACAGTTAGGGAATGAGAGACAGAGACAGACAGATAGGGAATGAGAGACAGAGACAGACAGATAGGGAATGAGAGAGAGAAACAGGGACAGACAGATAGGGAATGAGAGACAGACACAGACTGATAGGGAATGAGAGAGAGAGACAGAAAGACAGGCAATAAGAGACAGAGACACACAGTTAGGGAATGAGAGACAGACAGATAGGGAATGAGAGAGACAGAGACACACAGTTAGGGAATGAGAGACAGACAGATAGGGAATGAGAGACAGACAGATAGGGAATGAGAGACAGACAGATAGGGAATGAGAGACAGAGACAGACAGATAGGGAATGAGAGACAGAGACAGACAGATAGGGAATGAGAGAGACAGAGACAGACAGATAGGGAATGAGAGACAGAGACAGACAGATAGGGAATGAGAGACAGAGACAGACAGATAGGGAATGAGAGAGAGACAGAGACAGACAGATAGGGAATGAGAGAGAGAGACAGAGACAGACAGATAGGGAATGAGAGACAGAGGCAGACAGTTAGGGAATGAGAGACAGAGACAGACAGATAGGGAATGAGAGAGAGACAGAGACAGACAGATAGGGAATGAGAGAGAGAGACAGAGACAGACAGATAGGGAATAAGAGACAGAGACAAACAGGGAAAATGAGAGACAGAGACAAACAGATAGGGAATGAGAGACAGAGACAGACAGGGAATGAGAGGGAGAGAGAGAGGCAGGGAATGAGAGACAGAGACAGAAAGATAGGGAATGAGAGAGAGAGAGCTGGACACTGAAGGAGCAAGACACTGTAAGATGAGCTCCTGATTCAACCAGAGTTTATACCTTATAATGAGCAGATTGGAGGACATAATACGGAAATCTACAGATATGACGGAGTACTAAGCACACTGGACAAACTTTTTAAGGACTTTAAGCAATGACAAGAAAAATCACAAGAAAAATTAATACACAGATGGAAAAGGAGGACAAGATTGCCTAGTGGAAACCCAGCAAACAGACCACCATCAAACCCTACCAGCACAGCGCATCCCCAAGGTAAGGGCTCCATGCCAATACACTGCTAAAATAAGAATTGATCGTATATTACGCATTAGAAAATATAAAAGAAAGCCCTTTAAAATGAAACAACACGGGGATAGCACTGTAGTCAATGCAGGAGACCTGGAGAAGGCAACTGGAGCTAGCAGGGGGTCTGACACATTAGAGATAACCTTCCCTGAGAATGCCAAATCCAAGGAAGCTAGAAAAGCCATAAAACTGGACTCTATGAAGAAAAACCCAGAGACACTACTAATAGACTTGAATGAACAGGGGGAAAAAACAAATCTGTTATTCTACTCAGGGCACCATGAAGCCTGGGACCAGACTCTCAGCAAACATTACAAGAACATCAAAAAACGGGGCATTAGCAGGGGCAAACAAATTAGAGTACAGGATGAGGAGGACCCTGAGACCTTTAATCTCTCCATAAATATGTATAGAAATGGAACTATCATGGTCCAAGGAACGGAACAAAAAATGGAGGAATTTCATCAACAATTCCTGCACATTAAAAAGCAAGTGAAAACCCTAATGAAGGAAGGAAGCATATCCACAAGTGACCAGACAATCTCCAGCCACCCCCCAGCCCCATCTACATCCCAATCATCACAACCCCCCAGGGATATACTCAGAGACTGCCTGTCCCAATTAGAATGCGAGTTTATTCAATTCAAAGAAGAATTTCAAAGAAGCCAAGGTGAGAAAAATGCAAATGACCAACTGAGGGGAGAAATATCAAGTGTGAAAACAGACCTGTGGGAATTGCAAAGGTCACTTCAAAGGCTGCAGGAAGAAAATGCATACCTCAAAGAAGAAATAACCCAGCTAAAATCCTCAATCCTACAACAAAAAACAGAGAGGGCACCTCAAAGTATAAGCACTCCCCCAAAACAAATGCCTGCACACCAACTACCCTGGTGCCAGATATATCACAGACCTGCGACAACCTCAGCCAGACGGACTCTACACATAACTCCAGCAATATCAATACAGCCCCACAAGCACAGCATATCAGGGTGTCCAACACCCCTGGACCCAACAAGACGAAGGAAACCCCTACCATCAACCCCAGCAATGAAAATGCATCATCACAACAAACAAAGGCAACCAACACTCAGAGACCCAACACACAGAAACCAAATGGCCCAAATAAAACACTGGATCCTGATATAGTCCTAATAATAGACTCAAATGGGAAATACCTGGACACTCAGAGACTGTTTCCGACGGCTCGGGTTACAAAAATTCACTGCTCAACGATCCCACAAGCAGAGGAGGTGATCAGTAACCCATATTTCACCGAACCCACACACCTCATACTACACACCGGCACAAACGATATCCACCAAAAGACAGTCACAAAGGACCTATCAAAACTCGCACTAGCAGCCCAGCAAAAATTCCCCAGAACCAAAATAATCCTGTCTGCCCTGCTTCCAAGGAAAGATGTACACCAACAAATAACCCAGCAAATCAACTCAGAGCTGGCCGCCAGTATTACCTCAGCACCAAACATACAGCTGGCAAGACACCCCGAAATAACGCTCCATCACCTCTATGACGACAAACACCTCAATAAACAAGGAGTCAGCCATCTAGCAAGAGAGCTAAAGGACATGGTTCTAAACAGACCTCCAAGACCACAAGCAAGACACCCACCAAACAGATGGCAGCCCACAGAGACCCCTGGAGAGAGTCCACAGAGATGGCAGAAATACTCAAGACCACATGCCCCAAAATGGCAATACAAAGCAACAGAGGGCAGCAACATGGCAGAAATAAGGACATTGCTCAACACATTGTGCAGGAAACTCTTAGGACACTACTAAAATATGCCACCCAAACCCACCACTAAATCCGGTTATGTCCTATGAAAATCTATCCTTCCTCATTATAAGGTATATCAACTAAATATGACATCCTTAGTTATCAGCAGCTGGAACATTCAAGGATTGAATGCCTCAGCTTTTGGGTCCAAGACAAATGACCCAGACTTCAAACAAAGGCTAAAGAACATTGACATCCAGATCCTCCTGGAGACATGGGCCCGGGCAGAGGAGGAATCTCTCGCACCCATGGGATACAAGGAATTTTCTGTCTCCGCCCAGAAAAACAAGAACACCAAACATGGCCGCTGCTCAGGGGGCATACTAATATGGTACAAGGAGGAGATCCAAGAACATATCAAGGCAATAAAAAGAGGAGAAAGCCATATCTGGATGCAGATAAGCAGCTCCATCCTCACCTCTCAGCAGGACATCTACCTCTGCGCAGCCTACATCCCTCCATCAGAATCCCCATACTATAAGCCGGACATCTACGAGGAACTTCAGAGGGAGGCTGCCCAATTCCAGTCCAAAGGTAAGGTGCTCATCTGTGGAGACCTGAACGCCAGGACAGGTACAGAGAAGGACTACCTGTCACCTGACGGAAACACATACGTCCTGGGAGATGAGCCCTTCTACAGAGACTCAGTACAGACAACAAGAAACAGCTATGACAGAGTGGTGAATAAAAGCGGCAGAAAACTGCTGAACCTGTGCCGGAGCTTGGGGCTGCATATACTGAACGGGCGCACCAGGGGGGACTCATTAGGGAGATTTACACTAAACTCCCACACGGGCAGTAGTGTAGTGGATTATGCCATAACAGACATGGACCCAGCAAACATGAATGCCTTCATAGTCACCCCCGACACCCACATGTCAGACCACAACCAGACACTGCTGTACCTGAGATCCACGGACAAGTCACCCACACAAAAGCCCCACTTGAGCGGTCTCCACAATTTGCCACCATCCTTCAAGTGGTCCAAACAGTTAGCCATTGAATACACCAACACGACCAACAGAACAGAGATTAAAGAGCTGCTTGTAAACTTTCACACAAAATCCTATACATCAAACCAGCAAGGGGTCAACCTGGCAGTAAACGACTTTAATAACATCCTATATACCATGGCAGAGCTAGCAGGCCTCAGAAGGACCAACTCCAAGAGACCTACAAATAAACAAGGCCAAAAATGGTTTGATAAAGAATGCAAGACACTGCGCAACTCCCTAAGGATAGCCTCAAATCAAAAACACAGAGACCCGGACAACAAGGAGCTAAGAGTGGTCCATGACACCCTACAGAGGCAATACAAGCGAACCCTCAAGGAGAAAAAACAAAAGCACATCTCCCACAAACTGCAGCAGCTCGAAGACTCCCTCCAGGACAACTCATTCTGGCAGACATGGAGCCATATCGGTACAAGTCCCAAGCAAAGTACCCTCCACATTCAAAATGGCAACATCTGGCACAGCTACTTCAAGGGCCTCTACAAGAATATCCCAGAAGACGACCTAACCCCAGAACAAGAGCATATAATGACTAAACTGAGGGACATGGAGGAGACAATCAAGGACTTTCAAAATCCTCTGGACATACCAATCAGTGTGCTGGAAATAAAAGACAGAATCAAACTGCTAAAATCTAAGAAGGCCGCGGGCAGTGACGGCATCCTGCCAGAGATGATCAAATACAGTTCCCCAGATATTCATGCAGCACTGGCTAAACTATTCACCCACGTCCTGAGTGCCGGCTACTTCCCTCAAAGCTGGAATCAAGGTCTCATAACGCCCATCTACAAGGATGGAGACCGATATGACCCAGCAAACTACAGAGGGATCTGTGTCAACAGCATTCTGGGAAAACTGTTTAACAGCATCATTAATAAAAGGATTATCGCCTTCCTCACCCAGGGTGACGTCCTCAGCAGAAGCCAAGCTGGGTTCATGCCAAACCACCGCACCACGGACCACATTTACACCCTGCAAAGCCTCATCAAGACCCACGTCCACGACAAAAAACAGGGGAAAATATTTGCATGTTTCGTGGACTTCAAAAAGGCCTTTGACTCAGTGTGGCATCCAGGCCTGTTCCTGAAACTCCTGGAGAGCGGAATAGGTGGCAGGACCTACGACGTGATCAAGAGCTCATACACTGAGAACCGGTGCAGCGTGAAGGTGAACGGAAAGAGGACGGCTTTCTTCCGACAGGGCCGTGGGGTCAGACAGGGCTGCAGCCTGAGTCCAACTCTATTCAACATCTATATAAATGGACTAGCAACAGCTCTAGAGTCCTCCCCCACTCCAGGCCTCAGTCTGCATGTCCGAGAGGTGAAGTTCCTGCTGTACGCAGATGACCTCCTGCTACTCTCCCCAACTGAAAGAGGCCTCCAAGATAGCCTGGCAGTACTGGAAACATTCAGCACCACATGGGCGCTTCCCATCAACCAAAAGAAGACCAAAGTCATGGTGTTTCAGAAGAGGAACCAGAACAAAATAAACACTCCCTCCTTCACATTAAATGGCTCCACGCTGGAGAACACCAGCAGCTACACCTACCTCGGTCTGGAGCTAAGCAATAACGGGAGCCTCAAGCAAGCAGCAGAAGCCCTGAAAGGAAAAGCATGCAGAACCTTCTATGCCATCAGAAGACAACTGTACCACCTCAAACCACCTGTGAGAGTCTGGCTCAAGATATTTGACAGCGTCATCACCCCTATACTGCTATATGGCAGCGAGGTATGGGGCCCAGTGACCTACCCAGACCACACAAAGTGGGATTCCAGCCCTACCGAAGTCTTCCACATGGAGTTCTGTAAATATCTCCTCCAAGTCCATCGCAGCACCTCAAACATAGCCTGTAGGGCAGAGCTGGGCCGATTCCCCTTATGGTTCACTATACACAAGAGGGCGCTATCACACCAGGCACACACACAGAACAGCAACCCCAGCGCCTACCATCATAAAGCCCTGCTGAGCCGGAGCCCAGAGCAAGCCAGGAACCCCGGCAGCCAGTCCAGCCAAAGTCAGCAACACCCCCTGACAAAAGCCCAAATAAAAGAGATCTCAGAGAGCTGCAAGATGCAATGCATAGAGGACTGGAAGAGTGAATTAGAGAACTCCCAGAAACTCACCATCTACCGGTCACTGCGGAGGGACTACACTCTGGCCCCATATCTGGAAAGGCTACGCAACCCCAAAGACAGGCAGACCCTGAGCCTGTACAGACTGAGTGCCCACAGCCTAGAGGTGGAAACAGGGCGGCACCGACAGACATACAAGCCGCGAGAGAACAGACTGTGCCAGCACTGCCAGCAGGGGGCTCTGGAGGACGAGACGCATTTCCTACTGCACTGTGACAAATACTCAGCAGTGAGGGGCTCCCACTTCCAGAAATTTACCACCCATAGCCCGGGCTTTCCATCCATGGATGAGGACATGAAACTCCGCTTCCTACTGGGGGAAGAGGAATCAATGGTGGAGATCGCCGCCCAATATGTCACCACATGTCATAAGCTGAGGGGAACCTAAGACCCCTAAATGGACTGTCAGAGCCCAAATTGTGCCCCCCAACTCCCCATAACCCTGATATCCCTCCCACCACACTTACTGTATTTCTCTTGCTTTGGCAACACTAATTGTATTTTGGTCCTGTCAATAAAGCATATTTGAATTTGAATTTGAATTTGACAGAGACAGACAGATAGGGAATGAGAGACAGAGATAGACAGATAGGGAATGAGAGACAGAGACAGACAGATAGGGAATGAGAGACAGAGACAGACAGATAGGGAATGAGAGAGAGACAGGGACAGACAGATAGGGAATGAGAGAGAGAGACAGAGACAGACAGATAGGGAATGAGGGACAGAGTCAGACAGATAGGGAATGAGAGACAGACAGATAGGGAATGAGAGACAAAGACAGACAGATAGGGAATGAGAGAGAGAGACAGACAGATAGGGATTGAGAGACAGAGACAGACAGATAGGGAATGAGAGAGACAGAGACACACAGTTAGGGAATGAGAGACAGACAGATAGGGAATGAGAGACAGAGACAGACAGATAGGGAATGAGAGACAGAGACAGACAGATAGGGAATGAGAGAGACAGAGACAGACAGATAGGGAATGAGAGAGAGACAGAGACAGACAGATAGGGAATGAGAGAGAGAGACAGAGACAGACAGACAGGGAATGAGAGACAGAGACAGACAGATAGGGAATGAGAGACAGAGACAGACAGATAGGGAATGAGAGAGACAGAGACAGACAGATAGGGAATGAGAGAGAGAGAGAGACAGACAGGGAATAAGAGACAGAGACAAACAGGAAAAATGAGAGACAGAGACAAACAGATAGGGAATGAGAGAAAGAGACAGACAGGGAATGAGAGGGAGAGAGAGAGGCAGGGAATGAGAGACAGAGACAGAAAGATAGGGAATGAGAGAGAGAGAGACAGAGACAGACAGATAGGGAATGAGAGACAGACAGATAGGGAATGAGAGACAGAGACAGACAGATAGGGAATGAGAGAGACAGAGACACACAGTTAGGGAATGAGAGACAGATAGGGAATGAGAAACAGAGACAGACAAATAGTGAATGAGAGACAGAGACAGACAGATAGGGAATGAGAGAGACAGAGACACACAGTTAGGGAATGAGAGAGAGAGACAGAGACAGACAGATAGGGAATGAGAGACAGAGACAGACAGATAGGGAATGAGAGAGAGACAGAGACAGACAGATAGGGAATGAGAGAGAGAGACAGAGACAGACAGATAGGGAATGAGAGACAGACACAGACTGATAGGGAATGAGAGAAAGAGAGAGACAGAGACAGAGAGACAGGCAATAAGAGACAGAGACACACAGTTAGGGAATGAGAGACAGACAGATAGGGAATGAGAGAGACAGAGACACACAGTTAGGGAATGAGAGACAGACAGATAGGGAATGAGAAACAGAGACAGACAGATAGGGAATGAGAGAGATAGTCAGAGACAGACAGATAGAGAATGAGAGACAGAGTCAGACAGTTAGGGAATGAGAGACAGAGACAGACAGATAGGGAATGAGAGAGAGAGACAGAGACAGACAGATAGGGAATGAGAGAGAGAGACAGAGACAGACAGATAGGGAATGAGATACAGAGACAGACAGATAGGGAATGAGAGAGAGACAGAGACAGACAGATAGGGAATGAGAGAGAGAGACAGACAGGGAATAAGAGACAGAGACAAACAGGGAAAATGAGAGACAGAGACAAACAGATAGGGAATGAGAGTCAGAGACAGACAGGGAATGAGAGGGAGAGAGAGAGGCAGGGAATGAGAGACAGAGACAGAAAGATAGGGAATGAGAGAGAGACAGAGACAGACAGATAGGGAATGAGAGACAGAGACAGACAGATAGGGAATGAGAGACAGAGACAGACAGATAGGGAATGAGAGACAGAGACAGACAGATAGGGAATGAGAGAGAGACAGAGTCAGACAGTTAGGGAATGAGAGACAGACAGATAGGGAATGAGAGACAGAGAGAGACAGATAGGGAATGAGAGAGACAGAGACACACAGTTAGGGAATGAGAGAGAGAGACAGAGACAGACAGATAGGGAATGAGAGACAGAGACAGACAGATAGGGAATGAGAGAGAGAGACAGAGTCAGACAGTTAGGGAATGAGAGACAGAGTCAGACAGATAGGGAATGAGAGACAGACAGATAGGGAATGAGAGACAGAGACAGACAGATAGGGAATGAGAGACAGAGACAGACAGATAGGGAATGAGAGACAGACACAGACTGATCGGGAATGAGAGAGAGAGACAGAGACAGAGAGACAGGCAATAAGAGACAGAGACACACAGTTAGGGAATGAGAGACAGACAGATAGGGAATGAGAGAGACAGAGACACACAGTTAGGGAATGAGAGACAGACAGATAGGGAATGAGAGAGACAGAGACACACAGTTAGGGAATGAGAGAGAGAGACAGAGACAGATAGATAGGGAATGAGAGACAGAGACAGACAGATAGGGAATGAGAGAGAGAGACAGAGACAGATAGATAGGGAATGAGAGACAGAGACAGACAGATAGGGAATGAAAGACAGAGACAGACAGATAGGGAATGAGAGAGACAGAGACACACAGTTAGGGAATGAGAGACAGACAGATAGGGAATAAGAGACAGAGACAGACAGATAGGGAATGAGAGAGACAGAGACACACAGTTAGGGAATGAGAGAGAGAGACAGAGACAGACAGATAGGGAATGAGAGACAGAGACAGACAGATAGGGAATGAGAGAGAGACAGAGACAGACAGATAGGGAATGAGAGAGAGAGACAGAGACAGACAGATAGGGAATGAGAGAGAGAGACAGAGACAGACAGATAGGGAATGAGAGACAGAGTCAGACAGTTAAGGAATGAGAGACAGAGACAGACAAATAGGGAATGAGAGACAGACAGATAGGGAATGAGAGACAGACAGATAGGGAATGAGAGACAGAGACAGACAGATAGGGAATGAGAGAGAGAGCCAGAGACAGACAGATAGGGAATGAGAGACAGAGGCAGACAGTTAGGGAATGAGAGACAGAGACAGACAGATAGGGAATGAGAGACAGAGACAGACAGATAGGGAATGAGAGAGACAGAGACAGACAGATAGGGAATGAGAGACAGAGACAGACAGGGAATGAGAGACAGAGACAAACAGATAGGGAATGAGAGAGACAGAGACAGACAGATAGGGAATGAGAGACAGAGACAGACAGATAGGGAATGAGAGACAGAGACAGACAGATAGGGAATGAGAGACAGACATATAGGGAATGAGAGAGAGAGAGAGACAGACAGACAGACAGGGAATAAGAGACAGAGACAAACAGGAAAAATGAGAGACAGAGACAAACAGATAGGGAATGAGAGACAGAGACAGACAGGGAATGAGAGGGAGAGAGAGAGGCAGGGAATGAGAGACAGAGACAGAAAGATAGGGAATGAGAGAGAGAGAGACAGAGACAGACAGATAGGTAATGAGAGAAAGAGAGAGACAGAGACAGAGAGACAGGCAATAAGAGACAGAGACACACAGTTAGGGAATGAGAGACAGACAGATAGGGAATGAGAGAGACAGAGACAGACAGATAGGGAATGAGAGAGACAGAGACAGACAGATAGGGAATGAGAGAGAGACAGAGACAGACAGATAGGGAATGAGAGAGAGAGACAGAGACAGACAGATAGGGAATGAGAGACTGAGGCAGACAGTTAGGGAATGAGAGACAGAGACAGACAGATAGGGAATGAGAGACAGAGACAGACAGATAGGGAATGAGAGAGAGACTGAGACAGACAGATAGGGAATGAGAGAGAGAGAGACAGAGACAGACAGGGAATAAGAGACAGAGACAAACAGGGAAAATGAGAGACAGAGACAAACAGATAGGGAATGAGAGACAGAGACAGACCGGGAATGAGAGGGAGAGAGAGAGGCAGGGAATGAGAGACAGAGACAGAAAGATAGGGAATGAGAGAGAGAGAGACAGAGACAGACAGATAGGGAATGAGAGACAGAGACAGACAGATAGGGAATGAGAGACAGAGACAGACAGATAGGGAATGAGAGACAGAGACAGACAGATAGGGAATGAGAGAGAGACAGAGACAGACAGATAGGGAATGAGAGACAGAGTCAGACAGTTAGGGAATGAGAGACAGAGACAGACAGATAGGGAATGAGAGACAGACAGATAGGGAATGAGAGACAGACACAGACTGATCGGGAATGAGAGAGAGACAGACAGATAGGGAATGAGAGAGAGAGAGACAGAGACAGACAGATAGGGAATGAGAGACAGAGGCAGACAGTTAGGGAATGAGAGACAGAGACAGACAGATAGGGAATGAGAGACAGAGACAGACAGATAGGGAATGAGAGAGAGCCAGAGACAGACAGACAGGGAATGAGAGACAGAGGCAGACAGTTAGGGAATGAGAGACAGAGACAGACAGATAGGGAATGAGAGACAGAGACAGACAGATAAGGAATGAGAGAGACAGAGACAGACAGATAGGGAATGAGAGACAGAGACAGACAGATAGGGAATGAGAGACAGAGACAGAGAGATAGGGAATGAGAGAGACAGAGACAGACAGATAGGGAATGAGAGACAGAGACAGACAGATAGGGAATGAGAGACAGAGACAGACAGATAGGGAATGAGAGACAGAGACAGACAGATAGGGAATGAGAGACAGACAGATAGGGAATGAGATAGAGAGAGAGACAGACAGATAGGGAATGAGAGACAGACACAGACTGATAGGGAATGAGAGAAAGAGAGAGACAGAGACAGAGAGACAGGCAATAAGAGACAGAGACACACAGTTAGGGAATGAGAGACAGACAGATAGGGAATGAGAGAGACAGAGACACACAGATAGGGAATGAGAGACAGAGACAGACAGATAGGGAATGAGAGAGAGACAGAGGCAGACAGTTAGGGAATGAGAGACAGAGACAGACAGATAGGGAATAAGAGACAGAGACAGACAGATAGGGAATGAGAGAGACAGAGACAGACAGATAGGGAATGAGAGACAGAGACAGACAGATAGGGAATGAGAGACAGAGACAGACAGATAGGGAATGAGAGAGACAGAGACAGACAGATAGGGAATGAGAGACAGAGACAGACAGATAGGGAATGAGAGACAGAGACAGACAGATAGGGAATGAGAGACAGACAGATAGGGAATGAGAGAGAGAGAGAGACAGACAGACAGACAGGGAATAAGAGACAGAGACAAACAGGAAAAATGAGAGACAGAGACAAACAGATAGGGAATGAGAGACAGAGACAGACAGGGAATGAGAGGGAGAGAGAGAGGCAGGGAATGAGAGACAGAGACAGAAAGATAGGGAATGAGAGAGAGAGACAGAGACAGACAGATAGGGAATGAGAGACAGAGACAGACAGATAGGGAATGAGAGACAGAGACAGACAGATAGGGAATGAGAGAGACAGAGACACACAGTTAGGGAATGAGGGACAGACAGATAGGGAATGAGAAACAGAGACAGACAGATAGGGAATGAGAGACAGAGACAGACAGATAGGGAATGAGAGAGACAGAGACACACAGTTAGGGAATGAGAGAGAGAGAGACAGAGACAGACAGATAGGGAATGAGAGACAGAGTCAGACAGTTAAGGAATGAGAGACAGAGACAGACAGATAGGGAATGAGAGACAGATAGGGAATGGGAGACAGATAGGGAATGGGAGACAGACAGATAGGGAATGAGAGACAGAGACAGACAGATAGGGAATGAGAGAGAGACAGAGACAGACAGATAGGGAATGAGAGACAGACACAGACTGATAGGGAATGAGAGAAAGAGAGAGACAGAGACAGAGAGACAGGCAATAAGAGACAGAGACACACAGTTAGGGAATGAGAGACAGACAGATAGGGAATGAGAAACAGAGACAGACAGATAGGGAATGAGAGACAGAGACAGACAGATAGGGAATGAGAGAGACAGAGACAGACAGATAGGGAATGAGAGACAGAGACAGACAGATAGGGAATGAGAGACAGAGACAGACAGATAGGGAATGAGAGAGAGACAGAGACAGACAGATAGGGAATGAGAGAGAGAGACAGAGACAGACAGATAGGGAATGAGAGACAGAGGCAGACAGTTAGGGAATGAGAGACAGAGACAGACAGATAGGGAATGAGAGACAGAGACAGACAGATAGGGAATGAGAGACAGAGACAGTGTCAGGTTTCCAGGTTTTCCAATTCTCTTTTGACTGCCCTTGCCCTCGGTTAACATGGAGGTTACCGTTCTGTTGCCCTACTTCCTGTCCAGCAGCATAAAAGGCCGCCTCCCAGCCCAGTCCAGTGCCTGAGTATACTGCCTGCTGTGTGCTCCTGCTGTGTTTGCTGCTTATTCCGGATTGCCTCGGGATTCCCCTAAAGGACTACCTACCGATTGTCTCAGGACTGTACCCGGCTCTTAAGGCTGTGCCCGGATTCCGTTTACCATCTTCGGTCAGCACTCCGCCTGGTTCTCTTTTGGTTCGTAACCATCCTGGATAAACATTTCCGTACGGACACTCATTGACTTTACCGCTTGCTCCTTATCCCGGCCGCTGCGCATTTAGGCCTTCCGGGGTAGATTGCCGGACAGTCCCTGTATAGGGGTTCGCTCCGGTGGTCTCCCTGGGGGAGTCCGGTGCGTGGTCCCGGGAATCCCCTGAGCGTCTATTCCGGAAAGTATTGTATGTGTTATTGTATTGTTGTGTTTGTTCTGTTTCTACCGTGGTGACATACTATAAAACATCTTGTACCCGGAACTCGTCTCTGATTGTCATTGCCCTACGCTATCGAAATCCTCAGAATATAGAATAAGTATTACATTATACTCAGGCCTTTAGAGGATTTCGCTGGGGCAATGACTGAGACACGAGTAGATCAGCTGTTCTCCATGATTAACTCCCTGCAGCAGGAGATGGAGGTGGTGCAGACTAAGCTTAGAGATGTGGAAACGCAGCTGGGCCATGATCACCAGGTACTGGGTCCGGCTATACAGGATTTGCAAGTCAGAGTGGAGGCTCAGGAAGCCGTCCCCACTACGTCCGTACCAGCTGCCGGTATGCCTAGGTTACCCCCATTCCGTTTTAATGGTGATCGTAGTCAGTTCCGTGGATTTATTAACCAATGTATACTGTTTTTCGATGTACATGCTGAATATTACCGTTCTGACCGGTCAAAGGTGTTATGTATCATCATGTTATTAACCTCACGAGCACTGGCTTGGGCTAATCCGATGATAGAAAACCGGGACATCCGTTTAAATCACCTAGATGACTTTCTGAACGCAATGGCGCAGATGTTTGATGATCCGAATCGCCGTGCTACCGCTGAATCTGCTCTCCTTACCTTACGTCAGGGAAAGCGCTCTGTCATTGAATACGCCACTGAGTTCAGGAGGTTAGTGGTAGACACCGACTGGGGAAACAATGCATTATTGTCCGTTTTCAGAAAGGGTTTGTCCGGTACCATCAAGGACGAGTTAGCCCGTTCCGAATCCCCAGGGGATTTTGACCTGTTTCTCCAGCACTGTGTGCGCATAGATACCCGTTTAACGGAACGTAGACAGGAAAAATGGGCAGCTATAAACCGTATAAATAATACATTTCCTTCCAGAGAACCGGCTTTCAGGACGCCACGGGAGGCTGAGGACGTTCCTATGCAAGTGGACTCTCTACAAAAGCGAGAGACCAACGAACGTCGTGAACACCGGCTCCGTGAGCGTTTGTGTTTCTACTGCGGTCAATCGGACCATTTTTTAATCGACTGCCCGAAACGTCCGAATCGCCCAAATAAGGTATTGGCAGCCATGGCAGAGTGTGATAACACGGACGCAGAGTCTGATATCTCTGAGGCAAGTGGACACTTGGATGCGGTATTTCCCTTGACGGTAATGTCTACCTCACCGAAGGACTCAGAAGGGAAATATACCCATTGTTCACTCCCCATTCAGATCCGGTGGGAGGGACAGCTAATTCCTACCTCTGCAATGATAGACTCTGGGGCAGGGGGAAATTTCATGGACTTTTCTTTTGCTAGTAAACACGGTATCCGGACTCAGCAAAGATCCTTACCGGTTACCATGGAGACGGTAGACGGTTCTCCGTTAACATCTGGACCAGTGGATCGGGAAACAGTACCGCTAGAATGCGTGATGAAACCAGGTCAGCAGGAGACTCTTGTTTTCATGATGATCTCTTCTCCACATTTTCCGATTATTCTAGGTATTCCGTGGCTACGGTCTACAAATCCGGTCATCAATTGGGAAACTAAGGAGATATCCTTCCCACCGCAGAGTGATCCGGCCATTTGTCCAACTGTTCCGGTTCCGGTAACACCACATGCAGAAGGCACGGTACAGGTACCCGTTTTACCCTCGGTTTATCGTGACTTCGCTGACATATGCGACAAAAGAAAGGCCGATCGGCTTCCTCCGCATAGACCGTATGATTGCCCCATAGACTTACTCCCAGGGGCAGAAATCCCGTTTGGTCATGTTTACCCGTTGGCGGCACCTGAGCTAGAAGCCCTAAAGGAGTATATTGATGAAAGCCTGGCCAAGGGATTTATTCGCCCGTCTACCTCGCCCGCAGGGGCACCCATCTTTTTTGTGAAAAAGAAGGAGGGGACTCTGAGACCCTGTATTGACTACCGGGAACTGAATAAAATAACCATCCGGAACCGGTATCCGTTACCGTTGATTCCGGAGCTATTGGAGAGAGTCCAACAGGCAAAGATATTCACCAAATTGGACCTCCGTGGGGCATATAATCTGCTTCGTATACGTCCCGGAGACGAGTGGAAGACCGCGTTCCGATGTCGGTACGGACATTTTGAGTATTTAGTGATGCCTTTTGGACTTTGTAACGCTCCTGCGGCATTTCAACATCTAGTTAATGATATTTTCAGGGATATCATGGACCAATTCATGGTGATCTATCTGGATGATATTCTAATCTTTTCTGATTCTCTCCAGGAACACCAGGAGCACGTCAAGACCGTACTTACCCGGCTGAGGGACAACCACCTGTACATTAAACTGGAGAAATGTGAGTTCCACTGCTCACAAATACAATTCTTAGGTTATGTCATCTCTCCTCAGGGACTGAACATGGAATCTAGCAAGATACAAGCCATTCTCGACTGGCCGGAACCGGGAAACATCAAAGAGGTACAACGCTTTGTCGGTTTTGCCAACTTTTACCGACGCTTTATCCGTAACTTTTCAGAGATTGTTCGTCCCATCACCCTGTTGACTAAGAAAGGACAGAAGTTTGTATGGTCCGCCCAGGCTCAGGAAGCGTTCCATCGTCTCAAGGGATGTTTTACCTCAGCACCCATACTAGTGCATCCGAATCCCGCACTTCCCTTCATCGTGGAGGTCGACGCTTCCGACTACGCATTAGGGGCCATTCTTTCTCAAAGGACCGGGGACAAGAGTCTCCTGCATCCGTGTGCCTTCTTCTCCCGCAGGTTGTCCCCTGCGGAAAGGAACTACGACATTGCGGATAAGGAATTATTGGCGATTATTGCCGCCTTCAAGGAATGGAAACACCACTTACAGGGAGCCGCGCAGCAAGTGATAGTACTCACAGATCACCGTAATCTGGAATTTCTCAAGTCTGCCAGGTGCCTGTCTCCACGACAAGCCCGTTGGAGCCTATTTCTTAACCAATTCAATTTTGTTGTTACATACCGTCCAGGTTCACGTAATGGGAAAGCCGATGCCTTGTCCCGAATCCCTGCCGTGGACTCCGTGCCTGGAACCCCGTCGCAGACCGTGTTAACAGATGCCAATTTCGTTGGAGTAATCCAGGACCAGGACTTGTGGAAGGACATCAAGCTGGCCTATGATGGTGATGTATTGCTTGCTGCCCCCCCGAATGATGTAACACTTGTTCTTCGGAATGGTGTGTGGTTAAGAGAACGACGCATTTATGTCCCGGAGGCCGTAAGACTTCGGGTTCTCAAGTTGGTTCATGACTCCGTGTTGGCCGGTCATAGGGGGGTACAGAAGACGCAGGAACTTCTGAGCCGGTTTTTCTGGTGGCCTACCTGTTTAAAGGACGTGAAGGACTATGTCCACTCATGTGTGGTTTGTGCCCGGTGCAAGGTCCCTCGTGTGGCTCCTACGGGACTCCTCCAACCGTTACCCGTGCCATCTCGCCCTTGGGGGTCTATCTCCATGGATTTTATTGTGGAGTTGCCGGTCTCAGGCGGGCATAATACCATTTTAGTGGTGGTGGATCGATTGACTAAAGCTGCTCACTTCATTCCGTGTACCGGTCTTCCCTCAGCCGCAGAGACAGTGGATTTGGTTGTCCAGAACGTATTCCGATTGCATGGGGTACCGGATGAGATCATCTCCGATCGGGGCGTGCAGTTCACGTCGAGATTCTGGAAGGGGTTTTGTACGGCACTCCAGATTGATGTCTGTTTGTCTTCTGCATACCATCCTCAGACAAATGGACAAACCGAACGGACGAATCAAACCCTGGAACAATATCTTCGCTGTTATGTCAGCCATCTCCAAGACGATTGGTTGAAGATGCTTCCGTTGGCGGAGTTCTCCTACAACAACACTCAGAGCAGCTCCACTAAGGTAACGCCCTTTTTCGCTAACCTGGGTTACCATCCGACTATTTTGCCTAGGTCACCGGTTGCGGTTTCGGTACCAGCGGTGGAGGACAGAGTGACAGAACTACGTCAAAATCTGGAGGTTTTAAGGAACACCGTAGCTACGGCCCAGGAGCGTTACAAGAGGTCGGCGGACACTCACCGGAAACCGGCACCCATGTACAAGGTAGGGGACTCTGTATGGTTATCCACCAAAAACCTGAGATTGGGTGTTCCTTCGCAGAAACTGGGACAAAAATTCATCGGTCCGTTCAAAATCACCGGGATCGTGAGCCCTGTGGCCTGTCGGCTACGGTTACCGCACCATCTAAAGGTACACCCGGTCTTTCATGTGTCTCTCCTCAAACCCGTTTCCCCTAATACTTTTCATGGTCGTATTGTGCCTCCTCCTCCGCCTGTGATGGTCGACGGCGAGGAGCAGTTCGTGGTTGAGGACATTATTGACTCCCGGCTCCATCGTCGTCGGCTTCAGTATCTGGTACGTTGGCAGGGGTACGCCCCCGAGGACGATTCCTGGGAACCGGTGGGTAACATTCGGGCACCCCGGAAGATTGCTCAGTTTCATCGCCGGTACCCGGACAAACCTGGCCCTGATCCGTCCTGAGGCCGTCTCTGGGGGGGGGAGTAATGTCAGGTTTCCAGGTTTTCCAATTCTCTTTTGACTGCCCTTGCCCTCGGTTAACATGGAGGTTACCGTTCTGTTGCCCTACTTCCTGTCCAGCAGCATAAAAGGCCGCCTCCCAGCCCAGTCCAGTGCCTGAGTATACTGCCTGCTGTGTGCTCCTGCTGTGTTTGCTGCTTATTCCGGATTGCCTCGGGATTCCCCTAAAGGACTACCTACCGATTGTCTCAGGACTGTACCCGGCTCTTAAGGCTGTGCCCGGATTCCGTTTACCATCTTCGGTCAGCACTCCGCCTGGTTCTCTTTTGGTTCGTAACCATCCTGGATAAACATTTCCGTACGGACACTCATTGACTTTACCGCTTGCTCCTTATCCCGGCCGCTGCGCATTTAGGCCTTCCGGGGTAGATTGCCGGACAGTCCCTGTATAGGGGTTCGCTCCGGTGGTCTCCCTGGGGGAGTCCGGTGCGTGGTCCCGGGAATCCCCTGCGCGTCTATTCCGGAAAGTATTGTATGTGTTATTGTATTGTTGTGTTTGTTCTGTTTCTACCGTGGTGACATACTATAAAACATCTTGTACCCGGAACTCGTCTCTGATTGTCATTGCCCTACGCTATCGAAATCCTCAGAATATAGAATAAGTATTACAGACAGACAGATAGGGAATGAGAGAGAGACAGAGACAGACAGATAGGGAATGAGAGAGAGAGACAGAGACAGACAGACAGGGAATAAGAGACAGAGACAAACAGGGAAAATGAGAGACAGAGACAAACAGATAGGGAATGAGAGACAGAGACAGACAGGGAATGAGAGGGAGAGAGAGAGGCAGGGAATGAGAGACAGAGACAGAAAGATAGGGAATGAGAGAGAGAGAGACAGAGACAGACAGATAGGGAATGAGAGACAGAGACAGACAGATAGGGAATGAGAGACAGAGACAGACAGATAGGGAATGAGAGACAGAGACAGACAGATAGGGAATGAGACAGAGACAGACAGATAGTGAATGCGAGACAGAGTCAGACAGTTAGGGAATGAGAGACAGAGACAGACAGATAGGGAATGAGAGACAGACAGATAGGGAATGAGAGACAGAGACAGACATGGAATGAGAGACAGAGACAGATAGATAGGGAATGAGAGACAGACACAGACTGATCGGGAATGAGAGAGAGACAGACAGATAGGGAATGAGAGAGAGAGACAGAGACAGACAGATAGGGAATGAGAGAGAGACAGACAGATAGGGAATGAGAGAGAGAGAGACAGACAGACAGATAGGGAATGAGAGACAGAGGCAGACAGTTAGGGAATGAGAGACAGAGACAGACAGATAGGGAATGAGAGACAGACAGATAGGGTATGAGAGACAGAGACAGACAGATAGGGAATGAGAGACAGAGACGGACAGATAGGGAATGAGAGAGAGAGACAGAGACAGACAGATAGGGAATGAGAGACAGAGGCAGACAGTTAGGGAATGAGAGACAGAGACAGACAGATAGGGAATGAGAGAGACAGAGACAGACAGATAGGGAATGAGAGACAGAGACAGACAGATAGGGAATGAGAGAGAGAGACAGAGACAGACAGATAGGGAATGAGAGAGAGACATGCTGCATATACTGAACGGGCGCACCAGGGGGGACTCATTAGGGAGATTTACACTAAACTCCCACACGGGCAGTAGTGTAGTGGATTATGCCATAACAGACATGGACCCAGCAAACATGAATGCCTTCATAGTCACCCCCGACACCCACATGTCAGACCACAACCAGACACTGCTGTACCTGAGATCCACGGACAAGTCACCCACACAAAAGCCCCACTTGAGCGGTCTCCACAATTTGCCACCATCCTTCAAGTGGTCCAAACAGTTAGCCATTGAATACACCAACACGACCAACAGAACAGAGATTAAAGAGCTGCTTGTAAACTTTCACACAAAATCCTATACATCAAACCAGCAAGGGGTCAACCTGGCAGTAAACGACTTTAATAACATCCTATATACCATGGCAGAGCTAGCAGGCCTCAGAAGGACCAACTCCAAGAGACCTACAAATAAACAAGGCCAAAAATGGTTTGATAAAGAATGCAAGACACTGCGCAACTCCCTAAGGATAGCCTCAAATCAAAAACACAGAGACCCGGACAACAAGGAGCTAAGAGTGGTCCATGACACCCTACAGAGGCAATACAAGCGAACCCTCAAGGAGAAAAAACAAAAGCACATCTCCCACAAACTGCAGCAGCTCGAAGACTCCCTCCAGGATAACTCATTCTGGGAGACATGGAGCCATATCGGTACAAGTCCCAAGCAAAGTACCCTCCACATTCAAAATGGCAACATCTGGCACAGCTACTTCAAGGGCCTCTACAAGAATATCCCAGAAGACGACCTAACCCCAGAACAAGAGCATATAATGACTAAACTGAGGGACATGGAGGAGACAATCAAGGACTTTCAAAATCCTCTGGACATACCAATCAGTGTGCTGGAAATAAAAGACAGAATCAAACTGCTAAAATCTAAGAAGGCCGCGGGCAGTGACGGCATCCTGCCAGAGATGATCAAATACAGTTCCCCAGATATTCATGCAGCACTGGCTAAACTATTCACCCACGTCCTGAGTGCCGGCTACTTCCCTCAAAGCTGGAATCAAGGTCTCATAACGCCCATCTACAAGGATGGAGACCGATATGACCCAGCAAACTACAGAGGGATCTGTGTCAACAGCATTCTGGGAAAACTGTTTAACAGCATCATTAATAAAAGGATTATCGCCTTCCTCACCCAGGGTGACGTCCTCAGCAGAAGCCAAGCTGGGTTCATGCCAAACCACCGCACCACGGACCACATTTACACCCTGCAAAGCCTTATCAAGACCCACGTCCACGACAAAAAACAGGGAAAAATATTTGCATGTTTCGTGGACTTCAAAAAGGCCTTTGACTCAGTGTGGCATCCAGGCCTGTTCCTGAAACTCCTGGAGAGCGGAATAGGTGGCAGGACCTACGACGTGATCAAGAGCTCATACACTGAGAACCGGTGCAGCGTGAAGGTGAACGGAAAGAGGACGGCTTTCTTCCGACAGGGCCGTGGGGTCAGACAGGGCTGCAGCCTGAGTCCAACTCTATTCAACATCTATATAAATGGACTAGCAACAGCTCTAGAGTCCTCCCCCACTCCAGGCCTCAGTCTGCATGACCGAGAGGTGAAGTTCCTGCTGTACGCAGATGACCTCCTGCTACTCTCCCCAACTGAAAGAGGCCTCCAAGATAGCCTGGCAGTACTGGAAACATTCAGCACCACATGGGCGCTTCCCATCAACCAAAAGAAGACCAAAGTCATGGTGTTTCAGAAGAGGAACCAGAACAAAATAAACACTCCCTCCTTCACATTAAATGGCTCCACGCTGGAGAACACCAGCAGCTACACCTACCTCGGTCTGGAGCTAAGCAATAACGGGAGCCTCAAGCAAGCAGCAGAAGCCCTGAAAGGAAAAGCATGCAGAACCTTCTATGCCATCAGAAGACAACTGTACCACCTCAAACCACCTGTGAGAGTCTGGCTCAAGATATTTGACAGCGTCATCACCCCTATACTGCTATATGGCAGCGAGGTATGGGGCCCAGTGACCTACCCAGACCACACAAAGTGGGATTCCAGCCCTACCGAAGTCTTCCACATGGAGTTCTGTAAATATCTCCTCCAAGTCCATCGCAGCACCTCAAACATAGCCTGTAGGGCAGAGCTGGGCCGATTCCCCTTATGGTTCACTATACACAAGAGGGCGCTATCACACCAGGCACACACACAGAACAGCAACCCCAGCTCCTACCATCATAAAGCCCTGCTGAGCCGGAGCCCAGAGCAAGCCAGGAACCCCGGCAGCCAGTCCAGCCAAAGTCAGCAACACCCCCTGACAAAAGCCCAAATAAAAGAGATCTCTGAGAGCTGCAAGATGCAATACATAGAGGACTGGAAGAGTGAATTAGAGAACTCCCAGAAACTCACCATCTACCGGTCACTGCGGAGGGACTACACTCTGGCCCCATATCTGGAAAGGCTACGCCACCCCAAAGACAGGCAGACCCTGAGCCTGTACAGACTGAGTGCCCACAGCCTAGAGGTGGAAACAGGGCGGCACCGACAGACATACAAGCCGCGAGAGAACAGACTGTGCCAGCACTGCCAGCAGGGGGCTCTGGAGGACGAGACGCATTTCCTACTGCACTGTGACAAATACTCAGCAGTGAGGGGCTCCCACTTCCAGAAATTTACCACCCATAGCCCGGGCTTTCCATCCATGGATGAGGACATGAAACTCCGCTTCCTACTGGGGGAAGAGGAATCAATGGTGGAGATCGCCGCCCAATATGTCACCACATGTCATAAGCTGAGGGGAACCTAAGACCCCTAAATGGACTGTCAGAGCCCAAATTGTGCCCCCCAACTCCCCATAACCCCGATCCCCTCCCACCACACTTACTGTATTTCTCTTGCTTTGGCAACACTAATTGTATTTTGGTCCTGCCAATAAAGCATATTTGAATTTGAATTTGAATTTGACAGACAGATAGGGAATGAGAGAAAGAGAGACAGAGACAGACAGATAGGGAATGAAAGACAGAGGCAGAAAGTTAGGGAATGAGAGACAGAGACAGACAGATAGGGAATGAGAGACAGACAGATAGGGAATGAGAGACAGAGACAGACAGATAGGGAATGAGAGACAGAGACAGACAGATAGGGAATGAGAGAGAGAGACAGAGACAGACAGATAGGGAATGAGAGACAGAGACAGACAGATAGGGAATGAGAGACAGAGACAGACAGATAGGGAATGAGAGACAGAGACAGACAGATAGGGAATGAGAGACAGAGACAGACAGATAGGGAATGAGAGAGAGAGAGACAGACAGATAGGGAATGAGAGACAGAGACAGACAGATAGGGAATGAGAGAGAGAGACAGACAGATAGGGAATGAGAGACAGAGACAGACAGTTAGGGAATGAGAGAGAGACACAGAGACAGACAGATAGGGAATGAGAGAGAGAGACAGAGACAGACAGATAGGGAATGAGAGAGAGAGACAGACAGATAGGGAATGAGAGACAGAGACAGACAGATAGGGAATGAGAGAGAGAGACAGACAGATAGGGAATGAGAGACAGAGACAGACAGTTAGGGAATGAGAGAGAGAGACAGAGACAGACAGATAGGGAATGAGAGACAGAGACAGACAGATAGGGAATGAGAGACAGAGACAGACAGATAGGGAATGAGAGACAGAGACAGACAGTTAGGGAATGAGAGAGAGAGACAGACAGATAGGGAATGAGAGACAGAGACAGACAGATAGGGAATGAGAGAGAGAGACAGACAGATAGGGAATGAGAGACAGAGACAGACAGTTAGGGAATGAGAGAGAGAGACAGAGACAGACAGATAGGGAATGAGAGAGAGAGACAGAGACAGACAGATAGGGAATGAGAGAGAGAGACAGACAGATAGGGAATGAGAGAGAGAGAGAGACAGGGAATGAGAGACACAGGGAAAGAGACAGACAGAGACATCCAGACAGACAGACTACATGCACAGTTACACACACTGTACATTTCCCCATCCTGCAGTTTCTGATCAGTGAAGAGCAGGAGAGAAACCCCGGGGACTTGCACAGAGGCTGCTGCAGCTGAACAGCAGGACCTAGATGTTCACTGGTCATGTGATCAGTTAGATGACAGGTCCTTCACCGCAGCCTCCATAGTACATTTCCATTTCCTGTCCTGCACCGATTAGTGATGGGTAAAATGCGATTTTTTGGTGAGTCGGCTCTTTTGGCTCCAAAAACAGCTCTTCATTTCCTATTACCTTTGGCTTTAAATTTGAAGCCCAATTCTGGTATGTTTTAACCCATGATTGTATACCTTTTAGTAAAAATCTACACATGTGCCAATTTATGACATAAAACAGAATAGTTTCCAGAATAACCAGATTTTATATTATTTGCTGTAAAAACTTTAACAAACACAATGTTTGATAAAAAAAAAGTGCAGAAATCAAACAAGTGCAATTCAATTAGCTCAACACTACTGGCAATTGTATGCAAAATCGGATGTGATTTGAGAGTGCTGTACTGCCTTGTATAGGACTAGTTCTGTGCATGAAGTTGGTCCCTCAGATTGGCACTGCTATCATGTAACAGGGGCTGCTGGGAGGTTATTCACATACCAGCAACAACAGAACCATTCCAAGTTGCACTAGCTAATGGTGCATTTACACAGTCGATGCAGCACCCGAGCCTGCGATCCAGTGATGCTCAATCCAGCATCGCGGATCATTTGTTCTCTTCCATTCAAGTGAATGGGAGAGAACAAGGGACGCACATTTACATCCGCTGTTTCTCCCTCGCTCAGCGAGGATTTACAAGCTGGCGGTAAATAACTATAATCAGGCTAAATCCAGATGTCAGTGTTCCTTTAATAAAGTGCCTGACTGCCTGACTGCTGCTTGCTTGTCACAGATTGGAGGGGGGCGGGGCTGTGAGTCAGTGCTATGTGCGGCAGCAGGAGGAGCATGCATTCTCAGTCTCCTGGATAAGATCAGAGTGACTACTGCCGGGAGGGAGGGGCCGAGAGGGGCGGGGCAAGAGGGGACTGACTGTGGAACGAAACTGGCAAAGAGCCGTTTACATTTCAATTGGCTCCCTGCCAGGAGCCGACTCATATGATTCACTATGAAGAGCCGGCTCTTAGAGCCGGCTCGTTCAGGAGCAACCCATCACTAGCACCGATCACATTCATCAGTGCAGAGTAGGAGAGAGGGCAGCTCTCTATGAGCGACTCGGGCCCCCTCATTGCCCTGATGGCGGCCCCGCCCCCTGTGGCCTGGTGAGCTGGGGGGTGAAAGGGAAGGAGCCTGGGCTGTCAGCTGTGGGCCCCCCTCCTGCCTCCAGCTCACGGGCCCCGTAGAAGTGGCGTGGTCTGCCTCTATTAGCCACTGGCTGCTAATCTTAAAAGGGGGTGAAGTTGGACTACATCTCACGCGCTCCTCAAACCTACTAATGATAAAGCTAAGATGCTTAGAGGGTACCTGTCAGATCCCAAGTGCACCCAAAATCATGAGTAGTTCTGGGTGTATATCTAGAATCCCTGCCTAAGGCCAGCTTCTCACTTGCGAATTTCTTGCAGTAGTGCAATGCGAGAAATTCTCGTTTTGCACTCGGACACATGTTAAACAATGAGGCAGCTCCCATCTGCTATTTTTTCTCAGTCCAAATCGGACTGAGAAAAAAATCGCAGCAGGTTGCTATTTGTAGAGTTTCTCGCGCGAGTCTCTCCAATGCAACTCTATGGGAGCGTGCAAAAAAATGCATGTCACACAGACCGGCACTCACACCATCCTAGTGACATTCGTTTTTCTAAATACATTAATCGCATGTTTCTAAAAACACTGGAAATGAGTGATGTGTCACAATGTCGGTCAATTATAGAGATTGACCGACATTGTGAGACCTCACTCATTTCCAGTGTTTTGATAAACATGCGATTAATGTCAGTCGGTCTCTTCCTCTCGGTCTCTATTCTCTCTCTGTCAGTCGGTCTGTCGGTCTGTCTCTCTCTGTCAGTCTCTCTCTGTCCATGTCGGTCTATTCCTCCCCCCCCTCATACTTACCGCTCCCCGATCACCGTCGCTGCGCAGCACGGCGTTCAAACTGCTCCGGCGGCTTCTCTTTTGAAAAAGCCAGCCGCTTATTATTCAATCTCGTATTCCCTGCTTTCCCCCGCCCACCGGCGCCTATGATTGGTTGCAGTCAGACACGCCCCCACGATGAGTGACAGCTGTCTCACTGCAACCAATCACAGCTGCCGGTGGGTCTTTATCATGCAGTTAAAAAAATAAATAAATAATTTAAAAAAAACGGCGTGCGGTTCCCCCCAATTATAATACCAGCCAGGGTAAAGCCACACGGCTGCAGGCTGGTATTCTCCGGATGGGGAGCTCCATGTTATGGGGAGCCCCCCAGCCTAACAATATCAGCCAGGAGCCGCCCGGAATAGCCGCATCCATTAGATGCAAGTGTCCCGGGACTGTACCCGGCCATCCCGAATTGCCCTGGTGCGGTGGTAATCAAGGTAATAAGGAATTAATGTCAGCAGCCCATCGCTGCCACTAAGTCCTAGATTAATCATGGCAGGCGTCTCCCCAAGATACCTTCCATGATTAACCTGTAAGATAAAGAAAATAAAGACATACACCAAAAAATCCTTTATGTGAAATAAATGACAAAAAAAACAACCTCTCTCACCACTTTATTAAACCCCCAAATACCCCTCCAGGTCCGACGTAATCCACAGAGGTCCCTCGACGCTGTCAGCTCTGCTACATCGGAAGCTGACAGAGAGCAGTCACAGACCACGACCGCTCTCTGTGAGCTCCCTGCAGCGACTGAAGTGAGTCGCGCTATCAGCGATGACATCACTCAGGTTACCCGCGGCCACAGATCTCAGCGGGAGGACTTCAGCTGTGGCCGCGGGTAACCTCAGTGACGGCATCGCTGATCGCGCGACTCACTGCGGTCACTCAGGGGATTTGCGGTCACCGGTGAGACCTTCACCGGTGACCAAAAATCAGGCCATGCCACACAGACAGAGTCGCGGGATGACAATGAAGTCGGGTGAGGTTCATCCGACTTCATTCTGATTGTGCGGCTCTGTCTGTGTCTGCTGTCAGAGGCTATTCAGCTCTGCTACATGGCTCTGTCTGTCAGCGGCCATGTAGCAGAGCTGAATGGTAGATGACAGCTGCTGAGAAAAAAAAAGGATCACACACGGATCCCACACGCATTACACACGCTCTGCTAGTCATTAAATAATAAAATAAAAGCATCGCACTTGCGTTACACATTGACCTAACGTGAACTAATATCGGCCAAGTTTTTTTTCATGCAAGTCGGACCGATTTTACACGCATAAGTGTGTTTCCAGCCTCACAATACCCAGCGACATGGCAACTCATGCTCGCAGCTTTGTATCCATTAGCATTGAGCTCCTTTGACGTATGCACCCTGGCTTAAAAAACAAACACTACCAATGATTAGACGTCGTCCGCACTCCTGGTCATGTGCACTGTTCCTCTCTGACGCCGAGATAAATACACCCGGCTACTGAGTAGTGCACATGACCGGAAGTGAGAGCAACTTACAATCATAGACAGTGAGCCTCTTTGAAGCTGCAAAAGCTGATGAGCACAAAGCCATGCACATTCCCAGCTTTATATCTTACTGCCATGACGCTGGCTGTTGTGAATCATATTAGCACGCCCACAGTGACATGCCAATTGGACCTGATAGCCAAGGAAAAAATACCCCTGTGACTAATCACTGCCCTACTTAGCATCTCATAAACAGTCTTTACAAATACATTTTTAAAGATCTCTTTATCTATGCTTCTATATGCTGGGATTGGTAGGCAGGGATTCTAGATGTGCACTGAGACCTGACAGGTTCCCTATAAATCTAAAGGGGGTGTTTCACGCAGCGATATCGCTAGCGATATTGCTGGTGAAAGCACCCGCCCCTGTCGTTTGTGCGTCACAGGCAAATTGCTGCCCGTGGCACACAAAATCGTTTGGATCTATCACACGGACTTACCTGCCTAGCGACGTTGCTGTTGCCGGTGAGCCGCCTCCTTTCAAAGGGGGCGGTTCGTGCGGCGTCACAGCGGCGTCACTAAACGGTCGCCCAATAGAAGCGGAGGGGCGGAGATGAGCGGGAATGTAATATCCCACCCATCTCCTTCCTTCCGCATTGCCGGCGGCCGCAGGTAAGCTGCAGTTCATCGTTCCCGAGGTGTCACACGTAGCGATATGTGCTGCCATGGGAACGACGAACAATCTGTGTGCTCAACAATCAATGATTATTTAAAAAGGAACGACGTGTCAACGATAGATGATAAGGTGAGTATTTTCCATCATTACTGATCCTTCCTTGCTGTCACACGCAACGACGTCGCTAACGATGGCGGATGTGCGTTACGGAATCTGTAACCCCAATGATATATCGTTAGATCCATCGTTGCGTGTAATGGGGCCTTTACATTTCAAGTAAATAAAAACAGACTTTGAGATAAGACACACAGGGCTGAATTCTCTGTTTTAACTCTTACAGCATGCTGTCTTTAGATTACATTGCAGAAACCTGCTGACAGAGTACCTTTATGCAAATTTTCTATTTTTCTTTTTCTGTATGTGACCATTTTTTGCTCCACTTCTTCAAAATGGTGCATTTCGGTTGATGAATTTTTAGCATAATTAAAGATGTTCTTTTTTGCGTCTTGTCTGTTTGTGCCTCTTTAAAACAAAAAGTAGTATAATGTGTTCAGCAGTGCAAAAAAACAAATTGGCTTTGTTGCATAGAGATTTTGATGAGTTCCGGATATTGCAGAATTTCTGCACTATTTCTGCACCTATTGTGTATATTAGGTTATTTACGTTTTTTCATTATGTTTTTGTTTACATTTCTTTATCATGCGTTTATCATGTTTTTTGACACTGTGATATTTTTGTCTCTGTCATTTTGTGTGTCATGCTTGAAATGAAGCTGCTTTGTTTTTGAAACTTCCTGGTATAAGGCTATGTTCACATGCATCTTTTTGTCAGTGCATCTTGAGTGCATCAAAAGTGCACTAAAAACGCACCAAAAGTGCACCGAGGCAAAAACGTAACAAAAACGCACCGCCTTTTTACCGCGTTTTTACCACGTTTTTACTGTGTTTTGCCCAATTTGGTTTTAATTCAAATCTATTGACTGGAAGGGCTCAAAAACGCTGGAAAAATGCAGAAATAATTGACATGCTGCATCTTGGGTGCATCTTCAAAAATGCAGCCAAGATGCAGCCAACAAAAGTAGCCCAGTGTGGACAGCAAAATAGAAATCTCATAGACTTTGCTGGGAGAAGGAAATGCATGCAATTTGATGCATCTTTGTGACCTAAAAAATGCACCAAAAATGCAGCAAAAGATGCTCTGTGTGAACTTTGCCTTAGGCTGTACAAAACTTTATTGGCATTCCTAAGTACGGATTGCATGCATGTTTGATGCAATTCTGACGCATAAACGCATATTTTACAGATGTTCTGCATCTAATGAAAGTCTGTGGGGAAAATGTGCACAAAATCTCAGCATACTGGCAAGAGAAATTTCCATGCTGCATATTTGAAAAACACATCAAAGGTGAGTTTACGCAGTGTAAAAAAGAAGCACCATGGGCAGGAGATGTCTATAAATCCCATCCAATTTCAGGAACTATAAACCAGGAGAAGAAGGAAGTAAGAATAGCAAAACAACCAGAAAAGATAAAAGAAAAATATGAAAAGAAATTTTATTGATACAAAAAAGTTGCAAAAATACAAAAACAGTACAAGTAAAAAATTCAAACACCATAATCATTAAAAAGCAGGAGGACTGAATTGGTTACATAGGTGTGGGGGTAAGAGGAAACTACTAAATGAAATCAGGCACATAAAGGATAAACCCCCCTGAATGTGCCTCAGGCCCCCTTCACACGTCCGTGAAAAAAACGCACGTGTGTTACGGGCCGTTTTTCGAGTCCGTGTCTCGTTTTTGTGTCCGTTTTTATGGTCCGTGTGGCATCTGTGTGAATTGCGTATGCTAGCCGTGTTTGTGTGTAGAACGTCCGTGTGTGCGTGTGGAATGAACGTGTATGTGTACATGGAATGAGCGTGTGGAAAGTCCGTGTGTGTGATGCACAATGTCTTTTATAAATGTTGGCTGACAGCCGACAGAGTTGCGCGATGAGAATGAACTCGGGTGAGCTTTACCCGACTTCATCCTCATACCGCGGCTCTGTCTGTGTGCCGCGTATTGATTAGCGGTCACCTGTGAAGGATTCACCGGTGACCGCTAATCCCCCGAGTGACTGAAGTTTCCCCCCCTCTCTCATACTCACCGTTCCCCGATCCCCGGCGCAGCGCTGCACGGCATTCACACTGCTGCGGCGGCTTTTACTATTTTGAAAAAGCAGGCCGCTCATTAAACAATCTCGTATTCCCTGCTTTCCCCGCCCACCGGCGCCTATGATTGGTTGCAGTGAGACACGCCCCCACGCTGAGTGACAGGTGTCTTACTGCACCCAATCACAGCAGCCGGTGGGCGTGTCTATACTGTGCAGTAAAATAAATAAATAATTAAAAAAAACGGCGTGCGGTCCCCCCAATTTTAATACCAGCCAGATAAAGCCATACGGCTGCAGGCTGGTATTCTCAGGATGGGGAGCTCCACGTTATGGGGAGCCCCCCACCCTAACAATATCAGTCAGTAGCCGCCCAGAATTGCCGCATACATTAGATGCAACAGTTCTGGAACTGTACCCGGCTCTTCCCGATTTGCCCTGGTGCGTTGGCAAATCGGGGTAATAAGGAGTTATTGGCAGCCCATAGCTGCCACTAAATCCTAGATTAATCATGTCAGGCGTCTCCCCGAGATTCCTTTCATGATTAATCTGTAAGTGACAGTAAATAAACACACACACACCAGAAAAAATCCTTTATTAGAAATAAAAAACACAAACATATACCCTGGTTCAACAATTTAATCAGCCCGAAAAAGCCCTCCATGTCTGGCGTACTCCAGGATGCTGCAGCGTCGCTTCCAGCTCTGCTGCATGGAGGTCACCGGAGCTGCAGAATACACCGCTGCTCCTGTCACCTCCACGTAGCAAATGAGGTGAGTAGTGCGATCAGCTGAGCTGTCACTGAGGTTACACGCGGCCACCGCTGCATCCACCGCAGGATCCAGGTAACCTCAGTGACAGCTCAGCTGATTGCGCGGCTGTCTTCATTTGCTGCGTGGAAGTGACAGGAGCGGCGGTGTCTTCTGCAGCTCCAGTCACCTCCATGCAGGCAGAGCTGGAAGCGACGCTGCAGCATCCTGGAGTACGCCGGACATGGAGGGCTTTTTGGGGCTTATTAAATTGTTGAACCAGGGAATTTGTTAGTGTTTTTTATTTCTAATAAATGATTTTTTCAGGTGTGTGTGTGTTTATTTACTGTAACTTACAGATTAATCATGGAGGGTATCTCGTGGAGACGCCTGACATGATTAATCTAGGACTTATTGGCAGCTATGGGCTGCCAATAACTCCTTATTACCCCGATTTGCCAACGCACCAGGGCAAATCGGGAAGAGCTGGGTACAGTTCCAGAACTGTCGCATCTAATGTATGCGGCAATTCTGGGCGGCTGCTGACTGATATTGTTAGGCTGGGGGGCTCCCCATAACGTGGGGCTCCCCATCCTGAGAATACCAGCCTTCAGCCGTATGGCTTTATCTGGCTGGTATTAAAATTGGGGGGGACCGCATGCCGTTTTTTTTAATTATTTATTTATTTATTTCTCTGCTCCATAGTGACACGCCCACCGGCGGCTGTGATTGGTTGCAGTTAGACAGCTGTCACTCAGTGTGTGGGCGTGTCTCACTGCCACCAATCATATTTGCCGGTGGGCGGGGAAAGCAGGGAATACGAGATTGTTTAATGAGCAGCCGGCTTTTTCAAAAGAGGAAAAGCTGCCGGAGTTTAGAGAACAGCCATGCAGCGCCGCGCCGGAGATCGGGGAACGGTAAGTATGGGAGAGGGGGGGGAACAGACCGATAGACAGCGAGAGGGACAGATAAGACAGAGAGACCGACTGACAGACATAGAGAGAGACCGACCGACCAACGGACTGAGGGAGAGAACAAAACAGAAAAAGAAAAAAGACCGACATCACATGAAAAAAGCACAAAACGTACAGGAGAAAACAGAGATGCGTCCGTGTCACTCGGACGTGCGCACAGACCCATTGACTTTCATTGGGTCCATGCTGCGTGTTGCGTGCTGAAAACTGACATGCATCCGTGCAAAATGGAGACACAAACGTAGCACGCACACGGACCCACGAACCTTAATGAAAAACGCACATGTGTCCTCAAACATTAAATAACATTGGTGCACGTTTGGCCATGTCTCCGGTATATACGGAAACGGACCAAACACGCACGTGTATCACGGACGTGTGAAGGGGGCCTCAAGGGAATTTATAAATCAGTGAATTCATACATGATCCAGTACATATAAAATATGTTACCCACCCAGGGTTCCAGTGAAAAAGGGGGACACATCACAATAGAAGTGCAACAAAAGTGCTATTGCAAAGTGAAAAAATGTCCTATTTAAATAACAAACCCTTAGGCCCCCTTCACACGCACTTGCCTCCGGTACGTGTTTGACAGTTTTCTCACGTACCGGAAACACGTACACATGTAGACCAAGGTATTCCTATGGTTTCGGACACACGTAAGTATTTTGGCACAGAACGTGTGTCCATGTGTTCCACACGCCGACATGTCCGTTTTCTCTTCGGCATCACGGGTGTCACACGGAACGCAAACGTGTCACACGGAACGCAAATGGACCACACGGATGTGTTCCGTGTGACATGCACCAGAGAGAAGACATGTGTCTGCGTGAAAAAAAAACAAACCTTTACTCACCTTCTCCAGCCCTGCAGTCTCTGCCGCTGCTGTCACTTGCTTCAGACCGCCGCTCATTATGCTCATTGAATATTCACTTCACTGCAGCCGGAAGCGACAGCAGCGGGGAGTCTGCAGGAGCGGAGACCGCAGATGAGTACCACGGACAGCGATACCAGGGACAGGTGAGTTGAAAGTTCCCGTTCTACGTGTGTTATCACGGATAACACACGGAGAACACACGTAGCCAATAAACACGGGTCATGGAGGGCAAAACGGACCTCTGACACGTGCGTGAAAAACGTGCGTGGTTTTTCACGTACGTGTGAAGGGGGCCTTAGAGGGAGTATCTGTAGCCACACATGTTCTCCCGCTATAAAACGACCCATAGGCAGATTTACCATTACTAGAGCTGAGCCACCCTGTAGAGGCTCGAGTTCGGTTCGTCGAACAGAGGCCGCGTTCGAGTTCGGTTCAGCGAGCCATTCGATGAACCTTTTGAACCCCATTGAAACCAATGGGAGGCAAACACAAACACATAAAAACACATTATAAATGTACACATACAGTTAATAAACATTGCCATAACACTTACCTGTCCCCGCGATGCGTCCTGCACTCTGTCTCCCGCCGCTTTTCCTTCCGATAATCGCTGCGTCCTCCCGGTAACCAGCACTGATGATAGGACCTTCCGTGACGTCAAAAACAGCATGTGACCAGTCACATGTCTATTATCTCATTGGCTACAGACTGGTCACATGGCTTTGACGTCATGCTAGGTTCTGTCAGTGCATCTCTCCAGTACGCGGTGATCGTTTGTGTATCTCCGTGTACCGGCGACATGCTCTGGTACACGGTCGACTTCCCGTTCTACTTCCCCATTCCGTTATTCACCGGCTGCCACAGCCGGTCAATAACGGAGATCACCGTTGCTATAGCAACGCGTCTGTCAGCGGTGACGTCACCGCTTACAGGCAGCAGCTTCTGGTCACTCACGGAGTGAAAAGACTGCACGGGAACAGCAGCGTCTTCCTCCCATGCAGCACTGCTGATGTAGCAGAGCTGCATGTGTTGAAGGAGAACGAAAACAGAAGAGCAGGATCGTGAAGGGATAAGAGGGAGTAATAAACATGGAGTCTCTAAGTGTGTCTGTGTATTTATTTCTATTAAAGTATTTTTTCTTTGTGTGGTGTCTTTTTTTTTAACCCTTTATTGGAGATTCTTAATGGCCGGGTCAAACTTGCCTGACATTAAGAATCTCTGACTTAATACTAGCTAGTAAAACAAAACTAGTATTAACTCATAATTACCCAGCAAGCCACCCAGCTCCAGGGCTGTTGGAAGAGTTGGATACAGCGCCAGATGATGGCGCTTCTATGAAAGTGCCAATTTGCTGGGGCGGCTGCAAATTGCAATTCGCAGCAGAGGGGCCCAGAAAGCTCGGGCTAACCTGTGCTGCGGATTCCAATCCCCAGCTGCCTAGTTGTACCTGGCTGGACACAAAAATGGGGCGAAGCCCAAGTCATTTGTTTTTTAATTATTTCATGAAATTCGTAAAACGGGCTTCCCTATACTTTTAGTTCCCAGCCGGGTACAAATAGGCAGCTGGGGGTTGGGGGCAGCCGTACCTGCCTGCTGTACCTGGCTAGCATACAAAAATATGGTGAAGCTCATGTCATTTTTTTGGTGGGCAAAAAACTCCTGCATACAGTCCTGGATGGAGTATGCTGAGCCTTGTAGTTCTGCAGCTGCTGTCTGCTCTCCTGCATACACTAGTGAATGGAGCATGCTGAGCCTTGTCATTCTGCAGCTGCTGTCTGCTCTCCTCCATACAGACACACAACAGCTGCAGAACTACAAGGATCAGCATACTCCATCCAAGACTGTATGCAGGAGTTTTTTGCCCCCCAAAAAAATTATGTGGGCTTTGCCATGTTTTTGTATGCTAGCCATGTACAGCAGGCAGCCACAGGCTGCTCCCAACCCCCAGCTGCCTATTTGTACCCGGCTGGGAACAAAACATATAGGGAAGCCCTTTTTTTATTAATTATTTCATGAATTTCATGAAATAATTAAAAAACAAATGACGTGGGCTTCGCCATATTTTTGTATGCTAGCCAGGTACAGCAGGCACCTACGGGCTGCCCCCAACCCCCAGCTGCCTATTTGTACCCGGCTGGGAACCAAAAATATAGAGAAGCCCGTTTTTTTTTAATTATTTCACTTATTACATGAAATAATTAAAAAACAAATGACGTGAGCGTCGCCATATTTTTGTGTCTAGCCAGGTACAACTAGGCAGCTGGTGATTGGAATCCACAGCACAGGTTGGCCTGAGCTTTCTGGGCCCCTCTGCTGCAAATTGCAGGCCGCAGCCGCCCCAGAAAAGGGCGCTTTCATAGAAGCGCCATCTTCTGGCGCTGTATGCAACTCTTCCAGCTGCCCTGGTGACGGGTGCCTTGCTGGTTAATAATGGGGTTGGGGCTAGTTGTATATTATCAACTGGCCCTAAGCCCGAAATTCATGGTGTTACGCCAATATTAGACATGGCCACCATGAATTTCTAGTACCGATAAAAAAAAACACAACACACAGAAAAATATTGTTATTGTAAATAAAACACAACACAATTAGTGACTCCATCTTTATTGAAATAAAGAACCCCCTTCCACAGTAATCCTGGGTCAAGGGTCCCGCGCCGTCCAATCCGGATCCAATATCATCTGATCGGTTTGCTGGAAGGCAAAGCGATCAGATGATGTGTCAGGTTCAAGGGCCTGAATCACATGACACAGCAGCTGATTGTATAAACGGCTTTTATACAATCAGCTGATGCATCAGTGCAAAAAAACCCCAACAAACTACACACTTCAGTGCAGACTCCTGTCCATCGGCATCAGCTGATAGTTTAGCCGGCCAGGCGGTAAAAAGTCGGCCTCACCGCTTGACTTATAGTGTCAGCTGATTCCGTCAGGTGACCATATCAGCTGATCATCGCCAGGTCTGAGAAAGAGAGAGAGAAAGAGAAGAGAGAAAGAGAAGAGAAAGAGAGAGAGAGGGCGGGAGAGAGAGAGAGAAAGAAGAGAGAGAAAGAGAGAAAGAAGAGAGAGAAAGAGAGAAAGAAGAGAGAGCGAGAAAGAGAGGAAGAAGAGAAAGAGAAAGAGAGAAAGAAGAGAGAGCAAGAAAGGGAGAAAGAAGAGAAAGAGAGAAAGAAGAGCGAGAGAAAGAGAGAAAGAAGAGAGAGAGAAAGAAGAGAGAGAGAAAAACGAGAGAAAGAAAGGAGAGAAAGAGAGAGAAAGGAGAGAAAGAAAGGAGAGAGAGAGAAAGTAGAGAAAGAAAGGAGAGAGAAAGAAGAGAAAGAAAGGAGAGAGAAAGAAGAGAAAGAAAGGAAAGAGAGAAAGGAGAGAGAGAGAGAAAGAGAGAGAGAAAGAAAGGAGAGGGAGAAAGGAGAGAGAGAAAGGAGAGAGAAAGAAAGGAAAGAAAGGATAGAGAGAAAGGAGAGAGAGAGAAAGAAAGGAGAGAGAGAGAGAGAGAGAAAGGAGAGAGAGAAAGGAGTGAAAGAGATAGAAAGGAGGAAAGAAAGGAGAGAGAGAGAAAGTAGAGAAAGAAAGGAGAGAGAAAGGAGAGAAAGAAAGGAAAGAGAGAAAGGAGAGGGAAAGGAGAGAGAGAGAAAGGAGAGAGAGAAAGGAGAGAGAGAGAGAGAAAGGAGAGAGAGAGAGGAGAGAGAGAGAAAGGAGAGAAAGAAAGGAGAGAGAGAAAGGAGAGAGAGATAGAGAAAGGAGAGAAAGAAAGGAGAGAGAGAAAGGAGAGAAAGAAAGGAGAGAGAGAAAGGAGAGAGAGAAAGGAGAGAGAGAAAGGAGAGAAAGAAAGGAGAGAGAGAAAGGAGAGAGAAAAGAGAGAGAGAGAGAAAGGAGAGATAGAGAGAGCTCACAGCTGATGTCCGGCTCTTCCCCTCAGTGCCCAATATAATATATTAAAATAAATATATTATAAATATAATTTAAAATTAAAAAAATATATATGTATATCTTTACCAGGACTAGAACTCGCAACTTAATGCTACTTATGCGCGTGCTCTATCCACTCAGCTACTGCTTCTAATGATAAAGATAGGCAGATTTGGTAATCTTGACTTCTGCATTGCTGAAGTCTCTGCTGAACGCGCGATTCACTTGATTGCTACGTGGCGCTAATACAGAGCACTTGTGTTCTGTAGCAGAGCTGACAGTGTCGTGTGGATTACATCGGACTTGGAAGGGTATTTGAGGATTAATAAAAGGGTGAAACGGTGTTTTTTTGTCTTTTATTCCAAATAAAGGATTTTTCGCGGTGTGTTTTTCTTTACTTTCACTTTCAGTTTAATCATGAAAGGAGTCTCAGGGAGACACCTGGCGTGATTCAACTCATTATTACCCCGATTGCCACCGCACCAGGACAATTCGGGATGAGCTGGGTAGAGTTCCGGGACTGTCGCATCTAATGGATGCGGCTATTCCGGGCGGCTGCTGGGTGATATTGTTAGGGTGGTGGGCTCCCCATACCGTGGCGCTCCCCATCCTGACAATACCAGCCTCCAACCGTGCGAGTTTATCCTGGCTGGTATCAAATATGGGGGAACCGCATTTTTTTTTTATTTATTTATTTATTTTACTGCACGATATAATTAAAAATAAAAAAAAATAAATAAATAAAAATTCTTCACTAGGACTAGCGATGTAATGCTTCATCGTAGAGCTCTCTATTCACTGAGCTATTGCCTCCATTGATAAAGATGGGCAGGTTTTGTAATCTTGAAGCCTGCAGTGCTGACTGAAGTCTCTGCTGACAGCACGATTCACTTCATTGCTACATGGACCTGATACAGCGTGATGGTGTTCTACGGTGCAGCTACATCTTCAGGGAGCAGAGCTGACAGAGTTGTGTGGATTACGTTGGTCCTCGAGGGTTATTTGGTGATTAATAAAGGGGTGAAACAGTGTTTTTTGTCTTTTATTCCAAGTAAAGGATTTTTCGCGGTGTGTTTATTGACTTTCACTTTCAGGTTGATCATAGAAGGTGTCTCGGCGAGACGCCTGGCATGATCAACCCCGTTATTATCCCGATTGCCACCGCACCAGGGCAATTCAGGATGAGCTGGGTAGCGTCCGGGACTGTCGCATCTAATATATGCGGCTATTCCGGCCGGCTGCTGGGTGATATTGTTAGGCTGGAGGGCTCCCCATACTATGGCGCTCCCCATCCTGACAATACCAGCCTCCAGCCGTGTGGCTTTATCCTGTCTGGTATCAAATATGGGTGAACTGCATTTTTTTTTCTATTATTTATTTATTTATTTTACTGGACGATATAGACCTGCCCACCGGTGGCTGTGATTAGTTGCAGTGAGACAGCTGTCACTCAGCTTGGGGACGTGTCTGACTGCAACCAATCATAGGCGCCGGTGGGCGAGGAAAGCACGGAATAACTAATTGAGTAATGAAGCGGCAGCCATTTTCTAAAGAGGAAAAGACACCGCAGATTTGTGACAGACGTAGAGCGAGGTGCCCGTGATCGGTGAGTAGGAAAGGGAGAGGGATTGTGCTGGGGCCGCAGGACACATGCACATAGCAACATGTGCACATAGCCTTACTGTGAAAAGCCATGTTTATGTTGATCAAACCGTTCTCGAACGTAGCTCGAACTGTCGAGCTCTTAGCAAAAAGCTTGGGTTCGAGTTCAATCTCAAGCACCCCCCAAAATCACTCGAACATGAAAGTGGCGAATTTCGAAAATCGCTCAACTCTACCCATTACGCTACCCTTTGTAAAAAGCTGCTCTCAGCAAAACAGACGTTGAGGCTCCCCCTGCTTCTGCCTCCTGTCTTCTATTTAAAGGTATGGTGTCACTTTTTTATTTTTCTTTTAAAAATAGTGATTATGAAATCAAGTATTTTTAATACAAAATTAAATTCACTGTTTATTTAGTTTTTATTTAATTCTAGTTTTACTGAAGCGCTGAGGGATGCCATCTAGGATTTGCTATGACTAATGACAGTTAAGGGTACTTTACACGAGACGAGCTATTGTGCAATGCATTGTCGGGGTCACGGTTTTCGTGACGCACATCCGGCATCATTCACGACGTCGTCTCGTGTAACACCTCTGAGCGACGCAGTATCGCTCACAAATCGTGAGTCGTGTACTCGTCGCTCAGTTTCAAAATATTGTTTATTTAAAATGGCGCCGGTTGTTCATCGTTTCCGTGGCAGCACACGTTGCTCCGTGTGACACCACAGGAACGATCAACACAGCTTACCTGCGTCCCGCGGCACCCACCGGCTATGTGGAAGGAATGAGGTGGGCGGGATGTTTACATCTCGCTCATCTCAACCCCTCTGCTTCTATTGGCCGGCTGCCGTGCGACGTCGCTGTGACGCCGAACGTCCCTCCCACTTCAGGAAGTGGACGTTTGTCGCCCACAGCGAGGTCGTCTGGAAGGTAAGTGCGTGTGACGGGGGTTAAACGATTTGCCCGTGATGCAAAAATGACGGGGGTTGGTACGGTTGTTCCTGCTATCGTACTTGATTTCATAATCGACTTGTGTAAAGCAGGCATTACTCTCCATGTTTATGGCAGCGTCTGGGGCATTGGATCTGATAGTCGGGCTCCGACCCCTATACTTAATTCAAAAACTTTGTCTGCTGTGAAATGGACGCACCCCCTGGGTTGTCCAGATCAAAGCAAAAGGAGGAGATCAGCGGCATCTTTGGGGAGCCCACAGGTTATGCTACGTGCTCCACTTTCCCCCTGTCACCCGCCGGGATGGATGGGGTGAGTACCGGCGCCGGGCAATGGTGATTGCACTGTAACTGATCCTGCTGCTCACCACCCGACTCTGCTGCGCACCCCCACCCACTCAACTCAGCCCTCATCCACTCTGCCACTCAGACCCCCTCCGCTCACCACCCTCCCTGTGTGTGCTCACCTCGGGCTTCCGCTGCTCATACTGTGATTGCTGATAGGACAGGCTGCCGGGGGCACAGGTCTGAGGAGAGTCCATGCGGCTGGAAGCGGCCATCATGGCATGATATCTGTAGTTCAGTGCCGCTGAGGCTGCAGATCACCCCTCCTTGCCACATGTCACCTCAGACCTCCGATCCCGGCAGGCAGCACAGTACAGTCATGGCCAAAAGTTTTGAGAATGCTACAAATATTAATTTTTACAAAGACTACTGCTTAAGTTTTTCTAATGGCAATTTGCATATACTCCAGAATGTCATAAAGAGTGATCAGCTTAACAGCAATTACTTGCAAAGTCAATATTGGCTAAGAAAATGAACTTTAACCCCCAAAACACATTTCAACATCATTGCATTCCTGCCTTAAAAGGAGCAGCTAACATTGTTTTAGTGATTGTTCCATTAACACAGGTGTGGGTGTTGATGAGGACAGGGCTAGCGATCAATCAGTCATAATTAGGTAAGAATGACACCACTGGACACTTTAAAAGGAGGCTGGTGCTTGGTATCATTGTTTCTCTTCAGTTAACCATGGTTATCTCTAAAGAAACACGTGCAGCCATCATTGCTTTGCACAAAAATGGCCTAACAGGGAAGAGTATCGCAGCTACAAAGATTGCACCTCAGTCAACAATCTATCGCATGATCAAGAACTTCAAGGAGAGATCTTCCATTGTTGCCAAAAAGGCTCCAGGGTGCCCAAGAAGGACCAGCAAACGCCAGGACCGTATCTTAAAACTGTTTCAGCTGCGGGATCGGACTACCAGCAGTGCCGAGCTAGCTCAGCAATGGCAGCAGGCTGGTGTGAGTGCTTCTGCACGCACTGTGAGGCGGAGACTCTTTGAGCAAGGCCTGGTTTCAAGGGGGGCAGCAAAGAAGCCACTTTTCTCCAGAAAAAAGATCAGGGACCGACTGATATTCTGCAAAAGGTACAGGGAGTGGACTGCTGAGGACTGGGGTAAAGTCATTTTCTCAGATGAATCCCCTTTTCGATTGTTTGGGACATCTGGAAAACAGCTTATTAGGAGAAGAAGAGGTGAGCACTACCACCAGTCTTGTCTCATGCCAACTGTTAAGCATCCTGAAACGATTCATGTGTGGGGTTGCTTCTCAGCCAAGGGAATCGGCTCACTCACAGTCTTGCCTAAAAACACAGCCATGAATAAAGAATGGTACTAGAATGTCCTCCAAGAGCAACTTCTCCCAACTGTCCAAGAGCAGTTTGGCGCCCAACAATACCTTTTCCAGCATGATGGAGCACCTTGCCATAAAGCAAAGGTGATCACTAAATGGCTCATAGAACAAAACATAGAGATTTTGGGTCCATGGCCTGGAAACTCCCCAGATCTTAATCCCATTGAGAACTTGTGGGCAATCATCAAGAGACGGGTGGACAAACAAAAACCAACAAATTCTGGCAAAATGCAAGCATTGCTTATGCAAGAATGGACAGCTATCAGTCAGGATTTGGTCCAGAAGTTGATTGAGAGGATGCCAGGGAGAATTGCAGAGATCCTGAAGAAGAAGGTTCAACACTGCAAATATTAACTTGCTGCATTAACTCATTCTAACTGTCAATATAAACTTTTGGTACTCATAATATGATTGCAATTATATTTCTGTATGTGATGTAAACATCAGACAAACACAATTAAAAACCAGAGGGCAACAGATCATGCGAAAATATAATTTTGGTGTCATTCTCAAAAATTTTGGCCATGACTGTATATGGGGACGCAGGATACAGTGAAGCATTGGGAAACAGTCAGTGGGGCATTGAGATACAGTCAGCGGGCATAGGGAAACAGTCAGTAAGGCATAGGGAAACAGTCAGCAAGGCATAGGGAAACAGTAAGCAAGACATAGGGAAACAGTCAACAAGGCATAGGGAAACAGCCAGTGGGGCATAGGAAAACAGCCAGCGGGGCATAGGGAAACAGTTAGCAAGGCATAGGGAAACAGTCAGCAAGGTATATGCAAACAGTCAGCCGGGCATAGGGAAACAGTTAGCGGGGCATAGGGATACAGTCAACAAGGCATAAGGAAATAGTCAGCAAGACATAGTGAAACAGCCAGTAGGGCATAGGGAAACAGCCAGCGGGTCATAGGGAAACAGTCAGCAAGGCATAGGGAAACCGCCAGCAGGGTATAAGGAAACAGACAATGGGGCATAGGAAAACAGCCAGCGGGCCATAGGGAAACAGTCAGCAAGGCATAGGGAAACCGCCAGCAGGGTATAAGGAAACAGACAATGGGGCATAGGAAAACAGCCAGCGGGCCATAGGGAAACAGCCAGCAGGGCATATGGAAATAGCCAGCAGGGCATTGGGATACAGGGTGGCACGGGATACAGTGGACCACTATGCAGCTGGCCTTAGTGACACTTTACACAACATTTTAGGATCACTCTGCAGTCACCAACAAAATGGCTCCGCACTGTGATCCTAAACTTTATCTTCCCTTATCCTGTTGGAAACCCCCAGATTGGGAGGGGGAGCTGTGACATCACACACAGGAGAGCAGATTCCACCCACTTTTACTGTAGTTGTAATGTGAGCTGTTTCTACAGTAGCTCTACAGCAGGATTTCAGGATTTTTTTTATATTTTTCTCAATTAAAAACAAATAATATTATTTAAACATAACATTAAAACATTAATACTTTATATTTTTTGTTATTGAAAAAATGTTTTTTTGACGACACCTTCTCTTTAATCTGAGTGAGGTATTGTAGTTCTCTACCTTGTTATTGTTGTACGCTATTTGCCACTAAATGTAGAGTCTCTTTTTTATATTGATCCTTATCTCTTGTCTGTGACCGAAGTACTCCATCCCCTTAACGGTTTGTTATATAAATAGCATATTTGATGCAGTGAAAATATGCCTCAACTCATTAAAACATCAAAACTCATCAAAAGCTCAACATGGGAACGTAGCCTTTTGGTATGTGCACATGTAGATTATTTGGATGCAGAAATTTCAGGATCATTTCTGCATCTCTTGGCAGGAAAAATGCAGAGGCAAAAACACTTGTTTATGCATTTTTGCATGTATTTTTCTAGTGGTTTTGGACAGCAATTAACTGTAGACAGACAGATAGATAGATAGATAGATATAAACACACAGATATATAGACGTGTCTGTTTTTTTCCTTTTACTTTCTCTGATAGTAAAGGGGGTATCTGACAGACACCTCTCCATTACTAACACCAGGGCTTGATGCCAACTGACACTACACAGCTGACAACAGTCTTAACTACCATTACCACAATTGCCACTACGCCAGGGAAATCGGGAAGCGCAGAGGCAAAGGACCAGAATTGGAGCATCTAATGTGATGTTCCACTTTTGGGGTGACAGTAAGCTGTTGTTATTAGGCTGGATTAATTATTCAACCATTATAAGCTGTCCAATAAGTTCCACACGGTGCAATTTTCATATATGTCAGTCGCTCTGTCTGTTGCTTTGTCTATATGTCAGCCACTCCTTGTGTATGTCTGTCGCTCTGTCTATTTGTCTGTTGCTCTCTCTATGACTCCGTCTATATGTCTGTCACTCTGACTGTTGCTGTGTATATATAGTTGAAGCCAGAAGTTTACATACACTATCTAAAATGACACATATGCATGTTTTTCTCACTGTCTGACATTAAATCAGAATAAACCTTTCCCATTTTAGGTCAATTAGGAAACAAAATTATTTATATTTACCAAATGCCAGAATAATGAAAGCAAGAGAATGTTTTAAGGCATTTTTATTACTTTCTGCAAAGTAATAAGTTTACATACATTTCATTAGTATTTGGTACCAATGCCCTTACATGTATGACTTCAGCCAGATGTTTTGCATATCCTTCCACGAGATTCTCCCAGTAGTGGGTAGGAATTTGGGCCCATTCCTCCTGACAGAGCTGGTGTAACTGAGCCATGTTTGTAAGTCACCTTGCTCGCATCTGCCTTTTCAGCTTTGCCCATAAATTTTCAATAGGATTGAAATCAGGGCATTAGGATGGCAACTCCAAAACATTGACTTTGTTATCCCTAAGCCACTTTGTAACCGGTTTTGCAGTATGCTTTAGGTATACGACCATTTGGAATACCCATTTCCGCCCAAGCTTTAAGTTCCTGGATGATGTCTTGAGAAGTTGTTTCAGTATTGCCACATAAACTTGTTTCCTCATGATGCCATCTATTTTGTGAAGTGTACCATGATGCTGTCACCCCCGTGTTTCACAGTTGGGTTGATGTTCTTAGTCCTCAAAACTTCTCCCTTTTTCCTCCAAAGAAACAATGTTCATTATGGCCAAATAGTTTTTTTTATTTTGGAGTAATGGCTTCTTCCTGGCAAAGTTGCCTTTCAGCCCATGTTGCTACTCATTTCACTGTGGATAATGGCACAATGTTACCAACTTCTGCCAGGATCTTCACAAGGCCTTTTGCTTTTGTGGCGCCCCTGAGGCTTACGTCACCACAGAGCTACTGCACCTTAGCCAGAGATGTGGTATCCCATCCTGGGTAAGAAAGGAGTCATCTACCGGTTCACAGACAAAACCTGCACAGACCAATTGTTAGGACACACACCGGGTCAGGGTTTAAGGCAGGTACTCCTTTAATGCTGAGAAGCAGTGACCAGTATACCCGACCAGTACACAGTACACAGCAGCGACCAGTACACCCCATTCGCTGTCCTGAAGGGCTGGAGCCTAGCAGAGGGAGTGCGGGAGGAGTCAGTGAGGTAGTTGAAGAACCGGTTAGAATCAGCCAGGTCTGGTCAGAGGGAGTTTTCAGTCAGATAGAAGTGACAGTTGACAGGAGTCAGTCAGAGAGAAGGGGTTCCAGAGTGGCACAGATGTGCGAGAGGCCTCCGTGGGCTTGTTCCACCAAGAATACCGGGATGGAGGAATCTGGCCACAATAACGGGGACGGTCCCCAGGCAAAAGGAAGAGAGACATTTCTTTTAGCAATCCGATGGCGGGTGATTGTTTTAGGCACCCGAGGCCATAACCTGCCACCCATCTTCTGCAAGGGAGGCTTCAAAAGGACTACGGTCAGCTACCCTTTAGTCAGGGCTCAGTGGCGGAGGTGCAGGACAGTCCAGTAAAGGTCAGCGCTAGAGAGATGGCCAGGAGAGACAAATTGAAGGGTGCACCGGTACTGACCCTTGACGTGTTCGGGATAGGCGGAGGCCCACAACAGAGAATCCTGGCACATCACGGGCAAACCGGTCAGCTGCAGTATTGGAACCGACTGTGAGTAAAACATCTTGACTGCAAAGCCTCGTGCCATCTGCTTCTTCATGCGCCCCATCCATTTCTACCATAGACTTTCCTAACGATTGCCCCAGGGTTACCCGCTCCACTTGTAGGGAGCAATAAACACCTCAGCTGCCACAACACTACCCCCGGGAGTCCCATCCATAGCCGCAAAAACCACAGGTGGCATCATGAATTTTACTTTATATTAACTATGACTTCTATCATCATCACCCCCCCTTTATTATTGAGACACCGCCAGGGTCACAGAGCCGGACGCCCGCCACCGCTGACATCCCCGGACTAGTCCGACCTGGTTCTGAGTGCCCCCAACCCTGTGGCGGGCATGTCACTTTTGTTCTTGGGTTCATATGCACATGTCTGACCAAAGCACGTTCATCTCTGATACCAAGAACCCATTTCCTTCCTCGGCGGTAAATTCCCACTTTGTTTGTACTTGCGTATAATTGTTTGCACAGATGAACAAGGCACCTTCAGGTATCTCGCAGCTGCACCCAAGGATGAACCAGACTTGTGCAAGTCCACAATTCTCTTCCTGAGATCTTGGCTGATTTCTGTTGACTTTCCCATGATGCTATACAAAGAAGCAGTGTGTTTTAGGTGTGCAATTCAGAGGCGCCAAAGACATGACATCATCATATGGACTGTCCTATATTGTTTAAAGGCATAGTACTCCTAGTGTATGCAAACGATTGACTTTACAGAAAGTAATAAACATGTCTTAAAATATTCTCTCTCTTGCTCATTACTCTGCCATTTGGCAAATCTAAATAATTTTGGTAATCCTAAATGACCTAAAATGGGCAAGGTTTATTCTGATTTCATATCAGATAGTAAGAAAAAACATGCTTATGTGTCTTTTTAGATAGTGTATGTAAACTTCTGATTTCAACTGTATGTCTGTCACTCTGTCAATATGTCTGTCACTCTGACTGTTGCTGTGTTTATATGTCTGTCACTCTATTTTTATGTCTGTCGCTCTTTCTGTTGCTCTGTCTATATATCTGTTGCTCTTTCTATGTATGTAGCTCTGTCTGTTGATCCTTCTATATGTCTGTTAATCTGTCTGTCGCTCTATCTATATGTCTGTTTCTTTCTCTGTTTATATGTCTGTCACCCTGTCTGTCACCCTGTCTATCTATATCAAACTCTATTATCTATCTCTACAGATCAGGCAGAAAACAGAGTTGTGGTCACCACAAGACTGCAACTATAAAAAAGAGCAACATGGGCACAGCAAAACTGAAATCTCATAGCATTTGCTTGGGGAAGGAAATGCATGCAGTTTTGTGCCACAAACTGCACGCAAAAACGCGGCAAAAACGCAGCTTGTGCATTGGGCCCAATGTTCTTAAACAAACTTTGAGGACTTCATAGAACAGTTGCAATTATACTGAGAATAAATTACACAGGTAGACTCAATGTACAAATTAGATGACTTCTGGAGGCAATTGGTCACTCAGGATTTTGCTTAGGGTTATCAGGCTACATGGGGCTGAATACTAACCCACAATTTGTTTATGTATAGATTTAAAATATGTAGAAAGTCATGTAAAATTTCCTATACACTTCTCAAATATGTAAAACTTTGTATAATTATATATACACTACAGTTCAAAACTTTGGGGTCACTTAGATATTTCCTTATTTTCGAATAAAAAGCACATATTTTTGCAATGAAGCTAACATTAAATTAAACAGAAATACACTCTATACATTGTTGATGTGGTAGATGACTATTCTAGCTTTAAATGTCTGTTTTTTAATGCAATATCTACATAGGTGTATAGAGGCCTATTTCCAACAACCACCACTCCAATGTTCTAATGGTACATTGTGTTTGCTAACTGTGTTGAAAGGCTAATGGATGTTTAGAAATCCCTTGAAAACCCTTGTGCAAGTATGTTAGCACAGCTGAAAACAGTTTTGCTGATTAGAGAAGCTGACCTTCCTTTGAACTAGTTGAGAATCTGGAGCATTACATATGTTGGTTCCATTAAACTTTTCCTATTCAATACAATTTCCTGTTTTGCCCATTGAAAACCTATTATAGGTCGTCATCAGTTATATTTATTCCAGCGTTCGGTAGTAAAAACAGAATCTGCTCAAACCCATTGGCAGAAGACAACATTCGTTGCTACCCTTCGGCATCGACCTCCGTACCCCCGTCATCTTCGTTGCTGACATCGGTAGAAAAAACACTTTCAACATCACTCAGTTCAGACTCTACAACTTCACTTCCATCGTCCGAATCGCTTTCACTATTACTACTTTCACTAGTATTGATTACAAGCTGCGTTAATTCGTCCGGATTCAGGCACCATCGTTTCGCTATCTCTTAGCCATTTTCACTTGTAAAACAAGAAGAAAACGAAACTGGGTTGGGTCAAAGGTCGTCAAGAACAGATGCAACCATTGGCTGCCAAATATCACTATGCGTGAAGTCCTGCCTACTATGCTTAAAAAAGGGACTTTCCACTTACTTAGGACAGTAAAATGTGCATGAAATATTGATTTCCACTGCAGGGTGACAAAGGATTTTAACTGATTATTTTGAATGCCCCCCCTGGGGGGACTCAGGATAGGAAAAGGTTAAACTCTCAAAATGGCCAGAAAAAAGAGAACGTTCATGTGAAACTCGACAGTCTATTCTTGTTCTTAGAAATGAAGGATATTACATGCGAGAAATTGCTAAGAAACTGAAGATTTCCTACAACAGTGTGTACTAATCCCTTTTGAGGACAGCACAAACAGACTCTAACCAGAGCAGAAAGAGAAGTGGGAGTCCCCGCTGCACAACTGAGCAACAAGACAAGCACATTAGAGTCTCTAGTTTGAGAAATCGACACCTCACAGGTCCTCAACTGGCAGCTTCATTAAATAGTACCCGCAAAACGCCAGTGTCAAAGTCTACAGTGAGGAGGCGACTCCGGGATGCTGGTTTTCAGGGTAGAGTGGGAAAGAAAAAGCCATATCTGAGACTGGCTAATAAATGGAAAAGATTAATATGGGCAAAAGAACACAGACATTGGACAGAAGAAAATTGGAAAAAAGTGTAATGAACAGACAAATTAAAGTTTGAGGTGTTTGGATCACACAGAAGAACATTTGTGAGACACAGAACAACTCAAAAAATGCTGGAAGATTTCCTGACGCCATCTGTCAAGCATAGTGGAGGTAATGTGATGGTCTGGAGTTGCTTTGGTGCTGGTAAAGTGGGATGTTTGTACAAGGTAAAAAGGATTTTGAATATGGAAGGCTATCACTCCATTTTACAACGCCATGCCATACCTTGAGGACAGGACAGGCCTTGATTGAAGCCAATTTCATCCTACAACAGGACAATGACCCAAAGCACACTTCTAAATTATGCATGAACTATTTAGGGAAGAAGCAGGCAGCTGGTATTCTATCTGTAATGGAGTGGCCAGCCCAGTCACCAGATCTCAACCCTATTGAGCTGTTGTGGAAGCAGCTTGACCGTATGGTACGCAAAAAGTGCCCATCAAGCCAATCCAACTTATGGGAGGATTCTGGAAGCATGGGGTGAAATATCTCCAGATTACCTAAGCAAATTAACAGCTAGAATGCCAAAGTGACAAAGGTCTGCAAAGCTGGAATTGCTGCAAAGTGATCATTCTTTGATGAAAGCAAAGTTTGAAGTAGAAAATTATTATTTCAAGTAAAAATCATTTTTTTTAACTTCGTCAATGTTTGGACTATATTTGCTATTCATTATGCAACTCATTTGATAAAAAAGTATGATTTTTCATGGAATAGACAAAATTGTCTGGGTGACTCCAAACTTTTGAACTGTAGTGTATATATAAATATATATACAGTACAGACCAAAAGTTTGGACACACCTTCTCATTCAAAGAGTTTTCTTTATTTTCAGGACTCTGAAAATTGTAGATTCACATTGAAGGCATCAAAACTATGAATTAAAACATGTGGAATAAAATACTTAAAAAAGTGTGAAACAACTGAAAATATGTCTTATATTCTAGGTTCTTCAAAGTAGCCACCTTTTGCTTTGATTACTGCTTTGCACACTCTTGGCATTCTCTTCATGAGCTTCAAGAGGTAGTCACCGGAAATGGTCTTCCAACAGACTTGAAAGAGTTCTCAGAAGTGCTTAGCACTTGTTGGCCCTTTTGCCTTCACTCTGCGGTCCAGCTCACCCCAAACCATCTCGATTGGGTTCAGGTCTGGTAACTGTGGAGGCCAGGTCATCTGGCATAGCACCCCATCACTCTCCTTCTTAGTCAAATAGCCCTTACACAGCCTGGAGGTGTGTTTGGGGTCATTGTCCTGTTGAAAAATAAATGATGGTCCAACTAAGCGCAAACTGGATGGAATAGCACGCTGCTGCAAGATGCTGTGGTAGCCATGCTGGATCAGTATGCCTTCAATTTTGAATAAATCTCCAACAGTGTCACCAGCATAGCACCCCACACCATCACACCTCCTCCATGCTTCACGGTGGGAACCAGCCATGTAGAGTCCATCTGTTCACCTTTTCTACAAAGACACGGTGGTTGGATCCAAAAAACTCAAATTTGGACTCATCAGACCAAAGCATAGATTTCCACTGGTCTAATGTCCATTCCTTGTGTTCTTTAGCTCAAACAAGTCTCTTCTGCTTGTTGCCTGTCCTTAGCAGTGGTTTCCTAGCAGCTATTTTACCATGAAGGCCTGCTGCACAAAGTCTCCTCTTAACAGTTGTTCTAGAGATGAGAAGGTGTGTCCAAACTTTTGGTCTATACTGTGTGTATATATATATATATATATATATATATATATATATATATATATATATATATATATATATATATATATATATATATATATATATATATATATATATATATATATATATATATATATTAGTATATAACATAAAATCCCCCATAAATACATTTAAGTTTGTGGGTGCAATGTGAAAAAATGTGGAAAAATTCATGAGTTATGAATAATTTTTCAAGGCAATGTACATAATGTAAAGCCATTGAAAGCACCAGATGATTTTTTTTATTTGCTAATATGTAAAACCATAAAATGCAAAGAAATGTACTTGGTTTTCTCATGACTGTAAAGCCTGCTTTACACGTTGCAATTTCGCATACGATATAGCATTCAATTTGTTGAACGTGCCGCACAAACGATTAACCCCCGTCACACGTACTTACCTTCCATACGACCTCGATGTGGGCGGCGAACGTCCACTTCCTGGAGTGGGAGGGACGTTCGGCGTCACATCGACGTCACGCGGCAGCCGGCTAATAGAAGGTAGGGGCGAAGCTGAGCGGGACGTAAACATCCCGCCCACCTCCTTTCTTCCGCATTGTGGGCCAGGACCCGCAGGACACTGGTAAGATCTGTTCATCGTTCCCGGGGTGTCACACACTGTGATGTGTGCTACCCCGGGTACGATGAACAATCTTCTGACGTGCAATTCTAGAGAAAGGTACGATGTGTATGCGATGAACGTTTTACCGTTCAATCGCAATCGCACCTACCTGTCACACACTGCAATGTACCTTACGATGCCGTATGTGCGTCACTTACGACGTGACCCCGCTCGCACATTGTAAGATACATTGCAGCGTGTAAAGTAGGCTTAAGGGAAAGAAAAGGACCCTTATATTTGCCCTTTATTTAAAGGAAGCACTTACATTAAGGCTATGTGCCCACGGGAGCTTGCTTCTGCGGATTTTGCCGCGGAAAACCTGCGGACTTATCTGGATTTTCCAGATAAATCCGCAGGTTTCAACAAGTACAGACACTCCCCATGGGACATGGGGAGTGTCTGTGTCCATGCTGCAGAATGTGCGGCTGCAGAATATGCTGCGGATGTCCCACAGCCGCACATAACTGCATGTCAATTATTCCTGCGGAATTACCTGCGGAAATCCCGGCCCTCCACTATGGAGATAGAGGCCGGGACGTCCGCAGGTAAATCGCATGAAAGTCTGCAGGTTTACCGCAGCTATTCCGCTGTACTACCGCAGCTAAAAATAGCTGTGGATGTCAGCGGGCAGCTGCGGGAAACCTGCGGCCGTACATGCGGAGATATCTGCAGGTACGAGCTCCCGTGGGCACATAGCCTAAGACCTTTTCTATTGTCTATAGACCCTGTCTTTGTTTGTATTTTAATTGCTTTTATGACTGTTTCCCTAGTTGAACTCAATAAAATGTACGCTATTCTAACATCAAAATGTTCTGCTGTGTGCAGATATTAAATGTGTTACTTTTAGCTTTAAAACTTGATTTCTGGCACATTGTGCTGCACCCATATTTATTTTGTCTCTGTGATGCCTTTCTGTTGAGTCCAATGTTAGTTGTAAAATATAATTTTACATGTATGAAAAGTCTAAGGCGGGCTTTGCACACTACGACATCGCAGGTGCGATGTCGGTGGGGTCAAATTGAAAATGACGTACTTCCGGCATCGCATGCGACATCGTAGTGTGTAAAGGCTCGATGATACGATTAACGAGCGCAAAAGCGTCGTAATGGTATCATCGGTGCAGCGTCGGCGTAATCCATGATTACGCTGACGCGACGGTCCGATGTTGTTCCTCGTTCCTGCGGCAGCACCCATCGCTGTGTGTGAAGCCGCAGGAGCGAGGAACATCTCCTACCGGCGTCACTGCTGCTTCTGTAGGATATGCGGAAGGAAGGAGGTGGGCGGGATATTTACATCCCGCTCATCTCCGCCCCTCCACTCCTATTGGCTGCCTGCCGTGTGACGTCGCAGTGACACCATATGACTCGCCCCCTTAATAAGGAGGCGGGTCGCCGGCCAGAGCGACGGTCGCAGGACAGGTGAGTCCATGTGAAGCTGCCGTAGCGATAATGTTTAAAAATCAAGAGATGCATGAGTGATAGGCGTAAACCTCTTGCTCCCATAACCCTGGCACTACAGACAAGACACAACTTGGAGACTCATATTGGAGTCTTGATATTTAAATACATTGCAGGCAGGCAGCAGGACAGTGGTATCAATTCCACACCCCCATTTCACCATAATGTGTTTGCACACCAGGGAAGTATGGTGCATGCAACACACAGGATGTGGGCTGACATTTTCATGTAAAAAACATTTAGCGATGCCTGAGTGTCAGGCATAGACCTCTTGGCCTCACAACCCTTGGCACTACATACAAGACAGAACTTGGAGTCCCATCTTGTAGTCCTGATTTTTAAAAACATTGCAGGCAGACAACATGGTAGCAGGACAGTGGCATCAATTTACCCCCCATTTCCCCATAGTGTGTTTGCACACCAGGGAAGTATGGTCCATGCAACACACAGGATGTGGGCTGACATTTTTATTTTAAAAAATCACAAGGTGCATGAGTGATAGGTGTAGGCCTCTTGCTCCCCAAACCCTGGTAATACAGACAAAAGACAATTTGGAGACCCAGCTTGGAGTCTTTAGATTAAAAACCTTTTAGGCAAACAGTAGGACAGTGGCATCTGTTCCCCTCTCCCATTTCCCCATAGTGTGTTTGCATACAAGGGAAGTATGGTCCATGCAACACACAGAATTTGGGCTGCCATTTTAACTTTAAAAATCAAGAGATGCAGGAGTGACAGGTGTAGGCTTCTTGCTCCCAGAATCCTTGACAATACAGACAAAAGACAATTTGGAGACCCATCTTGGAGTCTTGATATTAAAAACCATTCGGGCAGAGAGTAGGACTGTGGCATCAATTACCCCCCCACCCCCACCCCCCCCATTTCCCCATAGTGTCTTTGCATAGCAGGGAGGTATGGTCCATGCAACACACAGGATGTGGCCTTGTTGTCTCACATGGGTCAAAAACACCAGGCATGGTCACTTCCATAATAGCTGACAGGCTCTCACTCACCTGACTGCAGTGGGTAAACAAATGGAGGTTATGCTGTCGGAGACCTGTGTGAGAATAGTTTCAACGGTGACACAGGAGGAGGATGAAGCAACAGACACAGTTGATTTGGCGGCCAGGAGTTGGGTAGGACCGGTAGTCTGTATTTTAGAACAGTAAGATTCCCACAGTAATGCATGCTGCTGGCACATGTGCCGTTTCATGCATGTAGTAGTCAAATCATTTTAATTTTTGCCCCTACTGAGTCGTTGTTTACAACTTTGGCAGATAACAAAAGTTAGGTCCTCCTTTGCAATCTCAAAAAAAAAACCAGGCTAAGCAACTTTGCTTATTTCTCTGCCATAATTGATCAGTTATATAATTCTGAGATAATATCTGTCTTCAGTGAAGACTTTCCCATTACTGAGATAGGAGAAGGCAGTTGGTACTGATGAGAATCTATGTAGATAGAAGAGGGATAAGTGAGCGGAGCTCTGCTTCTAGCTCCTGCCTCCTCTCTCTGCCTCTAGCTCCTGATGACTGATCAATTCTGGCAGAGAAAGAAACAAAATTTGTCTGATAAGATATATTACAAAGTTGCTCCTTCTAATGTGTATTATTGATTCATGACATACAAATTAAAATGACGGTTACACTTTAAATGTATTAAACATTTATAAACGAGGACTAAAGAAATGGTGAATTATTTATTTTGTGCCTTATTTTAGCTAAACTAAGATGAAAAATTACTGCAAAAGAAATCTGATCTTTAACATTTATTGGATTTGGATTTCAGGACTGAACCTAGAGCATTCTCATGACTGTGAATCTCATCTTTAGTCTCTGATTTCTATTTTTTATGCAGACAACACAAGCAAATAAATGTGTTTAATACTAATAAAATAGACACATTTCTCTTCAAAGTGTGAATTTCAAACAGTATTTAAATATAATATTTGAACAAATTTAAAGGAATTGCATGTTCTCAGCATATGGCCTCTGGAAATATTATTTATCACGCTATTTTAAAAGTTGAACTTTCAAGGATTTGGACAAACATTGCCCATACCGTATGTGATAGCACATTTACCTGTTATAGAGAACAATGGAAGGTGAAATTATATGTCCTGAAGGCTCAGAAGTGGAATGGAAACATTACAGCAAATGGTGCCAAGCTTATAGTAGAGCCCCAATCATTCCCCAAGCTATGATTTTATTTTGTTTATCCTTCACTTCTAAAGCTCTAAAACACAATGGTGTCAAACTTTGGTATATAATCTTAGTTAACTTAAGAAACTAACCCATAAGATCGATTCGTGTACCATATTTTTAAGGCTTGCTGGTGTTCAAAATAACAATATTCCTGATAAACAGAAAATATATATAGTGCACTGTGAAACTATATTAGTGGATCTTCAATATAGTTTGACATTATTGGCCTATTGAATTATGAGCTGCAAAACAAATCTACAAGGGAGGATAATTAACATGTACTAAATCTTTATTTGCAATAAAGCAATATTTTTATTGAAGACATTTTTAAAACTTCATACGTTTATCAAGCAACACTTCTCCAGGGGGCTCTAAGGAGTGTGACACCAAAGTAGTTATTTTTAAAAGTAATATAAAATATTGAATAAGGTACTAATGACAATACATGACTTTGGCAATCAACAACTGCATCTTACATATGGATTATCTCTCATGATCTTTTCCCTATTGTACTAATACTGCTACATAATGTAACACCTGGCCCCAGTGTGGCACTTCCGCATGCCTTTGCTCCCAGGCTGTGGTGGGAGCGTGGCTCTCCTTACCTGCCCACCGGTTCCATGAGTCCTGTTCCTGCTCTGGGGTCTGCCGCTGCATCCTCTAGCTTCCAGGCCACAAGCAGGCCTTCTGGGAGTGCCGATAAGGTGCACACGTGGTTACGACCCCTTTCTTAAAGGGCCAGTGTCCCATTACCCTGAAGTGATCAGTGAGGTCAAATGTTACCCTGAAGATTTTTAAGGTTTTTAAGCCTTCCTTCCCTTAGGGGAGGCACCTGAGCAGCATTGCCTATCATTAGTGCACTTCTATTACTCAGGTCCCATACTTGTTACTGTGTCTGACCCTGCGCCCTTGTGTTTTGTACCAGTGACTCATTTCTGCTAACTTGTGTCCCTTTCCAAAGTTTGTTGCCATCTCTCCCTCCATGCTGCCATGTCTGAGCTACTACCTCTATGATGCCACATCCGAGCTACTACCTCCATGCTGCCACATCCGAGCTACTACCTCCATGCTGCCACATCCGAGCTACTACCTCTATGCTGCCACATCCGAGCCACTTTCTCTGTGCTGCCATGTCCAAGCTACTACCTCCGTGCTGCCATGTCCAAATTTCCACCTCCATGTTACTACATCAGAGACTCACCAGCTGTCAGAGCCTACCCCACTGGTCCTGGATGTCACACATTTAGGCCCCCTGGGGCTGCACCTGACAATCCCTGTATAGGGGTTTGCTAAAGGTTAGCTCCTCTAGGGGAGTCCGATGTACGGCCCAATGGGTCCACTTCCAGACGCTTGCTGCCCCTCAGCAACGGTAACGCATAAGACAAAAGGAAGTCTTTCCCATAAATACACGCCCCCTGAAGAAACAGAGAGAAAAGCATGTCGGGGCACTGAGATATGTCATTGAGACCATATGTTCACAGATCAGTTTACACTATTTTTTCTCTAACAGGTCCTAGTCAATATACCCATGCTACAAATGTTTCTCTCATTATTGATTATTTGGCTTACTTTTTATAATTCACCTCCTAGATATCAATGTATGTTACTGTGGTAACCTCGTTTGGGACACGGTTGAGTCTGATGGTGGTAATAGTTGTTATTGTTGTTGTTAATATTTAATCATAAAACAACTCCGCTTCGGTGATGAACAGTCTCTTTACTGGTGATATAAACAACTATTTACAGATGACAGCTGGTCAGTGTTTTCCACACATACTGTGGTAAATTCAACCACATCAGACAGGCAGACCTTTGAGGGGCAGCTTTTCTTCTCGCGATGCTCTAGAAAAACTACTCACAAAATGGAGGACGTCAACTCCCTCTATTTCCTCTCAACTGCCGTCTCCCAGCCGACCCTATCCTTCCACGCGTAGTCGTAGTTAGCTCCTCCCCCTGCATAGGACTCCTACCACTGCAGTCATTGGCTGACTGTATACCGCCCCGCGGCCTCGGCTGCGGCTGCCGAGCCACTCGGGTCCGTGCTCGCGTTCTACGGGTGGTGGCTCGAGCCTCTCACGGACCCGGGGGTCATGTCGCTCTGAAAGGGGGTTTGGCGCTACGAGCGGGGGATGCGGGTATTTGGTTTTGGTTGTGTCGTGCGATGATTGTTCGTGTCGCCACCCACGGGTTGTGGTGATTGTGGACACCATCGCTGCGGTGAAGGTAAGGGGACTCCCGGGAGCGGTGTAGTGGCGCAGCTAGGTGTTGACCCCTCCGTGGGTAGGGGATGTTGGTCCTGGGGCCCGGTTGGCGAGGGCCGGGGTGCAGGGCGCAGTGTTGCGGTGCAGCACGGTGCAGTGCCTGAGGGCACTGGTGTACTCACTCTGATACAAGACACTGGAGGCGCTGGTAAACCAAACAGGGTGATGAACGGGGCCTGCAGCCGGCTGCAGCTTTTCCTGTTAGGTTGGTAATGTCCGCCTTTCTCCTGCACCTGTGCATGTATCTTGACCACTGTGCCTGGGCACTGGTAGTCCGCTCCCCATCATATAAGTGTTGTAGGAGCCCGTTTGCCCGCAGACGCTGGCCCTTTGGATCTCTGGCCTTTGGCGGTGGCTCCTATCCGGACGGGTTGGGCTGTTGCCTTCAATCGGGACTTAGGTGGGAATGAACCCCAGAGGTCCAGACCGCAATCAGTTGATTTGACTATGGTGGTGGCTTATAGCCTAGTTCGGGGTCTGAGTAACCTGCCTGGTGCTCCGGTATCCAGTTGGCTCCCCAGTTCGGTTCCGGCGGGCCACTACCCTGTACCGATCCCTTACGGTTCCACCGGTCGTATTCCCGGTCTCCTGCAGGCGGCCACTACTGTCTGCCTGCCTGACTGATCGGGGGTCCTAGGCTCCAACCCAGGCCCCACACAGAACTGTACTCCTCTCACTCCTCTTTCCTAACTTAATCTCGATCTAACTCTTTCTGCTTGTGTTTTTCCTGCCTCAGGCCAGCAGACTCCTCGGAGGGCGTGTCTATCCACCTGACTCCGCCCACCTGGTATGCCTGTCTGACTCTGAGGGAGGCAATCAGGTCTTTGGTTGACTGATGGTACCTTACTAGGGTGGGGGTGTATGTGGTATGTGTAGTGACCTGTGACCCCTGGGTGTCCAGGGCATCACAACTGCACAGGGGAAACTTAACCCTCTGAGTGCTGCCTGTCAGCAGGTTTTCACAATGTCCTACAGTACTTAATATACATAGAGAATTACATTTGTGCTAAATACGCTATATTTCTGGTATCCCAAGAAGATGACCACTTTGTGGGATACCACATTACTCACTAGGCTGTTCCCTCTTATTATACTACTGCTTACTGGGAATTGATAACTTCCACTGTTTTAAAATGTGATTAGTTACACTTAAAATACTTGGCTTCATCATAACACGACTATGTACATACAGTATATCACAAAGGTTGAGTATACCCTTCACATTTTTTGCAAATATTTTATTATATCTTTTCAAGGGACAACACTAAAAATATGTCACTTTAATAAGATGTAAAGACATCATCAGTGTACAACTTCTATAACAGTGTAAATTTGGTGTGTCCTCTAAATAACTCATCACACAGCCATTAACGTCAAAACCTGTTGCAGCAAAAGTGAGTAAATCCGTAAGTGAAATTGGCCAAATTGTGTCCAAAGTGTCAATATTTTGTGTAATCACCATTATTTTTAAACACTGTCATAACTCTCTTGGGCATGGAGTTCACTAGAGCTTCACAGGAGCCACTGAAATCTATTTCAACACCTCCATGACAACATCACAGAGCTGGTGGATGTTAGAGACTTTGCACTCCTCCACCTTCCATTTGAGGATGCCCAACAGATGCTCAATAGGGTTTAGGTCTGGAGACATGCTTGGCCAGTCCTAAACCTCTACCCTTAGTTTCTATAGCAAGGCAGAGGTCGTCTTGGAGGTGTGTTTGTGGTCGTCATCATGTTGGAATAATGCCCTAATTTTCGAAAGCGGGAAATCATGCTCTGCTTCAGTATGTCACAGTATATGTTGGCATTCATGGTTCCCTTAGTAAACTGTAACTCTCCATAGCCAGCAGCACTCATGCAGTCCCAAACCATAACACTCTCACCACCATGCTTGACTGTAAGTAAAACACACTTGTCTTTGTAGTTACATGGTTGCTGCTACAACATGTTTAACACCATCTTAACCAATTAAATTTATCTTGGTCTCACCAGCCCACACAACATGGCTCTAGTAATTCATGCCCTTAGTCTGCTTGTCTGCAGTAAACTGTTCGTGGGATTTCTTCTGCATCATCTTTGGAAGAGGCTTCTTTATGGGATGACAGCCATGTAGATCAATTTGACACAGTGTACGGCATATGGGACGAGCGCTGAGATGCTGACCCCTGAGGAAGCCTAACACGATTCATGGTGTAACATGTTTGCTAGCAGTTGACTCCCAGTTTCTCCCTTTCTGATACAGGGGCTCAGGGTTATTTATCTCTTTTACTCCATAGGTATTCTATTGATAACCATGAATGTTGTTAAAATGCTAATGTATCATGTGCATTAATGAATTTTGTTTGACTTATGTGTAATGTGTACATTTACTTTCTTCTTTATCCTGTTCAATATCAACAGGGTATCCCTTGTATCCAAATTTTATTATGTATTGCTAATGGACTAGGGATGTTGGGACTATGCACATCATTGTCTATGTCATGCTTTTAAGGATTTTTTAATGGATTTTTGTCACTTAATACATTTGGCTGTTTAACATATGCAGGCTTGTACATATTGATATATTGTATATTTATTAGTTTCCAGTGCCCTTTTAGGAACATTCTCCCCTTAGTGTTTTTTTTCTACAGAGATGCTGACCACTCATCCCTTTAACTTCTGGAGCAACGCTGGCAGCCCTCATACGTCTACTTTGAAAAGACAACCTCTGGATATGACACTGAGCACATGCACTCAACTTCTTTGTTTTATCATGGCAAGGCCTGTTCTGAGTGGAACCTCTCTTATTAAACCACTGTATGGTCTTGGCCACCGTGCTGCAGCTCAGTTTCAGGGTGCTGGCAATCTTCTTATAGCCTAGGCCATCTTTATGTAGCGCAACAATTCTTTTTTTCAGATGACTAGAGAATTCTTTGCCATGCGGTGCCATGTTGAACTTCCAGTGACCAATATGAGAGTATGTGTGAGCGATATCACCAAATTTACCACACCTGCTCCCTATTCTCACCTGAGACCTTCTAACACTAAAAAGTCACATGACCTTGAGGAAGGAAAATGGCTAATTTGGCCATTTTCACTTAGAGGTGAAAAATATTATAAAATATTTACAAAAATGTGAAGGGTGTACTCACTTTGTGAAATTCTATACCTACTTTATAATATTGTTTTATTAATAGGGACTATGTTATTATTGTCTAGTCTATTTATTCATAATTGATTAGAACCAGATTTGATATTTTGTTTTACAGTTAAAAATAAGCAACTTGGTATCACACTCCTTAGAGCCCCCTAGTGGAGTCTTGCTTTTTACATATGCATTTTAAAAATCTCTTCAATAAAAAGTATTGTTTTGTTACTAATAACTTTAGTGCATGTTAATTTTCCGCTGGGGCTCCCCCCTCGTGGATTAGTTTTGCAGCTTACAATTGGTGCATTCCCTATGTGACAATATTAGTCAATGTAAGGATTTAGCGGATCACTGCTGCAGCCTGTAATTAACTGCAATGGTTACATTGTGTAATGTTACTGCAGCATTTTTTTTTAACTTATAAGATATTGAGGATCTCCCTCTTAGGGTACCTTCACACTTAGCGATGCAGCAGCGATCCGACCAGCGATCTGACCTGGTCAGGATCGCTGCTGCATCGCTACATGGTCGCTGGTGAGCTGTCAAACAGGCAGATCTCACCAGCGACCAGTGAACAGCCCCCAGCCAGCAGCGACGTGCAAGCGACGCTGCGCTTGCACGGAGCTGCCGTCTGGAAGCTGCGGAGACTGGTAACTAAGGTAAACATCGGGTATGGTTACCCGATGTTTACATTAGTTACCAGCGCACAGCTGTGTGTGCAGGGAGCAGGGAGCCGCGCACACTGAGCGCTGGCTCCTTGCTCTCCTAGCTGCTGTACACATCGGGTTAATTAACCCGATGTGTAATGCAGCTACATGTTCAGAGAGCAGGGAGCCGCGCACACTGCTTAGCGCTGGCTCCTTGCTCTCCTAGCTGCTGTACACATCGGGTTAATTAACCCGATGTGTACAGCAGCTACATGTGCAGAGAGCCGGAGCCGGCAGCACAGGCAGCGTGAGAGCTGCAGAGGCTCGTAACTAAGGTAAATATCGGGTAACCACCTTGGTTACCCGATGTTTATCTTGGATACAGCTTACCTCAGCTGTCAGACGCCGGCTCCTGCTCGCTTCATTTGTCGCTCTCTCGCTGTCACACACAGCGATCTGTGTGTCACAGCGGGAGAGCGGCTTTGAAGAAAACGAACCAGGGCTGTGTGTAACGAGCAGCGATCTCGCAGCAGGGGCCAGATCGCTGCTCATTGTCACACACAGCGAGATCGCTAATGAGGTCACTGCTGCGTCACAAAAAGCGTGACTCAGCAGCGATCTCGCTGTGTGTGAAGCACCCCTTAGGATTCTCTATCTCATACATGTATTATATCCGTGTATCAGGCCATTCATTGAGCAAATAGCTTGTTATAAGATATTTTATTTTGCATTATCAGCAGAAGTATCAGGAGTTGGACCCAAAGTGATTAGCTAATCACAACTAGTCAAAATAAAATGTCATGATTAGACAATCTCTTATTAATAATAATAATAAAAACAAAAAGGCTTTTTTTTTGACAAGTCAAAACAGACTCACCGCAATAGAAAACAAAGTCCTCCTCCATAAATTGTTGGTAGTCCTCATGAATGCAGTAAACAGGTAAACAGTGGACAAAAAATGTTCCGAAAGCAAGTATGAATGAGGAAACTACTAAACAAAAAATCTCTTCGTTATTGGGACATAGTTAAAAGCAGCCACATAGGCTCATGGAAGCCGTTCCTCTGAAGCGTTTCCAGCTCCTCCCGCACCCTTAATCATAGATACAAAGTAGTAGCTGTATAGAGCACAAACAAACAATAGGAAAACTACAAGATAGTTTTTAACATGTTAAATTATCAAACTTGAATATTAATATAACAACATGGTGGCATTACAGAAGTTCATTCCGTTTGGCTGTTTGGTGTTCAGTTTTAAAATCCAGTGCATTTGGCTTAGAAAAATCTTTTTCTTCCAATCCCCTTCTCGTATTGGATGTGTAACTTTTTCTATACCAAAAAATTGCAAACCAGTAACATCTTCTCCATGTATATCTATGGTAGGAACGACTTCCATGAGCCGGAATGGCGGCTTTTAACTATCTATATATATAATTGCCTTATTCTGTCTGTCTGTCTGTCTGTCTGTCTTGCTCCAAAATTGTGTCGTTACAGTGACAGTGTCGTTACAGTGACAACTGTCAGATTGGCCGCTGGGCTTGGCCTGGCCCCGCCCCCCCATGGATTGGCCGCTCGCCTCGGCCTGGCCCCGCCCCCGCATGGATTGGCCGCTCGCCCTGGCCCTCCGCACGCATCGCCCACTCGGCCACACCCCTTCCCCCGAATTCAAACGAAGCCCCGACTCCCAGGTGACTGCTGCAGTGCACTCCCAGGAGTCCACACCAGCAACCCAGTCCAGACATAACCTTGCGATGCTGGAATCGTGACGGAGCCGGTGTACGCTGGTAACCATGATACAAATCGGGTAACTATAGGGAGCGCTTCCCTTAGTTACCCGATGTGCATCATGGTTACCAGCGTACACCGACTCCCGGTACACATGTGCAGGGAGCCGGCATACGCTAACGCCTCGCCCGCTCGGCCCCGCCCCCGGCACATGTTGTGACGCTCGGCCCCACCCCCGGCGGACATAACTATAGGAAACGCTTCCTTTAGTTACCCGATGTGTATCATGGTTACCAGCGTACACCGGCTCCCGGTACACATGTGCAGGGAGCCAGCATACGCTGACTCCTCGCCCGCTCGGCCCCGCCCGCTCGGCCCCGCCCCCGGCACACGTTGGCACGCTCGGCCCCGCCCCCGGCGGACATAACCTTGCGATGCTGGGATCGTGACGGAGCCGGTGTACGCTGGTAACCATGATACACATCGGGTAACTATAGGAAGCGCTTCCCTTAGTTGCCCGATGTGTATCATGGTTACCAGCAAACACCGGCTCCCGGTACACATGTGCAGGGAGCCGGCATACGATGACGCCTCGCCCACTCGGCCCCGCCCTGGCACACGTTGGCACGCTCGGCCCCGCCCCCGGCGGACATAACTGTAGGAAGCGCTTCTCTTAGTTACCCGATGTGTATCATGGTTACCAGTGTACACCGGCTCCCGGTACACATGTGCAGGGAGCCAGCATACGCTGACGCCTCGCCCGCTTGGCCCCGGCACACGTTGGCATGCTCGGCCCCGCCCCCGGCGGACATAACCTTGCGATGCTGGGATCGTGATGGAGCCGGTGTACGCTGGTAACCATGATACACATCGGGTAACTATAGGAAGCGCTTCCCTTAGTTACCCGATGTGCATCATGGTTACCAGCATACACCGGCTCCCGGTACACATGTGAAGGGAGCCGGCATACGCTGACACCTCGCCCCGCCACACATTGCCATGCTCGGCCCCGCCCCCGGTGGCCCGCTTGGCCCCACCCCCAGCACACGTTGGCCCGCTTGGCCCCGCCCCCGGCGACCCGCTCGGCCCCGCCCCCGGTGGCCCGCTCGGTCCTGCCTCCAGCACATGTTAGTCCACTCGGCCCCGCCCCAGCACACGTTGGGCACCTATACACCTCACCCCCAGAACTACTCCTCCCATTATACTCCTCTTTCCCCAGGACCACTCCTCCCATTATACTCCTCTTTCCCCAGGACCACTCCTCCCATTATACACCTCTTTCCCCAGGACTACTCCTCCTATTATAGTCCTCCTATTATATTCCTCTCTGAGTATAATAGGAGGACTATTATAGCAGGGGGGATGGAGCACGATGGGGAAGGAGCACGATGGGGGGTGCGCAGCATGGGGGATGGAGCACGATGGGGGGTGCGCAGCATGTCGGATGGAGCACGATAGGGGGTGCGCAGCATGGGGGATGGAGCATGATGGGAGTGTGCAGCATGGGAATGGAGCACGATGGGGGTGCGCAGCATGGGGAATGGAGCACGATGGGGGTGCGCAACATGGGGGATAGAACACGATGGGGGGTGCGCAGCATGGGGGATGGAGCACTATGATGATGCGCAGCATGGGGGAAGGAGCACGATGGGGGGTGCGCAGCATGGGGGATGGCGCACGATGGGGGTGCACACCTCCCCCCAAAACACACACACACACACACACACCACCACACGCGCACCGCACAACACACCACACACACACTGGGAACCACAAACACCGCCCTACACAGACACCCACACACACACAGACAACGCCGCCCACACAAAACACCCAACACACAAACACCGTGGCATACACAAATATACGCACATACCGCGCAACACACACACATTGCACAAAACATACCTCCCCCAAAACACACACACGCACCCCACAGCCACACCCACACAAACCGCACAACACACACAGCACCACACACACACACAATGCTGCAGACACACAGCGCTCCACAAACAACGCAACACACAAAACGCAACACACAAACAACACCGCTTTCACCCCCCCCACCCAGACAACACCCAGAACATTTACAGTGCCCTACACAAACACTTGGCAACTACACACAACAACATCTATATATATATATATATAAAAAAATCATACATTAACTACACAATACGTAAATTCTAGAATACCCGATGCGTTAGAATCGGGCCACCTTCTAGTATAAAAATAAAAGCATTACCGGAATACCTGGAGCAAAGATGAGTAAAAAGGTGTAGTAGTCATAAGGGGAAAAAATCTGCAAAAGAATTGTAAGGCAACACCTCACCACGCTCCAAGAGGGTGATTTAGAGTAGGAAAACTGTTTTTTTTTATATGGTATACTCATCAATAAGCCATCAGAACGATTGTGTAATAGCACTTAGGCCAGCCACACTGAAGTCGGAAGTCAAGGCATAGTGTCCGATCTCACAACTATCGCTCACATTAGCCATATCGAGGTGTGAGTGGGGAGAAGGCACATGGACGCATTGTCATGACAACCAGTGATGGGGCAGACAGCGCAATCACACACCGCTAAAAGTGACCAATGGAGAGACACATGACAACCTAGAGCAGAGCAGGCAGTGCTAGTAGTGCACGCCTGCTTGGGCAGTGACATATCTTTCCCCAAGTGAGTGCAGTACACTGCTACCCTCAATGACAGGGATAAAGAGGGAGAGATTTAATTGGACAATTGTCCTTTAAAAATCAACAGGGTGCATTTCTGGACACGCCAATTCTGATTGTTCCCATCTTCTTTTGCTTTTCGTATATACACACTGTCCCTATAATAATGGATTTACTAAAGGGTACTTTACACGCTGCGACATCGCTAGCGATCTCGTTAGCGATGTGAAATTCTAGATCGCAAGTGCGATCTCGAACGATCGTACATGCGATCTAGAATTTCACATTGCTAACGAGATCGCTAGCGATGTCGCAGCGTGTAAAGTACCCTTTAGTCTTCTTGTGACGCCCTGGACTAGCCAGGGGTCACAGGTAACAACACACACACACCCCCACCCCCAGCAGTTCACAGCAGTCATTCCCAGTAAAACTGTAAAGGGGAAAAAAGCGCAATAGGGTCTTACCCGGTATGAGGGTGGATAAACAAGACAAAGAAGCACTCACCTGGTGAGGTTGTGCCAGTCACAACCCCTTATGATAGCCTGTGAGTGCCTGGTGGTTTAGCTGCAGCCCCGGGAGAGGAATTTTGTATCACACAGGTAGAAGAAAAGACCGGGTTTATGCCGCGCTGAAAACCACTGATGCGTGTAAATTAAAAGATTTCCTTTTTATTGGATAGTTCCTACGCGTTTCAGAGACATCCGTCTCCTTCCTCAGGAAAAGAAATCATATTACAGCAAGGCCGCTTGGACCTATATATAAGGAGCAAACAGCCATGTATGCATTAAGGACTGCCTGTATGACTCAGAGCTGATGACTCAGAGCCACATGGTAAAAAAAAAAAAAAAAAAAAAAAAAAAAAAAAAAGGGGGAGATGGAACGATCGTGAATAACAGAAAAAAGTGTCTGATAGAGCATGATCCCAAGAAACATGGATAATTCCAACAAAGGGAGTACTGAAGAAATAAAAAATAAATAAATAAATGAATGAATAAAGACATGAAAACACTTGTTCCTCGTGTTATTTAATAAAGTCAGGGGGGGAAGAAATGTGAGGGATGTGTTCAAGATGGTGTGCGAACCTATGAAGTATAGGTGAATTTATTAGTGTTTAGTCCTCTACTCTACATGGGGATACAGAGATTTAGAGTGAAAAATCAAAACAATGTGTAAAAAAGTATATATATATATATTGAACTATATATGGGGATACAGCGATCGTGAGTGAATATCCATAGGGACGTGAAAAAAATCTTTTTAAATTTATTTATTTATAAATAAAACTATAAAGAATGAGGAACTGCAAGGGCACTGCGATTGAAAATTATTTTGATTAAAAATGTTTATAATGTCCGACAATGACAAAAAGAGCGGGCTCAGTGAGGAAACCACTAAAAAAGAGGGGGTTGGGGACATTTATATAAAAATGACGTCCAGGGATTTTTACTTTCTAATGCTTAGTATGCATTCTATTTTTGAAAAGGAGACATGCTCCGGTAATAAGTGAGTGAGTGGAAAAAAAAAAAAAAAAAAAAACAAAAACAAAAAAAAAAAAAAAAAAAAAAAAACTAGGGCACTTGCACAATAGAGGTGATACAAGTTCAAGGAAACGAGGGGTGACACCAGAGTTCACTACAGTGCAAGCCAGATACAATGCGCTTGCGCTAGACAAGCAGACAGGGAGGTTTTGTCAATCTAGCGGCAATGAGTGCAAAGAGTGCAGAGAGACAGCAAAAAAAAAAAAAAAAAAAAAGTTTACCAAATGCATGTAGCAGTCATTTGCATGAAGTCCGTGGAGCATATAGCCTATCTTCACAGGCCCTCCACAATAGGCTAAATTCACATAGGCACAATACGAAGATAGGCTATATGCTCCACGGACTCTCTAAGCATTGCGCTCTGAAACACAATAAGGGGATGGTTTTTAATATTACACCAATAGAGCAGATAGCCCCAAATGCCCCCAATAGAATGGAAACCCTGAGCAGAAAGGAGACCTTTTGGATCAACAAACTAAATACATTAAAACCCTTTGGTCTAAATGAGGTCACTGACTTGTTTTATTAATTCGTTTTTATCCCCTATCAGTTATGAAGTACCCTTTTATCTGGTTTTATATAGTGGCTTGGCCGTTGTTTTTATATCTAGTGCTAACAAACTTTTTACCCATTTATTCTGTTTTATTGTATGTACTTTTATATTGACACTGTCCTATATATATCTACAATAAGTATAGTCTTATTGTTTTACCATTTATTATTTATTTCTATTGCGTTTCTGTATTAGTCCCCTATGTTCCTCCATCTCTCGTTAATACTCTTACTCTTCATGCAAATGACTGCTACATGCATTTGGTAAACTTTTTTTTTTTTTTTTTTTTTTTTGCTGTCTCTCTGCACTCTTTGCACTCATTGCCGCTAGATTGACAAAACCTCCCTGTCTGCTTGTCTAGCGCAAGCGCATTGTATCTGGCTTGCACTGTAGTGAACTCTGGTGTCACCCCTCGTTTCCTTGAACTTGTATCACCTCTATTGTGCAAGTGCCCTAGTTTTTTTTTTTTTTTTTCCACTCACTCACTTATTACCGGAGCATGTCTCCTTTTCAAAAATAGAATGCATACTAAGCATTAGAAAGTAAAAATCCCTGGACGTCATTTTTATATAAATGTCCCCAACCCCCTCTTTTTTAGTGGTTTCCTCACTGAGCCCGCTCTTTTTGTCATTGTCGGACATTATAAACATTTTTAATCAAAATAATTTTCAATCGCAGTGCCCTTGCAGTTCCTCATTCTTTATAGTTTTATTTATAAATAAATAAATTTAAAAAGATTTTTTTCACGTCCCTATGGATATTCACTCACGATCGCTGTATCCCCATATATAGTTCAATATATATATATATACTTTTTTACACATTGTTTTGATTTTTCACTCTAAATCTCTGTATCCCCATGTAGAGTAGAGGACTAAACACTAATAAATTCACCTATACTTCATAGGTTCGCACACCATCTTGAACACATCCCTCACATTTCTTCCCCCCCTGACTTTATTAAATAACACGAGGAGCAAGTGTTTTCATGTCTTTATTCATTCATTTATTTATTTATTTTTTATTTCTTCAGTACTCCCTTTGTTGGAATTATCCATGTTTCTTGGGATCATGCTCTATCAGACACTTTTTTCTGTTATTCACGATCGTTCCATCTCCCCCTTTTTTTTTTTTTTTTTTTTTTTTTTTTTTACCATGTGGCTCTGAGTCATCAGCTCTGAGTCATACAGGCAGTCCTTAATGCATACATGGCTGTTTGCTCCTTATATATAGGTCCAAGCGGCCTTGCTGTAATATGATTTCTTTTCCTGAGGAAGGAGACGGATGTCTCTGAAACGCGTAGGAACTATCCAATAAAAAGGAAATCTTTTAATTTACACGCATCAGTGGTTTTCAGCGCGGCATAAACCCGGTCTTTTCTTCTACCTGTGTGAAGCAGTCATTCCCAGTGAGACCTGATTTCTTCCCTCGGGTTCAGACAGACACACCAGGTGGGCGGAGTCAGGCAGATGGGCACGCCCACCGAGGAGTCTAGCTGACCTGAGGCAGAAAACAAGTGCAGACAAGTCCAGGCAGAGGAAGAGAGAGGAGGTGTGCAGAGAGGCAGGCACAGACTGGGGTTGGAGCCTAGGGCCCTCGTGTAGCCAGCCAGGCAGACGGTAGTGGCCGTCTGCAGGAGACGGGAAGACAGTCTTGATGGAACTGTAGGTAGCCGGGACAGGGTGGTGGCCCGTCCGGTACCGAACCGGGGAGCCAGCTGGAAACCGGAGCACAGGAGGAGTGTACAAGAAGATGCAGGAAAGGACTTACAATACCAACCCGGGGTCAGGGGAAAACCACTACAGCCGGCTGCGGGATCCGTACATTCAGCGTTTGGTTTACCAGAGACTCTGTCATTGACTACCTGAGTGAGTACACCAGTGCCATCCGGCACCGCACCACATTGCCCCTGCAACCCTGCAACCCAGCCATCTAGCCTCCCCATTACACCACCGGGCCCCGGGATCACCAACCCCTACCCCCAGAGGGGACAACATCCTAGCTGCTCCCTACCATCGCTCCCGGGATCCCTTTCACCAGCAGCGGTGGTGCCAAAAATCCCCACGACCTGTGGGTGGCGTCACGAACTATGTCCCTAAAACAAACCACCCCCTTTTCACTCGTGGACGAGGAGCACTGCTCGAGTCCCCGGGTCCGGCCCACCGCTCGAGCCACTGAGCAGCGGCAGTAGCCACGGACCCGAGCGTGGCGAGCGCGTCCCCTCCGCCCGCGACACTTGGCGTCACGAACAGGATCTTACCGTTCTGCCGGCTGGCAGAAGTGCGCCTTGTGTCCCGCCGGTGGTGTCCGGCCGAAAAATTTCAGAAGCCGCCATCTTGGGCGCGAAGATTTCCCGCTCGAGCGTCTTCTCGAGCAGTGGAGGCGCGAAAGCCGAAGCTCCGCCCCTGAAGAGGAGGTGCTAAAAAAAGACTAAGGGGGGACGGATGGCGTCCGGCCGCATGTAAACCGCGGCTATAAAAGCAGGGACGCCAGGACTCTGCGGCCTTATATTTGGTTCCTGGAAGGTACCGCTGCCAGCATTTCCACCCCGTCCAGCTACGCAGAGACAGAGCCGGTGCCCGGAACAGCGGCATGGCTTAGGGCCCGAACTGCGGGGATCTGCCGGCACTACCAGAATCAGATCTGCCTTCTGATGAAGCAGTGGACCGCGGAGGTGGAGGAGGTAGCTGCGGTCGCCCGGGTGTACGGAATGGAGGCCATGATGGAGGAGCTGGTGAGTGGCCCACGCCCCTGTGTCCCTGAGGGACCGGGCGCTGCGCCTGATGACCCGGTCTGCCCCTGGCCCCCATACTGCCTCCATCTTCTCTGCCTGCGCGTCCCGCCGCTGCTGGTCCGTCTGGCTTGCGGCCCCCTGTAGCGGCAGCAGAACGAGTGGCGAGCCCGGAGACTGCGGCAGCTGGCGGCAACCCGCCTGGCGCAGGAACGGACGATAGTGACTCCGGTCCTGACACCGAACCTGTCTCAGAGGACGAAGGAGTCGTCGCCTTGTACGACATGGAGGCCACTTACATCCCACGGAGCGGAAATAATGGATACCGTTGGCCCTTCCCCGTCGCGCCTGCCATGCACTGGAGGGGCTGGTACCCGTGTTTTTCCACCCGGGGCCGGGTGAAGAGGATGAAAGTGAGCAGTGACGGCAGCGCCCCCCCCCCCCGTTGCAAGTTGTCCCCGTTAAGACCATCAGCACCGTTATATGAGTAAATGATTAAATCAACCAAAGATGTTACCAGATTGTCACCCGTGATTGAACCGGCCGTTGCCGGCAACTAGTCCCCGTAGGGACCTTTTGCAACCATGCGTAAGGAACTGCTTACGGACAAGCCCGAGAACTTGCAGGGCAACCACAAACTTGTATCAAAAATGAAGAAACTTCAGCTCTCCCCTCTTCACTCCCAAATCTTACCTCCGGTGCACAGAAACACCCTGACCTGGGTGGGAACACATGAAGAAAGGAAGAAATTCCAGCAACTTCAGGAGAAAGTAGAATTTTCTTAAAAAACAGTTTCTTTATTGGTAATAAAAATATTAATATTCCATCCAAGCAAGACAAAAAATGGAGATGCAAGAAAGAGGAGCTGTTTCCTACACGTTTCAACCTGAATAGGTCTTAATCATGGAATGCCAAACTTGTGGCATGTAAATATTTGGCTTAATTCCGCTGCCGCCTCCGGAGAGGCAGATTGGATGAAGGGCCCGCAGTGGAGTAGGCTGGGGCCCGGCCACCACCTGGACCGGTGGCCATCCTCCGGGGGTCAGGGGTTCCCCATGGACGTGGGTCCCCTGAAGTGACCGTAGGGTATGAAATACCGTAGCCGTACCCGCTCGGGCAGCTTGATTCTGGACTGGGGTCAAGGAGTACTTCTTAGGGGCAGCCTCAGGGCCAGGTTGTTTGGGTGGGAGAGAGCTGAAGCCGTGTGTTGTTAATAAAAGTGACTACCGTTAGCAACGTTTAAGTACCGTGCCTCCCGTTAAGTTTCATGAAAAAAAATGCTTATGTTTGAATGTTTACCTGTTTTCTACTTTTTCTACAGTTAACAAAAATAAAACCGGTGATGGACGGGCAGCCCGCGGACAGTCTGCATTTAACTAAGGGGGAATGTGGCGCCCTGGACAAGCCAGGTCGTCACAGGTACTGCAACAACACACCCCACACCCCGAGATAGGCACATCAGCCGCACACACAAATCCTTGATGCCTCCCTCCAGGGGCTGATGTCCACACCAGGTGTGTTGGCCCCACCCACTCTGGAGTTCACAGTCCTGGAGGCGGGAAAGGAAGGAGTTGAGTTAAGGAGAGTGAAAGTGAAGGAGTGAGAAGTGGTAGTTGAGGAGAGCAGACTGACCGTGTCCGGGTACGTGGTCCGGGCACATACAGCAAGGTTGGCAGACGGTGGTGGCCGCCTGCAGGAGTGGCCTATCGACGCAGAACCGTAGGGCCGGGGCTGGGCGGTGGCCCACTGGTACCGAACCAGGGAGCGAAGAGAAGCCAGCACAAACCGGCAGGGCCTACGGACCCCGACCAGGCTTGGAGTCGCCGTTAAACCGGTCAAATCCGTTAGCGATGGGAACCTCCTGGGTTTCCTAGCAATCAAGACCCGATTGAAGGCAACCGTCCAAACCGAACAGGGAGAGGCAGCTACCGCTAGAGATAGAGCTCCCAGGGCCAGAGCCTGCGGGCAAAAGGGGCTCCTCCAGCACACATCCAAGCTGGGGAGCGGGTTACCGGTTGGAAGCCATCGGGACCGAAGACACACACCAGGTGCGGGGAAAGGCAGCCACCACCAACCTACCGGGAGTAACCACAGCAGTCGGCTGCGAGACCCGTCCATCCAGCCGTTTGTTTTACCGGAGACTCTGTATTCATCATTGGCTGAGTGAGTACCACCGTGCCCTCTGGTACCGCGCTGCCCCCGCGACCCTGCACCTCACCTACCATGCATTCCTCCCTCCACCTTACCGGGCCCCGGGACCACCAACCCCTACCCACGGAGGGGAAAACATCCCAGCTGCTCCCTAACAACGCTCCCGGGAACCTCGTCACCAGCAGCGGTGGTGCCACAACCTCACCACGACCCGTGGGTGGCGTCACAAACCAAATTCCCAAACCAAACCAACCCCTTTCACTCACGGGCGAGGAGCGCCGCTCGAGTCCCCGGATCCGGCCCACCGCTCGAGCCACCGAGCAGCAGCAGCAGCAGCAGCCGGACCCGAGCCGCGAGCGCGGTCGAGCAACGCACCCCCCGCCCGCGACATTCTCATGAACAATTAGTGATTTTGTGATTTTACGGCATACAGAGCATATGGTCTATCCCATTTAATAAATATTATGTCTGCTATTCTGTGCATGCAACTGATATTTTATATTATACACTTAATTATCACCATATCTCATTTGGGAAAATAATTCCTTTTTAAGTGTTTCTGTTTTTTTACTTTCTTGGTGATGGATATATTTTTTGTTTTTTAATTTACTCTTGCACTAGAGTTGATGTTTTTGAACAGACACAGCTTTTTTGTTTTGTCATTTGATTATAATTATGTATCTAACAGCTTAAGGCCTCCTTCACACGTCCGTGTCTCTGGTACGTGTTTGGTCCATTTCCTCACGTGCCGGAGACACAGGCACATGTAGACCCATTAAAATCAATGGGTCTGCGCTCACGTGCGTGTTTTGCCATAGACCGTGTGTCTGTGTGGACCATATGTGTGCTCCACACATAGACAAGTCTGTTTTTCTTCGGCATCACGGGTGTCACACAGACCGCACAGATGTGATCCATGTGACACGCACCGGAGAAAACACACGTGTCTGTGAATTAAAAGGAATTTTTATACTCACCTTCTCCAGCCCTGTTGTCTCTGCTGCTGCTGGCACTTGCTTCCAACCCCCGCTCATTATGCTCATTGCATATTCACTCCACTGCAGGCTGGAAGCAGCAGCAGCGGGGAGTCGGCAGGACCAGAGACCATAGATCAGAACCACACAGAGCAACACCAGGGACAGGTGAGTAGAAAGTTAATGTGCTCCATGTGTTATCACGGAGAGCACACGGAAAACACACGTGTGCCATAAACACGGCCCACGGAGGGCAATACGAACCTTTGACACTTCCGTGAAAAACATGCGTGATTTTCACAGATGTGTGAAAGAGGCCTAAGGCAGATGTGGGATTTATTTCAACTGGTGGATTTTTTTCTGTAGTTTTTCCTTTTATGACTTCATAATATGTTTTTAATATTGTGATCAATAAAAAAATATTTTTTATTCTATTATCTTGATTTAAGAGGTCTTTTTCTTCATATGTATTTAAACTCCAATTAAATATTTTTTGGCTTCAGTATATGAGAATCTAGTAGAAATACTTAAATTGATGAATTGATTTAAAGTGAATCACATTCTTATTGAATTTTAGGAATTAAAATTTGGTGTGAATAGAAAAAAATGCCTACTGCTAATTTGCACAATGTTAAAGATTGTATCAGCCAGAAAGAGCTCACGTGATCTTAGGCACGACTATACCTTTCCAATAATACTTTGCAGCTATCAGATCACATAGTATAGCACAGCATCCAGTAAATTTAGAAAACAAGCCTCACTGTGTAAGGAATGAATACTGACCAAATTCATATTATTTCAGGACTCCAGCCACAAGCCAAAACTATGGGCTAAATACAAAAACACAGAGAGTAGGTGAATCCCTATAAAATTATGTTTTTATTGTTGCAAAATCATTAAAAATCCATAATCGCGGAGATACAAGTTCTAAGCGTTTCTGGTGCTATGCTCCTGTGGCGCCCCTCTGGTTAGGCGCTACAGGGGAATGCAGCACCTTAACATCAAGGTGCAGTGCTCTTTGGTCACAGGTGAAAGAGAGAGGAAATGCAGAGTTTTATATTAGATTGAGTAACATTGACTTAGCAGCCCTAACCTTCATATTCCTGGGACTGTTTATATAGTAAGTCCATAGGGGAGTGGAGCCTAGCTGAGCATGAGACACGACGTGGTTGCCAGGACGACTGGGTGACAGTTATTGAGTTAACAGTCAGTCAGTAAGGAGTGACAAGAAGAGACAAGAGTAAATTGATGACTGAAAGAAGGGCTAGAAATAGCATAGACCTGACGTCCTGAGCGAGGGTACCCTAAAAGAAAAGAAAGACACAGGAAAAGGGGTAACCCAGACAGAAAGGGGACGCTTTAGGTCTGGCGAGAGCCAGCTGAAGAGTTCAGGTCGACACCGGTATAACGGAGCCGAGGAGGTTTGTCCGGTTTATCCCCAAACCATTGACTGTTAACCTGGGATCCTAAATTAGAGGAGTCACGACACCCATCAAGAGTCTGACTACTAACCCCAAGCCGAGTTCACGACGCTGTTGCGGGATAGATAAAGAAATCGTGCAGCATCAGACCCCTGGGAAAACCAGTGACGAGACTAACGAGTGGGTTAAAGAGGGAGTCACAGAGCCCTCAGAGCAGAGACAGAGAAAGAGACATAGAAAGGTTACCTCACAGAGAGAGACTCTATCATTAAATCCCCTCCGAAATTTGTGACCATTGGCCTTCTGTTAACAGAACTGTTTCTGCTGTGTACTGTGCAAAACAAACCAGATGCCAGTAAAAATGACTTGTTTAAGCTGATGTGGACTCTGTGTGTCATCTCTCCGGCATTCGACAGGACCCTGCGACGTCAGAGAAGAAGGCAGCCATCACCGCTCGGTCGCTTCCCTCCTGGTCAGCGACCCACCACCCTGAGGTAGGAAATCTCCACCTGTGGGGAGCTGAGAGATCTTAAGCTGCCGTCACCATCACCTCAGAGGTTGGCCGTGGGCAGCGCTGGTATATCCCGCTTACCAGACACCACAGGTGGCGTCATGTATATCCCCAAAATCATCCCTGAACCCCATTCCACAGCGGCAGAGTGAGCGCCCAGGGCACGAAGCCGGGACCGACCACCTGTGATAACGCCATCGAGAGTAAAGTATCCGTAGTCCCGGCGCCAGAGTACCCCTACTGAAAACCCTGATGGTCAACTCAATTGGCGTCACGAACAGGATCGTACTTAAAAACCAACAATGTATGCCTAAAAAGACTTTATTGGCTATGTAAAGTGCGCAGAGAACTGCCATAGTCATTGTAATTAAACGGCGTTGCTCATTGGTTTGAAATAGGTGCGAGCTACCACAGAAATTGAAGCTACGCCACACAACAGGTGCAAAGGAGAGCGAGGATAAGTCCCACTCAGTGCTCTGCTCAGACTACCCGAAGTGCAGTGGCTGGTTCCGAAAAGACCCGAAAACTGACAAAAGGCGGGTCTGTCTATGCAAAAGCCTAGTGTATGCTGAACTTTGACTGTATCTAAAGGCTTTGCAACTAGCTGCAATTAACTAAGGGGGCGCCACCATGAGTGAGGACAATGATTCCTGGGTCCGTACAGAAGGAAGAGCCGCGCCAGTAGCCTCAATAATGCTAATAACCTTGCCATATGTGCCCGGAGCAAAATGGTTGCCAATCTATGAAGGGAAACCAGGCACTCTGGCAGCTTTTAAGAGGAAAATATGTGCGGTGCTGGATATGTATGCTATGACCGGGAAACAGCGAGCCGCTCTGGTGCTGGGACAATTAATTGGTGCAGCAGAGCTGGAGGTGGAGTCATGGAAAGATACTGACAGAGACTCCGTAGAAAATGTATTTGCCAAGTTAAAAGCTGCCTTTGAGAAACGGACCCGGGCTGAGTTGAGGATGATATTCTACCAATGTGAACAAGGGCCAAAGGAAACCATCAGAGATTATGCCTTACGTTTAGAGGTAGCACTCCGGTCCTTAAAGCAAGTGGATCCAGCAAGTGTGGACGACGAGGATAGAATGCTTGCCGAACAGTTCATAGCTGGCTTGAGTTCAGAAGTCAGTCGTCAGCAGGTGCATATATGGGTCTTAGATCACCCTGATGTTGACTTTGATGCTATAAAAGATAGAGCAATAACAGTATTACAGTACAAGTTGCCGGCCAAGTCAGTGGACCCGTCATGGCAGGTTGATACTTCTCCCGCCGGCATATCAAATGCTTCCAAAGATTTGGTAAAGGTTGTAAAGCCGGCTGAGACATCAAACAGAGAGGATGATTTGCGCAACCAAGTACAGCAGCTGACTAAAAAGATGGACTTTGTGCTAACACTCTTGCAGAACCAGCCAGGTTCACAACTACCCAGTAAAATACAGTTAGCTGATTCTTCTGAGGATGTTCCATGGATGAAGAAAAGGTATGGACCACACGGATTCTTCAGGACAACCCGTCTGCCTTCGTTGTAACAAGCCGGGCCATTTCGCAAGAGGATGTCTTTTAAACCGGCGATTCCTGGGGCCCAGGGCCCTCAGGAATAAGACAGTCGGCCCCGAAAGACTGGCATAGTCGGTACGTGGGAGGTCGCCCATACCTTAATATTACACTAGAAGGAATCCCCATGTCAGTTCTTTTGGACACTGGGTCACAAGTAACCACCATCCCACATATATTGTACAAAACCTATTGGTCTGATGACGATCTTAGACCCCCAGATTCTAGTTTAGTTATACTAGCAGCCAATGGACTACCACTAAACCAGGTTGGGTTTAGGGAAGTCACATTAAAACTGGGGAGAGTAGCGTTAAAAGACCAAGGATTATGTGTGATAGAAGATGACTCTAACAACAAATGCCCCTCCATGGTACTTGGAACAAATGTAATTGAAAACTGCCTTGGGAAAGTATTGTTTTTGCTCTGACAGATTGCTGTGACTGCTGATCATGGACAGAGGAGAGTGCTACATCGTGAGATTCGAGTCCTGACACACAGACAACAGGTAAATCTGTCTGGAGTGGAAATTAGATCTGTGGTAGGGAAAACAAGGGCGCAATAGGGTCTTACCCGGTATTTAGGGTATAAGAAAAAAGGAGAGATGCACTCACCTGGTCTGGTTGTGATAGTCACAACCCCTATAACAGCGTATGTTAGTGCTGAGCTGGTTCCAGCAGCGGCCCCGTCAGAAGTGGTTACTGTAAAAACGGGGATGAAAGAAGACGGGTTTTTCAGCCGCGCTATGAACCACACCGTTGAAGATTCCTTAAGATATTTTTATTGAGCCATTCCAACGCGTTTCAAAGGCATAACCGCCTTCTTCCTCAGGGAATAGAAATATACCAATACAGAAAAAAACAGGGTTTAAATAGAGATTACACAGAGAGGCCATATTGCTGAAAATGACCTCATTGCCCCATGACTCATAGACACGAGGAGTGAATCTACGTCATGATCAGAAAAAAAGGGGGAGGAGAAGGGAAGGAGGGATGAAAGAGAAAAGAGAAAAAAATATATTTTTTATTATTTATTTAATGCATACAAGTCTTTCATCCCCGTTTTTGGAGGGGAAATTGGCAGTGTACGGGTTATAGACCAATTTCCTATTATGTTACCACCTAAAAGTGAAATGATGATCAGGTGTCGAGCAGCTATCGGTCTTAGAGGAAAGGAATACCAGGCAGTTGTAGAACCGGTATACTCAGTGCTCAGACCTACGCTGCTGACAGCCAGAGGGGTGGTGGATGTACGCAAAGGAAGAGTACCAATTCGTATCATAAACTGTGGGGAAGAGGAAGTAAAATTACCCAGGTGCGCTACAGTAGCAAAGCTGTACACTGTCTGTGACAGCCATATACAGGCGATAAAGCCTTTGCCCCCGTCAAATCAAGTGGAGGACAACAACTACAAGGGACAGCTGGAGGAATGGTGTCAGCAGTTACATGTAGGGACTGATACCACCCCTTCCTATCAAAAACATGGAATCTATCGGGTAGCACGAGAATTCGAACAGGTGTTTAGTGAGCATCCGTTAGACTTTGGGAAGGTCGAAGGGGTACGTCATCACATATCCACAGGGAATCATCCACCAATTAGATTGAGACATAGACACGTGCCACCAAAACACTACCAGTGTGCAAAAGAGATGCTGTGGGACATGAGAGAGGCAGGGGTTATAAGAGTTGTAGCTCCTGGGCAGCACCCTTAGTCCTAGTTAGAAAAAAAGATGGCACTATGAGGATGTGTGTGGATTACAGGGAAATAAATAAGATCACTCACAAAGATGCTTACCCGTTACCCCGTATAGAGGAGTCTCTTGCTGCATTGAGGACTGCTAATTATTTTTCTACATTAGATCTCACTAGTGGATATTGGCAGGTCTCCGTGGCAGAAGAAGACCGAGAGAAGACAGCATTTACAACACCAATGGGCCTATGTGAACTTAATAGGATGCCGTTCGGATTATGTAATGCACCAAGAACATTTCAAAGGCTCATGGAATGTTGCCTGGGACACAAGAACTTTGAGACCGTACTCTTGTACCTAGACGATGTAATCGTATACTCCAAGACCTATGAAGATCACCTGGAACACTTGGCTGAGGTATTTGCATCTCTAGCAAAATATGGAATGAAGCTTAAACCATCAAAATGTCACCTGCTGAAACCAAAAGTCCAATATCTTGGACATGTAGTTAGCGCAGATGGAATAGCACCAGATCCGGAGAAGATAACAGCTATCCAAGATTGGCAGAGACCAACCACCGTCAGAAAAGTACGCCAGTTCCTGGGTTTGGTAGGATATTACCGGAGATTTATAAGGGGCTATACGAAAATGGCAGCACCTTTACAAGACCTACTGGTAGGCCAAACTAAACGAAGAAGGTCAGAACCGTCATTGGTATGGAGTAAAGAGCAAGAAGATTCCTTCAAACAGATGAAGACAGCTCTGAGTGGTGAGGAAATATTGGCATATCCTGATTATAACCTACCATTTGTCCCGTACACCGATGCAAGTAATGTAGGCCTAGGAGCAGTATTATCTCAGGTACAAAATGGAAAAGAAAGGTTAATTTCTTATGCCAGAGGAAACTTCGACCCACCAAAAGAAACTCTGAAAATTATAGTTCTTTTAAGTTGGAGTTTTTGGCCTTGGTCTGGGCCATAACGGAAAGGTTTAAACATTATCTGGCTGCTTCAAAATTCGTCGCTTATACAGATAACAATCCGTATTGACGCATCTGGACACTGCAAAACTCGGTGCACTGGAGCAACGCTGGATGGCCAGATTGTCAAATTTTGATTTTATCATTAAGTACCGGACAGGCCGTAAAAATGCCAATGCTGATGCCCTGTCTAGGAATCCTCAGGCATATCTACCAGGATCAGAAGTAGAGGAGGATGACTTGGGAGAAGTAGAACTCCCAGCTTTCCATAAGAACAGAAAATGGGAAGTGACAGAGGCCATTATCTATCAAAACCAGCAGAATATAGCATTGAACCCGTTGCCTCACTATAATTGGAAAGAAACCCAAGATAGTGATCCGGCAGTGAGTCTAGTGAAAAAGCTAGTAACCGAACCAAGCTGCAAACTTGACAAAGATTCCCCACTAGAGGCCAAGCAATTGTGGAAAGAAAGAAGCAGGTTATTTATCCATCAAGATAAACTGTGCAGAAGATATATTAGATATGTATCATAATCAATCAGGACATTTTGGATGGAAGAAGTTGGAGATCCTGTTACGTTATGAAAATGAATCACATTGTGATAGAGCTGCTAAATACCCTGCCCTTGGAGGAGCGGAACAGATGGCCAGAGAAGTTACCAGATCTAGTTGACATGTATAACAGCATTCCAGTAAGCTCAACAAATTGCACCCCTGCATACCTTATGAGAGGAAGACCAGGAAAATTGCCGGTGGATTTGGAGATAGACATAATAGTTCCTGAAGAAAATACCTCAGATGCAGATTGGGAAGTAAAAAGAAAGGAGCAATATCAGAAAATACAGGAATGTGTCTAGAGAAGCCTGGAAAAATCAAAAGAAAAACAAGAAGCAAACTTTAACAAAAGTGCTCAAGGAACACCCTTACTACCACGTGAATTAGTCTTAAAGAGAAAAAGATGACTGCATAAGTTAGATGATCAATGGGAGGCAGAACCCTACACTGTGCAACCATCAAACTTCAACAACCAGAAAACCTGTTTGATTAGTAAAGACAAAGGTGACATAACAGCAATGGTGTCCAGGGATCATTTAAAGAAATACCCTCAACAGCTGCAACCAGTAGAGAGAGTTCCTATTCAGAGAAAAGAAGAGAAAGAAAGAATAGTCAAGACGATTTTAGGAGAACTTCCTGCAGATTGGCCGCAAGTAGATGGCGTGTACTTGATACCGATGGTGACTTTTCCACAACCCAGTGAAACGCCCAGAGCAGAAGAACCACCCATTGTAATGGAATCAGAGATTTCTGCAGTCGGTGTACCTTCCATTTCCACTAGGAGAGTAAGTAGACCCTCAAGTATACCAATTTTACGCAGGGCAACACGTATTAACTTTGGCTGTCCACCGCTTAGATACAGAGAATAAAATGTAGAAAGAGGAATATGTAAATAGTTGAATAGGTAGATAGTATTAATATATAAAAGGGGTAAAGGAAGTTTGCATAATGCTGTATAGGGGCCAGGGAGGTGACTCCAAGGCCAAGAGGCCTACAGTGATTATGACTGATATGGAACCTCACCACACTTAGAACTCTTATACTAAAGCACTTGTAACTGTTGATATATTTTTTTGTTTGTTGATGCACTTTAAGCGAAGACCGAGCCACAAGACTGGGTGTGGCAAATGTTTCTTTAATAGCTTACGGCCAATGGACTAATGCTGTATGAGCTGGTGACCTATCTTATTCAATTTTTTTAGTTTTTATTTTTAAGACTTTTAAGAAAAAAAAGTAGAGTAAATATTACAAACATGTCATGATTAAATTATAAGAAAATGTTTAGCTTAACCCAAACCTTGTTGCCACACTCGGGGACGAGTGTGATTAACTAAGGGGGTATGTGGCGCCCGCCCCTGTGGTTAGGCGCTACAGGGGAATGCAGCACCTTAACATCAAGGTGCAGTGCTCTTTGGTCACAGGTGAAAGAGAGAGGAAATGCAGAGTCTTATATTAGATTGAGTAACATTGACTCAGCAGCCCCTACCTTCATATTCCTGGGACTGTTTATATAGTAGGTCCATAGTGGGGTGGAGCCTAGCTGAGCGTGAGACACGACGTGGTTGCCAGGATGACTGGGTAACAGTTATTGAGTTAACAGTCAGTCAGTAAGGAGTGACAAGAAGAGACAAGAGTAAATTGATGACTGAAAGAAGGGCTAGAAATAACATAGGCCTGATGTCCTGAGCGAGGGTACCCCAAAAGAAAAGAAAGACACAGGAAAAGGGGTAACCCAGACGGAAAGGGGACGCTTTAGGTCTGGCGAGAGCCGGCTGAAGAGTTCAGGTCGACACCGGTATAACGGAGCTGAGGAGGTTTGTCAGGTTTATCCCCAAACCATTGACTGTTAACCTGGGATCCTAAATTAGAGGAGTCCCGGCACCCATCAAGAGTCTGACTACTAACCCCAAGCCAAGTTCATGACGCTGTTGTGGGATAGATAAAGAAATCATGCAGCATCAGACCCCTGGGAAAACCATTGACGAGACTAACGAGTGGGTTAAAGAGGGAGTCACAGAGCCCTCAGAGCAGGGACCGAGAAAGAGACATAGAAAGGTTACCTGACAGAGAGAGACTCTGTCATTAAATCTCCTCCGAAATTTGTGACTATTGGCCTTCTGGTAACAGAACTGTTTCTGCTGTGTACTGTGCAAAACAAACCAGATGCCAGTAAAAAGGACTTGTTTAAGCTGATGTGGACTCGGTGTGTCATCTCTCCGCCATTCGACAGGACCCTGCGACGTCAGAGAAGAAGACAGCCATCACCGCTTGGTCGCTTCCCTCCTGGTCAGCGACCCACCACCCTGAGGTAGGAAATCTCCACCTGTGGGGAGCTGAGAGATTTTAAGCTGCCGTCACCATCACCTCAGAGGTCGGCCGCGGGCAGCACTGGTATATCCCGCTTACCAGACACCACAGGTGGCATCACGTATATCCTCAAAATCATCCCTGAACCCCATTCCACAGCTGCAGAGTGAGCGCCCAGGGCACGAAGCCGGGACCGACCACCTGTGATAACGCCATTGAGAGTAAAGTATCCGTAGTCCCGGCGCCAGAGTACCCCTACCAAAAACCCTGTTGGTCGACTCACTCCCTTAGTCAATCAGTCATTATACCATTGCATAATGAGATATCCTTTAAAAACCCATTGCAACCAATCACAGAGTATATATACACAATAATGCAAAAAAGACAAATTACATCAAAGTTCCCCCACCAATGTACACTACACATTAACTACTGCAGAATTCAATTCAATAAATAATGTATCGTTCCTATAATCCATTCTATTTGGATATTTACCATCTATTTTTGTGATCCAGAAAGCTTAAATGAACTTTTTGTTACCCAATCTCCTCCTCTTAGAGGTTTATTAACTCTTTCTATTCCAAAAAAGCCAAATCATTTAAACTTTCTTCATGTTGTTTCACAAAATGTTTAAGCGCACCTGAATAAGATGCATTTTTATTGTTAATATTGGAAATACATTCACTGATTCTGCGTTTTAATTTTCGGATGGTACACCCTATATATTTTATTTTACAGCTATGCAATAAATAGCGTGAGTTGTATCAGAATTTATAAAGCTTAATATTTTAATAGTATCATTAATATTTTTTATTTGTATGATATATCTGCAGACATTTAGTTACATAGTTACTTTGGTTGAAAGAAAAGACCTAGGTCCATCTAGTTCAACCTTCCTCCACCAGTTCTACATTTGATCACTAAGTCATTTATAACCAACAATGTTTTGTGTACTGAGGAAATTGTCCAGCCCTTTTTTAAAAGCTGTTATAGTATCTGCCATTACTACCTCTTGTGGTTGGGCATTCCACAGTCTGACTGTTCTAACTGTAAAGAACCCTTTCCTATTTAGCTGTCTGAATCACTTTTCTTCCACTCGCAGTGAGTGCCCCCTGGTCCTTAGTATTGTCTTTGGAAGGAATAAGTCATATGCCAGTCCTTTATATTGATCACACATGTATTTGTACATATAAATGAGATCTCCTCTGAGATGTCTTTTTTTTAAGCTAAACATATCTAACTTTTTCAACTTGTCATCATATGGGAGGCCTTCCATTTCTTGTAGTAGTCTAGTTGCCCGCCTTTGAACTGACTCTAACTTCTGAATGTCCTTTTAAAATGTGGAGCTCAAAACTGGATCCCATATTCCAGATGTGGCCTTACAAGTGATTTATAAAGGGGTAACAATACATTGGGATCATGGGTTCTAATCTCTCTTTTTATACACCCTAAAATCTTGTTTGCTTTAGCAGCTGCTGCTTGACATTGAGTGCTGCTGCTCAGCATATTTGTAATGAGAATACCCAAGTCCTTCTCCTGTTCTGTAGTCCCTAGTTTACTTCCATTTAATGTATACGCAGTTATAGGATTACTCCGTCCTAGGTGCATTACTTTACATTTATCAACATTAAATCTCATTTGCCAAGTATCTGCCAATTCTGACATTTTATCCAGATCTTTTTGTAATATTGTACTATCAAGGTCAGTTTTTAATATCCTACATAGTTTGGTGTCATCAGCAAAGACTGACACTATACTATCTATCCCATCCACAAGGTCATTAATAAAGAGATTAAAATGAATCGGTCCTAGCACAGATCTCCGCGACACCCCACTGCTGACTATAGCCCATTTAGAGAATGTACCATTTATGACTACTCTTTGTTTCCTATATTTTAGCCAATTCCTTACCCAGTTGTATATAGTTTCCCCTAGTCCTTGCTTCTGGAGGTTTAATATAAGGCTATTATGTGGTACAGTATCAAATGCATTTGCAAAGTCCAAATAAATCACATTAGCTGCATTACCAATATCCAGGTTTGCACTTACCCCCTCATAGAACCCCAAGAGGTTGGTTAGACACAACTTATCTATCATGAATCCATGTTCTTTGTCAGTTATTCTAATATTTTCTGCAATATATTTTTGCATGTCATCCCTTAAAATGCCCTCAAAAACTTTGCATACTACTGATGTCAGGCTTACTGGACGGTAGTTGCCTGGATCTACCCTCTTACCTTTCTTAAATATCGGTACTACATCAGCAATCCTCTAATCTTGAGACACCAACCCTGTTACAAGTGAGTCTAAAAAGATGAGATACAGCGTTCTGTCGATTACGGAGCTCAATTCCCTCAATATTCGTGGATGAATGCCATCTGGCCCTGGGGATTTGTCAATGTTTAATTTACTCAGACGTAGGCGTACTTCTTCTTGTGTTAAATTAATTATATCGGGTGGTGAACTTTGATTTTTCACTTGTTGAATGATCCCTGGTACAGTCAGTACCTTGGTGAACACAGATGAGAAATGCCTATTTAATATCTCAGTCTTATGTTTGTCCTCTATAACTAACTTGTTATTATATTTTAAGGGGCCCATACTATCCTTTATTTTCCTTTTGGCATTAATGTATTTATAAAACATTTGGGGATTTATTTTTAATGTCATTGGCAATTTTTGTTTCAGTCGCTAGTTTTGCGTGTTTGATTTTTTTTTGCATTTCCTATTGATATCTTTACACTTCTGAAATGCTATTTCTGTATTCTCAGCCTTTAAGATTTTAAACGCCCTTTGTTTTTGTTTTATTATACTTTGTACAGTCTTATTTATCCATAGTGGTTTCTTTTTATTCCTGGACATTTTATTACCAGCGGGTATAAGTTTTTTTACAGGACTCTAGCAGTATATCCTTAAACTTTCCCCATTTATGTTCAGTATCCCCAGTTACCATGACTTTGTCCCAATCTACACATTTAAGCTCTTCCCTTAATTTGTTGAAATCAGCTTTCCTAAAATTCCAGGTTTTAGCATTTCCCTTTGAAATGTTCTATTGAATATTACTTTGAAGCTTACCATATAATGATCGCTGGTGCTCAAGTGCTCCCGGACCTGTAGATCTGAAATTGTATCCGGTCTATTTGACAGGACCAGATCTAGCAAATTATCTCCCTTCGTCGGTTCATCTACCATCTGAGAGAGGAAATTATCTTGAATAGTAGATAAGAACTTACAGCTTTTAGCACAACCAGAAGATTCTATGTCCCACAGTATGTCTGGATAGTTGAAATCCCCCATAATAAGAACCCGATTATTATTAGCCTCCTTTTCAATTTGTTGCAGCATTTCACCCTCTATTTGTTCAGGTATGTTAGGAGGCTTATAGCAAACTCCAATTAGCATTTTTCCATTATTCCTCTCCCCATGTACATTTACCCATACTGACTCTACATTGTTGCAGTTCCCCCCAATGTCATCATTCAACACAGGTTTTAGGTTAGATTTGATAAATATACACACCCCACCACCTTTTTTGTCTTTCCTGTCTCTCCTAAATGTACTATAACCCTGTATGTTTGTCAGCCAGTCATGGCTTTCATCCAACCAGGTTTCCGTAATGCCCACCACATCATAATCCATGGTTGGCATAAAAGTCTCCAATTCATTCATTTTGTTTGCCAGACTTCTTGCATTTGCCAGTAGACATTTAATACTATTAACACCATATTATTATTACTCCTAGCCTCCCTACGTTGCTTACATGTCCAACCCCCCCAATCCTTCATTGACCCCTACCGTCTCACTGTCTGTATCTGCTCTATCTATCCCCTTATTTGCTCCACTGCCCTCTCTCCCCCAGATCCTAATTTAAAAGCTCCTCCATCCGTCTGACCATTTTCTCCCCCAGCACAGCTGTACCGTCCCCATTGAGGTGCAGCCCGTCCCTACCGTAGAGCCTGTAGCGGACTGAGAAGTCGGCCCAGTTCTCCATGAACCCAAACGTTTCCTTCCTGCACCAATTTCTAAGCCACATATTTATCTCCCTAAGCTCCCGTTGTCTTTCTAGTGATGCTCGTGGCACCAGTAGTATTTCTGAAAACACCACCTTGGAGGTCCTGGACTTCAGCTTCTCTCCTAGTTCCCTGTAATAATTTTTAAGGACCTTCCACCTGCCTCTAACTTTGTCATTAGTACCAATATGCACCATGACCGCTGGGTTTTCCCCAGCCCCACCCAGCAATCTGTCTATCCGATCCGCAATATGCCGAACCCGAGCACCCGGCAGACAACACACTGTTCGGCATTCACGGTCTCGGCGACAGATGACCCTGTCTGTCCGCCTAATTATAGAGTCCCCTACCACCAACATCTGTCTGGGCTTTGCTGCACTCCTATTTCCCTCCTTAGGCACAGTGTTTTGGATGCCCGCTGCTGCCGTCCGCATGTCTTGTCCAGTCCTTTGAATGAGGACCGACACCTAAACTCCCCTGACGATTACTAGCGTATGAAACGCGTTGGGAGAACAGGGACACCAGGACCTCAACTCTAGAATAAGGGGACCATATGATCTGTCCAGTTAAGGACCATTGGGACGCCGAGGATGTTTTGAGGATCTTTTTTGAAGGTGGATGGATCACATTCGTTTTGGTGAGAACATTCCATTTTTCTTAAGTCAGTGTTTTCTGGACCCTGTGGTACTGTATTAGTCCAGTTCACTGCTGGTAGCTACCCTTGCTTACAGATTGCATAGGTCAGCATTAGTGATGAGCGAGCATGCTTGTAACTACTCGGTACTCGGGGACCGAGTAATCTCGCGATACTCGTGCTGTACTCGTGGTCTTCATTTCTGCATGTTGGCGCTCTTTTGAGAGCCAGCCCTCATGCAGGGATTGGCTGGCAGACCACTGCAATGCCACAGCCCTGTTAGTTGTGGAATTGCAGTGATTGGCCAGCCTGCACAGCGTGACCGAGCCTTTATACCGGCCGGCGCGCTGTGCTCTGCTCACAGCTATCCAGACAGTCAGTGCAGGGAGAGTGTCGCTGATTCAGGGAAAGCTTTGCGGCCCTTTATAGTTAGTTCCGGAGCAGGGCTGCAAACAGTGTGACCAGAAGTCCTTCTCAGGACTATTCTAGTTGTATACAGGCAGGCAGGGTATAGCCAGGTCGGAGTACAGAAGCAGAGTCCTTCTCAGGACTATTGTTGCTATATACAGGCAGGGTATAGCCAGGTCGGAATACAGGCTAGTGACCAGAAAAGTCCTTGTCAGGACTATTGTAGCAGTATACAGGCAGGCAGGCAGGGTATATAGCCATTCCTAGTGGTGACCGTATACCAGCCTTCATCATATCTGGGGCTGGTGTACAGAGTCTAAAACAGTCCAGATAGTGTCAGACTTCTCAGTAATTGTCGCTCCTAAAAACCAGTTAGGTTCTTATTGCGTCCGTGCTTGCATTTAAAAACAGCACGTGTGTGTCTGTCGGTGGCAGCGTACAGGTGCACGTTTTGCACAAACTATTATATAACGCACAAGTCTAGTGTATAATACATGTCAGTCAGCAGTGTCTGATAGTGTCAGACTTCTCAGTAATTGTCGCTCCTAAAAACCAGTTTGGTTCTTATTGCGTCCGTGCTTGCATTTAAAAACAGCACGTGTGTGTCTGTCGGTGGCAGCGTACAGGTGCGCGTTTTGCACAAACTATTATATAACGCACAAGTCTAGTGTATAATACACGTCAGTCAGCAGTGTCTGATAGTGTCAGACTTCTCAGTAATTGTCGCTCCTAAAAACCAGTTAGGTTCTTATTGCGTCCGTGCTTGCATTTAAAAACAGCACGTGTGTGTCTGTCGGTGGCAGCGTACAGGTGCACGTTTTGCACAAACTATTATATAACGCACAAGTCTAGTGTATAATACACGTCAGTCAGCAGTGTCTGATAGTGTCAGACTTCTCAGTAATTGTCGCTCCTAAAAACCAGTTTGGTTCTTATTGCGTCCGTGCTTGCATTTAAAAACAGCACGTGTGTGTCTGTCGGTGGCAGCGTACAGATGCGCGTTTTGCACAAACTATTATATAACGCACAAGTCTAGTGTATAATACACGTCAGTCAGCAGTGTCTGATAGTGTCAGACTTCTCAGTAATTGTCGCTCCTAAAAACCAGTTAGGTTCTTATTGCGTCCGTGCTTGCATTTAAAAACAGCACGTGTGTGTCTGTCGGTGGCAGCGTATAGGTGCGCGTTTTGCACAAACTATTATATAACGCACAAGTCTAGTGTATAATACACGTCAGTCAGCAGTGTCTGATAGTGTCAGACTTCTCAGTAATTGTCGCTCCTAAAAACCAGTTAGGTTCTTATTGCGTCCGTGCTTGCATTTAAAAACAGCACGTGTGTGTCTGTCGGTGGCAGCGTACAGGTGCACGTTTTGCACAAACTATTATATAACGCACAAGTCTAGTGTATAATACACGTCAGTCAGCAGTGTCTGATAGTGTCAGACTTCTCAGTAATTGTCGCTCCTAAAAACCAGTTTGGTTCTTATTGCGTCCGTGCTTGCATTTAAAAACAGCACGTGTGTGTCTGTCGGTGGCAGCGTACAGGTGCGCGTTTTGCACAAACTATTATATAACGCACAAGTCTAGTGTATAATACACGTCAGTCAGCAGTGTCTGATAGTGTCAGACTTCTCAGTAATTGTCGCTCCTAAAAACCAGTTAGGTTCTTATTGCGTCCGTGCTTGCATTTAAAAACAGCACGTGTGTGTCTGTCGGTGGCAGCGTACAGGTGCGCGTTTTGCACAAACTATTATATAATGCACAAGTCTAGTGTATAATACACGTCAGTCAGCAGTGTCTGATAGTGTCAGACTTCTCAGTAATTGTCGCTCCTAAAAACCAGTTAGGTTCTTATTGCGTCCGTGCTTGCATTTAAAAACAGCACGTGTGTGTCTGTCGGTGGCAGCGTACAGGTGCGCGTTTTGCACAAACTATTATATAACGCACAAGTCTAGTGTATAATACACGTCAGTCAGCAGTGTCTGATAGTGTCAGACTTCTCAGTAATTGTCGCTCCTAAAAACCAGTTAGGTTCTTATTGCGTCCGTGCTTGCATTTAAAAACAGCACGTGTGTGTCTGTCGGTGGCAGCGTACAGGTGCGCGTTTTGCACAAACTATTATATAACGCACAAGTCTAGTGTATAATACACGTCAGTCAGCAGTGTCTGATAGTGTCAGACTTCTCAGTAATTGTCGCTCCTAAAAACCTGTTAGGTTCTTATTGCGTCCGTGCTTGCATTTAAAAACAGCACGTGTGTGGCAGTCGGTGGCAGCGTCAGGCTCCATATTGTCCCTGGATAGAGACGTGCATGATGGCCTGTAAACATGAAGTGCCCATTGTAAGGAAGTGGGTCTATTGTAGTATAGCCCTTAGGCAGGGCAGCCAAAAATTGGGAGGCTCCACATTGTCCCTGGATAGAGATGTGCATGAGGGCCTCAAAACATTGTTCCCATTGCAAAGGAGCGGGTCTCCTGTCGTTGTAATGCCCATTCAGAAAGAATGGGCGAAAAAATTTACCACTGGGGGTATACCTGAAACAACGGCTTAACTATTGTAACGGTCACCATGATGGCGCATGAGGAGAAGGAGGAGCAGTCCAGCGATTAGCCAAAGTCCAGAAGTGTGTTACCATGGGTGAGTGGAGGTACATGGCAAATTCCCGTTACAAACTTTAAATTCCGCTGTCATTTGCTGTTGGTGTGTGGTGAAGTCTGGCCAAATCCAACCCTTGTTCATCTTGATCAGAGTCAGCCTGTCAGCATTTACAGTTGACAGGCGGGTGCGTTTATCTGTAATGATTCCACCTGCGGCACTAAAAACACGCTCTGACAAAACGCTAGCGGCAGGGCAGGCCAGGACTTCCAAGGCGTAGAGAGCCAATTCATGCCACGTGTCCAGCTTGGATACACATTAATTGTAAGGCACAGAGGAATGTCGGAGTACAGTTGTTTGATCTGCAAGGTACTCCTTGAGCATCTGGCCAAACTTAGGATTTCTTGTGGCACTACCCCTCACCTCAGGGGCTGTGGTATATGAGGGGCTGAGAAAACTGTCCCACATCTTAAAGACTGTTCCCCTACCTCTGGCGGATTGGACTTGTGCCCCTCTCGGCTGTACGCCTTGGTTGTCCACTGATTCCTGACCTATGCCGCTAGCGTTTTGTGAGGGGAATGCTTTGCCTACTTCCGTGACTATGGCCTTCTGGAACTGCTGCATTTTGCCTGACCTCTCCGCCTCGGGAATAAGAGACATAAAGTTCTCCTTTTAGCGTGGGTCTAACAGTGTTACCAACCAGTAATGATTGTCGGCCAAGATGTTCTTAACGCGAGGGTCACGAGACAGGCAGCTTACCATAAAGTCAGCCATGTGTGCCAGACTCTTAACAGCCATCACTTCAGTATGCTGACCAACACGATGACTGAACATGCTGTCCTCCTCCTCCTCCTCCTCATCATCTACCCTGTCCTCTGGCCAGCCACGCTGAACCGAGGATATGACTGCATGTCATATCCTCAATTTGGCCAGAGAGTTGCTCCATGTCTTCATCCTCCTCCTCGTCATAGTCCTCCACTGCACGTTGTGATGAGACGAGGCTGGGCTGTGTGTTATCACCCACACCCACTACTGTTTCTTGCTCAAACTCATCGCGCTCCGCCTGCAATGCATCATGGTTGTTTTTTGAGCAGAGACCATTTTAGAAGGCAGAGAAGCGGTATGGTGACGCTAATAATGTCGTCATCGCCGCTCACCATCTTGGTGGAGTCCTCAAAGTTTTGGCGGATGGTGCATAGGTCGGACATCCATCTCCACTCCTCAGGTGTTATGTGTGGAGTTTGACCCATTTCCCGACGGCTTAGGTGATGCAGGTACTCAACAACTGCCCTCTTCTGCTCACATATCCTGACCAACTTGTGCAGAGTTGAATTCCAACGCGTGGGGACATCACACACCAGTCTGTGTGCCGGAAGATGCAAACGGCGTCTTAAGCCGGCAAGGCAGTAGGTGACTTTCGAAAATGTGCAGACAGGCGGCGATCTTTTACCAGCAGATCAGACAGCTCTGAGTATGACTTTAGAAACCGCTGAACCACGAGGTTGAGCACATGGGCCACGCATGGAACATGTGTCAGCTGGCCTCGCCTCAAAGCCGCCACCAGGTTCCGGACATTGTCACACACGACCTTTCCTGGCTTTAGGTTCAGAGTTGTGAGCCAGTGATCTGCCTGCTGTTTCAGAGCTGTCCACACCTCTTCTGCATTGTGGGGTTTGTCACCTATGCAGATTAGCTTCAGCACTGCCTGTTGCCGCTTCGCCGAGGCAGTGCTGCAGTGCTTCTGTGTCGCCCTGGACAAGCCAGGGGCCACAGAGCACAACACTTAAACACCCCACACTCCCTGCAGGCATATCATAGTCAAAACACAAAATCCTTGTTGCCTTCCCCAGGGGCTGTTGTCCACACCAGGGTGTGGAGCCAGGCGGTTGGTCTCCACCCACCGAGGAGGAGGGAAAACACAGGCAGTGAGAGTTAAGCTAAGGAAGTGGAAGGAGGAAAGTAGTAGAGAGGAGAAAAGTGACAGCAAAGAGCCTGAAGTTGGTCCGGGTGTGTGGCCCGGACAGGACAGCAAGGTTGGCAGGATGTGGTGACCGTCTGCAGTGGAGGCCGATTGGAGTCTGCCGTAAGGACCGTGGACGGGTGGTGACCCGGCCGTACCGGACCGGTATACAAAGAGAAGCCAGCACCATTGGCAGAGGACTTTCGGATCCCGGCAAGGCTTGGTGTCGCCGTGAATTTGCCAAATCCGTTAGTGAAGGGGACCTCAGGGTTTCCAAACAGCCAAGTCCAGATAGAAGGCAACCGTCCAACCGTGAAGGGGAGACACCGCCACCGCCAAGGGCAACCGTCTCCCAGGGCCAGCGCCTGTGGGAAAAAGGGGCTCCTCCGGCCCATATCCAGGTCGGGGAGCGGGTTACCGTTGGGAAACCATCACTACCAACACTTAACTTAGGTGCAGGGAGAGACAGTCATCACTAACCTGCAGGGAGGAACAACCGCAGCCGTCCGAGTGACCCGTCCATCCAGCCACTTGTTTTACCGTGAACTGTGTCATCATCATTGGGCTGAGTGAGTACCTCCGTGCCGTGCGGCACAGCGCTGCCCCTGCGACCCTGCACCTCATCAGGCCCCGCAACCCGCCTGTCATCCATCTCTACCCCATCACCAGGCCCCGGGACAACCAACCCCCCTACCCACGGAGGGGAGAAATAACAACAAAGCTGCTCCCTGTCACAGGCTCCCGGGATCCCCGTCCAGAGCAGCGGTGGTGTCCACACAATCACCACAACCGTGGGTGGCGTCACGGACAATATCCCCAAAACCCAAACCACCCCTTTTCACTCACGGGCGAGTAGCGCCGCTCGAGTCCCCGGGATCCGGCCATCGCTCGAGCCAACGAGCAGCAGCAGCCGTAGAGCAGCGTCAGCCGGACCCGAGCAGTGGGAGAGCGCACCGTCCCCTCCTCCGCCCGCGACACTTCCAGCTTGGGACTGGTGTGGAGGGTAAAGTGGATGAGGATGCGCAGGAGGAGGAGGAGGCTGAGGAGCATGACATTCCGGAGCTGTAGAGTGTGTGTGAAACCCTGACTGAGGTAGGGCCTGCAAAACTTGGTGTGTGAAGGACGTGTTCCGTCCCTCGCTCAGACTGGGTCCCAGCTTGCACAATATTAACCCAGTGTGACGTCAACGAGATGTATCGGCCTTGCCCACATGCACTTGTCCACGTGTCTGTGGTTAGGTGGACTTTGGCTGAAACAGCGTTGTTCAGGGCACGTGTGATGTTTTGTGACACGTGGTTATGCAATGCGGGGACGGCACACCGGGAGAAATAGTGGCGGCTGTGGACCGAGTAACGTGGGACAGCTGCCACCATCAGGTCGCGGAATGCTTCTGTCTCAACCAGCCTAAAAGGCAACATTTACAGCGCAAGCAGTCGCGAAATGTTAGCATTTAGAACTGTGGCATGTGGGGTGTTGGCAGTGTATTTGCGCCTGCGTTCAAAGGTTTGCTGAATGGATAACTGAACGCTGCGCTGGGACAAGGACGTGCTTGATGATGGTGTTCTTTCTGCGTAGGCAACTGCAGGTGCAGGAGTGGAGGAGGCTTGTTCGCAGGCAGCATGGACAGGGGATTGGCTCGCATGCACAACCAGCGAAGACGTAGCAGTGACATCAGCAAGCACTGCTCCTCGACTCTGTTGTACTTCCCACAAAGTCGGGTGCTTGGCTGACATGTGCCTGATCATGCTGGTGGTGGTCAGGCTGCTAGTTTTGGTACCCCTGCTGATGCTGGCATGGCAGGTATTGCAAATGGCCTTTTTAGAATCATCTGGAGCCAACTTAAAAAACTGCCAGTGTCAGAGTTCCGGGTTTTCCAGTTTTCTTTTGAAAGAGCTTGCCCTTTGTTAACATGGAGTTTTCTGTTCTGTTGCCCTACTTCCTGTCCATCTGTTTAAAAGCCGCCCCTAAAGCTTAGTCCAGTGCCTGAGTATACTGCTTCCTGTGTGCTCCTGCCCTGCTGCTTTTGGTTCCTGATTGTTATTCGGATCCTCTTGGAAAACAACCAACACCGACTCTGGACTTCATCTGGTATCATCTAGCTGTGCCCGGACTCCGTTTGCCGTCTTTGGTCGGCACTTCTGCCCGGTTCCTTCCGTTTAATACCACTCTGGACTCACATCACGTACGGACATTTTTGGACTTACCTATTGCCCTTTTGTGTCCCGGCTGCTGCGCATTTAGGGCTTCTGGGGTGATTGCCAGACAGTCCCTGTATAGGGGTTCGCTCTTGGTGGTCTCCCTGGGGGAGTCCGGTGCGCGGTCCCGGGAATTCCCTTTCACTCCGTCCCTGGAAGGTATTTCCTGTATTTATGCTCTACTGTGTTTTTGTTCCGTTTATGTACATATTTGCTGGTTGCATATTATAAACGTCTTGCACCAAGAACTCGTCTCTGGTTGTCATTGCCCTAACGCAATCGAAATCCTCAATACATACAATAGTATTACAGCCAGACTCGGGAAGACCTAACATTTGTACAGGCACCTTGTGTCGTGTTGTTCCGGGGAACAGTTGCCTGACGTCTGCCTGGGGCCACCACTCTGCTTCTTACTGCCTGTTGGGATGCTACGCCTCCCTCCCCCTGTGCACTGCTGTCCTCGCTCTGCATATCCTCCTGCCAGGTTGGGTCAGTTACTGGATCATCCACCACGTCGTCTTCCTCTTCCGCACCCTGCTCCTCCTCCTGACTTCCTGACAATTGTGTCTCATCATCGTCCACCCCTTGTTGAGACACGTTGCCAACTTCGTGAGAACGTGGCTGCTCAAATATTTGGGCATCTGTACATACAATCTCGTCATGGCCCATTTCAACAGGAGCTGGCGAGAGGCCAGAATTTGTGAATGGAAACGTGAACGAACAGCTCTTCCGAGTGTCCAAGTGTGGGATCAGTAATGTCCGTGGACGTGTACTCGGCCTGGTGGTAGGAAGGAGGATCAGGTTCTGAAATGTGCGGTGCAGTATCACGGCTACTGACACTTGACCGTGTGGAAGACAGAGTGTTTGTGGTGGTGCCAATCTGACTGGAAGCATTATCGGCTATCCAACTAACAACCTGTTGACACTGGTCTTGGTTCAAGAGCGGTGTACTGCTGCGGTCCCCAAGAATTTGGGACAGGACGTGCGAGCGACTAGATGTGGCCCTTTGTTGTGGCGAAATTAGAGCTTGCACACAACCTCGGTCTCTGCCTGCACCACCATCACGTCCACTTCCTTGTTCGTTGACAACGCCCTTGCGCATTTTGCAATGCTGTGCTGATGTGTATTCACTAGACTTGTGCGTTATATCCAAGTTTTTGCAAAACTCACACAAATGCAGCGGAAAGCTGCCACCAACAGGCACACACGTGCGGTTTTTAAATGCAAGCACGGAGGCACTAAGAACCTAACAGGTCTCTATCCAGGGACAACGTGGAGCCTCCCAATTTTTGGCTGCCCTGCCTAAGGGCTATACTATAATACACCCACTTCCTGACAATGGGCACTTCAGGTTTACAGGCCCTCATGAACGTCTCTATCCAGGGACAACGTGGAGCCTCCCAATTTTTGGCTGCCCTGCCTAAGGGCTATACTACAATAGACCCACTTCCTTCCAATGGGCACTTCAGGTTTACAGGCCCTCATGCACGTCTCTATCCAGGGACAACGTGGAGCCTCCCAATTTTTGGCTGCCCTGCCTAAGGGCTATACTACAATAGACCCACTTCCTTCCAATGGGCACTTCAGGTTTACAGGCCCTCATGCACGTCTCTATCCAGGGACAACGTGGAGCCTCCCAATTTTTGGCTGCCCTGCCTAAGGGCTATACTACAATAGACCCACTTCCTTACAATGGGCACTTCAGGTTTACAGGCCATCATGCACGTCTCTATCCAGGGACAATGTGGAGCCTCCCAATTTTTGGCTGCCCTGCCTAAGGGCTATACTATAATACACCCACTTCCTGACAATGGGCACTTCAGGTTTACAGGCCATCATGCACGTCTCTATCCAGGGACAATGTGGAGCCTCCCAATTTTTGGCTGCCCTGCCTAAGGGCTATACTACAATAGACCCACTTCCTTACAATGGGCACTTCAGGTTTACAGGCCCTCATGCACGTCTGTATGCAGGGGCATTGGTGAACCTCACAATTTTGGACTGCCCTGGCAAAGGAAAATACTACAAAGACTCACTTCCTCAAAATGGGCACATTAGACTCAAGAGGCCTTCATGTACGTCTCTTCTCAGGGACATCGGAGTGCCACACAATGTTTTCACGTAAAATCTTTCATGTATTAATCTCAAAAAGTAACATACACCAGCTCTATCTCACTATTGGGTATGTGCCCTTAACATTTCCGCCATGAAAAATCATTTTGGGGTCATTTTGGAAGGTTTTCTGGTGAGTCCGTAAAAATGGCGTAAAACGCGGACAAAATTGTTCACAGCTGTGACTTTTCAGTGATAAATGCTTCAAGGGGTCTTCCCCATGCTGTTGCCATGTCATTTGAGCACTCTTCTGAGACTTTTGTGACATTTTTAGGGTTTCTCCATGCTGCCGGGGGGTCATTTCACAAAAATACTCGGGTCTCCCATAGGATAACATTGGGCTCGTTGCTCGGGCCGAGTACACGAGTATCTTGGGAGGCTCGGCCCGAGCTTCGAGCACCCGAGCTTTTTAGTACTCGCTCATCACTAGTCAGCATACCACAGCTTTGTTATCTTTAGGAATTTTTTCCTGGCTATTTGTAACCCCCCCTTTCCTCATGCTGAAGGGGAATTGTTCTTAGGCTGGCATTTGTATATTAACATTTTATTATGACGTAAGGATCTCCTGCTTCCTTTTAAGGAAATTTATTAAAAGTTAAATTTTATATTTCTGTACCCCGGCTTGCTACTCTGATTTATTTTTGATTGTGGTAGTATACCAGTGGCTATTCTTATTTATGACCTTCCACCTGCCTCTAACTTTGTCATTAGTACCAGTGTGCACCATGACCGCTGGGTTTTCCCCAGCCCCACCCAGCAATCTGTCTATCCGATCCGCAATATGCCGAACCCGAGCACCCGGCAGACAACACTCTGTTCAGCATTCATGGTCTCGGCGACAGATGACCCTGTCTGTCCGCCTAATTATAGAGTCCCCTACCACCAACATCTGTTTGGGCTTTGCTGCACTCCTATTTCTCTCCTTCCTACAGCAGTCATTTTCCTGGTTGCTAGGAACAACATCCTGCTGTAGTGACCCTAGTCCTGGCCCTTCATTCCTAATATCAGCCAAACAGGCATATTTACTAGGTTGTGCCAGGTCAGGACTAGGCTCCCTGACACTTTTTCCCCTACCTCTTCTTCTAACTGTTACCCAGCTACCTACCTCTGGGTCCTGATCTTCCCCACCTCCACCATCCTCCATATCACTGGCCCCAGCCAGAGAAAGATCAGTGAGCTCTAAACTCCTCTCCAGGTTTGCAATGCCGCTGAGTGTTGCAAGCTGCTTATTTCGATCAGTTACCTTGGCTTCCAAATATGCAACATGCTTGCATCGAGTGCAGACATATTCACCCTCGAACGGCTGCTCAAGGCATGCATACATATGACAAGATACACACCTGGTAGCATTGTCCATGGAGCACCTATTAAATGGGGATAAATAGTAAAGTAGAAAAACAAAGAAAGAAAAAAAAAAAACAATGGGAAACGTATAAGGATAAATTCAAACTATGTTATTGTGTCAAACTATGAAATTGTGTTTAAACTATGCCCCACTTATTTGCAATCCCCGGACTTTGCTGCAGTTCCTCGCATGCTCAGAACCTCACTTGTTCTGGCTGATTCATATAGTTCCACAAGGACTACCAGAATCTGCCAGAAGCTTCTATAAACAGGTGTGGCTAATACTACTAATTAAATCACAAGACAACTTTTTTTTTTCCACAGTATCACAGACAAACACAGATACACGATTCCCTAATGAAATTTAACAATTACAGTTATCACCACTATGAAATTGTGTTTAAACTATGCCACACTTATCTGCAATCCCCGCACTTTGCTGCAGTTCCTCGCATTTTATTCCTGCACATTTATAGAAACCTGTACATGAAAGCACTGTGTTGTTATTTATGGGGGCATTATATAGACTAGGCAAATGAACATTACCTAAATACCTCCCTCTCCTGGCCACACATTCCATTCCATTACCCAAAATTGTATTTAAAATTGGGTCTTGATATAGAATAGGGATATATATCTCTATAGTATCCCTCTGATTTTCTTATACTGTCTACTATACAGGGTGCTAGAAATAAATTTGCATCTTGTTTATATACAGTGCCTACAAGTAGTATTCAACCCCCTGCAGATTTAGCTGGTTTACACATTCGGAATGAACTTGGCATTGTGACATTTGGACTGTAGATCAGCCTGGAAGTCTGAAATGCACTGCAGCAAAAAAGAATGTTATTTCTTTTTTTTTTTAAAAAAATTATGAAAAGTTTATTCAGAGTGTCATTTATTATTCAACCCCTCAAACCACAAGAATTCTGTTTGGTTCCCCTAAAGTATTAAGAAGTATTTCAGGCACAAAGAACAATGAGCTTCACATGTTTGGATTAATTATCTCTTTTTCCAGCCTTTTCTGACTAATTAAGACCCTCCCCAAACTTGTGAACAGCACTCATACTTGGTCAACATGGGAAAGACAAAGGAGCATTCCAAGGCCATCAGAGACAAGATCGTGGAGGGTCACAAGGCTGGCAAGGTGTACAAAACCCTTTCCAAGGAGTTGGCCCTACCTGTCTCCACTGTTGGGAGCATCATCCGGAAGTGGAAGGCTTATGGAACTACTGTTAGCCTTCCACGGCCTGGACAGCCTTTGAAAGTTTCCACCCGTACCGAGGCTAGGCTTGTCCGAAGAGTCAAGGCTAACCCAAGGACAACAAGGAAGGAGCTCCGGGAAGATCTCATGGCAGTGGGGACATTGGTTTCATTCAATACCATAAGTAACGTACTCCACCGCAATGGTCTCCGTTCCAGACGAACCCGTAAGGTACCTTTACTTTCAAAGCGTCATGTCAAGGCTCGTCTACAGTTTGCTCATGATCACTTGGAGGACTCTGAGACAGACTGGTTCAAGGTTCTCTGGTCTGATGAGACCAAGATCGAGATCTTTGGTGCCAACCACACACGTGACGTTTGGAGACTGGATGGCACTGCATACGACCCCAAGAATACCATCCCTACAGTCAAGCATGGTGGTGGCAGCTTCTTGCGGTGGGGCTCTTTCTCAGCCAAGGGGCCTGGCCATCTGGTCCGCATCCATGGGAAGATGGATAGCACGGCCTACCTGGAGATTTTGGCCAAGAACCTCCGCTCCTCCATAAAGGATCTTAAGATGGTTCGTCATTTCATCTTCCAACAAGACAACAACCCAAAGCACACAGCCAAGAAAACCAAGGCCTGGTTCAAGAGGGAAAAAATCAATGTGTTGCAGTGGCCTAGTCAGTCTCCTGACCTTAACCCAATTGAAAACTTGTGGAAGGAGCTCAAGATTAAAGTCCACATGAGACACCCAAAGAACCTAGATAACTTGGAGAAGATCTGCATGGAGGAGTGGGCCAAGATAACTCCAGAGACCTGTGCCGGCCTGATCAGGTCTTATAAAAGACGATTATTAGCTGTAATAGGAAACAAGGGTTATTCCACAAAATATTAAACCTAGGGGTTGAATAATAATTGACCCACACTTTTATGTTGAAAATTTATTACAATTTAACTGAGCAACATAACTTGTTGGTTTGTAAGATTTATGCATCTGTTAATAAATCCTGCTCTTGTTTGAAGTTTGCAGGCTCTAACTTATTTGCATCTTATCAAACCTGCTAGATCTGCAGGGGGTTGAATACTACTTGTAGGCACTGTATATTCTTACATTTATTCTTATATTTAGATTTCTGCCTGTTGATGTGATAGGCCCCTGCATTGCTGTCCATTGTTAACTCCGACAATACTAACAGAATCTGAAATCAGGGTTTTAAAGAATTTTGTGACTACTCAAAATTTCCATTTATTTCAAACTTTAATTGATGTCAATAAGCTGGCTAGAAATGTAACAATAAAAAGACATTTTTTTGAAGAAAATAAAATCCGTGATGTAGATTCTGAAAGTATTGTGGAAAATGTTGATATTGTAACTAATTTTTCATATCAAGAACTGGTTGCTTATTTAGAATTGGAAAAAATTACTGTAGAAAATAATGACAGAAACTTGATAGAAATACAATTATTTATAGCATTTTTTAATAGGAGTGGACCAAATAAAATATATAGGGTGTACCATCCGAAAATTAAACTGCAGAATCAGTGAACATATTTCCAATAATAACAATAAAAATGCATCTTATTCAGGTAGTGTTAAAAATTTTGTGGAACAACATGAAGGAAGTTTAAATTATTTTGCCTTTTTTGGAATAGAAAAAGTTAATAAACCTCTACGAGCAGGAGATTTGGTATAAAAGTCAATTTAAGAGAAGCTTTCTGGATCATAAAAATAGATAGTAAATATCCAAATGGAATGGAACAATACATTATTTATTTATTGAATTGAATTATGTAGTAGTTAATATGTAGTGAACATTGGTGGGGTGGACTTTGATGTAATTTGTCTTTTTCACATTATTGTGTATTATACTCTGTGATTGGTTGTAATGGGTTTTTATAGCACAGCATATTATATTTGATAATAATAATAATAATAATAATAATAATAATAATAATAATAATAATAATAATAATAATATGCTGGGCTATAAAAACCCATTACAAGCAATCACAGAGTGTACATACACAATAATGCAAAAAAGACAAATTACATCAAAATTCTTTCACCAATGTTCAATAATAATATATATAATATATTGTATAGAATTCAAGGCAGAGAATGCAGTGCAGCAATTACTTTAGGGTGAAGCTGTTTAGTCAGACAATGTCATAGCTCACAGATTAACAATAGAAGACAGAAATGGTAAAAAAAAAAACCCTAAACACACTGTACCAATAGTGTGTGTGACAAAACAGAAGACCAAAAAAGCATCGTTACCATCTGTTTACCTATAACCATATATTGTATGTGATGTTCACTTTGATATTACCAAAGCTGTGTTATGTTAAAGAGTTTAAAAGGTCTTAGGAGATGTCAAAGTATTGCACAAATATTTTCAGGGCAATTGTAGTATCTGCAATTTGGGAAAGTTTGCTGAAGCTGTCAAACTCAAATTGCAAAAGATTTGATCATCTCTAGAATCCAGCTTAAATCAAAGTGGCACTGATCTGATAAAGAACAAGTATTTTAATGTAAGGGTCTAATGGACTACATCTCTGATCAGCTCTGTTTTAATCCTCATGTACTTACTTTTATGCCCAAAAAAAGATAAAATATTCATTATTACTGACACACTAATCAGAAAGATTATATTTGAAAGCTCTCAGAGCACAGAGAAAGGAATTACAGTAAAGGAATTACTGAAACAAGACCTCAACATGCAAGAAATGTAGCAACAGGTGATTTGTGTACAATACTTTTATCGTTTTTTGGCCATAAAAGTATTTACCGTATGTTTCATTTTATGAAATGCACCGGATTATAAGACGCACCCCAAATTTAGAGAAAAAAAAATGGGGTCCGTCTTATAAGCTGGTGCTGTCTTACCAGAGCGATGGTGGAACAAAGTCAGAGGAGGCAGGGGCAGTGCTGAAGTAGGGTGATGCTGCTGTCAGTGCAGCGGGTGTCCCAGATGCTTGCTGCGGATGGCGGCCCTGAGAAGCTCTGCTGTGATGTGCTATGGGTGGTGAGGCAGAGGCCACCATCCTGAATGTTGGCAGTGTGGGTTTCAATAAAATGGCGCTCGGAGTCGGCGCATGCGCAGATTGAGCTATCGACTCAAGCACAAGCCTACATCACATCTGCACACATGCAACCTCGGGGCACTATTTTCCTTAAGGCCGCTGCTGGGAGATCAAAGGGCTAGAGTTGGAGCGTGCGCAGATGAGATCTTAAGCTGAGAGCTCCATCTGCGCATGCACTGACTCCAGGCACCATTATTTGAAACTCGCACTGCTGACAATCAGGATGGTGGCCCCTGGCTCACCGCCTGCAGTGCAGCAGAGCACACAGCGCACTGCAACAAAGCCCATAGCACAGTCTGCAGTACAGCCCAGCACACAACACAGCCTGCAGCATTGCCTCCTGTGACCCCTCTTCAGTACCCCCCAGTAAGCTTTATTCGGCTTATATGACGCACCCCTCATTTTCCTCCCAAATTTTTGAGAGGAAAATGCATCTTACAATCCAAAAAACACACTATACACTGTGTGCAGAATTATTAGGCAAATGAGTATTTTGATCACATAATACTTTTTATACATGTTGTCCTACTCCAAGCTGTATAGGCTTGAGAGCCAACTACCAATTAAGTAAATCAGGTTATGTGCATCTCTGTAATGAGGAGGGGTGTGGTGTAATGACATCAACACCCTATATAAGGTGTGCTTAATTATTAGGCAACTTCCTTTCCTTTGGCAAAATGGGTCAGAAGAAAGATTTGACGGGCTCTAAAAAGTACAAAATTGTGATATGTCTTGCAGAGGGATGCAGCAGTCTTGAAATTGCCAAACTTTTGAAGCGTGATCACCGAACAATCAAGCGTTTCATGGCAAGAAGCATGTTGGGCAAAAAAGGCGCAAAATAACTGCCCATGAATTGAGGAAAATCAAGCATGAAGCTGCCAAGATGCCATTTGCCACCAGCTTGGCTATATTTCAGAGCTGCAACATTACTGGAGTATAAAAAAGCACTAGGTGTGCCATATTCAGGGACATGGCAAAGGTAAGGAAGGCTGAAAAATGACCACCTTTGAACAAGAAACATAAGATAAAACATCAAGACTGGGCCAAGAAATATCTTAAGACTGATTTTTCAATTTTTTTATGGACTGATAAAATGAGAGTGACTCTTGATGTGCCAGATGGATGGGCCGGCCAGAGGCTGGATTAGTAAAGGGCAGAGAGCTCCACTCCAACTCAGATGCCAGCAGGGTGGAGGTGGGGTACTGGTATGGGCTAGTATCATCAAAGATGAACTTGTAGGACCTTTTCAGGTTGAGGATGGAGTGAAGCTCAACTCCCAGACCTACTGCCATTTTCTGGAAGACAACTTCTTCAAGCAGTGGTACAGGAAGAAGTCGGTATCGTTCAAGAAAAACATGATTTTCATGTATGACAATGCTCCATCACATGCATCCAACTACTCTACAGCGTGGCTGGCAGTAAAGGTTTAAAAGATGAAAAAATAATTACATGGCCCCCTTGTTCACCTGATCTGAATCCCATAGTGAACCTGTGGTCCCTCATAAAATGTAAGATCTACAGGGAGGGAAAACAGTACACCTCTCGAAACAGTGTCTGGGAGGCTGTGGTGGCTGCTGCACGCAATGACGCAATGTTGATCGTAAACAGATCAAGCAACTGACAGAATCTATGGATGGTAGGCTGTTGAATGTCATCATAAAGAAAGGTGGCTATATTGGTCACTGATTGTTTGGGGTTTTGTTTATTTATGTCAGAAATGTTTATTTCTAAATTTTGTGCAGTTATATTGGTTTACCTGGTGAAAATAAACAAGTGAGATGGGAATATATTTGGTTTTTATTAAGTTGCTTAATAATTCTGCACGGTAAAGGCCGCTTTACACGCGGCGATTTATCGTGCGATTGCATGTGCGATCACACCCGCCCCCATCGTTTGTGCAACACGGGCAATTTGTTGCCTATGTTGCAAAAAGTCGGTAACCCCCGTCACACGTACTTACCTTCCAAACGACCTCTCTGTGGGCGGCGAACATCCTCTTCCTGACGGTTTAAGGACGTTCGGCGTCACAGTGGCGTTACTCAGCGGCCACCCATTAGAAGCGGAGGGGCGGAGATGAGCGGATAGTAACATACCACCCACCTCCTTCCTTCCGCATTGCCGGTGGCCGCAGGTAAGCTGCAGTTCATCGTTCCCGGGATGTCACACGGAACGATGTGTGCTGCCTCGGGAACAATGAACAAACGGCACGCAGAAGGACGTTCGATTTTTTGAAAATAAGCGACGTGTCAACGAGCAACGGTAAGGTGAGTATTTTTGCTCGATCTCAATCGCTCGTAGCTGTCACACGCTACGATATGTCAAACGATGACGGATGTGCGTCACTAACGACGTGACCCCGAGGACATATCATTAGATATATCGTAGCATGTAACGGGCCCTTAATAGTCAGCTGCACAAACAGATATCCTCCTAAGATAGCCACATCTGAAAAAAACCCACTCCAACTTCCAAAAATATTAAGTTTTGATATTTATGAGTCTTTTGGGTTGATTGAGAACATAGTTGTTGATCATTAATTATAAAAAAAATCCTCTAAAATACAACTTGCCTAATAATTCTGTACACAGTGTATTGATTTTTTTGGCTAACATGGTTCCACAATGTATTTTTTATCATACATTACGCATGTACAAAATCAATATGAATAGCTGAGATAGATAGAAAGATTAAATAACATAATTATGTCAGGGAAGAGACATAATACACAAAGTCAACCATATTATTCCAGTAGTAGTAGTAGTAGTAGTAGTAGTAGTAGTAGTAGTCCAATGGGTGTGACTAGAAGGATCAGATGGTAAGAGTTACAAGAAAAGAAGAAAGAGTTACTAGTTAGTATGAAGGGGGCTGGTTGAATGTCTAACTTTATTATGTTTAATCAGTTCTTACTGATCTTAAATAGATGTATAGACAGATCATCCGAAAGGAACATTGATGTAGGAAGGAAATTGCCAAAAATGAAGGGTTCTGAATCTACAAATTAACAACTATTATGAGCAATATAAATTGGCTTCAGAGCCCTTACTTTCAAGCTACTAGACTAGATTACCAAAATCACCAATAGAAAATAACTCGGCTCCGTTCATTAGCTAAACAAACTATGGCCAGCTACCTAAAGGTCCAGTCACACTAAGCAACTTACCAGCGATCCCAACAACGATAGGGATCGCTGGTAAGTTGCTAGGAGGTTGCTGGTGAGATGTCACACTGCGACGCTCCAGCGATCCCACCAGCAACCTGACCTGGCAGGGATCGCTGGAGCGTGGCTACACGAGTTGCTGGTGAGCTCACCAGCAACCAGTGACCAGCCCCCAGTCTCCTAGTTACAGCACACATCAGGTTAATTAACCCGATGTGTGCTGCAGCTAAATGTGCACAGAGCAGGGAGCAGCGCACACTGAGCGCTGGCTCCTTGCTCTCCTAGTTACAGCACACATCGGGTTAATTGCCTGATGTGTGCTGCAGCTATCTGTGCACAGAGCAGGAGCCGGCAGCACAGGCAGTGAGAGCGGAGGAGGCTGGTATCAAAGGTAAATATCGTGTAACCAAGGACAGGGCTTCTTGGTTACCCGATGTTTACATTAGTTACCAGCCTCCACAGAAGCCGGCTCCCTGCTCACTGCACATTAGTTGTTGCTGTCTCGCTGTCACACACAGCGATCTGTGCTTCACAGCAGGACAGCAACAACTAAAAAATGGCCCAGGACATTCAGCAACAACCAACGACCTCACAGCAGGGGCCAGGTTGTTGCTGGATGTCACACACAGCAACATCGCTAGCAACGTCACAAAAGTTGTTCGTTACCAGCGATGTTGCTAGCGATGTTGCTTAGTGTGACGGGGCCTTTATTAGCTAATGAAGAGTCGAAGAAGAGGACAAGCTTAGGTAGTAAACTATGGTAGATGTACAGCCTACTTTAAGCATGTCACCAAGATATGAAAAGGAAGCTCCACATCTGCAACCACGAGAGGTGTCTGGAACCGTACAATCCACACAGCTTTAAAAATAAAGTATATTAGTATGCTTATATATTTTACAATGTCTTGTGTTGTGCCTATTCAGGTTTGAAGGCACATGTGAAGTTAATAATTGTCACACATAATTGCTAAATGTCTTGTTGTTTTCTCTGTTAGATTGTCCTAATTATAGGAGATACCTAGGCATTCTGGGTAGTAGTCACCATTTTAGGACAGTATTCATCGTAAGGAACATGTGTGTTTGTGTCCTCCGGTTTCACTCTTACGTAAAACTCCATTATCCTTTTTAAAGCATTTTTGGTAAGAGATTTATTTCAGTTTGTGACATCATAATGTTCAGATCTGTTATTAAGTTGCATAGTATAGAATAGAATAGAATATTTAGAATAGAATAGAATATTACAGTTGGAATGGACCTCCTGGGTCATCTAGTCCAACCCCCTGCTCAAAGCAGGATTCACTAAATCACCCCAGACAGATATCCGTCCAACCTCTTTTTAAAGACTTCCATTGAAGGAGAACTCACAACCTCTCGTGGCAGCTTGTTACATTAGTTGATCACCCTCACTGTCAAAAAGTTTTTCTAATATCTAATCTGTGTCTCCACCCCATCAGTTTCATCCCATTGCTTCTAGTCTTTCCTTGTGAAAATGAGAATAAAACTGATCCCTCTACAGTGTGACAGCCTTTAAGATATTTGTAGACAGATATTAGGTCTCCTTTCAGTCTTCTCTTTTGCAAGCTAAACAATCCTAAATCATGTAATCGTTCTTCAAAGGACATGGTTTGCAGACCAGTCACCATTCTGGTCACTCTTCTCTGAACTTGATTACAATTATAAAGAAGAAAAAGACATTGCATATAACCGCACAACCCAATTAATAATATAGAAAACCTTTATTCAATGCACCTCTACATGTTAAAACCAATTAAAATGTAAACTCCAACAACCTGGCACCCACAATATTGCACTACAATCAATACAATTCCATACAATAAGATTATACAATACACAATTATGGAAGGCATATGTCACCTAGTTAAGAAATTCCAGCTATAGTTCCCAGTGCAGCATATTATGACCATATATATACATCCTAATAAGGGACCAAAAATATGTCCAAAATATCTATTGATCCAATTCAAAAGGACCAAGAATACATATGCAGAGTACGATTGGATATAATAATCCCAAGGTCTCCAAGGGGGACATATAACCAGGCAAGATTATTAAGGTGAAAAACCATGTATGAAAGGGGGTTTTTTATCCCCAGAAGCAGGGAGGGCGGAGATGCAGCATAAACCAACCCTGCAAGGTTGCAAAGTAACCGCTCACCCCACCAGCAAAAATGATGGTATTATCTCACCAATAGTTACAACCAAGCTGGCATCAAGAACCCATAATAATGGGGTAAGTGGGACACAGGCCAGAAGCGCAATTGTGGATGCACAGGAACCCCACGCGTATCGCCGCCGCTGCGGCTTCGTCAGGGAAAATAAGTGCCGTACATTGAGTTTAACAGGTTTTTAAAGATCAGAACAGTCACCTGAGTCGTGACGCCAGCGCGGTCCGGACCATGTGCGTCATAATCAGTCAGGGCGCATGCGCAGAAGGAGTCGGACGGTGAGTCGGAGGTTCATATGTTTAATCACTGCACAGCGCTTCTCTGCGCATGCGCGCATGTCAGCATGAATCATCCGCAGCTCTGAACTTGCTCCAGTTTGTTAATGTCTTTTTAAAATGTGGTGTCCAGAACTGTATACAATATTTCAGATGAGATCTGACCACAGAGAAGTAAAGGGGGATAATGACTTCACGTGATCTAGACTGTATGCTTCTGTTAATACATCCTAGAATGGTGTTTGCCTTTTTTGCTGCTGCATTACACTTTTGACTCATGTTCAGTCTGTGATGTATTAGTATACCTAAGTCTTTTTTACACATGCTGTTGGATAGCTCTATTCCTCCCATGCTGTATATGCTCTTTTCATTATTATTGCCAAGATGTATGACTTTGCATATCTTAATGTTAAAAACCATTCTATTAGTTTGACAGCAAGTCACCTGTGACTACATCGCTGTCACTCGGGCAACTTGCTGTCACAGTTGGAGGATCCAGTGGTGGCCACGAGTTACCTCAGTGACAGCACAGCTGATCGTGATACTCACCTCAGTTGCTGCGTGGAGCTGACAGGAGTGGCGGTGTCTGCTGCAGCTCATGTCACCTTTATGTAGCAGAACTGGATGCGATGCTGGACCTCCGTAGATTACGCCGGATATGGAGGGGTTATTCGGGCTTAATAAAGTGGTGAACGACGGTATTTGTTAGTGTTTTTTATTGCAAATAAAGGATTTTTTCAGGTGTGTGTGTTTATTTACTGCAACTTACAGATTACTCATGGAAGGTATCTCGGGGAGACGCCTGACATGATTAACACTAGAACTACTGGACTTGTGACACCTATATAGAAATACATGGTGCAAAGTAGTCAAAATGACTACCTCAGTAGTTCTAGTGTTAATCTAGGATTTAGTGGCAGCTATGGGCTGCCATTAACTCCTTATTACCCCGATTGCCAACGCACCAGGGCAAATCGGGAAGAGCCGGGTACAGTCCCAGAACTGTCGCATATAATGTAAGCGGCAATTCTGGGCGGCTGGTGACTGATATTGTTAGGCTGGGGGGCTCCCCATAACGTGGGGCTCCCCATCCTGAGAATACCAGCCTTCAGCCGTATGGCTTTATCTGGCTGGTATTAAAATGGGGGGGGACCGCACGCCATTTTTTAAAATTATTTATTTATTTATTTTCCTGCACAGTATAGACACGCCCACCGGCTGCTGTGATTGGGTGCAGTGAGACAGCTGTCACTCAGCGTGGGGGGCGTGTCTGACTGCAACCAATCACAGGCACCTGTGGGCGTGGAAAGCAGGGAATACGAGATTGATTAATGAGCGGCCGGCATTTTTAAAATAATAAAAGCCGCCGGAGTTTTTATAACAGCCGTGCAGCGCCGCGCCGGAGATTGAGGAATGGTAAGTATGAGAGAGGGCTGCTCACTTCAGTCACTCTGGGGATTAGCGGTCAACGGTGAATCCTTCACGGGTGACCGCTAATCAGTACGCGGCACACAGACAGAGCCGCGGCATGACAATGAAGTCGGGAGAAGTTCACCTGAGTTCATTCTCATCGCGCAACTCTGTCTGCTGTCAGCCGACATGTATCAACCACATTTTACATCACACACACGGACATTACACATGGACATTACACGTACACATACACGGGCATTTTACACGCACACACGGACATTTTACACGCAAACACGGATATCATACGCCATCACACGGATGCCATACATACTGGAGAAACGCCCAAAAAAAACGGAGCACGGACCCGAAAAACGGACCGTGTCACACGTACGTTTTTTATGCGGAAGTGTGTTTTAGGCCTAAATCATTGATAAATATGTTGAACAAAACGGGGCCCAGAAAAGAGCCCTGAGACCAGGACAGAGCACTTGAGACAGTCTTCCACCTGGATGTGCAGCCATTTATGACCACTCTTTGACTCTGATCACTAAGCCAGTTACGAATCAATCTTACAGTTGCCTTGCCCATCCATTCCACACTTGATCATTTTTTCAATAAAGGGTGCTTTACATGCTGCGACATCGCTACAGATATATCGTCGGGGTCATGTCGTTAGTGACGCACCTCCAGCGCTGGTAGTGACATCGAAGCATGTGACACCAAGGAGCGACGATCAACGATCGCAAAATCATTCAAAATCGGTGATTGTTGACACATTGCTCCTTTCCTTAATATCGCTGCTGCCACAGGTATGATGTTGTTCGTCATTCCTGCGGCATTACACATCGCTATGTGTGACGCCGCAGGAACGACGAACATCTTCTTACCTGCATCCACCGGCAATGCGGAAGGAACGAGGTGGGCGGGATGTTACGTCCTGCTCATTTCCGCCCCTCCGCTTCTATTGGCCGGCCGCTTAGTGACACCGCAGTGACCTCGCTATGATGCCGAACGCACCTCCCTCTTGAGGGACGGATTGTTCGGCGGTCACAGCGATGTCGCTGACAAGGCATGTGCATGTGACGCTGCCGTAGTGATAATGTTCGCTACGGCAGCGAGCACCAAATGTCGCACGAACGACGGGGGCGGGTGCTATCGCGCTCGACATCATTAGCAATCACTAGCGATATTGCAGCGTGTAAAGCACCCTTAAGGATTCTATGAGATACTTTGTCAAATGCTTTGCTGAAGTCAAGATATACTATATCTTCTGCATTTCCCTGACCAGTCAGTGATTTTGTCATAGAAGGAGATTAAATTAGTCTGACATGACTTATTAGTTACAAACCCATGCTGGCTCCGGTTAATCACTTCATTCTCATCCAGGTACTTGCATACATGTTTTTTTAATAATTTGTTCAAAGATCTTTCCTGGTGTCCAAGTCAGGCTCACAGGCCTGTAGTTCCCTGGGTCCACCTTCTTCCCCCTTTTGAAGATAGTGACAATATTTGCTCTTCTCCAGTCTTCTGGAACTTCTCCTATTCTCCAAGAACTTTCAAAAATTATGAAGAGTGGTTCTAATATTTCCTCTGCTATCTCCTTAAGTACTCTGGGGTGAAATTCATCTGGACCTGGGGACTTGAATTCATTAATGTTAGCCAAGTATTCTGTGCTGCCCCCGTGGCAGCAGCCGAGATGCTCGGATCCGGGTTCAGAGAGAGAGAGGGGAGCCAGCACGATCTGAAAATGGCATGCATCATATAAAAAGTGCAAATTCACAGATTTATTCCAACTGTACTGTAATATAAATGAGATTTTTAGCAAATAATTGATCAATTCTTTGAGCCACCCCTGCCAAAGTCACGGCAAATCTCAATAGGGGGGTCCTACACTATATTCTGTATTTCATGTGCCATGCGGCCTCCTAGATAAAGTTAAAAGCAGAACCATAATGGAGCACACATACCTGTAACCTGTATATATAACCGCTTCTATGTTGCAAAAGAGGCAATTGTGGATAGAGGCCAGCCCAGGTCCCAGCATGTGGAGCAAGCTCTACACATACTAGGACTATATCAGAACTGACCCTCCCAGTGCCAGACAGCAACCATTGATAAAGGCGGACCAGATCCAAGTATGGTGCTTAATTAGCAATGCCTGTGGAAAGGGTGAGGCAATTGGATGTGAACAGCTACCAACAGGAGGAATATATTGCAAACCAAGATCAGGCGTGCATAGCATGGTCGTGACCAGCCACCAGACATTTGTAGCATAACTACAACCAAACAGAGAGAGAGGGGAGCCAGCACGATCTGAAAATGGCGTGCATCATATAAAAAGTGCAAATTCACAGATTTATTCTAACTGTACTGTAATATAAATGAGATTTTTTAGCAAATAATTGATCAATTCTTTGAGCCACCCCTGCCAACGTCACGGAAAATCTCAATAGGGGGGTCCTACACTATATTCTGTATTTCATGTGCCATGCGGCCTCCTAGATAAAGTTAAAAGCAGAACCATAATGGAGCACACATACCTGTAACCTGTATATATAACCGCTTCTATGTTGCAAAAGAGGCAATTGTGGATAGAGGCCAGCCCAGGTCCCAGCATGTGGAGCAAGCTCTACACATACCAGGACTATATCAGAACTGACCCTCCCAGTGCCAGACAGCAACCATTGATAAAGGCGGACCAGATCCAAGTATGGTGCTTAATTAGCAATGCCTGTGGAAAGGATGAGGCAACTGGATGTGAACAGCTACCAACAGGAGGAATATATTGCAAACCAAGATCAGGCGTGCATAGCATGGTGGTGACCAGCCACCAGACATTTGTAGCATAACTACAACCAAACAGAGAGAGAGGGGAGCCAGCACGATCTGAAAATGGCATGCATCATATAAAAAGTGCAAATTCACAGATTTATTCCAACTGTACTGTAATATAAATGAGATTTTTTAGCAAATAATTGATCAATTCTTTGAGCCACCCCTGCCAACGTCACGGCAAATCTCAATAGGGGGGTCCTACACTATATTCTGTATTTCATGTGCCATGCGGCCTCCTAGATAAAGTTAAAAGCAGAACCATAATGGAGCACACATACCTGTATATATAACCGCTTCTATGTTGCAAAAGAGGCAATTGTGGATAGAGGCCAGCCCAGGTCCCAGCATGTGGAGCAAGCTCTACACATACCAGGACTATATCAGAACTGACCCTCCCAGTGCCAGACAGCAACCATTGATAAAGGCGGACCAGATCCAAGTATGGTGTTTAATTAGCAATGCCTATGGAAAGGGTGAGGCAACTGGATGTGAACAGCTACCAACAGGAGGAATATATTGCAAACCAAGATGAGGCATGCATAGCATGGTGGTGACTAGCCACCAGACATTTGTAGCATAACTACAACCAACAGGTGGACTCGTGACACCTATATAGAAATACATGGTGAAAAGTAGTCAAAATGACAACCTCAGTAGTTCTAGGTAAGTCCTTATTACCCCGATTGCCAATGCACCAGGGCAAATCAGGAAGAGCCGGGTACAGTTCCAGAACTGTCGCATATAATGTATGCGGCAATTCTGGGCGGCTGTTGACTGATATTGTTAGGCTGGGGGGCTCTCCATAACGTGGGGCTCCCCATCCTGAGAATACCAGCCTTCAGCCGTATGGCTTTATCTGGCTGGTATTAAAATGGGGGGGGACCGCACGCCGTTTTTTAAAATTATTTATTTATTTATTTTCCTGCACAGTATAGACACGCCCACCGGCTGCTGTGATTGGGTGCAGTGACACAGCTGTCATTCAGCGTGGGGGGCGTGTCTGACTGCAACCAATCACAGGCGCCTGTGGGATTGGAAAGCAGGGAATACGAGATTGATTAATGAGCGGCCGACATTTTCAAAATAATAAAAGCCACCGGAGTTTTTATAACAGCCGTGCAGCGCCGCTCCGGAGATCGAGGAATGGTAAGTATGAGAGAGGGCTGCTCACTTCAGTCACTCTGGGGATTAGCGGTCAACGGTGAATTCTTCATGGGTGACCGCTAATCAGTACGCGGCACACAGACAGAGCCGCGGCATGACAATGAAGTCGGGAGAAGTTCACCCGAGTTCATTCTAATCGCGCAACTCTGTCTGCTGTCAGCCGACATGTATCAACCACATTTTACATCACACACACGGACATTACACATGGACATTACACGTACACATACACGGGCATTTTACATGCACACACGGGCATTTTACACGCAAACACGGATAGCATATGCCATCACACAGATGCCATACGTACCGGAAAAACGCCCAAAAAAAAGGAACACGGATCCGAAAAACGGACCGTGTCACACGTACGTTTTTTATGCGGAAGTGTGTTTTCGGCCTAAATCATTGATAAATATGTTGAACAAAACGGGGCCCAGAAAAGAGCCCTGAGACCAGGACAGAGCACTTGAGACAGTCTTCCACCTGGATGTGCAGCCATTTATGACCACTCTTTGACTCCGATCACTAAGCCAAGTTACGAATCAATCTTACAGTTGCCTTGCCCATCCATTCCACACTTGTTCATTTTTTCAATAAAGGGTGCTTTACACGCTGCAACATCGCTACCGATATATCGTCGGGGTCATGTCATTAGTGACACACATCTGGCGCCGGTAGCGACATCGAAGCGTGTGACACCAAGGAGCGAAGATCAACGATCGCAAAATCATTCAAAATCGGTGATTGTTGACATGTTGCTCCTTTCCTTAATATCGCTGCTGCCACAGGTATGATGTTGTTCGTCGTTCCTGCGGCATTACACATCGCTATGTGTGACGCCGCAGGAACGACGAACATCTTCTTACCTGCATCCACCGGCAATGCGGAAGGAACGAGGTGTGCGGGATGTTACGTCCTGCTCATTTCCGCCCCTCTGCTTCTATTGGTTGGCCGCTTAGTGACACCGCAGTGACCTCGCTATGATGCCGAACGCACCTCCCTCTTGAGGGAGAGATTGTTCGGTGGTCACAGCGATGTCGCTGACAAGGCATGTCCATGTGACGCTGCCGTAGCGATAATGTTCGCTACGGCAGCGAGCACCAAATGTCGCACGAACGACGGGGGCGGGTGCTATCGCGCTCGACATCATTAGCAATCACTAGCGATGTTGCAGCGTGTAAAGCACCCTTAAGGATTCTATGAGATACTTTGTCAAATGCTTTGCTGAAGTCAAGATATACTATATCTGCTGCATTTCCCTGACCCACCCAGTCAGTGGTTTTGTCATAGAAGGAGATTAAATTAGTCTGACATGACTTATTAGTTACAAACCCATGCTGGCTCCGGTTAATCACTTCATTCTCATCCAGGTACTTGCATACATGTTTTTTTAATAATTTGTTCAAAGATCTTTCCTGGTATCCAAGTCAGGCTCACAGGCCTGTAGTTCCCTGGGTCCACCTTCTTCCCCCTTTTGAAGATAGGGACAATATTTGCTCTTCTCCAGTCTTCTGGAGAATTCTGTGCTGCCCCCGTGGCAGCAGCCGAGCTGCTCGGATCTGGATTCTCAGTGGCTCAAGTGTCTCAGGACCCAAGGGTCGTGCGGCCACTCAAATGAAGGGGGTATTTACAAGGGATTATAGAGTTTGTGATGCCACCCGTGGTGTGTGGTAATTAGGAGTACCACCGGTGCAGTTGGGAGTACCCGGGGTTGATGGAACAGGGCAGCAAGGTGTTAGAACCCTCCACAGGTAGGGGGAATGTCCCGGGATTCGGTGTGGGGATAAGGCCGTGGGATGCAGGGATGACTTGTGTACTCAGTCAATTAAGCAGACACCGACAACTGAGTAAACCAAGTCTCTGGACACTGCTGCCGCTGATGGGAGCTGGTTCGGGTCCCATCCCCAATGTTGCTGCCTGGTGATCCGTGACCTGCCTCCTGGCACTAAGTTTACTTCTCTGGTGGTCCTGATAGCGTGAAACTTGCCGGGTATCGCTCTCCGCTGTGGCTAAGTATGGGAGCTTGCTCTTAGGTCTCACGCTTGGGATTTTCTGGACCGTTTTGGATGGAAAGTCCTATCCCCCTCGTTGTGCCAGTGCCCCGATTTTGAAGTTGTTGGGAACGAATCTTGAAGGCTCCGATCACCACGGGTAAATTATCGGGTTGCATGCAGCTACTCCCCGACCTAGGGTCCACGTACACCGTCGTGCCTTGGTCCCAGCCCGGTGATCGTGCAAGGCTGCCGGATGTCCTGCTTGACAAATCCAAGCCCCTTGCCACGATCCCCTGCGACCGGGGGTCCAACTCCTCTAGGCCCAGACCACCGTCTGTAACCTAGACAGTTTCTCTATGGGAGTCCCTGCTCCCGACCTCCTCAGTGCTCCTCACAGCTCGAGGGCTAATCTCTCACCCACACTGACTAACTCACTCTCCGACTCACTGATTACACTCCTCACCTCCCCTTCCTGACCCCCCAGGTGGGCGAATCTATTCCACTCAAGCCGTCCACTGGTGTGTCTGGTGGGTATGGTGCAGGGTGTATCTAGGATTTGATTAGCTGATGTAGGCAACACCATTTGGTTAGGGACCCATAACCAAGAGGGAGGTGGATGCTGGACAGGAGGGTAGATTGTGCAATACCCTGTGACAACCTGATTGTCCAGGGGCGTCACAATTCCCTCACTATCTCTTTGTTTATTGTTGGCCTGGATACTTTACTGGATTCTGGATTATAGCCATTGCACAGCGAGATTGTGACTGTTAGGCCTAAAACACACTTCCGCAAAAAACGTCCGTATGACACGGTCCGTTTTTCGGGTCCGTGTTCCGTATTTATGGGGCGTTTCTCCGGTACGTATGGCATCCGTGTGATGGCATATGCGAGCCGTGTGCGCGTGTGGAATGTCCGTATTGACATAAAATACGTACGTGTGCAGTCCGTGTGCCGTCCGTTTTTTTAGATATGTATTTTCACACACATAACCTTGTTAGCCCATCATAATGTGCTCCTGGTGTGTTAAATTGGTCAATTAACTACCCAATTTGCTTAGTTTGCTTAAAAAACCTTAAAAAACATGGCTTCTGAGCTCATTCTCACATTAGACACACTCCAAAATGTCTCTCTCCAATGAAGCAGCCATGTATTTGCTCTGGTTGATATCTAGGAGATTTGGGGTTAGACGACATATGATTGAAGAAGAGCCACCACTGGAGAGAAGGATGTGGATTCACCCCCTTGTGAAGCTCAGGAAAACACATGGGCATTTTAATATTCTATATGGCGAAATGCGGAAATTTCCACCTAAATTCCAAGCCTACTGCCATCTCACCATGAATTTATTTGACAACATCCTTGGCCTTGTGTACCATCGTTTGAAGCATCAGAACACCTCTATGTGCCTCAGCATTTCCCCTGAGGAACGACTGTTGGTGACTTTACGGTAGGTGTTGTCATGTATACTCATGCTTTATCTGTTATATTGAAATACATGTTAAGTCGCTAAGGCATCATTTTGTAGAAATTATGTAATTTAACATTATGGTCTTTGTAAAAAACTTATATTGATCACTTAACCACAGTGCAATTTCAAAATAAGATCTGAGAAGTCACATCTACCATTCTATCTCTACTAAAATGAAAGAAACAAGAGGCTTAACTCAAACAAGCTTGTTTATTAACCCCTTAGTGACGGAGCTAATTTTCACCTTAATGACCAGACCAAATTTTGCAATTCTGACCAGTGTCACTTTATGAGGTTATAACTCTAGAACGCTTCAACGGATCCCGGTGATTCTGAGATTGTTTTTTCGTCACATATTGGACTTCGTGTTAGTACCAAATTTAGGACAATATTTTTTGCGTTTATTTATGAAAAAAATTGAATATTGGCAAAAATTTTGAAAATTTTGCAATTTTCAACTTTTGAATTTTTATACCGTTAAACCAGAGATTTCTGTGACACAAAATAGTTAATAAATAACATTTCCCACTTATCTACTTTACATCAGACCAATTTTGGAAACAAAATTTTTTTTTGTTAGGAAGTTAGAGGGGTTCAAAGTTTATCAGCGATTTCTCATTTTTACATCAAAATTTACAAAACCATTTTTTTAGGGACCACATCACATTTGAAGTGACTTTGAGAGGCCTAGATGATAGAAAATACCCAAAAGTGACACCATTCTAAAAACTGCACCCCCCAAAGTACTCAAAACCACGTTCAAGAAGTTTATTAACCCTTCAGGTGCTTCACATGAACAAAAGCAATGTGGAATGAAAAAAAAGCAAAAATTAAATTTTACCTAAAAATGTTGCTCTAACCCAAATTTATTCACTTTTAGAAGAAATAACACAACAAAATGGACCCCAAAACTTGTTCCCCACTTTCTTATAAACGCGCCAATACCCCACATGTGATCAGAAACCTCTGTTTGGACAAATGGGAGGGCTCGGAACAGAAGGAGCAATATTTGAATTTTGGAAAGCAAATTTGGCTGAAATAGATTGCGGGCACCATGTTGCATTTACAGGTCCGCTAAGGTACCTAAACAGAAGAAATCCCTCACAAGTGACACCATTTTGGAAACTAGACCCCTCAAGGATTCTATCTAGGGGTATAGTGAGCATTTTAGATCCACAGGTACTTCACAGATTTTGTTAACGTTACGTTGTCATATTGAAAATTTTAATAATTTTCTCAAAAATGTTGCTTTAGCATCAATTTTCTCACTTTTTCAAGAGGTAATTCCAAAAATTTGACCTCAAGGTTTGTTAACCACTTTTTTATGAGCGCGGTGATACCTCACATGTGGTCTGAAACCTTTGTTTGGACAAATGGGAGGGCTTGGAACGAAAGGGGCAATATTTGAATTTTGGAAAGGAAATTTGGCTGAAAAAGATTGCGGGCACCATGTCACATTTGGAGGACCCCTAAGGTACCTAAACAGCAGAAACCCCGCACAAGTGACCCCATTTTGGAAACTAGGCCCCTCAAGGAATTTATCTAGATGTTTGGTGAGTACCCTGAACCCCCAGGTGCTTCACAGAATTTTATAACGTTGAGCCATGAAAAAAAAAAAATAAAATTTTACCACAAAATTGTTATTTCAACCAGGTAGCTTTTTTTTTTACAAGAGTAAAAGGAAAATATTCAGCATAACATTTATTGTGCAATTTCTCCTGAGTTTGGCGATACCTTATATGTGGTGGAAATCAACTGTTTGGGTGCACAGCAGGGCTCGGAAGGGAAGGAGTGCCATTTGACTGCAAAATTGGCTGGAATCAATAGCGGACGCCAGGTTGCATTTGGAGAGCCCCTGAAGTGCCTAAACAGTGGCGGTCCCCCACAAGTGACTCCATTCTGGAAACAAGACACCTCAAGGCTTTTATCTAGGTGTATAGTGAGCAGTTTGAATCCACGAATACTTCACAGATTTTGATAAGCTTAGGTTGCCATATTGAAAATTTTCATTTTTTTCACAAAAATGTTGCTTCAGCATCAAATTTCTCACTTTTTCAAGAGACAACAACAAACCGTGGACCCAACAGGTTGTTATCCAATGTCTTATGAGCACAGGGATACCCCACATGTGGCCAAAAACCTCTGTTTGGATAAATGGGAGGGCTTGGAATGGAAGGAGCACCATTTGAATTCTGGAAAAGTTGAGATAAATTGCGGGCACCATGTCACATTTGCAGGGCCCCTTGGGTACCTATACATTCGAAACCCCCCACAAGTGACTCCATTTTGGAAACTGGATTTTATTCAGGAGTATAGTAGCATTTTGAATCCACAGGTACTTCACAAAAATGTTGCTGTAGCAACAAATGTCTCACTTTTAGGCTATGTGGCCATGATCCAGCGACACGGCGTCTAGTACACAGAGTCAGCCTCCTGCAGAGATGTGAGTGTTGTCCACGGGAGAACGCAGCTGCCCATGCCCACGATTTGGGTTCAGGCCGCTGTGGAGCTCTATGCTACCTGCAGAGAACACTCATCTCCGCAGCATAAATTGACATGCTGAGGCTCGGGAAGCTGCGCCACAGGTCGGTTTATGCTGCGGAGAAGAGAAGTACATTGGGCAAGCACATTGGGCATGGGATTTCTAAAAATCCTTCCACTGTGCTTCTACTGCACAATGCAGCGTTATGGACGCAGGGAAAACACTCTGCGCCCAAAACGCTGCAAATCCCGATTGTGGGCGCACAGCCTAAAATGCTACAATGGATGAATGGATAGATGTCAAACAAATATAACGTCCCACCCCCTGCATATTCTAAGCTGGCGCCCTTTAGTGCCTTTCATGTGGCACTAAAGGGTGCCTAGCCTTGTATTTAGCCCCCCAAAAAATTAATTAAAATAAACGACGTGGGGTCCCCCCTATTTTTGATAGCCAGCTAGGGTAAAGCAGACAGCTGTAGCCTGCAAACCACAGCTGACAGCTTCACCTTGGCTGGTGATCAATTTGGAGGGCTCCCCAGGCGTTTTTTAAAAAAAAAAAAAAAACGTGGGGTCCCCCCAAATTAGATCACCAGCCAAGGTGAAGCAGACAGCTGGGGTCTGGTATTCTCAGGGTGGGAAGAGCCATGGTTATTGGACTCTTCCCAGCCTAAAAATAGCAGGCCGCAGCCGCCCCAGAAGTGGCGCATCCATTAGATGCGCCAATCCTGGCGCTTCGCTCCAGCTCATCCCGCGCCCTGGTGCGGTGGCAGACGGGGTAATATATGGGGTTGATACCAGCTGTAATGTCACCTGGCATCAAGCCCTGGGGTTAGTGATGTCACGGCATCTGAACAGATACCCGACATCACTAACCCAGTCAAGAAATAGAAAAAAATAAAGACAAAAAAAAAATTTATTTGAAAAAAAACTCCCCGAAACATTCCTCTTTTACCAATTTATTGTAAATAAATAAATTTCGGTCGCTGTAATCCATTTTTGAGGTCCCACGCCGTCTCTGGATCTTCTAGAATATGGGGGGCACGTTCAGGGAACGTATCCCCCATTTTCTGGAAGAGCAAGCTCTCCATGAGCAGTGTGGGTGCAGTAATCTGAGAATACTGCACTCACACTGCCCCGGTCCAACCTAGGGCAGAGTGACCTGCAGTAACCTCATTCCAGAATATGAGGGGCACGCTCACAGAACGTACCCCCCATTTTCTGGAACAGCAGCCTCTCCATGTGAGGAGTGTGGCTGCAGATCACTGCACTCACCCTCCCCCGGTCCACAGTGGAGCCTGTGCATCAGCGACGTCAGCAGGATCCCTGCTTGCAGGGATCCAGCTGACAGCCGCTGTCTGCGCATGCGCCGCCAGCATTCAAGAGAAGGAGGCGGCGTGATCGCGGGGCCGGAGCACCAGCAGACAGGTAACGTATGACCGGGGGCTGGGGGGGGGGTGACGGAGGGTGACGGGGGGACCTGGGGACAACTTTCTGCCGCATGTGACGTGTCACATGCGGCAGAAAGAGTAGGATGAATGCGGCCGCCATTTTCCACGCTCCGGAGGGGGGAGGGGGGAGGCGGCTCTGGAGAACCGGAGGGGGCTCCGGGGACCAGAGATCTCCGGTGTACCGGAGGAGGGGTCAGGGGGAGGACATTTCCCTCCGATCTGAAATGTTTGATCATTTCAGATCGGAGGGAAATGAATGCAGAGCCGACGGCGGCGGCAGTTTTCAGCGCGCGTCGGCGCCATCTTGGATTTTCCGGAGGGGGGGTAGGGGTGGTGGGGGGACTCTCCGGTACCGGGGGCTTTGGGGGCACTAGAGGATTATATTTATTTCTCATCTGACATGTTTGATCACGTCAGATGAGAAATAAATCAATTTTACCGGCCATTTTTTTTTTTTTAATGTTGTCGCCGGTATACGGTGTATACCGGCGATCGCATTAACGGGGTCCAAAAAAAACACCCCGATTCATAATCTTGGGGGTCTCAGCTACCTCCGGTAGCTGAAACCCCCGAGATTTTTCGTCACTGGGGGGCGCTACAAGCTTTTTCCGGCCTGACGTCTCAAGACGTCGGAACAGAATAAGTACCCTGTTTTTCCGACGTCTTGAGACGTTAGGCCGTCGCTATGGGGTTAAACACAAAATTAAAATTTTTTCCAATATGGAAAGTAAAGATCACATATGTTTTCCCAACCAAAGAAATTATAAAAAAACATACACAGTATCTCGCCAGTCATTGAATGATACAAATAATTGGTGTTAAATATACATGACATGAATAGTCAAAGTAATGTCATGTTTTTATTCTATTTCAGTTACCTAGCAACTGGGCAATCCATCAGCAGTCTACATTTCGAATTCTTATTGGGAAGGTCCACAATTGGCAAGATTATCCTGCATACCTGCACTGTGCTTTGGGAGATCCTTAGGCATCATGTCATGCAGCTGCCTTCAACACAGGAATGGATGCACATTTCAGAAGAATTTTTGGAGAAAACAGCTTTCCCTAATTGTATTGGGGCCATTGACGGAAAACACATTAGAGTGAAGAAACCACCAAACTCTGCATCAAGATATTTTAATTATCATAAGTTTTTTTCTGTAGTTATTTTGGCCATGGTAGATACAAACTACTGCTTTTTATTTGCTGATATTGGGGCCTATGGCAGTGCCTCAGATGCACGCATATTCAGAAGCTCACGTTTAGCAAGACGATTAATGTCTGATAGCTTAAGTTTGCCTGCACCAAGACTATTGCCTGGTACTAATGGCCCAATTGTCCCTTTTGTAATGGTTGCAGATCAGGGGTTTGCATTGTCTAGGCATTTGATGCGTCTATATCCCAGAAGGGGGCTGGACAGATCAAAAGCCCTATTTAATAGCAAATTGGCCAGAGCACGTTGCTATGTTGAACGTGCCTTTGGCATTTTGGCCTCAAGATGGCGCATTTATCAAACCACCATCCAACTCCAACCAACCACCGTCAAGGCTGTCATTAAATCGACAGTAGTGTTACATAATTACTGTAGATTACATGAAAGCAATGACGAAGACATTGAGGAGTTGCCAGCTTGAAATGCACCATTTGTAGAGAATGGTAGTGTTAGAACCAATGTGTCCACTTCTGGTCTACAAGTGAGGAATCAGTTTAAAGATTATTTTAGTTTAAATCGCCATAGTCATGTATAATTTTGACATTGTTATAGTTTTTTAGCACTTGGTTACATAAGCACAAACACATATGTAATACAAAAGAGAAAATAACCATACATAGGTATATTTTGTGTTTTTTTTTGTTGGTTGGTTGTTTTTGTGGTCCCCATAAGCTATTGTGATATAACTATATTGCTATAACATCAGGATTTTTGGTTATTCTAAAAACAGTACTACTGAATGTACATGACTAATAAAATTATGGCAAATTGTTTTTGAACAAATTAGTCCAGAATTATTATTTTACCTATGTATGTATGTTATCTTTTGCAATACACCCTGTATTGGTTTTTTTTTTATAAACAATTTTGTCAGGGACATTAGCCCATACAAAACACCATATTTTATTATGCAATAATGTCACGCAAACATAATTTGTTTGACACTATTGGAATACAAGTATGGGACCAGACCATATGCAGATACTGCATAGTGGCTGGATTTTTAATAATAAAGGTGTCTGAATGTTAGTGTAGTAGTTTATGTGCGTGCATTTTTACCCTAAACCCAGTTTATTCTAATGGATGGTCCAAACAACATGTCCAGAGCAAGGCAACATTCTAACAGGCAGGTATTGTTTTTGAAGTGATAGAGTAATTTCTATTGCATTTTTGTAAAGGAAAAAATAATTATGACCACATGCATATAGAGTAAGTAATGTGTTACATTTTGATATTTTTTCCTACCAGCAAAACCCTAGAAAACATACCAAAATGTAAAATAATACATACAATATCACATTATGATTCAACTAAATCCTCTAGGCTAGTGATGCTTTCCTGTGTAGGCTCCATTGCATTGACATCTACAGAATATGTTTGCTGCACAACAGTAGATGTTGTAGTGAGTGACTGATCAGTGTTTCCACTAGTAACAGTTGTTGTACTTGGAACAAATAATGATGCAGTTGTTTGAGCAGATGGAACACCAATTGTAGGTGGTACATATTGATGTGTTGGAAGAGGCTGAGTATGTGTGTATGTGAAGTTAGTTTTGTAAGTCTGTTGTTAAAAGTACTGTTGTTGTGGATTATTAGGAACATGGTAGGCTGTTGGTTGTTGAAACATTTGAGGTAGTCTATGAACATTACTAACAATACTAGGATAGTTAAAAGAGGTTTGCATTGGTGTCTGTTGGGGTACTTGTGGGACAAATGTTGGCTGTTGAGATGGCCTTTGTGTCATTAATGTACCTGTTTGGTGTGGGACAACTGTTGGCCTAATTTGTCCATCAGTTACCATAGAAGAAGATGGACACTGTATATGTGTTTGTTGCACTACAGGATGAAGTTGAAAATTAGAGAAATGTTCTTCTGTTTGGGTTTCCACAGTTTGATGAGTGGTGTTTGTGTGTGGGCCACGTGGATTGGCTCTCCATTGTTATATCACTTCAAAACAATATATGGGTTCTGGCTCACGTTGGGTAGCAGATATTAGTGTTATTAAGGACGCCCTCAATCTGTCCTGCCTATCAGGTGCAACCAATGCAAGAGAGGGAGAAAGGGAGCGGCAAAATCTCTCTCCATCACTCTCTGGTATCAGTGAGTTCATCATGTGTATAATTCTGGTATCAATGATATCTGGCAGGGAACATAAATCTTCATAACGCCTATGTCGGCGACCACGGATAGATTGTGCTACTGTGCGCATGGTATTAGTTGATATTCTTGGCTGTGTGCCTGCATGTCGCTGTGGACTACTCTCTGCAAGAACTGGTGAAGGGCCACTTTGTTGCCCTGTAGACTGGCCTGGAATTACATTAGTGGATTGACTTGTTCCCAAACCCAAATCAGAGGACATTTCTTCTGCGTCTGGCTGGCTGGTGTTGGGGATTGTTGGTGGTTGATATGAGGTTGGCTCCATCTCCGAAGCAGAGGTCGCTGGTAATACTGCTGACTGGGCTTCCTCACTATCTTCCAGATTATCCTCTGTACTTTGATGAAAAAAAAAAAAAAAAATTAATGTGTGAAAACACCATGTGATGTAATGGTTTAAACTTACTTTGGTATTTCCATAATGGGCATGAGGAAGCTGAGTTTTTCATAATGGACATATTTTCTCTTTTTTGCAGCGGCAGCTGTGGTGGCCACTGGGTTATATTCTCTTCTGAACTGGTCACGGGCTAAGCGCCATCGCCGTTTGACAAGATCCACTGTATAAAAAAAAAATACATTGTAAAATAAGGTCACAAATTCTAACAATTGTAGATTTAAAAAATTAGACATTAGTCTTGTATTGCAGCAATTGTAAAAAATACGAACACACATCCATGTGTATGAAAACAACAACCCATAACACTCATATAGTGACATAATAACACAATAAGCATGAGAAAGAAAACAAGTTCACCAGTAAAAATCTTAAACCACTGAATAATCATTTATCTCCTTTTAAATGTCCACAAAAGAAAAAAAAATCCTACAGAAAGCCATGAGAATGAAAATGACTACTAACCCATGAAGTGCCATATGTTCCACATAGATTTTCCATTATACACTACACATTACTGTTACCATTCCAGACATGGTGACACCAAGGAACATGCATAATAAAGCAAACATAGAAATACAACTCAAAATGTATAGAGAAATCACAGCACATTTGCATTAGAAAAAGCACAGAAATGTTAACCAAAAAACCCCCCAAACATGTTTAATAGTGGCTTGACCACCCTGAAATGCCTTTTGTACATGCATAAAATGCTTTGCAGGCCACATATACACATGCTGACATTACTAGAAAACTGCAATGAATACTTCAAAAGGCCAATAAAATACACTCTCCTGTTTGTGAGTCTCCAGTGTATCTCAAAATGAGTCAGGCCCATTAATAGATGCCAAACAAACTATACAAATATAGATATAATCTGCCTACAGACTGTGCACATGTAGTTAAAGACAGAAGCAATGTAAATATCTGTACTCACCATATCTATTTTTCTTTCCAGGGGTACATTGAGACCATCCATTCCTAGGGTAGACTATCTCTGCCACAGACATCCAAGCTCGTTCCACCATTAACCTGTCATGGTAGCCATCAACACGTGTGTCCCACAGCTCTGGATGCCTCTCTACTTCTCCAATCAGCCTCTCTGTATCGATTCTGGGCGCCATGCTCAGTACCTGTGTTGTTCTCTGTGCTCAAAGTTCCCCTGCAGTGAGAGGACAGGTGCCCAGCTGCTGTCTGGCGTGCAAATGAGACAGGAAATGTATGTTTGGCGCCAGCATTAATGGACTACAATTGACTTGATAGATTGGTAACAAGTGTTTCAAATTTTGTAATGAAAAACGGACATGGACAATACGTGCTGAACACGGACATACTCCGTGTGCGGTCCGTGCAGGCACGGACCCATAGACTAAAGCGGGTCCGTGCCTGCGTGCTGCCGGCCAAAAACGGACATGTCGTCCGTGTAGAAAAGCGCACACACGTACTTACGTCACGGACACACGTTCCGTGTGATTTTACGTGCGTGTGCCATCTACCATTGAATAACATAGGTCTCCATGTGTACGTGTCTCCGGTACGTGCAAATACGTACCGCACACGTACAAATTACACGGATGTGTGTTGCGGGTCTTAGGGAGTCATGTATTACTGTACATGTGCAGTCTCCATTTTGTTGTGGATTTCCTCTATTATGTAAATGCCATCGTTGTGTATATTATGTGGTCAGTACTTATGTGTGCTATTTGTATTCCCATAATTTTTCTGCATTATTACATGTTGACCAATAAACAAGATAGACTACAGACAAAACAGACAGAAGAAGGTTTATGCTGTATGTCAGATTGCACACTGTGTGAACTGGTATGAAGACAGAACATCTTGGTTGTACTAAAAGTACTTTCTGGAATCAGCTGCATATTTGTTGTCTTTCAGAAAACCTTTTGGGTTACAAAACACAATATATATTTGTCTATAAAAATATACATTTTTGCAACATGTTTCCAATGTGTCATTTAAATGTGTAGCTTGTACACATATGAAATGCATATATATATATATATATATATATATATATATATATATATATATATATATATATATATATATATATAAAGATATAGGTAAGAAAATGGATAAAAGATCTTGAGGAGTGATTACATTTTCCCAAGAAATGCCTTTATAAATATTTGATGTGTTTATTTAGAACACTATTTCCTCGGAGTGTATATTTTCAGGGGTTTGTATCTTGAAGCATTCTGAATGAAAATAAGGTATAGCATGTAAAGGACAGAAATCCAGAAAGCTTTGATAGGAGACACAAATGCATTTTGTTTTTCTATTGCAATGCACACCAGATGATGACCTCTATTAAATTAAGTCTATACTTCAGATTTCAACTGTCAAATTTGGCTGGTGACTGAATAATTTGCCAGTGAACTATATCAGAGTAGCTTTTGCTAGCGAAATAAAAGACTACTGCACAGAAATCCATACTGTGAAAATGGGCACTGACACCGAACATCCTTTCAAATCTTCTAGAAAGCAAAATATTTTTCTAAAAATAAAATCAATTGATATATCCAGCCTTCAATTGACATGCAGATTTTTGTATCTACAGATGAGTGTCTGCAGAAAATTGGACTTATAAGTTGGTAGCATATTGCAGAATTATAGAAAAGCTTTTTAATAGGAATCTCTTCTACTTGGCTGGGAAAAATATAGGAACACCTCTTAGGGTGGCTTTGCACGTTGCAACATCGCAAGCAGATGCTGCGATGTCACACGCGATAGTCCCCGCCCCCGTCGCAGGTACAATATCATGGTGATAGCTGGCGTAGTGAAAATTATCGCTACGCCAGCTTCACATGCACTTACCTGCCCTGCGACCGTCGCTCTGGCCGGCGACCCGCCTCCTTCCTAAAGGGGAGAGTCGTGCGGCGTCATAGCGACGTCACACGGCAGGCAGCCAATAGCGGCGGAGGGGCGGAGATGAGCAGGATGTAATCATCCCGCCCACCTCTTTCCTTCCATATAGCCGCCGGCGGAAGGTAAGGAGATGTTCCATGCTCCTGCGGCTTCATACACAGCGATGTGTGCTGCCGCAGGAACGAGGAACAACATCGTACCTGTTGCGGCACCGGCATTATGGAAATGTCGGTGAATGCAATGATGATACGATAACGACGTTTTTGCGCTCGTTCATCGTATCATCTAGCATTTACACAATACGATGTCAAAAGTGACGCCGGATGTGCGTCACTTTCGATTTGACCCCACCGACATCGCACGTGCGATGTCGCAACGTTCAAAGCCGCCCTTACACTGAACAAAAATATAAATGCAACAATTTCGTTTTTTTGTTCCCATTTTTCATGAATAAACTCGAAGATCTAAGACTTTTTCTATGTAAAGAAATATTGTTCATAAATTTATCTAAATCTGTGTTAGTGACTACATCTCCATTGCTGAGATAATCCATCCACCTCAAAAACAAAATTGACAAAAAAGGAAAGCTTCCTCTTAGAGAAGAATGGATATTTTGAATGGATATTTTGAAATTAAGATATGCCAAATTTTCCCAAAAAATTCAACTTGCAGTGAATAAAGTTGCAGAAATATCAATATGAAAAATACTTGTAGCAGAGGGGATTAGCGATGACATGCTCGCCGCTACTCGGTGCTCGCCCAAGCATCTCGGTGCTCGGGATACTCGGCGAGCTCCGAGTACCGGCGAGATGCTCGGGCAGATGCTCAGCTCCCCCTCCCTGCATGGGGGCGGTATTTACAGAGACAGCCCACATGCAGGGATTGGCTGTCACACACTGTAATGCCACAACCAACATGGCTGTGGCATTACAGTGATTGGCTGGCCGCACAGCATCATCAGTTCTATATGACACCTCACGGCGCTGTGCTCGGCACTGTGATCCACAGTCAGCTAGTGTAGGAAGAGGTGCTGCTGAGCTAGGGACAGACTTTAGTATGTATCTTAAATAGTGTAAGTACTAGGAGACGTAATGTCATCCTTGCCACCATTGCCGTAGTAACCTACCAAGCGGGTTACTATAGCATCGGTGATCTCCAATCACCTGATTACCGGGGCCACTATGCACTAGCTCCTGCATGAGCCGCAGGAGTGAACTCCTTGTTTACCGGTGCCGCTATTCAGCAGCTTATGCAGGAGCCGCTGAATAGCGGCGCTGGGAATCAGCTGATCGGAGATCACCGTTGCTGTAGTAACCCGCTCAGTAGGTTACTATGGCAATGGTGGCAGCAGTGACATCACCGCCTACTAACCCGCCTCAGCCTCTGCTCGATTACACAGCACCTGGAGAGCAGCGTTCTTCCTCCCTGTGCTGTGTGATATAACAGAGCTGCAAGGGTTGAAGAAAACAGAAGACCAGGATCGTGGAGGGGTGAGAGGGAGTAATAAAGATGGAGTCCCTAAGTGTGTGGGTGTATTTATTTATAATAAAGTATTTTTTCTCTGTGTCTTTCTCGGTGTCTTTTTTTAACCCATTATTGGAGATTCTTAAAGGCCGGGTGAAACTTGGTCTGACATTAAGAATCTCAGGCTTAATACCAGCTGGTAAAACAAAGATGGTATTGATCCCTTATTACCCAACGTGCCACCCGGCACCACGGTCGCTGGAAGAGTTGGTTTCAGCGCCAGAAGATGGTGCTTCTATGGAAGCCGCAAAAACACGGCAAAGCCCACGTCATTTTTTTTGGAAATTTTTTTTTTTAAAAAGGGCTTCCCTGGATCTTCCATTGCCAGTGAAGATAACACCAAGAAGTGGGGGTTAACAACCAGTAGCTGGTTGGGTTACCTTTAGCTAGCAAGAAAAAAATGCAGCAGTAGCCCACGCATTTATTTTTTTTACCCCAACCCCTTGTGTTAGGGTTATGTGTTTGAATTTTTTTCTTTTATTAATGATTTAAAAAAAAAAAATATTGACTTTGGCTTTGCCATATTTTTGTATGCCTGCCAGGTACAGCAGGTATGTACGGACTTCCCTCAACCCCCTAGCTGCCTATTTGTACCCAGCTGGGAACCAAAAATATAGGGAAGCCCTTTTTTTTTTAATTTTTTCATGAATTTCATGAAATAATTAAAAAAACCTATGTGAGCTTCGCCCAGTTTTTGTGTCCAGCCAGGTACAACTAGGTAGCTGGGAATTGGAATCCGCAGCGCAGGTTGGCCCAAGCTTTCTGGCCCCCCCTGCTACAAATTGCAGTCCTCAGCTACCCCGAAAATGGCACGTTCATAGAAGCACCATCTTCTTGCGCTGTATCCAACAGGGGCCCTGGTGCCGGGTGGCTCGCTGGGTTATAATGGAGTTAGGGCTAGCTGAGTATTATCAGTTGACCCTAAGCCTGAAATTCATGGTGTCACGCCAATATTAGGCATGGCCATCATGAATTTCCATGGCCACTCCTGTTAGCTTCATGTAGCAGAGCTGGATGCATCGCGGGACCTTGTGATGATTACGCCAGACCTGGAGGGGTATTTGGGGATTTTAATAAAGTGGTGAAAGAGGGTGGTTTTTTTTTGTCTATAATTCCAAATAAAGGATTTTTTCGGGTGTATGTGTTTATTTACTTTCACATACAGGTTAATCATTGGGGGTGTCTCATAGACACCTGCCATAGTTAACCTAGGACTTAGTGGCAGCTATGGGCTGCCATTAACTCCTTATTACCCCGATTGACACCGCACTAGGGCAATTCGGGATGAGCCGGTTAGAGTCCCGGGACTGTCACATTTAATGGATGCGGCAATTCCGGGCGGCTGCTGGCTGATATTTTTAAGTTGGGGGGCTCCCCATAACGTGGGGCTCCTCATCCTGAGAATAACAGCCTTCAGCCATGTGGCTTTATCTTGGCTAGTATAAAAATTTGGGGGGACTGCACGCCGTTTTTTTAATTACTTATTTATTTTACTGCACTACATAGACCCACCCACCAGCAGCTGTGATTGGTTGAAGTGAGACAGCTGTCACTCAGCGTGGGGGTGCGTCTGAATGCAACCAATCATAGGTGCCAGTGGGCGGGGGAAGCAGGGAATACGAGATGGAATAATGAGCGGCCGGCATTTTCAAAAGCAGGAGAAGCCACTGGAGCAGTGTGACAGCCGTGCAGCGCCGTGGGAATGATCGGTCAGTGATCGGTGAGTATGAGAGGGGGGAGAGGGAGAGACCGACAGACAGAGAGAGAGACCAAAAGACCTGCATTCTGTTTGTCAAAAAAGCGATTTATGGAAATGCTATCACCTACTGGACACTGTGCTCAGCCCTTACAAGGACTATTTATTAGTTGGATCTAAGAACACTCTCCCCCACACAATACAGTCTAGCTACACCACCAGCTCCCTATGACTTCGTGTTCACAAAATGGCGGCAGACTTATATAGCCCCTATAACGCTTTGCGGCAAAGCCAATCACAGTAACACCACAACAAAGATGGCTGCGGCGTTACTTTGAGGGCAAGCAACATCTGATGTGTTTGTTGGCTGGAAAACAGGCGCCAGGAAGTCAGAAATGAAAATGAAAGTATCGAAGCGAATACCATATTAGCCGTCGGATAGCGAATACCTCGAATACCCAATTATCCGTCGGATACCGAATAGTGGCGAATACATTCACTCATCCCTAATAATGATCCTAAACACACATCAAAATCCACAATAGACTACCTCAAAAGGCGCAAGCTGAAGGTTTTACAATGGCCCTCACAGTTCCCAGATATCAACAACATTGAAGAACTGTGGCTAGACCTCAAAAGAGAAGTGCATTCAAGATGACCTAGGAATATCACAGAATTTGAAGATCTTTCCAAGGAAGAATGGATGAAAATCCCTCAAACAAAATTTTAAAGACTCTTGGCTGCTACAAAAAGAATTTGAAAGCTGTGATAATTGCAAAACAGGGTGCTACTAGGTGATAACCATGCAGGGAGAAACCTTTTGCATCTCCAATTTTCCTTCTTAGTTACTTTTAAAATGTAAAACAACTTTTACATGCCACTTTAGGGCTGTGTGGCATGTTGACAGGGATTAGACTGCCCGTGAACATTCTAAAAGCTTACTAAACACTAGCATCTCCCATTTTGTCCCAGGCCATGGATGGTGTTGTGGTCATACACAGACAGCTGGAAAGGGACAATCATGATTTTTCAAGTTGATTGGGTTCATTTAACTGAAATAAGTCTTGATATTTTTCTCTCTAGACTGCAGGACTGAATAGAGATGGCACCTTTGCTTCTGAGTGGCAATAGAAGGATTGCATAGTTCTATGCAAGCCTCTTATTGTGTCATTTTTTCCTTTGTAATTTGACAGAGGGATTAATAGTAAATATCCAACTACATTTAGGTTGTTAACATTATGACATTATGAAAAGAATTGTATTTTATTTAAACACTATTTAGATGTTTAATCATAATGATTGCTTAATAAAGATAAAGGAGTGACAAACAATATGAAATTTAAAGGGAATCGGTGTCACCAGGTTTTTGCTCCCCAATCTGAGAGCAGCATAATGTAGAGACAGAGAACCTGATTCCAGCAATTGTCACTTACTGGGCTGTTTGTGGTAATTTTGATAAAATCAATGTTTTCTCTGTTGCAGATCTAGCAGTTATACAGAGCTCATGAATATGCTGGACTACCTGCAGCTTGCCAAGTAGTCCTCTAATGATAATCTACTGCTGATTAGTAAGTGATTTTATCAAAACTACACTAAGCATCCGAGTAAGTGACACACCTCTGGAATCAGGATCTCTGCCCCTACGTTATGCTGCTCTCAGATTAGGTGGCAAAAACCTAGTGACAGATTCCCTTTAACATAAATACTATAGCGGACCATGCCATCATCCCAAAATCTGTGTCTGCACTTCATTTGATGGATTTGGAAGATTTAAAGACCTCCACTAGTCTCAGGTTAAAGAGCAACTTTGGCAATGAGGCATCTCGGGCAGCCAGAGTTCACTAGGTACACTGTTACAACAAAGCACAATACAGTCCCTGACAGAAGTTGCTTATACATGTTATGTAAAAAAAAGCTTATAACCTGACTTTAAATTCATCCATTGGTTTTTTAAATTAATCTTTTGAAAGCTGAAACCCTCCCAAATTTGGTTTAGGTTATGAAAATAAAGTTGCTGCAAAGCTGAAATATTGATCATTTAATGAACACAGAAAGGTCAGATTTTGGCAAGACAAAAGTTTTGTCGCCCACAGAAAGTAATGTGAAATTCAAACAATTAACTTCTAATATAAAGTTATGTTGCATAACATTGGTGAATGAAGTTGTGGTGCTACTAGAGCCATATTGTCATGATTGACTCCTGGCTCAGCTGGAGCTGAGCCTTTTTTTAGTTTCACTTCTGATGCAGGTCACGTTAGGGGTTAATCCTTCCTGCCTCGTTCTGGAGGTCAGGCTGCTTTATTAGGGCACTGTTTCTCTTGGACTTCGCCAGTGATATTTCTGGCTCTGCTGTGTTCTGCTCTTGAGTGACCTGTTGTCTGCCCTGCCCCCTCCTGACCTCCGTGTTCACCTGACCTGTTAACCTCCTCTGTTGTCTGTTTCCATCAGTGTCTCTCCCGCTGTCTCCCTGTTCGTTCCTTATCTGTTTACCTTAATTCTGTCTTGTCTTCCCACTCCCCCCTCGCTTTTAGGCTCTGATTTCCCGGCTACTGACTATTTGCTTCCCTCTGACTACGTTTAGACTTTGCCCGTGTATTTACAAGACCTCATGTTGTGTCACGGCTTTCTGACGATTCTACTGCCATCTGGTGGGCTTGACTAGTATTACCTTTGCTAGGGAATTCCCTGCTCATATGTTTCCTCCACTTTTTCGCCCCCTAGTGGTTTACCAGCTAACTACCTTCTCAGATAGTTTCAGGAATCCTCTCAGTCCCACATTACTGCGCTGTACTGCTATTGTACATCTTAGAGTACAGCGTGACACATATTTAATATTTTGTGTGACTTCCATGAGTTTGAAGGACTGCATCCATGCGGTTCAACAATGATTCATACAATTTATTGATGAAGTCATCCGGAATAGCAAAGAATGCAGTCTTACATGCCTCCCAGAGTTCATCTAGATTCTTTGGTTTTGTCTTCCAAGCTTCCTCTTTCATCCTACCCCAAACATGCTCAATGATGTTCATGTCTGGTTACTGGGCTGGCCAGTCCTTGAGCACCTTGATCTTCTTTGCCAGGTGGAACTTTATTGTAGAGATGTATGTATGAGATGGAGCACCATCCTGCTGCAGAATTTGACCCCTTTTATGATTAGAAATGTAAGAGGTAGCTAATACTTCTTGATATTTTAGGCTATTGATATTGCCTTCCATCTTGCAAATGGTTTGCATACCCCCATACTGAATGTAACCCCAGCCATGATCTTTCCACCACCAAACTTAACTCTTCCACTATTTCCACGCGGTAGCGTGAGGCATCTTTCTTTACGTCCAGGGGTCAATTGAGCCTGACCCTTATAGGACAGACTAAAATGGGGGGACAAATATATGGTGAGATGGGGAATGTCCCATCTTGTGGTATCCCTATTTATGTAGCCTAATATTATTGTTGCGGTATATTATCTATAACTTCATTATACTGCTGAAAAGTAATTTGCATAGTGGGTCTCATTTCTTTGGCACTTTAGGGACAGACTCTATACAGAAATGTTTGTCCTCCCCATGTAATTGATACATAAAAGTCCATGTAATAAAATGGAGAGACTCATGACCATTAAACTAATGTATAATTATACTATGAATAGCCTGTGGTTACACCACCGATGGTTATCCTGTGGTTAATTGGTGACGTTCGCATTGTCTAAAAGGATCCATCCTTATTTGACATGATCATGAGGCACCCAGTTGCAATTTAGAATTGTATCTCGTGATAGGAGCAACATTCACCATGGATTGGCAGATACTGGTTTGCGTGGACTTCATTCTCTGGCACGCACGGTATTTCACTGGGGCATTTGGCCTCTGAGCATGCGTTGTGATGTCTAGGCAGGGACTGAGGATATCATTGCCTGGGTTACGATGATGTGGTTTCTGATTGGACGCCAGGTAGGCCATTCGTTATGCTGGAATGTACGGTGTTTGAGCCTCCTAGTATCCACTGTCCCTCCCTAGGTAACGGTGATACGATCCAATGATTGGCCATGAGGGATGAGCGTCAGGAACATGCGCAGTAGCGTTTGTTCTGACGACCCTCCTCATAGTAACGGCGATACAGACAGCTGATTGGTCGCTAGGACAGCGGCGTCACAAACATGCGCAGTAGCGCTCCTCAGGAGTATTATGTGCTCTAGTGTCTGATGGAAACGGACATGCGCAGTAACGTTCTGGGGACTGGAGCCTGGTTTGTTTCTCCTCCATAGTGGACTTCTAACGTTATGGTCTCGCTTATTTAAACCAATGATTCAATGGCGCCGGCCACTACCACACATGATCCTGGGATCCTTATTTTTCTATCATCTCCCTTGGGCTTCCTGATGATCCGATGATGGGCGGGGAAACGCGTCGAGGCCATACACACAGCATCAAACTAAGGGAAGTACATTTATCCCCATTATATTTTGATTGACATGCTGCGAGCTGATTGTTAAGAGAAACTGTGGAAAAAGAAGCGCAATAGGGTCTTACCCCAATATATACAGGGTGAGGAAAAGAGCAATACTACTCACCAAAAGAGGTTGTGAAAGTCACAACTCCTATAACAGCATGTAACTCCAAGCCACGGCAGCGGTCTCCATAAGGCAGATAACAGAGAGCAGTAGAGATGGGTTTCAAAGCTGCGCCAATGACCAACAGATCATGAAAGCTTAAGATTAATGTTGCTTTATTTCATGCACAGGTCTACGCGTTTCAGGAGGCACAGCTCCCTTCTTCAGGACAAACTGGCAAAGAACATCAAATCTTTTTGATATCTACTGAGACGTTCTCCTGAAACGCGTAGACCTGTGCATGAAATAAAGCAACATTAATCTTAAGCTTTCATGATCTGTTGGTCATTGGCGTGGCTTTGAAACCCATCTCTACTGCTCTCTGTTATCTGCGAGCTGATTGTGGCAGCAGATGTCTTTGATTTTGTTCTGTACCTATGTGACGCCCTGGGCAAGCCAGGGGTCACAGGTCATGACACCACCACACACCCCACATTCCCTGCAGGAACACCAAGGTCAGAACACAAAATCCTTGTTGCCTTCTTCCAGGGGCTGATGTCCACACCAGGGGGTGGGCCAGGCAGTTGGCTCCGCCCACCGAGGAGTTCACAGTCCTGGAGGCGGGAAAACCAGGCAGATGAGTTGGAGCTGAAGTTGAGGTTAGAGTGAAGTGGTAGAGGAGCTAGAGAGGAGTAAAAGTGGAAGAGAAGGTGACAGCAACAGAACCTGAAGTTGGTCCGGGTGTGTGCCCCGGGCTGAGACAGCAAGGTTGGCAGACGGCGGTGACCGTCTGCAGGAGAGGCTGATCGGAGGTTGCCGAAAGGACCGTGGACGGGTGGTGGCCCGGCGGTACCGGAGCGGTATACGAAGAGAAGCCAGCACCATTGGCAGGGGCCTTTCGGATCCCGGCAAGGCTAGGAGTCGCCGTGAATTTGCCAAATCCGTTAGTGAAGGGGACCTCCTGGGTCTCCCAACAGCCAAAGTCCCGATTGACGGCAACCGTCCAACCATATTGGAGAGACACCACCACCGCCAAGGCACCAGTTTCTCAGGGCCAGCGCCTGCGGGCAAAAGAGGGGCTCCTCCGGCTCATATCCAGGCTGGGGAACGGGTTACCGGTGGGAATCCATCGCTACCAACAACCGTATTTAGGTGCAGGAAAGAGACAGTCACCGCTAACTTGCAGGGAACATCAACACCGCAGCCGTCCGAGGGAGCCGTCTAACCAGCCGCTTGTTTACCGTGAACTGTGTCATCATCCTTGGGCTGAGTGAGTACCTATGTGCCGTGCGGCACAGCGCTGCCCCTGCGCCCCTGCACCTCAACAGGCCCCATAACCCGCCTGTCAACCATCCTAACTCTCCATCATCGGGCCCCGGGACCACCAACCCCCCTACCCACGGAGGGGAGGGCCAACATCTAGCTGCTCCATACCATCACTCCCGGGATCCCCATACAGAGCAGCGGTGGTGTCCACACAATCACCACAACCGTGGGTGGCGTCACGCACAATAAATCCCCCAAAACCAATCCCCTTTTCACTCACAGGCAAGGAGCGCCGCTCGAGTCCCCGGGATCCGGCCCATCGCTCGAGCCACCGAGCAGCAGAGGCCGCAGCAGCAGTGGCAGCCGGACCCGAGCAGTGGGAGAGCGCGGCGTCCCCTCCTCCGCCCGCGACAGCTTGGCGTCACGAACAGGATCTTACCGCTCTGCCGTCTGGTGGAGGTGCGCCTTGTTACCGCCGGAGGTGTCCAGCCGCTAAATTTCAGAAGCCGCCATCTTTGGCGCGAAAAGTCCCCGCTCGAGCGTCTTCTCGAGTAGTGGAGGCGCGAAGGCCAAAACCCCGCCCAGATAGAGGAGGAGCCAGAAAATGGCTAAGGGGGACGAAATGGCGACTGGTCGCATGTAGCCGCGGCTATAAAAGCAGGGACGCCAGGACTCTGCAGCGATATTGGGTTCCTGGAAGACCTCGTCACCAAGATGCATAACCCAACTCCCAACGAGGAAGCCCCCGCGCCCGGCACGGCGACGTGGTTGAGGGACCGGACCGTCCCGATGAGTAACCGTCTGCAAGCCCACATGCAACTCCTCCTGGAGGAGTGGGAGACCGACATGGCGGACGTGGTGGCTGCTATGCGGAGACGCGAGGTGGAAGAGGATTTGGAGGAGCGGGTAAGAGACCCACGCCCCTGTATTCCCGAGGGATCGGCCATTGAAGCTGAGGAGCCCGGCCTGCCCCCGCTCACCCTGCCTCTTGCCCCGCTACCCGTGTTAGCTGCTGCCGCTCCGCCACAAGGCCCGCTGCCTGCCCAACCAGTAGCGATACCCTGCCAACCCGCCCTCGCGGACCAACCGGCTGCAGACGCTCAGGTCATCCCCGAACCGCTCCCGGGGGAACTGATAGGACCGCGGCCCCTTAATGGAAATGTGCCAGAAGTCCCGGCGGTGATTGTGCCAGACCCCGAGCCTGGGACCGTAGCATGGATGAAGGCCCGGGTGATTGCGTTCCACCAACGCCAACAGGATCAGCTCTTCCGGATGATGGAGCAGTGGACCAACAAGGTGGAGATGCTGATTGCAACTGCCCCGATGTACGGGAGGGGAACAGATGTAACCGAGTCGACTGGTGACCCACGTCCCTATGTCCTCCCTGGACCGGTCGCTGCGGCTGAGGGGCCCGGCCTAGTCTCGACCTGTGCATCACCCTTGCCGTTCCTTATGGGGCGCCTCAGTGTAAACTCGCCTGACCTGCTGCCCCGTGCTACTGCAGAGGGATCCGATGTGCTGCATGCTGGAGGCCAGGAGGCTGCAGCAGCTAGCGGCAACCCGCCTGACGCAGGACCAATTGTTGATGACTCTGGCCCCGGCGCAGAGCCCACTGCTGAGTTTGAGGGGGCAAGTGAGCGTCCCCGCTATGAAGGAGACCCAGTGGTTTTCTACACCCCGCGCACCGGTGGGAATGGGTACCGGGCACCCCTGTCACAGCAGGTATGTCAGTGCATGTTTGATATGCTGGTGGCAGAGGATGGATCCGCCTCAGCTGAAGAATCAGAATAAGGCAGCGGAGCACCGTTGCACAGTCCCCGTTGGGACCACCTGTGTGTTGAAAGTTTTAAGTTTGCAAGTTGAAAATGAAAGTAAATGATTACTGAACAGTAACCTGATTGTCAGCATCGTGATTGAACCGGCCGTTGCCGGCACCGTTGTCCCCGTGGGGACCATCCACATTGTATGCATAGGGAACTCTCTATGAACAGGCCCGAGAACTTGCAGGGCAACAACAAACGTTAGTGGCATGTAAATAAAATAATGTTTGTTGCAGCTACCGTTACCGCCTCCGGAGAGGCAGGTTGGAGGGAGGGCCCGCAGTGGAGCAGGCTGGGGCCCAGCCACCACCGGAACCGGTGGCTACCCTCTGGAGGGGAAGGACAGATCCCGCTCGGGTAATTTGGTGCAGGACTGGGGTCAAGGGGTGCTGCCTGTTTCTTAGAGGCAGCATCAGGGCCAGGTTACTTGGGTGGGAGAGAGCGGCAGCAGCAACCGTTGAAATGTTACCGTAACGTTTAAGCAAAGTGCCTCCCGCTGTGGGATGATGTTACTATACTTGTATGTCTTGTTTTTCTCATCTTTTTCAGAAAAATAAAACCGGTGTTGGACAGGCAGCCCGAGGACGGTCTGCGTTATGGTCTCGCTTATTTAAACCAATGATTCAATGGCGCCGGCCACTACCACACATGATGCTGGGATCCTTATTCTTCTATCATCTCCCTTGGGCTTCCTGATGATCCGATGATGGACGGGGAAATGCGTCGAGGCCATACACACAGCATCAAACTAAGGGAAGTACATTTATCCCCATTATATTTTGATTGACATGCTGCGAGCTGATTGTTAAGAGAAACTGTGGAAAAAGAAGCGCAATAGGGTCTTACCCCAATATATACAGGGTGAGGAAAAGAGCAATACTACTCACCAAAAGAGGTTGTGAAAGTCACAACTCCTATAACAGCATGTAACTCCAAGCCACGGCAGCGGTCTCCATAAGGCAGATAACAGAGAGCAGTAGAGATGGGTTTCAAAGCTGCGCCAATGACCAACAGATCATGAAAGCTTAAGATTAATGTTGCTTTATTTCATGCACAAGTCTACGCGTTTCAGGAGGCACAGCTCCCTTCTTCAGGACAAACTGGCAAAGAACATCAAATCTTTTTGATGTCTACTGAGACGTTCTCCTGAAACGCGTAGACCTGTGCATGAAATAAAGCAACATTAATCTTAAGCTTTCATGATCTGTTGGTCATTGGCGTGGCTTTGAAACCCATCTCTACTGCTCTCTGTTATCTGCGAGCTGATTGTGGCTGTACTGTACTGTGGTGTTCTGTACCTATGTGACGCCCTGGGCAAGCCAGGGGTCACAGGTCATGACACCACCACACACCCCACATTCCCTGCAGGAACACCAAGGTCAGAACACAAAATCCTTGTTTCCTTCCTCCAGGGGCTGATGTCCACACCAGGGGGTGGGCCAGGCGGTTGGCTCTGCCCACCGAGGAGTTCACAGTCCTGGAGGTGGGAAAACCAGGCAGATGAGTTGGAGCTGAAGTTGAGGTTAGAGTGAAGTGGTAGAGGAGCTAGAGAGGAGTAAAAGTGGAAGAGAAGGTGACAGCAACAGAACCTGAAGTTGGTCCGGGTGTGTGCCCCGGGCTGAGACAGCAAGGTTGGCAGACGGCGGTGACCATCTGCAGGAGAGGCTGATCGGAGGTTGCCGAAAGGACCGTGGACGGGTGGTGGCCCGGCGGTACCGGAGCAGTATACGAAGAGAAGCCAGCACCATTGGCAGGGGCCCTTCCGGATCCCGGCAAGGCTAGGAGTCGCCGTGAATTTGCCAAATCCGTTAGTGAAGGGGACCTCCTGGGTAGAGATGAGCGAACCGGTCCCGGTTCGGCTCGAGGTCGGTTCGCCGAACGGAGGTCCCGTTCGAGTTCGGCTCGTCGAACGTTCGACGAACCGAACTCGAACTGCATAGGAAACAATGGCAGGCAATCACAAACACATAAAAACACCTAGAAAACACCCTCAAAGGTGTCCAAAAGGTGACAAACAACTCACAACACAACACAAACACATGGGAAAGTGACAAGGACATATACTCATGCGAAAACAAAAGAGCTGGACAAGGAAAAAGAGGAGGTCACACAGATATAGGCATGGCACGCCCTTCTAAAATAATGTAAAACACCGCAAGGTGACTCCAAGCGTAGTCTCCCTTTTTTCAAAAAATTGTGCCCCACACACACCCACCCCTTCAGTGGCAGCACTTGTGCCCTGGTTGTACACTTCACAGCTAGATTTGCATCAAGCACATTCAAAAATACGCTATTCTTAACCGTCCCCAGGATGACACCGGGGTAGGTAGCAAAGTCTTTGCTGAACCATGACTTGTTCATCTTGGCTTCTTTTAAAAACAATGTAAGCAAGGGTTACTGCAAGCGGAGTCTCCTTTTTTTCCAAAAATTGTGCCCCACACACACCCACCCCTTCAGTGGCAGCACTTTTGCCCTAGTTGTACACTTCACAGCTAGATTTGCATCAAGCACATTCAAAAATACGCTATTCTTAACCGTCCCCAGGATGACACCGGGGTAGGTAGCAAAGTCTTTGCTGAACCATGACTTGTTCATCTTGGCTTCTTTTAAAAACAATGTAAGCAAGGGTTACTCCAAGCGAAGTCTCCCTTTTTTCCAAAAATTGTGCCCCACACACACCCACCCATTCAGTGGCAGCACTTGTGCCTTAGTTGTACACTTCACAGCTAGATTTGCATCAAGCACATTCAAAAATACGCTATTCTTAACCGTCCCCAGGATGACACCGGGGTAGGTAGCAAAGTCTTTGCTGAACCATGACTTGTTCATCTTGGCTTCTTTTAAAAACAATGTAAGCAAGGGTTACTCCAAGCGGAGTCTCCCTTTTTTCCAAAAATTGTGCCCCACACACACCCACCCCTTCAGTGGCAGCACTTGTGCCCTAGTTGTACACTTCAAAGCTAGATTTGCATCAAGCACATTCAAAAATACGCTATTCTTAACCGTCCCCAGGATGACACCGGGGTAGGTAGCAAAGTCTTTGCTGAACCATGACTTGTTCATCTTGGCTTCTTTTAAAAACAATGTAAGCAAGGGTTACTCCAAGCGAAGTCTCCCTTTTTTCCAAAAATTGTGCCCCACACACACCCACCCATTCAGTGGCAGCACTTGTGCCCTAGTTGTAGACTTCACAGCTAGATTTGCATCAAGCACATTCCAAAATACGCCGTTCTTATCCGTCCCCAGGATGACACCGGGGTAGGTAGCAAAGTCTTTCCTGATCCCAGCTCTGTTCATCTTGGCTTCTTTTAAAAACACATCAAGCAAGGGTTACTCCAAGCGGAGCCTCCCTTTTTTCCAAAAATTGTGCCCCACACACACCCACCCATTCAGTGGCAGCACTTGTGCCCTAGTTGTACACTTAACAGCTAGATTTGCATCAAGCACATTCCAAAATACGCCGTTCTTATCCGTCCCCAGGATGATACCGGGGTAGGTAGCAAAGTCTTTCCTGATCCCAGCTCTGTTCATCTTGGCTTCTTTTAAAAACACATCAAGCAAGGGTTACTCCAAGCGGAGCCTCCCTTTTTTCCAAAAATTGTGTCCCACACACCCACCCATTCAGTGGCAGCACTTGTGCCCTAGTTGTACACTTCACAGCTAGATTTGCATCAAGCACATTCCAAAATACGCCGTTCTTATCCGTCCCCAGGATGACACCGGGGTAGGTAGCAAAGTCTTTCCTGATCTCAGCTCTGTTCATCTTGGCTTCTTTTAAAAACAGTGTAAGCAAGGGTTACTCCAAGCGGAGTCTCCCTTTTTTCCAAAAATTGTGCCCCACACACACCCACCCCTTCAGTGGCAGCACTTGTGCCCTAGTTGTACACTTCAAAGCTAGATTTGCATCAAGCACATTCAAAAATACGCTATTCTTAACCGTCCCCAGGATGACACCGGGGTAGGTAGCAAAGTCTTTGCTGAACCATGACTTGTTCATCTTGGCTTCTTTTAAAAACAATGTAAGCAAGGGTTACTCCAAGCGAAGTCTCCCTTTTTTCCAAAAATTGTGCCCCACACACACCCACCCATTCAGTGGCAGCACTTGTGCCCTAGTTGTAGACTTCACAGCTAGATTTGCATCAAGCACATTCCAAAATACGCCGTTCTTATCCGTCCCCAGGATGACACCGGGGTAGGTAGCAAAGTCTTTCCTGATCCCAGCTCTGTTCATCTTGGCTTCTTTTAAAAACACATCAAGCAAGGGTTACTCCAAGCGGAGCCTCCCTTTTTTCCAAAAATTGTGCCCCACACACACCCACCCATTCAGTGGCAGCACTTGTGCCCTAGTTGTACACTTCACAGCTAGATTTGCATCAAGCACATTCCAAAATACGCCGTTCTTATCCGTCCCCAGGATGATACCGGGGTAGGTAGCAAAGTCTTTCCTGATCCCAGCTCTGTTCATCTTGGCTTCTTTTAAAAACACATCAAGCAAGGGTTACTCCAAGCGGAGCCTCCCTTTTTTCCAAAAATTGTGTCCCACACACCCACCCATTCAGTGGCAGCACTTGTGCCCTAGTTGTACACTTCACAGCTAGATTTGCATCAAGCACATTCCAAAATACGCCGTTCTTATCCGTCCCCAGGATGACACCGGGGTAGGTAGCAAAGTCTTTCCTGATCCCAGCTCTGTTCATCTTGGCTTCTTTTAAAAACACATCAAGCAAGGGTTACTCCAAGCGGAGCCTCCCTTTTTTCCAAAAATTGTGCCCCACACACACCCACCCATTCAGTGGCAGCACTTGTGCCCTAGTTGTACACTTCACAGCTAGATTTGCATCAAGCACATTCCAAAATACGCCGTTCTTATCCGTCCCCAGGATGATACCGGGGTAGGTAGCAAAGTCTTTCCTGATCCCAGCTCTGTTCATCTTGGCTTCTTTTAAAAACACATCAAGCAAGGGTTACTCCAAGCGGAGCCTCCCTTTTTTCCAAAAATTGTGTCCCACACACCCACCCATTCAGTGGCAGCACTTGTGCCCTAGTTGTACACTTCACAGCTAGATTTGCATCAAGCACATTCCAAAATACGCCGTTCTTATCCGTCCCCAGGATGACACCGGGGTAGGTAGCAAAGTCTTTCCTGATCTCAGCTCTGTTCATCTTGGCTTCTTTTAAAAACAGTGTAAGCAAGGGTTACTCCAAGCGGAGTCTCCCTTTTTTCCAAAAATTGTGCCCCACACACACCCACCCATTCAGTGGCAGCACTTGTGCCCTAGTTGTACACTTCACAGCTAGATTTGCATCAAGCACATTCCAAAATACGCCGTTCTTATCCGTCCCCAGGATGACACCGGGGTAGGTAGCAAAGTCTTTCCTGATCCCAGCTCTGTTCATCTTGGCTTCTTTTAAAAACACATCAAGCAAGGGTTACTCCAAGCGGAGCCTCCCTTTTTTCCAAAAATTGTGCCCCACACACACCCACCCCTTCAGTGGCAGCACTTGTGCCCTAGTTGTACACTTCAAAGCTAGATTTGCATCAAGCACATTCAAAAATACGCTATTCTTAACCGTCCCCAGGATGACACCGGGGTAGGTAGCAAAGTCTTTGCTGAACCATGACTTGTTCATCTTGGCTTCTTTTAAAAACAATGTAAGCAAGGGTTACTCCAAGCGAAGTCTCCCTTTTTTCCAAAAATTGTGCCCCACACACACCCACCCATTCAGTGGCAGCACTTGTGCCCTAGTTGTAGACTTCACAGCTAGATTTGCATCAAGCACATTCCAAAATACGCCGTTCTTATCCGTCCCCAGGATGACACCGGGGTAGGTAGCAAAGTCTTTCCTGATCCCAGCTCTGTTCATCTTGGCTTCTTTTAAAAACACATCAAGCAAGGGTTACTCCAAGCGGAGCCTCCCTTGTTTCCAAAAATTGTGCCCCACACACACCCACCCATTCAGTGGCAGCACTTGTGCCCTAGTTGTACACTTCACAGCTAGATTTGCATCAAGCACATTCCAAAATACGCCGTTCTTATCCGTCCCCAGGATGATACCGGGGTAGGTAGCAAAGTCTTTCCTGATCCCAGCTCTGTTCATCTTGGCTTCTTTTAAAAACACATCAAGCAAGGGTTACTCCAAGCGGAGCCTCCCTTTTTTCCAAAAATTGTGTCCCACACACCCACCCATTCAGTGGCAGCACTTGTGCCCTAGTTGTACACTTCACAGCTAGATTTGCATCAAGCACATTCCAAAATACGCCGTTCTTATCCGTCCCCAGGATGACACCGGGGTAGGTAGCAAAGTCTTTCCTGATCTCAGCTCTGTTCATCTTGGCTTCTTTTAAAAACAGTGTAAGCAAGGGTTACTCCAAGCGGAGTCTCCCTTTTTTCAAAAATTGTGCCCCACACACCCACCCATTCAGTGGCAGCACTTGTGCCCTAGTTGTACACTTCACAGCTAGATTTGCATCAAGCACATTCCAAAATACGCTATTCTTAACCGTCCCCAGGATGACACCGGGGTAGGTAGCAAAGTCTTTCCTGATCCCAGCTCTGTTCATCTTGGCTTCTTTTAAAAACACATCAAGCAAGGGTTACTCCAAGCGGAGCCTCCCTTTTTTCCAAAAATTGTGCCCCACACACCCACCCATTCAGTGGCAGCACTTGTGCCCTAGTTGTACACTTCACAGCTAGATTTGCATCAAGCACATTCCAAAATACGCCGTTCTTATCCGTCCCCAGGATGACACCGGGGTAGGTAGCAAAGTCTTTCCTGATCTCAGCTCTGTTCATCTTGGCTTCTTTTAAAAACAGTGTAAGCAAGGGTTACTCCAAGCGGAGTCTCCCTTTTTTCCAAAAATTGTGCCCCACACACACCCACCCATTCAGTGCCAGCACTTGTGCCCTAGTTGTACACTTCACAGCTAGATTTGCATCAAGCACATTCCAAAATACGCCGTTCTTATCCGTCCCCAGGATGACACCGGGGTAGGTAGCAAAGTCTTTCCTGATCCCAGCTCTTTTCATCTTGGCTTCTTTTAAAAACACATCAAGCAAGGGTTACTCCAAGCGGAGCCTCCCTTTTTTCCAAAAATTGTGCCCCACACACACCCACCCATTCAGTGGCAGCACTTGTGCCCTAGTTGTACACTTCACAGCTAGATTTGCATCAAGCACATTCCAAAATACGCCATTCTTATCCGTCCCCAGGATGACACCGGGGTAGGTAGCAAAGTCTTTCCTGATCCCAGCTCTGTTCATCTTGGCTTCTTTTAAAAACACATCAAGCAAGGGTTACTCCAAGCGGAGCCTCCCTTTTTTCCAAAAATTGTGCCCCACACACCCACCCATTCAGTGGCAGCACTTGTGCCCTAGTTGTACACTTCACAGCTAGATTTGCATCAAGCACATTCCAAAATACGCCGTTCTTATCCGTCCCCAGGATGACACCGGGGTAGGTAGCAAAGTCTTTCCTGATCTCAGCTCTGTTCATCTTGGCTTCTTTTAAAAACAGTGTAAGCAAGGGTTACTCCAAGCGGAGTCTCCCTTTTTTCCAAAAATTGTGCCCCACACACCCACCCATTCAGTGGCAGCACTTGTGCCCTAGTTGTACACTTCACAGCTAGATTTGCATCAAGCACATTCCAAAATACGCCGTTCTTATCCGTCCCCAGGATGACACCGGGGTAGGTAGCAAAGTCTTTCCTGATCCCAGCTCTGTTCATCTTGGCTTCTTTTAAAAACACATCAAGCAAGGGTTACTCCAAGCGGAGCCTCCCTTTTTTCCAAAAATTGTGCCCCACACACACCCACCCATTCAGTGGCAGCACTTGTGCCCTAGTTGTACACTTCACAGCTAGATTTGCATCAAGCACATTCCAAAATACGCCGTTCTTATCCGTCCCCAGGATGACACCGGGGTAGGTAGCAAAGTCTTTCCTGATCCCAGCTCTGTTCATCTTGGCTTCTTTTAAAAACACATCAAGCAAGGGTTACTCCAAGCGGAGCCTCCCTTTTTTCCAAAAATTGTGCCCCACACACCCACCCATTCAGTGGCAGCACTTGTGCCCTAGTTGTACACTTCACAGCTAGATTTGCATCAAGCACATTCCAAAATACGCCGTTCTTATCCGTCCCCAGGATGACACCGGGGTAGGTAGCAAAGTCTTTCCTGATCCCAGCTCTGTTCATCTTGGCTTCTTTTAAAAACACATCAAGCAAGGTTTACTCCAAGCGGAGCCTCCCTTTTTTCCAAAAATTGTGCCCCACACACACCCACCCATTCAGTGGCAGCACTTGTGCCCTAGTTGTACACTTCACAGCTAGATTTGCATCAAGCACATTCCAAAATACGCCGTTCTTATCCGTCCCCAGGATGACACCGGGATAGGTAGCAAAGTCTTTCCTGATCCCAGCTCTGTTCATCTTGGCTTCTTTTAAAAACACATCAAGCAAGGGTTACTCCAAGCGGAGCCTCCCTTTTTTCCAAAAATTGTGTCCCACACACCCACCCCTTCAGTGGCAGCACTTGTGCCCTAGTTGTACACTTCACAGCTAGATTTGCATCAAGCACATTCAAAAATACGCTATTCTTAACCGTCCCCAGGATGACACCGGGGTAGGTAGCAAAGTCTTTGCTGAACCATGACTTGTTCATCTTGGCTTCTTTTAAAAACAATGAAAGCAAGGGTTACTCCAAGCGAAGTCTCCCTTTTTTTCCAAAAATTGTGCCCCACACACCCACCCATTCAGTGGCAGCACTTGTGCCCTAGTTGTACACTTCACAGCTAGATTTGCATCAAGCACATTCCAAAATACGCCGCTCTTATCCGTCCCCAGGATGACACCGGGGTAGGTAGCAAAGTCTTTCCTGATCTCAGCTCTGTTCATCTTGGCTTCTTTTAAAAACAGTGTAAGCAAGGGTTACTCCAAGCGGAGTCTCCCTTTTTTCCAAAAATTGTGCCCCACACACACCCACCCATTCAGTGGCAGCACTTGTGCCCTAATTGTACACTTCATAGCTAGATTTGCATCAAGCACATTCCAAAATACGCCGTTCTTATCCGTCCCCAGGATGACACCGGGGTAGGTAGCAAAGTCTTTCCTGATCTCAGCTCTGTTCATCTTGGCTTCTTTTAAAAACAGTGTAAGCAAGGGTTACTCCAAGCGGAGTCTCCCTTTTTTCCACAAATTGTGCCCCACACACACCCACCCATTCAGTGGCAGCACTTGTGCCCTAGTTGTACACTTCACAGCTAGATTTGCATCAAGCACATTCAAAAATACGCTATTCTTATCCGTCCCCAGGATGACACCGGGGTAGGTAGCAAAGTCTTTGCTGAACCATGACTTGTTCATCTTGGCTTCTTTTAAAAACAATGTAAGCAAGGGTTACTCCAAGCGGAGTCTCCCTTTTTTCCAAAAATTGTGCCCCACACACACCCACCCCTTCAGTGGCAGCACTTGTGCCCCAGTTGTACACTTCACAGCTAGATTTGCATCAAGCACATTCCAAATCCACAAGCATTTACTCTCCCCAGGATGACACAGGGGTAGTAAATTCCTTCTGGATCCATGACTTGTTCATTTTGATGAACGTCAGTCTGTCCACATTGTCACTGGACAGACGCGTGCGCTTATCTGTCAGCACACACCCAGCAGCACTGAAGACACGTTCAGAGACAACGCTGGCAGCTGGACACGACAAAATCTCCAAGGCGTAACTGGAAAGCTCTGGTCATTTTTCTAGATTTGAAGCCCAAAATGAGCAAGGCTCCATTTGCAAAGTCATGGCATCGATGTTCATTTGTAGATACTCCTGTATCATCCTCTCCAGCCGTTGACTATGTGTCAGACTTGTTGTCTCTGGTGGCCTTGCAAAGGAGGGTCTAAAAAAATTATGAAAAGATTCCATAAAATTGCTGTTACCAGCACCAGATACGGTCCTACTGGTACGTGTAGACTGTTGAAGATGACGAGACCGTCCCATGTTTGTCAAGTTACAACTGGGAGATTCACTCCCTGCACCTGCACGGTTGTTTGGTGGAAAAGCGGATCTAAGATCGAGTAACAGCTTCTGCTGATACTCCTGCATACGTGCGTCCCTTTCTATGGCTGGAATTATGTCACAAAATTTGGACTTGTACCGGGGATCTAATAGTGTGGCAAGCCAGTAGTCATCATCACTTCTAATTTTGACAATACGAGGGTCATGTTGGAGGTAGTGCAACAAGAAGGCACTCATGTGTCTTGCGCAGCCATGCGGACCAAGTCCACGCTGTGTTTGTGGCATAGAGGTGCTAACCGTTCTTTCTTCCTCTGACATCTCCCCCCAACCTCTTTCAACTGAAATTTGACCAAGGTCTCCCTCATCTGCTGAGTCTTCCATGTCCATGGACAGTTCGTCCTCCATTTCTTCATGTCCTCCTGCACCTTCCTCAACATCTTGCCTGCTACCATGCGCCCTTGTTGATCCCTGTCCCCCATGGTCCCATGCCTGGCGCCTTGGTGATGATGAACGTCTGGACCTTGGTGATGTTGTTGTGTCTTGCGCATATGAATCCTCCTGTAGTTCATCCCCTTCCTGTTGTCCCACCCCCTGACTCCGAATAGTGTTTAACGTGTGCTCCAGCATGTAAATGACTGGAATCATCATGCTGATAATGGCATTGTCAGCGCTAAACATATTCGTCGCCATGTCGAAACTGTGCAGAAGGGTGCATAGGTCCTTGATCTGAGACCACTCCATCAGGGTGATCTGCCCCACCTCTGCATCTCGTTGGCCCAGGCTATGCGTCATGACGTATTGCACCAGGGCACGGCGGTGCTGCCACAGTCGCTGTAACATGTGGAGAGTTGAATTCCAGCGTGTCGCCACATCGCATTTCAGGCGATGAACCGGCAGGCCGAAAGACTTCTGGAGCGATGCAAGTCGCTCAGCTGCGGCGCTTGAATGGCGGAAGTGAGCAGACAGTTTTCGTGCCCTGTTCAGAAGGCCATCTAGGCCGGGATAGTGTGTTAAAAATTGCTGCACGACAAGGTTCAACACGTGAGCCATACAAGGTACGTGTGTCACCTTGCCCAGGCGAAGGGCCGCACCCAGGTTTGCAGCATTGTCGCACACGGCCTTACCAGGCTGCAGGTTTAGTGGAGACAACCATTTATTAAACTCGGACCGCAGAGCTGACCACAACTCCTCAGCTGTGTGACTCTTATTCCCAAGACATGTCAAGCTAAAGACCGCCTGATGCCGTTGTGCTCTGCTGCCAGCATAGTAATGAGGGGTGCGTGATTCCTTCTGCGCAGTGAGAACGCTGGTGGCCTGACCAGGCAGGCTTGGGGCGGAGGTGGAGGACCCAGATGAGGTGGAGGATGCAAAAGCAGTGGCGGAACATGGACAGACAGAGGATTGACACACAAGTCGTGGGGACGGCAAGACTTGTGCAGCAGACCCTTCACCATCTATCACCATAGTTACCCAGTGCCCAGTGAGTGACATGTAACGTCCCTGTCCATGCTTACTGGTCCAAGTATCGGTGGTGAAATACACCCGTTCACACACAGAGTTTCTCAAGGAAGCGGTGATGTTGTGTGCGACATGCTGGTGTAGCGCGGGCACACCTTTCTTAGAGAAGTAGTGGCGACTAGGCATCTGGTACTGGGGCACAGCGACAGACATAAGGTCTCTAAAATCCTGTGTGTCCACTAGGCGGAAAGGCAGCATTTCGGTAGCCAACAGCTTACAGAGGGATAGAGTCAACCTCTTAGCTTTGTCATGGGTCGCAGGAAATGGCCTTTTATTTGTCCACATCAGGGACAGAGATCTGGCTGCTGTGTGTAGACGGTGTTGAGTAGGGTGTCCCTGGAAAAATGCAGGTTTGTGAGGAAAGTGCAGGCGGAGACATGATGTTGCCTTCATCCAAAGTTGGTGCTATCGATGTCTGAGAGAGCTGTACACACTCACTTGTTTCCCCTTCCAAAACAACTGACGACCTACCAAGCAAACTGCCTGTTGCGGTTACAGTGGTGGAAGTTGTGGGTGGATAAACAGGTGTGACAGCTGTCCCCACAGTCCTAGAAGATGACGAGCGCGCGGATGCACTGGAAGGGGCAGGCGGTGGATGGTTCGCTCCGCTAGGCCGCATTGCAGCACGGTGAGCTTCCCACCGGGCCATATGATATTTATTCATGTGACGATTCATGGAAGAAGTTGTCAAACTGCTGAGGTTTTGACCTCTACTAAGAGAACCATGACAAATTTTACAGATCACATAATTTGGGCGATCTTTTTCTATGTCAAAAAAGGACCAGGCTAGGCAAGGCTTAGAGGCCATGCGACCTGTTGATCCACCCCGAATAATGCTCAGAGGCAGAGTGGTGGCTGAGGATGCAGTTGTAGACGTGCTACCAGTACTCCGACTCTGTCCAGGAAGGCGCAAGGTAACTTCGTCATCAGTTGCATCCTCCTCCACCACCTCTGTTGACCTCCTCGAGTGCCTGACTGTGGGTTGACAGTAGGTGGGATCTAGAACTTCATCATCAATTGTTGTGTTTGCACTCCCCTCCCCCTCAGACCGAGCCTCTTCTTGCCCTGACCGAATATTTAAGTTGTCATCCCAATCGGGTATCTGAGTCTCATCTTCATCAGTATGTTCCTCATAGTCTATAACCACAGGTGTTACAGTTTGTGACAAAGGGTCAACATTATGCTCCGAAACTTGGTCCTCACGGCCTGAATCAGAGTCACAAAGGTTCTGGGCATCACTGCAGACCATTTCCTCTTCTGTACTCACTGTAGCTTGGGAGCAGACCTCTGATTCCCATGCTATAGTGTGACTGAACAGCTCTGCAGACTCAGCCATCTCAGTTCCACCATACTGTGCAGGGCTGATGGAGACTTCAGAGCTGGGAGAAATCAAGTTTGATTGGGATGACAACTCAGAGGACTGGTGTTTTTTGGATGTGGTACTTGAAGTGGCTGAGAGGGCACTTGTTGGACCACTTGAGATCCATTCAAGCATTTTCCTTTTTTGGCCATCATCTACCTTTGTTCCTGTTGTTCATGTCCGTAAAAAAGGGAGCACCTCGGATTGTCCACGGTAAGTAGTAGACATCTTACTTTTGCTGGTAGATGGTCTATCCTCAGCAGATGATAATGGAGCTTTGCCACCTTCCCCACGGACAAAACCTTTTTTGCCTTTTCCACCATGCCTCTTCCCCTTTCCACCAGAATCCGTCATTTTGCCACTCATGTTGATTGCGACAAGATTGTGGACTGAAAATGTGGTAGTAAACATTGAGAGGTGGTGTAGATTGCAGTGGTGGTCTAGCTTTATTAACAGCAGAATATTAAAGAATAAATATCCCTGACAATGCAACTACGGCCCTTAAACTGGCAGCAAAAATTGCTAGTATAATGGCTTAGTTATCATGAGTTGGAGTGTGCAATGCAGGCAGAGGTGCTGCAAATGTCTTTGCACTAGTGGGACTATAGCAAAGTCCAATAGCCACGTTTAGGATGCCACTAGGTACACTGAGTGTTTGCTAGTATAATGGCTTAGTTATCATGAGTTGGAGTGTGCAATGCAGGCAGAGGTGCTGCAAATGTTTTTTCACTAGTGGGACTATAGCAAAGTCCAATAGCCACGTTTAGGATGCCACTAGGTACACTGAGTGTTTGCTAGTATAATGGCTTAGTAATCATGAGTTGGAGTGTGCAATGCAGGCAGAGGTGCTGCAAATGTCTTTGCACTAGTGGGACTATAGCAAAGTCCAATAGCCACATTTAGGATGCCACTAGGTACACTGAGTGTTTGCTAGTATAATGGCTTAGTTATCATGAGTTGGAGTGTGCAATGCAGGCAGAGGTGCTGCAAATGTCTTTGCACTAGTGGGACTATAGCAAAGTCCAATAGCCACGTTTAGGATGCCACTAGGTACACTGAGTGTTTGCTAGTATAATGGCTTAGTTATCATGAGTTGGAGTGTGCAATGCAGGCAGAGGTGCTGCAAATGTCTTTGCACTAGTGGGACTATAGCAAAGTCCAATAGCCACGTTTAGGATGCCACTAGGTACACTGAGTGTTTGCTAGTATAATGGCTTAGTTAACATGAGTTGGAGTGTGCAATGCAGGCAGAGGTGCTGCAAATGTCTTTGCACTAGTGGGACTATAGCAAAGTCCAATAGCCACGTTTAGGATGCCACTAGGTACACTGAGTGTTTGCTAGTATAATGGCTTAGTTATAATGAGTTGGAGTGTGCAATGCAGGCAGAGGTGCTGCAAATGTCTTTGCACTAGTGGGACTATAGCAAAGTCCAATAGCCACGTTTAGGATGCCACTAGGTACACTGAGTGTTTGCTAGTATAATGGCTTAGTTATCATGAGTTGGAGTGTGCAATGCAGGCAGAGGTGCTGCAAATGTCTTTGCACTAGTGGGACTATAGCAAAGTCCAATAGCCACGTTTAGGATGCCACTAGGTACACTGAGTGTTTGCTAGTATAATGGCTTAGTTATCATGAGTTGGAGTGTGCAATGCAGGCAGAGGTGCTGCAAATGTCTTTGCACTAGTGGGACTATAGCAAAGTCCAATAGCCACGTTTAGGATGCCACTAGGTACACTGAGTGTTTGCTAGTATAATGGCTTAGTTATCATGAGTTGGAGTGTGCAATGCAGGCAGAGGTGCTGCAAATGTCTTTGCACTAGTGGGACTATAGCAAAGATCAATAGCCACGTTTAGGATGCCACTAGGTACACTGAGTGTTTGCTAGTATAATGGCTTAGTTATCATGAGTTGGAGTGTGCAATGCAGGCAGAGGTGCTGCAAATGTTTTTTCACTAGTGGGACTATAGCAAAGTCCAATAGCCACGTTTAGGATGCCACTAGGTACACTGAGTGTTTGCTAGTATAATGGCTTAGTAATCATGAGTTGGAGTGTGCAATGCAGGCAGAGGTGCTGCAAATGTCTTTGCACTAGTGGGACTATAGCAAAGTCCAATAGCCACGTTTAGGATGCCACTAGGTACACTGAGTGTTTGCTAGTATAATGGCTTAGTTATAATGAGTTGGAGTGTGCAATGCAGGCAGAGGTGCTGCAAATGTCTTTGCACTAGTGGGACTATAGCAAAGTCCGATAGCCACGTTTAGGATGCCACTAGGTACACTGAGTGTTTGCTAGTATAATGGCTTAGTTATCATGAGTTGGAGTGTGCAATGCAGGCAGAGGTGCTGCAAATGTATTTGCACTAGTGGGACTATAGCAAAGTCCAATAGCCACGTTTAGGATGCCACTAGGTACACTGAGTGTTTGCTAGTATAATGGCTTAGTTATCATGAGTTGGAGTGTGCAATGCAGGCAGAGGTGCTGCAAATGTCTTTGCACTAGTGGGACTATAGCAAAGTCCAATAGCCACGTTTAGGATGCCACTAGGTACACTGAGTGTTTGCTAGTATAATGGCTTAGTTATCATGAGTTGGAGTGTGCAATGCAGGCAGAGGTGCTGCAAATGTCTTTGCACTAGTGGGACTATAGCAAAGTCCAATAGCCACGTTTAGGATGCCACTAGGTACACTGAGTGTTTGCTAGTATAATGGCTTCGTTATCATGAGTTGGAGTGTGCAATGCAGGCAGAGGTGCTGCAAATGTCTTTGCACTAGTGGGACTATAGCAAAGTCCAATAGCCACGTTTAGGATGCCACTAGGTACACTGAGTGTTTGCTAGTATAATGGCTTAGTTATAATGAGTTGGAGTGTGCAATGCAGGCAGAGGTGCTGCAAATGTCTTTGCACTAGTGGGACTATAGCAAAGTCCAATAGCCACGTTTAGGATGCCACTAGGTACACTGAGTGTTTGCTAGTATAATGGCTTAGTTATAATGAGTTGGAGTGTGCAATGCAGGCAGAGGTGCTGCAAATGTCTTTGCACTAGTGGGACTATAGCAAAGTCCAATAGCCACGTTTAGGATGCCACTAGGTACACTGAGTGTTTGCTAGTATAATGGCTTAGTTATAATGAGTTGGAGTGTGCAATGCAGGCAGAGGTGCTGCAAATGTCTTGGCACTAGTGGGACTATAGCAAAGTCCAATAGCCACGTTTAGGATGCCACTAGGTACACTGAGTGTTTGATAGTATAATGGCTTAGTTATAATGAGATGGAGTGTGCAATGCAGGCAGAGGTGCTGCAAATGTCTTTGCACTAGTGGGACTATAGCAAAGTCCAATAGCCACATTTAGGATGCCACTAGGTACACTGAGTGTTTGCTAGTATAATGGCTTAGTTATCATGAGTTGGAGTGTGCAATGCAGGCAGAGGTGCTGCAAATGTCTTTGCACTAGTGGGACTATAGCAAAGTCCAATAGCCACGTTTAGGATGCCACTAGGTACACTGAGTGTTTGCTAGTATAATGGCTTAGTTATCATGAGTTGGAGTGTGCAATGCAGGCAGAGGTGCTGCAAATGTCTTTGCACTAGTGGGACTATAGCAAATTCCAATAGCCACGTTTAGGATGCCACTAGGTACACTGAGTGTTTGCTAGTATAATGGCTTTGTTATCATGAGTTGGAGTGTGCAATGCAGGCAGAGGTGCTGCAAATGTCTTTGCACTAGTGGGACTATAGCAAAGTCCAATAGCCACGTTTAGGATGCCACTAGGTACACTGAGTGTTTGCTAGTATAATGGCTTAGTTATAATGAGTTGGAGTGTGCAATGCAGGCAGAGGTGCTGCAAATGTCTTTGCACTAGTGGGACTATAGCAAAGTCCAATAGCCACGTTTAGGATGCTACAAGGTACACTGAGTGTTTGCTAGTATAATGGCTTAGTTATAATGGATTGGAGTGTGCAATGCAGGCAGAGGTGCTGCAAATGTCTTTGCACTAGTGGGACTATAGCAAAGTCCAATAGCCACGTTTAGGATGCCACTAGGTACACTGAGTGTTTGCTAGTATAATGGCTTAGTTATCATGAGTTGGAGTGTGCAATGCAGGCAGAGGTGCTGCAAATGTCTTGGCACTAGTGGGACTATAGCAAAGTCCAATAGCCACGTTTAGGATGCCACTAGGTACACTGAGTGTTTGCTAGTATAATGGCTTAGTTATAATGAGTTGGAGTGTGCAATGCAGGCAGAGGTGCTGCAAATGTCTTTGCACTAGTGGGACTATAGCAAAGTCCAATAGCCACGTTTAGGATGCCACTAGGTACACTGAGTGTTTGCTAGTATAATGGCTTAGTTATCATGAGTTGGAGTGTGCAATGCAGGCAGAGGTGCTGCAAATGTCTTTGAACTAGTGGGACTATAGCAAAGTCCAATAGCCACGTTTAGGATGCCACTAGGTACACTGAGTGTTTGCTAGTATAATGGCTTAGTTAACATGAGTTGGAGTGTGCAATGCAGGCAGAGGTGCTGCAAATGTCTTTGCACTAGTGGGACTATAGCAAAGTCCAATAGCCACGTTTAGGATGCCACTAGGTACACTGAGTGTTTGCTAGTATAATGGCTTAGTTATCATGAGTTGGAGTGTGCAATGCAGGCAGAGGTGCTGCAAATGTCTTTGCACTAGTGGGACTATAGCAAAGTCCAATAGCCACGTTTAGGATGCCACTAGGTACACTGAGTGTTTGCTAGTATAATGGCTTTGTTATCATGAGTTGGAGTGTGCAATGCAGGCAGAGGTGCTGCAAATGTCTTTGCACTAGTGGGACTATAGCAAAGTCCAATAGCCACGTTTAGGATGACACTAAGTACACTGAGTGTTTGCTAGTATAATGGCTTAGTTATCATGAGTTGGAGTGTGCAATGCAGGCAGAGGTGCTGCAAATGTCTTTGCACTAGTGGGACTATAGCAAAGTCCAATAGCCACGTTTAGGATGCCACTAGGTACACTGAGTGTTTGCTAGTATAATGGCTTTGTTATCATGAGTTGGAGTGTGCAATGCAGGCAGAGGTGCTGCAAATGTGTTTGCACTAGTGGGACTAAAGCAAAGTCCAATAGCCACGTTTAGGATGCCACTAGGTACACTGAGTGTTTGCTAGTATAATGGCTTAGTTATAATGAGTTGGAGTGTGCAATGCAGGCAGAGGTGCTGCAAATGTCTTTGCACTAGTGGGACTATAGCAAAGTCCAATAGCCACGTTTAGGATGCCACAAGGTACACTGAGTGTTTGCTAGTATAATGGCTTAGTTATAATGGATTGGAATGTGCAATGCAGGCAGAGGTGCTGCAAATGTCTTTGCACTAGTGGGACTATAGCAAAGTCCAATAGCCACGTTTAGGATGCCACTAGGTACACTGAGTGTTTGCTAGTATAATGGCTTAGTTATCATGAGTTAGAGTGTGCAATGGAGGCAGAGGTGCTGCAAATGTCTTTGCACTAGTGGGACTATAGCAAAGTCCAATAGCCACGTTTAGGATGCCACTAGGTACACTGAGTGTTTGCTAGTATAATGGCTTAGTTATAATGAGTTGCAGTGTGCAATGCAGGCAGAGGTGCTGCAAATGTCTTTGCACTAGTGGGACTATAGCAAAGTCCAATAGCCACGTTTAGGATGCCACTAGGTACACTGAGTGTTTGCTAGTATAATGGCTTAGTTATAATGAGTTGGAGTGTGCAATGCAGGCAGAGGTGCTGCAAATGTCTTTGCACTAGTGGGACTATAGCAAAGTCCAATAGCCACGTTTAGGATGCCACTAGGTACACTGAGTGTTTGCTAGTATAATGGCTTAGTTATCAAGAGTTGGAGTGTGCAATGCAGGCAGAGGTGCTGCAAATGTCTTTGCACTAGTGGGACTATAGCAAAGTCCAATAGCCATGTTTAGGATGCCACTAGGTACACTGAGTGTTTGCTAGTATAATGGCTTAGTTATCATGAGTTGGAGTGTGCAATGCAGGCAGAGGTGCTGCAAATGTCTTTGCACTAGTGGGACTATAGCAAAGTCCAATAGCCACGTTTAGGATGCCACTAGGTACACTGAGTGTTTGCTAGTATAATGGCTTAGTTATAATGAGTTGGAGTGTGCAATGCAGGCAGAGGTGCTGCAAATGTCTTTGCACTAGTGGGACTATAGCAAAGTCCAATAGCCACGTTTAGGATGCCACAAGGTACACTGAGTGTTTGCTAGTATAATGGCTTAGTTATAATGAGTTGCAGTGTGCAATGCAGGCAGAGGTGCTGCAAATGTCTTTGCACTAGTGGGACTATAGCAAAGTCCAATAGCCACGTTTAGGATGCCACTAGGTACACTGAGTGTTTGCTAGTATAATGGCTTAGTTATAATGAGTTGGAGTGTGCAATGCAGGCAGAGGTGCTGCAAATGTCTTTGCACTAGTGGGACTATAGCAAAGTCCAATAGCCACGTTTAGGATGCCACTAGGTACACTGAGTGTTTGCTAGTATAATGGCTTAGTTATCAAGAGTTGGAGTGTGCAATGCAGGCAGAGGTGCTGCAAATGTCTTTGCACTAGTGGGACTATAGCAAAGTCCAATAGCCATGTTTAGGATGCCACTAGGTACACTGAGTGTTTGCTAGTATAATGGCTTAGTTATCATGAGTTGGAGTGTGCAATGCAGGCAGAGGTGCTGCAAATGTCTTTGCACTAGTGGGACTATAGCAAAGTCCAATAGCCACGTTTAGGATGCCACTAGGTACACTGAGTGTTTGCTAGTATAATGGCTTAGTTATAATGAGTTGGAGTGTGCAATGCAGGCAGAGGTGCTGCAAATGTCTTTGCACTAGTGGGACTATAGCAAAGTCCAATAGCCACGTTTAGGATGCCACAAGGTACACTGAGTGTTTGCTAGTATAATGGCTTAGTTATAATGGATTGGAGTGTGCAATGCAGGCAGAGGTGCTGCAAATGTCTTTGCACTAGTGGGACTATAGCAAAGTCCAATAGCCATGTTTAGGATGCCACTAGGTACACTGAGTGTTTGCTAGTATAATGGCTTAGTTATCATGAGTTGGAGTGTGCAATGCAGGCAGAGGTGCTGCAAATGTCTTTGCACTAGTGGGACTATAGCAAAGTCCAATAGCCACGTTTAGGATGCCACTAGGTACACTGAGTGTTTGCTAGTATAATGGCTTTGTTATCATGAGTTGGAGTGTGCAATGCAGGCAGAGGTGCTGCAAATGTCTTTGCACTAGTGGGACTATAGCAAAGTCCAATAGCCACGTTTAGGATGCCACTAGGTACACTGAGTGTTTGCTAGTATAATGGCTTAGTTATAATGAGTTGGAGTGTGCAATGCAGGCAGAGGTGCTGTAAATGTCTTTGCACTAGTGGGACTATAGCAAAGTCCAATAGCCACGTTTAGGATGTCACAAGGTACACTGAGTGTTTGCTAGTATAATGGCTTAGTTATAATGGATTGGAGTGTGCAATGCAGGCAGAGGTGCTGCAAATGTCTTTGCACTAGTGGGACTATAGCAAAGTCCAATAGCCACGTTTAGGATGCAACTAGGTACACTGAGTGTTTGCTAGTATAATGGCTTAGTTATCATGAGTTGGAGTGTGCAATGCAGGCAGAGGTGCTGCAAATTTCTTTGCACTAGTGGGACTATAGCAAAGTCCAATAGCCACGTTTAGGATGCCACTAGGTACACTGAGTGTTTGCTAGTATAATGGCTTAGTTAACATGAGTTGGAGTGTGCAATGCAGGCAGAGGTGCTGCAAATGTCTTTGCACTAGTGGGACTATAGCAAAGTCCAATAGCCACGTTTAGGATGCCACTAGGTACACTGAGTGTTTGCTAGTATAATGGCTTAGTTATCATGAGTTGGAGTGTGCAATGCAGGCAGAGGTGCTGCAAATGTCTTTGCACTAGTGGGACTATAGCAAAGTCCAATAGCCACGTTTAGGATGCCACTAGGTACACTGAGTGTTTGCTAGTATAATGGCTTAGTTATCATGAGTTGGAGTGTGCAATGCAGGCAGAGGTGCTGCAAATGTCTTTGCACTAGTGGGACTATAGCAAAGTCCAATAGCCACGTTTAGGATGCCACTAGGTACACTGAGTGGTTGCTAGTATAATGGCTTTGTTATCATGAGTTGGAGTGTGCAATGCAGGCAGAGGTGCTGCAAATGTCTTTGCACTAGTGGGACTATAGCAAAGTCCAATAGCCACGTTTAGGATGCCACTAGGTACACTGAGTGTTTGCTAGTATAATGGGTTAGTTATAATGAGTTGGAGTGTGCAATGCAGGCAGAGGTGCTGCAAATGTCTTTGCACTAGTGGGACTATAGCAAAGTCCAATAGCCACGTTTAGGATGCCACAAGGTACACTGAGTGTTTGCTAGTATAATGGCTTAGTTATAATGGATTGGAGTGTGCAATGCAGGCAGAGGTGCTGCAAATGTCTTTGCACTAGTGGGACTATAGCAAAGTCCAATAGCCACGTTTAGGATGCCACTAGGTACACTGAGTGTTTGCTAGTATAATGGCTTAGTTATCATGAGTTGGAGTGTGCAATGCAGGCAGAGGTGCTGCAAATGTCTTTGCACTAGTGGGACTATAGCAAAGTCCAATAGCCACGTTTAGGATGCCACTAGGTACACTGAGTGTTTGCTAGTATAATGGCTTAGTTATAATGAGTTGGAGTGTGCAATGCAGGCAGAGGTGCTGCAAATGTCTTTGCACTAGTGGGACTATAGCAAAGTCCAATAGCCACGTTTAGGATGCCACAAGGTACACTGAGTGTTTGGTAGTATAATGGCTTAGTTATAATGGATTGGAGTGTGCAATGCAGGCAGAGGTGCTGCAAATGTCTTTGCACTAGTGGGACTATAGCAAAGTCCAATAGCCACGTTTAGGATGCCACTAGGTACACTGAGTGTTTGCTAGTATAATGGCTTAGTTATCATGAGTTGGAGTGTGCAATGCAGGCAGAGGTGCTGCAAATGTCTTTGCACTAGTGGGACTATAGCAAAGTCCAATAGCCACGTTTAGGATGCCACTAGGTACATTGAGTGTTTGCTAGTATAATGGCTTTGTTATCATGAGTTGGAGTGTGCAATGCAAGCAGAGGTGCTGCAAATGTCTTTGCACTAGTGGGACTATAGCAAAGTCCAATAGCCACGTTTAGGATGCCACTAGGTACACTGAGTGTTTGCTAGTATAATGGCTTAGTTATAATGAGTTGGAGTGTGCAATGCAGGCAGAGGTGCTGTAAATGTCTTTGCACTAGTGGGACTATAGCAAAGTCCAATAGCCACGTTTAGGATGCCACAAGGTACACTGAGTGTTTGCTAGTATAATGGCTTAGTTATAATGGATTGGAGTGTGCAATGCATGCAGAGGTGCTGCAAATGTCTTTGCACTAGTGGGACTATAGCAAAGTCCAATAGCCACGTTTAGGATGCCACTAGGTACACTGAGTGTTTGCTAGTATAATGGCTTAGTTATCATGAGTTGGAGTGTGCAATGCAGGCAGAGGTGCTGCAAATGTCTTTGCACTAGTGGGACTATAGCAAAGTCCAATAGCCACGTTTAGGATGCCACTAGGTACACTGAGTGTTTGCTAGTATAATGGCTTCGTTATCATGAGTTGGAGTGTGCAATGCAGGCAGAGGTGCTGCAAATGTCTTTGCACTAGTGGGACTATAGCAAAGTCCAATAGCCACGTTTAGGATGCCACTAGGTACACTGAGTGTTTGCTAGTATAATGGCTTAGTTATAATGAGTTGGAGTGTGCAATGCAGGCAGAGGTGCTGCAAATGTCTTTGCACTAGTGGGACTATAGCAAAGTCCAATAGCCACGTTTAGGATGCCACTAGGTACACTGAGTGTTTGCTAGTATAATGGCTTAGTTATAATGAGTTGGAGTGTGCAATGCAGGCAGAGGTGCTGCAAATGTCTTGGCACTATTGGGACTATAGCAAAGTCCAATAGCCACGTTTAGGATGCCACTAGGTACACTGAGTGTTTGATAGTATAATGGCTTAGTTATAATGAGTTGGAGTGTGCAATGCAGGCAGAGGTGCTGCAAATGTCTTTGCACTAGTGGGACTATAGCAAAGTCCAATAGCCACATTTAGGATGCCACTAGGTACACTGAGTGTTTGCTAGTATAATGGCTTAGTTATCATGAGTTGGAGTGTGCAAATGCAGGCAGAGGTGCTGCAAATGTCTTTGCACTAGTGGGACTATAGCAAAGTCCAATAGCCACGTTTAGGATGCCACTAGGTACACTGAGTGTTTGCTAGTATAATGGCTTAGTTATCATGAGTTGGAGTGTGCAATGCAGGCAGAGGTGCTGCAAATGTCTTTGCACTAGTGGGACTATAGCAAATTCCAATAGCCACGTTTAGGATGCCACTAGGTACACTGAGTGTTTGCTAGTATAATGGCTTTGTTATCATGAGTTGGAGTGTGCAATGCAGGCAGAGGTGCTGCAAATGTCTTTGCACTAGTGGGACTATAGCAAAGTCCAATAGCCACGTTTAGGATGCCACTAGGTACACTGAGTGTTTGCTAGTATAATGGCTTAGTTATCATGAGTTGGAGTGTGCAATGCAGGCAGAGGTGCTGCAAATGTCTTTGCACTAGTGGGACTATAGCAAAGTCCAATAGCCACGTTTAGGATGCTACAAGGTACACTGAGTGTTTGCTAGTATAATGGCTTAGTTATAATGGATTGGAGTGTGCAATGCAGGCAGAGGTGCTGCAAATGTCTTTGCACTAGTGGGACTATAGCAAAGTCCAATAGCCACGTTTAGGATGCCACTAGGTACACTGAGTGTTTGCTAGTATAATGGCTTAGTTATCATGAGTTGGAGTGTGCAATGCAGGCAGAGGTGCTGCAAATGTCTTGGCACTAGTGGGACTATAGCAAAGTCCAATAGCCACGTTTAGGATGCCACTAGGTACACTGAGTGTTTGCTAGTATAATGGCTTAGTTATAATGAGTTGGAGTGTGCAATGCAGGCAGAGGTGCTGCAAATGTCTTTGCACTAGTGGGACTATAGCAAAGTCCAATAGCCACGTTTAGGATGCCACTAGGTACACTGAGTGTTTGCTAGTATAATGGCTTAGTTATCATGAGTTGGAGTGTGCAATGCAGGCAGAGGTGCTGCAAATGTCTTTGAACTAGTGGGACTATAGCAAAGTCCAATAGCCACGTTTAGGATGCCACTAGGTACACTGAGTGTTTGCTAGTATAATGGCTTAGTTAACATGAGTTGGAGTGTGCAATGCAGGCAGAGGTGCTGCAAATGTCTTTGCACTAGTGGGACTATAGCAAAGTCCAATAGCCACGTTTAGGATGCCACTAGGTACACTGAGTGTTTGCTAGTATAATGGCTTAGATATTATGAGTTGGAGTGTGCAATGCAGGCAGAGGTGCTGCAAATGTCTTTGCACTAGTGGGACTATAGCAAAGTCCAATAGCCACGTTTAGGATGCCACTAGGTACACTGAGTGTTTGCTAGTATAATGGCTTAGTTATCATGAGTTGGAGTGTGCAATGCAGGCAGAGGTGCTGCAAATGTCTTTGCACTAGTGGGACTATAGCAAAGTCCAATAGCCACGTTTAGGATGCCACTAGGTACACTGAGTGTTTGCTAGTATAATGGCTTAGTTATCATGAGTTGGAGTGTGCAATGCAGGCAGAGGTGCTGCAAATGTCTTTGCACTAGTGGGACTATAGCAAAGTCCAATAGCCACGTTTAGGATGCCACTAGGTACACTGAGTGTTTGCTAGTATAATGGCTTAGTTATCATGAGTTGGAGTGTGCAATGCAGGCAGAGGTGCTGCAAATGTCTTTGCACTAGTGGGACTATAGCAAAGTCCAATAGCCACGTTTAGGATGCTACAAGGTACACTGAGTGTTTGCTAGTATAATGGCTTAGTTATAATGGATTGGAGTGTGCAATGCAGGCAGAGGTGCTGCAAATGTCTTTGCACTAGTGGGACTATAGCAAAGTCCAATAGCCACGTTTAGGATGCCACTAGGTACACTGAGTGTTTGCTAGTATAATGGCTTAGTTATAATGAGTTGGAGTGTGCAATGCAGGCAGAGGTGCTGCAAATGTCTTTGCACTAGTGGGACTATAGCAAAGTCCAATAGCCACGTTTAGGATGCCACTAGGTACACTGAGTGTTTGCTAGTATAATGGCTTAGTTATCATGAGTTGGAGTGTGCAATGCAGGCAGAGGTGCTGCAAATGTCTTTGAACTAGTGGGACTATAGCAAAGTCCAATAGCCACGTTTAGGATGCCACTAGGTACACTGAGTGTTTGCTAGTATAATGGTTTAGTTAACATGAGTTGGAGTGTGCAATGCAGGCAGAGGTGCTGCAAATGTCTTTGCACTAGTGGGACTATAGCAAAGTCCAATAGCCACGTTTAGGATGCCACTAGGTACACTGAGTGTTTGCTAGTATAATGGCTTAGATATTATGAGTTGGAGTGTGCAATGCAGGCAGAGGTGCTGCAAATGTCTTTGCACTAGTGGGACTATAGCAAAGTCCAATAGCCACGTTTAGGATGCCACTAGGTACACTGAGTGTTTGCTAGTATAATGGCTTTGTTATCATGAGTTGGAGTGTGCAATGCAGGCAGAGGTGCTGCAAATGTCTTTGCACTAGTGGGACTATAGCAAAGTCCAATAGCCACGTTTAGGATGACACTAAGTACACTGAGTGTTTGCTAGTATAATGGCTTAGTTATCATGAGTTGGAGTGTGCAATGCAGGCAGAGGTGCTGCAAATGTCTTTGCACTAGTGGGACTATAGCAAAGTCCAATAGCCACGTTTAGGATGCCACTAGGTACACTGAGTGTTTGCTAGTATAATGGCTTAGTTATCATGAGTTGGAGTGTGCAATGCAGGCAGAGGTGCTGCAAATGTGTTTGCACTAGTGGGACTATAGCAAAGTCCAATAGCCACGTTTAGGATGCCACTAGGTACACTGAGTGTTTGCTAGTATAATGGCTTAGTTATAATGAGTTGGAGTGTGCAATGCAGGCAGAGGTGCTGCAAATGTCTTTGCACTAGTGGGACTATAGCAAAGTCCAATAGCCACGTTTAGGATGCCACAAGGTACACTGAGTGTTTGCTAGTATAATGGCTTAGTTATAATGGATTGGAGTGTGCAATGCAGGCAGAGGTGCTGCAAATGTCTTTGCACTAGTGGGACTATAGCAAAGTCCAATAGCCACGTTTAGGATGCCACTAGGTACACTGAGTGTTTGCTAGTATAATGGCTTAGCTATCATGAGTTAGAGTGTGCAATGCAGGCAGAGGTGCTGCAAATGTCTTTGCACTAGTGGGACTATAGCAAAGTCCAATAGCCACGTTTAGGATGCCACTAGGTACACTGAGTGTTTGCTAGTATAATGGCTTAGTTATAATGAGTTGGAGTGTGCAATGCAGGCAGAGGTGCTGCAAATGTCTTTGCACTAGTGGGACTATAGCAAAGTCCAATAGCCACGTTTAGGATGCCACTAGGTACACTGAGTGTTTGCTAGTATAATGGCTTAGTTATAATGAGTTGGAGTGTGCAATGCAGGCAGAGGTGCTGCAAATGTCTTTGCACTAGTGGGACTATAGCAAAGTCCAATAGCCACGTTTAGGATGCCACTAGGTACACTGAGTGTTTGCTAGTATAATGGCTTAGTTATCAAGAGTTGGAGTGTGCAATGCAGGCAGAGGTGCTGCAAATGTCTTTGCACTAGTGGTACTATAGCAAAGTCCAATAGCCATGTTTAGGATGCCACTAGGTACACTGAGTGTTTGCTAGTATAATGGCTTAGTTATCATGAGTTGGAGTGTGCAATGCAGGCAGAGGTGCTGCAAATGTCTTTGCACTAGTGGGACTATAGCAAAGTCCAATAGCCACGTTTAGGATGCCACTAGGTACACTGAGTGTTTGCTAGTATAATGGCTTAGTTATAATGAGTTGGAGTGTGCAATGCAGGCAGAGGTGCTGCAAATGTCTTTGCACTAGTGGGACTATAGCAAAGTCCAATAGCCACGTTTAGGATGCCACAAGGTACACTGAGTGTTTGCTAGTATAATGGCTTAGTTATAATGGATTGTAGTGTGCAATGCAGGCAGAGGTGCTGCAAATGTCTTTGCACTAGTGGGACTATAGCAAAGTCCAATAGCCACGTTTAGGATGCCACTAGGTACACTGAGTGTTTGCTAGTATAATGGCTTAGTTATCATGAGTTGGAGTGTGCAATGCAGGCAGAGGTGCTGCAAATGTCTTTGCACTAGTGGGACTATAGCAAAGTCCAATAGCCACGTTTAGGATGCCACTAGGTACACTGAGTGTTTGCTAGTATAATGGCTTTGTTATCATGAGTTGGAGTGTGCAATGCAGGCAGAGGTGCTGCAAATGTCTTTGCACTAGTGGGACTATAGCAAAGTCCAATAGCCACGTTTAGGATGCCACTAGGTACACTGAGTGTTTGCTAGTATAATGGCTTAGTTATAATGAGTTGGAGTGTGCAATGCAGGCAGAGGTGCTGTAAATGTCTTTGCACTAGTGGGACTATAGCAAAGTCCAATAGCCACGTTTAGGATGCCACAAGGTAAACTGAGTGTTTGCTAGTATAATGGCTTAGTTATAATGGATTGGAGTGTGCAATGCAGGCAGAGGTGCTGCAAATGTCTTTGCACTAGTGGGACTATAGCAAAGTCCAATAGCCACGTTTAGGATGCAACTAGGTACACTGAGTGTTTGCTAGTATAATGGCTTAGTTATCATGAGTTGGAGTGTGCAATGCAGGCAGAGGTGCTGCAAATTTCTTTGCACTAGTGGGACTATAGCAAAGTCCAATAGCCACGTTTAGGATGCCACTAGGTACACTGAGTGTTTGCTAGTATAATGGCTTAGTTAACATGAGTTGGAGTGTGCAATGCAGGCAGAGGTGCTGCAAATGTCTTTGCACTAGTGGGACTATAGCAAAGTCCAATAGCCACGTTTAGGATGCCACTAGGTACACTGAGTGTTTGCTAGTATAATAGCTTAGTTATCATGAGTTGGAGTGTGGAATGCAGGCAGAGGTGCTGCAAATGTCTTTGCACTAGTGGGACTATAGCAAAGTCCAATAGCCACGTTTAGGATGCCACAAGGTAAACTGAGTGTTTGCTAGTATAATGGCTTAGTTATAATGGATTGGAGTGTGCAATGCAGGCAGAGGTGCTGCAAATGTCTTTGCACTAGTGGGACTATAGCAAAGTCCAATAGCCACGTTTAGGATGCAACTAGGTACACTGAGTGTTTGCTAGTATAATGGCTTAGTTATCATGAGTTGGAGTGTGCAATGCAGGCAGAGGTGCTGCAAATTTCTTTGCACTAGTGGGACTATAGCAAAGTCCAATAGCCACGTTTAGGATGCCACTAGGTACACTGAGTGTTTGCTAGTATAATGGCTTAGTTATCATGAGTTGGAGTGTGCAATGCAGGCAGAGGTGCTGCAAATGTCTTTGCACTAGTGGGACTATAGCAAAGTCCAATAGCCACGTTTAGGATGCCACTAGGTACACTGAGTGTTTGCTAGTATAATGGCTTAGTTATCATGAGTTGGAGTGTGCAATGCAGGCAGAGGTGCTGCAAATGTCTTTGCACTAGTGGGACTATAGCAAAGTCCAATAGCCACGTTTAGGATGCCACTAGGTACACTGAGTGTTTGCTAGTATAATGGCTTAGTTATCATGAGTTGGAGTGTGCAATGCAGGCAGAGGTGCTGCAAATGTCTTTGCACTAGTGGGACTATAGCAAAGTCCAATAGCCACGTTTAGGATGCCACTAGGTACACTGAGTGGTTGCTAGTATAATGGCTTTGTTATCATGAGTTGGAGTGTGCAATGCAGGCAGAGGTGCTGCAAATGTCTTTGCACTAGTGGGACTATAGCAAAGTCCAATAGCCACGTTTAGGATGCCACTAGGTACACTGAGTGTTTGCTAGTATAATGGGTTAGTTATAATGAGTTGGAGTGTGCAATGCAGGCAGAGGTGCTGCAAATGTCTTTGCACTAGTGGGACTATAGCAAAGTCCAATAGCCACGTTTAGGATGCCACAAGGTACACTGAGTGTTTGCTAGTATAATGGCTTAGTTATAATGGATTGGAGTGTGCAATGCAGGCAGAGGTGCTGCAAATGTCTTTGCACTAGTGGGACTATAGCAAAGTCCAATAGCCACGTTTAGGATGCCACTAGGTACACTGAGTGTTTGCTAGTATAATGGCTTAGTTATCATGAGTTGGAGTGTGCAATGCAGGCAGAGGTGCTGCAAATGTCTTTGCACTAGTGGGACTATAGCAAAGTCCAATAGCCACGTTTAGGATGCCACTAGGTACACTGAGTGTTTGCTAGTATAATGGCTTAGTTATAATGAGTTGGAGTGTGCAATGCAGGCAGAGGTGCTGCAAATGTCTTTGCACTAGTGGGACTATAGCAAAGTCCAATAGCCACGTTTAGGATGCCACAAGGTACACTGAGTGTTTGGTAGTATAATGGCTTAGTTATAATGGATTGGAGTGTGCAATGCAGGCAGAGGTGCTGCAAATGTCTTTGCACTAGTGGGACTATAGCAAAGTCCAATAGCCACGTTTAGGATGCCACTAGGTACACTGAGTGGTTGCTAGTATAATGGCTTTGTTATCATGAGTTGGAGTGTGCAATGCAGGCAGAGGTGCTGCAAATGTCTTTTCACTAGTGGGACTATAGCAAAGTCCAATAGCCACGTTTAGGATGCCACTAGGTACACTGAGTGTTTGCTAGTATAATGGCTTTATTATCATGAGTTGGAGTGTGCAATGCAGGCAGAGGTGCTGCAAATGTCTTTGCACTAGTGGGACTATAGCAAAGTCCAATAGCCACGTTTAGGATGCCACTAGGTACACTGAGTGTTTGCTAGTATAATGGCTTAGTTATAATGAGTTGGAGTGTGCAATGCAGGCAGAGGTGCTGCAAATGTCTTTGCACTAGTGGGACTATAGCAAAGTCCAATAGCCACGTTTAGGATGCCACTAGGTACACTGAGTGTTTGCTAGTATAATGGCTTAGTTATCAAGCGTTGGAGTGTGCAATGCAGGCAGAGGTGCTGCAAATGTCTTTGCACTAGTGGGACTATAGCAAAGTCCAATAGCCATGTTTAGGATGCCACTAGGTACACTGAGTGTTTGCTAGTATAATGGCTTAGTTATCATGAGTTGGAGTGTGCAATGCAGGCAGAGGTGCTGCAAATGTCTTTGCACTAGTGGGACTATAGCAAAGTCCAATAGCCACGTTTAGGATGCCACTAGGTACACTGAGTGTTTGCTAGTATAATGGCTTAGTTATAATGAGTTGGAGTGTGCAATGCAGGCAGAGGTGCTGCAAATGTCTTTGCACTAGTGGGACTATAGCAAAGTCCAATAGCCACGTTTAGGATGCCACAAGGTACACTGAGTGTTTGCTAGTATAATGGCTTAGTTATAATGGATTGGAGTGTGCAATGCAGGCAGAGGTGCTGCAAATGTCTTTGCACTAGTGGGACTATAGCAAAGTCCAATAGCCACGTTTAGGATGCCACTAGGTACACTGAGTGTTTGCTAGTATAATGGCTTAGTTATCATGAGTTGGAGTGTGCAATGCAGGCAGAGGTGCTGCAAATGTCTTTGCACTAGTGGGACTATAGCAAAGTCCAATAGCCACGTTTAGGATGCCACTAGGTACACTGAGTGTTTGCTAGTATAATGGCTTTGTTATCATGAGTTGGAGTGTGCAATGCAGGCAGAGGTGCTGCAAATGTCTTTGCACTAGTGGGACTATAGCAAAGTCCAATAGCCACGTTTAGGATGCCACTAGGTACACTGAGTGTTTGCTAGTATAATGGCTTAGTTATAATGAGTTGGAGTGTGCAATGCAGGCAGAGGTGCTGTAAATGTCTTTGCACTAGTGGGACTATAGCAAAGTCCAATAGCCACGTTTAGGATGCCACAAGGTAAACTGAGTGTTTGCTAGTATAATGGCTTAGTTATAATGGATTGGAGTGTGCAATGCAGGCAGAGGTGCTGCAAATGTCTTTGCACTAGTGGGACTATAGCAAAGTCCAATAGCCACGTTTAGGATGCAACTAGGTACACTGAGTGTTTGCTAGTATAATGGCTTAGTTACCATGAGTTGGAGTGTGCAATGCAGGCAGAGGTGCTGCAAATTTCTTTGCACTAGTGGGACTATAGCAAAGTCCAATAGCCACGTTTAGGATGCCACTAGGTACACTGAGTGTTTGCTAGTATAATGGCTTAGTTAACATGAGTTGGAGTGTGCAATGCAGGCAGAGGTGCTGCAAATGTCTTTGCACTAGTGGGACTATAGCAAAGTCCAATAGCCACGTTTAGGATGCCACTAGGTACACTGAGTGTTTGCTAGTATAATGGCTTAGTTATCATGAGTTGGAGTGTGCAATGCAGGCAGAGGTGCTGCAAATGTCTTTGCACTAGTGGGACTATAGCAAAGTCCAATAGCCACGTTTAGGATGCCACAAGGTAAACTGAGTGTTTGCTAGTATAATGGCTTAGTTATAATGGATTGGAGTGTGCAATGCAGGCAGAGGTGCTGCAAATGTCTTTGCACTAGTGGGACTATAGCAAAGTCCAATAGCCACGTTTAGGATGCAACTAGGTACACTGAGTGTTTGCTAGTATAATGGCTTAGTTATCATGAGTTGGAGTGTGCAATGCAGGCAGAGGTGCTGCAAATTTCTTTGCACTAGTGGGACTATAGCAAAGTCCAATAGCCACGTTTAGGATGCCACTAGGTACACTGAGTGTTTGCTAGTATAATGGCTTAGTTATCATGAGTTGGAGTGTGCAATGCAGGCAGAGGTGCTGCAAATGTCTTTGCACTAGTGGGACTATAGCAAAGTCCAATAGCCACGTTTAGGATGCCACTAGGTACACTGAGTGTTTGCTAGTATAATGGCTTAGTTATCATGAGTTGGAGTGTGCAATGCAGGCAGAGGTGCTGCAAATGTCTTTGCACTAGTGGGACTATAGCAAAGTCCAATAGCCACGTTTAGGATGCCACTAGGTACACTGAGTGTTTGCTAGTATAATGGCTTAGTTATCATGAGTTGGAGTGTGCAATGCAGGCAGAGGTGCTGCAAATGTCTTTGCACTAGTGGGACTATAGCAAAGTCCAATAGCCACGTTTAGGATGCCACTAGGTACACTGAGTGGTTGCTAGTATAATGGCTTTGTTATCATGAGTTGGAGTGTGCAATGCAGGCAGAGGTGCTGCAAATGTCTTTGCACTAGTGGGACTATAGCAAAGTCCAATAGCCACGTTTAGGATGCCACTAGGTACACTGAGTGTTTGCTAGTATAATGGGTTAGTTATAATGAGTTGGAGTGTGCAATGCAGGCAGAGGTGCTGCAAATGTCTTTGCACTAGTGGGACTATAGCAAAGTCCAATAGCCACGTTTAGGATGCCACAAGGTACACTGAGTGTTTGCTAGTATAATGGCTTAGTTATAATGGATTGGAGTGTGCAATGCAGGCAGAGGTGCTGCAAATGTCTTTGCACTAGTGGGACTATAGCAAAGTCCAATAGCCACGTTTAGGATGCCACTAGGTACACTGAGTGTTTGCTAGTATAATGGCTTAGTTATCATGAGTTGGAGTGTGCAATGCAGGCAGAGGTGCTGCAAATGTCTTTGCACTAGTGGGACTATAGCAAAGTCCAATAGCCACGTTTAGGATGCCACTAGGTACACTGAGTGTTTGCTAGTATAATGGCTTAGTTATAATGAGTTGGAGTGTGCAATGCAGGCAGAGGTGCTGCAAATGTCTTTGCACTAGTGGGACTATAGCAAAGTCCAATAGCCACGTTTAGGATGCCACAAGGTACACTGAGTGTTTGGTAGTATAATGGCTTAGTTATAATGGATTGGAGTGTGCAATGCAGGCAGAGGTGCTGCAAATGTCTTTGCACTAGTGGGACTATAGCAAAGTCCAATAGCCACGTTTAGGATGCCACTAGGTACACTGAGTGTTTGCTAGTATAATGGCTTAGTTATCATGAGTTGGAGTGTGCAATGCAGGCAGAGGTGCTGCAAATGTCTTTGCACTAGTGGGACTATAGCAAAGTCCAATAGCCACGTTTAGGATGCCACAAGGTAAACTGAGTGTTTGCTAGTATAATGGCTTAGTTATAATGGATTGGAGTGTGCAATGCAGGCAGAGGTGCTGCAAATGTCTTTGCACTAGTGGGACTATAGCAAAGTCCAATAGCCACGTTTAGGATGCAACTAGGTACACTGAGTGTTTGCTAGTATAATGGCTTAGTTATCATGAGTTGGAGTGTGCAATGCAGGCAGAGGTGCTGCAAATTTCTTTGCACTAGTGGGACTATAGCAAAGTCCAATAGCCACGTTTAGGATGCCACTAGGTACACTGAGTGTTTGCTAGTATAATGGCTTAGTTATCATGAGTTGGAGTGTGCAATGCAGGCAGAGGTGCTGCAAATGTCTTTGCACTAGTGGGACTATAGCAAAGTCCAATAGCCACGTTTAGGATGCCACTAGGTACACTGAGTGTTTGCTAGTATAATGGCTTAGTTATCATGAGTTGGAGTGTGCAATGCAGGCAGAGGTGCTGCAAATGTCTTTGCACTAGTGGGACTATAGCAAAGTCCAATAGCCACGTTTAGGATGCCACTAGGTACACTGAGTGTTTGCTAGTATAATGGCTTAGTTATCATGAGTTGGAGTGTGCAATGCAGGCAGAGGTGCTGCAAATGTCTTTGCACTAGTGGGACTATAGCAAAGTCCAATAGCCACGTTTAGGATGCCACTAGGTACACTGAGTGGTTGCTAGTATAATGGCTTTGTTATCATGAGTTGGAGTGTGCAATGCAGGCAGAGGTGCTGCAAATGTCTTTGCACTAGTGGGACTATAGCAAAGTCCAATAGCCACGTTTAGGATGCCACTAGGTACACTGAGTGTTTGCTAGTATAATGGGTTAGTTATAATGAGTTGGAGTGTGCAATGCAGGCAGAGGTGCTGCAAATGTCTTTGCACTAGTGGGACTATAGCAAAGTCCAATAGCCACGTTTAGGATGCCACAAGGTACACTGAGTGTTTGCTAGTATAATGGCTTAGTTATAATGGATTGGAGTGTGCAATGCAGGCAGAGGTGCTGCAAATGTCTTTGCACTAGTGGGACTATAGCAAAGTCCAATAGCCACGTTTAGGATGCCACTAGGTACACTGAGTGTTTGCTAGTATAATGGCTTAGTTATCATGAGTTGGAGTGTGCAATGCAGGCAGAGGTGCTGCAAATGTCTTTGCACTAGTGGGACTATAGCAAAGTCCAATAGCCACGTTTAGGATGCCACTAGGTACACTGAGTGTTTGCTAGTATAATGGCTTAGTTATAATGAGTTGGAGTGTGCAATGCAGGCAGAGGTGCTGCAAATGTCTTTGCACTAGTGGGACTATAGCAAAGTCCAATAGCCACGTTTAGGATGCCACAAGGTACACTGAGTGTTTGGTAGTATAATGGCTTAGTTATAATGGATTGGAGTGTGCAATGCAGGCAGAGGTGCTGCAAATGTCTTTGTACTAGTGGGACTATAGCAAAGTCCAATAGCCACGTTTAGGATGCCACTAGGTACACTGAGTGGTTGCTAGTATAATGGCTTTGTTATCATGAGTTGGAGTGTGCAATGCAGGCAGAGGTGCTGCAAATGTCTTTTCACTAGTGGGACTATAGCAAAGTCCAATAGCCACGTTTAGGATGCCACTAGGTACACTGAGTGTTTGCTAGTATAATGGCTTTATTATCATGAGTTGGAGTGTGCAATGCAGGCAGAGGTGCTGCAAATGTCTTTGCACTAGTGGGACTATAGCAAAGTCCAATAGCCACGTTTAGGATGCCACTAGGTACACTGAGTGTTTGCTAGTATAATGGCTTAGTTATAATGAGTTGGAGTGTGCAATGCAGGCAGAGGTGCTGCAAATGTCTTTGCACTAGTGGGACTATAGCAAAGTCCAATAGCCACGTTTAGGATGCCACTAGGTACACTGAGTGTTTGCTAGTATAATGGCTTAGTTATCAAGCGTTGGAGTGTGCAATGCAGGCAGAGGTGCTGCAAATGTCTTTGCACTAGTGGGACTATAGCAAAGTCCAATAGCCATGTTTAGGATGCCACTAGGTACACTGAGTGTTTGCTAGTATAATGGCTTAGTTATCATGAGTTGGAGTGTGCAATGCAGGCAGAGGTGCTGCAAATGTCTTTGCACTAGTGGGACTATAGCAAAGTCCAATAGCCACGTTTAGGATGCCACTAGGTACACTGAGTGTTTGCTAGTATAATGGCTTAGTTATAATGAGTTGGAGTGTGCAATGCAGGCAGAGGTGCTGCAAATGTCTTTGCACTAGTGGGACTATAGCAAAGTCCAATAGCCACGTTTAGGATGCCACAAGGTACACTGAGTGTTTGCTAGTATAATGGCTTAGTTATAATGGATTGGAGTGTGCAATGCAGGCAGAGGTGCTGCAAATGTCTTTGCACTAGTGGGACTATAGCAAAGTCCAATAGCCACGTTTAGGATGCCACTAGGTACACTGAGTGTTTGCTAGTATAATGGCTTAGTTATCATGAGTTGGAGTGTGCAATGCAGGCAGAGGTGCTGCAAATGTCTTTGCACTAGTGGGACTATAGCAAAGTCCAATAGCCACGTTTAGGATGCCACTAGGTACACTGAGTGTTTGCTAGTATAATGGCTTTGTTATCATGAGTTGGAGTGTGCAATGCAGGCAGAGGTGCTGCAAATGTCTTTGCACTAGTGGGACTATAGCAAAGTCCAATAGCCACGTTTAGGATGCCACTAGGTACACTGAGTGTTTGCTAGTATAATGGCTTAGTTATAATGAGTTGGAGTGTGCAATGCAGGCAGAGGTGCTGTAAATGTCTTTGCACTAGTGGGACTATAGCAAAGTCCAATAGCCACGTTTAGGATGCCACAAGGTAAACTGAGTGTTTGCTAGTATAATGGCTTAGTTATAATGGATTGGAGTGTGCAATGCAGGCAGAGCTGCTGCAAATGTCTTTGCACTAGTGGGACTATAGCAAAGTCCAATAGCCACGTTTAGGATGCAACTAGGTACACTGAGTGTTTGCTAGTATAATGGCTTAGTTATCATGAGTTGGAGTGTGCAATGCAGGCAGAGGTGCTGCAAATTTCTTTGCACTAGTGGGACTATAGCAAAGTCCAATAGCCACGTTTAGGATGCCACTAGGTACACTGAGTGTTTGCTAGTATAATGGCTTAGTTAACATGAGTTGGAGTGTGCAATGCAGGCAGAGGTGCTGCAAATGTCTTTGCACTAGTGGGACTATAGCAAAGTCCAATAGCCACGTTTAGGATGCCACTAGGTACACTGAGTGTTTGCTAGTATAATGGCTTAGTTATCATGAGTTGGAGTGTGCAATGCAGGCAGAGGTGCTGCAAATGTCTTTGCACTAGTGGGACTATAGCAAAGTCCAATAGCCACGTTTAGGATGCCACAAGGTAAACTGAGTGTTTGCTAGTATAATGGCTTAGTTATAATGGATTGGAGTGTGCAATGCAGGCAGAGGTGCTGCAAATGTCTTTGCACTAGTGGGACTATAGCAAAGTCCAATAGCCACGTTTAGGATGCAACTAGGTACACTGAGTGTTTGCTAGTATAATGGCTTAGTTATCATGAGTTGGAGTGTGCAATGCAGGCAGAGGTGCTGCAAATTTCTTTGCACTAGTGGGACTATAGCAAAGTCCAATAGCCACGTTTAGGATGCCACTAGGTACACTGAGTGTTTGCTAGTATAATGGCTTAGTTAACATGAGTTGGAGTGTGCAATGCAGGCAGAGGTGCTGCAAATGTCTTTGCACTAGTGGGACTATAGCAAAGTCCAATAGCCACGTTTAGGATGCCACTAGGTACACTGAGTGTTTGCTAGTATAATGGCTTAGTTATCATGAGTTGGAGTGTGCAATGCAGGCAGAGGTGCTGCAAATGTCTTTGCACTAGTGGGACTATAGCAAAGTCCAATAGCCACGTTTAGGATGCCACTAGGTACACTGAGTGTTTGCTAGTATAATGGCTTAGTTATCATGAGTTGGAGTGTGCAATGCAGGCAGAGGTGCTGCAAATGTCTTTGCACTAGTGGGACTATAGCAAAGTCCAATAGCCACGTTTAGGATGCCACTAGGTACACTGAGTGGTTGCTAGTATAATGGCTTTGTTATCATGAGTTGGAGTGTGCAATGCAGGCAGAGGTGCTGCAAATGTCTTTGCACTAGTGGGACTATAGCAAAGTCCAATAGCCACGTTTAGGATGCCACTAGGTACACTGAGTGTTTGCTAGTATAATGGGTTAGTTATAATGAGTTGGAGTGTGCAATGCAGGCAGAGGTGCTGCAAATGTCTTTGCACTAGTGGGACTATAGCAAAGTCCAATAGCCACGTTTAGGATGCCACAAGGTACACTGAGTGTTTGCTAGTATAATGGCTTAGTTATAATGGATTGGAGTGTGCAATGCAGGCAGAGGTGCTGCAAATGTCTTTGCACTAGTGGGACTATAGCAAAGTCCAATAGCCACATTTAGGATGCCACTAGGTACACTGAGTGTTTGCTAGTATAATGGCTTAGTTATCATGAGTTGGAGTGTGCAATGCAGGCAGAGGTGCTGCAAATGTCTTTGCACTAGTGGGACTATAGCAAAGTCCAATAGCCACGTTTAGGATGCCACTAGGTACACTGAGTGTTTGCTAGTATAATGGCTTAGTTATAATGAGTTGGAGTGTGCAATGCAGGCAGAGGTGCTGCAAATGTCTTTGCACTAGTGGGTTTATAGCAAAGTCCAATAGCCACGTTTAGGATGCCACAAGGTACACTGAGTGTTTGGTAGTATAATGGCTTAGTTATAATGGATTGGAGTGTGCAATGCAGGCAGAGGTGCTGCAAATGTCTTTGCACTAGTGGGACTATAGCAAAGTCCAATAGCCACGTTTAGGATGCCACTAGGTACACTGAGTGTTTGCTAGTATAATGGCTTAGTTATCATGAGTTGGAGTGTGCAATGCAGGCAGAGGTGCTGCAAATGTCTTTTCACTAGTGGGACTATAGCAAAGTCCAATAGCCACGTTTAGGATGCCACTAGGTACAGTGAGTGTTTGCTAGTATAATGGCTTTATTATCATGAGTTGGAGTGTGCAATGCAGGCAGAGGTGCTGCAAATGTCTTTGCACTAGTGGGACTATAGCAAAGTCCAATAGCCACGTTTAGGATGCCACTAGGTACACTGAGTGTTTGCTAGTATAATGGCTTAGTTATAATGAGTTGGAGTGTGCAATGCAGGCAGAGGTGCTGTAAATGTCTTTGCACTAGTGGGACTATAGCAAAGTCCAATAGCCACGTTTAGGATGCCACAAGGTACACTGAGTGTTTGCTAGTATAATGGCTTAGTTATAATGGATTGGAGTGTGCAATGCAGGCAGAGGTGCTGCAAATGTCTTTGCACTAGTGGGACTATAGCAAAGTCCAATAGCCACATTTAGGATGCCACTAGGTACACTGAGTGTTTGCTAGTATAATGGCTTAGTTATCATGAGTTGGAGTGTGCAATGCAGGCAGAGGTGCTGCAAATGTCTTTGCACTAGTGGGACTATAGCAAAGTCCAATAGCCACGTTTAGGATGCCACTAGGTACACTGAGTGTTTGCTAGTATAATGGCTTAGTTATAATGAGTTGGAGTGTGCAATGCAGGCAGAGGTGCTGCAAATGTCTTTGCACTAGTGGGACTATAGCAAAGTCCAATAGCCACGTTTAGGATGCCACAAGGTACACTGAGTGTTTGGTAGTATAATGGCTTAGTTATAATGGATTGGAGTGTGCAATGCAGGCCGAGGTGCTGCAAATGTCTTTGCACTAGTGGGACTATAGCAAAGTCCAATAGCCACGTTTAGGATGCCACTAGGTACACTGAGTGTTTGCTAGTATAATGGCTTAGTTATCATGAGTTGGAGTGTGCAATGCAGGCAGAGGTGCTGCAAATGTCTTTTCACTAGTGGGACTATAGCAAAGTCCAATAGCCACTTTTAGGATGCCACTAGGTATAGTGAGTGTTTGCTAGTATAATGGCTTTATTATCATGAGTTGGAGTGTGCAATGCAGGCAGAGGTGCTGCAAATGTCTTTGCACTAGTGGGACTATAGCAAAGTCCAATAGCCACGTTTAGGATGCCACTAGGTACACTGAGTGTTTGCTAGTATAATGGCTTAGTTATAATGAGTTGGAGTGTGCAATGCAGGCAGAGGTGCTGTAAATGTCTTTGCACTAGTGGGACTATAGCAAAGTCCAATAGCCACGTTTAGGATGCCACAAGGTACACTGAGTGTTTGCTAGTATAATGGCTTAGTTATAATGGATTGGAGTGTGCAATGCATGCAGAGGTGCTGCAAATGTCTTTGCACTAGTGGGACTATAGCAAAGTCCAATAGCCACGTTTAGGATGCAACTAGGTACACTGAGTGTTTGCTAGTATAATGGCTTAGTTATCATGAGTTGGAGTGTGCAATGCAGGCAGAGGTGCTGCAAATGTCTTTGCACTAGTGGGACTATAGCAAAGTCCAATAGCCACGTTTAGGATGCCACTAGGTACACTGAGTGTTTGCTAGTATAATGGCTTAGTTAACATGAGTTGGAGTGTGCAATGCAGGCAGAGGTGCTGCAAATGTCTTTGCACTAGTGGGACTATAGCAAAGTCCAATAGCCACGTTTAGGATGCCACTAGGTACACTGAGTGTTTGCTAGTATAATGGCTTAGTTATCATGAGTTGGAGTGTGCAATGCAGGCAGAGGTGCTGCAAATGTCTTTGCACTAGTGGGACTATAGCAAAGTCCAATAGCCACGTTTAGGATGCCACTAGGTACACTGAGTGTTTGCTAGTATAATGGCTTAGTTATCATGAGTTGGAGTGTGCAATGCAGGCAGAGGTGCTGCAAATGTCTTTGCACTAGTGGGACTATAGCAAAGTCCAATAGCCACGTTTAGGATGCCACTAGATACACTGAGTGGTTGCTAGTATAATGGCTTTGTTATCATGAGTTGGAGTGTGCAATGCAGGCAGAGGTGCTGCAAATGTCTTTGCACTAGTGGGACTATAGCAAAGTCCAATAGCCACGTTTAGGATGCCACTAGGTACACTGAGTGTTTGCTAGTATAATGGGTTAGTTATAATGAGTTGGAGTGTGCAATGCAGGCAGAGGTGCTGCAAATGTCTTTGCACTAGTGGGACTATAGCAAAGTCCAATAGCCACATTTAGGATGCCACTAGGTACACTGAGTGTTTGCTAGTATAATGGCTTAGTTATCATGAGTTGGAGTGTGCAATGCAGGCAGAGGTGCTGCAAATGTCTTTGCACTAGTGGGACTATAGCAAAGTCCAATAGCCACGTTTAGGATGCCACTAGGTACACTGAGTGTTTGCTAGTATAATGGCTTAGTTATCATGAGTTGGAGTGTGCAATGCAGGCAGAGGTGCTGCAAATGTCTTTGCACTAGTGGGACTATAGCAAAGTCCAATAGCCACGTTTAGGATGCCACTAGGTACACTGAGTGTTTGCTAGTATAATGGCTTAGTTATCATGAGTTGGAGTGTGCAATGCAAGCAGAGGTGCTGCAAATGTCTTTGCACTAGTGGGACTATAGCAAAGTCCAATAGCCACGTTTAGGATGCCACAAGGTACACTGAGTGTTTGCTAGTATAATGGCTTAGTTATAATGGATTGGAGTGTGCAATGCAGGCAGAGGTGCTGCAAATGTCTTTGCACTAGTGGGACTATAGCAAAGTCCAATAGCCACGTTTAGGATGCCACTAGGTACACTGAGTGTTTGCTAGTATAATGGCTTAGTTATCATGAGTTGGAGTGTGCAATGCAGGCAGAGGTGCTGCAAATGTCTTTGCACTAGTGGGACTATAGCAAAGTCCAATAGCCACGTTTAGGATGCCACTAGGTACACTGAGTGTTTGCTAGTATAATGGCTTAGTTATAATGAGTTGGATTGTGCAATGCAGGCAGAGGTGCTGCAAATGTCTTGGCACTAGTGGGACTATAGCAAAGTCCAATAGCCACGTTTATGATGCCACTAGGTACACTGAGTGTTTGCTAGTATAATGGCTTAGTTATCATGAGTTGGAGTGTGCAATGCAGGCAGAGGTGCTGCAAATGTCTTTGCACTAGTGGGACTATAGCAAAGTCCAATAGCCACGTTTAGGATGCCACTAGGTACACTGAGTGTTTGCTAGTATAATGGCTTAGTTGTCATGAGTTGGAGTATGTAATGCAGGCAGAGGTGCTGCAAATGTCTTTGCACTAGTGGGACTATAGCAAAGTCCAATAGCCACGTTTAGGATGCCACTAGGTACACTGAGTGTTTGCTAGTATAATGGCTTTGTTATCATGAGTTGGAGTGTGCAATGCAGGCAGAGGTGCTACAAATGTCTTTGCACTAGTGGGACTATAGCAAAGTCCAATAGCCACGTTTAGGATGCCACTAGGTACACTGAGTGTTTGCTAGTATAATGGCTTAGTTATAATGAGTTGGAGTGTGCAATGCAGGCAGAGGTGCTGCAAATGTCTTTGCACTAGTGGGACTATAGCAAAGTCCAATAGCCACGTTTAGGATGCCACAAGGTACACTGAGTGTTTGCTAGTATAATGGCTTAATTATAATGGATTGGAGTGTGCAATGCAGGCAGAAGTGCTGCAAATGTCTTTGCACTAGTGGGACTATAGCAAAGTCGAATAGCCACGTTTAGGATGCCACTAGGTACACTGAGTGTTTGCTAGTATAATGGCTTAGTTATCATGAGTTGGAGTGTGCAATGCAGGCAGAGGTGCTGCAAATGTCTTTGCACTAGTGGGACTATAGCAAAGTCCAATAGCCACGTTTAGGATGCCACTAGGTACACTGAGTGTTTGCTAGTATAATGGCTTAGTTAACATGAGTTGGAGTGTGCAATGCAGGCAGAGGTGCTGCAAATGTCTTTGCACTAGTGGGACTATAGCAAAGTCCAATAGCCACGTTTAGGATGCCACTAGGTACACTGAGTGTTTGCTAGTATAATGGCTTAGTTATCATGAGTTGGAGTGTGCAATGCAGGCAGAGGTGCTGCAAATGTCTTTGCACTAGTGGGACTATAGCAAAGTCCAATAGCCACGTTTAGGATGTCACTAGGTACACTGAGTGTTTGCTAGTATAATGGCTTAGTTATCATGAGTTGGAGTGTGCAATGCAGGCAGAGGTGCTGCAAATGTCTTTGCACTAGTGGGACTATAGCAAAGTCCAATAGCCACGTTTAGGATGCCACTAGGTACACTGAGTGTTTGCTAGTATAATGGCTTTGTTATCATGAGTTGGAGTGTGCAATGCAGGCAGAGGTGCTGCAAATGTCTTTGCACTAGTGGGACTATAGCAAAGTCCAATAGCCACGTTTAGGATGCCACTAGGTACACTGAGTGTTTGCTAGTATAATGGCTTAGTTATAATGAGTTGGAGTGTGCAATGCAGGCAGAGGTGCTGCAAATGTCTTTGCACTAGTGGGACTATAGCAAAGTCCAATAGCCACGTTTAGGATGCCACAAGGTACACTGAGTGTTTGCTAGTATAATGGCTTAGTTATAATGGATTGGAGTGTGCAATGCAGGCAGAGGTGCTGCAAATGTCTTTGCACTAGTGGGACTATAGCAAAGTCCAATAGCCACGTTTAGGATGCCACTAGGTACACTGAGTGTTTGCTAGTATAATGGCTTAGTTATAATGAGTTGGAGTGTGCAATGCAGGCAGAGGTGCTGCAAATGTCTTTGCACTAGTGGGACTATAGCAAAGTCCAATAGCCACGTTTAGGATGCCACTAGGTACACTGAGTGTTTGCTAGTATAATGGCTTAGTTATCAAGAGTTGGAGTGTGCAATGCAGGCAGAGGTGCTGCAAATGTCTTTGCACTAGTGGGACTATAGCAAAGTCCAAAAGCCATGTTTAGGATGCCACTAGGTACACTGAGTGTTTGCTAGTATAATGGCTTAGTTATCATGAGTTGGAGTGTGCAATGCAGGCAGAGGTGCTGCAAATGTCTTTGCACTAGTGGGACTATAGCAAAGTCCAATAGCCACGTTTAGGATGCCACTAGGTACACTGAGTGTTTGCTATTATAATGGCTTAGTTATCATGAGTTGGAGTGTGCAATGCAGGCAGAGGTGCTGCAAATGTCTTTGCACTAGTGGGACTATAGCAAAGTCCAATAGCCACGTTTAGGATGCCACTAGGTACACTGAGTGTTTGCTAGTATAATGGCTTAGTTATCATGAGTTGGAGTGTGCAATGCAGGCAGAGGTGCTGCAAATGTCTTTGCACTAGTGGGACTATAGCAAAGTCCAATAGCCACGTTTAGGATGCCACAAGGTACACTGAGTGTTTGCTAGTATAATGGCTTAGTTATAATGGATTGGAGTGTGCAATGCAGGCAGAGGTGCTGCAAATGTCTTTGCACTAGTGGGACTATAGCAAAGTCCAATAGCCACGTTTAGGATGCCACTAGGTACACTGAGTGTTTGCTAGTATAATGGCTTAGTTATAATGGCTTGGAGTGTGCAATGCAGGCAGAGGTGCTGCAAATGTCTTTGCACTAGTGGGACTATAGCAAAGTCCAATAGCCACGTTTAGGATGCCACTAGGTACACTGAGTGTTTGCTAGTATAATGGCTTAGTTATCATGAGTTGGAGTGTGCAATGCAGGCAGAGGTGCTGCAAATGTCTTTGCACTAGTGGGACTATAGCAAAGTCCAATAGCCATGTTTAGGATGCCACTAGGTACACTGAGTGTTTGCTAGTATAATGGCTTAGTTATAATGAGTTGGAGTGTGCAATGCAGGCAGAGGTGCTGCAAATGTCTTTGCACTAGTGGGACTATAGCAAAGTCCAATAGCCACGTTTAGGATGCCACTAGGTACACTGAGTGTTTGCTAGTATAATGGCTTTGTTATCATGAGTTGGAGTGTGCAATGCAGGCAGAGGTGCTGCAAATGTCTTTGCACTAGTGGGACTATAGCAAAGTCCAATAGCCACGTTTAGGATGCCACTAGGTACACTGAGTGTTTGCTAGTATAATGGCTTAGTTATAATGAGTTGGAGTGTGCAATGCAGGCAGAGGTGCTGCAAATGTCTTTGCACTAGTGGGACTATAGCAAAGTCCAATAGCCACGTTTAGGATGCCACAAGGTACACTGAGTGTTTGCTAGTATAATGGCTTAGTTATAATGGATTGGAGTGTGCAATGCAGGCAGAGGTGCTGCAAATGTCTTTGCACTAGTGGGACTATAGCAAAGTCCAATAGCCACGTTTAGGATGCCACTAGGTACACTGAGTGTTTGCTAGTATAATGGCTTAGTTAACATGAGTTGGAGTGTGCAATGCAGGCAGAGGTGCTGCAAATGTCTTTGCACTAGTGGGACTATAGCAAAGTCCAATAGCCACGTTTAGGATGCCACTAGGTACACTGAGTGTTTGCTAGTATAATGGCTTAGTTATCATGAGTTGGAGTGTGTAATGCAGGCAGAGGTGCTGCAAATGTCTTTGCACTAGTGGGACTATAGCAAAGTCCAATAGCCACGTTTAGGATGCCACTAGGTACACTGAGTGTTTGCTAGTATAATGGCTTAGTTATCATGAGTTGGAGTGTGCAATGCAGGCAGAGGTGCTGCAAATGTCTTTGCACTAGTGGGACTATAGCAAAGTCCAATAGCCACGTTTAGGATGCCACTAGGTACACTGAGTGTTTGCTAGTATAATGGCTTAGTTATCATGAGTTGGAGTGTGCAATGCAGGCAGAGGTGCTGCAAATGTCTTTGCACTAGTGGGACTATAGCAAAGTCCAATAGCCACGTTTAGGATGCCACTAGGTACACTGAGTGTTTGCTAGTATAATGGCTTAGTTATCATGAGTTGGAGTGTGCAATGCAGGCAGAGGTGCTGCAAATGTCTTTGCACTAGTGGGACTATAGCAAAGTCCAATAGCCACGTTTAGGATGCCACTAGGTACACTGAGTGTTTGCTAGTATAATGGCTTAGTTATCATGAGTTGGAGTGTGCAATGCAGGCAGAGGTGCTGCAAATGTCTTTGCACTAGTGGGACTATAGCAAAGTCCAATAGCCACGTTTAGGATGCCACTAGGTACACTGAGTGTTTGCTAGTATAATGGCTTAGTTATAATGAGTTGGAGTGTGCAATGCAGGCAGAGGTGCTGCAAATGTCTTTGCACTAGTGGGACTATAGCAAAGTCCAATAGCCACGTTTAGGATGCCACTAGGTACACTGAGTGTTTGCTAGTATAATGGCTTAGTTATCATGAGTTGGAGTGTGCAATGCAGGCAGAGGTGCTGCAAATGTCTTTGCACTAGTGGGACTATAGCAAAGTCCAATAGCCACGTTTAGGATGCCACTAGGTACACTGAGTGTTTGCTAGTATAATGGCTTAGTTATCATGAGTTGGAGTGTGCAATGCAGGCAGAGGTGCTACAAATGTCTTTGCACTAGTGGGACTATAGCAAAGTCCAATAGCCACGTTTAGGATGCCACTAGGTACACTGAGTGTTTGCTAGTATAATGGCTTAGTTATAATGAGTTGGAGTGTGCAATGCAGGCAGAGGTGCTGCAAATGTCTTTGCACTAGTGGGACTATAGCAAAGTCCAATAGCCACGTTTAGGATGCCACTAGGTACACTGAGTGTTTGCTAGTATAATGGCTTTGTTATCATGAGTTGGAGTGTGCAATGCAGGCAGAGGTGCTGCAAATGTCTTTGCACTAGTGGGACTATAGCAAAGTCCAATAGCCACGTTTAGGATGCCACTAGGTACACTGAGTGTTTGCTAGTATAATGGCTTAGTTATCATGAGTTGGACTGTGCAATGCAGGCAGAGGTGCTGCGAATGACTTTAGACTAGTGGGACTACAGCAAAGTCCAATAGCCACGTTTAGGATGCCACTAGGTACACTGAGTGTTTGCTAGTATAATGGCTTAGTTATCATGAGTTGGAGTGTGCAATGCAGGCAGAGGTGCTGCAAATGTCTTTGCACTAGTGGGACTATAGCAAAGTCCAATAGCCACGTTTAGGATGCCACTAGGTACACTGAGTGTTTGCTAGTATAATGGCTTAGTTATAATGAGTTGGAGTGTGCAATGCAGGCAGAGGTGCTGCAAATGTCTTTGCACTAGTAGGACTATAGCAAAGTCCAATAGCCACGTTTAGGATGCCACTAGGTACACTGAGTGTTTGCTAGTATAATGGCTTAGTTATAATGAGTTTGAGTGTGCAATGCAGGCAGAGGTGCTGCAAATGTCTTTGCACTAGTGGGACTATAGCAAAGTCCAATAGCCACGTTTAGGATGCCACTAGGTACACTGAGTGTTTGCTAGTATAATGGCTTAGTTATCATGAGTTGGAGTGTGCAATGCAGGCAGAGGTGCTGCAAATGTCTTTGCACTAGTGGGACTATAGCAAAGTCCAATAGCCACGTTTAGGATGCCACTAGGTACACTGAATGTTTGCTAGTATAATGGCTTAGTTATAATGAGCTGGAGTGTGCAATGCAGGCAGAGGTGCTGCAAATGTCTTTGCACTAATGGAACTATAGCAAAGTCCAAAAGCCACGTTTAGGATGCCACTAGGTACACTGAGTGTTTGCTAGTATAATGGCTTAGTTATCATGAGTTGGAGTGTGCAATGCAGGCAGAGGTGCTGCAAATGTCTTTGCACTAGTGGGACTATAGCAAAGTCCAATAGCCACGTTTAGGATGCCACTAGGTACACTGAGTGTTTGCTAGTATAATGGTTAGTTATCATGAGTTGGAGTGTGCAATGCAGGCAGAGGTGCTGCAAATGTCTTTGCACTAGTGGGACTATAGCAAAGTCCAATAGCCACGTTTAGGATGCCACTAGGTACACTGAGTGTTTGCTAGTATAATGGCTTAGTTATCATGAGTTGGAGTGTGCAATGCAGGCAGAGGTGCTGCAAATGTCTTTGCACTAGTGGGACTATAGCAAAGTCCAATAGCCACGTTTAGGATGCCACTAGGTACACTGAGTGTTTGCTAGTATAATGGCTTAGTTATCATGAGTTGGAGTGTGCAATGCAGGCAGAGGTGCTGCAAATGTCTTTGCACTAGTGGGACTATAGCAAAGTCCAATAGCCACGTTTAGGATGCCACTAGGTACACTGAGTGTTTGCTAGTATAATGGCTTAGTTATCATGAGTTGGACTGTGCAATGCAGGCAGAGGTGCTGCGAATGACTTTGCACTAGTGGGACTATAGCAAAGTCCAATAGCCACGTTTAGGATGCCACTAGGTACACTGAGTGTTTGCTAGTATAATGGCTTAGTTATAATGAGTTGGAGTGTGCAGAGGACAGGAGGGTACAGTGCCAGGATTGTGGGGCTCTGGGTAGAGGAATGGAAGCCTGCCTTTCTATTCCCTCCTAATAGGGAAATGCAGGGAGGAAATCCCTGACCTTTGCTACACAGACGCTGTCGCTGTTTTCAGGACCTGTCACCTATGGCTCTGACCCTGCCGGTTTGAGCCCTTAAAAGGACTGATAGAAAGTGCTCTCCCTAAGCTGTCCAGCGCTGTGTATGGAGCGCATACAGCTGTATCAGCGATAGGACAAAGGACGGAGCTGTGACAGTGATGTCTGACACCAAAGACGCAGAAGAGATAATGGCGTCCTGGAGGAAAATGTCCGGTTTTATAATGCAGGGACATGTGACATGGACATCCTATCACACATGCCGTTGCTTCTCTGGCTAAAGTCCACTTAGCTGTGTGTGTGTCTGGGATTGGCTGACATGCTGGCCCGCCCCACAAGACGCGCGCGCTTAGGGAAGGAAGACAAGGAAAAAAAAAAAAATGGCGATCGCCATTATAGAAACAGCAGTGATCTGAAGGCGCTGTTCCCGCACACTATACACTGAAATGTCATAATAGTGTGATTCACAGAGTGACTTACACTATTACAGCGGAAACCAAGCTAGAAATTAGCTGTTTTTTTGCTGCTAGAACCGTTCTCGAACGTTTCTAGAACTATCGAGCTTTTGCAAAAAGCTCGAGTTCTAGTTCGATCTAGAACAGGCCCCAAAATCACTCGAGCCTAGAACTGGAGAACCTCGAACCGCGAACCACGCTCAACTCTACTCCTTGGTCTCCCAACAGCCAAAGTCCCGATTGAAGGCAACCATCCAACCATATTGGAGAGACACCGCTGTGGAGACACGGGGCTTGGTGGGTGCTCTCGTCCACTAAAACCCGCCGCCTTTAGAAAGACAGCGTGGCTCAGGGCTCATCCCAACTGAACGCCGGCCTCCTTAACCGTGGGCGTAACACTAATCAGACAACACAGGGTGAGGAAACCACAATAATTAGACTTTATTGGATCCCCAATGAATTAACGGCACATAACACATAACCAGCAAAACACACAAATGTAACAGGCAACAGAGTCTCACCCTTCCGCTGGCTCACCAGGGATTTAGAATGTCCATACCTCAGAGCTTCCAGGGCCGCTTACTCCAGTCCAGCAGCACCCCGCTTTTGGCGGGCACCCACCGAGAAAGGAATAATGCCAGATTCAGGAAGCTGTGTGAGGTCTGCAAAGTCTGTAACAGGTGACTGAACTGTCCCAACCTGAGTGTCCTCCTTAGGTAGTCCTGGTATGACGTTACAATCCTGGCAGCCGGAGTCGAAATACCTAGGCTGTGGATATGGTCTCCAACCGGAACCGGAGTCCCTAGATTGAAGCCATAAGATATCCTGATCCTCTAGTCAGCTCCAAAGAGCTTAGACTGGATGCATCAACCTTCATCCACCCTGGTAGCTTAAAGAAGTCCCTTTTATAGCCATAACCTTCCCTTAGGATACACTGCGTCCTCATCGATTGGTTGGAGAAGATTGCTTCTCCCATTGGATGAATTTCAAGCTGCATGGATAATGTTCATTTAAATGATGTGCATATCTACATGGAGTCGGCAAGTCACCGACTAGACAATGGCTACTAAGGTAATTACATTATCAATACACAACTACAATACAATGGTTACTGGAAATGTCTGGAGAACAATACGTCTGGCTTTCAGTGGCCAACACAATTACATTGAGTCAACAAGAGTCTTGTAAAAACAATGAGGGACTTCTCTCCCATCTATAGACAATCTATTATGCTGTCTGGCTGGATTAAAGAAACTTTAACCCATGAGAGTCCATGTCATCACATTCCTCCCCCTTCTTAATATTAGCCAGACATGATAGGCTTCCGATCATCCTTCTCCTCTTGACGGCATTGTCCTTTTTAATGGTGAGGTCAGCAACAGAGGCTTGCATCTATACACCTTCCCCTGATTACCTCCCCCAAGTTGAGCAGCCATATTGTGGACAAGCACTAAGGTGGGGTCCATGAGTTGGGCCTGCACAAATCTCCCACTATCAATCCTCCCCCAGTCAATAGCCACAGTGTGGTTAGGCTTACTCACGGTTCTTGGCTCAGAAGTGGATGTTGGAGACCGGGAATGTAAACCAGTCCTGGAAAAGATGTTAGACAAATCCACATCAGGGTCCTGCTTGGCTTGGAGGTGGGTGATGGCTGCTTCAAACTGACTGGATAGTCCTTGTCCTAGGTCATTCTCCAAAATTACTGGTGTGAGCAGGTAATTCACAAGCCCCACTTTCACTTCAGTTTGAGTGGTATCCGAAACATCAGGCTTGGTGGGGCCATCTATGAACCCCACTTCAACTTCCTCCTGGCTAGACCCCGAAACAACAGGTGTGTGGAGGCTGTCCATAAACTCCATATGGACCTCTTCCTGGTCAGACCCCAAAGTAACTGGTGTGGGGACGGTGTCCATAAGCTCCACATCAGCCTTGCTCTGGTCAGTCTCCACAATGACAGGTGTGGGGAGGCTGTTCACAAGTCTCACATCAACCTCTCCCTGGTCCTTTCCCGAAATAACTGGTGTGGACTGGATAAACCACTTCCTCAGCTATTGGTGTTTCTCGGGAGTAGCGTTCCTCAGGTCTCGTTGGTTCATCTCGGCATATGTTGACTGGTAGATGGGCTCCAGGCATGGGGCCCCGGTTTTGTAGACACTCTTTGGCCATGTGTCCAAGGCGCCCACATGTATAACAGCGCCGTGGGTTAGACAAGTCACCCACCCTGTTGGTAAACCTTTGTCTTGTTGGGGCTTCTGTGGGGTAATGAGTTAGTCCAGCATGTGAGTCTGGGGGTCGCTTGGATCCATGGTTGAGGGACCTCCTCAGATCGGTGGGCCTATTGGGCCTCCAGCTGGGTCAGTTGGCTGTAAATTCGTCAGCCAATCGCGCTGCTTGCTCTGGGGTGTCGGGCTTCCTGTCAGCTACCCATTCTCAGATTTCCGGATCCATCTGCTCCAGCAGCTGTTCAAGCACTATCACATCCCGGAGGGCAGCAGCGGAGTGGGCAGCCCGACCATCGAGCCAGCGATTACAGTGTCGTCGGAGTTGACTGCCAAATTCGACGTACGAGACACCCTGGCAAGACATTGTCCGGAACTTAGTGCGATGTCTCTCGGGTGTTATGGTAAAAAGGGCCAACAAACTGTCCTTAATAATTCCGTAGTCCAAGCAGTCCTGAGTAGAGTTGAGCGCGGTTCGTGGTTCGTGGTTCTCCAGTTCTAGGCTCGAGTGATTTTGGGGCATGTTCTAGATCGAACTAGAACTCGAGCTTTTTGCAAAAGCTCGATAGTTCTAGAAACGTTCGAGAACGGTTCTAGCAGCCAAAAAACAGCTAAATCATAGCTTGGTTTCTGCTGTAATAGTGTAAGTCACTCTGTGAATCAAACTATTATCACATTTCAGTGTATAGTGTGCGTGAACAGCGCCTTCAGATCACTGCTGTTTCTATAATGGCGATCGCCATTTTTTTTTTTTTTTCTTGTCTTCCTTCCCTAAGCGCGCGCGTCTTGTGGGGCGGGCCAGCATGTCAGCCAATCACAGACACACACACAGCTAAGTGGACTTTGAGCCAGAGAAGCAACGGCATGTGTGATAGGATCTGCATGTCACATGTCCCTGCATTATAAAACCGGACATTTTCTTCACGGACGCCATTATCTGCCTTCTGCGTCTTTGGTGTCAGACATCACTGTCGCAGCTCCGTCTTGAGTCCTATCGCTGATACAGCTGTATGCGCTGTATACACAGCGTTAGACAGCATAGGGAGAGCACTTTATAGCAGTCCTTTTAAGGGCTCAAACCGGCAGGGTCAGAGTTAAGGTGACAGGTCCTGAAAACAGCGCCAGCGTCTGTGCAGCCAAGGTCAGGGATTTCCTCCCTGCATTTCACCATTAGGAGGGAATAGAAAGGCAGGCTTCCATTCCTCTACCCAGAGCACCACAATCCTGCCACTGTACCCTCTTGTCCTCTGCACACTCCAACTCATAACTAAGCCATTATACTAGCAAACACTCAGTGTACCTAGTGGCATCCTATCTGTGGCTATTGGACTTTGCTATAGTCCCACTAGTGCAAAGACATTTGCAGAGCACGTCTGCCTGCATTGCACACTACAACTAATTATAACTAAGCCATTATACTAGCAAACACTCAGTGTACCTAGTGGCATCCTATACGTGGCTATTGGACTTTGCTATAGTCCCACTAGTGCCAAGACATTTGCAGAGCGCATCTGCCTGCGTTGCACACTCCAACTAATTATAACTAAGCCATTATACTAGCAAACACTTAGTGTACCTAGTGGCATCCTATACGTGGCTATTGGACTTTGCTATAGTCCCACTAGTGCCAAGACATTTGCAGAGCGCATCTGCCTGCGTTGCACACTCCAACTAATTATAACTAAGCCATTATACTAGCAAACACTTAGTGTACCTAGTGGCATCCTATACGTGGCTATTGGACTTTGCTATAGTCCCACTAGTGCCAAGACATTTGCAGAGCGCATCTGCCTGCGTTGCACACTCCAACTAATTATAACTAAGCCATTATACTAGCAAACACTTAGTGTACCTAGTGGCATCCTATACGTGGCTATTGGACTTTGCTTTAGTCCCACTAGTGCCAAGACATTTGCAGAACGCATCTGCCTGCGTTGCACACTCCAACTAATTATAACTAAGCCATTATACTAGCACACACTCAGTGTACCTAGTGGCATCCTATACGTGGCTATTGGACTTTGCTATAGTCCCACTAGTGCCAAGACATTTGCAGAGCGCATCTGCCTGCGTTGCACACTCCAACTAATTATAACTAAGCCATTATACTAGCAAACACTTAGTGTACATTGTGGCATCCTATACGTGGCTATTGGACTTTGCTTTAGTCCCACTAGTGCCAAGACATTTGCAGCACGTCTGCCTGCGTTGCACACTCCAACTAATTATAACTAAGTTACATTGTCAGGGATATTTATTCTTTATTATTCTGCTGTTAATAAAGCTAGACCACCACTGCAATCTTCACCACCTCTCAATTTTTACTACCACATTTTCAGTCCACAATCTTGTCGCAATCAACATGAGTGGCAAAATGACAGATGCTGGTGGAAAGGGGAAGAGGCGTGGTGGAAAAGGCAAAAAAGGTTTTGTCAGTGGGGAAGGTGGCAAAGCTCCATTATCATCTGCTGCAGATAGACCATCTACTAGCAAAAGTAAGATGTCTACTACTTATTGTGGACAATCCGATGTGCTCCCTTTTTTACGGACACGAACAAGAGGAACAAAGGTAGATGATGGGCAAAAAAGGAAAATGCTTGAATGGATCTCAAGTGGTCCAACAAGTGCCCTCTCAGCCACTTCAAGTACCGCATCCAAAAAACACCAGTCCTCTGAGTTGTCATCCCAATCACACTTGATTTCTCCCAGCTCTGAAGTCTCCATCAGCCCTGCACAGTATGGTGGAACTGAGATGGCTGAGTCTGCAGAGCTGTTCAGTCACACTATAGCCTGGGAATCAGAGGTCTGCTCCCAAGCTACAGTGAGTACAGAACAGGAAATGGTCTGCAGTGATGCCCAGAACCTTTGTGACTCTGATTCAGGCCGTGAGGACCAAGTTTCTGAGCATAATGTTGACCCTTTGTCACAAACTGTAACACCTGTGGTTATAGACAATGAGGAACATACTGATGAAGATGAGACGCAGATACCCGATTGGGATGACAACTTAAATATTCGGTCAGGGCAAGAAGAGGCTCGGTCTGAGGGGGAGGGGAGTGCAAACACAACAATTGATGATGACGTTCTAGATCCCACCTACTGTCAACCCCCAGTCAGGCACTCGAGGAGGTCAACAGAGGCGGTGGAGGAGGATGCAACCGACGACGAAGTTACCTTGCGCCTTCCTGGACAGAGTCGGAGCACTGGTAGCACGTCTACAACTGCATCCTCAGCGACCACTCTGCCTATGAGCATTATTCGGGGTGGATCAACAGGTCGCATGGCCTCTAAGCCTTGCCTAGCCTGGTCCTTTTTTCACATCGAAAAAGATCGCCCTACTCATGTGATATGTAACATTTGTCATGATTCTGTTAGTAGAGGTCAAAACCTCAGCAGTTTGACAACTTCTTCCATGAATCGTCACATGACTAAATATCATAAGTCCCGGTGGGAAGCTCACCGTGCTGCAATGCGGCCTAGCGGAGCGAACCATCCACCGCCCGCCCCTTCCAGTGCATCCGCGCGCTCTTCATCTTCTAGGACTGTGGGGACAGCTGTCACACCTGTTTTTCCACGCAAAACTTCCACCACTGTAACCGCAACAGGCAGTTTGCTTGTAAGGTCGTCAGTTGGTTTGGAAGGGGAAACAAGTGAGTGTGTACAGCTCTCTCAGACATCGATAGCACCAACGTTGGATGAAGGCAACATCATGTCTCCGCCTGCACTTTCCTCACAAAACTGCATTTTTCCAGGGACACCCTACTCAACACCGTCTACACACAGCAGCCAGATCTCTGTCCCTCAGATGTGGTCAAATAAAAGGCCACTTCCTCCGACCGATGACAAAGCTAAGAGGTTGACTCTATCCCTCTGTAAGCTGTTGGCTACCGAAATGCTGCCTTTCCGCCTAGTGGACACACAGGATTTTAGAGACCTTATGTCTGTCGCTGTGCCCCAGTACCAGATGCCTAGTCGCCACTACTTCTCTAAGAAAGGTGTGCCCGCGCTACACCAGCATGTCGCACACAACATCACCGCTTCCTTGAGAAACTCTGTGTGTGAACGGGTGCATTTCACCACCGATACTTGGACCAGTAAGCATGGACAGGGACGTTACATGTCGCTGACTGGGCACTGGGTAACTATGGTGATAGATGGTGAAGGGTCTGCTGCACAAGTCTTGCCGTCCCCACGACTTGTGTGTCAATCCTCTGTCTGTCCAAGTTCCGCCACTGCTTCTGCATCCTCCACCTCATCTGGGTCCTCCACCTCCGCCCCAAGCCTGCCTGGTCAGGCCACCAGCGTTCTCACTGCGCAGAAGGAATCACGCACCCCTCATTACTATGCTGGCAGCAGAGCGCAACGGCATCAGGCGGTCTTTAGCTTGACATGTCTTGGTAATAAGAGTCACACAGCTGAGGAGTTGTGGTCAGCTCTGCGGTCCGAGTTTAATAAATGGTTGTCTCCACTCAACCTGCAGCCTGGTAAGGCCGTGTGCGACAATGCTGCAAACCTGGGTGCGGCCCTTCGCCTGGGCAAGGTGACACACGTACCTTGTATGGCTCACGTGTTGAACCTTGTCGTGCAGCAATTTTTAACACACTATCCCGGCCTAGATGGCCTTCTGAACAGGGCACGAAAACTGTCTGCTCACTTCCGCCGTTCAAGCGCCGCAGCTGAGCGACTTGCATCGCTCCAGAAGTCTTTCGGCCTGCCGGTTCATCGCCTGAAATGCGATGTGGCGACACGCTGGAATTCAACTCTCCACATGTTACAGCGACTGTGGCAGCACCGCAGAGCCCTGGTGCAATACGTCATGACGTATAGCCTGGGCCAACGAGATGCAGAGGTGGGGCAGATCACCCTGATGGAGTGGTCTCAGATCAAGGACCTATGCACCCTTCTGCACAGTTTCGACATGGCGACGAATATGTTTAGCGCTGACAATGCCATTATCAGCATGACGATTCCAGTCATTTACATGCTGGAGCACACGCTAAACACTATTCGGAGTCAGGGGGTGGGACAACATGAAGGGGAGGAACTACAGGAGGATTCATATGCGCAAGGGACAACAACATCACCAAGGTCCAGACGTTCATCATCACCAACGCAGCAGGCATGGGACCAAGGGGGACAGGGATCGACAAGGGCGCATAGTAGCAGGCGAAATGTTGAGCAAGGTGCAGGAGAACATGAAGAAATGGAGGACGAACTGTCCATGGACATGGAAGACTCAGCGGATGAGGGAGACCTTGGTCAAATTTCAGTTGAAAGAGGTTGGGGTCAGATGTCAGAGGAAGAAAGAACGGGTAGCACCTCTATGCCACAAACACAGCGTGGACTTGGTCCGCATGGCTGCGCAAGACACATGAGTGCCTTTTTGTTGCACTACCTCCAACATGACAGTCGTATTGTCAAAATTAGAAGTGATGATGACTACTGGATTGCCACACTATTAGATCCCCGGTACAAGTCCAAATTTTGTGACATAATTCCAGCCATAGAAAGGGACGCACGTATGCAGGAGTATCAGCAGAAGCTGTTACTAGATCTTAGCTCGGCTTTTCCACCAAACAACCGTGCAGGTGCAGGGAGTGAATCTCCCAGTTGTAACTTGACAAACATGGGACGGTCTCGTCATCTTCAACAGTCTACCCGTACCAGTAGGACCGTATCTGGTGCCGGTAACAGCAATTTTATGGAATCTTTTCATAATTTTTTTAGACCCTCTTTTGCAAGGCCACCAGAGACAACAAGTCTGACACATAGTCAACGGCTGGAGAGGATGATACAGGAGTATCTCCAAATGAACATCGATGCCATGACTGTGCAACTGGAGCCTTGCTCCTTTTGGGCTTCAAACCTAGAAAAATGGCCAGAGCTCGCAACTTACGCCTTGGAGATTTTGTCGTGTCCAGCTGCCAGCGTTGTCTCTGAACGTGTATTCAGTGCTGCTGGGTGTGTGCTGACAGATAAGCGCACGCGTCTGTCCAGTGACAATGTGGACAGACTGACGTTCATCAAAATGAACAAGTCATGGATCCAGAAGGAATTTACTACCCCTGTGTCATCCTGGGGAGAGTAAATGCTTGTTGATTTGGAATGTGCTTGATGCAAATCAAAACATCCTGTTTGCAACTAGGGCACAAGTGCTGCCACTGAATGGGTGGGTGTGTGGGGCCCAATTTTTGGAAAAAAAGGGAGACTCCGCTTGGAGTAACCCTTGCTTGCTGTGTTTTTAAAAGAAGCCAAGATGAACAGAGCTGGGATCAGGAAAGACTTTGCTACCTACCCCGGTGTCATCCTGGGGACGGATAAGAATGGCGTATTTTTGAATGTGCTTGATGCAAATGTAGCTGTGAAGTGTACAACTAGGGCACAACTGCTGCCACTGAAGGGGTGGGTGTGTGTGGGGCCCAATTTTTGGAAAAAAGGGAGACTCCGCTTGGAGTAACCCTTGCTTACATTGTTTTTAAAAGAAGCCAAGATGAACAAGTCATGGGTCAGCAAAGACTTTGCTACCTACCCCGGTGTCATCCTGGGGATGGATAAGAATGGCGTATTTTTGAATGTGCTTGATGCAAATGTAGCTGTGAAGTGTACAACTAGGACACAACTGCTGCCACTGAAGGGGTGGGTGTGTGTGGGGCCCAATTTTTGGAAAAAAGGGAGACTCCGCTTGGAGTAACCCTTGCTTGATGTGTTTTTAAAAGAAGCCAAGATGAACAGAGCTGGGATCAGGAAAGACTTTGCTACCTACCCCGGTGTCATCCTGGGGACGGATAAGAATGACGTATTTTTGAATGTGCTTGATGCAAATCTAGCTGTGAAGTGTACAACTGGGGCACAACTGCTGCCACTGAATGGGTGGGTGTGTGGGGCCCAATTTTTGGAAAAAAAGGGAGACTCCGCTTGGAGTAACCCTTGCTTGATGTGTTTTTAAAAGAAGCCAAGATGAACAGAGCTGGGATCAGGAAAGACTTTGCTACCTACCCCGGTGTCATCCTGGGGATGGATAAGAATGGCGTATTTTTGAATGTGCTTGATGCAAATGTAGCTGTGAAGTGTACAACTAGGGCACAACTGCTGCCACTGAAGGGGTGGGTGTGTGTGGGGCCCAATTTTTGGAAAAAAGGGAGACTCCGCTTGGAGTAACCCTTGCTTGCTGTGTTTTTAAAAGAAGCCAAGATGAACAGAGCTGGGATCAGGAAAGACTTTGCTACCTACCCCGGTGTCATCCTGGGGACGGATAAGAATGACGTATTTTTGAATGTGCTTGATGCAAATCTAGCTGTGAAGTGTACAACTGGGGCACAACTGCTGCCACTGAATGGGTGGGTGTGTGGGGCCCAATTTTTTGAAAAAAAGGGAGACTCCGCTTGGAGTAACCCTTGCTTGATGTGTTTTTAAAAGAAGCCAAGATGAACAGAGCTGGGATCAGGAAAGACTTTGCTACCTACCCCGGTGTCATCCTGGGGATGGATAAGAATGGCGTATTTTTGAATGTGCTTGATGCAAATGTAGCTGTGAAGTGTACAACTAGGGCACAACTGCTGCCACTGAAGGGGTGGGTGTGTGTGGGGCCCAATTTTTGGAAAAAAGGGAGACTCCGCTTGGAGTAACCCTTGCTTGATGTGTTTTTAAAAGAAGCCAAGATGAACAGAGCTGGGATAAGGAAAGACTTTGCTACCTACCCCGGTGTCATCCTGGGGACGGATAAGAATGACGTATTTTTGAATGTGCTTGATGCAAATCTAGCTGTGAAGTGTACAACTAGGGCACAACTGCTGCCACTGAAGGGGTGGGTGTGTGTGGGGCCCAATTTTTGGAAAAAAAGGGAGACGCCGCTTGGAGTAACCCTTGCTTACATTGTTTTTAAAAGAAGCCAAGATGAACAGAGCTGGGATCAGGAAAGACTTTGCTACCTACCCTGGTGTCATCCTGGGGACGGTTAATTATGGCGTATTTTTGAATGTGCTTGATGCAAATCTAGCTGTGAAGTGTACAACTGGGGCACAACTGCTGCCACTGAATGGGTGGGTGTGTGGGGCCCAATTTTTGGAAAAAAAGGGAGACTCCGCTTGGAGTAACCCTTGCTTGCTGTGTTTTTAAAAGAAGCCAAGATGAACAGAGCTGGGATCAGGAAAGACTTTGCTACCTACCCCGGTGTCATCCTGGGGACGGATAAGAATGACGTATTTTTGAATGTGCTTGATGCAAATCTAGCTGTGAAGTGTACAACTGGGGCACAACTGCTGCCACTGAATGGGTGGGTGTGTGGGGCCCAATTTTTGGAAAAAAAGGGAGACTCCGCTTGGAGTAACCCTTGCTTGATGTGTTTTTAAAAGAAGCCAAGATGAACAGAGCTGGGATCAGGAAAGACTTTGCTACCTACCCCGGTGTCATCCTGGGGACGGATAAGAATGGCGTATTTTTGAATGTGCTTGATGCAAATCTAGCTGTGAAGTGTACAACTGGGGCACAACTGCTGCCACTGAATGGGTGGGTGTGTGGGGCCCAATTTTTGGAAAAAAAGGGAGACTCCGCTTGGAGTAACCCTTGCTTGCTGTGTTTTTAAAAGAAGCCAAGATGAACAGAGCTGGGATCAGGAAAGACTTTGCTACCTACCCCGGTGTCATCCTGGGGACGGATAAGAATGACGTATTTTTGAATGTGCTTGATGCAAATCTAGCTGTGAAGTGTACAACTGGGGCACAACTGCTGCCACTGAATGGGTGGGTGTGTGGGGCCCAATTTTTGGAAAAAAAGGGAGACTCCGCTTGGAGTAACCCTTGCTTGATGTGTTTTTAAAAGAAGCCAAGATGAACAGAGCTGGGATCAGGAAAGACTTTGCTACCTACCCCGGTGTCATCCTGGGGACGGATAAGAATGGCGTATTTTTGAATGTGCTTGATGCAAATGTAGCAGTGAAGTGTACAACTAGGGCACAACTGCTGCCACTGAAGGGGTGGGTGTGTGTGGGGCCCAATTTTTGGAAAAAAGGGAGACTCCGCTTGGAGTAACCCTTGCTTACATTGTTTTTAAAAGAAGCCAAGATGAACAAGTCATGGGTCAGCAAAGACTTTGCTACCTACCCCGGTGTCATCCTGGGGATGGATAAGAATGGCGTATTTTTGAATGTGCTTGATGCAAATGTAGCTGTGAAGTGTACAACTAGGGCACAACTGCTGCCACTGAAGGGGTGGGTGTGTGTGGGGCCCAATTTTTGGAAAAAAGGGAGACTCCGCTTGGAGTAACCCTTGCTTACATTGTTTTTAAAAGAAGCCAAGATGAACAGAGCTGGGATCAGGAAAGACTTTGCTACCTACCCCGGTGTCATCCTGGGGACGGATAAGAATGACGTATTTTTGAATGTGCTTGATGCAAATCTAGCTGTGAAGTGTACAACTGGGGCACAACTGCTGCCACTGAATGGGTGGGTGTGTGGGGCCCAATTTTTGGAAAAAAAGGGAGACTCCGCTTGGAGTAACCCTTGCTTGCTGTGTTTTTAAAAGAAGCCAAGATGAACAGAGCTGGGATCAGGAAAGACTTTGCTACCTACCCCGGTGTCATCCTGGGGACGGATAAGAATGACGTATTTTTGAATGTGCTTGATGCAAATCTAGCTGTGAAGTGTACAACTGGGGCACAACTGCTGCCACTGAATGGGTGGGTGTGTGGGGCCCAATTTTTGGAAAAAAAGGGAGACTCCGCTTGGAGTAACCCTTGCTTGATGTGTTTTTAAAAGAAGCCAAGATGAACAGAGCTGGGATCAGGAAAGACTTTGCTACCTACCCCGGTGTCATCCTGGGGACGGATAAGAATGGCGTATTTTTGAATGTGCTTGATGCAAATGTAGCTGTGAAGTGTACAACTAGGGCACAACTGCTGCCACTGAAGGGGTGGGTGTGTGTGGGGCCCAATTTTTGGAAAAAAGGGAGACTCCGCTTGGAGTAACCCTTGCTTACATTGTTTTTAAAAGAAGCCAAGATGAACAAGTCATGGGTCAGCAAAGACTTTGCTACCTACCCCGGTGTCATCCTGGGGATGGATAAGAATGGCGTATTTTTGAATGTGCTTGATGCAAATGTAGCTGTGAAGTGTACAACTAGGGCACAACTGCTGCCACTGAAGGGGTGGGTGTGTGTGGGGCCCAATTTTTGGAAAAAAGGGAGACTCCGCTTGGAGTAACCCTTGCTTGATGTGTTTTTAAAAGAAGCCAAGATGAGCAGAGCTGGGATCAGGAAAGACTTTGCTACCTACCCCGGTGTCATCCTGGGGACGGATAAGAATGACGTATTTTTGAATGTGCTTGATGCAAATCTAGCTGTGAAGTGTACAACTAGGGCACAACTGCTGCCACTGAAGGGGTGGGTGTGTGTGGGGCCCAATTTTTGGAAAAAAGGGAGACTCCGCTTGGAGTAACCCTTGCTTACATTGTTTTTAAAAGAAGCCAAGATGAACAGAGCTGGGATCAGGAAAGACTTTGCTACCTACCCCGGTGTCATCCTGGGGACGGATAAGAATGGCGTATTTTTGAATGTGCTTGATGCAAATGTAGCTGTGAAGTGTACAACTAGGGCACAACTGCTGCCACTGAAGGGGTGGGTGTGTGTGGGGCCCAATTTTTGGAAAAAAGGGAGACTCCGCTTGGAGTCACCTTGCGGTGTTTTACATGATTTTAGAAGGGCGTGCCATGCCTATATCTGTGTGTCCTCCTCTTTTTCCTTGTCCAGCTGTTTTGTTTTCGCATGAGTATATGTCCTTGTCACTTTCCAATGTGTTTGAGTTGTTTGTCACCTTTAGGACACCTTTGAGGGTGTTTTCTAGGTGTTTTTCTGTGTTTGTGATTGCCTGCCATTGTTTCCTATGCAGTTCGAGTTCGGTTCGTCGAACGTTCGACGAACCGAACTCGAACGGGAGGTCCGTTCGGCGAACCAACCTCGAGCCGAACCGCGACCGGTTCGCTCATCTCTAGTCCTGAGGCCCAAGTGATCGGACAGCCTCCTGGGCCCGGACCGGCAAGCTTGTCCACAGGTATTTGGACCACTCATCTGTGGGCACCTGGTGCATACGCATTAGCATCTCAAAGTTTTGCAAGTGTTCATCTATCTCAGTGCTGGAATCATTAAACACTGGCACATCCCTGTAGTGAAGATGACTTCCTTGGTGGTGGTCTATCCTGGAGGTAGGTGCTGATGGTGAGGAAATTGGAAATCCAAACACAAATTGCAGAACACCAGCCCTCTCTTCCCTTGAAGCTTCAGGCCCCAATGCAGTAAACAATTCCTTGACTCGGTCTGCTTGGGTTTGGTTTGTTTCCAGACTGTCACTGGATCTAGGATGAGATACAGGGTTTACCTCCTCTGATACCACAACGGCAGTGTCCTCATCATCCTCTGCATCATTCTGGGCATCCCAACAGACTAATTTCCGGATCAAGTCTGACCGAGTGTCAGTGTTCCTGTAGTCAATCTTTCGCATCTGGCACAGATCCTGTAGCATCCATTTACTGCTGCGGTCGTAACTCCTCTCTTGTCCTTGTCCCATGGCTGAGCTGGTGGGGTTGGACATGGCAGCGTCCGAAACCTGAATGCCTCCCCTATGGCCTGCTGGGTATGCTTATGTGCCTCCCTGGTTGTTGAGCCCTGGACGGTGTCCGAAAACACCAGTCCGCTGCAGCTCCCCTGGGTAAACCAGGCTGAGTAGTATCCCACTGCTGCCACCAATTGTGGAGACACGGGGCTCAGTGGGTGCTCTCGTCCACTAAAACCCGCCGCCTTTAGAAAGACAGTGTGGCTCAGGGCTCATCCCAACTGAACGCCGGCCTCCTTAACCGTGGGCGTAACACTACTCAGACAACACAGGGTGAGGAAACCACAATAATTAGACTTTATTGGATCCCCAATCAATTAACGGCACATAACACATAACCAGCAAAACACACAAATGTAACAGGCAACAGAGTCTCACCCTTCCGCTGGCTCACCAGGGATTTAGAATGTCCATGCCTCAGAGCTTCCAGGGCCGCTTACTCCAGTCCAGCAGCATCCCGCTTTTGGCGGGCACCCACCGAGAAAGGAATAATGCCAGATTCAGGAAGCTGTGTGAGGTCTGCAAAGTCTGTAACAGGTGACTGAACTGTCCCAACCTGAGTGTCCTCCTTAGGTAGTCCTGGTATGACGTTACAATCCTGGCAGCCGGAGTCGAAATACCTAGGCTGTGGATATGGTCTCCAACCGGAACCAGAGTCCCTAGATTGAAGCAATAAGATATCCTGATCCTCTAGTCAGCTCCAAAGAGCTTAGACTGGATCCATCAACCTTCATCCACCCTGGTGGCTTAAAGAAGTCCCTTTTATAGCCATAACCTTCCCTTAGGATACACTGCGTCCTCATCGATTGGTTGGAGAAGATTGCTTCTCCCATTGGATGAATTTCAAGCTGCATGGATAATGTTCATTTAAATGATGTGCATAGAAAGACTCAGTATATCTACATGGAGTCGGCAAGTCACCGACTAGACAATGGCTACTAAGGTAATTACATTATCAATACACAACTACAATACAATGGTTACTGGAAATGTCTGGAGAACAATACGTCTGGCTTTCAGTGGCCAACACAATTACATTGAGTCAACAAGAGTCTTGTAAAAACAATGAGGGACTTCTCTCCCATCTATAGACAATCTATCATGCTGTCTGGCTGGATTTTAAGAAACTTTAACCCATGAGAGTCCATGTCGTCACAACCTCCACCACCAAGGCACCAGTTTCTCAGGGCCAGCGCCTGCGGGCAAAAGAGGGGCTCCTCCGGCTCATATCCAGGCTGGGGAGCGGGTTACCGGTGGGAATCCATCGCTACCAACAACCGTATTTAGGTGCAGGAAAGAGACAGTCACCGCTAACTTGCAGGGAACATCAACACCGCAGCCGTCCGAGGGAGCCGTCCAACCAGCCGCTTGTTTACCGTGAACTGTGTCATCATCCTTGGGCTGAGTGAGTACCTACGTGCCGTGCGGCACAGCGCTGCCCCTGCGCCCCTGCACCTCAACAGGCCCCATAACCCGCCTGTCAACCATCCTAACTCTCCATCATCGGGCCCCGGGACCACCAACCCCCCTACCCACGGAGGGGAGGGCCAACATCTAGCTGCTCCATACCATCACTCCCGGGATCCCCATACAGAGCAGCGGTGGTGTCCACACAATCACCACAACCGTGGGTGGCGTCACGGACAATAAATCCCCCAAAACCAATCACCTTTTCACTCACGGGCGAGGAGCGCCGCTCGAGTCCCTGGGATCCGGCCCATCGCTCGAGCCACCGAGCAGCAGAGGCCGCAGCAGCAGCGGCAGCCGGACCCGAGCAGTGGGAGAGCGCGGCGTCCCCTCCTCCGCCCGCGACACCTAGACAATTGATATTGAGGTATTAACCCTCTAGCTGAGTACACAATGGAGCATTTTACCATGTGTTATTGATCAATAATATTAGGTACGGGAGTTACCATTATATTGGTAGGGTCATTCAGGGAGAGTGAGGGTCAGCCGTCGAGGAACGGAGGCGCCCAGCTAAGTTAGGGCATCGTACCCTCCGTTGACATGCAGAGACTGACACAGTGACATATCAGGGTCACTGCAGCGTAGAAAAATATTGTGCTGGCTTTTTTTTGTTTTTGTTTTGTTTTGTTATTATATCTGCCTGTATAACTCTATGAATCCAGGCTGTACCTGACCTATAGTAGCTTCCTTTTAGTAAACAATATTTTGAGATTTTGGATTTATTCACCTGGGCGATTTTAATATGAATTAATAAAGATTGAACGTTTTAAAGGGATTTATATTGCACACTAGTTAAACAGGGTTTCAGCTTTCAAAAGATTAATTTATTAAACCAATGGAAAAATTTAAAGTCAAGTTATAAGCTTTTTTTTACAGAACATGGATAAGCGACAGAACTTTTGTCAGGGACTGTACATTGCACCCTCAATGATACTGCAACCATGACAAGTGATTGGCACAAAATCTGACTTGGTATGACTCCTTGCAAATTTATATGTTTTAAGTACTTCTAAATATGAGACACCCTTTGTAGCTTTGGACTGCTCTGACTAATAAATTTAATTCCTGAGTAAGAACCATTGTGAAACAAAATCTTGCAGCAATTGCATGTTGAAGTAGAGTTCCAGTGGCAGGCAGTCAGCAGCACTGGTTGGAAGTACTTTTATGGAATCAACCAATTTGTCCTTTAATATGTGATCATCTGTACACAATTCCTTTCAGTATGCTCTATTAAGAAATCTAGTGGATGGGGGTGCTTTGCTTCCTAAAATTTAATATAGGATGCAGTGCCTTATTTCAGAGATGGCACAATGGCCCTTAATGTTTAGAGATAGCGGAAACTATGGCTGTGTAGTCAGATAGTGGGATGAGGAGACTGTGGAGAAAAAGTGCAATAGGGTCTTATCTGGTATAACAGTAGATAAGAAAAAGAATGCACTCACCTATAGGGGTTGTGTTAAGCTGGTGTCACACACAGCGACAACGACGTCGCTGCTACGTCACCATTTTCTGTGACGTTGCAGCGACGTCCCGTCGCTGTCGCTGTGTGTGACATCCAGCAACGACCTTGCCCCTGCTGTGAGGTCGCCAGTCGTTGCTGAATGTCCAGCTTCATTTTTTGGTCGTCACTCTCCTGCTGTGACACACACATCGCTGTGTGTGACAGCGAGTGAGCGACGAAATGAAGCGAGCAGGAGCCGGCACTGGCAGCTGCGGTAAGCTGTAACCAGCGTAAACATCGGGTAACCAAGGGAAGACCTTTCCCTGGTTACCCGATATTTACCTTCGTTACCAGCCTCCGCTCTTGCTGCCAGTGCCGGCTCCTGCACTGTGACATGTGGCTGCAGTACACATCGGGTAATTAACCCGATGTATACTGTAGCAAGGAGAGCAAGGAGCCAGCGCTAAGCAGTGCGCGCGGCTCCCTGCTCTCAGCACTGTGACATGTAGCTGCAGCACACATCGGGTTAATTAACCCGATGTGTACTGTACCTAGGAGAGCAAGGAGCCAGCGCTAAGCGCGGCTCCCTGCTCTCTGCACATGTAGCACAGCGACGTTATGATCGCTGCTTCTGCTGTGTTAGACAGCTAAGCAGCGATCATAACAGCGAGTTAAAGGTCGCTGTTACGTCACCGAAAATGGTGACGTAACAGCGACGTCGTTGTCGCTGTCGCTTAGTGTGAACCCAGCTTAAGTCACAACTCCTATAAAGACGTAGTGGTAGGGGGAATAGCCGCAGCCCCGCAGGATGAGATTCAATGTTAGTGGTAAAAGACGGGTCTCATGCCGCGCTTATCCCCATTCAAGATGCAGATGCTTTTTAATCCATGTCCTTTATTGAAAAAAGCATATACATGTCTACGCGTTTCAAGGGTCTCAGCCCCCTTCCTCAGGACAATTTTGAATAACAGGATAATACAGACAGAATGGATGAGCCGGTGTATATATATATTCCTAGGGACAGACTTCACAAGTCCTCCCTCTTAGAAAAAAATTGTTGGGATTCTTATCATTTAAAAAGAATGGCTAAATCTCCATTGTCTTTATAGTACAAAACACATACACAGGAATAGAAATGGATATATATTTAAAACTAGAAGGTGGCCCGATTCTACGCATCGGGTATTCTAGAATTTACGTATTGTGTAGTTCATGTATGATTTTTGTTATATATATATATATACTAGAAGGTGGCCCGATTCTACGCATCGGGTATTCTAGAATTTACGTATTGTGTAGTTCATGTATGATTTTTGTTATATATATATATATATATATATATATAGAGATGTTGTTGTGTGTAGTTACCAAGTGTTTGTGTAGGCGCTGTACATGTTCTGGGTGTTGTCTGGGTGTGACGGGGGGTGAGAGCGGTGTTGTATGTGTTTTGCGTGTGTTGCGTTGTTTGTGGAGCGCTGTGTGTCTGTAGCGTTGTGTGTGTGTTGCGCGGTTTGTGTGTGTGTGGTGTGTTTTGGGGGGAGGTATGTTTTGTGCAATGTGTGTGCTGTGCGGTATGTGCGTATATTTGTGTGTGCCACGGTGTTTGTGTGTTGGGTGTTGTGTGTGTGCAGCGTTGTCTGTGTGTGTGGGTGTCTGTGTAGGGCAGTTGTTTGTGGTTCCCAGTGTGTGTGTGTGTGTGTGTGGTGTGTTGTGCAGTGCGCGCGCGTGTGTGTGTGTGTGTGTGTGTGCATCAGCCTCTCTTCTCTCAGCCTACCTCTCCCAGCCTCCCTCCTCCCAGCCTCCCTCAGCATCAGTCTCCCTCTCCCAGCCTCCCCAAGCATCAGCCTCCACCAGCATCAGCCTCTGTCCTTCCAGCCTCCCCCAGCATCAGCCTCCGCCAGCATCAGCCTCTCTCCTTCCAGCCTCCTCCAGCATCAGCCTCTCTCCTTCCAGCCTTCCCCAGGATCAGCCTCTCTCCTCCAAGCCTCCGTCCTCCCAGCCTTCCCCAGCATCAGCTTTCCCTTCCCAGCCTCCCTCAGCATCAGCCTTCCCCAGCATCAGCCTCTCTCCTCCCAGCCTCAGCCTCTCTCCTTCCAGCCTCCCCCAGCATCAGCCTCTCTCCTTCCAGCTTCCCTCAGCATCAGCCTCCCCTTCCCAGCCTTCCCGAGGATCAGCCTCTCTCCTCCCAGCCTCCTTCCTCCCAGCCTCCCCCTCCCAGCCTCCCTCAGCATCAGCCTTCCGCTCCCAGTCTCCCCCAGCATCAGCCTCCCGAAGCATCAGCCTCCACCAGCATCAGCCTCTCTCCTTCCAGCCTCCCCCAGCATCAGCCTCCCTTTCCCAGCCTTCCCCAGGATCAGCCTCTCTCCTCCCAGCCTCCTTCCTCCCAGCCTCCTTCCTCCCAGCCTCCCCCTCCCAGCCTCCCTCAGCATCAGCCTTCCGCTCCCAGTCTCCCCCAGCATCAGCCTCCCCAAGCATCAGCCTCCACCAGCATCAGCCTCTTTCCTTCCAGCCTCCCCCAGCATCAGCCTCTCTCCTTCCAGCCTCCATCAGCATCAGCTTCCCGTTCCCAGCCTTCCCCAGGATCAGCCTCTCTCCTCCCAGCCTCCTTCCTCCCAGCCTCCCTCAGCATCAGCCTTCTTCTCCCAGTCTCCCCCAGCATCAGCCTCCCCAAGCATCAGCCTCCACCAGCATTAGCCTCTCTCCTTCCAGCCTCCCCCAGCATCAGCCTCCCCAAGCATCAGCCTCCACCAGCATCAGCCTCCCTTGTCCCAGCCTTCCCCAGCATCAGCCTCCCCCTCCCAGCCTCCCCCAGCATCAGCCTCTCTCCTCCCAGCCTTCTACATGATCAGCCTCTCTGCTCCCAGCCTCCTCCAGCACGCCGTGCTCCTCTGCCGACACTCACACACCCGATCGCATCCACTCACACACACCCGATCGCATCCACTCACACACACCCGATCGCATCCACTCACACACACAGACACTGACGATATCGCACATACGCGCTGATACTCACAACATCCGGACATACCACATGCCTCTGGCCATGTGATCCTCCGTCAGGTCCTGGAAGATCACAACAGCACAGTATCGAGGCCGAGAAGCAAGCGATATCCCAGGATGCTGTGAGTATGTGGATGCGATGTGAGGTGTGTGTGAGGTGTGTGTGAGGTGTGTGAGGTGTGTGTGAGGTGTGTGTGTGTGAGAGTGAGTGTGATCTGATGTGTGTGTATGTTTGTGTGTGTGCTGTTATGTGTGTGCGTGTGGATCTTCCGCTGCAGCAGGACCTTGATGCGCTTGTAACCATGCGAGCATGGTTACCAACGTATCCACACCACTCCCGTGCGAGCGGGGGCCGGGGGGGGTGGGGGTGGGGGTGGGGGGGGAGTACAGTACTCACCTCCGTGACAGACGTGTCAGTTCGGGGAATGCGCGGGGGGAAGGGGGGGGGAGTACAGTACTCACCTCCGTGACAGCCGTGTCAGTTCGGGGAATGCGCGGGGGGAGGGAGGGGGCGGGGCCAGAGCTAGCGTGCATTGCGTGAGGGGGGCGGGGCGTGGCGTGGCCGAATTGCCAATGCCTGCAGGGTGCCGGGGCGAGAGGCCAATCTGTGGGGGGGGCGGAGCCTGGGCGAGCGGCTGGCCAATCAGTGTGGGGGCGCAGCCTGGGCGAGCGGCCAATCGGTGTGGGGGGTGGGGCCATGGCGAGCCCAGCGGCCAATCAGCTTTGTGTCACCGAAAGGACACAATTTTGGAGCATGACAGACAGACAGCTAGACAGACAGACAGACAGACAGAATAAGGCAATTATATATATAGATTAAACAATTTGAAAAAAGATAGAGGAAAAAATAATAAATTATGTGAGCAAGAAAGTTTTATTTTTTTGTTTGTTTTTTATAAAAAGAGGGGGGAGGAGAAGACCTAGAACTTAAAATGTCAGATAAGAACCAGAAAACTGGATTAAACACTGTGTTTATTTAGTTCACGGATAATTGAAGCCCACGGAAGGAATTGGAGTAAGGAGAAAAAAATACAAAAAAAGAAGAAACTAAAACAGCCGCTGAAGCAGCACGATACACCATGTGAAAAATAAAACAAAACAAAAAATGAGATTCATATAAAAAAAAAGATAATAATAATATTAATAATAAAGAAATAAATGTAAAATGTTGTTTATATACATATATATGTATATATATATATATATATATATATATATATGTATGTATACATATATATAAATGTTGTTTATATGCATATATTACCGGTTTATATACACATATTTTCTGTGTATATATTCAAACAATAAAGAATTTCTTAGAATTATATTAGTATGGTGTCAGAAAGAAGTGTGTGAATATGTAAGTATGAAATAGAATTACACTTGAAATAATCAAGAAAAATAAAAATGTATATAAAAATAATTAATTACTCTCAGGTAAATGGAATTAGAACCCGTGGATGTGTAAGAGCAGTTTTATAGAGTGTCAATCAATGTCATTGTGCCTGCAGAATTGTGCAGAACAGGAAAAAAAAGGAGAGAGAGAGAAGAATCCTACTCAGCAGCACACGTGCATCGTTCCATCAATAATCAAGTTGTGAATGGAACCTACACATATTCCCTCTCTCCATCACTAATCCAAATTTTTTCTTTTATGTCACTTTTATAAATATATAAATAAATAAATTTATATCTATATATACCGTGTCTCTCTCTCTCTCTCTCTCTCTCTCTTTTCATTATAAGAAATCCTTTATTGTTTGAATATATTATATATATATATATATATAATTTATATATATATATAGACAGAAAATATATATTACACATTTTACATTCATTTCTTTATAATTATTATTATCTTTATTTTTTATATGAATCTCATTTTTTGTTTTGTTTTATTTTTGACATGGTGTATCGTGCTGCTCCAGCGGCTGTTCTAGTTTCTTCTTTTATCTGTATTTTTTACTCCTAAAGCTGGGTTCACACATAGCGACAATGACAACAACGTCGCTGCTACGTCACCATTTTCTGTGACGTAACAGCGACGTCCTGTCGCTGTCGCTGTGTGTGATATCCAGCTGTGAGGTCGCCGCTCGTTGCTGAATGTCCTGCTTCATTTTTTGCTCGTTGCTCTCCCGCTGTGAAGCACACATCGCTGTGTGTGACAGCGAGAGAGCGACGAACTGAAGCGAGCAGGATGCAGGGAGCCAGCTTCTGACAGCCTGCGGTAAGCTGTAACCACGGTAAACATCGGGTAACCAAGGGAAGCCCTTTCCTTGGTTACCCGATATTTACTTTAGTTACAGCATCCGCCGTTCTCAGGCTGTCAGTGCCAGCTCCCTGCTCCCTGCACGCAGCCAGACTACACATCGGGAAATAAGCAAAGGTTTGCTTATTAATCCGATGTGTACTGTGGCTATGAGTGCAGGGAGCCAGCGCTAAGCGGTGTGCGCTTGTAACCAAGGTAAATATTGGGTAACCAGAGAAGCACTTTTGTTGGTTACCCGATATTTGCCTTAGTTACCAAGCGCAGCATTGCTTCCACAGCGACGTGTGTCGTTATGATCGCTGCTGCGTCTGCTGTGTTTGACAGCTAAGCAGCGATCATAACAGCGACTTACAAGGTTGCGGTTTCATCACAGAAAATTGTGACGTAACAGCAACGTCGTTTGTCGCTGTCGCTATGTGTGAACCCAGCTTTACTCCAATTCCGTGGATTTCAATTATCTGTGAACTAAATAGACACAGTGGTTAATCCAATTTTCTGGTTCTTATCTCACATTTTAAGTTCTAGATCTACCCCTCCCTCCTCTTTTTCAAAGAAATGTTTTTCTTGCTCACATAGTTTATTATTTTTTCTCCATCTTTTTTCATATTGTTAAATTTTGCATATATATTTATTTCTATTCCTATGTACAGTACAGACCAAAAGTTTAGACACACTTTCTCATTCAATGAGTTTTATTTATTTTCATGACTCTGAAAATTGTAGATTCACATTGAAGGCATCAAAACTATGAATTAAACAATGTGGAATGAAATACTTAAAAAAGTGTGAAACAACTGAAATATGTTTATTTATTATATTCTAAGTTCTTCAAAGTAGCCACCTTTTTGCTTTGATTACTGCTTTGCACACTCTTGGCATTCTCTTGATGAGCTTTAAGAGGTAGTCACCGGAAATGGTTTTCAAACAGTATTGAAGGAGTTTCCAGAGTTGCTTAGCACTTGTTGGCCCTTTTGCCTTCACTCTGCGGTCCAGCTCATCCCAAACCATCTCGATTGGGTTCAGGTCTGGTGAATGTGGAAACCAGGTCATCTGGCGTAGCACCCCATCACTCTCCTTCTTAGTCAAATAGCCCTTACACAGCTTGGAGGTGTGTTTGGGGTCAATTTCCTGTTGAAAAATAAATAATCGTCCAACTAAGCGCAAACCGGATGGAATACCATGACGCTGCAAGATGCTGTGGTAGCCATGCTGGTTCTGTATGCCTTCAATTTTGAATAAATCCCCAACAGTGTCACCAGCAAAGCACCCCCACACCATCACACCTCCTCCTCCATGCTTCATTGTTGGAACCAGCTATGTAGAGTCCATCCGTTCACCTTTTCTACAAAGACACGGTGGTTGGATCCAAAGATCTCAAATTCGGACTCATCAGACAAAAGCACAGATTTCCACTTGTCTAATGTGCATTCCTTGTGTTCTTTAGCCCAAACAAGTCTCTTCTGCTTGTTGCCTGTGCTTAGCAGTGGTTTCCTAGCAGCTATTTTACCATGAAGGCCTGCTGCACAAAGTCTCCTCTTAACAGTTGTTCTAGAGATGAGAAGGTGTGTCCAAACTTTTGGTCTGTACTGTATGTGTTTTGTAATATAAAGACAATGGAGATTTAGCTGTTCTTTTTAAATGATAAGAATCCCGATGATTTTTTTCTAAGAGGGAGGACTTGTGACTAGTGATGAGCGAGTACTAAAAAGCTCGGGTGCTCGAAGCTCGGGCCGAGCCTCCCAAGATACTCGTGTACTCGGCCCGAGCAACGAGCCCAATGTTATCCTATGGGAGACCCGAGTATTTTTGTGAAATGACCACCGGCAGCATGTAGAAACCCTAAAAATGGCACAAAAGTCTCCGAAGAGTGATCAAATGACATGGCAACAGCATGGGGAAGACCCCTTGAAGCATTTATCACTCAAAAGTCACAGCTGTGAACAATTTTGTCCGCGTTTTACGCCATTTTTACGGACTCACCAGAAAACCTTCCAAAATGACACCAAAATGAATTTTCATGGCGGAAATGTTAATGGCACATACCCAATAGTGAGATAGAGCTAATGTATGTTACTTTTTGAGATCAATACATTAAAGATTTTACGTAAAACATTGTGTGGCACTCCGATGTCCCTGAGAAGAGACGTACATAAAGGCCTCTGAGTCTAATGTGCCCATTTTGAGGAACTGAGTCTTTGTAGTATTTTCCTTTGCCAGGGCATTCCAAAATTTTGAGGTTCACCAATGACCCTGCATACAGACGTGCATGAGGGCCTGTAAACCTGAAGTGCCCATTGGAAGGAAGTGGGTCTATTGTAGTATAGCCCTTAGGCAGGGCAGCCAAAAATTGGGAGGCTCCACGTTGTCCCTGGATAGAGACGTGCATGAGGGCCTGTAAACCTGAAGTGCCCATTGGAAGGAAGTGGGTCTATTGTAGTATAGCCCTTAGGCAGGGCAGCCAAAAATTGGGAGGCTCCACGTTGTCCCTGGATAGAGACGTGCATGAGGGCCTGTAAACCTGAAGTGCCCATTGGAAGGAAGTGGGTCTATTGTAGTATAGCCCTTAGGCAGGGCAGCCAAAAATTGGGAGGCTCCACGTTGTCCCTGGATAGAGACGTGCATGAGGGCCTGTAAACCTGAAGTGCCCATTGGAAGGAAGTGGGTCTATTGTAGTATAGCCCTTAGGCAGGGCAGCCAAAAATTGGGAGGCTCCACGTTGTCCCTGGATAGAGACGTGCATGAGGGCCTGTAAACCTGAAGTGCCCATTGGAAGGAAGTGGGTCTATTGTAGTATAGCCCTTAGGCAGGGCAGCCAAAAATTTGGAGGCTCCACGTTGTCCCTGGATAGAGACGTGCATGAGGGCCTGTAAACCTGAAGTGCCCATTGGAAGGAAGTGGGTCTATTGTAGTATAGCCCTTTGGCAGGGCAGCCAAAAATTGGGAGGCTCCACGTTGTCCCTGGATAGAGACGTGCATGAGGGCCTGTTAACCTGAAGTGCCCATTGGAAGGAAGTGGGTCTTTTGTAGTATAGCCCTTTGGCAGGGCAGCCAAAAATTGGGAGGCTCCACGTTGTCCCTGGATAGAGACGTGCATGAGGGCCTGTAAACCTGAAGTGCCCATTGGAAGGAAGTGGGTCTTTTGTAGTATAGCCCTTTGGCAGGGCAGCCAAAAATTGGGAGGCTCCACGTTGTCCCTGCATAGAGACGTGCATGAGGGCCTCAAAACATTGTTCCCATTGCAAAGGAGCGGGTCTCCTGTCGTTGTAATGTCCATTCTGCAAAGAATGGGCGAAAAAATTTACCACTGGGGGTATACCTGAAACAAAGGCCTAACTCTTGTAACGGTCATCATGGTGACGCATGAGGAGAAGGAGGAGCAGTCCAGCGATTATCCAAAGTCCAGAAGTGTGTACCCATGGGTGACTGGAGGTACATGGCAAATTCCCGTTACAAACTTTAAATTCCGCTCTCATTTGCTGGTGGTGTGGTGAAGTCTGGCCCAATCCAACCCTTGTTCATCTTGATCAGAGTCAGCCTGTCAGCATTTTCAGTTGACAGGTGGGTGCGTTTATCTGTAATGATTCCACCTGCAGCACTAAAAACACGCTCTGACAAAACGCTAGCGGCAGGGCAGGTCAGGACTTCCAAGGCGTAGAGAGCCAATTCATGCCACGTGTCCACCTTGGATACCCAATAATTGTAAGGCACAGAGGAATGTCGGAGTACAGTTGTTCGATCTGCAAGGTACTCCTTGAGCATCTGTGCAAACTTAGGATTTCTTGTGGCACTACCCCTCACCTCAGGGGTTGTGGTACGTGAGGGGCTGAGAAAACTGTCCCACATCTTAAAGACTGTTCCCCTACCTCTGGCGGATTGGACTTGTGCCTCTCTCGGCTGTACGCCTTGGTTGTCCACCTAATTCTGACCTATGCCGCTAGCGTTTTGTGAGGGGAATGCTTTGCCTACTTCCGTGACTATGGCCTTCCGGAACTGCTGCATTTTGGTTGACCTCTCTGCCTCGGGAATAAGAGACATAAAGTTCTCCTTGTAGCGTGGGTCTAACAGTGTTACCAACCAGTAATGATTGTCGGCCAAGATGTTCTTAACGCGAGGGTCACGAGACAGGCAGCTTACCATAAAGTCAGCCATGTGCGCCAGACTCTTAACAGCCAGGACTTCAGTAGCCTGACCAACACGTTGATTGAACATGCTGTCCTCCTCCTCCTCCTCCTCATCTACCCTGTCCTCTGGCCAGCCACGCTGAACCGAGGATATGACTGGTGTGCATGTCATATCCTCAATTTGGCCGGAGATTTGCTCCATGTCTTCATCCTCCTCCTCGTCATAGTCCTCCACTGCACGTTGTGATGAGACGAGGCTGGGCTGTGTGTTATCACCCACACCCACTACTGTTTCTTGCTGCAACTCATCGCGCTCCGCCTGCAATGCATCATGTTTAGTTTTGAGCAGAGACCGTTTTAGAAGGCAGAGTAGCGGTATGGTGACGCTAATAATGGCGTCATCACCACTCACCATCTTGGTGGAGTCCTCAAAGTTTTGGAGGATGGAACATAGGTCGGACATCCATCTCCACTCCTCAGGTGTTATGAGTGGAGTTTGACCCATTTCCCGACGGCTTAGGTGATGCAGGTACTCAACAACTGCCCTCTTCTGCTCACATATCCTGACCAACATGTGCAGAGTTGAATTCCAACGCGTGGGGACATCACACACCAGTCTGTGAGCCGGAAGATGCAAACTGCGCTGAAAGCCGGCAAGGCCGGCTGAAGCAGTAGGTGACTTTCGAAAATGTGCAGACAGGCGGCGAACTTTTACCAGCAGATCAGACAGCTCTGGGTATGACTTTAGAAACCGCTGAACCACGAGGTTGAGCACATGGGCCACGCATGGAACATGTGTCAGCTGGCCTCGCCTCAAAGCCGCCACCAGGTTCCGGCCATTGTCACACACGACCTTTCCTGGCTTTAGGTTCAGAGGTGTGAGCCAGTGATCTGCCTGCTGTTTCAGAGCTGTCCACAGCTCTTCTGCATTGTGGGGTTTGTCACCTATGCAGATTAGCTTCAGCACAGCCTGTTGCCGCTTCGCCGAGGCAGTGCTGCAGTGCTTCCAGCTTGGGACTGGTGTGGAGGGTACAGTGGATGAGGATGCGCAGGAGGAGGAGGAGGCTGAAGAGCATGACATTCCGGAGCTGTAGAGTGTGGGTGAAACACTGACTGAGGTAGGGCCTGCAAAACTTGGTGTGGGAAGGACGTGTTCCGTCCCTCGCTCAGACTGGGTCCCAGCTTCCACAATATTAACCCAGTGTGCCGTCAACGAGATGTAGCGGCCTTGCCCACAAGCACTTGTCCACGTGTCTGTGGTTAGGTGGACTTTGGGTGAAATAGCGTTGTTCAGGGCACGTGTGATGTTTTGTGTGACACGTGGTTATGCAACGCGGGGACGGCACACCGGGAGAAATAGTGGCAGCTGGGGACCGAGTAACGTGGGACAGCTGCCGCCATCAGGTCGCGGAATGCTTCTGTCTCCACCAGCCTAGAAGGCAACATTTCCAGCGCAAGCAGTCGAGAAATGTTAGCATTTAGAACTGTGGCATGTGGGGTGTTGGCAGTGTATTTGCGCCTGCGTTCAAAGGTTTGCTGAATGGATAACTGAACGCTGCGCTGGGACAAGGACGTGCTTGATGATGGTGTTATTTCTGCGTAGGCAACTGCAGGTGCAGGACCGGAGGAGGCTTGTTCGCAGGCAGCATGGACAGGGGATTGGCTCGCATGCACAACCAGCGAAGACGTAGCAGTGACATTAGCAAGCACTGCTCCTCGACTCTGTTGTACTTCCCACAAAGTCGGGTGCTTGGCTGACATGTGCCTGATCATGCTGGTGGTGGTCAGGCTGCTAGTTTTGGTACCCCTGCTGATGCTGGCACGGCAGGTGTTGCAAATGGCCTTTTTAGAATCATCTGGATCCAACTTAAAAAACTGCCAGACTCGGGAAGACCTAACATTTGTACAGGCACCTTGTGTCGTGTTGTTGTTCCGGGGAACGGTTGCCTGACTTCTGCCTGGAGCCACCACCCTGCTTCTTACTGCCTGTTGGGATGCTACGCCTCCCTCCCCCTGTGCACTGCTGTCCTCGCTCTGCATATCCTCCTGCCAGGTTGGGTCAGTTACTGGATCATCCACCACGTCGTCTTCCTCTTCCGCACCCTGCTCCTCCTCCTGACTTCCTGACAATTGTGTCTCATCATCGTCCACCCCTTGTTGAGACACGTTGCCAACTTCGTGAGAATGTGGCTGCTCAAATATTTGGCCATCTGTACATACGATCTCCTCATGACCCACTTCAACAAGAACTGGCGAGAGGCCAGAATGTGCGAATGGAAACGTGAACAGCTCTTCCGAGTGTCCAAGTGTGGGATCATTAATGTCCGAGGACGTGTACTCAGCCTTGTGGTAGGAAGAAGGATCAGGTTCTGAAATGTGCGGTGCAGTATCACGGCTACTGACACTTGACCGTGTGGAAGACAGAGTGTTTGTGGTGGTGCCAATCTGACTGGAAGCATTATCCGCTATCCAACTAACAACCTGTTGACACTGGTCTTGGTTCAAGAGCGGTGTACTGCTGCGGTCCCCAAGAATTTGGGACAGGACGTGCGAGCGACTAGATGTGGCCCTTTGTTGTGGCAAAATTAGAGCTTGCCCACGACCTCGGCCTCTGCCTGCACCACCATCACGTCCACTTCCTTGTTCCTTGCCAACGCCCTTGCGCATTTTGCAATGCTGTGCTGACGTGTATTCACTAGACTTGGGCGTTATATCAAAGTTTGTGCAAATCGTGCACCTGTACGCTGCCACCGACAGGCACACACGTCCGGTTTTTTAATGCAAGCACGGACGCACTAAGAACCTAACACAGGTTTTAGGAGCAAAAATTAAGAACTCTGACACTATCAGCCACTGCTGACTGACGTGTATTATACACTACACTTGTGCGTTATATAATAGTTTGGTAAAAACGCACACAAGTGCACCTGTACGCTGTCACCGACAGGCACACACGTGCGGTTTTTACATGCAAGCACGGACGCACTAAGAACCTAACAGGTTTTAGGAGCGACAATTGCTGAGAAGTCTGACACTATCAGGACTGTTTTAGACTGTGTACACCAGCCCCAGATATGATGAAGGCTGGTATACGGTCACCACTAGGAATGGCTATATACCCTGCCTGCCTGCCTGCCTGTATACTGCTACAATAGTCCTGACAAGGACTCTTTTGGTCACTAGCCTGTATTCCAACCTGGCTATACCCTGCCTGTATACAGCAACAATAGTCCTGAGAAGGACTCTGCTACTGTACTCCGACCTGGCTATACCCTGCCTGCCTGTATACAACTAGAATAGTCCTGAGAAGGACTTTTGGTCACACTGTTTGCAGCCCTGCTACGGAAATAGCTATAAAGGGCCGCAAACCTTTCCCTGAAGCAGCGACCCTCTCCCTGCACTGACTGTCTGGATAGCTGTGAGCAGAGCACAGCGCACCCGCCGGTATAAAGGCTCAGTCACGCTGTGCAGGTCGGCCAATCACTGCAATTCCACAACTAACAGGGCTGTGGCATTGCAGTGGTCTGCCAGCCAATCCCTGCATGAGGGCTGGCTCTCAAAAGAGCGCCAACATGCAGGGATGAAGACCACGAGTACAGCACGAGTATCGCGAGATTACTCGGTCCCCGCCGAGTAGACCGAGTACAGTGATACTCGTGCGAGTACCGAGTAGTAACAAGCATGCTCGCTCATCACTACTTGTGACGTCTCTCCCTACGAACATATATATACCGGCTCATCCATTCTGTCTGTATTAGCCTGTTATTCAAAATTGTCCTGAGGAAGGGGGCTGAGACCCTTGAAACGCGTAGACCTGTATATGCTTTTTGAATAAAGAACATGGATTAAAAACCATCTGCTTCTTGAATGGTGATAAGCGCGACATGAGACCCGTCTTTATACACTAACATTGGGTGTAGTCAGATAATTATTTAAAAGCTTTATTTAGGCCTTATTCAGACACACATATTGTAAACATGTTTTTCAGGAATAGAACGTACTCATAATCAATGTTACTATTCACATGTCCATGTTTTTTCATGGACCGTATGTCCATACAAAAATCCCAGACTTGTTCTTTTTTTTCAGGCACCATGGATGAAAAGTAACAATATAAGTCTATAGGTTTGTGGAAAACATGAATAGCACATGGATATAATCCTTTTTGCCATTTACGTGCTGTCTGTGGTGAACAATGCAAATTAAAGAAGAAGCTTTCTAACTTATTTTTCAATTTGGGAGAAACAGTCAGGAAACACTGATGACACGTGAATCCAAAACACTGATGACACACATGCCATTGTTTTGCGTATGTGAAAAACACTGACGTATAAATTAGGTCTTAAAAGACACCAAGTGGAGGACAATTGGTATTTGTAATTGTGGGCTAAGACAAAACTTTACTGATATGTGAATTTAGAGTGCCATATGAAATAAGGTGACCTTATCGTTACTGAATGGCTTTTACAATTTTGATCAAAATGGTACTTTACATTTTTCACATGTGCAGTTCTAGCGGAGTTCATATAGTCATTGCTATTACTTAGTATCTGAATATAGGTCTGCTGTAGCTTGTCTGGCACTTCACACACCATTGTGAATACACTTAGCCCTGGAATAAAAGGACACATTACACTGACTGCAACTCACCCCCACTTGCTATTTGGCTTTGGCACAGGAATTTTTCTTCAGCACAGCTTCTTCCCTACTCCTCACACTCTGCATGCATCTGACCTTGATCTGGCAATGTGGCATAACAATTCACTTGCATAGCTCATCATGTTGTGTCTCACACATATTTTTCACACATTTGTTACACTGCAAACATAAATTACTTTGCTATACTACAACATTGCTGACAGTATGCAGCAGGTATATTATAATATAGCAGGCATATTATAATATAGCAGGCATATCTTTTATATAACAGTGGGGAAAATATGTATTTGAAATACTGCCGATTTTTGCAAGGTTTTCCACCCACTAAGAATGGAAAGGTCTGTAATTTTTATCGTATGTACACTTCAACTGTTCGACTGTGACAGACATAATCCCCTCAAAGAGGTCCAGAAAATCACATTGTATGATTTTTAAATAAATAATTAATTTGCATTTTATTGCATGAAATAAGTATTTGATCAGCTAAAAACCAGCAAGAATTCTGGATCTCACAGACATGTTATTTTTTCCTTAAGAAGCCTCCTATACTGTATTAATTGCACCTGTTTGAACTCGCTACCTGTATAAAAGACACCCGTCCAAACACTTAATCACACTCCAACCTCTCTACCATGGCCAAGACAAAAGAGCTGTCTAAGGCCCCCTTCACACGTCAGTGAAAAACACTGATGTTCTTCACTGACGTGTAAAACACGCACATGTCCCTCCATGTTCCATGATTCACGGCACACATGGGTTGTCCATGTGCAATATGTGATCCGTGATTGCAAATGGACATTACTCACCTGCCTTCGCTCCTGCTGTCCATGGTGCTGAACTCCTCGGCTCTGCAGCGTTTGCCCACCGCTCTCTGCAGCTACTTATGGGTCGGCTATTCCTGCTTTCATGAATATTCATGAGCCGGCCAGGAGCTGCAGAGAGCGGAGGCTGTACAGCGAATCGCTGGAAAGGTGAGTTGAAAATGTTTATTATTTTATATGTTTATATGTCAGTGTTTTTCTGGTACGTGTTTCACGGATCACACACGAATCACACCATAGTGTGGTCTGTGGGTCATCAGTGATGCCAGAAAAAGACGGACTTGTCTCCGTGCAGAATCACGGACACGCGTGTACGCTGCACGGAGACACGTTCAGTGAAAAATCACTGATGTGTGAGCAGACCCATTGATTATAATGGGTCTGCGTATGTCAGTGATTCTGGTATGTATAAAAAAAGCAAATACGTACCACAATCACTGACGTGTGAAGGGGGCCTAAGAACACCATGGACAAAATTGTAGACATGCACAAAGCTGGAATGGACTACAGGACGATAGGCAATCAGCTTGGTGTGAAGGCAACAACTATTGGCTCAATTATCAGAAAATAGAAGAAATACAAGATGACTGTTATTATTCCTTGGTCTGGGGCGCCATGCATGGTTAAGGATAGAGTTGAGCGCGGTTCGCGGTTCTCCAGTTCGCGGTTCGAGTGATTTTGGGGGCTGTTCTACATCGAACTAGAACTCGAGCTTTTTGCTAAAAGCTCGATAGTTTTAGATACGTTCGAGAACGGTTCTAGCAGCAAAAAGCAGGGCTTTTTACAGCTACAGTGTGCAGGAGCCATCGCTGGCAGCCTTCCAGAAGCTGGTAACCAAGATAAACATCGGGTATCCAAGCAAAGCGCTTTGGTTAGTAACCCGATGTTTATCCTAGTTACGTGCAGGAAGCCCACACTTCCCCGCTCAGCTCGCTCCGCCCCCTCCTGCCCGCTTCATGTACACACGCACACACACACACACACACACACACACACATACACTCTGCACACATGGTCCCGCTCGGCTTACCTGCGGTGATGAAGTCCTGCCATCCCGACCTCAGCGCTGTCACTGTCCTCCATGGCCGCCGCTTGTCACATCACCTTCTCTCGCTTCCGACCCGAGACTGACTAGTGGTGACGTCACGGGCCTCTCGCGATACTTGACTGTGAAGGCGGCGGTCATTGAACTCAGTGACAGGTGCTGTCAGCAGTGCAGGAGATCAGCGCAGGTAATGTACCTCGCTGACAGTGTGGGGCCCCGAGGTTCGGTGTCGGTGCAGCGGTGAATTACCTTCAGGGACTCCACGCGGCTGGATCTTGTCACAGGTAGGAAATCCTCTATTTTGATTGTCGTGACGCCACTCTCAGAATTGCGGTCAGTGGAGACCGCCACTGCAGGTTAGGGGTGCCTGGGGCTGATAGTAGGTGCAGTCAGTTGTAATAGCCTCCTGAGAGTGAGGCATGCCCCAGGGTCCCGTGTAGGTGTGTGGAACTACAAGTCGCAGAATGACTCACACGCACAAGCAGGATGTCTTTCAGGGGTTTTACTCACTGATCGTGGCAGGGTGAGTAACCCGGGCGTAGCGGGGATGAACCAGGCTGGAACCAGGTGTCCTTCAGGCTGACTGGTGAGGGTGGCTACCAACTTGCCTTCCTTAGCCCGTTGTGTTTTGGGGTAACCCCTGCTTGAAGCCCTGCTGGGGTCGCCCAGGGAAGTTGCTGGTGCCTCTCTCCCCTTCTTTTTGGCCCGTTTGCTTGTAGCCTGGACCAGGTCACTCCGGCTGCTTGCCTCCTGTGAGCTATGGGCCCTCACTTTGGCTACGTGGCTGCGGACTCTGTGGTGTTGTCTTGGGGGTGTAAAGTGCCCCCTCATGCAGGTTTGGCAAAGGACAGGTGGATCTATCCCTGCACTGGGACCTGTTACCCGTTTGGGCCTGGTATCTCCCTGACAGTCTCCTTACTCTCCACTCCGTTGCTCTCTCTTTAGTCGTGGGTGGATTTCGGGCAGCACTACCAGGTGACCGTTCTCCCCCGTCGGTAGTCACTGCGCGTACGTTGTCAGAATTGTGTAGAGCTACAGGGTCTGCTTCTGCCCTCCCTGAACTTCACCACTCAACTGTCTTCGGCTCACTCTTCCCTCCTCTCCTGTTCTTGCCTACGTCACCTAGCAACCAGGCTCTCTACCACACCCCTCGAGTGGAGATGGAGGCTTCGCCCCCTCCTGGGATCCCCAGGGGTCCTCTCAAAGGTAAATGTGTGAGACCTGATCACTATGCGCCTGTGTAGTCACACACCTCGGTCAGCCTTCCGGATTACCTGTTTTGTACTGTCCCCAGCATGGGTGAAGTACTCAGTGGTGCCTGACCAGGTCAGGGGCGCCACATTCCCCCTTAGTTATCACCAGCACGTCCTCGGGCTGCAAGACAACATTTTAAAATGCATAAAACAGTAAAACATGGTAAAACGTTTTAAAACCATCAGGTACCATACATCACCACCCTCCACCCACAAGTCCGTTAACCCACCCTAAACCCTCTCAGTCGGCAGGTCACCGGTTTCTTTTGGTAACCAGGTCTGGGCCATCAGCTTCCCCAGACCTTTCTTCCCATCTGCCTCTCCCGTTGGCCGCGCCTTCAGCCACTTCTGGCAGGATGTAGAGGCGGCTTTCATGGTCTGGTGGTTTCAGGGTATACCTGGCCTGGTGGAGCCGCGCCTTCAGCCTCTTCTGGCAGGATGTAGAGGCGGCCTCCACAGTTGGTGCTGACCAGGTACCCTCTTTGTGGTGGAGAGCCAGGCCCCATAAACAGGCGTGCTCCCTGGTAGTGGTTGTACCTCTGGGGTAACTATAAACACTGCGAGAGTTTGTGGCTATAGCCAGTTCATAGCCTTAAGGTTCATGGGTTAAAGTGCAAAAGGGTTTCTCACACAAGTTCATGTGGGCACGTGCTTAAACTTGAACGTTGCAAACTTCAAACTGCTGTAGTTTTCTCTACTTTTCTCTACTCCGTTCCACCAGGGCTTTTGCCTATTGGGCTTTGGCACCTGACATTTTCTATGTTTCTGTCGTCTGTTTCTTTTTCTGTATCTTCATCTTCTGTTGTTGAGATAGCAGGTTTACTGTAGGGATTTCTGGGGCAGGGTGTGACATCTAGTGCGTACCATCCGCGTTCTCCTTGGTGCTTTGTGAATTCTACTGAGTCTCCTATCTGTAGGTTTCTTCCTGGATGTCCTCTAGGTAAATGTGCTCTCACATCCCTTCTGTTCACAAAGATGCCCTCTTTTACACCAGGTGCTACTATAAAGCCATATCCAGACCTTAGACTGAAGTCTTCTACAACTCCTCGACAAAGTGGGCCTCTGACCTGCGATTTGGCCCTTCTCAAGGACCGCTTTTCCTCTAAGTCTCTGGCCGTGACCTCGTCCTTCTCCTCGGGAGACTGCTGTGCAGGTGGATCCCTTATCCTGCTGCGGCGCCGTGTCCTGTGGGCTGGGTCCTGCCTGGCTGCTATCTCACCGCTTGCAGGCTCCCAGGTGAGGTATCTGGACAAATCTTCCTCAGCGGAGGATGTCGGGCCCTCTTCATCCCAGCGGGAGTACGGCAGCATCTCTGGCTCTTGGACTGGTGCTGCATCCACTGCTGATGGCTCTGGGGTCAGCTTCTCAGCTTCCTGGCCTCCCCTCCCCCTTAGTTCTTCTGGGCACTCCTCTTGTGGCAGCGCTAGGGATGGATTTTCATCAGCAGGCCAGGGCGGGGAACCCTTTGGCATGAATGTTGCAGGAGTCTTCCTGTGAGTATGCGGAGGGAGCAGATACCGGTCCACCATCTCTTTTGGGAAGTGGGCCTCTAGATCAGCCTTCAGCTTCCAGTATTCGGGGTCCTCCCCCAGCAGGGACTTCCTAGCAGGGACTTCCTTGGGCTGGGGAGCGGTGTCTGCTCTGACCTGGCAGGCCGGGGTAAATAATTGTACAGTCTGGTCTTGGCGGGCCGAGCCTGGCGTGGCAGCGGCCTGGTCTTGGCGGGCCGAGCCTGGCGTGGCGGCGGCCTGGGTTGGAGTCGCTGCAGGGACCGGATCTTGGCGGGCCGGGCAGGGCATCGCTGCGGCGGCCTGAATTGGTGTCGCAGCTGCGATGGGATCTGTGCAGGCCGGGCTGGGCATCGCCCCTGCGGCCTGGATTGGCGTCGCAGCTGCAGCCGGTCCTTGGCGGGCCGCACCTGCGGCGTGGAGGAGGGTCGCGGTGGCAGCCGGATCTTTGCGGGCCGGGCTGGGCATCGTTGCGGCGGCCTGGGCTCGGCGGGCCGCACCTGGCGTGGCTGCGGCCTGATTCAGCGTCGCCGCACCGGGCATCTCCCCAGGGACCGCGGGCATGGCAGCAGGGGTCGGGGCACTCGCGCTGACAGGGGCAACACAGGACTCACCCATCGGTAACATCATCGGGGTCTGAGTCGTCGCCGCTCGGTCTGGCACTCGTCGTGCGGTTCCACTCTCATAGGCCTGAACCGCTGCAGCCATCTCCAGAAGCTCCGTGCGTCCCTCGCTGATCTGCCATACGACCCTGGCCTCCAGTTGGTCGCAAAACTGGGCAAGTTCCCGATACCACCAGGCAGCGGAGCCTGGCTCTGGGTCTCTGCGTTCAGTCGCCATTTCCTCTGCGTCTCCTACTTCTAGTAGCAGGCTTCTGGCTCCCATTCTTTCCCGACGTCTCTGAACGCCTCCGCTCTCATCACTTGCGAGGCCAGGACCCTCCAGGGGATCTCTGGGTAGCCACACCTTTTCGTGGGCGGTAACTTCTCCCAGCGCGGGCTGCTGTTGTTTTTCAGCGCGCTTTTCATGGTGGCAATATGGCGGCGCTTCCAATTTTCCAAGCGGACCGCCCAGGCACATGGTCACCTGTCTGAACAGGTCTAGTCCTTATCCTGTTCGTGACACCAGATGTGTGGGGCCCCGAGGTTCGGTGTCGGTGCAGCGGTGCATTACCTTCAGGGACTCCACGCGGCTGGATCTTGTCACAGGTAGGAAATCCTCTATTTTGATTGTCGTGACGCCACTCTCAGAATTGCGGTCAGTGGAGACCGCCACTGCAGGTTAGGGGTGCCTGGGGCTGATAGTAGGTGCAGTCAGTTGTAATAGCCTCCTGAGAGTGAGGCATGCCCCAGGGTCCCGTGTAGGTGTGTGGAACTACAAGTCGCAGAATGACTCACACGCACAAGCAGGATGTCTTTCAGGGGTTTTACTCACTGATCGTGGCAGGGTGAGTAACCCGGGCGTAGCTGGGATGAACCAGGCTGGAACCAGGTGTCCTTCAGGCTGACTGGTGAGGGTGGCTACCAACTCGCCTTCCTTAGCCCGTTGTGTTTTGGGGTAACCCCTGCTTGAAGCCCTGCTGGGGTCGCCCAGGGAAGTTGCTGGTGCCTCTCTCCCCTTCTTTTTGGCCCGTTTGCTTGTAGCCTGGACCAGGTCACTCCGGCTGCTTGCCTCCTGTGAGCTATGGGCCCTCACTTTGGCTACGTGGCTGCGGACTCTGTGGTGTTGTCTTGGGGGTGTAAAGTGCCCCCTCATGCAGGTTTGGCAAAGGACAGGTGGATCTATCCCTGCACTGGGACCTGTTACCCGTTTGGGCCTGGTATCTCCCTGACAGTCTCCTTACTCTCCACTCCGTTGCTCTCTCTTTAGTCGTGGGTGGATTTCGGGCAGCACTACCAGGTGACCGTTCTCCCCCGTCGGTAGTCACTGCGCGTACGTTGTCAGAATTGTGTAGAGCTACAGGGTCTGCTTCTGCCCTCCCTGAACTTCACCACTCAACTGTCTTCGGCTCACTCTTCCCTCCTCTCCTGTTCTTGCCTACGTCACCTAGCAACCAGGCTCTCTACCACACCCCTCGAGTGGAGATGGAGGCTTCGCCCCCTCCTGGGATCCCCAGGGGTCCTCTCAAAGGTAAATGTGTGAGACCTGATCACTATGCGCCTGTGTAGTCACACACCTCGGTCAGCCTTCCGGATTACCTGTTTTGTACTGTCCCCAGCATGGGTGCAGTACTCAGTGGTGCCTGACCAGGTCAGGGGCGCCACAACAGCAGCACTTGTCATGCCCTGCAGTGACCTGGGCTGACCCATTGATGTTAGCTCAGGTCACTGCATTGCTCTCCCAGCCAATGGGGAACATTCTGCTCTTCATTGACTGGGACAGTGTGGATCGTCATGGCAACTCCTTGGATTACACGAGACCTGGATTTGTTTTTCTTTCTAATAAATTGGTTAAAGAGGGAATGTTTTGGGGAGTGTTTTTTCAAATAAAAATGTGTTTGTCGTCTATTTTTTTTTTATTACTGACTGGGTTGGTGATGTCGGGTATCTGATAGACGCCTGACCTCACCAACCCCAGGGCTTGATGCCAGGTGACATTACACATCTGGTATTAACCCCAAATATTACCCCGTTTGCCACCGCACCAGGGCGCGGGATGAGCTGGGGCGAAGCACCAGGATTGGCGCATCTAATGGATGCGCCACTTCTGGGGCACCTGCGGCCTGCTATTTTTAGGCTGGGGAGAGTCCAATAATCATGGACCTCCCTAGTCTGAGAATATCAGACCCCAGCTGTCTGCTTTACCTTGGCTGGTGATCCAATTTTGGGGGGACCACTACGTGTTTGTTTTTTAATTATTTATTTAATTTAAAATAACAGCGTGGGGTGCCCTCAGTTTTGGATTACCAGCCAAGGTGAGGTTGCCAGCTGTGGTCTGCAGGCTGCAGCCGTCTGCTTTACCCTAGCTGGCTACAAAACCACATGAAAGGCACCAAAGGGTGCAAAATTACAAAATGCAGGAGAGTGGGACATTATGTGTCTTTCTGCCATTATAATGAAGTGTATAAGCACAAAAAATCAGCAGAGCGCTCTACGCTGTGAAAAGCAGTAGAAAATGGCACTGGAGTGAACATGTGACCGCCTCATGTAGGATGAAGCTATGGATCCTGGGTAAATTTATGCATTTACCCTCCTTCAGATTTTTGCAGTACACAAAAAAAACGGAAGGCACACGGATGACAAACAGATGACATACGGACCGTCTACGGAACGGAAACGGATGCCACACGGATGCACCCGTGAAAAAAAACAAACTGTTTTTTGCAGACCGCAAAAATGGATCGGTCGTGTTAATGTAGCCTTATTCTGATCTGCCGTTTATTAACAGCAGGCAGAAATAAGTGAATAGCGCCCCCCCGGCGTCAGAAAATCTCCGTGGTTTCAGGGCTAGCTGAGACCCTGGAGATCATGATTCAGGATGTTTTTTCCGGTCCCCGCTCACGTGATCACAGGTATACACCGTACACCGATGATCACGTTACAGTAAATGACAGCGCCGGTAAAAAATTATTTATCTTCCATCTGGCATGAACAAACACTTCTCCACTTTTTCTCCACTTTTTCTCCACTTTTTCTCCACTTTTTCTCCACTTTTTCTCCACTTTTTCTCCACTTTTTCTCCACTTCTTCTCCACTTTTTCTACATTTTTCTCCACTTTTTCTCCATTTTTTCTCCACTTTTTCTACATTTTTCTCCACTTTTTCTACATTTTTTCTCCACTTTTTCTCTACTTTTTCTCCACTTTTTCTACATTTTTCTCCACTTTTTCTACATTTTTTCTCCACTTTTTCTACATTTTTCTCCACTTTTTCTACATTTTTTCTCCACTTTTTCTACATTTTTTCTCCACTTTTTCTACATTTTTTCTCCACTTTTTCTACATTTTTTCTCCACTTTTTCTCTACTTTTTCTCCACTTTTTCTCCACTTTTTCTCCACTTTTTCTCCACCTTTTCTCCACTTTTTCTCCATTTTTTCTCCACTTTTTCTCCACTTTTTCTACATTTTTCTCCACTTTTTCTACATTTTTTCTCCACTTTTTCTACATTTTTTCTCCACTTTTTCTCTACTTTTTCTCCACTTTTTCTCCACTTTTTCTCCACTTTTTCTCCACCTTTTCTCCACCTTTTCTCCACTTTTTCTCCATTTTTTCTCCACTTTTTCTCCACTTTTTCTCCACTTTTTCTCCACTTTTTCTCCACTTTTTCTCCACTTTTTCTCCACTTTTTCTCCACCTTTTCTCCACCTTTTCTCCACTTTTTCTCCACTTTTTCTCCACTTTTTCTACATTTTTTCTCCACTTTTTCTCTACTTTTTCTCCACTTTTTCTCCACTTTTTCTCCACTTTTTCTCCACCTTTTCTCCACCTTTTCTCCACTTTTTCTCCATTTTTTCTCCACTTTTTCTCCACTTTTTCTCCACTTTTTCTCCACTTTTTCTCCACTTTTTCTCCACTTTTTCTCCACCTTTTCTCCACCTTTTCTCCACTTTTTCTCCACTTTTTCTCCACTTTTTCTCCACTTTTTCTCCACTTTTTCTCCACTTTTTCTCCACTTTTTCTCCACTTCTTCTCCACCTTTTCTCCACCTTTTCTCCACCTTTTCTCCATTTTTTCTTCACTTTTTCTCCACTTTTTCTCCACTTTTTCTCCACCTTTTCTCCACTTTTTCTCCATTTTTTCTCCACTTTTTCTCCATTTTTTCTCCATTTTTTCTCCACTTTTTCTCCACTTTTTCTCCACTTTTTCTCCACCTTTTCTCCACCTTTTCTCCACCTTTTCTCCATTTTTTCTTCACTTTTTCTCCACTTTTTCTCCACTTTTTCTCCACTTTTTCTCCACCTTTTCTCCACCTTTTCTCCATTTTTTCTCCACCTTTTCTCCATTTTTTCTCCACTTTTTCTCCATTTTTTTCTCCACTTTTTCTCCACTTCTTCTCCACTTTTTCTCCACCTTTTCTCCATTTTTTCTCCACTTTTTCTCCATTTTTTCTCCACTTTTTCTCCACTTTTTCTCCATTTTTTCTCCACTTTTTCTCCGTTCTTTTTCTATGGTCGGTCTACCCATTAGTTCTGCCATGCATAGTGTAGCTCTACACCTACTGCACATGTTACTTTATGATTGACATCTCTTTCGTACCAAAGCTGTCTAAGCCTTCTCTGACCCCATATTTGTCATTACTATATTGTCCTTGTACTGTATTATGACATTTGTATCATGTGTTTCATTTCTTGCTGTGTTGCAATTTTTTTGCTGCATCCCAATTGTACCTCTACATTGTTCGAGTTTATGTTATTGTTCTCTCACTCTTATGTGATACTGATTATTGTCATTTTTCATGATTACATGCAGATAAGTCCGATCTGACGAAGGCTCAGGCCGAAGCGTCATTTGTAACTTGTTTTGGACAAAAACATATATGCTTATGAAAAAATGTTTTTACTTAATACGGACCAATAAAGAGTGATTTTGCATTACTATCCGTTGTGACTTACTGACTTAGTCTGGGAGATTTAGAGTGCCAAAGTTACTCACTAATTTTGTCTATTATTACCTCTGAGCACCTATATACCAGTGAGCAGAGCTTCCTCTACAGTAGTTCTCCTGATTAGGCATGCCCTTACCTCATGAGCAGGGAATTGCAGCTTTGGTAGCAACCATTACGACATGGACTCTGCTGCGTGGACCCGGGGAGAGTGAGTGCAGATTCATTGCACCCACACTCCTCACATGAAGGGTCCGCACTCCTAGAAAATGGGGGATACGTTCCCTGAGTGTCTCCCCCCCATATTCTAGATGGTCCAGAGTCGTCGTGGGACCCCTTTATTTTTTTTCTTACAATAAATTGGTGAAAGAGGAAATGTTTTGGAGACTGTTTTTTCAAATAAATTTCTTTTGTCGTTTTTTTTTTTTTTTGTTAGTACTGACAGTTTATGATGTTGGGTATCTAATAGACGCCATGACATCACAAACTGCTGGGCTTGATCTCAGGTGACTTTACAGCTAGTATCAACCCGATTTATTACCCCGTTTGCCACTGCACCACGGCACGGGATGAGCTGGGGTGAAGCGCCAGGATTGGCGCATCTAGTGGATGCGCCACGTCTGGGGTGCCTGCGGCCTGCTATTTTTAGGCTGTGAAGGTCCAATAACTATGGACCTTCCCACCCTGAGAATACCAGACCACAGCTGTCCGCTTTACCTTGGCTGGTGATCCAATTTGGGGGGGACCCTACTTTTATTGTGTAATTATTAAAATTTATAAAATAATTATAAAAAAGAGCCTGAGGGGACCTCCACATTGGATCCCCAACCACGGTAAAGCTGCCAGCTGTGGTTTTCAGGCTACAGCCGTCTGCTTTACCCTAGCTGGCTATCAAAAATGGGGGGACCCAACGTCATTTTTTTTTTTAACTATTTTTTAAATAGAAAAAATTAATGGGCTTCCCTGTATTTTGATTGCCAACCAAGGTAACGGCAGGCAGATGGGGGTGGCAACCCATAGCTGTCTGCTTTATCTGCGCTGAGAATCCAAAATACCGCGGAGCGCTACGTCATTTTTTTAAAGATTTATTTTTACAGCACTGTGATGTCCAGCAATCAAAATACAGGGAAGCCCATTTTGTTTTTAGTTATTTAAATAAATAATTAAAAAAAATATATATGGGCTCCCGCTGCATTTTTTGTATTGCTAGCTAAGGGTAATCCAAACATCTACTGGCTGCTAACCCCCACTGCTTGGTGTTACCTTCACTGGCAATGTAAAATCCAGGGAAGCATTTTTTATTTTTTTGCCAAAAAACTACAAAAAAAGGACGTGAGCTTCGCCATATTTTTGTATGCTAGCCAGGTATAGCAGGCAGGTGCTGGAAGAGTTGGATACAGCGCCAGAAGATGGTGCTTCTATGAAAGTGCCATTTTCTGAGGCGGCTGCAGACTGCAATTCGTAGCAGTGGGGCCCAGAAAGCTCAGGCCAACCTGTGCTGCGGATTCCAATCCCCAGTTGCCTAGTTGTACCTGGCTGGACACAAAAATGGGGCGAAGCCTACGTCATTTGTTTTCTAATTATTTCATGAAATTCATGAAATAATAAAAAAAGGGCTTCCCTTTATTTTTGGTTCCCAGCCGGGTACAAATAGGCAACTGGGGGTTGGGGGCAGCCGTACCTGCCTGCTGTACCTGGCTAGCATACAAAAATATGGCGAAGCCCACATAATTTTTTCAGGGAGCAAAAAACTTCTGCATACAGTCCTGGATGGAGTATGCTGAGCCTTGTAGTTCTGCAGCTGCTGTCTGTCTGTATGGAGAAGAGCAGACAGCAGCTGCAGAACTACAAGGCTCAGCATACTCCATCCAGGACTGTATGCAGAAGTTTTTTGCCCACCAAAAAAATGACGTGGGCTTTGCCATATTTTTGTATGCTAGCCAGGTACAGCAGGCAGCCACGGGCTGCCTCCAACCCCCAGTTGCCTATTTGTACCCGGCTGGGAACCAAAAATAAGGGGAAGCCCGTTTTTTTTAATTATTTCACTTATTTCATGAAATAATTAAAAAACAAATGACGTGGGCTTCGCCCCATTTTTGTGTCCAGCCGGGTACAACTAAGCAGCTGGGGATTGGAATCCGCAGCACAGGTTAGCCCGAGGTTTCTGGGCGCCTCTGCTGCGGATTTCAGTCCGCAGCCTTCCCAGAAAATGGCGCTCTCATAGAAGCGCCATCATCTGGCGCTGTATCCAACTCTTCCAACAGCCCTGAAGCCGGGTGGCTTGTTGGGTAATCATGAGTTAATACTGGCTTTGTTTTACTAGCCAGTATTAAGCCAGAAATTCTTAATGTCAGGCATGTTTGACCCGGCCATTAAGAATCTCCAATAAAGGGTTAAAAAAAAGACACCACACAGAGAAAAAATACTTTAATAGAAATAAATACACAGACACATTAGAGACTCCATCTTTATTACCCCCTGTCAGCCCAATAAATCCCCAATAAACCAGCGCTGATAAGAGGTTTTTTTTTTATTAATATTTTATACTTTTTATTGCTATCCTTGTTTTAGACACAAATTTATTCAAAACAATTCACACAATAGAACAAGGAAAAAGATAGAAGAATAAACCACATATGGTAGAAATAAAAATAAAAGTAAAAATAAAGAATAAGTAAATGATAGTGCAGCAAACAGATACCAGGTGTCTGGTTGCAGTAACCCGGCCGGTAGTAGAGCAATTATTAAATCTAGTATAGTATATTAAGTGATGCTTCAAGGCATATGATATTTAATGCCAATTGAAACTATCACTGCAATATGATTTTTCAGATACCTGGAGAGTTTTTTTCAATCCATAAGCAAAAAGGTTTTTAATAGAGGCTTAAATTATAAGCAGCAATTTCAGCGTTCCAAGTGCCTTTAAATGAATTTCAAGAAACTGCACTTCAGGATTTTAGTGAGGATTGTAGTGAGGATGAGGTGCCCCAGCTCATCACTTGATGAGCTGGGGCACCTCATCCTCACTACAATCCTCACTAGTGTAGTAGTAGTGAGGATTGTAGTGAGGATGAGGTGCCCCAGCTCATCACTTGATGAGCTGGGGCACATCATCCTCACTACAATCCTCACTAGTGTAGTAGTAGTGAGGATTGTAGTGAGGATTAGGTGCCCCAGCTCATCACTTGATGAGCTGGGGCACCTCATCCTCACTACAATCCTCACTACAATCGGGAAGCAGCGTGCAGCCTTCACTCCGTGAGAGATCAGTGCTGCTGGCTGTCAGCGGTAACAGCGGTAACGCTGACAGACGCGTTACCATAGCAACGGTGCTCTCGGAGCCGCGGTTAGCGGTGACGTCACCGATAACTGCGTTGCTATGGCAACGGTGATCTCCGTTAATGACCGGCTGTGTCAGCCGGTCCCTAACGGAACGGGGAGTCGACCGTGTGCTAAAGCATGTCGCCGGTACACGGCGATACACAAATGTGCACCGTGTACCGGAGAGATGCACTCACAGGTCCTACATGACGCGTCATAGTCATGTGACCAGTCTGTAGCCAATGAGATAATAGCCACGTGACTGGTCACATGGCTATTTTGACGTCACGATAGGTCCTGCATCTCTGCTGGCAGTGCCGGTCACCGGGAGGATTCAGCGATCATCGGATGGAATAGCGGCAGGAGACAGAGTGCAGGAGGGATCGCGGGGACCGGTAAGTGTTATGGCAATGTTTATTAACTGTATGTGTACATTTATAATGCATTTTTATGTGTTTGTGATTGCCTCCCATTATAGCCTATTGGTTCGAGTTCGGTTCGTCGAACGTTCAACAAACCGAACTCGAACGGGAGCTCCGTTCGGCGAACCAACCTCGAGCCGAACCGCGACCGGTTCGCTCATCTCTAGTTGAGGATGATTATGAGAAAGGTCAGGAATCAGCCCAGAACTAAACTTGAATACCTTGTAAATGGCCTGAAAAGATCTGGGACCTCAGTCTCAAAGTTTACCATTAATAAAACAGTTCGCCATCATGGAATAAAATCATGCAGGGAAAGCAAGGACCCCTGCTCATTCAAGTGTAGGGGAGTGCAGCCTCTACTAAGGATATTGCTTCACTGTACTTTCTGTGTTGTATTGCGCTGTGGCTTTAAGAGACTGGCTCATAAGCAGAGCAGAATGGTATGGCTCAGATCTCCCCCTGCTGCTGGAGTTGACTTGGTATGATCGGAGAGGAGTGAAGAAATAAGCAGAAAGTGAGCCTGTGTGGTTTGCAGGACGTGCTGAGAAATGGAGAGATAGGGGAGTCAGAATCTGGCCTGCCAGAGTTCCCTGCCTGAGGACGGAGCCCAGCTGTCCAGGAGAATTGGAAAAAGGATTCCTGCATAGCCTTCCTGGAGTGAAGTGTGCACCACCGTACTGACAAGCCCAAGAGCGGACCAGTCCTGCGGACGGAGTCGTGAGTAAATACCAAGATACGGCGGTGAGGGAACCAGTATAGGCCTTCATAGTGAGAGTGCGGTATCCACACGGTTTCTTTACCGGAGACTAGCCACCATGCTGAGCTGCAGCATGGTGTCCAAGACCATACTGCAGTTTAACAAGACAGGTTCCACTCAGGACAGGCCTCAACATAGTCGACCAAAGAAGTTAAGTGCACGTGCTCAGCATCATAGCTGGAGGTTGTCTTTTCAAAATAAACATATGAGTGCTGCCAGCATTGCTGCAAAGGTTACAGGTATTTGGGGGTCAAACTGTCATTTCTCAGCCAATGCGCTGCTCACTGCATCAAATTGGTGTGCTTGTCTGTTGTCCCAGAAGGAAGACTTTTCTAAAGATGATGCACAAGAAAGACCACAAACCGTTTGCTGAAGACATGCAGACTAAGGACATGGATTACTGAAACCATGTACTGTGGTCTGATAAAGGCAAGATAAACTTATTTGGTTCAGATGGTGTCAAGTGTGTATGCCGGCAACCAGGTGAGGCAAGTCAAGCATGGTGGTGGGAATGTCATGGTTTGGTCCTGCATGAGTGTTGCCGGCTGTGGGAAACTACAGTTCATTGAGGGAGCAATAAATGCCAACATTTACTATGACATACTGTAGCAGAGCATGATTCCCATCTTCATATTCCAACATGATAACGACCCCAAACACACCTGCAAGATGACCAGTACTTTGTTAAAGAAACTGAGGGTAAAGATGCTGGACTGGCCAAGCATTTCTCCAGATCTAAACCCTATTGAGCATCTGTAAGGCCTTGCCAAATGGAAAGTGAAGAAATGTAAGGTTTATAACATTCGCCAGCTCCATGTTGTGGTCATGGAGGAATTGAAATTTAATTCAGTGGTTACTATGAACCTTTAAGAGGGCTTTACATGGTACGATATCGTTAATGATTTATCGTCGGGGTCACGTCGTTAGTGATGCACACCCGGCGTCATTAACGATATCGTAGCGTGTGACACTTTTGTGCGACCTAAAACGATTGCAAAAGGGTCCAAAATCGTTTGCGGAGAGGTCGTCCTAACACAAAAAATCGTTCTCTTCTAATTAACGATGTTGTTCCTCATTCCTGCGGCAGCACACATCGCTGTGTGTGACACTGCAGGAGCGACGAACATCTCCTTACCTGCCTCCACCGGCAATGTGGAAGGAAAAGGTAGGCGGGATGTTACGTCAGGCAGCGCTTGAAAATAATGACAGCCACACAAAATATTGACACTTTGGGCACAATTTGCTCATTTTCACTTAGGGGTAAACTCACTTTTGTTGCCAGCAGTTTAGACATTAATGACTGTGTGTTGAGTTATGTAGAGGGCACCAAATGTACACTGTTGAACAAGCTGTACACTGTCTACATTGATATCTTCAGTGTTGTCTCATGAAAAGATGTAACAAAATATTTACAAAAATGTGATGGGTGTGTTCAATTTTTTGGCATACTATATATATATATAGTACAGGCCAAAAGTTTGGACACACCTTCTCATTAAAAGAGTTTTCTTTATTTTCATGACTCTGAAAATTGTAGATTCTCATTAAAAGCATCAAAACTATGAATTAACAAGTAAAATGAAATACTTAAAAAAGTGTGAAACAACTGAAAATATGTGTTATATTCTAGGTTCTTCAAAGTAGCCACTTTCTGCTTTGATTACTGCTTTGCACGTTCTTGGCATTCTCTTGATGAGCTTCAAGAGATAGTCACCGGAAATGGTCTTCCAACAGTCTTGAAGGAGTTCCCAGAGATGCTTACTTATTGGCCCTTTTGCCTTCACTGCACGGTCCAGCTCATCCCAAACCATCTCGATTGGGTTCAGGTCTGGTGACTGTGGAGGCCAGGTCATCTGGCGGAGCACCCCATACTTCTTAGTCAAATAGCCCTTACACAGCCTGCAGGTGTGTTTGGGGTCATTGTCCTGTTGAAAAATAAATGATGGTCCAACTAAACGCAAACTGGATGGAATAGCATACCGCTGCATGATGCTGTGGTAGCCATGCTGGTTCAGTATGCCTTCAATTTTGAATAAATCCCCAACAGTGTCACCAGCAAAGCACCCCTACATCATCACACCTCCTCCTCCATGATTCACGGTGGGAACCGGGCATGTAGAGTCGATCTGTTCACCTTTTCTGCGTCGCACAAAGACACGGTGGTTGGATGCAAAGATCTAAAATTTGGACTCATCAGACCAAAGCACAGATTTCCACTGGTCTTATGTCCATTCTTTGTGTTCTTTAGCCCAAACAAGTCTCTTCTGCTTGTTGCCTGTCCTTAGCAGTGGTTTCCTAGCAGCTATTTTACCATGAAGGCCTGCTACACAAAGTCTCCTCTTAACAGTTGTGCTAGCGATGTGTCTGCTGCTAGAACTCTGTGTGGCATTGATCTGGTCTCTAATCTGAACTGCTGTTAACCTGCGATTTCTGAGGCTGGTGACTCGGATAAACCTATCCTCCGCAGCAGAGGTGACTCTTGGTCTTCCTTTCCTGGGGCGGTCCTCATGTGAGCCAGTTTCTTTGTAGCGTTTGATGCTTTTTTCCTTTGCACTTGGGGACACTTTCAAAGTTTTCCAATTCGGACTGAATGACCTTCATTTATTAAAGTATTAAGATGGCCACTTTTTTTTCTTTACTTAGGATTTGTTTATGGCAAGAAAAAAGCAGCTAACAGTCTATTCAGTAGGACTATCAGCTGTGTATCCACCAGACTTCTGCACTACACAACTGATGGTCCCAACCCCATTTATATGGCAAGAAATCCCACTTATTAAACCTGACAGGGCACACCTGTGAAGTGAAAACCATTTCCGGTGACTACCTCTTGAAGCTCATCAAGAGAATGCCAAGAGTGTGCAAAGCAGTAATCACTCAAAAGGTGGCTACTTTGAAGAACCTAGAATATAAGACATATTTTCAGTTGTTTCACACTTTTTTGTTAAGTATTTCATTCCACATGTGTTAATTCATAGTTTTGATGCCTTCAATGTGAATCTACAAATTTCAGAGTCATGAAAATAAAGAATACTCCTTGAACGAGAAAGTATGTCCGAACTTTTGTTCTGTACTAATATATATATATATATATATATATATATATATATATATATATATATATATATATATATATATACAGCACGCGGAACATATGGCACATATAGCTTTCTTAAGATTAAGCAAGAAAATTACCATACCAAAATGGCAACTTAGATAAAATGTGGAATATCCACTACAATATAATCAAGATCAGCACCTCTGTAACCAAAAAGATATAACAGTATTGGACGGAAAAGAGAAGTGCTGTTCCATTGGCTTCAGTTTATATTTTTGATATGCGCTATTTAAAACGGTCCTATAGGTGAGAGCTGGATTGATATCTGTAAAAGCAAGAGTTAATTCCTCAACCCCTATTAATTTAGTTTGCTCAAAACATTTTTTTTAAATGAAACTTTGAACAAAATAGATGTAGAGCAGCCATTTTCCTCTTTTCTTGACAGTTGTGATAGTAGAAAAGCAATTGGAATAAAATGCAATCAGTCTCGAAATGATAGGAAACTGCTTTAAGCAGTGAAATAATTAGGTCACTTTAAAGGCTGTGAAAACATTGGATTGGTAATCAAGTTCTCTGTAATGATAAACAAGAAGGTCTTTATCATTTATCTGCAGTGGTGACAGTCAGTGTCCTTATGCTGAAATGTGTTATTTTTTTTCTTTATTTTTTATATTATTTTAATTCACAGTGAAACACTTTTAGCATTGCTTATTTAGAATATTTAAAAGGAAAAGTCTGCAATTAGAGATGTGCGAGTACCGTAATATTTGTATTCGCTATACTCGTAACGAGTACTTTGTAATACTCGCGTCTTCGTTCCGAATAGCGAGTACAATGCAATTCAATTGGAAATAAGAGTAAATGGATGGGAAAGTGATTAAACTGAATGGGAAGAGCCAGGAGAATATGACTGCCTGGATTTCTGACTCACGTATGGTTTCTGGGAATGAGGATGTCATAGTATTACGTCACTTATTCTCTCTCACTCTGTCTCTCTCTCTCAGGTTCATACTCACTGATCACGGCGCTGCGCCGCTGTCCCACTGCTCCGGCTGCCTCTCTTTCTCTTCCCTACCCGCTCATTAGCCTTATTACATATTCACTGCACCCTCTCATTAGGCTTATACATATTCACTGCTTCCCCTGCACACCAGTGGCCGTGATTGGTTGCAGTCAGACCTGCCTCAACGATGAGTAACACCTGTCTGACTGCAACCAGTCACAGCTGCCGGTGGGCGAGTCTATATCGTACAGTAAAATAAATAATTAATTTTAATAAATGACGTGTGGTCCCCCTAATTTTGATACCCAACCAAGAAAAGCCTCACAGCTGAGGGCTGGTATTCTCAGGCTGGGGAGACCCACGTTATTGGGAGCCACCCAGCTTAAAAATATCAGCCAGTAGCTGCCCGGAATTGCCGTATCCATTAGATGCGACAGTCCCGGGTCTTTACCCAGCTCATGTCGATTGCTCTGATGCAGTTGTAATCGGGGTAATGAGGGGTTAATAACAGCGCACAGCTGTCATAAAGCCCAGAATTAGTGATCAAAAGGGGTCTTCTATGAGACCCCCCATCACTAATGCTATAAGTAAAAATAAATACACATACACTGAGAAAAATCATTTATTTGGAATAAAATACAAAACCACCCTCTTTCACCACTTTATTAACCCCAATAACACCAAGTCCGACGAAATCCACACAAGATCCCATGATGGTCCTGGCTCTGCTACATCCGAGCCTGGTTCCGGGAAACACTGACAAGAAGGACCCGTCTGGCAGCAGTGACGTCACTCAGTTCATCAGAGGTCCCATGGTACGACCTCTGGTGACCTGGAGCACTCTTAAAATGCCAGTATTTTAATAGTGACAGTGGCGGCATAGAGGTGCAGGCTGCCTCGCACTCCCCAGATGGCATTGTCAGTGTTAAAGTGCGGGGTTGTGTTCCACTCTGCGCCAGCACTTCAACACTGACAATGCCATCCAGGGAGAGTGGTGAACACAGCCTGCAATCTGCTGTCAGTGTGGGGTGTCTCTGCAGCTCCTCCTGGCAGAGCACACAGCTCTGTCAGGAGGAGCTGCTGGGGACTGTGGTCAATACATTCTGCAAAGAGCAATGATCACATCCTAACATCTGCTGTCAACCAGGGGTATCTTGGCAGCTCCTCCTGTCAGAGCACACAACAGAGGCAAAGCCAGGACTGCTGTGGGACCTCATGTGGATTACGTCGGACATGGGTGTTATTGAGGCTAATAAAGGGGCGAAAGAGGGTGGTTTTGTATTTCATTCCAAATGACAGATTTTTGTTGGTGTATGTGTATTTCTTTTTACTTATAGGATTATTGATGGGGGTCTCATAAAAGACCCCTTTGTATCACTAATTCTGGGCTTGATGACAGCTGTGTGCTGCTATTAAGCCATCATTAGCCCATTGCCACTGCATCAGGGAAATCGGGATGAGCCGGGTAAAGTCCCAGGACTGCCACATTTATGGATGGATGCGGCAATTTCGGGCGGCTGCTGGGTGATATTTTTAGGCTGAGGGGCTCCCAATAACATGGGTCTCCTCAGCCTGAAAATACGAGCTGTGATTGGTTGCAGTCAGACAGCTGTTACTCATTATGGGGGCAGGTCTGACTGCAATCAATCACAACCACTGGTGTGCGGGGAAGCAGTGAATATGTATGAGCCTAATGAGCGGGTGCAGTGAATATGTAATAAGGCTAATGAGTGGGTAGGGAATAAGAAGAGAGGCAGCGGAACCAATGTGACAGCCGCACCACGCTGTGATCGGTGAGTATGAAGTGCTTGGAGAGAGACGCTGGCAATGTAATGTGCATAAAATGGCAGCGTCCAGCCAATCACAGTAATGCCACAGCCAAGATGGCTGCGGCAATTCTATGATTGTTTAAGAAGCCCACCATGTTTAGTGGCTGCAAATCAGGTGCCAAACATGATGGGTGGGACATCCGAATATAGCGAGGCAAATACACCATTACTCGCTATATAAAGAATAGCCCGAATACCGAACTATTCAGCGAATAGCGAAGATTAACTAATACATTCGCTTATCACTACCTGCAATCTGTTTTTTATCAAACTTTGTGCACTTGCTACATTCATTTTGCTTGGACAATTAAATATTATTATACACTGGAGATCAAATTTAGAGAACAACACACAATTTCTTAATGTTAAGGTCATTCTGTAGTCCTATGATATTATATCCTAACATGAGTAAACTACCAGTATTTTAAGCTTATTTCATAAATTGAATTTATTCTAAAGCACATTCTTAAAATGTAAATGAGATAAATGATAAAGAACACTGATCAAAATTAGAGAACACTTTCAGTGTTAGTGTCAAGTTATTTGTATTAAACTAGTGCTAATTTCCTTAATTATCTGACAAACCCTATTTAACTGGCAGCTTAACTTTCCAGTTTGCACTGACATTACAAACATGGTTTGCCATTCCAAAGTGGATGAAACCCTCTGGCAGCAGGTTGTCCAGATGAAGGCCAAAGGGGTGACCCTATGAGCCATAGCAAGAAAAGTTAGTTGTTCCAAGTCTGTGATTTCGAGAATATTGCATCTTTACAACATCACAAACTCTTTCAAGACCTCCAAGAAGGTTGGTCGCTCTCAAAAGACAAATGCAATAGAGGACAGAATAATGCAGAGAATCTCCACGGGTAATCTTTTCAACACTGCAGCTAGAATTGCTTGTCAGTTTAGTGCTAAACAGGGTAAGGATCTGTCTCGTCATACAGTGTCACAAGGTTTAAAAAAATTTGGACTGAAAGCCCACTCTGCAGTGACCAAACCTTTCAATAGCAGAAAGAATCAAAAGGCTAGACTCACCTTCGGTGAGGAGCATGTTGTGTAGACAGAGAAGAAGTAGTCCATAGTTCATTTTAGTGATGAAATAAAGTTTAATTTTTTTTGGGTCTGATGGGAAACATTATGTTTGTCGTCAAACTGAGGAAATAAGGAAATATTGAACCCAAAGTGTGTTAAGAAGTGAAAGATGGTGGAGGAAGTGTCATGGTTTGGGGAATGTTTTCTGCAGCAGGAGTTGGGCCTTTCATACAGCTACATGGCTGAGTGCATGCAAGTGTGTATCAGAACCTTCTTCAACAAAACATTTTGCTTCCTTACTTGTGTTTATAACTCAGCCAGCAATTTTCATGCAGGACAATGCCCCCTGTCACACAGCAAAACGAGTAAAGCAGTTCATTGAAACAGAACATATTGAAACAATGAAATGGCCAGTCCAGAGTCCTGATCTAAACCCAATAATAAATCCTTGGTGAAATGGTTATAGCCAAGAAACCCACAACAGTTACAGGACTTTTGGAAGAGACTGGAAGAAGAGTGGACCAAAATCCCACCAGAGCAGTGTGAGAGACTAGTGATGTCCTGTGGCTGTAGATGTGATGATGTAATTCAAAGCGAAGGCCTGTACAGTTCCTACTGATTGGTGACTGTTGTTACCTTCAGAAAATTTAGTTATAATCTTTCTCTGTGCTACAGTCATTGTTGTTCTCTAATTACAATCATTACATTTTGAGAAAAATAAAGGTTTAATGTTGATACACTTTGGATCTTTTGTAAAACACTTCCAGTGTCATGGTGTACCCCTTACAAAAAACCTTCAAATGTTGATCAATATGGATTACATTACTTCTGAAAAAAGCAAGTGATCATACATTATTCTTTAATTTTGATCTCCAGTGTACATACTCATATGTGCTATGTACCATATGTATGATGCTGCTAAATACTGTGCTGAGTTAGGCTAAATTTACACTTTTAGGTTTACACATTCAGTGTGCACCACATCAGCACTCTTGACCTACACACATACTGTAGACAGGAATTCATTGAGCATGGCATTTTACACACACAGCATTGAAGACAAATGTCCTGCTCTTGCTGTGTTGTTTTACTTCTCTGCAGTGCTGTAACTCTTCCTATTCCCTTTCTGCTCTTCTGTACACTAGAAATTTTTGGCAGAGGGTCCATTTCCCTGCCTCAGATGAATAAAATGATTACCTGTGGACCACCACCCCAATTACACCCCTGTTCAATGCAAGGTAATGATACAGGTACTTTTCTGAGTTGTGGTAATATAAACACCACACTAATGTGATGTCAGAGCTAAAGCTAATATCAGAACCTGAGAGCAGTGGTGGACCTGTAGGGGTGTTTTGGGGGTTAATAAAGTGGCGAAAGAGAATGCTTTTTTGTCTTTTATTTCAAATAAAGGATTTTTTTCAATGTTTGTATTTATTTACTTTCACTTTTAGATTAGGGATGGGGATCTCATAGATTCCTATCATTGCTAGTCTAGGGCTTAGTGACAGCTGTGGGCTGTTATTAACCCCTCATATTACCCCAATTGCCACCCCACCAGAGCAATCGAGAAGAGCTGGGTAAAGCTCTGGGCTTGTCACATCTAACGTATTCGACAATCCCGGGTGGCTGCAGGCTGCTATTTTTAGGCTGGACCTCTCCAGCCTAAGAATACCAGCCCCCAGCTGTCGGACTTTATCTTGGCTGAGTCCAAATTAGGGGGACCGCACGCCATTTTTAAAAATGATTTATTTAAATAATTAAATAAAAAAAGCCACATGCGATTCCTCATATTTTAATACACAGCCAAGATAAGCACACGGCTGGGGGCTACAGGCTGTAGCCGTATGCCTTATCTGTGCTGGTATCATAATACGGGGGATCCTACAACAAATATTTTATTTATTTATGATACTGATCCACAGACAGCGTCTCTGATTAGTTGCCGTCAGTTGCTGTTACACAGGCTGCTGGCGTGTCTTCTGCCTGCAACCAATCACAGAAACCAGAATGGCCAGTGGACAGTAAAAGCAGGGAATATGAATGAGCAGTAATTAGCAGCCCAGGAAGTGAAGTAGAGGCCACGGGAGCAGTATACAGCCACATAGGAGCAGTTTATGCTGCAACAGAGTCTCAGTAAGTATGAAGCACTTGCTTTATTCTTATTTTCTTTATTGTTCTTTAATTTCCTCAGTGCCGAATCCGGATTAAGACCTGGAATCCCAGGCCCAGGTTCACCACCTGGGTAACTTTGAAACCACGCGGATCAGGAATTTTACAGTCCAGGTCTGCCTGTCACTACTCATAAGTAGAGATGAGTGAACCTGAAGAGAAAAGTTTTGTGTCTGTATGGAACAAAGACTTTACAAAATAATCAGTGTTCAAGTTCAGGTGCTTTACGCATGCAAACCATTCGAGCAAGCATCGCTTTGTTCGGGTATGCGCTGTGGTTGCCCAGTACGAGCCACTTGCAGTGTTTGAATGGCTCTCAATGGGGGTAAAATCAGCGATATGAGATGTAGTGCGTACAAAAACCACCCCCGATCTCTCTCCCTCCCCTAGAAGTGTTCTGTTTATGGCTAGCTGCATGTGGGCAGAGACCTGAACTGCCCAATCAGTGACTTCCATTGAGGTTCAGGTTAAGTCCAAGTCCTAAATAGAACTTCATTTAAACGAACTTCAACGGGTCCACTCATCTCTACTCATCACTCATCAGGTCTCTCACTCTTACCCTTTTTTACAGCCATTGTGATAATATAAATACAGTGCCTCATCAGGTCTAAGACATCTATGTTATTTAATAATGTATGCAGTTTGTATGTGAAATCTAGTGAAAGATCTGCAAAAATACTTGTTACCATTTTTATGGATCAAGGAAAAATATTTTGCAAATGTTGATAACTTTAACCATCATAAGCTTTTTTTAAAGTTGCTTTTTTAAATGTCTTTCATTCAATTCTGCTGTATATGTACACAGATATTGCTAAATGTTAAGCAAACGCATTACATATTGTCGTTAGCGACTTCTTATTACTAGCACTATATAGTAATTGTTTTGTTATTGTTCAAAAAGTTTAATTGAGTATTCTCCAAACAACCATTTATGGGTAACATAATCTAGCGTTAAAGATTACATTTGTAATAAATTATAAAATGTAATTCTACAAAGCATCCCAGTTGTAAACACAAAAAGGCTTTAGTATAAAAAAATGTTAAGTCTTATCTGAAGCAAACGATAAAAAATAAAAAAAAATATGTTAAAGTAAATATGAAAAGGTTACAAAACGGCCAAATAACTTTAAAGTGAATATCTGCTTCTAAACACATTTTTTTTTAAAATGGTTCTAAATCAGCTGATTCATAAACATATATTTCTCTTTTTTGCTTTATACTGTTTCAAATTCCCTGCTTTGGAAAATAGTATTCATCTACAATAAGATGCTTTCAACACAAAGTATCTACTGATCTATTATTATTTGAAACCAAATTCAATACGCAATGTCACAATCAGTCTTGATCTATCATAGGCATAATTGACTGGAAGACCCGGTTAATCAGCTTTACCCATCAAAGACTTGTATTACTGAAGGGCACGCATTCATTTTCAGACCTGTAGAGCCACTCATCAGTACTAAAGATAAACGGATCTGGCAAAATTTGAAATCGCCTTTTCGCTTGGATAATCCCAAGAAATTCAATTTGCAAAGAAGTTATTCTCCGTAAATTTAGTGTCCACTTATTATACACTGGGATCTCTCCAGACTCCAGAGCATAATAAATGTAAAATGTAAAAAAAACAAAAACGCGTGAATATGTCCACAGATTGAGCGCTCACTGTAGAGAATCTGAAATACCCAAAAGTGACACCCTTCTAAAAACCGCACCCCTCAAACTACTGAAAACTACATCCAAGAAGTCTATTACCCCTTTAAGTGGTTCACAGGAACTAAAGCAATATGGAAGGAAAAAATGAAAATTGTACTTTTTCCCATAGAAATGATATTTTAGGCCCAATTTTTACATGTTCACAAATGCAACAGGAGAAAATGCATGATACAATTTATTGTGTGATTTTTCCTGAGTACACTGATATACACATGTGTGGTGGAAATTTACTGTTTGGGCGCACTACAGGGCTCAGAAGGAAAGGAGCGCCATTTGACTTTTTGAATGCAATATTGGCTGGAATTGTTAGTGGATGCCATATCACGTTTGGAGAACCCCTGATGTGCTATACCTACAAGTGACCCTTTTTGGAAACTAGACCCTTCAAGTAATTTATCTAGGTGTTTAATGAGCACCTTCAACCCCCAAGTGTTTCACAGAATTTTATAGCGTTGAGCTGTGAAAATAAAAAAGTACATTTTTAAATCAAAAATGTTGCTTTAACCAGAATTTTTTCAAATTCACTAGGGTAACAGAAGATAATGCACTGTACTATTTATTGTGCAATTTCTCCTGAGTCCTGCTCTGCCCCTGTCTATTTTGAGGCCTGCTCGCACGTAGAGAGGTAAACTACAAAAATTAAGAACAAGCCTAAGGAGGTATACCTTGTCACGTTGTGATGGTTTTATGTTCTTTTGATCAAAATAGTGTCAACTAAGTGCCCTAATAGCCAGTGTGTATGTCCACCTACATAATGCACTTATACCAACATGAATACTAGTCAGACCCTGCACGGGGTAGTAACCGTTAGCGGGGGAGAACGGTCACCTGGTAGAAAGAGTACGGTGTTCCTTGTGACTAGGCATGTACGGGGTACAGGTCCCTAGAGCAGACTCCAGTTTAACTACCTGCTAAACCTACCGGTGAGGGGAACTACAAGTACCTCACCAACCTTACAGAGTCCGAGCCTCAGCAGCAACGCAGGGATCCATAAGGGGACAGAGCCTGAAGCCATCTCACTTGGTCCAAGCTGCCAGCAAACGGGCCAAACACAGGGGAGAAAAGGCAGTAGCGACTCCCTGGATAGACCCTCATGATTCTTTACATCAGGGGGTTATCCGAACACAGAGTGCTAGGAAGGTGAGCTAACAGGTTACCCTCAGACTGGCCCGAAGGAACCCTGGTCCTACCTGATTCATCACAGCAACGCCCGGGTCAGCTCACCACAACATCTAAGTGAGTAAAAACCAGTTAAAAGACTTTTTGCCTGTGTTATTCCGGGACCCACTATCCTTCTCATCCAAGCCCCTGGGGCCTGCCTTACTCACAGGAGGCTACATCATCTGGCTGCAGACCCCAACAGCCCCAGACGCTCGTAAAACCTGCAGCGGCGGTCATTCACATCCCTGACCGCAAGCCGTGAGTGGCGTCACGACATATATAAAAACTGACATTACCTGTTCACCATATTGAACAAGCCCTGTAGCGTCCGCGAACAGGATCGGCACCCCTGGGGCGTCACACAGGCACATAGAGAGGGGAACTACAAGCGTGCATGTTAAACACATCAGAGAAGAAGAGCACACACGTTAGACACATCAGACAAGTCAGACATGAATTAGACCACACAAGAACTTCAAAAATATCAGACATTAGACATTTTAAAAAGGCAAATGTGACGCCCTGGGCAATTCAGGGGTCACAGGTCACAACACCACCACACCCCACACTCCAGGTAGGCACATCACAGCTAAACTACAAATCCTTGTTGCCTTCCTCCAGAGGCTGATGATTCACACCAGGGGGTGGGCCAGGCGGTTGGCTCCGCCCACCAAGGAGATCACAGCTCTGGAGGCAGGAAGTACCAGGCAGTCCAGTGAGGGACATGAACGAGTGAACAGCAGAGTAGCCCGGGGAGGGCAAGAGTCAACAAGTAGTGAAAGTGGAAAAGTGGAAAAGGAGGAAAGCAAGTGAGGTGACAAGCAGGAAGGAAAGCCTGAAGGGTCCAGCTTTGTGCAGGGCCAGAACAGCAAGGTCAGCGACGGCGGTGACCGTCTGGAGTGGGACCGTTTGGAAGTTCCTGGAAGGACCCCGTTGGCTGTGTGCCCGGTGGTCTGGAGCAGTGTTCTGAAAGACAGTCAGCACCAGGGCAGGGGCCTCTCGGACCCCGGCAAGGCTAGGAGTCGCCAAATTTGCCGAATCCGTCAGTGAAGGGGACGTAGATCCCCCAGCAACCAAGTCCCGATTGAAGGCAACAGCTCAACCTGAAGCAGAGAGACATCGCCACCGCCAAGGCACCAGTTTCTCAGGGCCAGCGCCTGCGGGCAAAGTGTAGAGCTCCTCCGGCCCAGATTGTAGTCGGGGAGCGGGTAACCGGAGGGAATCCACCGCTACCACAAGTCAACCATAGGTGCAAGGAAGAGGGACATCACCGTCACCTACTGGGAGAGCAATTGCAGCCATCTGTGGGACCGTCCTACCAGCCGTTTGGTTTACCGTACAAACTGTGTCCGTGTCTCAGGCTGAGTGAGTACCACAGTGCCGCAAGGCACAGCGCTGCCCCCGCGTCCCTGCGCTCACCAGGCCCCGCACCTCACAAACCATCACCGGGCCCCGGGATCACCAACCCCTGCCCACGGAGGGGCAACCCAACACCTGGCTGCTCCGCATCACCATCCCCGGGATCCCCGCATTGAGCAGCGGTGGTGAAATCACCACAACCGTGGGTGGCGTCACGAACTATAACAATCCCCACACCCAACAAACCCCTTTCACTCACGGGCGAGGAGTGTCGCTCGAGAAACCCCCGGGATCCGGCCTACGGCTCGAGCCACCACTGAGCAGCGGCCGCCGGACCCGAGCAGAAAGGGGCGAGCGTAGTGTGCTGACACCCTCCTCCCCGCCCGCGACAACTTGGCGTCACGAACAGGATCTTACCGCTCTGCCGTCTGGTAGAGGTGCGCCTTGTTACCGCCGGAGGTATCCGGCAGAAAAATTGCAGAAGCCGCCATCTTTGGCGCGAAAAGTTCCCGCTCGAGCGTCTTCTCGAGCAGTAGAGGCGCGAAGGCCAAGACCCCGCCCCGAGAGAGGAGGGGCCGGAAAGAGCTAAGGGGGACGCGATGGCGGCTGGCCGCATGTAGCTGCAGCCATAAACGCAGGGACGCCAGGACTCTGCAGACTGACTGGGTTCCTGGAAGGCACGATTGCCAAGATGTACAACCCAACGCCCAACGAGGAGGCCCCCGCGCCCGGCACGGCGACGTGGTTGAGGGACCGGACCGTCCCGCTGAGTAACCGTCTGCAGGCTCATATGCAACTCCTCCTGGAGGAGTGGGAGACCGACCTGGCGGACGTGGTGGCTGCTATGTGGCGACGCGAGGCAGAAGAGGATTTGGAGGAGCGGGTAAGCGACCCACGCCCCTGTATTCCTGAGGGATCGGCCGTTGGAGCTGAGGGGCCCGGCCGGCTTCCGCTCACCCTGCCTCTCTCCCCGCTACCCCTGATAGTTGCTGCCGCCCCGCCATTAGGCCCGCTACCTGCCCAACCGGTAGCGATACCCTGCCCAGCCGCTCCGGCGGACCAGCCGGCTGCCGACGATCGGGACGTCCCTGAAGTACACCAGGGGGAACCGCTAGAGCCGCGGCCCCTTAACAGCATTGTGCCAGAAGCCCCGGCAGTGATGGTGCCAGGCCCCGAGTCCGGGACCGTGGCCTGGATGAGGGCCCGGGTGATTCAGTTCCACCAGCGCCAGCAGGAACAGATCTTCAGGATGATGGAGCAGTGGACCAACGAAGTGGAGGAGCTGATTACAACTGCCCCGATGTGCGGAGGGGAAATGGATGTAGCAGAGTCGACTAGTGACCCACGTCCCTATGTCCTACCAGGACCGGCCGCTGCGGCTGAGGGGCCCGGCCTAGTCTCGGCCTATGCATCGCCCTTACCGTTACTGATGAGGCGCCTCAGTGTAAGCTCGCCTAATATGCTGCTCCGTGCTACCGCGGAAGGGTCTGAAATGCTGGATGCTGGAGGTCAGGAAGCTGTGACAGCTGGCGGCAACCCGCCTGACGCAGGAACAAGAGATGATGACTCCTGCCCTAGCCTCGGATCTGCTGTGGAGTGCGAAGAGGCAGGTGAGCGTACCTGCTGTGTAGGAGACCCTGTGGTTGTTCATAATCCGTGTACCGGTGGAAATGGGTACCGGGTGCCCCTGTCCCCGCGGGCATGTCAGTGCATGTTGGATATGCTGGTGGCGGAGGATGGGTCCGCCGCGGACAAAGACATCGAGTAGGGCAGTGGATGCCCGCAGCACCGTCCCCGTTGGGACCACCATTGTTTGTTTGTTGAAAGTTTGAAAAAATGAAAAATGATAATTACCGAGTTTTCACCAGATTGTCTGTAGTGATTGAACCGGCCGGAGCAGGCACCGTTGTCCCCGTGGGGACCGTTTAAAAATGCATGGGAACTATCCATGGACAAGCCCGTGAACTTGCAGGGCAACCACAAACGTTAGTGGCTTGTAAATATGTTGGTTACCGTTACCGTTTTCCGCAGGCCACCTCCAGAGAGGCAGGTTGGAGGGAGGGCCCTCAGCAGAGCAGGCTGGGGCCCAGCCACCAAAGGAACCGGTGGCTACCCTCTGGAGGGAAGGACAGATCCCGCTCGGGTACCGTGTGCTGGACTGTGGGTCAAGGGGTGCTGCCTGGGTTTTAGGGGCAGCATCAGGGCCAGGTTGCTTGGGTGGGAGAGAGCGGAAACCGTAACCGTAAACCATTGCAACGTTTAAGAAATGTGCCTCCCGTCTTGGGAAGAGTTATTAAAAATGTTATATGTTGATTTCCCAAATGTTATCTTTTTCAGAAAAATAAAACCGGTGTAGGACGGCAGCCCGCGGACGGTCTGCATTTTGCTAAGGGGGAATGTGACGCCCTGGGCAAGCCAGGGGTCACAGGTCACAACACCACCACACCCCACACTCCAGGTAGGCACATCACAGCTAAACTACAAATCCTTGTTGCCTTCCTCCAGAGGCTGATGATTCACACCAGGGGGTGGGCCAGGCGGTTGGCTCCACCCACCAAGGAGATCACAGCTCTGGAGGCAGGAAGTACCAGGCAGTCCAGTGAGGGACATGAACGAGTGAACAGCAGAGTAGCCCGGGGAGGGCAAGAGTCAACAAGTAGTGAAAGTGGAAAAGTGGAAAAGGAGGAAAGCAAGTGAGGTGACAAGCAGGAAGGAAAGCCTGAAGGGTCCAGCTTTGTGCAGGGCCAGAACAGCAAGGTCAGCGACGGCGGTGACCGTCTGGAGTGGGACCGTTTGGAAGTTCCTGGAAGGACCCCGTTGGCTGTGTGCCCGGTGGTCTGGAGCAGTGTTCCGAAAGACAGTCAGCACCAGGGCAGGGGCCTCTCGGACCCCGGCAAGGCTAGGAGTCACCAAATTTGCCGAATCCGTCAGTGAAGGGGACGTAGATCCCCCAGCAACCAAGTCCCGATTGAAGGCAACAGCTCAACCTGAAGCAGAGAGACATCGCCACCGCCAAGGCACCAGTTTCTCAGGGCCAGCGCCTGCGGGCAAAGTGTAGAGCTCCTCCGGCCCAGATTGTAGTCAAGGAGCGGGTAACCGGAGGGAATCCACCGTTACCACAAGTCAACCATAGGTGCAAGGAAGAGGGACATCACCGTCACCTACTGGGAGAGCAATTGCAGCCGTCTGTGGGACCGTCCTACCAGCCGTTTGGTTTACCGTACAAACTGTGTCCGTGTCTCAGGCTGAGTGAGTACCACAGTGCCGCAAGGCACAGCGCTGCCCCCGCGTCCCTGCGCCCACCAGGCCCCGCACCTCACAAACCATCACCGGGCCCCGGGATCACCAACCCCTGCCCACGGAGGGGCAACACAACACCTGGCTGCTCCGCATCACCATCCCCGGGATCCCCGCATTGAGCAGCGGTGGTGAAATCACCACAACCGTGGGTGGCGTCACGAACTATAACAATCCCCACACCCAACAAACCCCTTTCACTCACGGGCGAGGAGTGTCGCTCGAGAAACCCCCGGGATCCGGCCTACGGCTCGAGCCACCACTGAGCAGCGGCCGCCGGACCCGAGCAGAAGGGGGCGAGCGTAGTGTGCTGACACCCTCCTCCCCGCCCGCGACACAAACGTCAAACAAGTACAATGTACACCTTAGATAAGCACAATGGACATGATCACATGAGCACAGTGCACAAAGTAGATCATACTGTAGAGGAGTTTGTGTCAGCATCAACCTCCTACTTCCCTCCAGATCAAGAGAGCACAGTAGGTCAAGCAGTTTTCCTTCCTTTTCCCGGCAGTATTGTGCTCCTGCATAGTTGCTGTCCTAGAATGATTTTTCCTTTCACAATAGATTTCCTATTGTCTGTGATATGACGGCCACATGGCAGCCAAGTGCTAACTGCACAGAACATAACAAACCTCAGACATCAGGTAAACCCTCAGGCGTCTTTTAAAGGGAACCCGTCACCAGATTTGGTGACTATAAGCTGTGGTTATCACCAATGAGCTCTTATATACAGCTGTAGTGGCTGTTTTGGTCATATGTCCACCACTGTTATCTTCTATGTAACTGTTGATGGCAGGCTGACTATGACTACACAGGATATTAAGAGCTCTGTATCAGAGAAAACTGTGCAAGCTCAAAATTATGTAAAGATATTTTAAAGAGGACTTGTCAACATGATTTTGTAATGTACAGTAAACACATTGCTGTTATACTGCTGTTATACTGATTACATTAATACCTTTGGTGAAGAGATATGCTGTCACTTGTGTGTCATGGATGACAGACAGTCACGTGGTTTCCCGCAATGGAAGGTCACTGCGTTTGGTTGTGCAAAATGCTCCCTGACTTTCTATTGTTCCTGCTGTTACTATTCATTGTATTAGGCAGCTTTCCTGCTGGGTTTTCTTCTCTTCCCCTTTTGTACCCAGCGGAGCCCTCTTTCCATGCAGCTGCTGATTATTATTGTCCATGTGCTTAAATACTCCCATCTTCCTTGGACTTATGCTATGTGATATTATTCAGTTAATTTAAGCTCTGGCTGCAAGCAGGAGGCTTGTACTCTGTGGTATTGTTGTTGAAAATTCGCTAAACTTCTACCTGAGTCATCTGTGGATAAGTAGTTCATGTATTTTCACCCTGTGTGTCCTCCTAGTCCCCCTGTGTGTCTTCTCTAGTATTTGGTGGGGTTGATGAAGAGCTCATCCTACCCATTCCCTATTTAGGGTCCAGCACTAGGGATACCTAATGTCAGGTATCTGGCTTGGCGCATAGATGCAGAAGCTATCTAGGGTGGTAAAGGACCCCAGGAACCAGAAGTAGGTTTGGTCAGCGGTCACCATCTCCGCCTTCCCTAGGCACAGGGTTTCCCTTCCCTTTTGCCATTTGCTTGGTAATTCCTTGTACCTAGCATGACATATGCTTTGTGTTCTTCTGTAATCAGCATTTGAAGTTTTTTACTAATCAGGTCTTCTCGTCCTCTCTGTGATACCCCTGCCCCTACGCTTGCTTCCAGTCTTTGAATGACAGATCACTTCTGATATTTTAAACAGAGGAGGCAGGTCATTCACAGACAAAAGGCAGGGGGCCACAAAATTACCGACAGGGAGGAGAAATCCCTTGCACTGAGCACCGAAAGCTAATTAGCAGAAAATGCTGATTGAAGAACCACAAAAGCGGATTATTGTACCAAAGGCATCGATTTCATCAGTATTACAATACCATTATAACCATGCCTTTACAAAACATTACAAAAATAGGCTGACAGGTTCTTCGAAGGCTAAATACATTTTAATCTAAATTCCTACCTATTTATTGCCCCAGTCTAAACTAATTTCTAATATGCTTGTATTAATAATCCCTACCCTTCCCTGACTACACTATCTAAGGCCTGCAACACACTACCGTGCCGCCGGTACGTGTTTGGGACGTTTTTACACTTACCGGCGGCACGAGCACACGTGCACGAATGTTAACCTATGGCAACAGGTGTGCCTCCCCCGTGCCAGCAGCCAGGCTGCTCGGATCCGGATTCACAGTGTGGCTCGAGGGATTCTACTGGACCCGGGGGTCACGCGGACACTTCAAATAAAAGGGGACGTATTTGTACAGGATTTGCTGTAAACTGTTTGTGACGCCACCCACGGTGTGTGGTGACGTGTGGCACCACCGCTGCTGTTGTGGGACTCCCGGGGGCGATGGGATGGCAGCCAGATGTTAACCCCTCCGTGGGTAGGGATGGATGCCCCGGGGCCCAGTGTCTATATGCCGGGGATGGTGACTGCAGGGGCCGGCGCGCCCAATCGGACCGGGGGATGTTAGGCTACTCACGGTTGAATAAATCACACAAGTCCAGTGGTAAACCAAGGTGCTGGTGGCCGGCCGCCGCGGTCGGGTGTATCTGGTCCCACACCCGGGCTGATGATCCGTATCACTTTCCTATGCACTCAGTGTTTTGTGTGTTGGACTTCCTGGTGTGAAACACGGGAGTCCGGTCCCGGTCCTTTTGGTTGGGAGCCTTGTCCACTGACGCTGACTCTTGGGATCTACCGGACCCTGGTGGATGCCCTATCCCTCTCGGTGGGTGGTTGTCTGCTTTTAGGACTTTGGTTGGGACAGGACCTATAATCCTGCCCTCAATTGGTTAATTAGCTAGGCCGTTGGTTCCGGTCCTGGCTTCAGGATCCAAGTACCCCCTCTGTGCACAGTTTCCGGGTCGGTTCTCCGGTGTTGGTACCAGCAGGTTCCAACCCTGTCCCGGTCCACCTCGGATCTCCGGCAGCCATCTTCCCGTCTCCTGCTAGATATGGACCACCATCTGCCACCTAGCCAGTACGCTGGGGCTCAAACCCCAATGCCTTTCCTTTCTGGCTTTTACTTGAACCTCCACTCCTCTCAACTACTCCACTCCTCTCCACTTGAACTTCAACTTAAGACTCCTGCTTTTCCCGCCCCGGGTTTTCCAGACCCCTAGTTGGGCGTTTCTCATCCGCCTGGTCCAGCCCACTGGTGCGTCTGTCCTACCCTAAGGGGGGGTGGCTATGGTTTCAGGTCGGCTGTATGTAACCCTGTGTGGGAAGGTGTTGTGCAGGGGGCCTATACTGTGTGACTACCTGGTTTTGCCAGGGCGTCACACAGGCACACACATGTAAAGCCACACGGACCATGTGTCCATGTGAAGCATGCGTGTGCCCGTGTGCTCCCCATGTAGACATGTCCATTTTTCTCTGGCATCACGGGTGTCACACGGAACGCAAACAGACCACACGGATGTGTTCCATGTGACACGCACCAGAGAAAACACACGTGTCTGAGAAAAAAATAAAAAAAACTTTACTCACCTTCTCCAGCGGTGCTGTCTCTGCCATTGCTGTCACTTTCTTCCGACCGCCGCTCATTATGCTCATTGCATATTTACTTCACTGTGGGCCGGAAGCAGCAGCAGCGGGGAGTCGGCAGGACCGGAGACCGAAGATCAGCACCACGGACAGCAACACCAGGAACAGGTGAGCAGGAAGTTCCCGTTCTCCGTGTGTTATCATGGATAACACACGGTGAACACACGTGTGCCATATACACGGCTCACGGAGGGCAATACACACCTTTGACACGTCCGTGAAAAACGTGCGTGATTTTCAGGGACGTGTGATGCCGTCCTAACTACTATTGATTTTTCTCCCCTTACTTATCCATCTGATGACAGCAACACAGACTGCTTGTTACTGTGCAAATCACACAATGACACAATGCAGCCCCTGAAACGACTGTTGCTGATGATGCTTTGTTTGAGGGAGGAGGCGAGACTGTGTCAATGACCGCAGCCTCTGACCCCTAGTGACGCTTCATTTGAGTATTACAGCATACACTGGGATTCTCAAACAAATCATAATCATACATGAAGTAGGAGAAAAAATGTATAGTAGTTAGAGAGTGTAATCAGAGAAGGTTACACAGAAGCACAATCATTGTGGTATCTAGCAACGGGACTTTACTTGTGAACAGTCTCTTAGCCAGGCAAGTTACATTAGCCCTCCTTCTCTATGGCACCAGAAACCACGAGTCAATATATTTTGCTGTGTATCATGTACCCACAGCGACCATAGGGAATCCCTTACAAGTACCGAACTTAGAGCCGCATCACTCTTCCTTGCGTTCTCAGCTAGTTTCACCCTCACTTCACCGGCTCCCCCCTTCTGACACACTGGACAGCCTTGGCTACTTTCCCACAGGCTTCCTCCAAGTTGCCTGCCAATGTGACCGCTATCAACCCAACAAGTTCCCTTAACAGTTTCTTGCTGTTTCTTTGCTTTTTGCACCATACCAGCTATACTAGAACAACTCCCTCCTTCACTAGTACTTTCAACACACTGACACCTGAATGACGAACTTCTTCTCCTCCTTCACTGTAACACTCCTCCCTTTCTCTAGCTGGCTAGGAGTAAACCTTTGCATTCCCGAACACAGAATCCTGCAAACCTACCCTTTCACCTCCATCCATTTCTACACAGTTTGCATTACTTTCCTACATAAACATTATATTACTATGCACTATAAAGATAATCTTTAGATATCGCTAACATATTCCGCAGCGCTTAATTTAAATCAGCAACACTGTCCCCATTGGGGTTCACAATCTAAATTCCTTAGCAGTATGTCTTTGGAGTGTGGGAGGAAACCAGCGAACCCTAAGAAAACCCACACAAACACAGGGAGAACATACAAACTCCTTGCAGATGTTGACCTTAGTGGGATTTGAACCCAGAACCCCAGCGCTGCAAGACTGCAGTGCTAACCACTGAGCCGCTACATATACATCTATGCATTACACTACACCTTATTATACTTTACATTAACATGGCTTATCCTAAATAGCATAAAAACACATGTTGTCCATATATTTGCAATAAGACTACTGATGTCTTCAGAAATCTAATAGACCTTGCTGGTACTGTAAAAAGCAGAGTTTTATTAGCATGGATTTGCATAAAATCAAGACAAATCTGCAGCTAAAAATAACAAGCAAAATCTTACCAAAAAAGCTCTGTGTGAACATACCCTAAGAATCCCAAAGTCAGCTATGCTTTCACCTTGCAAGCATGAACAATGCAAGGTGTTAGGCCACCAACGCAAAACGTAGGTGAAACCAGAAATATTTTTAGAAACATAAAAGCAACAAGATCAAATTGTTTAGGGAAAACAATTTAATGTCTGAAAAAATAGTGACTATTCTGAATAAAAAAAGCTGGATTCATTAATGAAATGTAGCCATGAACTAAAGGCTGCTTTACACACAGCGACATCACTAGCGATGTCACTCGTGAAAGCACTCGCCCCCGTCGTTTGTGCGTCATGGCCAAATTGCTGCCCGTGGCGCACAATATTGCTAGGACACGTAACACGTACTTACCTTCTTAGCGACGTCGCTGTGAGCTGCGAACAACCTCTTTTAAAAGGGGAGGTTCATGCGCCGTCACAGCGACGTCACACAGCGGCCCACCAATAGAAGCAGAGGGGCGGAGACCAGCCGCATTAACGACACGCCCACCTTGTTGCCAGAGGATGCAGGTAAGCTGTTGTTTGTCGTTCTCGGGGTGTCACACGTAGCAATGTGTGCTGCCTCAGTAACGACGAACAACCTGCGTCCAGCACCAGCAATGATTTTTTGAAAATGAATGACGTGTCAACGATCAACGATTAGTTTAGTATTTTTGATCGTTAACACTCGCTCATAGGTGTCACACGCAATGACGTCACTAATGACGCCGGATGTGCGTCACGAATTCCGTGGCCCCAACGACATATCGTTAGAGATATCATTGCGTGTAAAGCCCCCTTAAGGCTACATGAGCTCATTAAAGTCAGCAGGGGGACAGTTGAACTGGTAAGGGATTGTTTATATCACACATTGGTATGGCATTCAATTGGTATGGCAGTCTTTACTCCTACACATTGGTAGGGCATTCAGTTGGTAGGGCAGTATTTACTCTCACATTTGTAGGGCATTCAATTGGTGGGGAAGAGTTTACTCCTACAAATTGGTAAGGCATTCAATTGGTGGGGCAGTGTTTATGCCTACACATTGGTAGGGCATTCAATTGGTAAGGCAGTGTTTACTTTCACGCATTGGTAGGGAATTCAATTGGTACGACAGTCTTTACTCCTACACATTGGTAAGGTATTCAGTTGGTAGGGCAGAATTTACTCTCACATTTGTAGGGCATTCAATTGGTAAGGCAGTGTTTACTCTCACACATTGGTAGGGCATTCAATTGCTTGGGCAGTGTTTACTCCTACACATTGGTAGGACATTCAATTGGTAGGACAGTGTTTACTCTCACACATTGGTAGAGTATTCAATTGGTAAGGCAGTGTTTACTCTCACATTTGTAGAGCATTCAATTGGTAAGGCAGTGTTTACTCTCACACATTGGTAGGACATTCAATTGGTAAGGCAGTGTTTACTCTCACACATTGGTAGGACATTCAATTGGTAGGGCAGTGTTTACTCCTACACATTGGTAGGGCATTTAGTTGGTAGGGTAGTAATTGCTCTCACACATTGGTAGGGCATTCAGTTGGTAGGGCATTTTTTACTTTCATACCTTGGAAGGACATGGTTTAATCTAATCACTAATTTAATGTTTACTTATTTAAACTGTATAGAGTCAGCAGAAACCTCCTTGCTTATGTAAAAATACAAAGACATTATGGTTTATACTTGAGAAAATTACAAACATAAATGGCTTTTACATCCTGTTTTTTTTTACCAAAAATGTTGCTAAAACTGATAGCACCGTTTTTATTGCATTTTTACTCGTTGCTGTCTATGGGGGAAAAATACTGCAAAATTGTTGCACAGACAGTGCAAGAATTGACATACTGCCATTTTCAAAGAAGCAGCTGTTTTCCAAATCAGTCTGGAAAAAAAAGCAACCGTGTGCATTTAATTTCTGAAATCTCTTAGCTTTTGCTGGTAGAGTAAAAAACTTTTAATTAAATACAAAAGCAGCAAAAAAAAGAAAAAACCACACAGCAAAAACGTAAAGAGTATTACTATATACTATATATTACTATATACTAAGTGCTGAATCTTATGCCACTTGAGATTTTATTACTCTGGCTGTTACAAGCCATTCTTCTTCCTTGATGTTCGGTACCGTTGTACTGTTGTAATTGACTTATCAACTGTTCTTAAAGGGCCAGTGACTTTTTGTAGGTTACCTCTGATTTCGCTGCCCAGATTTTTCTTAAAATATCTGTTTTATTGTACCTACCTAACAAAAAATTGTTTATTCGGTTCTATATCTAATACTTTGGCTTTTCCATACAATTCTGTTGTAGACCTCAAGAGTCCTTTCTCTGTGATATTTTGTAAACTATTTCAGACTCCCAGTAAAAACTGTATCTAAACTAATTACAGTTCACAGCTCTGCCTTCTAAGAAAAGGGGGAAATACTTTCTCAGTGTTTTCTGCATATTTTTAAATCTTAATATCAAAAGATAAAAGGATATAAACTTTTCTGCTAATGTATATTCTGCCTTAAAATTAGACGCTATAAAGTAAATTTGGATGAATGTTTTAAAATAACTTATTTTTAGTTTTGCTCTCATTTAAAGAAATAACTCTTTTCTAGCAGGCTTGACCCATCTATAGATTATCAAGTTGGCCATTCATGTGAATAGCCGTCATGCAATTATTCATTACGCTTGCAAAACAATGCTCAGCTGAAACTACTAGAAATGGCCATACAATTCATGCAGATGATCAATGAAAGTTTCTGTCTAAAATTACAGCTCATTTCTAATCAAATGAATTAATGAAGTTGAACTTCAATACCAAACACATGAGCAAATACAATGTTCTTGTGATGCTAGTCACTGCTTACAGCAGACAGTACAGACTGAAGGGTAGTCAGACAAGCCAGGATCAGAAAACAGGAGGGCACAACAGGACTCAGGGAGTAAGCAGAGACACAGTCAAGTGACAGGCCGAGGGTCAGAATTCCAAGAGAATATGTATGAGATTCAGGGAACAGACAGAGATGTAGTCAGGTAATGGTCCGAGGTCAGAAGCCAGGAGTTAATGACAAGAATCTAGAGCAGGCAGAGAGGGGTCAATAAACAGTCCTGGGTCAAGAAGCCTAGATCAGAACCCAACAGGAAGCCAAGTACACTACTGCAGAACCAGGAAGTACGGCTGGTGAAGTGAAGCAAAAAAAGGGATAGACCATCCAATATACCACAGCTGCAGAAAATGACATGGACTGTTCATGCAAAAATCATAAGTTGATCTGATGCTGCTAGGCAAAAAATTTATGCAACTGAACATTTATGCAATTGAACATAAGAAACACTGGAACTGGTGAATAGATCACATAGGAAATACTGTGACTCATATATATTGGTACCATTTTGCTCCTAAAAATCTAAATTTAAATTTGTATTATTTTATTAGTATTTTGTAAATCCACCTTTGTCTTTCAACAATGCCTGAATCCTTCTGAGCATTATTTTAATCAGATTAAAGCATATCTCTTTTAAAATCTGATCCCAGGTACAGGTGAGCATTCAGGTCTTAAGTTCCGAAACCGACTTTGAAAAAAATAAAAAATTCGGGTTTGAAGTTCGAGTGAGTTACGAGTGCAAAACTCTCAAGCGAGCAGTGCTGTGCTTGGGTATGAATCATGTTCAACCTTGTGCGAGCCCTTGCAGTGTTTGAACGGCGTGCAGTTGGGGTAAAATCAGCATGATCAGACACAGTTTGCAAAGAAACAAAAACAATAATTGAAAAACCCTGCCCACCCTACCCCGGAAGTTATCTGTTTATGGCTGGCTGCATGTGGGCAGAGACACAAACTGCCCAATTACTGATTTCAATTGAGGTTCAGTTCAAGTCAGGATCGCAAACAGAACCTCATCTAAGGTTTGAATGTACCTAGCAAACCGAAGCTCCAAAGATTTGTTCATCTCTAACCAGGTCTCTTCTACACGTTCCCAGTGTGGGTGCATATTGGTTAATTCACTTGGGTATGTATACATCTTTTTCTTTAACTCTACCCACAAGTGTTCAATTGGGTTGATGTCTAGGCACTGTGGGAGCAAATTCAGCACATTTCTTCGCCAATGTCGACATACAATTTGGATCGTTGACAGGTGAAACACTATGTGGTTCTTTTCATGCCCATAGTACATGAGTGTATGAAGTAACTCAGCATTGAGACCACCATTGATCCTGGTCAAATATCAAACAACTTTGGCTGTGAAACAATCCCATATCATCAGGATTTCTCCACGGAACCTGAGAGTTACTTCAATGTCTTGATCAGTTAATCCCTTTTTCCCTTGTTTCTTCCAGATCTATTTGTACCAATCAGAGCCTAGTCTATTAATGTTCATCTCATCGTTTCAAATCATCCGCTTCCCATCTTCTACTGTCCTCTTTTCATACTTTTTTGCAAGCTCGAGTCAATGCTTCTTTTGATCATATTTAAGTCTAGGCTTCTTCACCTTTTTTCAGGCCAACTATCCAAATATGTGTAATGTGCATTGCATGGTGCTTGCATGGATGCCGGTGATCTCACTATTATGAAGCATACGTGCCACATCCACTGCTGTTTGTCACCTCAGAGCTGATAAAACTTTTGATGAACTGACTTGTTGACTCCAATATTTTGACTGGATGTCCACCTCTTGTCTTTTGAATTGATGGATGGACTTCATTTCATATTACGACTCTTATGGCACTCATATGATGCAGTTTGGCAATTTTCTTGGCCAAGAACTGCTATCGCTGAGCTGAATGACAAGAATCTGCATATCTAAGTATATGCTAAATACTTTAAAGTAAAATTTGTTTATGAGATTGTAAAGATGGTTTTCTATAAAATGTAGGTAGTCTCACACTCAAAGCTGGAGCCTGAAAATCAAAAGTTCAAAACATTGTTACTAATCATGGGCAAGCATGCTCTCAATTGCTCGATACTGTCATGTCTACCCGGAGTCCGCCTCTGCGACTTCTGCTCTGATCACCAGGCGACACCATGTTCCTACCGTGGAATGATGATGGGAGAGGAGTCGGTGCCAGTGGCTCTGCTGGGTGCAGGCTCCGGTCATCCACTAGGCTGGGTTTCCCTGGGACCTGCAGTACCACTGGCTGACTGTAGGTGGCATGTGTCTTCCAGCTGAAGTTTACCATCATTCAGCTGCAGCCAATGGGAAGACACAACACCCTTCTTATTCCCCCTCCTGTCATCTGACCACTGCCAGAGATAGTTCTGTACTCCTGGTTCATGTGCTGTTTGTATTTTTATTCCTGTGCGCTGACCTTTGCTTGTTTTTTGACTACCCTCTTGCCTGTTGTTTTTGTACCTTGGTGCCAGTTCCGGATTTGATCTCGGCTTTGTTTCCTCACTACGCCCTTGCCTGCCGATTCTGTTCCTGTTAAGCATTTCCTGTTTTTTTACCCTGACTGACCACCACGGACTACAGCCTACCAGAAGTGGTGATCTCTGGGGCTCTGTGTAATTCCAAATCCCTGTATAGGGGTTAAAGGGTGGCAGAGTTCTCGGGGTCCTGCTTTGTGAGCGGCTTTTCTCTAGCCTCCCTTTACAGCCAGTCTGTGTCTGTGGCTCTAGGTAGGTGTTACAGATACTTAATCAGGGTGCTCAGCCAAGTATTGCGGGTGCTCTGATGTGTTGTTCATCAAATAATGAACACAAAGCACAGGCTTGCCTCACTGAATAATGTGAGCAGGCACTACAGTGAGAGCCATTTGCAGTCTCTGAATGGCTCTTCCATGAGGTTAAAACTATGTTTTCAGATGTTGTGTGTACCAAAAAAAGCAACAAAAAAACCCCATCCTCCCATCCCCCAGAAATGCTCTGTTTATGGCTTGCACTATCTGTGTGGAGAGCCGAACTGCCTAATCATTGACTTCCATAATGTCTATTACTCGAGTAGAGCCCATCCAAGCTTCTGACCTGCTTGACTTGAGTAACAGGCACTCGAGCATTGTACTGCTCTCCCATCATTAATTGTTACCCTTTTGCTTGTCAGCGTAGATTCCACACGAGCATGACGTAAGCACAATGGGTAGAACTCCACCTACAAAGTACATCCTTACTTTGTAACTAGTCAGCGTCAGGATTTAGTCCAGCATTCTGTGTGCCATTGAATTCAGTATGGAATGCTCCATGCATGTGTCAGCGCTCTATGGAAACGGCTGGTGCCCATTGGAAAGCTGCTGGAGTGATGGAGCAAAAAACAACTAGTGCTGTAAAAGTCAGATAAGGCAAAGGTTTTCCATCCCTACTTTAAACTTTATTTATTAAAATGGATTTTCACCATATTTATATGTAAATAATTTATATTGTTACATTAAAAAGCATTATTTCATAAAAATCAGTTGTTTACACATTTTCATTATTCTTTTTCGGCATGTTTGAACTTATTATATTTTCTGCTTTAATTTATTCACTGAAGTGACAAATACATTTATATATGGTGCCCTAGAGAGACGCGGCATAAATCTTACTTTCCAACGTGCCTAATAAATATCAGAGTAATGGAGCTGCAGGTGGTGGTGAGAGAAATGAAAATGATTATTCCAAGCCTGGTCCATTGCTTAGAGAACAGAGCAGGAGAGACGGTCTCAATTGACAGGGCAATGTCCTTGTTTGTAACAGCACTAATGAAATATCACGTAAGTCAAATAATAATGCACATCTTCTGAGCCAAATGCTGAAGTAAAGAAAAGAAGGATTCACTAAATAGACTACATGCCAACAGACATTGTAATACCACATTTATCTTACTGCAAACTGTCATGAGCCCCTGAGAAAATGCTATATAAAGCAAATTATATTTTCCTAATGCACAAGATATAGAAATACATTTCTAAGTTCTGGACGAGGTTTTACCGCTTGCCCGCAATGTCCCAGGGATTCTGTTAACTTCTTAGTTATTGCTAAAAAACAATTCACTTAGTTGGTAGCATTCAGACATAGAAGTTTTGTCTAGGGCAAAAAGTACACGTTGCTGTTAAAAAAGTGATGCCCTTGAAACCTTCATTATTCATAAACACCTTGTTCTTGCTGCACTTAATAATGCCCATAAGAATAGATGATTATATCACTTTAACTGTACAGAAGATTTCTATACTTAATAAAAGACATTTTCTTAAAACATGAAATAACAAGAAAAATATTCTGAAGCAGCATGGATTAAAATTTTACATTAAAAAATTGTGACTTGATGTCACATAAGGAAAATACATCACATATATTATTTTTTAATAATTAAAACCAGATATTGACACTTTATTTTTCTAAAATGTTTTTATTTTCAGATTGCATTTTTTTTTGTCTAAGATCATAGTGGCTACCATCTTGTCTGAGTGTCTGTTGACAACATTTAGAAATATGCTTTATGATAGCCAGATTGCCCATAGACATCTACCTACAGACTCAACCTCATTGATTTCTATAAAAGTTTGTTCTGGGCATGCTCTGATGTCTGTGCAGACGTTACTTTGCAGAGAAAAAAAGGAGTTGAGCTATGTCCATTACAAAATTAATTAGAATTGAAGAAAAGAAAAACAAAGTCATCAACCGTTTTTACATTTAATCTCCCAGCGATCAGCATTTTATTACTAACAATCATGATAACAGCTGCATAATTACCCACAATCCCTGGTACGTCAAGAGATGATGATGATCACAAGTAAAGAAAGTAAAGTAATTAAGGTAAAGTAGGCAAGGGAAATCCTTTTCTAATTTATGATCGTAACAATGATGGTAGAGGAAGGCTAGGAGTCTCTGCAACTCATCCTGAGAGGTTCTCCACCAAGGATACATACAGGGTACGGTAAGTCCGGTTCTGATATAGGAAAAAGGAGCTGAAAAGACAAAAGGCACAAACCTGTCGTCTTATCATGGTGGAACGAGTGTAAGGCCTCTTTCACACTTTCATGAAAACCACATTAGTTTTGAACGGATGTGTAAAAGGTACATATAGTCGTGATTTTGGCACACGAATGTTCTCCATGTGCTATCCATGATAACACATGGAGAACAGGAATTTTATGCTCACCTGTCCCTGGCGTTGTTGTCTGTGGTGCTGATGTCTCCCGTGCTGCTGCTTCCAGTCCTTGGTGCAGTGAATATGCGACTATAAATATTGGTTGTGTAAGCAAAAAAAAAAAAAAAAAAAAAAAGAGGAGGGGTGTTTTAGGAAAGAGGGAAAAGGAAAGTGTCCCAGTCAGGTAAGTAATCAAGTGTAATGCTCCTGGGAAGACATCCTAAAGTAAAAAATGTAATCTTAAAATGAACCAACAGGAGGAAATGTGCTTAACTATATTGAGCCGGCCACAGACCATGGGGCACATATACATCCAAATCACAGCAAACAATAGCAGCTATACATAAATTCATGATCCCAATTATATGGCCAGTGATACTTATAATTGACGGTGGTGGCACAAGTGGGAGGGTGAAGCCCCAACGTCTCTATTTTTTTGTTTGCTTACACCACCAATATTTATAGTTTTTGTGGACTGCTGCAGGTTACAGCTGCTGAGTAACTTTATTTGAAACAATGTTCCAGTCATCATCAGATCGATATACATTGGATTTAAATTCTGGATATTTGACGTTAGTATATTTATCTATATTTGTGTAGACATTTGATTTACTTCAGTTAATCGCTAGTAAAGGTGCCAGGGTAGAGGAACATAAGGTTAGGGTCCCAGAGGGCAACACCTTTATTGCTGGTTGTTTGGCTCTTATGAATTGGCCAATTTGTGCGCTAAGTACCTAAATTTTTTAACATAGTTTTCATAGTAGTAATGCAATTCTTATTTCATATATTCAATGTTTACATATTATAGCATTTCAGAGTGCAGTTGCATTTTTTTAGTTATATTGACTAGTTTTCTTATTACTTTTTTTGGAGGGAAGGGTTGGCAGAGTGCTATATCTTCCTTAACTTTATGGGCTATATTATCTAATTTTACTTCATGCCACCTAGTTTGTACATTATTTTCACCCACTTTTATGTTACATTTACCTCTATTTATTTTTGTTGTATGTAGCACTTCTCATGTTTATGATTACTAATTTATAACTTGCTCAGAGACATTTAAAGTGTCTGGAGACATTTAATTGTACAGTCTGTTTTAGGACACCGATTTACATTTACTAATTGAAGATTCACACTCACCACACTGACACTATGAGCATCCTGTTATTACTTTAGCCTTTCTGGCTGTAAACTGTACCATACAGTTTTGGTTGGTTCCTTATTTCTCCTAGATTCCATAAGTGTGGTTAATATTTTTGTAAACTTTATTCTTCTATACAAAATATATAGTTAATGAAAAAGTGGCAAAGGCAATGAATGTATCAGTGTAAGTAGTAAAAACCCATACCTTGGCTAGGTTAAAAATGTAGCAAGAGTAGCACTGGCACTGCTGGCACCAGCAAATTCTGGCAGTAGTTATTCGTGTCCTTTAATTCTAACAATTGTGTAAGGCTATGTGTGCACTGGGAAATGACTTTTTCTTAAGAAAAATCCGCACCCTCTGGCCGAATACTGCACCCGTGGAAAAAACGCGGTAATAATGCACCCGCGGTTTGCCGCGGTATTGCCACAGTTTTTCCGAGGTATTGCCGTGGTTTTTTCGAGGGTTGGTCCCTGCGAGTTTTTACCATTATCTATGGCAAAAATCGCAGGTACCTGCGGAAATTAAGTGATATGCTCATTCTTTTTGCTGCAGAAATTCTGCAGCAAAAACCTGTAGGTAACAAAACAGTGTGCACACAGCATTTTTTTTCCCATAGGTTTTGATGGCGAATGACTGCAGAAAGGTTCTGAACATTTTCTGCAGCATTTCTGCAGCAAAAACTGTGGCAAATCCACAGCAAAAAATGCAGTGTGCGCACAGGGCCTTAGTGATGAGGAATCAGAGGGTTTAAAAAATACCCCTTCAACCTGGGAATAGCAAAGCTCACACAATATCAGGTCAGCATGAGAAATAAATATAACCATAACCTAAAACCTATAAAAAAAATATGTACAAAGTAATAGTGTGACGCCCTGGACCCCAGGGGTCACAGAATAACACCACATACACACACACCCCCCCTCCCCTGGTCAGGAACACCAGTCAAACAAAACCCTTGTTGCCTCCCTCCAGGGTCTGATGTCCACACCAGGTGGGCCGGAGCCAGGCGGTTGGCCCCACCCACCGAAGAGTTCACAGGCCTGGAGGTGGGAAAAGCAGTGAAGTTCAGGGTCAGTCTAATTTTGGAGTTGAAGTAGAGAGGTGGAAGTGAGAGGAGGAAAGACTGCGTGTGTCTGGGTTGGAGCCCAGGCACAATCAGCAAGGTCGGCAGATTGTGGTGGCCATCTGCAGGAGTTGGTGAAAGTCTGCGGAACCGTAGGACCGGGGTCGGGCGGTGGCCCACCGGTACTGAAACGGGGAGCAGATCAAAGCCAAGCACCAAGGCAGGGTACTCAGACCCCGACTATGCTCGGAAGCCGCTGTAAAGTTTGAATTCTCTGATTGCGGTCTGGACCTCAGGGGTTCATTCCCAACCAAGTCCCGTCAGAAGTCAACAGCGCAACCCGTCCGGATAAGAGCCACCGCCAACGACCAGAGATCCAAGGGCCGCCAGTGCCTGCGGGCAAAACGGGCTCTCCCGACGCGTACAAGTCGGGGAGCGGACTACCCATGGGAATCCATAGGAGTCAAACACTTACACATAGGTGCAGGGAACGACAGCCACCATCAACCAGTCCGGGGAAGGTGAAGACACCGCAGCCAACTGTGGGCCCTGTCCATCCAGCCGTTTGGTTTACCAGAGACTCTGTTCTTGTCTACCTGAGTGAGTACACCAGTGCCATTCTGGCACCACGCAGCACCGCAACATTGCCCCCGCGTCCACGCTGCCTCCCCGCATCGGCACCTGCACCTATCCCTCCTCCCTACTCCCCAACCGGGGCCCCGGGACCAACAGCCCCTACCCACGGAGGGGTCAACACCTTAGCTGCTCCCCGCCATCGCTCCCGGGATTCCCCCGTCACCAGCAGCGGTGGTGCCCACCATCACCACAACCCGTGGGTGGCGTCACAATTGACATCCCACCACCAAAAACCTCCCCTTTTTCACTCGTGGGTGAGAAGGCACTGCTCGAGCCCCCGGGTCCGTCCTCGTGCTCGAGCCACCGAGAAGCAAAAGCACCGGACTCGAGCGCCAGAGATCCCCAGGCGAGCGGCATTTCCAACCCCTCTGCCCGCGACAACTTGGCGTCACAAACAGGATCCTACCCATCTACTTACCAGTAGAAGTGCGCCTTGCAGTCCCCGCCGGCAGTGTCCGGCCGAAAAATTTTAAATTCCGCCATCTTGGGCGCGAAAAGTTCCCGCTCAAGTAGTCTTCCCCGAGCAGGAAAGGCGCGAAAAGTAAGGCCACGCCCCCTGAAGAAGTTGGTGCCGGAGAGAACCAAGGGGGGCGGGTGAAGGGCTGCCTGATATAACCGAAGGGAAAAAGGGCAGGGATGCCAGGACGCTGCAAACTGTATTGTTCCTGGAGGCCGAGCAAGCAGGATGTCCGCCCCGTTAAGCAAACCCGCGCCCAGAACAGCGGCGTGGGTAGAAGCCCGGGTGACGCAGCTAAGCCACAGGCTGCAGACCCAAATCCAGCTTCTGATACAGGGATGGGGGGCTGAAATGGCGGAAGTGGCGGCGGCCATGCGGGCCCGTGAGGCGGAGGCAGAGTTTGAGGAGCAGGTAAGTGACCCACGCCCCTGTGTCCTGGAGGGACCGGTCGCTGCAGCTGAGTGGCCCGGTCTGCTCCTGTTCACCCTGCCTCATCCCCCACAGCCCGTACCGGTCGTCACTGCCCCGCCAGTCGGACCGTTGCCCCCGAAACTGGCAGCAGATATCCCCATACCCGCCTGTGAGGACCCGCCCGTGGAGGCTGCCCGCGGACGACCGCTTGCCCGGCCGGCACCAATCCCGCTGCCCTGGAAGGTGCCCGTTCCCTGTGGGTAACCATCAAATCCAGGAGTGGTCACACCCGAAGAGGCCCCGGCAGTCCGCTCAACCAGCAGTGTGGTGGACGCTAACCCCAAAAGGGCCTGGAAGGTGCGGCTGGCTGCTCCCAAGCTCCAGGCCCCAGCTGAGGCCGCGGGAGGTTGTAGCTGCAAGACAGCATGGCAGGCCGTGACACAGCGGTGCTCCCCAACCCACATGGTGCCGGCCGGTCGTGGCCAGCACCGGGGAGTGCCGGCTGGGCCCGACCCCACAAGGAAGGAGCCGCCATTTTGGGAGCGGCAGCCAAACCCGATGAACCGGGAGATCAAGGCTCGGGAGCAGGAAAAAGCCGCTGTATTGGCCCGCACCATCCAGGCAAAGGATAACCTCCGGAGGGCTCCTGCGAAGGCACGGGGCCCAACCTACGAAGGTCAGGTCCGGCAGTTCTGCCCCCGGCGTGGATGGCGGTATGTCTACGAGCCGAGCCTGGGGGTCGAGGCATTCTTTTCCCGGAGGGATGTGCACCAGCAGTTGCCCTTGGGACACCCGGACCTTGACCTGGAAGCTGGCGAGCTGGTCACTTACACCTGCCACTATGGGGAGAGGGGCTGGTTCGCCCTTGATGTCTGGAAGAGGATGACCAGCAGCACTCCCACATGGCCCCAGTCTCCTCCCAGACCGTACCGTCCGGATGTGGAGCTGGAGGAGGAGTATGAGGAAGGTGACCTCAAGTAATTGGCAGCGGACCCCTGTTGCAAAGGACCGTTGTCCCCGTTGGCACCTACAGTATGGTAGCCCGTTGGCTATGAAGAGTCTGGCTCCCGTTGGGACCTTAAGTTACATGCTTTCCGTAAGAGCCCATGTCCACATGAGAAACTGCTCATGAACACGGCCGAGAACTAGCAGGGCACCCACAAACTTGTGGGCTTGTAAATAATTCTGGGCTGGAGTCCCGTTAACCGCCTCCGGAGAGGCAGGTTGGAGGAGGGACCCGCAGCAGAGCAGGCTGGGGTCCCGTCACCACCAGGACCGGTGACCATCCTCCGGGGTCTGGGGTCCCCCTGGACGTGGGGCCACCTGAATGACAGCTGGGTGCGAGATACCGTACCCGTTCCCGCTTGGGCAACCTGAACCAGGTTCTGTTTTCCAGACTGGGGAAAAGGGGTGCTGCCCGCTTCTTAGGGGCAGCATCAAGGTTTAGGTTGTTTTGGTGGGAAAGCGGAAGAAATGGGACCCATCCGTGTTATTAAAAGTGTTTTTATTGATGTTTGCAACGTTTAAGTAACATGCCTCCCGTCAGGGAAGATTTCACAAAAATGCATTCCACTGTTTTTCCTTGTTATTTATCTTTTACAGAAAATAAAACCGGTGGTGGACGGGCAGCCCGCAGACGGTCTGCGTTTTACCAAAGGGGAGTGTGACGCCCTGGACCCCAGGGGTCACAGAATAACACCACATACACACACACCCCCCTCCCCTTGTCAGGAACACCAGTCAAACAAAACCCTTGTTGCCTCCCTCCAGGGTCTGATGTCCACACCAGGTGGGGCGGAGCCAGGCAGTTGGCCCCACCCACCGAGGAGTTCACAGGCCTGGAGGCGGGAGAAGCAGTGAAGTTCAGGGTCAGTCTAGTTTTGGAGTTGAAGTGGAGAGGTGGAAGTGAGAGGAGGAAAGACTGTGTGTCTGGGTTGGAGCCCAGGCACAATCAGCAAGGTCGGCAGATGGTGGTGGCCGTCTGCAGGAGTTGGTGGAAGTCTGCGGAACTGTAGGACCGGGGTCGGGCGGTGGCCCGCCGGTACCAAACCGGGGAGCAGATCAAAGCCAAGCACCAAGGCAGGGTACTCAGACCCCGACTAGGCTCGGAAGCAGCCGTAAAGGTCGAATTCTCTGATTGCGGTCTGGACCTCAGGGGTTCATTCCCAACCAAGTCCCGTCAGAAGGCAACAGCCCAACCCGTCCGGATAAGAGCCACCGCCATCAGCCAGAGATCCAAGGGCCAGCGCCTACGGGCAAAACGGGCTCTCCCGACGCGTACAAGCCGGGGAGCGGACTACCCGTGGGAATCCATAGGAGTCAAACACTTACACATAGGTGCAGGGAATGACAGCCACCATCAACCCGTCCGGGGAAGGTGAAGACACCGCAGCCGACTGCGGGCCCCATCCATACAGCCGTTTGGTTTACCAGAGACTCTGTTCTTGTCTACCTGAGTGAGTACACCAGTGCCATTCGGCACGCGCGGCACCACAACGTTGCCCCCGCGTCCACGCTGCCTCCCCGCATCGGCACCTGCACCTATCCCTCGTCCCTACTCCCCAACCGGGGCCCCTGGACCAACAGCCCCTACCCACGGAGGGGGTCAACACCTTAGCTACTCCCCGCCATCGCTGCCAGAATTCCCCCATCACCAGCAGCGGTGGTACCCACCATCACCACAACCCGTGGGTGGCGTCACAACCGACATCCCACCACCAAAAACCTCCCCTTTTCACTCGTGGGGGAGGAGGCGCTGCTCGAGCCCCCGGGTCCGTCCCCGTGCTCGAGCCACCGAGGAAGCAGAAGCACCGGACCCGAGCGCCAGAGATCCCCAGGCGAGTGGCGTTCCCAACCCCTCCGCTCGCGACAATAGCGTGTGTAAACATCAATCATAGGCTCAAATCTTCCTAGGTTCAACAGGATTTAGAGTTACAAAAAGATAAACAACTATATATGTCTGTGTAAGGCTATGTGCGCACGTTGCGTATTTACATGCAGTTACACTGCAATCTGCACTGCAATCTGCACCGCAGCGTAACTGCATGCGTCCTGCGTACCCAGCATAATCTATGAAGATTATGCAGGAGCCATGCGCAAATGGCGTATTAGAGCGCAGCGTTTTGGCTGCTGCCCGAAGCGCGCGATCTAAGAAGTGACATGTCACTTCTTTTGTGCGTATTGGTTGTAATGTCGGTCTCTCTCTCTGCCTGTCTGTCGGTCTCTGTGTTTCCCTGTCGGTCGATCTCTCTCTCTCTCTGTCAGTCTATCCCTCTCCCCCCTCTCTCATACTCACTGATCAGCTGCACGGCTATCACACTGCTCCGGCGACTTCTCCTGCTTTTGAAAATGCCGGCCACCCATTATTCAATCTCGTATTCCCTGCTCCCCCCGCCCACCAGTGCCTATGATTGGTTGCAGTCAGACACGCTTCCATGCTGAGTGACAGCTGTCTCACTGCAACCAATCACAGCCGCCGGTGGCCGGGTCTTTGTAGTGCAGTAAAATAAATAAATAAATAAATAATTTTAAAAAACCGGCGTGTGATCCCCCCAATTTTGATACCAGCCAGGGTAAAGCCACACGGCTGAAGGCTGGTATTCTCAGGATGGGGAGCCCCACGTTATGGGGCGCCCCCCAGCCTAAAAATATCAGCCAGCAGCCGCCCGGAATTGCCGCATGGATTAGATGCGACAGTCCCAGGACTGTACCCGGCTCATCCAGAACTGCCCTGGTGCGGTGGCAATCTGGGTAGTAAGGAGTTAATGGCAGCCCATAGCTGCCACTAAGTCCTAGTTAATCGTTGCACGCGTCTATGAGACACCCCCAATGATTAACCTGGTGAAAGTAAATAAACACATACACCCGAAAAATCCTTTATTTGAAATAAAAGACAAAAACCACCCTCTTTCACCACTTTATTAAAATCCCCAAACACACCTCCAGGTACGGCGTAATCCAGAGGTCCCGCGACACAGCCAGCTCTGCTACATGAAGCTGACCGGAGCGGCAGTAGAACACCGCCGCTCCTGTCCGCTCCATGCAGAAACTGAAGTGAGTCGCGCTGTCAGCGGGAACGTCACTGAGGTAATGCCGGTGTGTGTGCGGTGATGATGGGGGCTGTAGTGTCGGAATGTGTGCGGGGATGTCGGATTGTGTGCGGGAATGTCGGCGGTAATGTTAGGATGGGTGCGGGGATGTTGGGATGTGTGCGGGGATGTCGGCGGTAATGTCGGGATGTGTGCCGGGATGTCGGGATGTGTGCGGGGATGTTGGAGGTAATGTCAGGATGTGTGCGGGAATGTCGGGATGTGTGCGGGGATGTCGGGATGTGTGCAGGGATGTCGGGATGTGTGCGGGGATGTCGGAGGTAATGTCGGGATGTGTGTGGGGATGGTGGTAACGTCGGGATGTGTGCGGGGATGTAGGGAATTTGTGCGGGGATGTAGGCGGTAATGTCAGGATGTGTGCGGGAATGTCGGGATGTGTGCGGGGATGTAGGGATGTGTGCGGGGATGTAGGTGGTAATGTCAGGATGTGTGTGGGAATGTCGGAATGTGTGCGGGAATGTCAGGATGTGTGCGGGGACGTCTCTTAGGCTACCCGCGGCCACAGGAGGACTCAAGCTGGCCGCGGGTAACCTCAGTGATGGCACCGGTGATCGCGCAGCTCACTGCAGTCAATCAGATTTGCGGTCACAGGTGAGTCCTTCACCTGTGACCGCAAATCAAGCCACGGCACACAGCCGCGCAATCATAATGAAGTCGGGTGAAGTTCACCCGAGTTCAATTCTGATCGCGCGGCTGTCTCCCGCAGCCAGCCATGTGCTCTTTTTTACATTCCAGTCTCAGTCGGCTCTGCTGCAAGTCTATGGGGATGCAGCTGAGTCGAGTGGGACCGCACTTTCAAAAATGTGCGCTCTGGATGTTTTTCCCATGGCAGAGCAAGCATCCAGAACGCATGAATTCTGCAGGAATGTGTGCACGTTGCGTTCTGCCGAATGCATCTCAGAATGCAGCTTTTCGGCTGCGTTCTGAGACGCACATGCAGTGGCTATTTCACGTTGCATTCTATTACGCAGCGTACGCACATAGCCTAAAGACTCACAACCCTGATGTGTGATAGTGCGATATCATCTATAGCATTAACCAGGTTGTGAAAAAAGATGTAGTGGCCCTCTCCAGATAACAAATCTTACTAAGTGACAGTATACTAACATCTAACTTGGAGGACTTGGTGGAACTGATGCCAAGAACAAAAGACTGAGTTTAGTCAGTGCTGTTAAATTAGGGAAGTATGTTCCAATCATCTAGTAATTCATCAGGGATAATGTGTGTACGGGCGCTTTTCCACTTGCGTACCGCTTCCGATGCAGGAGCATCGAAAACGATATGCTAATGACCCTCTGCTGTGGTGTCAGCCGAGGGTCATGCCACTGTGATGCGATCTTGCGATCGTATCACAGGAGCGGAGAAGATGGAGGGAGCACTTTCTCCCCATCTCCTCCGCTGTCTGTCTCTGCGTGCACTGCATTGTACTCGCATAACATGCGAGTACAGTGCGATTTTACACACACGTGAGCCGAGACTCGGTGCAAATCGCAGCATGCTGTGATTGCACTGAGAGCCCGATTCTTGTGTAGAAAAAACGGGACAGAGGAAATTGTCTCATTGTTTAACACTGGTGCGAGTGCGATCTGATTATTTTATCTGATTGCACTCGCACCAGCAAATCGCAGATGGAAAAGCGTCCTACCTTGAAAAAGCGCATGCACAGTTAACTCCTGGCCATTTTCTGTTTTTATCTTTCATTTTTTTCATCTCCTTCTTCCAAGAGACATAACTTTTTTAATTTTCTGTCAATATAGCCATATTATGGCTTGTTTTTTGAGGGACTAGCTGTGGTTTTGAAAGACACTATTAATTTTTACCATACAGGAAAACAGGAAAAAAATCCAAGTGCAGTAAAATTACAAAAAAAGGGCAATCCCGCAATTTTTTTTTTTATTATTTTTTTATTTACCACGTTCACTATATGGAATAACTGACTTGGTAGTATGATTCGCTACGTCAGTATGAATATGTACAGTAGATACTGAACATGTATAGTTTGTATTTTATTTAATTGGCTAACAAAATTCAGAAATTTGTAAAAAAAAAAAAGTTGCATTTGCCGCCATTATCCAAGACTTGTAATTTTCTCAGTTTTCAGAATCTGGGGCTGTGTGATGGCTTATTTTTTTGCCTTGAGCTGATTTTTTTTACTGATACCACTGTGAGGTAGATACAATATTTTGATCACCTCTTATTGCATTGTATTGCAGTGTTGCAGCAACCAAAAAAACACAATTCTGGTGTTTTTTTCATTATGCGGTTTACCAACTGTATTAGTTTATTTTGTACTTTGCTAGAGCGAACATTTATGAATGCAGTGATACAAAATATGTGTATTTTTAATTTTTTTCATTGTTTTATATTCAATTGGTCAATAGGGTGGTAATTTGAATTTGTGTTTTTTTTTCATATTTTTTAAAACACTTTGTTTAACACATTCACCCTGGGCGATTTTCCATTTTTCATTTTTGTTTTTTGCTCTCCTTCTTCCACGAGCCCTATTGTTTTTATTTTTCCTTCAATTTTTCGATATGAGGACTTGTTTTATGCAACACAAGTTGTACTTTTGAAAGAAATTATTAGTTTTACAATATAGTGTACTGGAAATGGGAAAAAAAATTCCAAGTGCAATTAAATTGCAAATAAAGTTGTTTTTTGGACATTTTGTTCACCGTGTTCACTTTATGGTAAAACTGATGTGTTCATATGATGCCTCATAGTAGTATGAGTTTGTAGATACCAAATATGTATACTTTTATTTTTATCTACGGGGTAAAAGAAATTCAGAAGTATGTCCAAAAAAAGAATTGTGCTTTTTGTGCCATTTTCTGAAACATGTAGCTTTCTCATTTTTTAGGATCTGGAGCTCAGTGATGGCTTATTTTTTGCGTCTTGAGCTTACATTTTTAATTATACTATTTTTGTGCAGATGCTACATTTTGATCGCCTGTTATTGTATTTTTTTTACATTTTGTAGTGACCAAAAAAACTTTATTTTGGTATTTGAAATATTTTTCTCGTCATGCCATGTTCCAATCAGATTAATTGATTTTATATTTTGATCGATCAGGCATTTCTGAATATGGCGAATTCAAATATGCATATATTTTTAATATTTTTAATAGGGATGATCAAATACCTCAAATATTCGACTTTGCGAATATGCGAATATTTGTCGAATAGGTCGCCGCTATTCGACTATTTGCGAATAGTCGATTCGCAATTTTAAGTCTATGGGAAACCTGAATAACAACTATTAGGAACTATTCGGACTTCCCATAGACTTATATTGCGCATCGAATATTCGCATAGCAGCGACCTATTCCTCGGATATTCGCGAAGTTGAATATTTGAGGTATTCAATCTTTTTATATTTTTTTTAAAAAAAAATTTAAAACTTTTTTCTTTTTTTTCCTAGTCCCCTACTGTATCACTGCGCAGGCTGATCGCTTGTGCATTTCTGTTGATTAGAGCTGCACAGCTCTGATCAGCAGAAACGCTTCTTTCCTGTGAGTGCCTGCACTCTGCAGGCTCAGATAGGAAATACGCCATTATAGCGACATGGGTCATCACATGACCTGTCACTACTATAGTAGCAATCGGATCCCCGTGATCGCATCACGCATCACGGGGCCTCCGATGGTGGTGGGGAACGGCATGTTCCCCGCTGCGGCAATTTAAATCGCACTGCCAGATTTTGACAGCGGGATCTATTGGATTAATATGTGCAGGTGGATCATGGATCCACCTGCGCTTGTTAGCCACACATGTCTGCTGATCTAATCAGCAGACATGTGCAGGCATCATGGCCGGCTCATCACAGCAGCCGGCAGTGATTACCCCGACATGACCAAGGACATATGGGTCCTTAGTCATTAAGAGGTTGAACTTTTTCTCGTATTTACTTGTCACTTTATGGCACTTGAAACTGTGATCATCCAATCACTTCTGCTATACAAAGCAAAGCATCAGCACTGCTCTATATAGCTGAAATCATTATCTCTAATGAATGCTGGTTCACAGCTGACCCCTGGCTGTCATGGCAACTGACCTGGTACACAAGGAGAAACTTTAGCCCTTAGCTGACACTCTGTCAGAGGCTGTCACCCAGCCAAATAAGCCCTATTTAGCACTGATGTGAGGCAAACACGTGTCTGCAAATGGAGATTTTTGTTTGGTTTCTTATCCTAAGCCATGTGCCAGGGACTTTTAAAAGGGTCAATATTGTAGAATAGGTGGCTCTAAAAGTCCTGCTAGTGATGAAAAGTCCAGTTCTTTTCGGTGACCTGGATCAATTGTCTCTGCTCACCAAATACAGCTGGATCTTTTGGATTCCAAATTGCTGCAAGTGGCTCTCACTGGGATGCCAGCTCCCATAGTTCACAGAAGGGAGCTGGCTGTTTTGCTGGATATGTCTCAAATGACCCCTCACTGGATCCAGTCCACTTTTTCAATGAAGAAGCAATTTGCCTATTTATTTCTTAGAGGATAACTACATGGATCATAATGTTGCTTATACCGGCTTGGTACTTTTCACATGAAGAAACTTAACTTTGCTCCTAATAGCCCATGTCGCAGTTTCTCGTCCAGTCAAACCAGTCCTTTTCATTTTGCGCTGATGAGGGACAGACACCCAGAAGCATGTGTCTGCAAACAGAGTTTCTGGATTGACTTTTTATCTCAAGCTATTTGTCAAGGCTTTATAAAAGGTTATTATTGACTTTTAGGATTGCTACCTCCAATAGGTGGAACTAAAGTTCCTGTCTTTTTCCTCTATAAAGTGGCTATTTGCATATTTAAATTCCAGAGGAGCACTGCGTGGCCTATAAGTCTCCTTAGGTTGATTTGGCCCTCTCTATGAGAAACTTTACATCTTAGACACCATATTAGAGCCTTTTACCCAGCAAAATCAGTCAATCTGCTTTCTACTAATGAGGAGCAAGCACACAAAACGTGTGTTTGCAGTTGGTGTTTAGTTTGGCTTCTTATTCTAAGACATGTGGCAAGGCCCTATAAGGGGATGATATTGACTTTTAAGATGGCTACCGTCAATAAGTGGCATTGGGATTTCTGTCTCCTTCCTCTTGGTAAAGGTTATTTGCATATTTAAATTCTGAGGGAAGCATTACATGGCCTATAAGTCTCCTTCCACCAACCTGGCACTAAAACCTTACCTAGTAGACCAGTTGCCTCTCTTCTCATTGTACTGAATCCTTTTGATTTGTAAAGATATCGGAAAGCGATTTTTGGGCTGTTTTTGTTGCAGATGTGTTGCAATTAGACAATCTCTCAGGTGTTCAATGTGTCCTATGCTTTCTAAAATCTGGTGGCAAAACTTAAATTTTGCCTTAATAAGTAAAAGGGCAAGGGCATATACACATATACACTACTCCTATTCCAGATAGAGACGGGCACAAAAAACACAAATGTTTATATTTTACCATTCGTTTAAGAGAGATTTTTATTTTTAGTTGGACTATGGAAATATTTGGATACCTCGACATATCTACACAACGTAAAGTAGCAACAGAGGTATGTCACAACTATTTTATGGTCCAACCATGTTCCTTGTTTATTTTGTTCAGAGTAGTGGTTATAGTTTAGCCTTTCCTCTAGGTTTCTGCCTCTTCTATAGGTGATATGAAAGACATCCATAATGAACGTAGAGATAATAGGATCCATTGTTTTGGTAGGGGCCAATAAGTTGCTAATATTTATTTCCAGGTCCCTGGTTGTGCACTGCTGACTTTTATGACCCCCAATGAACATTGAAAAACTGAGAGAAGAAACCTCATGTTCTGTCTTTATTTTTAAAGCAGGTTGATTTTAATGTACGTCTTTGATTCACAGTCACATACAGGATTTAATTTGTTTTTCTCTTGCCAAACATAAAAGCAAAGTCAATTATTTTTGTTTGTACTTCAGATCTGATGTCTTTCTGGAAGCCAAGAAGAGAACCACTGCTAATGGAAATAGAATTGTGCTCTGATTAAAGCTAAGTCTTCACTTCTCCTACTGCCAAAAAAATATTTTCCAATTTAATAACAATAGATTCTACACTCCTTTTTCTTTGCTGTAAAGGTTCAGTATTACATTTCTTATGTTTTATCCATTGGGTATTATCATGCGAAATGGCTGGAGAGCGTCCATCTTTGTTTTGTGCAGTAGAAAGATTATTCAGTTTTACAATCCCGCTTGCTCTATTTATTCTGCCTCTATTATTAATACTGATTTTGTATTTCGGATTGTGTTCCAGGCTTTCTCATTATGCACGTCTCTAGAGTTTATCATCTCATTTTTACTAGTAAAGTATATATGAATAGCTTTCCCACCATCTTCTCTTTGTGGTTTCCCCTCATGTGTTGTGCTACATACCTGAAGCTTTGATGTTCACAAAGCCAAAAAACAACAAAATCATCAAAGCCTCAAGACAACCAAATGCACTTTCTTCATCTGCATACACGATGACGTACCACAATATTCTGATAACAATATCAAAAGGGACTTCACAGACCCAAAAATTCTTTCTTCATTAGCAGTTAGTAGAACCTGGTTATCATAATAAGTACAATGTTTCCTGTGATCTAGTATTGTTTTTATTGTTGTATGCATAAACAAAAGGAAGTATGAAAAACTACAATTTTGAATTTGAAATTATTGCAAGAAATACATATCTTTTTCTTTTCTCTGCAACCTGTCTATTTAAAAGGAATCTTTTCATCTATCTAGAGCTCGAAATATACAGTGGTCAAAATTTGTATTGAACATGTCACCAATTTTTTAAGTAAATATGTTTCTTAATTGACATGAATTTCTCATCAGATGTCAGTAATACCCCATCCAATTTACACAGGCAAAGAAATCAAACCATAGATGTCCATAGGTTAAGTTATAGGTAATAATGAGAAATAACACAGGAAAAAAGTATTGAACACATGAAGAAAGACCATCAGTTAGGCGATTAGCTGAAATGCATAGGCTGTAAATGACATGGACTTTGCTTATTAATATGGAGTATTTAATTATTCAATAAATATGAAGTTTTAAAAGGACTGGGAAAATGTTCAAGCTTTTGATTTATCTTTTTGCTTTGATCATATTGGAGCTGATCTGTTTGATCCATGTGCTTCTTGGCACCAAGCATATGCATTTTACCTCAATGGGTGAGCTGACCAAGCCTCTCGTTTTTCAATGAAGAAAGAGAGGTGCACAAAGCCATGGAAAGTCATGACACCAACTGAAAGCTATCAGTATATAGAAAGCAGTCCTGCCACTTATTGAAAACTAATATCAGCTGGGTTCAACTTATGACTGTCAAGAAGAGCATTCAGCTGCCTCTATTTGTCAGGTAAATATGCAATTAACTGATGATTAATGGAGGAGGCAAGGGCAGCTTGCAATTCTGAGCCGTTAATTTGGCACTTTCATAGTGAATGGATAGTATATAATGATTCCAGTGCATAGAATACAGTACATACTTTAGTACGGTCACTGCTAGAGTTGAGCGCGGTTCGAGGTTCTCCAGTTCTAGGCTCGAGTGATTTTGGGGCCTGTTCTAGATCGAACTAGAACTCGAGCTTTTTGCAAAAGCTCGATAGTTCTAGAAACGTTCGAGAACGGTTCTAGCAGCAAAAAAACAGCTAATTCCTAGCTGGCTTTCCGCTGTAATAGTGTAAGTCACTCTGTGACTCACACTATTATGAAATTTCAGTGTATAGTGTGCGGGAACAGCGCCTTCAGATCACTGCTATTCGTATAATGGCGATCGCCATTTTTTTTTTTTCCTTGTCTTCCTTCCCTAAGCGCGCGCGTGTAGTGGGTAGGGCCAGCATGTCAGCCAATCCCAGACACACACACAGCTAAGTGGACTTTTAGCCAGAGAAGCAACGGCATGTGTGATAGGATGTCCATGTCACATGTCCCTGCATTATAAAACCGGACATTTTCCTCCAGGACGCCATTATCTGCCTTCTGCGTCCTTGGTGTCAGACATCACTGGCGCAGCTCCGTCCTAAATCCGATCGCCGATACAGCTGTATGCGATCCATCCACAGCGCTGGACAGCTTAGGGGGAGCACTTTCTATCAGTCCTTTTAAGGGCTCGTACCGGCAGGGTCAGAGCCATAGGTGACAGGTCCTGAAAACAGACAGCGTCTGTGTAGCTAAGGTCAGGGATTTCGTCGCTGCATTTCCCCATTAGGAGGGAATAGAAAGGCAGGCTTCCATTCCTCTACCCAGAGCCCCACAATCCTGGCACTGTACCCTCCTGTCCTCTGCACACTCCAACTCATTATAACTAAGCCATTATACTAGCAAACACTCAGTGTAACTAGTGGCATCCTAAACGTGGCTATTGGACTTTTCTCTAGTCACACTAGTGCAAAGATATTTGCAGCACGTCTGCCTGCATTGCACACTCAAACTCTTTTTAACTAAGCCATTATACTAGCAAACAGTAAGTGTACCTAGTGGCATCCTAAACGTGGCTATTGGACTTTGCTATAGTCCCACTAGTGCAAAGATATTTGCAGCACCTCTGCCTGCATTGCACACTCCAACTCTTTTTAACTAAGCCATTATACTAGCAAACAGTCAGTGTACCTAGTGGCATCCTAAACGTGGCTATTGGACTTTTGTCTAGTCCCACTAGTGCAAAGATATTTGCAGCACCTCTGCCTACATTGCACACTCCAACTCTTTTTAACTAAGCCATTTTACTAGCAAACAGTCAGTATACCTAGTGGCATCCTAAACGTGGCTATTGGACTTTGCTATAGTCCCACTAGTGCAAAGATATTTGCAGCACCTCTGCCTGCATTGCACACTCCAACTCTTTTTAACCAAGTTATTATACTAGCAAACAGTCAGTGTACCTAGTGGCATCCTAAACGTGGCTATTGGACATTTGTCTAGTCACACTAGTGCAAAGATATTTGCAGCACGTCTGCCTGCATTGCACACTCAAACTCTTTTTAACTAAGCCATTATACTAGCAAACAGTCAGTGTACCTAGTGGCATCCTAAACGTGGCTATTGGACTTTGCTATAGTCCCACTAGTGCAAAGATATTTGCAGCACCTCTGCCTGCATTGCACACTCCAACTCTTTTTAACTAAGCCATTATACTAGCAAACAGTCAGTGTACCTAGTGGCATCCTAAACGTGGCTATTGGACTGTTGTCTAGTCACACTAGTGCAAAGATATTTGCAGCACGTCTGCCTGCATTGCACACTCCAACTCTTTTTAACTAAGCCATTATACTAGCAAACAGTCAGTGTACCTAGTGGCATCCTAAACGTGGCTATTGGACTTTGCTATAGTCCCACTAGTGCAAAGATATTTGCAGCACCTCTGCCTGCATTGCACACTCCAACTCTTTTTAACTAAGCCATTATACTAGCAAACAGTCAGTGTACCTAGTGGCATCCTAAACGTGGCTATTGGACTTTTGTCTAGTCACACTAGTGCAAAGATATTTGCAGCACGTCTGCCTGCATTGCACACTCAAACTCTTTTTAACTAAGCCATTATACTAGCAAACAGTCAGTGTACCTAGTGGCATCCTAAACGTGGCTATTGGACTTTGCTATAGTCCCACTAGTGCAAAGATATTTGCAGCACCTCTGCCTGCATTGCACACTCAAACTCATTGTTACTAAGCCATTATACTAGCAAACACTCAGTGTACCTAGTGGCATACAAGAAGTGGCTGTTGTACTCCATTAGTGCCCCACTGGTGCAAATCTATGTGCAGCACCTCTGCATGACACCCTCCTGCTCTGTTTTTAATAAGCTATAATGATAGCAAAAAATACTGCCATTTAGTGGCATCATAGAACTGGCTGTTGTATTCCATTAGTGCCCCACTGGTGCCAAGCTATTTCTAGCACCTCTGCATGACACCCTCCTGCTCTGTTTTTAATAAGCTATAATGATAGCAAAAAATACTGCCATTTAGTGGCATCATAGAACTGGCTGTTGTATTCCATTAGTGCCCCACTGGTGCCAAGCTATATCTAGCACCTCTGCATGACACCCTCCTGCTCTGTTTTTAATAAGCTATAATGATAGCAAAAAATACTGCCATTTAGTGGCATCATAGAACTGGCTGTTGTATTCCATTAGTGCCCCACTGGTGCCAAGCTATTTCTAGCACCTCTGCATGACACCCTCCTGCTCTGTTTTTAATAAGCTATAATGATAGCAAAAAATACTGCCATTTAGTGGCATCATAGAACTGGCTGTTGTATTCCATTAGTGCCCCACTGGTGCCAAGCTATTTCTAGCACCTCTGCATGACACCCTTCTGCTCTGTTTTTAATAAGCTATAATGATAGCAAAAAATACTGCCATTTAGTGGCATCATAGAAATGGCTGTTGTATTCCATTAGTGCCCCACTGGTGCCAAGCTATTTCTAGCACCTCTGCATGACACCCTCCTGCTCTGTTTTTAATAAGCTATAATGATAGCAAAAAATACTGCCATTTAGTGGCATCATAGAAATGGCTGTTGTATTCCATTAGTGCCCCACTGGTGCCAAGCTATTTCTAGCACCTCTGCATGACACCCTCCTGCACATTTAGCTATGCTAATTTTATAGCAAACTCAGGGCATTCCTTGCTGCATTTGATCATTAGGAGGGATAGAAAGTGAGGCTTCTTTTACTGTCCTGGTACCCACAGAACACGGCCACTGTACCCATCTGTCCACTTTTGCCACGCTATTTAATTTGCACAAAGAGCTGACTCTTTTTCTGCCTTCCTAAAATTGTCTGGAATACTAAGTTAGTGTTCCTTTGCTGCCAAGCAAGGTACAACACATGTGCATTCTATACTCCTTTCCATTTCTGGAATGCAATTATTAACTGCAGGTAGTCCAGGCAATCTGTGACGAAGGTGCAGGCGTGGATATAATGTAGCCTGCATCCAATGATGCTTCTCTCGATGTCTGACAGCTCAACAATACGTTCTGTTTCCACTTCCAACACAAGTGATGACCTGCCAATCACACTCCCTGTTGCGGGTTAAGGAGTGGAAGTTCAGTGTGAAAAACCATGTGTGACTGCTGTCCCCACAGTCACAGAGGATGAAGAGCACGCAGATGCTCTTGATGCGGCAGGCGGTGGTTGCACAGGCACGCTAGGCCACATTGTAGCACAGTGAAATTCACATTGCGACTTATGCTTCATTTTAAGTCGTGTACAGGGTGGGCTCCCCAGTATGCAGCAAAACCAGGCAAAAGGAAAAGGAGTCTAGGCAGTTGGGTTGATAAATGATTGTTTAACTTTACCAAAACAAACAATAAGAACCATGCATACAATTAAAATAATTGAACAATCTATTCTGTTGCCTACTACCTGCTAATCTCTCTGTGTAGCAGTAATTGTGTGTTTGTGCGTGTGTGTGTGTGTGTGCGAACACGACTTACCAGTGGCGCATCACAAGAGCTTACAAGTTATCTACCTAAACATAGACAAAACACATGACCCCCCCTGAATACCCTTGTTAGCTGAAGCCTCACAGATATTGCAGATGATAACAGTGTGAATGCAAACCACACAGCTCTGCAACACAGTCATGGAAATCTTGAAAAGCAACAGTCAATGCAAACATGTGTTGCTGTCCCTCTATGATTTAAACTGTATGTGACAATTTGACAGTGCAGAGGCAGCAAGTCTTATTGTCTATAAATAGTCGGCCTACCCAGAATAGATATGTTTTTTGCTAATAAAACAAAGTGTTGCGTGCCTGCATTATTGTCTGGGCACAGCCTACCGTACCCAGGTACTGTGATGTCCAGTTGCCAGAAATACAGACTTTACGCTCCTCTCACGGTAAACAGTATAGACAGCACCGTAAGAATGTTGGTCTGTGGCACAGGATGCTGCTCACTGACGTTACAGTGCTCATCATCAAAGTACAACACAACTCCCCTCACAATTGAACGAAGTGTTTCCGCGGTGGCTCCTTGCTGTAACACACACCTTTAGCTTTTCCTTCTGTTCATAGACAGCATCTCCAAGTCCACACCCGAAGAGCAATTTTCTATTGCTATAGTGACCAAAGGCAGATCCAAAAAAACAGCAGCCCCTTGTGTGTAGTCTGCAACAATGCATGCAATGAACGGCAAATAAGCATATTGCGTTGACAGTTGCTAAAGCTGAGCAATACACCTTCACGCTGTCAATTCATATCCATGTGATACTTCATGGAGGAAGTACTCAAAAGTGTGAGTTTTTGCCTTCTACTTACAGATTGTTGACAAATCTTACAGATTACATGACTTTGGTGATCCTTTGCGATGTCCAAAAATTCACAGGCTAGGAAAGGCTTACAGCCCATGCGACCTGCATAGCCAACACGACATCTGCTCAGAGTCAAAGTTGTGGTCCAGGATTCAGTTGTTGACGTGCTTCCAGTACTTTGTCTCTGGCCAGGAAGACGCAACGTAACCTCGTCGTCAGTAGCATCCTCCTCCACCTCCTCTGCTGACCTCATCGACTGGCTGACTTTGGTTTGACAGTAAGTGTTGTCTGCAACCTCATCAATAACCCTGTGTGTTTTCATTCCCCTCGTCCTGAGTCCTCCGAGACAACCTCTTCCTGCCCTGACCGAATAGTAAAGTTGTCCTTCCAATCAGGTATCTGTGCTCCTCATCATGTTCCCCATTGTCTCCACCAGGAGGATTTAATTTTTGGAAATGAGGGTGTAGATTAGGCACAGCACCTTCTTCATCGGGGCCTGGATCCCAGTCACAAAGCTTCAGGCTATCTGCGCAGATCATTTCCCCTGTCTCATGGAACTCGCTACCTCAACACGTTAGATTATATGCTACACACGCAAGCTTCAAACTGAATCTGAAAACTCATCTGTTCAGAAATGACTATAACCTTCAATGACACCACCACCATACGTACTTGACGCTCAACCTAAACAATTCCTACTGCCTCCTCCCAAAAATCCTTTAGAATGTAATCCCGCAAGGGCAGGGCCCTCTTCCCTCTGTACCAGTCTGTCTATAGTTACTTGTATATGTATTCTTCATTGAAGTTGCGGTTCCAAATAGGACACTAGTTATGCCACTCATGACGTATCACTCTGCTTTTGTCTCCAGGAGGTGCATTGTGGTCCACCCTGGTTTGTGGCGGACCCAGGTTATAAAAGGGGCTGGAGACAACAAGGAGGTGCGCAGTCTTCTTTTATGCTCCGAAAGAGCACACCTCCATGTGTTGAACCCATTGCGGCTTTAGGCCAGAGGTAGGCAGGGATAGGGCGTCGATGCAGGCCGCCACCACAGTTGGTAACGCAGAACGGTTAAGACCAGCTCCTGTCCTACAAGTCCTGCTTGTGCAGCCCAGTGGCATTAACAGGCCTGCTGCTGCTGATGCGCCTGCTGTTCACAGGTGTGGCCCCAATGCACACGGTCAGCGTCCTGAATGGCCCCTGTGATGTTAACAGGGAGTTCCTGGGCTGGGTGGGCGTGTGGACCCTGTTACGCTAACAGGGCTCCCAGTCTCAAGATCCGAGTGGCGTCTAACTTGGTTCAGGCTACTATTAGTTTCATAGCCACACAGCTCTGTATCCTCCAGCGAACCTTCCAGTTGCCAACCTCTCCTTTTCCATCTGGGAGCACGGTGGACACTGACTGCTGATGGGGATATATACCTTTCTCTTTCTTTTCTTATTAATTTTCGTTATGTAGCGGTAACATAGTATATACCACCTTATCCAAATCTGCCAGTCCCACCGTAACAGATGGTGTTTCTTCATCAAATGTTACTTTTGCTTAACCACCAAACCCACGGACCAAAACTTTTTTCCCCTTTCCAACACACCTGTTCCCCTTTTCACCCGCATCTGTCCTTTTTCAACTCATTTTGTATATGACCAAAAGTGCAACTCTGCAGGGACACCGTACTCAATGGCATCTCAGCACAACAGCCAGCCCTCGGTCCCTCAGATGTGGACAAGTAAAAGACCATTTCCTCCTATCCATGACAAAGCGTTGAGATTCACTCTGTGCAGCACTGGTGTTTAGTGGAAAAGCAGATCGAAGATTGCGTAACACCTTCTGAAGATACTCCTGTACACGTGCGTCCCTTTATATGGCAGGAATTATTTCGCCAAATTTTGTCTTGTACCGGGGATCTAACAGTGTGGCAACCCAGTAGTTAGCAATACTTCGAATTCCTACAATCCGAGGGTCATGTTGTAGGTAGTGCAGCAAGAAGACGCTCATGTGTCTTGTGCATCCAGGAGGACCAAGTCCTTGGTGTGTTGGTGGCAGAGGGCATAAGGTCTCGAAAATCCTCGGTCTCAAAAGGGTGTAAAGGCAGCCTTTCTGTTGCCAACAAGTTGCAGATGATGAAACTCAACCTCGTAGGCATGTCATGCCCTTCGAAAATCATGTAAAACATAGCGAGGGGACTCCAACCACAGTCTCTCTCGTTGCCACTAATTGGGCCACACACACCCCACTTGACTGGCATCAGTTGACCCCCCTTTTGAAAAAGAAAAAGATGCTTTGCATGAAGCACTCTCAAAAATACGCATGCCTTTCCCGTCCCCTGGCTGACCCAGGGGAAGAAAAGTCCTCTGAGAGCCTTGACTTGTTCATCTTGGTTCTTTTAGAAACACAGCGAGGGGACTCCAACCACAGTCTCCCTCGTTGCCACTAATTGGGCCACACACACCCCACTTGACTGGCATCAGTTGACCCAATTTTCAAGATGAAAAAGATGCTTTGCATGAAGCACTCTCAAAAATACGCGTGCCTTTCCCGTCCCCTGGCTGACCCAGGGGAAGAAAAGTCCTCTGAGAGCCATGACTTGTTCATCTTGGTTCTTTTCGGAAACACAGCGAGGGGACTCCAACCACAGTCTCTCTCGTTGCCACTAATTGGGCCACACACACCCCACTTGACTGGCATCAGTTGACCCCCCTTTTGAAAAAGAAAAAGATGCTTTGCATGAAGCACTCTCAAAAATACGCGTGCCTTTCGCCTCCCCTGGCTGAGCCAGGGGAAGAAAAGTCCTCTGAGAGCCATGACTTGTTCATCTTGGTTCTTTTAGAAACACAGCGAGGGGACTCCAACCACAGTCTCTGTCGTTGCCACTAATTGGGCCACACACACCCCACTTGACTGGCATCAGTTGAACCCCCTTTTGAAAAAGAAAAAGATGCTTTGCATGAAGCACTCTCAAAAATACGCGTGCCTTTCTCGTCCCCTGGCTGACCCAGGGGAAGAAAAGTCCTCTGAGAGCCATGACTTGTTCATCTTGGTTCTTTTAGAAACACAGCGAGGGGACTCCAACCACAGTCTCCCTCGTTGCCACTAATTGGGCCACACACACCCCACTTGACTGGCATCGGTTGACCCCCCCTTTTGAAAAAGAAAAAGATGCTTTGCATGAAGCACTCTCAAAAATACGCGTCCTTTCCCGTCCCCTGGCTGACCCAGGGGAAGAAAAGTCCTCTGAGAGCCATGTCCACATTGTCAGTGGACAGACACCTGTGCTTGTCTGCCAGCAGACCCCCAGCAGCACTGAAGACAGGTTCCGAGAGAACGCTGGCTGCAGGACACAACAAGATCCCCAAGGCGTACGTGGCGAGCTCAGGCAATTTATCCAGATTGGAAGCCTAAAATGAGCAGGGCTCAAGTTGCACAGTAATGGCATCGATGTTTCCTTGAATATACTCATATATCTGTGTCTCCTCCTCTTTTTCCTTGTCCAGCTCTTTTGTTTTCGCATGAGTATATGTCCTTGTCACTTTCCCATGTGTTTGTGTTGTGTTGTGAGTTGTTTGTCACCTTTTGGACACCTTTGAGGGTGTTTTCGAGGTGTTTTTATGTGTTTGTGATTGCCTGCCATTGTTTCCTATGCAGTTCGAGTTCGGTTCGTCGAACGTTCGACGAACCGAACTCGAACGGGACCTCCGTTCGGCGAACCGACCTCGAGCCGAACCGGGACCGGTTCGCTCATCTCTAGTCACTGCTGATGTCCACGATAATCCAACAAAAATTTGCTGCCACCCCCAATCATTTATACAGGCCAATTGAACATCCATAACTGGTAACATTTTGACGCATGAGTCTTCAGCAATAGGGTTTATAAAGATAAAGGAACAAAGCTATTACATTCTAAATATTTATCCAAAAAGTAGGCAGGTTTATAAAAATATACAAAAGATATACAAATGGAAACAAAACAATACAATTATTTACAGTTACATAATAATAAAAGTGATAAAAGAAAAGTAATAGACCTGATGTCACGGAAATGGCACAGATCTATGGAGAGAAGAACTCTATTAAAATATGGAACAATGCTATACAGCAGTCTATCTTTTAACCTTGAGCAATTGGAGTCAGTTGAAAATCTGTATTTATTAGAGTACAATCCCTTCCATATACCTTCCTATTGTGACCTCAGATAGGGCTGGTCATGGGATGTGGCTCTGGTCTTTACAAATTTATGGGCTCTCCTTAGGATATTTTCTCTCTTGGTCATCTCAGTTCTAAGATTTTAATGCTATATTTCCTATAATGAGTTTACCTTTCCATAGATAGGAAATATGACATCTATAGTCCTCCATCTGCCCGATTTTAATTTCGGACTCATGCCCCAATTGCACAGTGATATAATAACAAGATGATGAAGCTGAAATGAGGGTGGATATTTCAGCAAGACCATGATCCCAAACACAGCCAAGAACATTTTCAATTGGCTTCAGAGAAATAATAATAATATAATAATAAGTTTTATTTCTATAGCGCCAACATATTCCGCAGCACTTTACAATTAAGAGGGGACACGTACAGACAATATGAGACAATACAAAATAACAAAATTAAGATACCAGGAGGAGTGAGGGCCCTGCTCGTAAGCTTACAGTCTATGAGGAAATAGGGGAGACACAAAAGGTGAATGGGGGGGAGAAAAGCTTGTCATATATGGTCCAGCCATCGATTTAATAGGGTATTCAAAAGCAGCTGCATGAACCCGTCGGTAAGAATTTATACAGGTACAGGGGACGAGAACTGGAAGTAAATTTTTTGAAGGGCAGAAAGGGACTAGATTAGATCAGGGCAGTGAGTTGATAGGCTAGTCTAAAGAAATGCGTTTTTAGGGCCCGCTTAAAGGTGTGCATGTTAGGAATTAATCGGATTTCTCTTGGTAGTGTGTTCCAGAGCATAGGCGCAGCTCGTGAGAAATCTTGAAGATGGGAGTGGGAGGTTCGAATTGTTGAGGATGTCAGTCTTAAGTCATTAGTAGAGCGGAGGGCACGGGTGGGGTGATAGACAGAGATGAGGGAGGAGATGTAGGGTGGTGCGGAACCGTGGAGAACTTTGTAACTGAGAGTGATAAGTTTATATTGGATTCTGTAACGGATAGGCAACCAGTGCAATGACTGGCAAAGAGCAGAAGCATCAGTGAAGCGGTTGCAGAGGAAAATTATCCTGGCTGCGGAATTCAGAATGGATTGGAGAGGGGAGAGTTTAGTAACAGGGAGACCAATTAGTAAAGAGTTACAATAATCCAGAGAAAGAAAATAAAGTTGCTAGAATGGACTAGCTATTCACCTGACCTGAATTAGGTAAAGAATTTATGAAAGGAACTAAAGCTCAGATTTCACAGAAGTATTCCATGGAACCTTCAAGATTTGAAGAAAGTTTATGTGAAAGAATAGGCCAATATCCTAATTGAGCAATATTTCAGGCTAGCTTCTCTATACAGGAGACATCTTAAAGTTGTCATCGCTAGAGATGAGCGAATCGGCCGCGGTTCGGCTCGAGTTTGGTTTGCCGAACAGAGGTCTTGTTCGAGTTCAGTTTGGCGAACCGGTTCGGCGAACCACTCGAACCGCATAGGAAACAATGGGAGGCAACCACAAACACATAAAAACACCTAGAAAACACCCTCAAAGGTGTCCAAAAGGTGACAAACAACTCACAACACAACACAAACACATGGTAAAGTGACTAGAACAAATACTCATGCTTAAACAAAACAGCGTTACAAGGAAAAGAGGATGAGACACAGATATAGGCATGGCATTCTAAAATCATGCAAAACACCGCAAGGGTTACTCCAAGCGGAGTCTCCCTTTTTTCCAAAAATTTGGCCACACACACACCCACCCCTTCAGTGGCAGCACTTGTGCCCCAGTTGTACACTTCACAGGTAGATTTGCATCAAGCACATTCAAAAATACGCAATACTTAACCGTCCCCAGGATGACACCGGGGTAGGTAGCAGAGTCTTTGCTGAACCATGACTTGTTTATCTTGGCTCCTTTTAAAAAATCACAGCAAGCAAGGGTTACTCCAAGCGGAGTCTCCCTTTTTTCCAAAAATTGGGCCACACACACACCCACCCCTTCAGTGGCAGCACTTGTGCCCCAGTTGTACACTTTACAGGTAGATTTGCATCAAGCACATTCAAAATCCACAAGCATTTACTCTCCCCAGGATGACACAGGGGTAGTAAATTCCTTGTGGATCCATGACTTGTTCATTTTGATGAACGTTAGTCTGTCCACATTGTCACTGGACAGACGCGTGCGCTTATCTGTCAGCACACAACCAGCAGCACCGAGGACATGTTCAGAGACAACGCTGGCAGCTGGACACGACAAAATCTCCAAGGCGTAAGTGGAGAGCTCTGGCCATTTTTCAAGATTTGAAGCCCAAAATGAGCAAGGCTCCATTTGGAAAGTCATGGCATCGATGTTCATTTGGAGATACTCCTGTATCATCCTCTCCAGCCGTTGACTATGTGTCAGACTTGTTGTCTCTGGTGGCCTTGCAAAGGCTGGTCTAAAAAAATTATGAAAAGATTCAATAAAATTGCTGTTAACAGCACCAGATACGGTGCTGCTGGTACGGGTAGACTGTTGAAGATGACGAGACCGTCCCATGTTTGTCAAGTTACAACTGGGAGATTCACTCCCTGCACCACGGTTGTTTGGTGGAAAAGCAGAGCTAAGATCGAGTAACAGCTTTTGCTGATACTCCTGCATACGTGCGTCCTTTAGTTCCTCCCCTTCCTGTTGTCCCACCCCCTGACTCCGAATAGTGTTTAGCGTGTGCTCCAGCATGTAAATGACTGGAATTGTCATGCTGATAATGGCATTGTCAGCGCTAAACATATTCGTCGCCATATCGAAATTGTGCAAAAGGGTGCATAGGTCCTTGATCTGAGACCACTCTATCAGGGTGATCTTCCCCACCTCTGCATCTCGTTGGCCCAGGCTATACGTCCTGACGTATTGCACCAGGGCTCGACGGTGCTGCCACAGTCGCTGTAACATGTGGAGAGTCGAATTCCAGCGTGTCTGCACATCGCATTTCAGGCAATGAACCGGCAGGCAGAAAGACTTCTGGAGCGATGCAAGTCGCTCAGCTGCGGCGGTTGCACGCCGGAAGTGAGCAGACAGTTTTCGTGCCCTGTTCAGACGGCCATCTTGGCCGGGATAGTGTGTTAAAAATTGCTGGACAACAAGGTTCAACACGTGAGCCATACAAGGCACGTGTGTCACCTTGCCCAGGTGAAGGGTCGCACCCAGGTTTGCAGCATTGTCGCTCACGGCCTTACCAGGCTGCAGGTTGAGTGGTGACAACCATTTACTAAACTCAGTCTCCAGAGCTGCCCACAACTCAGCCGCTGTGTGACTCTTATTTCCAAGACATTTCAAGATAAAGACCGCCTGATGCCATTGCGCTCTGCTGCCAGCATAGTAATGAGGGGTGCGTGATTCCTTCTGCGCAGTTAGAACGCTGGTGGCCTGACCAGGCAGGCTTGGGGCGGAGGTGGAGGACCCAGACGAGGTGGAGGAGGCAGAAGCAGTGGCGAAACTTGGACAGACAAAGGATTGACACACAAGTCGTGGGGACGGCAAGACTTGTGCAGCAGACCCTAGAAGATGAAGAGCGCGCGGATGCACTTGAAGGGGCAGGCGGTGGATGGTTCGCTCCGCTAGACCGCATTGCAGCATGGTGAGCTTCCCACTGGGACATATGATATTTATTCATGTGACGATTCATGGAAGAAGTTGTCAAACTCCTGAGGTTTTGCCCTCTACTAACAGAATCACGACAAATTTTACATATCACATGATTTGGGCGATCTTTTGCTATGTCAAAAAAGGTCCAGGCTAGGCCAGGCTTAGAGGGCATGCGACCTGCTAAGCCCCTCTGACTAGTGCTCAGAGGCAGAGTGGTGGCTGAGGATGCAGTTGTAGACGTGCTATCAGTACTACTCCTCTGTCCAGGAAGGCGCAAGGTAACTTCGTCGTCAGTAGCATCCTCCTCCACTGCCTCTGTTGACCTCATCGAGTGCCTGACTGTGGGTTGACAGTAGGTGGGATCTAGAACTTCCTCATCAAGCATTGTGTTTGCACTCCCCTCACCCTCAGACTGAGCCTCTTCCTGACGTGAATCTATATTTAAGTTGTCATCCCAATCTGGTATCTGCGTCTTATCGTCATCAGTATGTTCCTCATTGTCTATAACAACAGGTGTTACAGTTTGTGAATAATGGTCAACATTATGCTCAGAAACTTGGTCCTCACGGCCTGAATCAGAGTCACAAAGGTTCTGGGCATCACTGCAGACCATTTTCCTGGTCTGTACTCACTGTAGCTTGGGAGCAGACCTCTGATTCCCAGGCTACAGTGTGACTGAACAGCTCTGCAGACTCAGCCATCTCAGTTCCACCATACTGTGCAGGGCGGATGGAGACTTCAGAGCTGGGAGAAAGCAAGTGTGATTGGGATGACAACTCAGAGGACTGGTATTTTTTGGATGCGGTAGTTGAGGTGGCGGAGAGGGCACTTGTTGGACCACTTGAGATCCATTCAAGCATTTTCTTTTTTTGGCCATCATCAACCTTTGTTCCAGTTGTTCGTGTCCGTAAAAAAGGATTGTCCACGGTAAGTAGTAGACATCTTACTTTTGCTGGAAGATGGTCTATCTTCAGCAGATGTTAATGGAGCTTTGCCACCTTCCCCACGGACAAACCCTTTTTTTCCTTTTCCAACACGCCTCTTTCCCTTTCCACCAGCATCTGTAATTTTGCCACTCATTTTCATTGCGACAAGATTGTGCACTTAAAATGTGGAAGTAAAAATTCAGAGGTGCTGTAGATTGCAGCGGTGGTCTATCTTTATTAACAGCAGAATAAACAACAATAACTATCCCTGACAATGCAACTATGGCCCTTAAACTGGCAGCATAGTTTGCTATTAGAATGGCTTAGTAACAATGAGTTTCAGTGTGCAATGCAGAGGTGCTGCAAATAGATGTGCACTAGTGGGACACTAATGGAAGTCCAACAGCCACTTTTAGGATGCCATTAAGTTTACTCAGTGTTTGCTAGTATAATGGCTTAGTAACAATGAGTTTGAGTGTGCAATGCAGTGGTGCTGCAAATAGCTTTGCACCAGTGGGACAATAATGAAGTCCAACAGCCACTTTTAGGATGCCACTAAGTTTCCTCAGTGTTTGCTAGTATAATGGCTTAGTAACAATGAGCTTGAGTGTGCAATGTAGAGGTGCTGCAAAAAAATTTGCACTAGTGGGACACTAATGGAAGTCCAACAGCCACTTTAAGGATGCCATTAGGTTTACTCAGTGTTTGCTAGTATAATGGCTTAGTAACAATGAGCTGGAGTGTGCAAAGGGCAGGAGGATACAGTGGCAGGGTTGTGGGTCTGTGTAGAGGAAAGGAAGCCTCACTTTATATCCCTCCTAATGGGGAAATGCAGCGAGGAAGTCCCTGACCTTAGCTACACAGACACTCTTATCTGTAGCTGTTAAAGTCTGTTTCCACGGACCTGACTGTCACCTATGGCTCTGAGCCTGCTGTTATTAGCCCTTACAAGGGCTAAAATAAACTTCTATCCCTATTCTGGATAGCACTGTGTAGAGCGTACACAGCAGTATCGGAGATAGGAGCTACGCCAGCGGTGACTGACACCAAGACGCAGAAGGCAGATAATGGCATCCTGACGGGCAGATACCCGTTTTTATAATGCAGGGACATGTGACATGGACATCCTATCACACATGCCGTTGCTTCTCTGGCTAAAAGTCCACCTAGCTGTGTGTGTGTCTGGGATTGGCTGACATGCTGTCCCGCCCCACTACACGCGCGCGCTTAGGGAAGGAAGACAAGGAAAAAAAAATAAATGGCGATCGCCATTATCCCAGCAGCAGTGATCTGAATGCGCTGTTCCCGCATACTATACTCTGAAATTTCATAATAGTGTGAGTCACAGAGTGACTTACACTATTACAGCGGAAAGCCAGCTAGTAATTAGCTTGGCTTTTTGCTGCTAGAACCGTTCTCGAACGTAACTAGAACTATCGAGCTTTTGCAAAAAGCTCGAGTTCTAGTTTGATCTAGAACAGCCCCCAAAATTACTCGAACCGCGAACTGGAGAACCACGAACCACGCTCAACTCTAGTGTACAAAGCATTAAATATTTTTCAGAAAGCATGTACATAACTTTTTCCATGTGTCATAACTTAATTTATGGACATCTGTGGTTCGATTTCTTTGCCTGTGTGGATTGTGTGTCGGGTTGTTACCGACATCTAGTGGGACATAAATGTCAATAGCATCTTTAGAAATATAGTTAATGGAAAATATTAAGTACTGTTTGTATAGAGTCTAGTGCATGGGTGCATGTGAACACAGGAGACACAAGTTTAGTACAGAATTCTTCTATTACTTCTTACAAGTAGGTGTACAAACAGGAGAAGGGTTAAACACAGTTGCAGGGTGCAGAGGCTGGAAACAAGATAAGCAGGAATGAATCCTCAAAGTTCAGCAGAAGTCTCTAGACATACTGTATTTCCGAGTCTCTCTTAGGCCGGTTTCAGACGGTCAGTGTTTAATCACCAGTCACACGCATGGTTATGGTCACATGTGTGTCATACGTGTGGCCCACTTGTGACATCCATGTTTGCATTCGTGTGACAGGTACCGGAGAAAACATGTGTCTGTGAAATAAAAAGATTTTCCATATTTACCTGCTGTCTCCGGCTCTGCTGCCTCCCGCTCCTGACCGCCGCTCATTATATTCATCGATTATTCACAGCACTCAGGACCTTGAAGCCGGAGCATCGGGGGGAAATCGCTGTATACAGCACCGCCGAGGACAGCAAAGCAGGGACAGGTGAGTATTCTGTAAGTACAGTGACATCCAGGAGGTCATCGGAATTCCCAATGAACTCTGATGACATCTTGATAACCCCTGCGACACCCGCGCTACAGCTTCATGGGTTTATCAGAGTTCATTGGGAACTGTGATGAGTTCCTGATGCTGTCCCTGCGATGTTCCGGCGTCCAGGTTCTCACTACACACACACACACACACACACACACGTATACTTTGAGCACATATACACATATGTATACACACATAGCAGACACACGTGGATACACCGAGCACATACACATGCATATCGCACATACATGTATACACTAAACACACACACACACACACACACACACACAAACACACACTCTGCTGTATACACACCCAGCAATGCGGTCCCCAGCACTGAAGTCCCCAGCGCTGCTCCTGCTTCCAGCTTGACAGGGCACTGAAAATTCAGTGAGTATAATAAGCGGCGATAAGGAGCGGGAGGCAGCAGTGCTAGAGACAGCATCGCTGGAGAGAGTTAAATATAGAAAATCTTTTTATTAAAAAGACCCGTGTTTTCTCCGGTACGTGTCACCCTGATGTCACACGGATCACATCAGTGAGCGATCCGTGTGACACCCGTGCTGCCGGATAAAAAAACGGACATGCCTGCTTGTGTGCGTGCAGGGTCATGAGAGGTCACACGGTCCGTGTGAAAACACGGACATGTGATTAACAGCAAATAATAACATGGGTACGTGTGGCCACTGTTTTAAAAACGGATGTCACACGTACCTAAAATACGGACGTCTGAAACCAGCCTTACTTTTCTTGTGTCGATGGTAAAGTAGAAGGGTTCCACGAGTTCCAGGAATCTGAAGAAGAGGACAGCTGTAAGGTGGTTAGTCTAAAAGACTTCAGGAGACCAGGCTACAGACAGGCTGCAAACAGGATTTAGAAGCACTGATTAAACAGCTGAGACTGCTTAAGTAGGCAAGTGGCAGAGAACAGGGCGGGAACGTAGAAGCAGAAGACTCCATACTGATTGAGGGCAAGGTGAATACAGCAAGACAGGAAACAAGATGGCCAACGGAAAAAAACAGTTTCCAGCAAAAATGACAGCAGACATGGCAAAAAGTAAGAGAACTTCACATTTGCTTAGAAAATTGGTGACGTGTTCAATGTTTATTTCTCTCTCAGCCAGTTTAGCAGCATAAGGAGAGAAGAAGCCCAGCAGGTTATCAATCAAGTAGCTTTATCATTTATCACATTCGCCATGGGCCTCTGGCTGATTGGGATGAAGTGGTGCTTTTAACTTCCTCATTACCCTATTAACCCCTTAGTGACTGAGCTAATATTGAACTTAATGACCAAGGAACAGTTTTCTAACCTGACCATTGTCAATTTATGTGGTAATAGCTCTGGTATGGTTCAATATATCCCAGTTTTTCTGAGATTGTTTTTGTGACACATTTGTAGTGCAACAAACCCACTAGTGTTGATGCGTGAGGCCAAATTAGTGTTGATATGACAGATGAGCTCGTAGAATCAAGAGATGGGACACCTGTCTATTGTTTAGCAAAATGATTCTACTTTATAGGAATTCAAGTAGGGTTTAGGTACACCCTTGACCTTAAATAAAGAATGCTAGGTTCTATACCAAATAGCAAGCTATGGTTATATAACATGTTTCCTATAATTGTGACAGCTATGAGATGTGTTTAGATTTCATGATATATCTCAGTCCCTGATGAATTTAGGAGCTATTAGGAAATGCGTAGGTGAGTTAGTAGCTACGTGGTAAATTTGAAACATAAAATGCATTCTGATCTCTGACACATTGTACTTTATCTTAGCTGTAAATTCAGATCAATGTTATTCACTTATTTGTAAAAATATGTGAAATTGGATGAAAATTTAGAAAAATTAACATTTTTCATACTGCCAATGCTTATATCTTTAACCTCTTCATGCCACATGACGTACTGGGTATTTCCTGGATCATGTCAGGGTAATCACCGCCGGCTGCTGCGCTGAGGTGGCCGTGACTCCTGCACATGTCAGATGATTTGAACAGCTGACATGTGTGGCTTTCAGGCACGAGTGGATCAGCGACCCACTTGTGCCTGTTAACCCCCTTTGATCACGCTGTGACAGCGCAATGTAAATGCCCACCATGGTAAGCTTGCACTCTCCTGCCACCATCGGAAGTCATGTGACGTGGTCACAAGGAGCTAATGGTTGTAATGGTAGCCCAGGGTAATATGATGACTCCTGTAGTTATCATGACTCACTTCCTCTTTCTGTTGGGAGAGTGCCTGCTGTGAGAGGAAAGCAGGATTTTAGCAGATCAGAGCTGTGCAGCTGTGATCTACATAGATGCACAGGCGATCAGACTGCTGATCCTTATAGCCCCATAGGGGGACTAGTAAAATAAAAAAAAAAGTTTTAAAAAATTAAAAAAAAATCCTAAAAGTTTAAATACCCCCCATTTGCCCCAATGAAAATTAAAGGGTTAAGAGAATAAAAAATGGTATTGCCGCATTCAAAAATGCCTGATCTATCAAAATATAAAATCAAATAATCTGATTGGTAAATGATGTAACGGCCAAAAAAAAAACAAACGGCGAAATTACGTTTCTCGTTTCTTGGATGATGCAAATTTTGCGCAAAATGCAATTACAGGCGATAAAAACGTAGCATCTGTGCAAAAGTGGTACCATTAAAAACATCAGCTCGAGATGCAAAAAATAAGCCATCACTGAGCACCAAATCACAAAAAAGGAGAACGCCATGGGTTTCATAACATGGCGCAAAAAGTGCACCACTTTTTTGGACAAATTTGTGAATTTTTTTAACCCCTTAGATAAAAGTAAACCTATACATGTTTGGTATCGACGAACCCATACTAACATGAGGCATCACACCCACACATCAGTTTTACCATATAGTGGACATGGTGAATAAAAAATCCCAAAAACAATTGTGCAATCACACTTTTTTTTGCAATTTTTCCGCACTTGGAATATTTGGTAAAACTCATGGTTTCATGTAAAAGTACAACTTGTCCCACAAAAAATAAGCCCTTATATGGCAACGATAATCGAAAAGTGAAAAAGTTACGGCTCTCGGAAGAAGGGGAAAAAAAAACCAAACAAACGCCCGGTTGTGAAGTGGTTAAACCAGATAATCATAATACACAAAAATTTTAATAAAAACATTTGCTATATGTCTTTATGGCAGTATAATTTTTCAAAGATTTTTTATTTCATTATAATGATAGAGGGGTTAAAATTTAGGAAATTTGCAAATCCAAATTTTTACAGACTTATTTTTGAAGTGGCTATAAACCTCCAGAAGGAATACTGTACTTTTTTTTAAAAACTTCACCCCTCAAATTATTCTAACCTGTTAATAGGAAATATGTTAACCCTTCAAGTGCTACACCAGAATAAAGTCAGTGGATTAAAAAAATGAAAAATTACATTTTGTCCACTAAAATCTTCCATTAGCTGTAAATTTTTCATTTTCAGAGAGAGTAAAGGCTACTTTACACGCTGCGATATCGGTCCCGATATCGCTAGCGTGGGTACCCGCCCCCATCTGTTGTGCGACACGGGCAAATCGCTGCCCGTGCCACACAACATCTCGCAGACCCTTCACACATACTTACCTGCCCGGCGACGTCGCTGTGACCGGCGAACCGCCTCCTTTCTAAGGGGGCGGTCCGTGCGGCGTCACAGCAACGTCACTGAGCGCCGCCCAATAGAAGCGGAGGGGCGGAGATGAGTGGCCGGAACATCCCGCCCACCTCCTTCCTTCCTCATAGCGGCCGGGAGGCAGGTAAGGAGAGGTTCCTCGTTCCTGTGGCGTCACACATAGCGATATGTGCTGCCGCAGGAGCGACGAACTACATCGTTACTGCTGCAGTAACGATAATCGAGAATGGACCCCCATGTCACCGATGAGCGATTTTGCACGTTTTTGCAACGATGCAAAATCGCTCATCGGTGTCACACGCAGCAACATCGCTAATGCGGCCGGATGTGCGTCACAAATTCCGTGACCCCAACGACTCCGCATTAGCGATGTCGCAGCGTGTAAAACCCCCTTAAGACAATAAAATAGATTTTAAAATGTGTTAAGAAATTTCTGTCAAACTTGACAATATTTAAGAGATATACTGCAGGTTGGGCGCACAGAAGGCCAGTGCTCAGAAAGGAAAAAGTGCTATTTGATATTTGGAGAGTAAATTTGGCTGGAATAGGTTGTAGACATCATGTCTCATTTGCAGAGCCCCTGAGGTACCACAATGGCAGAAACCTTAACAAGTGACCCCCATTATGGAAACAAAATCCCTGCGATGGGATTGAGGTTTTTGAACCCACAGATGCTTCACAAAACTTTATAACATTTGGGTGGGATAATGAATAATTATGTTTTCCCAGTAATATGTTATTTTAGCTCCAAGTCTGTAATTTTCACAAGGGTTAACAGGAGAAAATGGACTTTGTAAATTGTTACACAGTTTCTCCAAATGTGGCAATATCTCAAATGAGGTCAAAAACTGCTGTTTGGACTGATCAGAGGGTCTGAAATGGAAAGAGTGTTATTTGATTTTGCAGTGCAAATTTTGATGGAATAAATTGTGGACGCCATGTTATATATGCTTAGTGCTTGACATGCTAAAAGAGCAGAATCCACAAACCAATGACCCCATTTTAAAAAGGTAGACCAGTTAAGGAACTCAGAATTTGAGAACTCAGGAATAGAGTTGAGCGCGGTTTGTGGTTCGCCAGTTTGCGGTTCGAGTGATTTTGGCGGGTGTTCTAGATAGAACTAGAACTGGGGAGAAGAAAGCTCATGCATAATGGACGCGCAAACCGCAAAGTGAGACCATAATACTGGAATTGTAAGTAGAAAAATATGAAATTTATTGAACAAACCTAAAACACACAATGCATTAAAATCACTTAAAACCATGAAACATCAAAATCCCACATCTCTCGTGCTGGTAATAGGGGGTACCGCCATGTACAACCATTCAGTGTGCAATATGTAAGCAGATTTTAATCATAAAGTACATTATGCGCTTAAGGTAATCCCTATATATACATGAAAACTCATAGAATCTGAGTGACCGGGAGCAGAACTAATAGGCAGTCCCCAATGTTAAGCTGAATAAAACACTGTGGGGAACCCCCAATGTGGTAAAAGGAGGATACCTGCATGTGACACAAGGCAAAGATGGAGGGGTGTAGGGGGTAACCAATAACCACAACATATGGTATATTATTCAAAATTGAAAGGCATGAAACATAGCTCTATATAAAACAATAGAAGGTATATAGGGCAACCAATGACTACACATATGATATATCATTCAGATGAAGCATAAAGAGAAATATATTCTGTATATATATATAGTATGCAGTTCCATTGGAGATAACCACAACACGTTATATGCCATAGAGAATTGGTGCCCAAAAATCCCCCATGGTGTACATGCAGATACCTAACACAGGACTGACAAGCTCACGGTCTGAGAGGGAGCTGAGCGCACGGCAGAGCCCAGCAAGGGGGGGAGAGATGTGGGGAGAAGCCCCACACGTATCGCTGGCAAGCAGCTTCGTCAGGGGAGAGTGTGTCCCGGGTTACATAAGAGTGAGTATTTATAGACCATAGTAAATTGAAAAATCAAATGGTAACAATCAGATTAGACCTACCACAGGTGGTGTGTAACAGAACGTAGTGGCCGAATGAGGATATTGGAACCGGAAGTAGATGCTGGAGGACCCGAGGTCTTAATATAATCCTATAACCGGGTCAATGTAGAAAAGTCCCTCTGATTCCCCTGCACTGAATGGTTGTACAGGGCGGTACCCCCTATTACCAGCACGAGAGATGTGGGATTTTGATGTTTCATGGTTTTAAGTGATTTTAATACATTGTGTGTTTTGGGTTTGTTCAATAAATTTCATATTTTTCTACTTACAATTCCAGTATTATGGTCTCACTTTGCGGTTTGCGCGTCCATTATGCATGAGCTTTCTTCTCCCCAGTTGTTGTCTGTTTATTCATGCAGGACGCAGCATCCCTGTTGTTGATTACGTGCAACATTGGCTGTGCACCCAGAATCTTTATGGTTCTAGATAGAACTAGAACTCAAGCTTTTTGCTAAAAGTTTGGCAGTTTGAGTTACGTTCGAGAACGGTTCTATCTAAAAAGCCTAGCTAATTACTAGCTGGCTTTTCACTGTAATAGTGTGAGTCACTCTGTGATTCACACCATTTTCAAATTTTAGCGTATAATGTGCGGGGGCTGCGCGTTTAGATCCGTGCTGCTGGGATAATGGCGATCGCCATTTTTTTTTTTCTAAGCGCGCGTGTAGTGGGGCGGGCCAGCATGTCAGCCAATCCCAGACACACACACGGCTAAGTGGACTTTTTGCCAGACAAGCAAGGGCTTGCGTCATAGGCTGTCCATGTCACATGTCCTTACATTATAAATACGGACATTTTCCCTCAGGATGCCATTATCTGCCTTCTGCGTCTGGGTGTCAGTCACCGCTCACGCAGCTCCTGTCGCCGGTCCTGCTGTGTACGCTATACACACAGCGCTCTACAGATTAGGGACAGAAGTTTATTTCAGCCATTTTCAGGGCTAATTTCATCAGGCTCAGAGCCATAGGTGACAGTCAGGTCCGTGGAAATGCTGTATACAGCTTCAGATAACAGCGTCTGTGTACCTAAGCTCAGGGAATTTTTTGCTGCATTTCACCATTAGGAGGGATAGAAAGTGAGGCTTCCTTTCCTCTACACTGACCCACAACTCGGCCACTGTACCCTCCTGCACATTTTTGCAAAGCCATTTAAATTGAAAAGAGTGCTGCCAGTTAGTGCCATCCAAAGAGTGGCTGCTGTACTCCATTATTGTGCCACTTGTGCCAAGCAAGTCCCACCACCTCTGCATTCTCCCCTCCTGCACATTTTTGCAAAGCCATTTTAATTGAAAAGAGTGCTGCCAGCTAGTGGCATCCAAAAAGTGGATGTTGTACTCCATTTTTATGCCACTTGTGCCAAGCAATTTCCAGCACCTCTGCATTACACCCTCCTGTTCATTTTTGCCAAGCTATTATCATAGCAAACACTGCTGAAACTTAGTGGCATCCAAAAAGTGGCTGTTGTACTCCATTAGTGTCCCACTGGGGCCAAGCAATTTCCAGCACCTCTGCATTACACCCTCCTGCTCATTTTTGCTAAGCTATTATAATAGCAAACACTGCTGAAACTTAGTGGCATCCAAAAAGTGGCTGTTGTACTCCATTTGTGTCCCACTAGTGCCAAGCAATTTCCAGCACCTCTGCATTACACCCTCCTTCTCATTTTTACCAAGCTATTAAAATAGCAAACACTGCTGAAACTTAGTGGCATCCAAAAAGTGGCTGTTGGACTCCATTAGTGTCCCACTGGTGCCAAGCAATTTCCAGCACCTCTGTATTCCACCCTCCTGCTAATTTTTACTTAGTTATTATAATAGCAAACACTGCTGAAACTTTAAGGGCCATAGTTGCATTGTCAGGGATCGTCAGTGTTGTTTCTTCAGCTGTCAATAAAGCTAGACCATCTCTGCAATCTACACCACCTCTCAATTTTTAGTACCACATTTTAAGTGGCCAATCTTGTCGCTATCAAAATGAGTGGCAAAATGACAGATGCTGTTGGAAAGGGGAAGAGGCGTGTTGGAAAAGGAAAAAAAGTTTTTGTCCGTGGGGAAGGTGGCAAAGCTACATTAACATCTGCTGAAGATAGGCCATCTTCCAGCAAAAGTAAGGCGGGCTTTGCACGTTGCGACATCGCAAGCCGATGCTGCGATGTCGCACGCGAAAGTCCCCACCCCCGTCGCAGCAGCGATATCTTGTGATTCCTGGCGTAGCGAACATTATCGCTACGCCAGCTTTACATGCACTCACCTGTCCTGCGATGTCACTCTGGCCAGCGTCCCGCCTCCTTCCTAAGGAGCAGGCGGCCAATCAAAGCAGAGGGGCGGAGATGAGCAGGATGTAAACATCCCGCCCACCTTCTTCCTTCCTTATAGCCGCCGGCGGCAGGTAAGGTGATGTTCCTCGCTCCTGTGGCTTCACACACAGCGATGTGTGCTGCCGCAGGAACGGGGAACAACATCGTACCTGTCGCGGCAGCGTAATTTTGAAAAAGTCGGAGCCTACACCGATGATACGATAATGACCTTTTGCGCTCGTTAATCGTATCATCTAGGATTTAGACACTACGATGTCGAAAGTGACGCCGGATGTGCATCACTTTCGATTTGACCCCGCTGACATCGCACGTGCGATGTTGCAACGTGCAAAACCACCCTAAGATGTCTACTACTTTCCGTGGACAATCCGATGTGCTCCCTTTTTTACGGACCCGAACAACTGTAACAAAGGTAGATGATGCACAAAAAAACACATGCTTGAATGGATCTAAAGTGCTCCAACAAGTGCCCTCTCCTCCACCTCAACTACCGCATCCAAAAAAAAACCAGTCCTCTGAGTTGTCATCCAAATCACACTTGCTTTCTCCCAGCTCTCAAGTCTCCACCCGCCCTGCACAGTATGGTGGAACAGAGATGGCTGAGTCTGCAGAGCTGTTCAGTCACACTATAGCCTGGGAATCAGAGGTCTGCTCCCAAGCTACAGTGGAAATCAAAAAGGTCTTTGGAGCCTCTGTTAGGAGTCTCAACACAGAAACCAGCCAGATATCCCTCCGGGAAGGGCCCAGCCAAGTGGTGACTCTTTTTAGGAGACCACCATAACCACCATATTAAGTGGCCCTTTTAGTCAATATCCAAGTTTTTGACAAGTTTAAAGATATGACAAGGAAAATACCAAGGCCAGGTATCCATCCACAGACAGCTGTCTTGGGGTATTGCCCAATAGGGCTGGGCCCTTCACGGAGGGATATCTGGCTGGTTTCTGTGTTGAGACTCCTAACAGAGGCTCCACGGACCTTTTTGATTTGCATATTTCCCAGGGGGCAATGTACCTAGGATTTCCCTGTCTTGAGCGCCCTCGCTGGCTGCCGGCAGTGTTTTCTCTGGCTGGTCTCCCCGAGATCAGTGATTGTTTTGGTTTGTTGGTCTACTAGGCATTGCTCCCACCCAGCCAGAATCCTACTCCACACTGATGAGGGGCAATACGCCGAAACAGCTGTCTCTGGATGGATACCTGGCGTTGGTATTTCCCTTGTCATATCTTTAAACTTGTCACAAAGTTGGATATTGACTAAAAGGGCCACTTAATATGGTGGTTATTGTGGTCTCCTAAAAAAAGCCACCCCTTGGCTGGGCCCTTCCCGGAGGGATATCTGGTTGGTTTCTGTGGAGACTCCTAACAGAGGCTCCACGGATCTTTTTGATTTGCATATTTCCCAGGGGGCAATATACCTAGGATTTCACTGTCTTGAGCGCCCTCGCTGGCTGCCGGCAGTGTTTTCTCTGGCTGGTCTCCCCGAGATCAGTGATTGTTTCCCAAGCTACAGTGAGTACAGACCAGGAAATGGTCTGCAGTGGTGCCCAGAATCTTTGTGACTCTGATTCAGGCCGTGATGACCAAGTTTCTGAACATAATGTTGACCCTTATTCACAAACTGTAACACCTGTTGGTAGAGACAATGAGGAACATACTGATGACGATGACGATGAGACGCAGATACCAGGTGACAACTTAAATATTCGGTCAGGGCAGGAAGAAGCTAGGTCTGAGGGTGAGTGGAGTGCAAACACAACGCTTGATGAGGAAGTTCTAGATCCCACCTACTGTCAACCCACAGTCAGGCACTCGAGGAGGTCAACAGAGGCGGTGGAGGAGGATGCAACTGACGACGAAGTTACCTTGCGCCTTCCTGGATAGAGGAGGAGTACTGGTAGCACGTCTACAACTGCATCCTCAGCCACCACTCTGCCTCTGAGCACTAGTCGGTGTGGCTCAGCAGGTTGCATGTCCTCTAAGCCTTGCCTAGCCTGGTCCTTTTTTGACCTTGCAAAGGATCGACCAAATCATGTGATCTGTAAAATTTGTCAGGAATCTGTAAGTAGAGGCAAAAACCTTAGCAGTTTGACAATTTCTTCCATGAATCGTCACATGAATAAATATCATATGTCCCAGTGGGAAGCTCACCATGATGAAATGCGGCCTAGCGGAGCGGACCATCCACCGCCTTCCCCTTTCAGTGCATCCGCGCGCTCTTCATCTTCTAGAACTGTGGAGACAGCTGTCACACCTGGTTTTCCTCGGACACCTTCCACCACTGTAACCGCAACTAGCAGTTTGCTTGGTAGGTCGTCAGTTGGTTTGGAAGGGGAAACAAGTGCGGGTGTACAGCTCTCTCAGACATCGATAGCACCAACGTTGGAAGAAGGCAACATCATGTCTACGCCTGTACTTTCCTCACAAACCTGCATTTTTCCAAGGACACCCTACTCACCACCGTCTACACACAGCAGCCAGATCTCTGTCCCTCAGATGTGGACAAATAAAAGGCCATTTCCTGTGACCCATGACAAAGCTAAGAGGTTGACTTTATCCCTCTGTAAGCGCTTGGTTACCAAAATGCTGCCTTTCCGCCTGGTGGACACACAGGATTTTCGAGACCTTATGTCTGTCACTGTGCCCCAGTACCAGATGCCCACTACTTCTCTAAGAAAGGTGTGCCTGCGCTACACCAGCATGTCGCACACAACATCTTCCTTGAGAAACTCTGTGTGTGAACCGGTGCATTTCACCACCGATACTTGGACCAGTAAGCATGGACAGGGACATTACATGTCGCTGACCGGGCACTGGGTAACTATGGTGATAGATGGTGAAGGGTTGCTGCACAAGTCTTGCCATCCCCATGACTTGTGTGTGAATCCTCTGTCTGTCCAAGTTCCTCCACTGCTTCTGCCTCCTCAACCTCGTCTGGATACTCCACCTCCGCCCCAAGCCTGCCTGGTCAGGCCACTAGCGTTGTAACTACGCAGAAGGAATCACGCACCCCTCATTACCATGCTGGCAGCAGAGCGCAACGGCATCAGGCGGTCTTTATCTTAAAATGTCTTGGAAAAAAGAGTCACACAGCGGCTGAGTTGTGGGCAGCTCTGGAGACTGAGTTTGGTAAATGGTTGTCTCCACTCAACCTGCAGCCTGGTAAGGCCGTGTGCAACAATGCTGCAAACCTGGGTGCGGCCCTTCACCTGGGCAAGGTGACACACGTGCCTCGTATTGCTCACATGTTGAAGCTTGTTGTCCAGCAATTTTTAACAAAGTATCCCGGCCTAGATGGCCTTCTGATAACAGAGAGAAATTGTAGAATGGGGCTTTCTACAATTTCTCTCTGTTATCAGCCACCTGGGGTACTGCTGCCTTTGATCCGGATTTATGCTGTTACAGGAGTTGTGCCTTTCACAACCATCTTTGGTGAGTAGGATCATCTCCTTTATCACCCCCTGTCTGTCAGGGTAAGACCCTATTGCGCTTTTTTGTCTGCAGGTTCTTTTTATCTAGATGGCCTTCTGAACAGGGCACGAAAATTGTCTGCTCACTTCCGCCGTTCAACCATCGCAGCTGAGAGACTTGCATCACTCCAGAAGTCTTTCGGCCTGCCGGTTCATCGCCTGAAATGCGATGTGCCGACACGCTGGAATTCGACTCTCCACATGTTACAGCGACTGTGGCAGCACCACCGAGCACTGGTGCAATATGACATGACGTATAGCCTGGGCCTACGAGATGCAGAGGTGGGGCAGATCACCCTCATGGAGTGATCTCAGATCAAGGACCTATGCACCCTTCTGCACAGTTTCGACATGGCGACGAATATGTTTAGTGCTGACAATGCCATTATCAGCATGACAATTCCAGTCATTTACATGCTGGAGCACACGCTAAACACTATTCGGAGTCAGGGGGTGGGACAACAGGAAGGGGAGGAAGTACAGGAGGATTCATATGCGCAAAGGACAACAACATCACCAAGGTCCAGACGTTCATCATCACCAAGGCGGCAGGCATGGGACCATGGGGGACAGGAATCAACAAGGGTGCGTGGTAGCAGGCAAAATGTTGAGGAAGGTGCAGGAGAACATGAAGGAATGGAGGACGACCTGTCCATGGACATGGAAGACTCTGCGGATCAGGGATACCTTGGTCAAATTTCAGTTGAAAGAGGTTGGGGCGAGATGTCAGAGGAAGAAAGAACGGTTAACACCTCTATGCCACAAGCACAGCGTGGACTTGGTCCGTATGGCTGCGAAAGACACATGAGCGCCTTCTTGCTGCACTACCTCCAACATGACCCTCGTATTGTCAAAATTAGAAGTGATGATGACTACTGGCTTGCCACACTATTAGATCCCCGGTACAAGTCCAAATTTTGTGACATAATTCCAGCCATAGAAAGGGACGCACGTATGCAGGAGTATCAGCAAAAGCTGTTACTCGATCTTAGCTCGGCTTTTCCACCAAACAACCGTGCAGGTGCAGGGAGTGAATCTCCCAGTTGTAACTTGACAAACATGGGACAGTCTCATCATCAACAGTCTAACCGTACCAGAAGCACCGCATCTGGTGCTGGTAACAGCAATTTTATTGAATTGTTACATAATATTTTTAGACCATCCTTTGCAAGGCCAGCAGAGACAAGAAGTTTGACACATAGTCAACGGCTGGAGAGGATGATACAGGAGTATCTCCAAATGAACATCGATGCCATTACTTTGCAAATGGAGCCTTGCTCATTTTGGGCTTCAAATCTTGAAAAATGGCCTGAGCTCTCCACTTACGCCTTAGAGATCTTGTTATGCCCAGCTGCCAGCGTTGTCTCTGAACGTGTCTTCAGTGCTACTGGGTGTGTGCTGACAGATAAGCGCACGCGTCTGTCTAGTGACAATGTGGACAGACTAACGTTCATCAAAATGAACAAGTCATGGATCCGCAAGGACCTTACTACCCCTGTGTCATCCTGGGGAGAGTAAATTCTTGTGTATCTGGAATGTGCTTGATGCAAATCTACCTGTGAAGTGTACAACTGGGGCACAAGTGCTGCCACTGAAGGGGTGGGTGTCTGTGTGGCCCAATTTTTGGAAAAAAGGGAGACTCTGCTTGGAGTTACCCTTGCTGTGTTTTTAAAAAGGAGCCAAGATGAACAAGTCATGGTTCAGCAAAGACTTTGCTACCTACCCCGGTGTCATCCCGGGGACGGTTAAGGATGGCGTATTTTTGAATGTGCTTGATGCAAATCTACCTGTGAAGTGTACAACTGGAGAACAAGTGCTGCCACTGAAGGGGTGTCTGTGTGGCCCAATTTTTGGAAAAAAGGGAGACTCCGCTTGGAGTAACCCTTGTTTGCAGTGTTTCTAAAAATGATCCAAGATGAACAGATCTGGGATCAGCAAAGACTTTGCTACCTACCCCAGTGCCATCCTGGGGACAGTTAAGGATGGCGTATTTTTGAATGTGCTTGATGCAAATCTACCTGTGAAGTGTACAACTGGAGAACAAGTGCTGCCACTGAAGGGGTGTCTGTGTGGCCCAATTTTTGGAAAAAAAGGGAGACTCCGCTTGGAGTAACCCTTGCGGTGTTTTGCATGATTTTAGAAGGGCGTGCCATGCCTATATCTGTGTCTAGTCCTCTTTTTCCTCTTAACGCTGTTTTGTTTTCGCAGGAGTATATGTCCTCGTCACTTTCCATGTGTTTGTGTTGTGAGTTGTTTGTCACATTTTGGACACCTTTGAGGGTGTTTTCTGGGTGTTTTTATGTGCTTGTGATTGCCTGCCATTGTTTCCTATGAGGTTCGAGTGGTTCGCCGAACCGAACTCGAACGCGACCTCAGTTCGGCGAACCAAACAACCAAAAAAAGGAAGTATGTTTTGCAGAAAATTATTCTAATTGTTTATACACATGTTTATTTCCTTTGTGTTTAATGGAAAAACACACACACACACACACACACACACAAAAACCAACAGAAAAAAGGCAAATTGGACATGATTTGACACAAAATACAAAAAAGGAGCAAAAAAAAATTGTTAGCACCCTCAACTTAATATTTGGTTGTACACCCTTTTGGAATACAAAACTGCAATCAATCACTTCCTATAACAATCAACAAGCTTCTTATGCGGGCGTCACACGATACGATCTATCGTGCGATCGCACGAGCGATCATACCCGCCCCCGTCGTTTGTGCATCACGGGCAATTAGTTGCCCGTGGTGCACAAAGTCGTTAAACCGCCGTCAGACGTACTTACCTGCTGAGCGACGTCTCTGTGGGCAGCGAACATCCACTTCCTGAAGGGGGTGGGACGTTCGGCGTCACAGCGACGTCACAGAGCGGCCGGCCAATAGAAGCGGAGGGGCGGAGATGAGCGGGACGTAAACATCCCGCCCACCTCCTTCCTTCCACATAGCCGGCGGGAGCCGTGGGACGCAGGTAACCTGTGTTCATCGTTCCCGGGTGTCACACGGAGCGATGTGTGCTGCCCGGATACAATGAACAACCGGCGCAAAGAAAAATAAATGACTTCTTAAAAATGAGAGATGTGTCAACGATACACAATTTGCGAACTTTCTGCGTCGCTCGTAGGTGTCACACGGGACGACGTCGTAAACGATGCCGGATGTGTGTCACGAAAACCGTGACCCCGACGACATCGTACAATAGATCGTCTCGTGTGATGCCCGCATTACACCTCTCAGTTGGAATTTTGGAACATTGTTCTTTTACAAACTGCTCCAGGTCTCTCATATCTGAACAGTGTCTTCTCTTAACTGCATTTTTAAGATCTTTCCACAGGTGTTCAATGGGAGTCAGATCCTGACTGATTGCTTTCCAGTTCAGAACTCTTCAGCATTTTGTTTCCATCCATTTCTGGGTGCTTTCTAAGTATTTTTGGGGTCAGTTTGCTGCTTGAAGACGCATGACCTAGGATGCAAATAAAGCTTTTTGACACTGGGAACTACATTGTGACCAGTTTTTAAGACTATGAACAAATGCCAGCATCTTCCTTTGCTGCATGTCACAAACGTGTCTATCAGCTTTTGACTCCCTCTGTTTAAACCCCAAAGTAACATTTAATTTGCTCCCATGCTGTATGTAAATTAGGGTATTCCAGTCAGATAGGTATCCTCTCTATGGCATTTGTCTCTCCTCTCTGCTACTAATCGTGTTCTCCTGCTTTGATTGACATGGATCACATGTCCTGCTTCATCCACCTTGTGAACCGAGATCTCGCGCCTGCACAGCACTCTCAAAGGCTGGTACACTTGCATTGTGCTTTGCACTACTGCATGCAGAGCATAGAACATCACTGCACAAGCACCGTACTCAGAATGACATCTCAATGACGTTGCTCAGCACTTGCACAATGATTTTGTATGCTCTGCCAGCACTAAGGCAGAGCAGAGTGCACCTGCATTGGCCAACGAGGGTACTACACAGCAACAAGATCTCAGTTTACTATGTAGATAATGCAGGTGTCACGCTGTACTCTAAGCTGTACAATAGCAGTACAGCGCAGTAATATGGGACTGAGAGGAATCCTGAAACTACCTGAGAAGGTAGTTAGCTGGTAAACCACTAGGGGGCGTTAGAGTGGAGAAAATGTATGAGCAGAGAATTCCCCAGCAGAGGTAATACTAGTCAAGCCCACCAGATGGCAGTAGAATCGTCAGAAAGCCGTATCACAACGTGAGGTCTTGTAAATACACAAGGGAAAAGTCTAAACATAGTCAGAGGGAAGCAAGCAGTCAGTATCTGGGAAATCAGAACTCAGAAGCAAGGGAGAATGGGAAGAAGACAAGAACAGAATCAAGATAAACAGATGAGGAACGAACAGGGAGACAGACGAGCAAAAACCTGAAGGGAGACAGCAGGAGAGACACTGACAAGACAGAAACAGAGAACAGAGGAGGTTAACAACAGGTCAGGTGAACACGGAGGTCAGGAGGGGGCAGGGCAGACAACAGGTCACTGACGACCAGAACACAGCAGAGCCAGAAATATCACTGGCGAAGTCCCTGAGAAACAGTGCCCTAATAAAGTAAATAGAAAAGATCTCCAGCTTCCAAATGCATAAAACAATTTCTTTTATTCCAAAATTAAACTCCAAAGTACAGGACTTGATCCAAAATAATAAGAGCAATTAGAAATGCAACGCGTTTCAGACAAGATGTCCTTTATCAGAGCATATCATATGCACCTCAAAATAGTGCACCTCAATCAAAGCAAAGCTAACGTTTTGTCTTTATTAGAGTTGAGCACGGTTTGAGGTTCCAGGTTCGCCAGTTCGCGGTTCGAGTGATTTTGGGGGGTGTTCTAGATCGAACTAGAACTCGAGCTTTTTGCTAAAAGCTCGACAGTTCGAGTTACGTTCGAGAATGGTTCTATAAGCAAAAGCAGGGCTTTTTACAGCTACAGTGTGCAGGAAGCCATCGCTGGCAGCCTGCCAGAAGCTGGTAACCAAGATAAACATCGGGTATCCAAGCAAAGCACTTTGGTTAGTAACCCGATATTTACCCTGGTTACGCGTGCAGGGAGCCGACACTTCCCCGCTAGGCTCCGCCACCCTCCTGCACTCAGCATGTACACACACACACACTCAGACTCACCTGTCCCCACCCATGCAGTCCCCGGCACTGACGTCCTCAGCGCCACATGGCCCCACTAGGCTCCACCCACTTCATAGTTTCATAGTATCATAGTTTTTAAGGTTGAAGGGAGACTCTAAGTCCATCTAGTTCAACCTGTAGCCTAACATGTTGATCCAGAGGAAGGCAAAAAAACCCCAATGTGGCAAACAAGTTCCAATGGGGAAAAAATTTCCTTCCTGACTCCACATCCGGCAATCAGACTAGTTCCCTGGATCAATACCCTGTCATAAAATCTAATATACATAACTGGTAATATTACATTTTTCAAGAAAGGCGTCCAGGCTCTGCTTAAATGTTAGTAGTGAATCACTCATTACAACATCATGTGGCAGAGAGTTCCATAGTCTCACTGCTCGTACAGTAAAGAATCCTCGTCTGTGATTATGATTAAACCTTCTTTCCTCAAGATGTAGTTCACACTCCGCCGCCCGCACACATGGCCCTGCTAGGCTCTGCCCACCTCACACTCGCACACATAGCCCCGCTAGGCTCCGCCCACCTCGCACCCACACGCATTACCCCGCTAGGCTCCACCCACCTCGCACCCGCACACATTACTCCGCTAGGCTCCCCCCACCTCACACCTGCAAACAATACCTTGCTAGGCTCCGCCCACCTCACACCGCACACATAGCCCCGCTAGGCTCCGCCCACCTCGCACCTGCACACATCACCCCGCTAGGCTCCGCCAACCTCGTACCCACACACATTACCCCGCTAGGCTCCGCCCACCTCGCACCACACACATTACCCCGCTAGGCTCTGCCCATCTCGCACCGCACACATAGCCCCGCTAGGCTCCGCCCACCTCGTACCTGCACACATTACCCCGCTAGGCTCCGCCCACCTCGCACCCGCACACATTACACCGCTAGGCTCCGCCCACCTCACACCACACACATTACCCCGCTAGGCTCAGCCAACCTCGCACCCGCACACATTACCTCACTAGTCTCCGCCCACCCCACACCGCACACATAGCCCCGCTAGGCTCCGCCCACCTCACACCGCACACATTACCCTGCTAGGCTCCGCCCACCGTGCACCCGCACACATTACCCCGCTAGGCTCCGCCCACCTCACACCGAACACATAGCCCCACTAGGCTCCGCCCACCTCGCACCGCACACATTAGCCCGCTAGGCTGCGCCCACCTTGCACCGCACACATGGCCCCGCTTGGCTCCACCCACCTTGCACCCGCACACATTACCCCGCTAGGCTCCGCCCACCTCACACCGAACACATAGCCCCACTAGGCTCCGCCCACCTCGCACCGCACACATTAGCCCGCTAGGCTGCGCCCACCTTGCACCGCACACATGGCCCCGCTTGGCTCCGCCCACCTCGCACCACACACATAGCCCCGCTAGGCTCCGCCCACCTCACACCGCACACATTACCTTGCTAGGCTCCACCCACCTCGCACCCGCACACATTACCCCGCCAGGCTCTGCCCACCTCACACCGAACACATTACTTCGCTAGGCTCCACCAACATCGCACCTACACACATTACCCCCTAGGCTCTGCCCACCTCGCACCGCACACATAGCCCCGCTAGGCTCCACCCACCTCACACCGCCCACATTACCCCGCTAGGCTCCACCCACCTCGCACCCGCACACATTACCCCGCTAGGCTCCGCCCACCTCACACCGAACACATAGCCCCGCTAGGCTCCGCCCACCTCGCACCGCACACATTACCCCGCTAGGCTCCGCCCACCTTGCAACGCATACATGGCCCTGCTTGGCTCCGCCCACCTCGCACACGCACACATTACCCCACTTGGCCCCGCTCACCTCGCACCCGCACACATTACCCCGCTGGGCTCCGCCAACCTCGCACCCGCACACATTACCCCGCTAGGCTCCGCCCAACCCGCACCGCACACATAGCCCCACTAGGCTCCGCCCACCTCACACCGCACACATTATCCCACTAGGCTCCGCCCACCTCGCACCCGCACACATTACCCCGCTAGGCTCCTCCCACCTCCCACCAAACACACAGCCCTGCTAGGTTCCGCCCACCTCTCACCGCACAAATTACCCTGCTAGGCTCCGCCCACCTCGCACCGCACACATTACCCCGCTAGGCTCCGCCCACCTTGCAACGCATACATGGCCCCGCTTGGCTCCGCCCACCTCGCACACGCACACATTACCCCACTTGGCCCCGCCCACCTTGCACCCGCACACATTACCCCGCTGGGCTCCGCCCACCTCCCACCAAACACATAGCCCCGCTAGGCTCCGCCCACCTCGCACCGCACACATTACCCCGCTAGGCTCCGCCCACCTTGCAACGCATACATGGCCCCGCTTGGCTCCGCCCACCTCGCACACGCACACATTACCCCACTTGGCCCCGCCCACCTCGCACCCGCACACATTACCCCGCTAGGCTCCGCCCAACCCGCACCGCACACATAGCCCCACTAGGCTCCGCCCACCTCACACTGCACACATTATCCCACTAGGCTCCGCCCACCTCGCACCCGCACACATTACCCCGCTAGGCTCCTCCCACCAAACACACAGCCCTGCTAGGTTCCGCCCACCTCTCACCGCACAAATTACCCTGCTAGGCTCCGCCCACCTCGCACCGCACACATTACCCCGCTAGGCTCCGCCCACCTTGCAACGCATACATGGCCCCGCTTGGCTCCGCCCACCTCGCACACGCACACATTACCCCACTTGGCCCCGCCCACCTTGCACCCGCACACATTACCCCGCTGGGCTCCGCCAACCTCGCACCCGCACAAATTACCCCGCTAGGCTCCGCCCAACCTGCACCGCACACATAGCCCCACTAGGCTCCGCCCACCTCACACCGCACACATTATCCCACTAGGCTCCGCCCACCTCGCACCCGCACACATTACCCCGCTAAGCTCCGCCCACCTCCCACCAAACACATAGCCCTGCTAGGCTCCGCCCACCTCTCACCGCACACATTACCCTGCTAGGCTCTGCCCACCTCGCACCGCACACATAGCCCCGCTAGGCACCGCCTACCTCGCACCGCACACATAGCCCTGCTAGGCTCCGCCCACCTTGCACCGAACACATTACCCCGCTAGCTTCCACCCACCTCGCACCCGCACACATTACACCGCTAGGCTCCGCCCACCTTACACCGCACACATTACCCCGCTAGGCTCCGCCCACCTCGAACCGCACACATGGCCCCGCTCCGCTTACCTGCGGTGATGAAGTCCTGCCCTCCTGCCCTCCCGACCTCAGCGCAGACACTGTCCTCCTTCACATCTGTCACTAGCGGTGGCGTCACGGGCCTCTCGCGATACTTGGCTGTGAAGGTGATTGAAGTCAATGTGCAGTATCAGCAGTGCAGATCAGCGCAGGTAATGTACCTCGCTCCTAACAGCAGCACTTGTCATGCCCTGCAGTGACCTGGGCTGACCTTCTGTTAGCTCAGGTCACTGCATTGCTCTCCCAGCCAATGGGGAACATTTTGTTCTTCATTGACTGGGACAGTGTGGATCGTCATGGGAACCCCTTGGATTACAGAAGACCTGGATTTGTTTTCTTTCTAATAAATTGATGAAAGAGGCAATGTGTTGGGCAGTGTTTTGTTCAAATAAAAATGTGTTTGTCGTCTATTTTTTTTTATTACTGACTGGGTTGGTGATGTCGGGTATCTGATAGACACCTGACCTGACCTCACAAACCCCGTGATGATGCCAGGTGACATTACACATCTGGTATTAATCCATATATTACCCCGTTTGCCACCACACCAGGGCACAGGATGAGCTGGGGCGAAGAACCAGGATTGGCGGATCTAATGGATGTGCCACTTCTGGGGCGGCTGCGGCCTGCTATTTTTAGGCTGGGGAGTATCCAATAACAGTGGACCTCCCTAGTCTGAGAATATCAGACCCCAGCTGTCTGCTTTAACAAAAATAGCAACAAAAAGAGGAGATAAATACTCCCCAAAAATGTATTATAAAATGTACTCACAGCAAAAAAGGGCAACCAGTCCAGTTAGCCCAGGCCAAACATCTAATGCACAAACAGGATGCAGACAAGCCTCTCAACATGATGGACACTTCACAGGTGCAAGGTAAATTGCACACTAGTGGCGCGCATAGGGCACTGTTCACACTTGTATGCGCATGGTGTCCAGCCAGCAACCTATTACCACGCCCTTACTATTAGATTAGGCGGGTTACCCGGACACTACTCACTGCAGCACGCAAGGGACAGAAATTCCACTATGCCCGGCCGTATTAAGAGGCCCAGCTGCACCCCGCAAAATCAAAGTGCAAAAAATACATATAAAATATATGTGAGGTATTAGTTTGTAAATTGGCCAATGTACGTAAGCCCACAATCCTCATCACGGATCCTCACGCTTGCGGGTCCCTACACTGATAAATATCAAAAATAGCAACAAAAAGAGGAGATAAAAACTCCCCCAAAAATGTATTATACTTCTGGGGCGGCTGCGGCCTGCTATTTTTAGGCTGGGGAGTATCCAATAACAGTGGACCTCCCTAGTCTGAGAATATCAGACCCCAGCTGTCTGCTTTACCTTGGCTGGTGATCCAATTTTGGGTGGATCCCTACGTGTTTTTTTTTTTTAAATTATTTATTTAATTTAAAATAACAGCGTGGGGTGCCCTCAGTTTTGGATTACCAGTCAAGGTGAAGCTGCCAGCTGTGGTCTGCAGGCTGCAGCTGTCTGCTTTACCCTAGCTGGCTACAAAAATAGGGGGAACCCCACATCATTTTTTTTTTTTAATTTATTTATTTATTTTGGTAAATACAAGGCTAAGCACCCCTTAGTGCCACATGAAAGGCACCAAAGGGTGCAAAATTACAAAATGCAAGAGAGTGTCATTATAATGACAGAAAAGACTGATATGAAGTGTACAAGCACAGGAAACTAACCAGAGCGCTCTACGCTGTGAAAGGCAGTAGAAAATGGCACTGGACTGAACATGTGACCGCCTCATGTAGGATGAAGCTATGGATCCTGGGTAAATTTATGTATTTTCCCTCCTTCAGTTTTTTGGCAGTACGCCAAAAAAATGGAAGGCACACGGATGACAAACAGATGACATACAGACCGTATACGTGTCACGCTCCCGATGCCTCGGCACCGCTCCTTACCCACAGATCCGGTCCATGTGTCCACCGGTCACGGCTGCCGCTCCCGCTCGTGCTTTCCTGTGTCCTTTCCCCAGTCTCATGTGTCTGACTCATGCTTCTGTATAGGGTCGGGCCGCACCCACTCACCTGTTCTTATGGGCCCAGCACTGCTGCCGCAGGATATGACATGAGGATGTGCTGAGTACATAAGACTGGCCTTTCCATGTGGGCGGGGCCTGATCAACGTGTCTTGTAAGCCTTGTCTTGAAAGCTAGTTGCTCAGGTCCCCCTTGTGCCGTGTCCTGTTATCAATACTATTGCCTGACAGTCCTACCCTGTGCCGGATTCCTGCACTGTCTCCAGGAACTCTGAAGCCCCAGTGACTGTTCTACCCGTCCCCTGTGGGACGCAGTCCCTGCCATGCTAGTGCTCCAGCTACCGTGTACCCAGGCCTCAGGCGGGGTGCACGGCCCAGTGGATCCACCACCCGGACCTAATAAAACGGAACGGAAACGGATGCCACACGGATGCACCCGTGAAAAAAAACGGACCGTTTTTTGCAAACCGCAAAAACGGATCGGTCGTGTGAATGTAGCCTTATTCTGATCTGCCGTTTATAAACAGCAGGCAGAAATAAGTGAATAGTGCCCCCCAGCGTCAGAAAATCTCCGGGGTTTCAGGGGTAGCTGAGACCCTGGAGATCATGATTCAGGCCAGTTTGTCCGGTCCCCGCTCACGTGATCACCAGTGTACACCGTATACCAGTGATCACGTTTCAGTAAATGACAGAGCCGGTAAAAAAATATTTATCTCCCATCTGGCATAAACAAACATGTCAGATGGGAGATAAATCTCCTCCCCGGTCCCCCGGTGTCGCCAAAGTGCCCCCCCGATCCCCTCACGGAAAATCCAAGATGGCCGCGGGCACAGCAGCGTGCCAGCCGCATTCACCCTACTCCTCTGATATCTGTCGCATGTGCCATGACACATGTGACAGAGAACTCCTCCCCAGGCCCTGCCAGGTTACCCCCTATAACCCCATCGGTGTTCCCCGGTGTCCCACGGTACCTGTGCAGCGTTGACCCCCCGCGGCCCCCTCCTTCACAATAGATGCTGCCGCATGCACAGAGCGGCTGTCAGCTCAAGTTCCTGTGTTCAGACACAGTGGTGGTAAACATGCATCTGTAAGCTACTGCAATGCCCTGCTCATGAGGTAAGGAACATAGTTGATCAGGAGAGGTATACTACATTTCCAAATGGAGGGATTTGCTTTTATAGTTGCCCTGCTGAACGACTACCAAACATGAGAGTCCGTTATACACCACAAGAAAACATGTCTAAATAGCGAGCTCTGTTGTTTAGTATTCGATCAGCTGGATAACTGGACTTAAAAGGGTATTCCATCTCCAAGATCCTATCCCCAATATATAGTAGGTGGAATAGCAATAATATCAGCAAATACCAATATTTGGAAATGTAGAATAGTTCTCCTGATTAGGCATGCCCTTACCTCATGAGCAGGGCATTGCAGCTTTGGTAGCAACAGTTACGACATGGACTCTGCTGCTGTGGACCTGGGGAGAGTGGGTGCAGATTCATTGCACCCACACTCCTCACATGGAAGATCTGCAATCCTAAAAAATGGGGGATACGTTCCCTGAGCATGTCCCCCCATATTCTAGACAGTCCAGAGTCATCGTGGGACCCCTTTATTTTTTTTCCTTACAATAAATTGGTGAAAGAGGGAATGTTTTGGGGAGTGTTTTTTCAAATACATTTTTTTTTGTCTATTTGTTTTGTTAGTACTGACAGTTTGTGATGTCGGGTATCTGATAGACGCCATGACATCACAAACTGCTGGGCTTGATGTCAGGTGACTTTACAGCTAGTATCAACCCCATTTATTACCCCGTTTGCCACTGCACCAGGGCACGGGATGAGTTGGGGTGAAGCGCCAGGATTGGCGCATCTAGTGGATGCACCAATTCTGGGGCGCCTGCAGCCTGCTATTTTTAGGCTGTGAAGGGCCAATAACTATGGACCTTCCCACCCTGAGAATACCAGACCACAGCTGTCCGCTTTACCTTGGCTGGTGATCCAATTTGGTGGGGACCCTACTTTTTTTTGTAATTATTATTATTTATAAAATAATTATAAAAAAAGAGCTTGGGGTGACCTCCACATTGGATCCCCAACCACGGTAAAGCTGCCAGCTGTGGTTTTCAGCCTACAGCCTTCTGCTTTACCCTAGCTGGCTATCAAAAATGGGGAGACCCCACGTCATTTGTTTTAAAACTATTTTTTTAAATAAAAAAATTAATGGGCTTCCCTGTATTTTAATTGCTAGCCAAGGTAACGCCAGGCAGATGGGGGTGGCAACCCGTAGCTGTCTGCTTTATCTGCGCTGAGAATCAAAAATATCGCGGAGTGCTATGTCATTCTTTTAATGATTTATTTTTACAGCACTGTCATGTCAGGCAATCAAAATACAGGGAAGCCCTTTTTTTTTTAGTTATTTAAATAAATAATTAAAAAAAATATATATGGGCTCCCGCTGCATTTTTTGTATTGCTAGCTAAGGGTAATCCAAGCAGCTACTGGCTGCTAATCCCTACTGCTTGGTGTTACCTTCACTGGCAATGGCATTTTTTTGCCAAAAAACTAAAAAAAAAATGACGTGGGCTTCGTCATATTTTGTATGCTAGCCAGGTACAGCAGGCAGGTACGGCTGCTCCCAACCCCCAGCTGCCTATTTGTACCCGGCTGTGAACTAAAAATATAGGGAACCTCTTTTTTTAATTATTTCATGAATTTCATGAAATAATTAAAAAAAAAAAACGACATGGGCTTCGCCCCATTTTTGTGTCCAGCCGGGTACAACTAGGCAGCTGGGGATTGGATCCGCAACACAGGTTAGCCCGAGGTTTGTGGGCCCCTCTGCTGCGAATTGCAGTCCGCAGCCACCCCAGAAAATGGCGCTCTCATAGAATTGCCATCTTCTGGCGCTGTATCCAACTTTTCCAGCAGCCCTGAAGCCGGGTGGCTTGCTGGGTAATAATGAGTTAATACTAGCTATGTTTTAAATAAAAAATATCAAGATCGGGCACTGCAGAGCAAAACTGCCAAACAGTGGAGCCGTACTCACAGTTGCATGGAATCAATATTCCTGGACTTCGTTTGCACCTGAACTAGAGGTGCCTGGTGGAGCGGTGCTCAGCAGCAAAACAAGACCATGTCCATGAATCCAGAATGAAGAAGGCGGCAGCTCACTCCATCAAGTTTCATCATGTTTTACTAGCTAGTATTAAGCCAGAGATTCTTAATGTCAGGCACGTTTGACCCAGCCATTAAGAATCTCCAATAAAGGGTTAAAAAAAAACACCACACAAAGAAAAAATACTTTAATAGAAATAAATACACAGACACACTTAGAGACTCCATCTTTATTACCCCCTGTCAGCCCTCCACGATCCATGGTCTTCTGTCTTCTTTCTCCTTCAACACATGCAGCTCTGTCTGCTCCATCAGACAGCACAGCTGCATGGGCGAAGACGCTGTGCTCCGTGCAGAAATCACTCTGTGAGAGTGACCACAGGCTCCCGGCTCACGTGATTCCGGTGCCGCTGCGTGCTGGTAGCGGGACGTCCCCGTCACCGCTACCAGGCGTGTTGCTATGGCAACGGTGATCTCCGTTATTGACTGGCTGTGTCACCGGTCAGGAGCCGGCTTCTGCGGACGCTGGTAACCACGGTAAACATCGGGTAACCAAGAAGCCCTTTCCTTGGTTACCCAAAGTTTACCTTCGTTACCAGCGTCCGCTGCTCTCATGCTATCAGTGCCGGTTCCCTGCTCCGTGCACACATAGCCAGACTACACATCGGGTTAAATTAACCCGATGTGTACTCTGGCTAAGAGTGCAGGGAGCCAGCGCTAAGCGGTGTGCGCTGGTAACCAAGGTAAATATCGGGTTGGTTACCCAATATTTACCTTAGTTACCAAGCGCAGCATCGCTTCCACGCATGCTGCTGGCTGGGGGCTGTGGTCACTGGTTGCTGGTGAGATCTGCCTGACAGCTCACCAGCAACCCGTGTAGCGATGCTCCAGCGATCCCTGCCAGGTCAGGTTGCTGGTGGGATCCCTGGAGTGTAACAGAGAGATGCAATGACAGGTCCTAGCATGTCAGCGTCATAGTCATGTGACCAGTCTGTAGCCAATGAGATAATAGACACGTGACTGGTCACATGGCTATTTTGAGGTCACGATAGGTCCTGCATCACTGCTGGCAGTGCTGGTTACTGGGAAGATTCAGCGATCATCGGATGGAATAGCGGCATGAGACAGAGTGCAGGACGGATCACGGGGACAGGTAAGTGTTATGGCAATGTTTATTAACTGTATGTGTACATTTATAATGTGTTTTTATGTGTTTGTGATTGCCTCCCATTGTTTCCTATGGGGTTCGAGTGGTTTGCCGAACCGAACTCAAACCAGACCTCGGTTCGGCGAACCAAACTCGAGCCGAACCACGGCCGGTTTGCTCATCTCTAGTCTTTATACAAGCCCTTATCAAGGTTTTGCATCTCAAATAGTTGAGGGAAGGGTTGGATGGTTTGGCGACTCAGGTGGTGGCTTTGACAAAGCAAAGGTACCCGTGGTTGCAGATATAATGCTCTAAATAGTGCCAACAAGAAATAGGGCTGGGTCCTAGGGGTCAGTGGTTGCAATGGCTGCAGCAGCACTGCCATGGGTACCTTTGCCTTGTCAAAGACACCACCTGAGATACTAAACTCGTCCAACCTTTCCCTCAACTATTTGAGATACATAACATTGACAAAGGCTTGTATAAAGCTGAAATATTGGCTTTGCTTTGGTTGAGGTGCACTATTTTTTGCAGAAAATAAATAAAAATCATTACATGATCCCCTGTTTTCATGTTGTCCTTCTGCGTGCTGGAGCTAATCTCTTACTTATTATACTGTTTGTACTCTGGGGCAATTATAGCCACTTTGCTGGTGTCTGCCCCTAATTTGGGGAATTGGGATGAGGACACCTATTTAAGTCTCCTTGTTGTGTGTTGCCTGTAGCAATAGGGCTCCCAGACTGGCAGACGTGCAGCAAACTTTCATCCATTTACCTCTGTTACTATCCTTAAATGTGTCTAGCAAAAACAGTCTATGAAGCTGATGTGACGCCCTGGGCAAGCCAGGGGTCACAGGTCATGCACCAACACACCCTACATCCCAGCTAGGAACACCCAAGCTAAACTAAAATCCTTGTTGCCTTCCTCCAGAGGCTGATGTTCACACCAGGGGGTGGGCCAGGCGGTTGGCTCCGCCCACCGAGGAGTTCACAGCTCTGGAGGCGGGAAGAACCAGGCAGTTGAGTTTAGGGAGAGGAGTAGACAAGTGGTGAAGTGAAGGAAGTAAAGTGGTAAAGGAGGACAGCAAGAGTGGTGACAGGAAGGAAAGAGAGTGAAAAGCCTGAAGTTGGTCCAGCTGTGACTGTTCGGGAGTTCCTGGAAGGACCGCGGACGGATAGTGACCCGGCGGTCTGGAGCAGCGTGCAAAGGGCAGTCAGCACCAGGGCAGGGGCCTCTCGGACCCCGGCAAGGCTAGGAGTCGCCATAATTTGCCGAATCCGTCAGTGAAGGGGACGTCGATCCCCCAACAACCAAGTCCCGATTGAAGGCAACAGTCCAACCATTAAGGAGGAACACCGCCACCGCTAAGGCACCGGTTCCTCAGGGCCAGCGTCTGCGGGCAAAGTAGAGCTCCTCCGGTCCAGCTTGAAGCCGGGGAGCGGGTTACCGGTGGGGACCCATCGCTACCAACTTAGAAACATCAGGTGCAGGTCAGAGGGACATCACCGTCACCTACTGGGAGAGCAAGTGCAGCCGTCCGTGGGAACCGTCTTTCCAGCCGTGTGGTTTACCGTAATACTGTGTCAACGTCTCAGGCTGAGTGAGTACCACAGTGCCGCAAGGCACAGCGCTGCCCCTGCGTCCCTGCGCCCACCAGGCCCTGCATCTCCCATCTCATCACCGGGCCCCGGGATCACCAACCCCTACCCACGGAGGGGCAACGCAACACCTGGCTGCTCCGCATCACCATCCCCGGGATCCCCATATTGAGCAGCGGTGGTGAAATCACCACAACCGTGGGTGGCGTCACGGACAATAAACTATCCCCACACCCAACAACCCCCCTTTCACTCACGGGCGAGGAGTGCCGCTCGAGAACCCCCGGGATCCGGCCCACAGCCTGAGCCACCACTGAGCAGCAGCCGCCGGACCCGAGCAGAAGGGGTGAGCGTAGTGTGCTGACACCCTCCTCCCCGCCCGCGACAACTTGGCGTCACGAACAGGATCTTACCGCTCTGCCGTTTGGTAGAGGTGCGCCTTGTTACCGCCGGAGGTATCCGGCTGAAAAATTTCAGAAGTCGCCATCTTTGGCGCGAAAAGTTCCCGCTCGAGCGTCTTCTCGAGTAGCATAGGCGCGAAGGCCAAAACCCCGCCCCGAGAGAGGAGGGGCCGGAAAGAGCTAAGGGGGACGGAAGCAAGATGTCTGCGCCCGACGGAGCCGCTGGAGGAGCGGTGGTCGCAGCCGCAGTGGCACCCGCGGATGGGAATGGGCCTGCCCAGGTCCCGGCCGTACTGGCGGGAGGTGCTGCGGCCCCCGCTCTCGCTCAGGTCATGCCGTTCTCCTTGCCCTATGCGCCCGGAGCTGCCTGGCTACCGCAGTATGACGGGAAACCTGATGCCTTACAGGCCTTCCGGAAAAAGCTTAACCCGTTGCTGGAGCTGTACCCCCTGACTGATAAGCAACATGCAGCGATAGTGTTAGGCCAGTTAACCGGTGCGGCTGAGCAGGAAGCGGAGACCTGGGCCGAGGGGGACCGGCTCTCTGTAGCCACCATCTTTGAGAAGCTACAGACTGCCTTCGAGACCCGGACTGAAGCTGAGCTGAGGATGCAGTTTTACCAGTGCCGGCAACGGGCTGGGGATAGCATTCGGGACTATGCTTTACGTCTGCAAACCGCCCTCCGCACGCTGAAGCGGGTGAACCCTATAAATGAGGCGGATAGCAACAAGATGTTGGTAGAGCAATTTGCGCAGGGGATGAGGTCCCCTGAGGATCGTAAACAACTCCGGCTGTGGGCCCTGGAACACCCTAATGTGGACTTTGCTGTGTTAAAAGAACGGGCCATTAAAGCGCTACAGCCCCCGGCTGCAGAAGTTCGGGAACCTGCCCCGTGGCCCGTCGAGACGGCCCCCGCTGTGGCGGCCCCGGCCCTACCAACCTCTCCAATACCTACAGTCCCAAGCAGCACAGTGGAAGAACTGGCAGCCCAGGTCCGTCGCATGGACGGAGACCTCGCCAAGATCCTTGCTGCACTGCAACCTCTGACCAGATCTCAGCCTCCAGCACAGATACAGCTTGCTGACAGCTCAGAGGATTTTCCCTGGATGCAGCGGAGAAGTGCTAATAACCCGCGGAGCAGACCTCCAATCTGCTACAAGTGCCGTAAGCCTGGTCACTACTTCCGACAGTGCCCGTTAAACGAGCAACCCCTGGGGCCCCGGGCCAAACCTCAGGAGTAGAACATCGTGGCCCCCCGGACTGGCGAGATCGATATATCGGGGCCCGACCCATCATCCCCGTGGCTGTGGACGGTATACCGGTGATGGCTCTCTTGGACACTGGATCACAGGTAACCACCATACCATACACGTTGTAGCAGCGGTATTGGGGAACGGACGAACTGGCACCCCCAGATACTAGTATAACACTGATTGCTGCCAATGGACTTCCATTGACCCAAGTGGGGTATAAACAAGTTGCTATGACTGTGGGGCAAGCTGAACTACAACATCAGGGTATGAGTGTGATCATGAATGAACCTAGTGATCATAACCCGAAGATAGTGCTAGGAACCAATGTGATGGAGCACTGTATGACTGATGTGTATTACAACAGCTGGCCGCCACAGCAGCAGGAAGCCGGCAGAGAGCTGTGCAGCGTGAGATCCGGGCTCTGATGTACCACCAGCATGTAAGCTCAACAGGAGGGGAGATTGGTGGAGTGAGAGTAATGGATGTAGCTCCGTTGACTGTGCCCCCTAGGAGTGAGATGATGATTTGGTGTAGGGCAGCAGTAGGGCCTCAGGGGCGTGATTACCCGGCCATGATGGAGCCCATACCCTCTGAGCATTGGCCCACTGTAATGGCCGCCCGAGGGGTGGTGGATGTGAAGAAAGGGAGAGTGCCTGTGAGGGTGTTGAACTGTGGAGAGGAAGAAGTCAGGCTTCCCCGGTATGCCACCATTGCCAAGCTGCTCACCCTGGACCCTCACACTATCCATGAAGCCAGTCCATCCACACTCCCACCTACCACTAGCACTTCCCCACCCCAAGGGGAGACAAAGGAGTGGCACCAACAGCTACATGTAGGCACTGACGATACCCCTACACATCACAGGGCAGGGGTATACAGGGTGGTGCAGGAGTACGAACAGGTTTTCAGTAAGCATCCCCTAGACTTTGGGCAGATCAAAGGGGTCCAACACCACATCCCCACCGGTAAACATCCCCCTATCAAAGAGAGGTATAGACCTATTCCCCCTGCACATTACCAGTGTGCCAAAGATATGTTGAGGAATATGAAGGAGGCAGGGGTTATTCGGGACAGCTGTAGTCCCTGGGCCGCTCCGTTGGTACTGGTCAAGAAGAAGGATGGTACCATGCGGATGTGTGTGGACTACCGGAAGATTAATCAAATAACCCATAAAGATGCCTACCCACTGCCTCGTATCGAAGAGTCTTTGGCTGCACTAAGAACTGCAAACTACTTCTCTACCCTTGATCTCACCAGCGGGTACTGGCAAGTGGCCGTGGCCCCAGAGGACCGGGAGAAGACCGCCTTCACCACCCCGATGGGGCTCTGCGAATTCAATAGCATGCCGTTCGGGCTGTGCAATGCCCCCGGAACTTTCCAACGGCTGATGGAGTGCTGTCTGGGACATCTAAACTTCGAGACCGTCCTGTTGTATTTGGATGATGTGATTGTTTATTCCCAGACGTACGAAGCCCATCTGGAGCACCTGGCCGAGGTGTTCGCGTCCCTTGCCAAGTACGGGATGAAATTGAAGCCCGCCAAGTGTCACCTGCTGAAACCCAGGGTGCAGTACCTAGGGCATGTGGTCAGTGCAGACGGTGTCGCCCCCGACCCTGAGAAGATTACTGCCATCCAGAGCTGGCCGAGACCAACCACGGTGAGAGAAGTAAGGCAGTTTCTGGGCCTGGTGGGGTACTACCGGCGCTTTATAAAGGGGTACACGAAGATGGCTGCCCCCATGCAGGATCTCCTCGTGGGACAGACCAAAGGTGGAAGACCCATTGGAGCCCCACTGTTGTGGGAGGACAAGCATGAGGAATCCTTTTGCCAGCTGAAGGCGGCCTTGACCGGAGAAGAGGTCCTGGCATACCCTGATTATGGGCGCCCGTTCATCCTCCACACAGACGCCAGTAACGTGAGACTAGGAGCAGTCCTATCCCAGGTCCAGGATGGAAAGGAGAAGGTGATTGCCTATGCTAGCCGAAAACTCCGGCCGACTGAAAGGAACCCTGTGAACTACAGCTCCTTCAAGCTCGAGCTCTTGGCGTTGGTATGGGCCATCACGGAGCGGTTCCGCCACTACTTGGCTGCAGCAAAATTCACCGCGTTTACGGACAACAATACGCTGACTCACCTGGACACGGCCAAGTTGGGCGCGCTGGAGCAGCGGTGGGTAGCCCGGCTAGCCAATTATGATTTCACCATAAAGTACCGAGCCGGTCGTGTCAACATAAATGCTGATGCACTCTCCTGAATGCCCCATTTGTTAGAAGAGGGGTGCGAGGATGACAACCTCGAGGAGATCGAGTTGCCTGCGTTTCACCAGCCGCCTACTGAGAGGGTACAAGTACATCAGCAACGGGTGGATCTGGACCCACGGCCCAGTCAAGAGTGGCAGGAAGCTCAGAACCAGGCGCCGGCTGTTCGCCTCGTCAAGACTCTGGTGGAACAGGGTGCTGTGGGAATAGACCCTGCCGCTCCAGCCGAAGCCCAACGCTTGTGGAAGGAACGGAAACGGCTTTACCTACACCAAGGGAGGCTGTACCGTGAGCTGATCAACCCGAAGACCCATGAGAAAATATGCCAGTTGGTCGTTCCTCAAGCTGACGTGGCTACTGTCCTGCGGGCATACCATGATGGTGCTGGGCACTTTGGGTGGAAGAAGCTGGAGATGCTGTTGAGGGAGCTGTTCTATTGGAGTGGGATGCGTCAATCGGTGGAAGCCTGGTGCCGAGAGTGTGGTCCTTGTACGCTGAGGAGAAAGGACGAGACTAGCCAGAGGGCGCCCCTACACCCAATAGTCACCCATCAGCCGCTGGAGCTGGTCGCCCTAGACCATGTCAAGCTCACCCCCAGCCGAAGTGGGTACACCTACGCATTGACCATTGTAGACCACTACTCAAGATTTATGGTGGTAGTCCCCGTTAAGGACCTAACTGGTCGAACTGCTGCTCGAGCGTTCCAGGCTTATTTTTGTCGACCCCATGGATACCCAGAAAAGGTGCTGACTGACCAAGGTCCGGCCTTTGAAGCAGAGGTGTTCCACGAATTCTGCCAGTTGTGCGGCTGCAAGAAGATCCGGACCACTCCTTACCACGCCCAGACCAACGGCATGTGTGAGAAAATGAACCACTTGGTCCTGGGGCTCCTCAAGACGCTACCACTGGAAGAACGGAACCTGTGGCCGGAAAAGTTACCTGACTTGGTCGACATGTACAATAATATCCCGTCTAGCTCGACGAAGTGCACCCCAGCGTATCTGATGAGGGCTCGGCCTGGCCGCCTGCCGGTGGATCTGGAGATGGGGTTGGAGGCCCCAGAAGCGCTCCCTTCGACAGCGGAGTGGGAAAGGCGGAGGAGAGCACAATACCGGCAAATCCAGGAGTATGTGGAGAAAAACCTCAGTCGAAGTCGAGAACAACAGGAGCACCGGTTCGATCAGAAGGCGTCCGCGGGTCCCTTCCAGCCAGGAGATGTAGTGTTGAAGCGGAAGAGGAAGACCCACAAGCTGGATGATCAGTGGGAACAAGTTCCTTACGTCATACAACCCACAGAATGGGGAGATGGGAAGGCCTATCAGATCAGTCGTGACCAAGGGGGCACTCTGGCCACAGTTTCCCGGGACCATCTAAAAAGATGCCCACCAGCATTGAGAGCTCTTTTCAAACCTCATTAATTCTCACTTTCAAGTTACAGTAAAGTCGAGTAGTAGAGTAGAAGTTTACTTTTAATTAATGGGGTTGAACAAAAATATGTTGTGAAACATTTAGAAATTGCAACCATTTTTCTACAAAGCCTCCTTGTTTTAGGGGAAAGTAATTGAACAAAGTAACTTTATCATAAATAAAATGTTTATTTTGAAAGAGAACCTGTCACTAGGTTTTTTGCTTATAAACTGTGGTCACAACCAGTAAACCTCTATATGCAGCATTCAAGAATTCTGTATATATGTCCCCAAGCCAATCTGTATATCATAAAAAAAGACATTTTATGATACTCCCCTGCAGGGCAGTCTGGACTGATATGCATGGCTGGTCTTGATCGGCTCCTTCTCTGCTTGCGATCGCTGGCCTCTTTCATTGCTTTGTATGGATGACGCTTCCTGCATCATCCACAGAGTGTACTCCTCGACCCTTATGCAAATGCACATTTCTCTCTGCCTTGCTGAGTAAAGAACTTTAATGAGCGTGTAAAAGCCAAAGAACACCCGCCATACACACTACAATATACTCTCTACCCTCAGCAGTGGTATGGATCAAAAAAATTGGTCTGCACTCAACAAGCGGGTGGTAGTGCAAGTCAAAAATGGGTCCAATCCAAGATAATAATAAATTCACTGATTGTGATGCAAAAAAATATTTAAATTTATTGAGGCGACTGTGAAGTCATTCGACGATTCAACTCCGCTTGGGTCTTAGTCACGAGTCGCTAGGTGAAAGAAACATACAATAAATCAAAATGGAGTAATGACAAGAATATGTAGATTCATATAACATATAATAAATTTAATAGCAGGGCAAAGGGGAAGTGCTCGTGTGCAGGAGCGCAGTGAAGGAAGATATATGCTGCAGCATCATCCACATAGAGCAGGGAAAGAGGACAGTAATTGCAAGCAGAGAGGTGGCATCAGAGCAAGACTAATGACATCCATCGGACCAGACTGCCCCACAGGTGAGTATAATAAAAGTTCTTTTTTATGTTATACAGATTGGCTTGGAGACATACAGTGTCTTGTGAAAGTATCCTTGAATTTTTCAACCTTTTCCCACATTTCAGGCTTCAAACAAAAAGATAAAAATGTTAATGTTCTGGTGAAGAATCAACAACAAGTGGGACACAATTGTGAAGTTGAACGAAATTTATTGCTTATTTTAAGCTTTTGTAAAAAAGAATAAACTGAAAATTGGTGCGTGCAATATTATTCGGCCCCTTTACTTTCAGTGCAGCAAACTCACACCAGAAGTTCATTGAGGATCTCTGAATGATCTAATGTTGTCCTAAATGACTGATGATGATAAATATCAGCCACCTGTGCGTAATCAAGTCTCCGTATAAATGCACCTGCTCTATGATAGACTCAGTGTTCTGTTTAAAGCACAAAGAGCATCATGAAGAACAAGGAACACAACAGGCAGAACCGTGATACTGTTGTGGAGAAGTTTAAAGCCAGATTCAGTTACAAAAAGATTTCCAAAACTTTAAACATCCCAAGAAGCACTGTGCAAGTGATCATATTGAAATGGAAGGAGTATCATACCACTACAAATCTACCAAGACCCGGCCGTCCCTGAAAACTTTTTTCTCGAACAAGGAGAAGACTGATCAGAGATGCAGCCAAGAGGGCCATGATCACTCTGGATGAACTGCAGAGATCTACAGCTGAGGTGGGAGAGTCTGTCCATAGGACAACAATCAGTCGTACACTGCACAAATCTGGCCTTTATGGAAGAGTGGCAAGAAGAAAGCCATTTCTCAAAGATATTCATAAAAAGTGTCATTTAAAGTTTTCCACAAGCCACCTGGGAGACACACCAAACATGTGGAAGAAAGTGCTCTGGTCAGATGAAACCAAAATCAAACGTTTTGGGCACAATGCCAAATGATATGTTTGGCGTAAAAGCATCACAGCTCATGACTCTGAACACACCATCCCCACTGTTAAACATGGTGGTGGCAGCATCATGGTTTTCACCTGCTTTTCTTTAGCAGAGACAGGGAAGATGGTTAAAATTGATGGGGAGATGGATGGAGCCTAATACAGGACGATTCTTGAAGAAAACCTGTTGGAGTCTGCAAAAGACCTGAGACTGAGATGGAGATTTGTCTTTCAACAAGACAATGATCCAAAACAATCACTCTAAGCTGGTGCGCTACAAGGGAGTGGGATTTATTTCCTTTATCATAGTATTTGTGTTTGCTATAAAGTAGTAATTTTTGTGTTGTGGTGACAGCTAAGTCTTTCAATTGGGCACGGGTTTTTACTATATTCCTGAGAATACGTACTGATGGGTTTAGGGCCACCTCACTCTCCAAGCCTTTGAGGTTCCGCAGGAGCTGTTCCGTCTGGTGTAGTCTATACTTTTTATTATGGGAGCTTAAGGCTATACATTGTCCTCTAAAGACGGCCTTATGGGCTTCCCAAACAGTGGAAAAATTAGATACTGACCCCTCATTATTTTCAAAATATTCTATCAACCCTGCTTCCAGTTTGTCTCTGTAGGGTGCTCTCTTGAAGAGGGATTCATTGAGTCTCCAATGGCAAACCCTTGTACGTGTTGTTGTCTAATCTAGGGTGAGAGTCACTGGCACATGGTCTGACCACGTTATTGCGCCAATCTCCACATTTCTCGTCAATCTAAAGCGGGCTTTACACGCTACGATATTTCTAGCAATTGCTAGCAATATCGTACGCAAAAGCACCCTCCCCCGTTGTGCATTCGATATCGTGTGATCGCTGCCGCAGCGAACATTATCGCTATGGCAGCGTCACACGCACTTACCTGGTCGGCGGCGTAGCTGTGACTGCCGAACAATCCCTCCCTCAAGGGGGAGGTGCGTCCGGCATCACAGCGACGTCACCGCGACGTCACTAAGCGGCCGGCCAATCAAAGTGGAGGGGCGGAGATGAGCGGGACAAACATCCTGCCCATCTCCTTTATTCCTCATTGCGGGCGGAACGCAGGTAAGGAGATGTTCCATAGCGATGTGTGCTGCCGCAGGAGCGAGGAACAACTACTATAAACAACCATTAACAATTTTTGGTTTTAGGACGACCTCTCCATCGTGAACAATTTTTGCCACTTTGGAGGACATTTAAGGTCGCTGGTAAGTGTTACATGCTGCAATACCGTTAATGACGCCGGATGTGCGGCACTAACAACGTGACCCCGACGATAAAACATTAACGATATCGTAGCGTGTAAAGCCCCCTTAAGGGCTTGAATGTTGCCAAAGAAGAAATCGATCCTGGTGTGTGTGCCATGGGGAGGAGAATGAAAGGTAAAGATTTTTTCTGAGGGATGCTTAATGGGCTACAAGTCAAATAAGTCAAATCTGCGGATCAGCCTATGAAAGGCAGCCGATAGTCTACGTTGAGACAGACCTGGCGGTTGGTTATTAATAGATAGTCTGTCTAAAGATTCAGAAAAAATAGTGTTAAAATCTCCCCCAACAATCCACGCTGAGGAGGAAAGGTGTGTTAGTTTTAGAAATACCCGGTTTAAGAAGAGGACCTGAGAGGTATTAAGAACATAAACAGAGTGATCGGAACGTCCTTGTATATCCCATGTAAGAAAAGGTACCTACCCTGCAGGTCTGCCAGTGAAGTGGTAATTTGGATGGGACAGGTCCTTGATATCAAAACCACCACTCCAGCATTTTTTTTGCTTGGGACACTAGGAAAATTGTAGGGTATAGGTGTCTAGCAACATTGCCGTTCCCACTAAAATTTAAGTGCGTTTCCTGTAATAAAACCACATCAACTCGCTGGGTCCACATCTCACTAAGCACCATACGCCTCTTGATATTTGAATTTAAGTCCTTAACATTTAAGGTTAGAATTTTCACTATAGTTTAAATTGTAGTAGTATAAAGCATAAGTAGCAATACATACCAAAGCTAAGCGAGAGATTTCCATCTCATGATCGCCCGAGAGCCAGTGGTGGACCTGCACGGAACTCAATGGAGTACGGAAGATGTTCTCACCACTACAAGGTTAGACACATAAGGTATAGGGAAAGACAATGACATAACACATAACACATAATGCAAAACATTTCTACATCTCAAGTATTACCGAAGAGGTACGGGGCCACAGGCAAAGACTCTCACCTCCAGCACTGTGACTTTGGTAGACACAGGTGCCGAAGTAAAATTTCCTTCTTTATTGGTAATTCCTTAAAAATACAATGACCCACAAGGCTTAGGAACAACAATGTTAGTCAGCAGAGAAACCGCAGATGGGAATACGCATTTTGGCAGCCTTGTCCGCCTTCCTCACGATCCTAATCAATTATTTTTAATGCAAAGTTAAATGCACTGGTTACATTTTTTTATTAGTTTTTTTCTTCAGCTACTGGGGGCTGCAATTTTTATTTGCTGGTATGTTAGTGTCTGAGCACGATACTTACAAATCTCAAATATGGCAGCCCCTGTACATAAAAGACTGTGGTCAGTGTCCAACTACATTTCCTACATTGTGGCTGCCTCCAGCTGTGACCTGGGCACATAACCTAGGTTGTCCAAGTCACAGCTGTGGAAGGAGATCAGCATAATTGTTTTAGAGGCTCGCAGGTGTGCTGCAAGCTTCACTTTTCCCTAGTCAACTGACCACAATTCTCAGTGCAGTGTAGTGACAAAAGATGCCAGAATGTGGGGAATGGAGAGCCAAGGTCTGGGACCAGGAGAGTATCAGCAGCAGTAAGTGTCGATCGGCAGCACTGAATTAGTAGTACAGTACCAGACTGCTGATCACCACTCCCCACTGCTGTCACCACAGTTCTCAGAACACTGCAGAGAAATAATCACCTGCACTGCTCTGAACACTGACTGAGCTCTGCTATGTCAGTGAATCTAATGTCCTTCATATGTGGTACCCCTCAGAGCCATGTATTTAGTGCCCATTATGTCTGATACTCCCAGAACCATGTATCTAATGCCCATCACCAATCATGTTTACATCCTGCTCATCTCCGCCCCTCCGCTCTGATTGGCCGCCTGCCGTGTGACGTCGCAGTGACGCCGCACGACCCGCCCCCTTAACAAGGAGGCGGGTCGCCGGCCACAGGGACGTCGCACGGCAGGTGAGTGTGTGTGTGAAGCTGGCGTAGCGATAACTTTCGCTACGCCAGCTATCACCACATATCGCTGCTGCGACGGGGGCGGGCACTATCGCACTCGGCATCGCAGCATCGGCCTGCGATGTCGTAGTGTGCAAAGCCCGCCTTAGAGTCTGGAGTCGTGATTACAGTCAGGCCCCACAGTTGATCCATGCCACCTGCACATGGGATGGGAATCTGAATTAGAAGAACTGTGGCCCACAAGTAGCTTCAGGCCACGGGGATCCAACACTAGAAGCACAAAGGGGAAGGGTCTACAGACTAATGCACCGGTACTGACCTCCAAAGGATCCGGGATCAGCTGAAGCCCATCATGGCGGAGACCGGCACCTCCGGGCAACCCACGGACAATGAGTAAAGACCTGGAAACGCAACTACGGTGTCAGCCCTTCATTGCAGTCGCCATCGCCCTGCGCTTCGGCGCCAATGGCCACTACTACCTCCATCGTCCTCCCTGGGGCCTAGCTTCACCTGCGGGAAGCTGAACTATCCTAGCTGCGACACCACCCTCCCCAGAAGACAGCGACCGCAGTGTCGGCTAATCCCTGGCCGCATACCGCAGGTGGCGTCACGAGACAAGCACTATTCCCAACATCCTTCATCCCCATCATCCCATCCATCTATCCATCCCCTTTTTGTGGGCACCTCGGGGTCACGAAATTGGGCAAGGCCACCCATGTCATTCCCTGACCCTCACCGGCCCGGTGAAGAGTACCCCTCTAGACCCCGTGGAGTGCTCTATTACCCCCCCAAGAGCTATATATCTAATGCCCATCATATGTGTTACACCCTCAAAATCATGTATCCTATGCCCATCATGTGTGGTACCCTTCTGAGTGATGTATATAATGCCAATCATGAGTGGTAACATCCAGAGCCATCTATCTAATGCCCATCATGTGCTATTTTCAGACCCATGTGTCTAACGCTATCATGTGTGGTACTCCCCCAGAGCCAAGAATCTAATGCCCATCTCATGTGGTACCCCTCAAATCCTTGTATTTAATGCCCATCATGAGTAGTACTCCCCAGAAGTTTTATGTCTAATGCCCATCAAGTAGAAAAAAAGACTCAGTTGCAATCTGTTGTGCCATGATATGCGTAACAATGAACGTAGGAATATAGATAGGCAACACTGCTATGAAAAACCTATAAAAATTGAGATACTTAGCACTAGAGATGAGCGAACCGGTCCCGGTTCGGATCGAGGTCGGTTCGTCGAACGGACGTCTCGTTCGAGTTCGGTTCGTCGAACGTTCGACGAACCGAACTCGAACCGCATAGCAAACAATGGCAGGCATTCACAAACACATAAAAACACCTAGAAAACACCCTCAAAGGTGTCCAAAAGGTGACAAACAACTCACAACACAACACAAACACATGGGAAAGTGACAAGGACATATACTCATGCGAAAACAAAAGAGCTGGACAAGGAAAAAGAGGAGGACACACAGATATATGAGTATATGCAAGGAAACATCGATGTCATTACTGTGCAACTTGAGCCCTGCTCATTTTAGGCTTCCAATCTGGATAAATTGCCTGAGATTGCCACGTACGCCTTGGGGATCTTGTCGTGTCCTGCAGCCAGCGTTCTCTCGGAACCTGTCTTCAGTGCTGCTGGAGGTCTGCTGGCAGATAAGCACACGCGTCTGTCCACTGACAATGTGGACATGGCTCTCATAGGACTTTTCTTCCCCTGGGTCAGCCAGGGGACGGGAAAGGCACGCGTATTTTTGAGAGTGCTTCATGCAAAGCATCTTTTTCTTTTTCAAAAGGGGGGTCAACTGATGCCAGTCAAGTGGGGTGTGTGTGGCCTAATTAGTGGCAACGAGGGAGACTGTGGTTGGAGTCCCCTCGCTGTGTTTCTAAAAGAACCCAGATGAACAAGACATGGCTCTCAGAGGACTTGTCTTCCCCTGGGTCAGCCAGGGGACGGGAAAGGCACGCGTATTTTTGAGAGTGCTTCATGCAAAGCATCTGTTTCATTTTGAAAAGGGGGATCAAGTGATGCCAGTCAAGTGGGGTGTGAGTGGCCCAATTAGTGAAAACGAGGGAGACTGTGGTTGGAGTCCCCTCGCTGTGTTTCTAAAAGAACCAAAATGAACAAATCATGGCTCTCAGAGGACTTGTCTTCCCCTGGGTCAGCCAGGGGATGGGAAAGGCACGCGTATTTTTGAGAGTGCTTCATGCAAAGCATCTTTTTCTTTTTCAAAAGGGGGGTCAACTGATTTCAGTCAAGTGGGGTGTGTGTGGCCCAATTAGTGGCAACGAGGGAGACTGTGGTTGGAGTCCCCTCGCTGTGTTTCTAAAAGAACCAAGATGAACAAGTCATGGCTCTGAGAGGACTTGTCTTCCCCTGGGTCATCCAGGGGATGGGAAAGGCACGCGTATTTTTGAGAGTGCTTCATGCAAAGCATCTTTTTCTTTTTAAAAAGGGGGGTCAACTGATGCCAGCCAAGTGGGGTGTGTGTGGCCCAATTAGTGGCAACGAGGGAGACTGTGGTTGAAGTCCCCTCGCTGTGTTTCTAAAAGAACCAAGATGAACAAGTCATGGCTCTGAGAGGACTTGTCTTCCCCTGGGTCATCCAGGGGATGGGAAAGGCACGCGTATTTTTGAGAGTGCTTCATGCAAAGCATCTTTTTCTTTTTCAAAAGGGGGGTCAACTGATGCCAGTCAAGTGGGGTGTGTGTGGCCCAATTAGTGGAAACGAGGGAGACTGTGGTTGGAGTCCCCTCGCTGTGTTTCTAAAAGAACCAAAATGAACAAATCATGGCTCTCAGAGGACTTGTCTTCCCCTGGGTCAGCCAGGGGACGGGAAAGGCACGCGTATTTTTGAGAGTGCTTCATGCAAAGCATCTTTTTCTTTTTCAAAAGGGGGATCAAGTGATGCCAGTCAAGTGGGGTGTGTGTGGCCCAATTAGTGGCAACGAGGGAGACTGTGGTTGGAGTCCCCTCGCTGTGTTTCTAAAAGAACCAAGATGAACAAGTCATGGCTCTGAGAGGACTTGTCTTCCCCTGGGTCATCCAGGGGATGGGAAAGGCACGCGGATTTTTGAGAGTGCTTCATGCAAAGCATCTTTTTCTTTTTCAAAAGGGGGGTCAACTGATGCCAGTCAAGTGGGGTGTGTGTGGCCCAATTAGTGGCAATGAGGGAGACTGTGGTTGGAGTCCCCTCGCTGTGTTTCTAAAAGAACCAAAATGAACAAATCATCGCTCTCAGAGGACTTGTCTTCCCCTGGGTCAGCCAGGGGACGGGAAAGGCACGCGTATTTTTGAGAGTGCTTCATGCAAAGCATCTTTTTCTTTTTCAAAAGGGGTATCAAGTGATGCCAGTCAAGGGGGGTGTATGTGGACCAATTAGTGGAAACGAGGGAGACTGTGGTTGGAGTCCCCTCGCTGTGTTTCTAAAAGAACCAAAATGAACAAATCATGGCTCTCAGAGGACTTGTCTTCCCCTGGGGCAGCCAGGGGACGGGAAAGGCACGCGTATTTTTCAGAGTGCTTCATGCAAAGCATCTTTTTCTTTTTCAAAAGGGGGGTCAACTGATTCCAGTCAAGTGGGGTGTGTGTGGCCCAATTAGTGGCAACGAGGGAGACTGTGGTTGGAGTCCCCTCGCTGTGTTTCTAAAAGAACCAAGATGAACAAGTCATGGCTCTGAGAGGACTTGTCTTCCCCTGGGTCATCCAGGGGACGGGAAAGGCACGCGTATTTTTGAGAGTGCTTCATGCAAAGCATCTTTTTCTTTTTCAAAAGGGGGGTCAACTGATGCCATCCAAGTGGGGTGTGTGTAGCCCAATTAGTGGCAACGAGGGAGACTGTGGTTGAAGTCCCCTCGCTGTGTTTCTAAAAGAACCAAGATGAACAAGTCATGGCTCTGAGAGGACTTGTCTTCCCCTGGGTCATCCAGGGGATGGGAAAGGCACGCGTATTTTTGAGAGTGCTTCATGCAAAGCATCTTTTTCTTTTTCAAAAGGGGGGTCAACTGATGCCAGTCAAGTGGGGTGTGTGTGGCCCAATTAGTGGAAACGAGGGAGACTGTGGTTGGAGACCCTTGCTGTGTTTCTAAAAGAACCAAAATGAACAAATCATGGCTCTCAGAGGACTTGTCTTCCCCTGGGTCAGCCAGGGGATGGGAAAGGCACGCGTATTTTTGAGAGTGCTTCATGCAAAGCATCTTTTTCTGTTTCAAAAGTGGGATCAAGTGATGCCAGTCAAGTGGGGTGTGTGTGGCCCAATTAGTTGAAACGAGGGAGACTGTGGTTGGAGTCCCCTCGCTGTGTTTCTAAAAGAACCAAAATGAACAAATCATGGCTCTCAGAGGACTTGTCTTCCCCTGGGTCAGCCAGGGGACGGGAAAGGCACGCGTATTTTTGAGAGTGCTTCATGCAAAGCATCTTTTTCTTTTTCAAAAGGGGGGTCAACTGATGCCAGTCAAGTGGGGTGTGTGTGGCCCAATTAGTGCCAACGAGGGAGACTGTGGTTGGAGTCCCCTCGCTGTGTTTCTAAAAGAACCAAGATGAACAAGTCATGGCTCTGAGAGGACTTGTCTTCCCCTGGGTCATCCAGGGGATGGGAAAGGCACGCGTATTTTTGAGAGTGCTTCATGCAAAGCATCTTTTTCTTTTTCAAAAGGGGGGTCAACTGATGCCAGTCAAGTGGGGTGTGTGTGGCCCAATTAGTGGCAACGAGGGAGACTGTGGTTGGAGTCCCCTCGCTGTGTTTCTAAAAGAACCAAAATGAACAAATCATGGCTCTCAGAGGACTTGTCTTCCCCTGGGTCAGCCAGGGGACGGGAAAGGCACGCGTATTTTTGAGAGTGCTTCATGCAAAGCATCTTTTTCTTTTTTAAAAGGGGATCAAGTAATGCCAGTCAAGTGGGGTGTGTGTGGCCCAATTAGTGGAAACGAGGGAGACTGTGGTTGGAGTCCCCTCGCTGTGTTTCTAAAAGAACCAAAATGAACAAATCATGGCTCTCAGAGGACTTGTCTTCCCCTGGGTCAGCCAGGGGACGGGAAAGGCACGCGTATTTTTGAGAGTGCTTCATGCAAAGCATCTTTTTCTTTTTCAAAAGGGGGGTCAACTGATGCCAGTCAAGTGGGGTGTGTGTGGCCCAGTTAGTGGCAACGAGGGAGACTGTGGTTGGAGTCCCCTCGCTGTGTTTCTAAAAGAACCAAAATGAACAAATCATGGCTCTCAGAGGACTTGTCTTCCCCTGGGTCAGCCAGGGGACGGGAAAGGCATGCGTATTTTTGAGAGTGCTTCATGCAAAGCATCTTTTTCTTTTTCAAAAGGGGGATCAAGTGATGCCAGTCAAGGGGGGTGTGTGTGGCCCAATTAGTGGAAACGAGGGAGACTGTGGTTGGAGTCCCCTCGCTTTGTTTCTAAAAGAACCAAAATGAACAAATCATGGCTCTCAGAGGACTTGTCTTCCCCTGGATCAGCCAGGGGATGGGAAAGGCACGCGTATTTTTGAGAGTGCTTCATGCAAAGCATCTTTTTCTTTTTCAAAAGGGTGGTCAACTGATGCCAGTCAAGTGGGGTGTGTGTGGCCCAATTAGTGGCAACGAGGGAGACTGTGGTTGGAGTCCCCTCGCTGTGTTTCTAAAAGAACCAAAATGAACAAATCATGGCTCTCAGAGGACTTGTCTTCCCCTGGGTCAGCCAGGGGACGGGAAAGGCACGCATATTTTTGAGACTGCTTCATGCAAAGCATCTTTTTCTTTTTCAAAAGGGGGGTCAACTGATTCCAGTCAAGTGGGGTGTGTGTGGCCCAATTAGTGGCAACGAGGGAGACTGTGGTTGGAGTCCCCTCGCTGTGTTTCTAAAAGAACCAAGATGAACAAGTCATGGCTCTGAGAGGACTTGTCTTCCCCTGGGTCAGCCAGGGGACGGGAAAGGCACGCGTATTTTTGAGACTGCTTCATGCAAAGCATCTTTTTCTTTTTCAAAAGGGGGGTCAACTGATTCCAGTCAAGTGGGGTGTGTGTGGCCCAATTAGTGGCAACGAGGGAGACTGTGGTTGGAGTCCCCTCGCTGTGTTTCTAAAAGAACCAAGATGAACAAGTCATGGCTCTGAGAGGACTTGTCTTCCCCTGGGTCATCCAGGGGACGGGAAAGGCACGCGTATTTTTGAGAGTGCTTCATGCAAAGCATCTTTTTCTTTTTCAAAAGGGGGGTCAACTGATGCCAGCCAAGTGGGGTGTGTGTGGCCCAATTAGTGGCAACGAGGGAGACTGTGGTTGGAGTCCCCTCGCTGTGTTTCTAAAAGAACCAAGATGAACAAGTCATGGCTCTGAGAGGACTTGTCTTCCCCTGGGTCATCCAGGGGATGGGAAAGGCACGCGTATTTTTGAGAGTGCTTCATGCAAAGCAACTGTTTCATTTTGAAAAGGGGGATCAAGTGATGCCAGTCAAGTGGGGTGTGTGTGGCCCAATTAGTGGCAACGAGGGAGACTGTGGTTGGAGTCCCCTCGCTGTGTTTCTAAAAGAACCAAAATGAACAAATCATGGCTCTCAGAGGACTTGTCTTCCCCTGGGTCAGCCAGGGGACGGGAAAGGCACGCATATTTTTGAGACTGCTTCATGCAAAGCATCTTTTTCTTTTTCAAAAGGGGGGTCAACTGATTCCAGTCAAGTGGGGTGTGTGTGGCCCAATTAGTGGCAACGAGGGAGACTGTGGTTGGAGTCCCCTCGCTGTGTTTCTAAAAGAACCAAGATGAACAAGTCATGGCTCTGAGAGGACTTGTCTTCCCCTGGGTCAGCCAGGGGACGGGAAAGGCACGCGTATTTTTGAGACTGCTTCATGCAAAGCATCTTTTTCTTTTTCAAAAGGGGGGTCAACTGATTCCAGTCAAGTGGGGTGTGTGTGGCCCAATTAGTGGCAACGAGGGAGACTGTGGTTGGAGTCCCCTCGCTGTGTTTCTAAAAGAACCAAGATGAACAAGTCATGGCTCTGAGAGGACTTGTCTTCCCCTGGGTCATCCAGGAGACGGGAAAGGCACGCGTATTTTTGAGAGTGCTTCATGCAAAGCATCTTTTTCTTTTTCAAAAGGGGGGTCAACTGATGCCAGCCAAGTGGGGTGTGTGTGGCCCAATTAGTGGCAACGAGGGAGACTGTGGTTGGAGTCCCCTCGCTGTGTTTCTAAAAGAACCAAGATGAACAAGTCATGGCTCTGAGAGGACTTGTCTTCCCCTGGGTCATCCAGGGGATGGGAAAGGCACGCGTATTTTTGAGAGTGCTTCATGCAAAGCATCTGTTTCATTTTGAAAAGGGGGATCAAGTGATGCCAGTCAAGTGGGGTGTGTGTGGCCCAATTAGTGGCAACGAGGGAGACTGTGGTTGGAGTCCCTTAGCTGTGTTTCTGAAAGAACCAAAATGAACAAATCATGGCTCTCAGAGGACTTGTCTTCCCCTGGGTCAGCCAGGGGATGGGAAAGGCACGCGTATTTTTGAGAGTGCTTCATGCAAATCATCTTTTTCTTTTTCAAAAGGGGGGTCAACTGATTCCAGTCAAGTGGGGTGTGTGGCCCAATTAGTGGCAACGAGGGAGACTGTGGTTGGAGTCCCCTCGCTGTGTTTCTAAAAGAACCAAGATGAACAAGTCATGGCTCTGAGAGGACTTGTCTTTCCCTGGGTCATCCAGGGGACGGGAAAGGCACGCGTATTTTTGAGAGTGCTTCATGCAAAGCATCTTTTTCTTTTTCAAAAGGGGGGTCAACTGATGCCAGCCAAGTGGGGTGTGTGTGGCCCAATTAGTGGCAACGAGGGAGACTGTGGTTGGAGTCCCCTCGCTGTGTTTCTAAAAGAACCAAGATGAACAACTCATGGCTCTGAGAGGACTTGTCTTCCCCTGGGTTATCCAGGGGATGGGAAAGGCACGCGTATTTTTGAGAGTGCTTCATGCAAAGCATCTGTTTCATTTTGAAAAGGGGGATCAAGTGATGCCAGTCAAGTGGGGTGTGTGTGGCCCAATTAGTGGCAACAAGGGAGACTGTGGTTGAAGTCCCTTCGCTGTGTTTCTAAAAGAACCAAAATGAACAAATCATGGCTCTCAGAGGACTTGTCTTCCCCTGGGTCAGCCAGGGGACGGGAAAGGCACGCGTATTTTTGAGAGTGCTTCATGCAAAGCATCTTTTTCTTTTTCAAAAGGGGGGTCAAGTGATGCCAGTCAAGTGGGGTGTGTGTGGCCCAATTAGTGGAAACGAGGGAGACTGTGGTTGGAGTCCCCTCGCTGTGTTTCTAAAAGAACCAAAATGAACAAATCATGGCTCTCAGAGGACTTGTCTTCCCCTGGGTCAGCCAGGGGACGGGAAAGGCACGCGTATTTTTGAGAGTGCTTCATGCAAAGCATCTTTTTCTTTTTCAAAAGGGGATCAAGTAATGCCAGTCAAGTAGGGTGTGTGTGGCCCAATTAGTGGAAACGAGGGAGACTGTGGTTGGAGTCCCCTCGCTGTGTTTCTAAAAGAACCAAAATGAACAAATCATGGCTCTCAGAGGACTTGTCTTCCCCTGGGTCAGCCAGGGGATGGGAAAGGCACGCGTATTTTTGAGAGTGTTTCATGCAAAGCATCTTTTTCTTTTTCAAAAGGGGGGTCAACTGATGCCAGTCAAGTGGGGTGTGTGTGGCCCAATTAGTGGCAACGAGGGAGACTGTGGTTGGAGTCCCCTCGCTGTGTTTCTAAAAGAACCAAAATGAACAAATCATGGCTCTCAGAGGACTTGTCTTCCCCTGGGTCAGCCAGGGGACGGGAAAGGCACGCGTTTTTTTGAGAGTGCTTCATGCAAAGCATCTTTTTCTTTTTTAAAAGGGGATCAAGTAATGCCAGTCAAGTGGGGTGTGTGTGGCCCAATTAGTGGAAACGAGGGAGACTGTGGTTGGAGTCCCCTCGCTGTGTTTCTAAAAGAACCAAAATGAACAAATCATGGCTCTCAGAGGACTTGTCTTCCCCTGGGTCATCCAGGGGACGGGAAAGGCACGCGTATTTTTGAGAGTGCTTCATGCAAAGCATCTTTTTCTTTTTCAAAAGGGGGATCAAATGATGCCAGTCAAGGGGGGTGTGTGTGGCCCAATTAGTGGAAACGAGGGAGACTGTGGTTGGAGTCCCCTCGCTGTGTTTCTAAAAGAAACAAAATGAACAAATCATGGCTCTCAGAGGACTTGTCTTCCCCTGGGTCAGCCAGGGGACGGGAAAGGCACGCGTATTTTTGAGAGTGCTTCATGCAAAGCATCTTTTTCTTTTTCAAAAGGGGGGTCAACTGATGCCAGTCAAGTGGGGTGTGTGTGGCCCAATTAGTGGCAACGAGGGAGACTGTGGTTGGAGTCCCCTCGCTGTGTTTCTAAAAGAACCAAAATGAACAAATCATGGCTCTCAGAGGACTTGTCTTCCCCTGGGTCAGCCAGGGGACGGGAAAGGCATGCGTATTTTTGAGAGTGCTTCATGCAAAGCATCTTTTTCTTTTTCAAAAGGGGGATCAAGTGATGCCAGTCAAGGGGGGTGTGTGTGGCCCAATTAGTGGAAACGAGGGAGACTGTGGTTGGAGTCCCCTCGCTTTGTTTCTAAAAGAACCAAAATGAACAAATCATGGCTCTCAGAGGACTTGTCTTCCCCTGGATCAGCCAGGGGATGGGAAAGGCACGCGTATTTTTGAGAGTGCTTCATGCAAAGCATCTTTTTCTTTTTCAAAAGGGTGGTCAACTGATGCCAGTCAAGTGGGGTGTGTGTGGCCCAATTAGTGGCAACGAGGGAGACTGTGGTTGGAGTCCCCTCGCTGTGTTTCTAAAAGAACCAAAATGAACAAATCATGGCTCTCAGAGGACTTGTCTTCCCCTGGGTCAGCCAGGGGACGGGAAAGGCACGCATATTTTTGAGACTGCTTCATGCAAAGCATCTTTTTCTTTTTCAAAAGGGGGGTCAACTGATTCCAGTCAAGTGGGGTGTGTGTGGCCCAATTAGTGGCAACGAGGGAGACTGTGGTTGGAGTCCCCTCGCTGTGTTTCTAAAAGAACCAAGATGAACAAGTCATGGCTCTGAGAGGACTTGTCTTCCCCTGGGTCAGCCAGGGGACGGGAAAGGCACGCGTATTTTTGAGACTGCTTCATGCAAAGCATCTTTTTCTTTTTCAAAAGGGGGGTCAACTGATTCCAGTCAAGTGGGGTGTGTGTGGCCCAATTAGTGGCAACGAGGGAGACTGTGGTTGGAGTCCCCTCGCTGTGTTTCTAAAAGAACCAAGATGAACAAGTCATGGCTCTGAGAGGACTTGTCTTCCCCTGGGTCATCCAGGGGACGGGAAAGGCACGCGTATTTTTGAGAGTGCTTCATGCAAAGCATCTTTTTCTTTTTCAAAAGGGGGGTCAACTGATGCCAGCCAAGTGGGGTGTGTGTGGCCCAATTAGTGGCAACGAGGGAGACTGTGGTTGGAGTCCCCTCGCTGTGTTTCTAAAAGAACCAAGATGAACAAGTCATGGCTCTGAGAGGACTTGTCTTCCCCTGGGTCATCCAGGGGATGGGAAAGGCACGCGTATTTTTGAGAGTGCTTCATGCAAAGCATCTGTTTCATTTTGAAAAGGGGGATCAAGTGATGCCAGTCAAGTGGGGTGTGTGTGGCCCAATTAGTGGCAACGAGGGAGACTGTGGTTGGAGTCCCTTAGCTGTGTTTCTAAAAGAACCAAAATGAACAAATCATGGCTCTCAGAGGACTTGTCTTCCCCTGGGTCAGCCAGGGGATGGGAAAGGCACGCGTATTTTTGAGAGTGCTTCATGCAAATCATCTTTTTCTTTTTCAAAAGGGGGGTCAACTGATTCCAGTCAAGTGGGGTGTGTGGCCCAATTAGTGGCAACGAGGGAGACTGTGGTTGGAGTCCCCTCGCTGTGTTTCTAAAAGAACCAAGATGAACAAGTCATGGCTCTGAGAGGACTTGTCTTTCCCTGGGTCATCCAGGGGACGGGAAAGGCACGCGTATTTTTGAGAGTGCTTCATGCAAAGCATCTTTTTCTTTTTCAAAAGGGGGGTCAACTGATGCCAGCCAAGTGGGGTGTGTGTGGCCCAATTAGTGGCAACGAGGGAGACTGTGGTTGGAGTCCCCTCGCTGTGTTTCTAAAAGAACCAAGATGAACAACTCATGGCTCTGAGAGGACTTGTCTTCCCCTGGGTTATCCAGGGGATGGGAAAGGCACGCGTATTTTTGAGAGTGCTTCATGCAAAGCATCTGTTTCATTTTGAAAAGGGGGATCAAGTGATGCCAGTCAAGTGGGGTGTGTGTGGCCCAATTAGTGGCAACAAGGGAGACTGTGGTTGAAGTCCCTTCGCTGTGTTTCTAAAAGAACCAAAATGAACAAATCATGGCTCTCAGAGGACTTGTCTTCCCCTGGGTCAGCCAGGGGACGGGAAAGGCACGCGTATTTTTGAGAGTGCTTCATGCAAAGCATCTTTTTCTTTTTCAAAAGGGGGATCAAGTGATGCCAGTGAAGTGGGGTGTGTGTGGCCCAATTAGTGGAAACGAGGGAGACTGTGGTTGGAGTCCCCTCGCTGTGTTTCTAAAAGAACCAAAATGAACAAATCATGGCTCTCAGAGGACTTGTCTTCCCCTGGGTCAGCCAGGGGACGGGAAAGGCACGCGTATTTTTGAGAGTGCTTCATGCAAAGCATCTTTTTCTTTTTCAAAAGGGGATCAAGTAATGCCAGTCAAGTAGGGTGTGTGTGGCCCAATTAGTGGAAACGAGGGAGACTGTGGTTGGAGTCCCCTCGCTGTGTTTCTAAAAGAACCAAAATGAACAAATCATGGCTCTCAGAGGACTTGTCTTCCCCTGGGTCAGCCAGGGGATGGGAAAGGCACGCGTATTTTTGAGAGTGTTTCATGCAAAGCATCTTTTTCTTTTTCAAAAGGGGGGTCAACTGATGCCAGTCAAGTGGGGTGTGTGTGGCCCAATTAGTGGCAACGAGGGAGACTGTGGTTGGAGTCCCCTCGCTGTGTTTCTAAAAGAACCAAGATGAACAAGTCATGGCTCTGAGAGGACTTGTCTTCCCCTGGGTCATCCAGGGGACGGGAAAGGCACGCGTATTTTTGAGAGTGCTTCATGCAAAGCATCTGTTTCATTTTGAAAAGGGGGATCAAGTGATGCCAGTCAAGTGGGGTGTGTGTGGCCCAATTAGTGGCAACGAGGGAGACTGTGGTTGGAGTCCCCTCGCTGTGTTTCTAAAAGAACCAAAATGAACAAATCATGGCTCTCAGAGGACTTGTCTTCCCTTGGGTCAGCCAGGGGATGGGAAAGGCACGCGTATTTTTCAGAGTGCTTCATGCAAAGCATCTTTTTCTTTTTCAAAAGGGGGATCAAGTGATGCCAGTCAAGTGGGGTGTGTGTGGCCCAATTAGTGGAAACGAGGGAGCCTGTGGTTGGAGTCCCCTCGCTGTGTTTCTAAAAGAACCAAAATGAACAAATCATGGCTCTCAGAGGACTTGTCTTCCCCTGGGTCAGCCAGGGGATGGGACAGGCCCGCGTATTTTTGAGAGTGCTTTATGCAAAGCATCTTTTTCTTTTTCAAAAGGGGGGTCAACTGATGCCAGTCAAGTGGGGTGTGTGTGGCCCAATTAGTGGCAACGAGGGAGACTGTGGTTGGAGTCCCCTCGCTGTGTTTCTAAAAGAACCAAAATGAACAAATCATGGCTCTCAGAGGACTTGTCTTCCCCTGGGTCAGCCAGGGGACGGGAAAGGCACGCGTATTTTTGAGAGTGCTTCATGCAAAGCATCTTTTTCTTTTTCAAAAGGGGGATCAAGTGATGCCAGTGAAGTGGGGTGTGTGTGGCCCAATTAGTGGAAACGAGGGAGACTGTGGTTGGAGTCCCCTCGCTGTGTTTCTAAAAGAACCAAAATGAACAAATCATGGCTCTCAGAGGACTTGTCTTCCCTTGGGTCAGCCAGGGGATGGGAAAGGCACGCGTATTTTTGAGAGTGCTTCATGCAAAGCATCTTTTTTTTTTTCAAAAGGGGGGTCAACTGATTCCAGTCAAGTGGGGTGTGTGTGGTCCAATTAGTAGCAACGAGGGAGACTGTGGTTGGAGTCCCCTCGCTGTGTTTCTAAAAGAACCAAGATGAACAAGTCATGGCTCTGAGAGGACTTGTCTTCCCCTGGGTCATCCATGGGACGGGAAAGGCACGCGTATTTTTGAGATTGCTTCATGCAAATCATGCAAAGCATCTTTTTCTTTTTCAAAAGGGGAGTCAACTGATGCCAGCCAAGTGGGGTGTGTGTGGCCCAATTAGTGGCAACGAGGGAGACTGTGGTTGGAGTCCCCTCGCTGTGTTTCTAAAAGAACCAAGATGAACAAGTCATGGCTCTGAGAGGACTTGTCTTCCCCTGGGTCATCCAAGGGACGGGAAAGGCACGCGTATTTTTGAGATTGCTTCATGCAAAGCATCTTTTTCTTTTTCAAAAGTGGGGTCAACTGATGCCAGCCAAGTGGGGTGTGTGTGGCCCAATTAGTGGCAACGAGGGAGACTGTGGTTGGAGTCCCCTCGCTGTGTTTTACATGATTTTCGAAGGGCATGACATGCCTAAGAGGTTGAGTTTCACCATCTGCAACTTGTTGGCAACAGAAAGGCTGCCTTTACACCCTTTTCAGACCGAGGATTTTCGAGACCTTATGCCCATTGCAGTGCCCCAAGAGCCGATGGCCAGTCGTCACTCCTTCTCCATGAAAGGCGTGCCCGTGCTACCACAGTAGGTCGCACACAACCTCACCGATTCCTTGAGAAACTCTGTGTGTGACAGGGTGCATTTCAACACAGATACTTGGACCAGTAAGCATGGACAGGGGAGTTACATGTTGCTGACTGGGCACTGGGTAACTATGGTGAGAGATGGAGAAGGGTTTGCTGTACAAGTCTTGCCGTCCCCACGACTTGTGTGTCAATCCTTCCTCTGTATGTACCAGTTCTCCCACTGCTTCTGCCTCCTCAACCTCGTGTGGGTCCTCCACCTCGGCCCAAACCCTGTGTGGTCAGTCCACCCTTCCTTGTAACTGCGCCCAAGGAATCCCACACACCTCCTTATTATGCTGGCAGCACAGCTCAAGGCCATCAGGCGGTCAAATGTTTACTTTTAAATGTAGAAGAAATGTGAGACACCGCTGAGGAATTGTGGACGGTTAGCTCTGGAGAGTGAGACCGAGTTTCTTCAATGGTTGTCTCCACTCAACCAGCAGCCAGGGAAGGTCGGGTGCGACAATGATGCAAACCAGTCTGCGACCCTTCTTCAGGGCAATGTGGAACACGTGCCTTGTATGGCTCACGTGTTGAACCTGGTTGTCCAGCAATTTTTAAAATATCATCCCGGCCTACTAGGCCTTGTGCAGTGGGCACGCTGCTATGTGCTCACTTTCATCTTTCGCACCCAGCAGCTCAACAACTTTCATCGCTCCTGAAGTCTTAGGGTCTGGCGGTTAATCGCCGGAAATGCGATGTTCCGACACGCAGGAATTGGAATCTGCACATGTTGCAGCGTCTGTGGCAGCACCGCAGAGCCCTGCTGAAATACGGTATGATGTATACCCTGGGCTAACTTGATCCAGAGGTGGTGCAGATCACGCTGCTGGAGTGGTGTCAGATCAAGGACCTATGCATCCTTCTACACAGTTTACAAATGTCGACGAAGATGTTTAGCACTAGCGATGCCATTCTCAGCGTGACAATTCTGGTCATCTGTAAGATGGAGCACACTGTAAGCATTATTCGGAGTCAGGTGTTGGTCCAAGAGGAAAGGGAGGAAGTACAGGAGGAGTCATATGCAGAAGGGATAATAAGATCTACAAGGTCCTAGGCGGCAGTCATGGTGGGGGATAGGGATTAACAAGGGCGCATAGTATCAGCAAAAATTGTTGAGGAAGGTGCAGGAGCCCATGAAGAAATGGAGGACGAACTGGCGATGGGCATGGAAGACTCAGCAGATGAGTGAGAGCTTGCTCACATTTCGGTTGTGCGAGGTTGGGGGGAGAGGGCAGAGGAAGGAGGCACGATTCTCACCTCTCTTCCACCAACACACCAAGGACTTGGTTCTCCTGGATGCACAAGACACATTAGCGCCTTCTTGCTGCACTACCTACAACATGACCCTCGGATTGTACGAATTCGAAGTAATGCTAACTACTGGGTTGCCACACTGTTAGATCCCCGGTACAAGACAAAATTTGGCGAAATAATTCCTGTCATAGAAAGGGACGCACGTATACAGGAGTATCTGCAGAAGGTGGTACGGAATCTTAGATCTGCTTTTCCACTAAACACCAGTGCTGCACAGAGTGAATCTAAACGCTTTGTCATGGATAGGAGGAAATGGTCTTTTACTTGTCCACACCTGAGGGACCGAGGGCTGGCTGCTGTGCTGAGATGGCATTGAGTACGGTGTCCCTGTAGAGTTGCACTTTTGGTCATATACCAAATGAGTTGAAAAAGGACAAATGCTGGTGGAAAGGGGAACGGGTGTGTTGGAAAGGGGAAAAAAGTTTTTGTCCGTGGGTTTGGTGGTTAAGCAAAAGTAACATTTGATGAAGAAACACCATCTGTTACGGTGGGACTGGCCGATTTGGATAAGGTGGTATATACTATGTTACCGCCAAATAACGAAAATTAATAATAAAAGAAAGAGAAAGGTATATATCCCCATCAGCAGTCAATGTCCACCGTGCTCCCAGATGGAAAAGGAGAGGTTGGCAACTGGAAGGTTAGGTGGAGGATACAGATCTGTGTGGCTATGAAACTAATAGTTGCCTGAACCGACTTAGACGCCACTCGGATCTGGAGACTGGGAGCCCTGTTAGCGTCACAGGGTCCACACGCCCACCCAGCCCAGGAACTCCCTGTTAACATCACAGGGGCCATTCAGTACGCTGACCGTGTGCATTGGGGCCACACCTGTGGACAGCAGGCGCATCAGCAGCAGCAGGCCTGTTAATGCCACTGGGCTGCACAAGCAGGACTTGTAGGACAGGAGCTGGTCTTAACCATTCTGCGTTACCAACTGTGGTGGCGGCCTGCATCGACGCCCTATCCCTGCCTACCTCTGGCCTAAAGCCGCAATGGGTTCAACACATGGAGGTGTGCTCTTTCGGAGCATAATAGAAGACTGCGCACCTCCTTGTTGGCTCCAGCCCGTTTTATAACCTGGGTCCGCCCCAAACCAGGGTGGACCACAATGCACCTCCTGGAGACAAAACCAGAGTGACACGTCATGAGTGTCATAACTAGCGTCCTATGTGGAACCGCAACTTCAATAATGACCTCATGGCTGCCACGACACAAACACCTCACCAGTCATCGTCTGGCCATCAATAATGAGGTGACAAGTCATAGGGGCGGGCCTCTGCAAGCCATTTGGGAGTGGCCTGGCCACATCGTCTGGACACCTGATGCCCTGTGGTCTATATGGGCCCCCCCATATCAGGGGCAGGGCCAAAGAGTTCATTACCGGACCTAGTTTCTGATGCAGTAAGTGCCTGAGCATGGTCAGTTGCATGAAATAGAGTCTCTGAAAAAAGACTATCAGCTTTAGCATGGTGTCTCGGCACAAAACAGGACTTAGACCCGGCACGGAATGCAAGTACCTGTGCAAAGAGGCTTTTTACACCAAGTGTGGGAGCATGCGCTGTATCCCGAAATGAAGACTTAGCCTCAGGAATGGCACAGTCAGGCTGAGCATACTCACTAGGTGAAACACTGTAGTTAGGCTGCAGCTGGGGTAAATCGGCACACGCATGCGCACTAGCTGCCTCTCCACACTTAGACGTGGAGGAGAAATTGCTCTTCGGGTGTGGACTTGGAGATGCTGTCTATGAACAGAAGGAAAAGCTAAATGAAGCCTCACTTTCTATCCCTCCGAATTATCAAATGCAGCAATGAATTCCCTGAGTTTGCTATAACATTAGCGTAGCAAAATGTGCATTAGGGTGTCCTACACAGGTGCTAGAAATAGCTTGGCACCAGTGGGACAATAATGAAATACAACATCCAGTTCTATGATGCCACTAAATGGCAGTATTTTTTGCTATCATTATAGCTTATTAGAAACAGAGCAGGAGGGTGTCCTGCACAGGTGCTAGAAATAGCTTGGCACCAGTGGGACAATAATGGAATACAACATCCAGTTCTATGATGCCACTAAATGGCAGTATTTTTTGCTATCAATATAAATATTAAAAAAAGAGCAGGAGGGTGTCCTGCACAGGTGCTGCACATAGATTTGCACCAGTGGGGCACTAATGGAGTACAAAAGCCACTTCTTGTATGCCACTAAGTTCACTCAGTGTTTGCTAGTATAATGGCTTAGTAACAATGAGTTTGAGTGTGCAATGCAGGCAGACGTGCTGCAAATATCTTTGCGCTAGTGGGACTATACAGAAGTCCAATAGCCACGTTTAGGATGCCACTAAGTTCACTCAGTGTTTGCTAGTATAATGGCTTAGTAACAATGAGTTTGAGTGTGCAATGCAGGCAGACGTGCTGCAAATATCTTTGCGCTAATGGGACAATACAGAAGTCCAACAGCCACTTTTAGGATGCCACTAGGTTCAATCAGTGTTTGCTAGTATAATGGCTTAGTAACAATGAGTTTGAGTGTGCAATGCAGGCAGACGTGCTGCAAATATCTGTGCACTACTGGGGCAATACAGCAGTCCAACAGCCACGTTAAGGATGCCACTAAGTCCACTCAGTGTTTGCTAGTATAATGGCTTAGTAACAATGAGTTTGAGTGTGCAATGCAGGCAGACGTGCTGCAAATATCTTTGCGCTAGTGGGACAATACAGAAGTCCAACAGCCACTTTTAGGATGCCACTAGGTTCAATCAGTGTTTGCTAGTATAATGGCTTAGTAACAATGAGTTTGAGTGTGCAATGCAGGCAGACGTGCTGCAAATATCTGTGCACTACTGGGGCAATAAAGCAGTCCAACAGCCACGTTTAGGATGCCACTAAGTTCACTCAGTGTTTGCTAGTATAATGGCTTAGTAACAATGAGTTGGAGTGTGCAAAGGGCAGGAGGGTACAGTGGCAGGGTTGTGGGTCTCTGGGTAGAGGAATGGAAGCCTGCCTTTCTATCCCTCCTAATGGGGAAATGCAGCGAGGAAATCCCTGACCTTAGCTACACAGACGCTGTCATCTTGTGTAGCTGTTAAACTTTGTTTTCAGGACCTGTCACCTATGGCTCTGACCCTGCCAGTATGAGCCCTTAAAAGGACTGATAGAAAGTGCTATCCCTATGCTGCACAGCGCTGTTTATGGAGCGTAATACAGCTGTATCGGCGATAGGAGCTGCGCCAGTGATGTCTGACACCAAGGACGCAGAAGGCAGATAATGGCGTGCTGGAGGAAAATGTCCGTGTTTATAATGCAGGGACATGTGACATGGACATCCTATCAAACATGCCGTTGCTTCTCTGGCTAAAAGTCCACTTCGCTGTGTGTGTGTCTGGGATTGGCTGACATGCTGGCCCTCCCCACTACACGCGCGCACTTAGGGAAGGAAGACAAGGAAAAAAAAATGGCGATCGCCATTATCCAAACAGCAGTGATCTGAATGCGCTGTTCCCGCACACTATACACTGAAAGGTCATAATAGTGTGAGTCACAGAGTGACTTACACTATTACAGCGGAAAGCCAGCTATGAATTAGCTGTTTTTTTTGCTGCTAGAACCGTTCTCGAACGCATCTAGAACTATCGAGCTTTTGCAAAAAGCTAGAGTTCTAGTTCGATCTAGAACAGCCCCCAAAATCACTCGAGCCTAGAACTGGAGAACCTCGAACCGCGAACCGCGCTCAACTCTACTTAGCACACAAAAATGACCAGTTTTATGTGAGCCCTAAAGCCAACGCCAAGGCGACCTCTTATTGTTGGGTCCCTGCCTACTCTAATGCCTCTTTTTGGATTGGAAAAAAACTCCCTCCAATTTATGCACTGACATGAACCTGCAAATAAATATGCTGAAGAGCAGGAGTGCTCAATGAGAAGGCATGACCCCATAATCTAAGAAAAAGACTGATGGCACTTCCTAACTTTCTAATGTGAACAGGTGCATACTGAGCATGAAACATAGTAACAAAAAAGAGCCAGTTGCACTCTGTGGTGCTAAGATATGTGGAGCAATGAATATAGGAATATAGCCATGCAATACTGGGTAGAGGAAATAACATTTATGATTATGTACTTAATTGTAGAACACTGGGTAAAACAGACAAAGAAAAAGACTTGGGTGTATGGGTGGATGGTAAACTTCAGTTTAGTGGACAGTGTCAGGCAACTGCTGCCAGGGCTAATAAAATAATGGGATGTATTAACCCCTTCACCCCCGGCCACTAAAACACCCTAATGACCGAGCCATTTTTTGCAATTCTGACCAGTGTCACTTTGACAGGTTATAACTCTGGAACGCTTCAACGGATCCTGGCGATTCTGAGATTGTTTTTTCGTGACATATTGTACTTCATGTCAGTGGTAAATTTAGGCCGATATTTTTTGGGTTTATTTGTGAAAATTTAGGAAATTTGGCGAAAATTTTGAAAATTTCGCAATTTTCAAACTTTGAAAATTTATGCCCATAAATCTGAGAGATATGTCACACAAAATAGTTACTATATAACATTTCCCACTTGTGTACTTTACATCAGCGCAATTTTCGAAACAAATTTTTTTTCCGTTAGGAAGTTAGAAGGGGTCAAAGGTCATCAGCAAATTCTCATTTTTCCAACAAAATTTACAAAATAATTTTTTTTAGGGACCACATTACATTTGAGGTGACTTTGAGAGGCCTAGGTGACAGAAAATACCCAAAAGTGACCCCATTATAAAAACTACACCCCTCACACTGCTCAAAACCACATCCAAGAAGTTTATTAACCCTTTAGGTGCTTCACAGGAATCAAAGCAATGTGGAAGGAAAAAATGAAAATTTTACTTTTTAACACAAAAATGTTACTTTAGCCATAAAATTTTCATTTTTACAAGGGAGAAAAGAGAAAGTACACAATACAATTTATTGTGCATGTTCTCCTGAGTACGCTGATACGCCATATGTGGTAAAAATCAATTGTTTGGGCGCACGGCAGAGCTCGGAAGGGAAGGAGCGCCATTTGAATTTTTGAACGCAAAATTAGCTGCACTCATTAGCGGACGCCATGTCGGGTTTGAAGACCCCCTGAGGTGCCTAACCAATGGAGCTCCCCCACAAGTGACCCCATTTTGGAAACTAGAGCCCTCAAATAATTTTTCTAGATGTTTGGTGAGCACTTTGAACCCCTGGGGGCTTCACAGAAGTTTATAGCGTTGAGCCGTGAAAAGAAAAAATTTTTTTTTTTACCACAAAACGGTTGCTTCAACTAGGTAGCTTTTTTTTCACAAGGGTAACAGGAAAAAATGCACCATAAAATGTATCGTGCATTTTCTCCTGAGTACGCAGATACCTCATATGTGGTGGAAATCAAATGTTTGGACACACAGCAGTGCTCGGAAGGCAAGGAGCGCCATTTGAATTTTTGAGTGCAAAATTAGCTGCACCTGTTAGCGGACGCCATGTCGGGTTTGAAGACCCCCTGAGGTGCCTAAACAATGGAGCTCCCCCACAAGTGACCCCATTTTGGAAACTAGAGCCCTCAAATAATTTTTCTAGATGTTTGGTGAGCACTTTGAACACCTGGGGGCTTCACAGAAGTTTATAGCGTTGAGCCGTGAAAATAAAAAAAAATTTTTTTACCACAAAACGGTTGCTTCAACTAGGTAGCTTTTTTTTTCACAAGGCTATCAGGAAAAAATGCACCATAAAATGTATTGTGCATTTTCTCCTGAGTACGCAGATACCTCATATGTGGTGGAAAGTAATTGTTTGGGCGCATGGCGGGGTTCAGAAGAGAAGGAGCGCCATTTGACAGCAAAATTGGTTGGAATCATTAGCGGACGCCATGTCACGTTTGGAGACTCCCTATGGTGCCTAAACAGTGGAGCTCCCCCACAAGTGACACCATTTTGGAAACTAGAGCCCTCAAATAATTTTTCTAGATGTTTGGTGAGCACTTTGAACACCTGGGGGCTTCACAGAAGTTTATAGCGTTGAGCCGTGAAAATAAAAAAAATTTTTTTTACCACAAAACGGTTGCTTCAACTAGGTAGCTTTTTTTTTCACAAGGCTATCAGAAAAAAATGCACCATAAAATGTATTGTGCATTTTCTCCTGAGTACGCAGATACCTCATATGTGGTGGAAAGTAATTGTTTGAGCGCATGGCGAGGCTCAGAAGAGAAGGAGCGCCATTTGACTTTTCAAACGCACAGACGCAGTGCACTGATCGGCCGCTGCAGGACGCACGGTCGGATGCGATAAAAAAAAGCGTCGGGGATACGTAAAAAAAAAAGTCACGCCAAAAATTGACCATGGATGCAGATACGTTATGTGCATCCCTGATCAGCGCTTGGTGGGATGCACGGACGGATGCGATACAAAAAGCGTCGCAAATACGGAAAAAAGTCACGCCAAAAATTGAGCAGGGATGCCGATCAGTTATCTGCATCCCTAATCAGCGCTCGTCGGGACGCACGGACGGATGTGATACAAAAAGCGTCGGGGATACGGAAAAAAGTCACGCCAAAAATTGACCATGGATGCCGATCCGTTATGTGCATCCCTGATCAGCGCTTGGCGGGACGCACGGACGGATGCGATACAAAAAGCGTCGGGGATACGGAAAAAAAAGTCACGCCAAAAATTGAGCAGGGATGCCGATCCGTTATCTGCATCCCTGATCAGCGCTTGGCGGGACGCACGGACGGATGCGATACAAAAAGCGTCGGGGATACGGAAAAAAAGTCACGCCAAAAATTGAGCAGGGATGCAGATACGTTATCTGCATCCCTGATCAGCGCTTGGCGGGACGCACGGACGGATGAGGTGTAAAAATGGACAGGGGATACGGAAAAAAAAAAAAAGTTATACTCACAGTACCCAGAGGACTAGCAGGAGGATCACTGACCAGAAGAGCTGCAGAGGAACAGATGGCAGAGAGATGGACAGTTTTACAGGAGCAGCAGGCAGATCAGCAGAATGCCCAGGAAGGACCCAGCGATGGACGCAGATGTGATCAGGCCGGTGAAGACAGGTAAGAGGACGTCGGGGGAGAGCAGAGGGGGAGAGGGGGGGGTGAGAGCAGAGGGGGGGTTGAGAGCAGAGGGGGGGGAGCAGAGGGGGAGGGGGTAGAGCAGAGGGGGAGACCGGAGAGGGAGCTGCAGAACAGAGATAATGGGGGAGGCAGTCAGATCGCGGGGGAGCAGATCGGGATGTCGGGGGGTGGTGGGGGGGGTTGGGGGGAGCAGATTGCGGGGGGGGGCACGGCAGGGGCTATCACAGCAGCGCGCAGGGGCACCACGGGAGCGCGCACGGGCTGGCTGCAAAGTGAGCACAGTACTCACGTGCAGCAGCAGCGGTGACCTCAGCTACGGCGGCGGCGGCAGCAGCAGCGGTGGCGTGGTACCACAAGTACCAGCCACTGCATGCTGCAGACATGTTGGGGGAGGGCTCGCAGGCCAGCACAGGCCTGGGGAGGGCGGCCACCGGCAGATCAGACCGCCCCACTGCACACTGATTGGAGCGATTGCGCGTCATAGCACGATCGCTCCAATCAGTGCTGCAGGGGCTGGGGGCGACATGTTTGAGGTCCACCTATGATATGCTGCTGCAGCTGCGGCATCTCATAGCTGGATCTCACAGGATCGCACTAATTCGGGCATTATTTTTGCCGAAATTAGTGCGATCGATGTGGTTGGCGGTTCAGATTTGAACAGCCAATTACATCGATCGTCGATAGGGGGTGGCGATGCCGCCCCCCCTGGGGTCAAGCAAAGGTCCCCTGCTGTAAGAAACAGCAGGGGACATCATTTGAAAGCCGTTGCTATGGCCACGGCAATCAAATGAAGTTTAGGCCGTAAAATTACGTCCCTGGTCGTTAAGTCACGTTAAAATAGGACGTAATTTTACGGCCCGCGGTCGTGAAGGGGTTAAAAGAGGTATAAGTGTTCATGAAAAAAATATAGTTCTACCTCTGTACAAGTCACTAGTGCGACCGCACTTAGAATACTGTGTACAATTCTGGTCACCGATATATAAGAAGGACATAGCTGAACTGGAGAGGGTGCAGAGAAGAGCGACCAAGATTATTAGAGGAATGGGTGGGCTGCAATACCAAGACAGGTTATTAAACTTGGGGTTATTTAGTTTGGAAAAACGAAGGCTTAGGGGGATCTAATCACAATGTATAAATATATGAGGGGACAGTACAGAGACCTTTTCAAAGATCTTTTTACACCTAGGCCTGCGACTGGAACACGGGGGCATCCGTTACGTCTTGAGGAAAGAAGGTTTAATCATAATCACAGACGAGGATTCTTTACTGTACGAGCAGTGAGACTATGGAACTCTCTGCCGCATGATGTTGTAATGAGTGATTCACTACTAACATTTAAGCAGAGCCTTGATGCCTTTCTTGAAAAATTTAATATTACCAGTTATGTATATTAGATTTTATGACAGGGTATTGATCCAGGGAACTAGTCTGATTGCCGGATGTGGAGTCAGGAAGGAATTTTTTTCCCCATTGGAGCTTGTTTGCCACATTGGTGTTTTATTGCCTTCCTCTGGATCAACATGTTAGGCTACGGGTTGAACTAGATGGACTTAGGGGCACTTTGCACACTGCGACATCGCAGGTGCGATGTCGGTGGGGTCAAATTGAAAATGACGCACTTCCGGCATCGCATGCGACATCGCAGTGTGTAAAGGCTGGATGATACGATTAACGAGTGCAAAAGCGTCGTAATCGTATCATCGGTGCAGCGTCGGCGTAATCCATGATTACGCTGACGCGACGGTCCGATGTTGTTCCTCGCTCCTGCGGCATCACACATCGCTGTGTGTGAAGTCGCAGGAGCAAGGAACGTCTCCTACCGGCCTCACTGCGGCTTCCGTAGGATATGCGGAAGGAAGGAGGTGGGCAGGATGTTTACATCCTGCTCATCTCCGCCCCTCCGCTCTGATTGGCTGCCTGCCGTGTGACGTCGCAGTGACGCCGCATGACCCGCCCCCTTAACAAGGAGGCGGGTCGCCGGCCACAGGGACGTCGCACGGCAGGTGAGTGTGTGTGTGAAGCTGGCGTAGCGATAACTTTCGCTACGCCAGCTATCACCACATATCGCTGCTGCGACGGGGGCGGGCACTATCGCACTCGGCATCGCAGCATCGGCCTGCGATGTCGTAGTGTGCAAAGCCCGCCTTAGAGTCTCCCTTCAACCTTAAAAACTATGATACTATGATACTATGATACTACTATTAAAAATCTATAAAAAGTAATGTAGCCCCCAAAGTCATGTATCTTTTGCCCATCATGTGTGGTACCCCCAGAGCTGTTTATCTAAACCCATTATGTGTTGTACTCCCCCAGAGCCATGTATCTAATGTCCATCATATGAGATACCCCCCAAAGCCCATCATGCCCATCATGTGTGGTAGCCCTCAGTGTCATGTATATAATGCCCACCATATGTGTGATGCCCTGGGCAAGCCAGGGGTCACAGGTCATCACACCACCACACCCTACACCCCAGCTAGGCACATCAAAGCTACCAAAATCCTTGTTGCCTTCCTCCAGGGGCTGATGTCCACACCAGGGGGTGGGCCAGGCGTTTGGCTCCGCCCACCGAGGAGTACACAGCCCTGGAGGCAGGAAGAACCAGGCAGTCCAGCTAGGGACGTGAAGGAGTTTAGCCCAGGCAGGGCTTGAGTAAACAAGTAGAAGGAAGTAGTAGTGGAGCAAAAGAGTGGAACTAAAGTGAAGAGTAGAAAAGCCTGAAGTTGGTCCGGCTGTGTGCCCGGACAGTGACAGCAAGGTCAGCAGACGGTGGTGACTGTCTGGAGGGGTGACTGCTCGGAGGTTGCTGGAAGGACCGCGGACAGGTAGTGGCCCGGTGGTCTGGAGCAGTATACAAAGGACAGTCAGCACCAGGGCAGGGGCCTCTCGGACCCCGGCAAGGCTAGGAGTCGCCATAATTTGCCAAATCCGTCAGTGAAGGGGACGTCTGTCTCCAAACAACCAAGTCCCGATTGAAGGCAACAGTCCAACCATGAAGGAGGAACACCGCCACCGCCAGGGCACCAGTTTCTCAGGGCCAGCGCCTGCGGCCAAAAGTAGGGCTCCTCCGGCCCAGATTGAAGCCGGGGAGCGGGTTACCGGTGGGAACCCATCGCAACCATCATCAACATAGGTGCAGGACAGAGGGACCGTCACCGTCACCTACTGGGGAAAGCAAGTGCAGCCATCCGTGGGAACCGTCTTTCCAGCCGTGTGTTTTACCGAGAACTGTGTCATCGTCTCAGGCTGAGTGAGTACCACAGTGCCGCAAGGCACAGCGCTGCCCCCGCATCCCTGCGCCCACCAGGCCCTGCATCTCCCACCTCACCACTGGGCCCCGGGATCACCAACCCCTACCCACGGAGGGGCAACACAACAACTGGCTGCTCTACATCATCACTCCCGGGATCCCCATACAGAGCAGCGGTGGTGTCCACAAATCACCACAACCGTGGGTGGCGTCACGGACAATAAACTATCTCCCCACACCCAAAATCCCCTTTTCACTCACGGGCGAGGAGCGCCGCTCGAGAACCCCCGGGATCCGGCCCACCGCTCGAGCCACCACTGAGCAGCAGCAGCCGGACCCGAGCAGAGGGGTGAGCGCAGTGCTGACACCCTCCTCCCCGCCCGCGACAACTTGGCGTCACGAACAGGATCTTACCGCTCTGCCGTCTGGTAGAGGTGCGCCTTGTTACCGCCGGAGGTGTCCGGCTGAAAAATTTCAGAAGCCGCCATCTTTGGCGCGAAAAGTTCCCGCTCGAGCGTCTTCTCGAGTAGCAGAGGCGCGAAGGCAAAAACCCCGCCCCGATAGAGGAGGGGCCGGAAAGAGCTAAGGGGGACGGAAACAAGATGTCTGCGCCCGACGGAGCCGCTGGAGGAGCGGTGGTCGCAGCCGCAGTGGCACCCGCGGATGGGAATGGGCCTGCCCAAGTCCCGGCCGCGCTGGAGGGAGGTGCCGCAGCCCCCGCGCTCGCTCAGGTGATGCCGTTCTCCTTGCCTTATGCGCCCGGAGCTACCTGGCTACCGCAGTATGACGGGAAACCTGACGCTTTACAGGTCTTCCGGAAAAAGCTTAACCCGTTGCTGGAGCTGTACCCCCTGACCGATAAGCAACGTGCGGCGGTAGTGCTGGGCCAGTTAACCGGTGCGGCTGAGCAGGAGGCGGAGACCTGGGCCGAGGGGGACCGGCTCTCTGTAGCCACCATCTTTGAGAAGCTACAGATTGCCTTTGAGACCCGGACTGAAGCGGAGCTGAGGATGCAGTTTTACCAATGCCGGCAACGGGCTGTGGATAGCATTCGGGACTATGCTTTACGTCTGCAAACCGCCCTCCGCACGCTAAAGCGGGTGAATCCTATTAATGAGGCGGACAGCAACAAGATGTTAATAGAGCAATTTGTGCAGGGGATGAGATCCCCTGAGGATCGCAAACAACTCCGGCTGTGGGCCCTGGAACACCCTGATGTGGACTTTGCTGTGTTAAAGGAACGGGCCATTAAAGCACTCCAGCCCCCAGCTTCAGAAGTCCTGGAGCCAGCCCCGTGGCCCATTGAGACGGTTCCCGTTGTGGTGGCCCCTGTCCTACCAACCTCTCCAACACCTGCAGCCCCAAGCAGCACTATGGAGGAACTGGCAGCCCAGGTCCGTCGCATGGACGGAGACCTCGCCAAGATTCTTGCTGCACTCCAACCTTTAACCAGATCTCAGCCTTCAGCACAGATACAGCTTGCCGACAGCCCTGAGGATGTCCCCTGGATGCAGCGGAGAGGTAATAGCAACCCGCGGAGCAGACCTCCAACCTGCTACAAGTGCCCTAAGCCTGGGCATTACATCCGACAGTGCCCGTTAAACGAGCAACCCCTGGGGCCCCGGGCCAATCCTCAGGAGTAGAACATCGTGGCCCCCCGGACTGGTGGGACCGATATATCGGGGCCCGCCCCATCATCCCCGTGGCTGTGGACGGCATACCGGTGATGGCTCTCTTGGACACTGGATCACAGGTAACCACCATACCATACACGTTGTACCAGCGGTATTGGGGAATAGACGAGCTGGCACCCCCAGATACTAGTATCACGCTAATAGCTGCTAATGGACTGCCATTGACCCAAGTGGGGTATAAACAAGTGGCTATGACAGTGGGGCAAGCTGAACTGCAACACCAGGGTATGATTGTGATCATGATTGAACCCAGTGATCATAACCCGAAGATAGTGCTGGGAACCAATGTGATGGAGCACTGCATAGCTGATGTGTTGACCCTATTGCAACAGCTGGCCGCCACCGCGGCGGGAAGCCGTCAGAGAGCTGTGCAGCGTGAGATTCGAGCCCTGATGTACCGCCAGCATGTAAACTCAACAGGAGGGGAGATTGGTGGAGTGAGAGTGATGGATGTTGCTCCGTTGACTGTGCCCCCTAGGAGTGAGATGATGATTTGGTGTAGGGCAGCAGTAGGGCCTCAGGGGCGTGACTACCCTGCCATGATGGAGCCCATACCCTCCGAGCACTGGCCCACTGTAATGGCCGCCTGAGGGGTGGTGGATGTAAAGAGGGGGAGAGTGCCTGTGAGGGTGTTGAACTGTGGGGAGGAAGAAGTTAGGCTTCCCCGGTATGCCACCATTGCCAAGCTGCTCACCCTGGATCCTCACACCATCCATGAAGCCAGTCCCTCAGTCTCCCCACCTACCACCAGCACTTCCCCGCCTCAAGGGGGGGTCAAGGAGTGGCACCAACAGCTACACGTGGGCACTGACAATACCCCTACACATCACAAAGCAGGGGTGTACAGGGGGGTGCAGGAGTATGAACAGGTTTTCAGTAAACACCCACTAGACTTTGGGCAGATCAAAGGGGTCCAACACCACATCCCCACCGGTGAACACCCCCCTATCAAAGAGAGGTACAGGCCTATTCCCCCTGCACATTACCAGTGTGCCGAAGATATGTTGAGGAATATGAAGGAGGCAGGGGTTATTCGGGACAGCTGTAGTCCTTGGGCCGCTCCGTTGGTACTGGTCAAGAAGAAGGATGGTACCATGCGGATGTGTGTGGACTACCGGAAGATTAATCAGATAACCCATAAGGATGCCTACCCACTGCCTCGTATTGAAGAGTCTTTGGCCGCACTGAGAACTGCAAATTACTTCTCTACCCTTGATCTCACCAGTGGGTACTGGCAAGTGGCCGTGGCCCCGGAAGACCGGGAGAAAACCGCCTTCACCACCCCGATGGGGCTCTGTGAATCCAATAGTATGCCGTTCGGGCTGTGCAATGCCCCAGGAACCTTCCAACGGCTGATGGAGTGCTGTCTGGGACACCTAAACTTCGAGACCGTCCTATTGTACTTGGATGACGTGATTGTTTACTCCCACATGTATAAAGCCCATCTTGAGCACCTGGCTGAGTTGTCCGCGTCCCTTGCCAAATACGGGATGAAACTGAAGCCCTCTAAGTGTCACCTGCTGAAACCCAGAGTGCAGTACCTAGGGCACGTGGTAAGTGCAGAAGGTGTCGCCCCCGACCCTGAGAAGATCACTGCCATCCAGGGCTGGCCGAGACCAACCACAGTGAGGGAAGTATGGCAGTTTCTGGGTCTGGTGGGGTACTACCGGCGCTTTATCAAAGGGTACACGAAGATGGCGGCGCCCATGCAAGATCTCCTCGTGGGACAGACCAAAGGTGGTAGACCCATAGGGGCCCCACTGGTGTGGGAAGAAAAGTATGAAGAATCCTTCTGCCAGCTGAAAGCGGCCTTGACCGGGGAAGAGGTCCTAGCGTATCCTGACTATGGCTGCCCATTCATCCTCTACACCGACGCCAGCAATGTGGGACTAGGAGCAGTCCTGTCCCAGGTCCAGGATGCGAAGGAGAAAGTGATTGCTTATGCTAGCCGGAAGCTTCGGCCAACTGAAAGGAACCCCGAGAACTACAGCTCCTTCAAGCTCGAGCTCCTAGCATTGGTATGGGCTATCACAGAGCGGTTCCGCCACTACTTGGCTGCAGCAAAATTTACCGCTTTCACTGACAACAATCCGTTGACTCACCTGGACACGGCCAAGCTGGGCGCATTGGAGCAGTGGTGGGTGGCCCGGCTAGCCAACTACGACTTCAGCATCAAGTATCGAGCTGGTCGTGTCAACATTAATTCTGATGCACTCTCCCGAATGCCCTATTTGTCAGAAGAAGGGTGCGAGGATGATGATCTCGAGGAGATTGAGTTGCCTGCATTTCACCAGCCACCAACTGAGAAGGTACAAGTACACCAACAACGGGTGGATTTGGACCCACGGCCCAGCCAAGAGTGGCAGGAAGCTCAAAACCAGGCGCCGGCTGTCCACCTCGTCAAGACCCTGGTGGAACAAGGTGCTGTTGGAATGGACCCTGCCGCTCCAGCTGAAGCCCAGCGCTTGTGGAAGGAACGGAAGCGGCTTTGTCTACATCAAGGGAAGCTGTACCGTGAGCTGATCAACCCGAAGACCCATGAGAAAATCTGCCAGTTGGTTATTCCCCAAGCTGAAGTGGCTACTGTTTTACGGGCATACCATGATGGTGCTGGACACTTCGGGTGGAAGAAGCTGGAGATGCTGTTGAGAGAGCGGTTCTACTGGAGTGGGATGCGGGAGTCGGTGGAAGCCTGGTGCCGAGAGTGTGGTCCTTGCACGTTGAGGAGGAAGGACGAGACCAGCCAGAGGGCGCCCCTACACCCAATCATCACACATCAGCCGCTGGAACTGGTCGCCCTGGACCATGTCAAGCTCACCCCCAGCCGAAGTGGGTACGCCTACGCGTTGACCATCGTAGACCACTATTCAAGATTCATGGTGGTTGTCCCCATCAAGGACCTGACTGGTCGAACTGCCGCTCGAGCGTTCCAGGCTTATTTCTGCCGGCCACATGGATATCCAGAAAAGGTGCTGACTGACCAAGGCCCGGCTTTTGAAGCGGAGGTGTTCCACGAGTTCTGCCAGTTGTACGGCTGTAAGAAGATCCGGACCACCCCTTACCATGCCCAGACCAACGGCATGTGTGAGAAGATGAACCACTTGGTCCTGGGACTCCTCAAGATGTTACCGCTGGAAGAGCGGAACCTGTGGCCGGAAAAGCTACCCGACTTGGTCGATATGTACAACAATATCCCGTCCAGCTCGAAAAGTGCACCCCAGCATATCTGATGAGGGCTCGGCCCGGCCGCCTGCCGGTGGACCTAGAAATGGGGTTGGAATCCCCAGAAGCACTCTCTTCGACAGCTGAATGGGAAACTCAGCGGAGAGCACAATTCCGGCAGATTCAGGAGTATGTGGAGAAGAACTTAAGTCGAAGTCGAGAACAGCAAGAGCAGCGATTCAACCAGAAAGCGTCTGCGGGCCCTTTCCAGCCTGGAGATGTGGTGTTAAAACGGAAGAGGAAGACCCACAAGTTGGATGATCAATGGGAACAGATCCCATACGTCATACAACCCACAGGATGGGAAGATGGAAAGGCCTACCAGATCAGTCGTGACCAAGGGGGCACTTTGGCCACGGTTTCCCGAGACCATCTAAAAAGGTGCCCACCCGCATTGAGGGCGACGGCTGAAGTACCGGTTCCTCCACCAGCAGAGAAGGCAAAAGAGGTGATCCACACTGTGATGGGTGACTTCCCAGCAGACTGGCCTACACAGAACGGCGCGGTGATTCTACCAGTGATACTGTTCCCACAACCTGTGGATGAAGAAGTGGTGGAAGCGGTCAACCGTGAGCCAGAACCAGTGCCAGTGCCCAGGGATGAATCTGTGCACAGCTCCCCTATGCCTCCGCCTGCCCCACACGATAGCCGGGAGGAGGAACCGATGGTTCCCTCTGCCCCACTGCCTAGCCACACTGACACCGGACCCTGGAGGTCCACCCGTCCCAACCTAGGTAGACCCCCACTTAGGTACAGAGAGACCGTCCTTTAAAAAGGGGGGCGGGAAGATGTTTGTTTGAGTTTGTTTGAAAGTTTGAAAAATGATGAAAAAGATTACCGAACAGTAACCTGATTGTCCTACCGTGATTCGCAACCGGCCGTTGCCGGCACCGTTGTCCCCGTGGGGACCGTTTAAAAAGTTGCATAAGGGACTCCTTATAGACAAGCCCGTGAACTTGCAGGGCAACCACAGACGCTAGTGTAATGTAAATAAGTTGTTTACCGTTACCGTTTCCGTATTGCCGCCTCCAGAGAGGCAGGTTGGAGGGAGGGCCCGCAGTAGAGCCGGCTGGGGCCCAGCCACCAAAGGGACCGGTGGCTACCCTCTGGATGGGAAGGACAGATCCCGCTCGGGTAACGTGTGCTGGACTTGGGGACAAGGGGTGCTGCCTGGGTTTTAGGGGCAGCATCAGGGCCAGGTTGCTTAGGTGGGAGAGAGCGGAAACCGTAACCGTAAACCGTTTTGCAACATTTAAGTAAAGTGCCTCCCGTTATGGGAAGAAGTAATAAAAATGTATATATGTTACCGTTTTACCTTTTTATACCTTTTACAGAAAATAAAACCGGTGTTGGACGGGCAGCCCGCGGACGGTCTGCATTTTGCTAAGGGGGAATGTGACGCCCTGGGCAAGCCAGGGGTCACAGGTCATCACACCACCACACCCTACACCCCAGCTAGGCACATCAAAGCTACCAAAATCCTTGTTGCCTTCCTCCAGGGGCTGATGTCCACACCAGGGGGTGGGCCAGGCGTTTGGCTCCGCCCACCGAGGAGTACACAGCCCTGGAGGCAGGAAGAACCAGGCAGTCCAGCTAGGGACGTGAAGGAGTTTAGCCCAGGCAGGGCTTGAGTAAACAAGTAGAAGGAAGTAGTAGTGGAGCAAAAGAGTGGAACTAAAGTGAAGAGTAGAAAAGCCTGAAGTTGGTCCGGCTGTGTGCCCGGACAGTGACAGCAAGGTCAGCAGATGGTGGTGACTGTCTGGAGGGGTGACTGCTCGGAGGTTGCTGGAAGAACCGCGGACGGGTAGTGGCCCGGTGGTCTGGAGCAGTATACAAAGGACAGTCAGCACCAGGGCAGGGGCCTCTCGGACCCCGGCAAGGCTAGGAGTCGCCATAATTTGCCAAATCCGTCAGTGAAGGGGACGTCTGTCTCCAAACAACCAAGTCCCGATTGAAGGCAACAGTCCAACCATTAAGGAGGAACACCGCCACCGCCAGGGCACCAGTTTCTCAGGGCCAGCGCCTGCGGGCAAAAGTAGGGCTCCTCCGGCCCAGATTGAGCGGGTTACCGGTGGGAACCCATCGCAACCATCATCAACATAAGTGCAGGACAGAGGGACCGTCACCTTCTGGGGAAAGCAAGTGCAGCCATCCGTGGGAACCGTCTTTCCAGCCGTGTGTTTTACCGAGAACTGTGTCATCGTCTCAGGCTGAGTGAGTACCACAGTGCCGCAAGGCACAGCGCTGCCCCCGCATCCCTGCGCCCACCAGGCCCTGCATCTCCCACCTCACCACTGGGCCCCGGGATCACCAACCCCTACCCACGGAGGGGCAACACAACAACTGGCTGCTCCACATCATCACTCCCGGGATCCCCATACAGAGCAGCGGTGGTGTCCACAAATTACCACAACCGTGGGTGGCGTCACGGACAATAAACTATCTCCCCACACCCAAAATCCCCTTTTCACTCACGGGCGAGGAGTGCCGCTCGAGAACCCCCGGGATCCGGCCCACCGCTCGAGCCACCACTGAGCAGCAGCAGCCGGACCCGAGCAGAGGGGTGAGCGCAGTGCTGACACCCTCCTCCCCGCCCGCGACATATGTAGTACATTTCAGAGCCATGTACATAATGCCCATCATGTGTAGTAGCCTCCAGAGCCATGTTTATAATGTCATCATGTGTGGTATAGCCCGCTGAGATGCGTATCCAATCCCACCGTGTATTTTTATGTGATACAGGCCACATAGCCAACCTCTGAATATATCTAAACTGAGCAGCAATCACTAACAGAATTGGCAAAGTTATGGGAGCAGAAGTGTAATGTGTGATCCCTCTCCGCCCACTTCTATGAGAGCAATGGTGTAATGTGAGACCTCCCCATACTCTGTCCTTTTCTATGAGAGCAGGAGTGTAATGTGTGATCCCTGTTCCATCCATTTCTATTGGAGCAGGAGTATAATGTGTGAATCAGTGTGATCTCTGATCCATCCACTTGTATGAGAGCATTAGTGTAATGTGTGACCCCCACTCCATCCACATGCAGATGGAGTAGGGATCATACATTATACTACTGCTCCGATCATATGTGATACACAACACTGAGCCCAGTATCGAATTCCATCATATGTATCTAACCTCAACATGTGATAGGGTGAGCATCACTAACAGAATTTGCAAAACCAGGTAGTCACACAGTTTAGGCCCTCGCACAACACCTCTCCCACACAGGGTTAAAACAGCCAACCTGAAACCCTAGTCACCCCTTCAGGGAAGGACAGACACACCAGTGGGCGGGACCAGGCGGATGAAGAACGCCCACCTAGGGGTCTGGAGAACCCGGGGCGGGAAAATCAGTCAGTTTAGAGTACAGGAGAGTACTGGAAGTTGAAGTTTGGAGTAGACGTGCCAAGCTGACAGACGTTAGGGTTGGAGCCCTGGCGTGCTGGCTAGGTGGCAGACGGTGATCAGTGGCATAAGGAGACGGGAAGACGGATGCCGGAGATCCGAGGTAAACTGGGGCAGGGTTGTAGCCCGCCGGTACCGACACCGGAGAACCGACCCAGAAACCGTGCACAAGGGGGTATTGGACCCTGAAGCCAGGACCAACGGCCTAGCTAATTAACCAATTGAGGGCAGGATTTTAGGTCCTGTCCCAACCTAAATCGTGAAAAGTAGACAACCACTCACAGAGAGGGATAGGGCATCCGCCAGGGCCTGGTAGATTCCATGGGTCTTCGTCTGACGGGCACGACTCCCAACCAAAGGACCGGGAGCGGACTCCTGTGTTACACACCGGGAAGTCCATCACTGAAAAATACACAAAGTGCAGAGGAAAGGGACATTGATCACCAGCCCAGGTGTGGGATCAGATACACTCATCTGCGGAAGCCGGCCACCATCACCTTGGTTTACCAAAAGAACTGTGTGTTTATTGACTCCATACATCAGTGCAACTGTGGCGCCCCTGACCTGGTCAGGCACCACTGAGTACTGCACCCATGCTGGGGACAGTACAATACAGGTAATCCAGAAGGCTGACAGGGGTGTGGAACACAGGCGCATAGTGACCAGGTCTCACACATGTACCCATGAGAGGACCCCTGGGGATCCCAGGAGGGGGCAAGCCTTCACCTTCACTGGAATAGTGGAGGGGGTAGAGCCTCCATCTCCTCTCAAGGGGTGTGGTGGAGAGTCTGGTTGCTAGGTGGCGTAGGCAAGAACAGGAGAGGAGGAGCAGTGAGCCAGTTCAGTGTAGAGTCCAGGGAGCTCAAGTGAGGAGCAGATCCCTGGAGCTGTGCAATCTGACAGCGTCCGCGCAGTGGCTACAGACGGGGGAGAACGGTCAACTAGGAGTGCTACCTGAAAGCCAGCTTCAGCTAGGGAGTGCAACGGAGTGGGAAGTAAGGAGACTGCTAGAGAGCACCAGGCCCAACCGGGCGGCAGATCCCGAAGCAAGGATAGATCCACCTTTCCCTGCTAAACCTGCCGGTGTGGGGCTCTCAAAGCCCACACCACAACACCACAAAAGCCGCAGCCACGTAACCACAGTAAGGGCCCATAGGTCACAGGAGGCAAGCAGCTGGAGTGGCCTGGTCCGGGGAACAAGCATACGGCGAACGAAGGGGAGAGAGAGGCTGCAGCATCTTCCCTGGGTGACCCCCATAGGGACTCAAAGTCGGGGTCACCCCAAACCACCAAGGGCTAAGGAAGGCGAGTCAGTAGTCACCCTCATAAAGTCAGCCTGAAGGATACCTGGTTCCCACCTGGTTCATCCCAGCTACGCCCGGGCTACTCACCCTGCCATCAAATGTGAGTAAAGCCCTTGAAAGACATTCCTGCCTGTGTGGTTATTCTGCGACTTGTGGTACTACGCACCTACATCGGGCCCTGGGGCTTGCCTCACTCTCAGGAGGCTATTCCAACTAACTGCACATACCATCAGCCCCAGGCGACCCTCAACCTGCAGTGGCGGTCCCTACTGGCCGCAATACTGAGAGTGGCGTCACGACAAGAAGAAGATCTCCTACCTGTGACCAGATCCAGCTGCGTGGAGTCCCTGAAGGTAATGCACCGACACAATACTTGCGGGGCTTCACATCTGGCGTCACGAACAGGATAAGGACTAGACCTGTTCAGACAGGTGACCATGTGCCTAGGCGGTCCGCTTGAAAAATTGGAAGCGCCGCCATATTGCCACCATGAAAAGCGCGCTGGAAAACCACAGCAGCCCGCGCTGGAAGAAGTTACCGCCCACGAAGAGGTGTGGCTACCCAGAGATCCCCTGCAGAGTCCTGACCTCGCTGATGAAGAAAGCGGAAGCGTCCAGAGACGGCGGAGCAGAGAAGAAGCCAGTAGCGTGCTAGAGGAAATGGAGTCCAGACGTGGATACCCAGAGCCGGGCTCTGCTGCCTGGTGGTGCCGGGAGCTTGCCATCTTCTGCGACCAGCTGGAGGCCAGGATTGTGCGACAGCTCAGGGAAGAACGCACGGAGCTCCTGGAGATGGCTGCGGCGGTGCGGACCTACGAGGAGGGAGCCGCGCGACGCCTGCCAGACCGAGCGGCGACGACGCAGACCCCGATGCTGCCACCGATGGGTGAGTCGAGTGATGCCCCGGCCAGCGCAAGTGCCCCGACCCCTGCGGCCACGCCCGCGGTCCCAGAAGAGGCGCCCGGCGCGGCGCCACCGAACCAGGCCGCAGCCACGCTAGATGCGGCCCGCCAAATCCAGGCCGCCGCAGCCATGCCCCGCCTGGCCCGCAAAGGTCCGACTACCACTGCGATACTGATCCGTGCCGCAGGTGTGACGCTGACCCAGGCTGCCACCCTGCTGAGCCCAGTCCGCCAAGACCCCACCGCAGCAGCGACGCTCGTCCGCGCCGCAAGTGAGATGCTGAACCAGGCCGCAGCCCCGCCGGGTGCGGCCCGCCAAGCTCCGAACGCTGCAGCGACGTCCAGCCCAGCCTGCACGGAGCCCCCTGCAACAGCGACACTGATCCAGGCCGCCGCCATGCCGGGCGCGGCCCGCCAAGACCAGGCCGCCGCCATGCCGGGCGCGGCCCGCCAAGACCAGGCCGCCGCCATGCCAGGCGCGGCCCGCCAAGACCAGGCCGCCGCCATACAGGGCGCGGCCCGCCAAGAGATTGCATCACTATTTTCCCCGGCCTGCAAGGCCAGAGCAGACACCGCTCCCCAGTCCAGAGAGGTCCCTGCTAGGAAGACCCTGATAGGAGAGGACCCTGAATACTGGAAGCTGAAGGCTGACCTAGAGGCCCAGTTCCCACAAGAGATGGTGGATCGGTATCTGCTCCCTCCGCATACCCCCAAGGAGATTCAGGCAACCCCTGCAGCCGCGCCAGAGAGTCCACCGCCCAGACCAGCTGAAGAAAGCCCATCCCCAGCACTGCCACAACCAGAGTGCAGTGAAGAACTAAGGGGGAGAGGAGGCCAGGAAGCTGAGGAGCTGACTCCGGAGCCACCAGCAGTGGATCTATACTCAGAGCCGGAGATGCTGCCCTATTCTCGCTGGGATGAGGAAGATCTGACCCCGTCTGCTGACGAAGATCAGCCCAAAGACCTCACCTGCGAGCCCGCAGACATGAACCCAGCCCGCAAGACACGGCGCAGCAGAACAAAGTATCCTCCAACACCACAGTCTCCAGAGCAGAGAGAGGTCACAGCCAGAGACCTGCAGGAGAAAAGATTACTGAGAAGGTCTAGAGCCCAGGTCAGAGGACCCCTTTACAGAGGAGTAGTAGAGGACTTCAATTTGAAAAGCGGATACGGCTTTATTGTAGTAAGAGGAATAAAAGAGGGCATATTTGTGAATCGGAGAGATGTTCAAGCCCACCTGCCCAGAGGACATTCAGGCAGAAATCTGAAAATTGGAGACGCAGTACAGTTCACCTTGCATCAAGGAGAAAGGGGCTACTATGCCTTAGACGTAGCACCATGTCCCAAAGACAGAGATAAAGAAACAGATGCAGAAAAGGAAACAGATGAAGATCAAGAAAGGAAAGACAAAGAGCCTACAGATGAAACTACCTCAGAGGATGACAAGGAGCAAGAAAACAGCAGGTGCCGTAGCCCAATAGGCCAAAGCCCTGGTAAAGAGGAGTAAAGTAAAGAAAGAAGTACCGAAAGTTTGACCAGTTTGACAAGTTGAAAAGTTTGCAACGTTATTGTTTAAGCATGTGCCCACAAAAACTATTGTGAGAAATAAACTTTAAGGCTATGAACTTGCTATAGCCACAAACTCTCGCAGTGTAAATAGTTACACCAAAAGGGCACCACCACCACCAGAGCCAGCCTGTTTAGGGGCTTGGCTCGTCTGCAACCAGGAGGGGCCCGTCCGTATATAGGGCCTTGGCTCACCTGCGACCAGAGAGCACGCCTGTTTATGGGGCCTTGGCTCACCACCACAAAGAGGGTACCTGGTCAGCACCAACTGTGGAGGCCGCCTCTGAATCCTGCCAGAAGAGGCTGAAGGCGCGGATCCACCAGGCCAGGTATACCCTGAAACCACCAGCCCATGTAAGCCGCCTCTACATCCTGCCAGAAGTGGCTGAAGCCGCGGCCAACGTGAAAGGGTTTTGGGTGGGTTAACGGACTTGTGGGTGGAGGGTGGTGATGTATGGTACCTGGTGCTTTTAAAAATGTTTTACATGTTTTAATGTTTTATGCATTTTAAAATGTTGTCTTGCAGCCCGAGGACGTGCTGGTGATAACTAAGGGGGAATGTGGCGCCCCTGACCTGGTCAGGCACCACTGAGTACTGCACCCATGCTGGGGACAGTACAATACAGGTAATCCAGAAGGCTGACAGGGGTGTGGAACACAGGCGCATAGTGACCAGGTCTCACACATGTACCCATGAGAGGACCCCTGGGGATCCCAGGAGGGGGCAAGCCTTCACCTTCACTGGAATAGTGGAGGGGGTAGAGCCTCCATCTCCTCTCAAGGGGTGTGGTGGAGAGTCTGGTTGCTAGGTGGCGTAGGCAAGAACAGGAGAGGAGGAGCAGTGAGCCAGTTCAGTGTAGAGTCCAGGGAGCTCAAGTGAGGAGCAGATCCCTGGAGCTGTGCAATCTGACAGCGTCCGCGCAGTGGCTACAGACGGGGGAGAACGGTCAACTAGGAGTGCTACCTGAAAGCCAGCTTCAGCTAGGGAGTGCAACGGAGTGGGAAGTAAGGAGACTGCTAGAGAGCACCAGGCCCAACCGGGCGGCAGATCCCGAAGCAAGGATAGATCCACCTTTCCCTGCTAAACCTGCCGGTGTGGGGCTCTCAAAGCCCACACCACAACACCACAAAAGCCGCAGCCACGTAACCACAGTGAGGGCCCATAGGTCACAGGAGGCAAGCAGCTGGAGTGGCCTGGTCCGGGGAACAAGCATACGGCGAACGAAGGGGAGAGAGAGGCTGCAGCATCTTCCCTGGGTGACCCCCATAGGGACTCAAAGTCGGGGTCACCCCAAACCACCAAGGGCTAAGGAAGGCGAGTCAGTAGTCACCCTCATAAAGTCAGCCTGAAGGATACCTGGTTCCCACCTGGTTCATCCCAGCTACGCCCGGGCTACTCACCCTGCCATCAAATGTGAGTAAAGCCCTTGAAAGACATTCCTGCCTGTGTGGTTATTCTGCGACTTGTGGTACTACGCACCTACATCGGGCCCTGGGGCTTGCCTCACTCTCAGGAGGCTATTCCAACTAACTGCACATACCATCAGCCCCAGGCGACCCTCAACCTGCAGTGGCGGTCCCTACTGGCCGCAATACTGAGAGTGGCGTCACGACAAGAAGAAGATCTCCTACCTGTGACCAGATCCAGCTGCGTGGAGTCCCTGAAGGTAATGCACCGACACAATACTTGCGGGGCTTCACACAACCTCATCCAGCACCAGGACAACCGAACTGTAACTGTGCTGACCCCTGCAACCCTGCACAACACTGGGCCCCGGGGTATTCACCCTACCCACAGAGGGGTTAACATCCGGATGCCATCACATCTTCCTCGGGCACCCCGTAACAGCAGCGGTGGTGCTACATCTCACCACACTGTGGGTGGGCGTCACAGACAGTTTCTAACAAACCCCGTACAATTACGTCCCCCTTTTATTCGGAGTGTCCGCATGACCCCCGGGTCCGGTAGAGTCCCTCGAGCCATACCGCGGATCCGGATCCGAGTAGCACCAGCTGCTGGCATGGGGGCGGCACACCAGCTGGCCTTGGTGGCACTGTCCACATATCAGTATTACTTTGCAGTTACCAACAAATTGGCTTCCACTGTGATCTTAAACTTCATTTTCCATTATTCTTTTGCAAAAGCGCAGAAGTAGAGGGGTATAGTTATGTCACCCATTTGAGCAGATCCTGCTACACTAGGCTTTCATGGCAAATTTCATCAGCTGCTCCCCCCGTGTCTAAAAGTAAAAAATATAATTTTTTTTAACCCTTTCACAAACTATGGTCTACTGGTACGTCATAGGTCGTGTTCCCTGCTTTGATGCAAGCTCATATGCTGAGCCCACAACTTTCTCTGCACATGTTGGGTGATCTGATCAGCCGACATGTGCATCTAACAGGGGCGGGAGAATCAGAGATCTGCACGCACGCAGGCAAGGAAAGCTTCATTCATCGCTCCCATCGTTGGCACTGGGACGTGATCAAAGGGCGCCCATAGATTGACATGACATCTGGTGGTCAGCTAATGAGTCCTAACACTCTCATGATGTAGTTCCTGTGAATGCTGGCTGAGAGCCGGTGTTCATAGGAGATCAGCATTTATGCTGTAGAGAGCTTTGCTGAAGCCAAGCTTTGTATAGAACAAGCAGTCAAAAAGTAAAAAAAACCAAAGGAATAAAAAGTGAAAAAAAGTTTTTAAAAATATGAAAAAGAACCCACAAGTTCAAATCATCCCCCTTTGGCCCCATTCACAATAAACCAATAATACAAAAAAATACACATATTTAGTGTTGCCTCATTCAAAAATACCCGATCTATCAAAATCTAAAATAAATTAATCTGATCTGTAAAAGGCGTAAGAAGAAAAAAATTAAAAACACAAGAATTACGGTTTTTTTTGGTCATCTGCACCAAAATTGGTTAATTGAAAACATCAGCTCAGGAGGATGCAAAGTAACAAGCTATCACACAGCCCCAGATCCAGAAAAGTGAGAACATTATGTGTATCGGAAAATGGCAACTTTTTTGACAAATTTCTGAGTTTTTTTCACCATTTAAATTAAACTTAACAAACTATACATGTTTGGTATTTGTGAACTTTTACTGACCTGGGGAATCATGTTGCCAGGTCAGAAAATCAAAGACCAAGTACAGCGAACCTCATAACGTTGGTAGTGTACATGAACCCCATAGAATACATACAAAAACTTGTGAACGAGGGGGGGTATTTTTCATGTTTTTTTAGAGTAAGAATTGCTGCACCACAATTGTGAAAAAAGTATACAGTTTTTATTATTACAAAAAATACAAAATACTGGAAATCACATGTGCTTGCAGTTAGTGATTAGACATGCATAGTTAAATCCAATTAAATGAGACAAAGAAAAGAAGGTCACAGGGAGGAAGACAGGCTACCCCTTAATTTCTGTGCGGGGAACAGGATAGTTAGATTAATTCCAGATGGCCATATAAATAACCAAAGAAACATAGGTATATCCCCTAAAATAATAGAGTAATGGAGGGCTTATACATGAAAAGTAACCAACAGGATAAGGTCCAAATCAGGGCCTGAACACAATAATATGTAACACCACCAGCGAGTACATAGCATAATCTCAAAAAAAAAAAATTTATAATGGTGGAGATTGGCACCTGAAGGACCTACCTGTGGTATGTATAGCATCCAAGGAGGGGAGTCTGTCAGCCTCACATGTGAACCCGGTCCCAACACGCACGTGTTTCGCAGGTGCTTCAACGGGAGACCTTGATGGTCTCCCGTTGAAGCACCTGCGAAACACGTGTTGGGATAGTAACTAAGTGTCTCTCTGTCTCTCTTCCATTCTGTCTGTCTCCCTTCTCTGTCTGTCTATCTCCCTCTGTATCTGTCTCCCTCTCGCTTTCCCTCTCTGTCTGTCTCCATCTCTGTCTTACTCCCTCTCCGTCTCCCTCTCGCTTTCAATCTCTGTCTGTCTCCCTCTGTTTGTCTGTCTCCCTCTCTGTCTGTCTCCCTCTCTGTCTGTCTCCCTCTCTGTCTGTCTCCCTCTCTGTCTGTCTCCATCTCTGTCTGTCTCCCTCTCTGTCTGTCTCCATCTCTGTCTCCCTCTCACTTTCAATCTCTGTCTGTCTCCCTCTCTCTGTCTGTCTCCCTCTGTTTGTCTGTCTCCCTCTGTTTGTCTGTCTCCCTCTCTGTCTGTCTTCCTCTCTCTGTCTCTCTGCCTCTCTCTCTCTCTATCTGTCTCTCCACTGAAATCATATTAACTGACACATAAGATTCTTATACTATAGCAACCAATCACAGCTCCTATTAATGACCTGTAGCTCCCAGCTCCCAGCTCCATTGACTTGAATGTAGGCAGGTTTTTTGTCAAATAACAGTAAAGTGCGTTGTTAAATTTTCCCCTCAAAACATAGTCTATGTCATTCTTTGAGTCAAATGAGGTGTCTGTGCAAACTTTTATGACTGATAATGTGATGGTGCGGATTCCTTTATATATATATATATATATATATATATATATATATATATATATATATTTATTTATATCTATATACTGTATATATTTTTATATATATATATATATATATATATATATATACATACATACATTTTATATAACACTGAAGCAGTACACAAAGTGCCCTTGTGATTCACAGCAGCAAAACCTTTTGAATTAAAATTATTTCGTGTAGAAAACAAATAATTGAAAGTGCCACTCAGATATTTGGGTGTCTACCTCCATATTGTTAATACGCCATGCACCTTTTAGTATAATTAATGGTTACAGCTTTCAATGTTTCTATACAGTATATAGGTGACCTATTCTGGATACTATAGTAATTGATGCTATAGTATTTTCTTTATCAATTCAGATAGCAGCTGTAGCTGTAAATTAAACCTCAAGCTCTGGCCACTTTCATATACGGTAATTTATTGTAGCACATATTGTGTAACTTTTACTTAAAATTATATTTAGCAGCCAAACAGAAAATTACAAAAAACACATCCTGCCCTATAATTAGGATTGAAAAACTGCCTTGTGGACATTAATGACCCTTATTTTGCATGGACACCAATTATTTGCTAACCTTCATGCCCGGAAGAAAAATGTATTGCAATTCTTATACAAAAGTAATTACAGCAGCTATATGCTATTGAAATGACAACTATTATAGATGATAGCCTCACCAGTGCTATTAGTGATGTCCTGAGATACTATAAGACCTGCAGTCAATGTCTTTCATAACCTCTAATTATATGGGCTGAAGTGAATAGTGAATATTTCACAGAGTTGGTGAAAATCTAATGAGGTTTCTGACATTTGAGTATAATTTATAATACATCTGAAAACACCAATTATCTTTGTAGCCATGAAAAATAGTATTATACAGCTATTATATAGACATAGTCTGATGTTATAGCAGTAAATATATATTATGGAGAATAGAAACAAGTGAAATAAGAAATATCATGTTTTTAGTCCAAAACAAAGTAATTATTTTGTGTTGACAAAGTGTATTTGTAGGTCATCAGTGGTTCAATCAATACTTATGAAGCCCTGAAAAATAAGGGCAGAACCGCCAATGGAACCATTGATTCTTAATGAAACAGACGGTGTGACTTTGTGCTCTTCTTTAAAGCGGCTACAAAGTCGATTGAGGCATGCCATGGAAGCCGGGTGTCTGCTGAAAACCCCTTTTCCTGCTAGGATTGTGCGCCTATGAGGACCAGCTTGTGCCTTTCATTCATAGTCCACAGGAGACCATTATTTTTACTATTTACTTCATTACAGTTATATTGCAGTAATTAATATAAGTGATCAGATGATTGCATTTTAAAGTCCTCTAAACAGTCTAAAAATTAAAAAGTAAAAAAAAAGTATTTTAAAAAAATATCATAGAATCATAGAATCATAGAATATTAGAGTTGGAATGGACCTCCTGGGTCATCTAGTCCAACCCTCTGCTCAAAGCAGGATTCACTAAATCATCCCAGACAGGTGTCCGTCCAACCTCTTTTTAAAGACTTCATTGAAGGAGAACTCACAACCTCTCGTGACCGCCTGTTCCACTCATTGATCACTCTCACTGTCAAAAAGTTTTTTCTAAAATCTAATCTGTGTCTCCTCCCCATCAGTTTCATCCCATTGCTTCTAGCATTTCCTTGTGAAAATGAGAGTAAAACTGATCCCTCTACATTGTGACAGCCTTTAAGATATTTGCAGACAGCTATTAAGTCTCCTCTCAGTCTTCTCTTTTGCAAGCTAAACAATCCTAAATCCTGTAACCGTTCCTCATAGGACATGGTTTGCAGACCAGTCACCATTCTGGTCACTCTTCTCTGAACTTGCTCCAGTTTGTTGATGTCTCTTTTAAAATGTGGTGCCCAGAATTGGACACAATATTCCAGATGAGGTCTGACCAAATAGGAGTAAAGAGGGATAATGACTTCACGTGATCTAGACTGTATGCTTCTGTTAATACATCCTAGAATGGTGTTTGCCTTTTTTGCTGCTGCATCACACTGTTGACTCATATTCAGTCTGTGATCTATTAGTATACCTAAGTCTTTTTCACACATGCTTTTGGATAGCTCTATTATTCCCATGCTGTATATGCTCTTTTCGTTATTCTTGCCAAGATGTATGACTTTGCATTTCTCCCTATTAAAAACCATTCTATTAGTTGCTGCCCATTGTTCCAGCTTGTTTAGATCTTGCTGAATCCTCTCTGTCTCTTCTCTAGTATTAGCTATTCCTCCTAGCTTTGTGTCATCAGCAAATTTAATCAGTTTACCCTTAATACCTTCATCTAAATCATTGATAAAGATGTTGAACAACACTGGGCTCAGGACAGAGCCTTGTGGTACCCCCCTTGAGACAGTCTTCCAACTGGATGTGCAGCCGTTTATGACCACTCTTTGACTCCGATCACTAAGCCAGTTACGAATACATCTAACAGTTGCCTTGTCCATTCCACATTTGGTCATTTTTTCAATAAGGATTGTATGAGATACTTTGTCAAATGCTTTACTGAAGTCAAGATATACTACATCAACTGCATTTCCCTGATCCACCCATATATAACATAAAAATTGGAATCACCATCTTTTCCAGTATTAAAACTGAAGATATTAAAAGAATAAAAGATTAATATTAGGGATGATCGAATACCTCAAATATTCAGCTTTGCGAATATTTGCCGAATAGGTATCCACTATTCAACTATTCGCGAATATTTGATGCGCAATGTAAGTCTATGGGAAACCCGAATAACAACTATTCGGAACTATTTGGGCTTCCCATAGACTTACATTGCACATCAAATATTCACATAGCGGCGACCTATTCGTCGGATATTCGCGAAGCTAAATATTTGAGTTGTTCGATCATCCCTAATTAATATATTTGATAACACCATGTCCAAGTCTCATTTATTGAAATGTAACATTAAGTAACCAGAACCGTAAAGCATGTTAAGAGAAAAAAAAATGCCATAGGATGTTTTCCTGATGGTTTTGTGAAATACCCCTGGCTTTGCTCTGTTCTAAAAAGAATGAACATGTCAATTCTTTTCAGCGCTTGTGCTATGGTTTTTCACCCTAGTGACAGGTGGACTCGAAGATACCCTGTCACTAGATACCCGGAATTGATCCAGCGTATCTGACCGTCACATAAATGGTGGTGGGGATAGGGAGATTGGAGCAGGTGTGCTATATTTACCGAATCACCTTTGCGGCTGTACCTCCTGTGGCTCCTCCACCTCCCTGCTCATTAAATATTCACTGTTTTCATCTGTGATTGGTTGCAGTCAGATGCGCCACCAGCATCTGACTGGAACCAATCACAGACCTGGTCTGTGGGTCTATCGTAGAAAATAAATGAGCCGCGCATTCAACAGTGACCTCACTCAGGCTATTTACGGTCACAGGTATCGCCCCCTGTAACCGGAAATCACCTGACTGAAGTGATCGCTGATCGTGCGAGTCATTCATTCTCTGGAGCTCACAGCAGGCAGTCTTGTTCTATGGCCGCTCGCTGTGATCTTCAGATGTAGCAGAGCTGAATTGCCGTTGGACCTCGTGTTGACTACGCTGGACCTGCAGGGGTGATTATGGGGTTAATAAAGTGGTGAAAGAGAGGACTTTTTGTATTTTATTTCAAATATAGGATTTTTTCAGTGTTGGTGTGTTTGTGTTTATTTTTTGTATCACACAGGTAGAAGAAAAGACCGGGTTTATGCCGCGCTGAAAACCACTGATGCGTGATGAAATCATGATTTCTTTTCCTGAGGAAGGAGACGGATGTCTCTCAAACGCGTAGGAACTATCCAATAAAAAGGAAATCTTTTAATTTACACGCATCAGTGGTTTTCAGCGCGGCATAAACCCGGTCTTTTCTTCTACCTGTGTGATACAAAATTCCTCTCCCGGGGCTGCAGCTAAACCACCAGGCACTCACAGGCTATCATAAGGGGTTGTGACTGGCACAACCTCACCAGGTGAGTGCTTCTTTGTCTTGTTTGTCCACCCTCATACCGGGTAAGACCCTATTGCGCTTTTTTCCCCTTTACAGTTTTACAATGTGTTTATTTTTTGTCACTTATTACAGATTGGTGATCTTGGTGTCTCATAGACGCCTGCCATTACCCATCAAGGGCTTAGTTGCAGCTATAAGCTGCGATTAACTCCTTATTACCCTGATTGCCACCGCACCAGGGCAATTCAGGAATAGCTGGGTAAAGTGCTGAGATTGTCGCATCTAATGGATGCGACAATCCTGGGTGGCTGCAGGCTGATATTTTTAGGCTGGGTCTCTCCAGCCTGAGAATAACTGCCCCCAGCTGTGGGCTTTATCCTGACTGGGTATCAATATTGAGGGGGGCCGTATGGTTTTTTTTTTTTAAATTATTTATATAAATAACTAAAAAAAACAGCCTGGGGGCTGCAGTCTGTAGCCATAGGCTTTATCTGTGCTGGGTATCAAAATATGGGGCGACCCTATATCATTTTTTTTTTATTTTTTTTTATTGTATAGTAGATCCACAGACTCCAGTGAGGAGGAAGAAGGGGGAAGTAGTGAATATGCATGAGGCTAATGTGCGGCATCGGAAGTAGGAGGGGCCGCAGGAACAGGTACCTGTGATCCTAGAATGTATGGGCTCCTTCCAGATTAGTGGGTGTTACCAGCTGGGTTAGTGAGCTTGGTCATGTTTTTTTCCCTTCCACTACAATCATGCTTCGCCCCCTATGTGATAGGGGCCTGTTGAATCACATCATACCTGGAAGGAGCCCATACACTCTAGCATCTACCGGAGACTGGTAAGTATAGCGTGCTTGCTTTAATCTTTTTTCATTTTTACCTTTTTTTTACTACCCGAGTGCCGGATCCAGGTGGATACTATCCCAGCCCAGCACTCGGGTACTCTTGATCCCTTGCAGGTCTTGACATCACAAAAGAAAATGCTGTGAAAACGCCACAAAAATGCCACAAAAACTGCACTAAAACCTCACCAAAACCACACCAAAACCGCAGATGACTCCCAGGAGACATAGTGCCATAAGGTCAAGTTTTGGTCAGGTATTGGTCAGGAAACAAATGCTTCAAAAACGTCCTGTGTGAACATAGCCTTACAGGAGCTCAAGCGATAAGGGGTTCCACTTTCAGCTTCAAAGTAGCAAGCAGCTTTGCTCACAGACACATAAAGTGGTGGGTTACATAAACTATTGGACTGCAAAGGTCCCATATACTGCTCTTGCAGAGTGAGCAGCTTTTGTCTATGTCTGTTCCTGAACCATTCTGACTTTGTGTTTTAGGTGTTATATTTGGCAACTTAATAAAGTTATCTCTTAGCACCTTAACATTTCAACAGTGTCTAGTCATTTTGTATTGATTTATTATTATAATAATAATAATAATAATACTACTGTGACTCTAGTCACAACTCCAGAACTAGAGACGAGGTGGGATAGTCATGAGTCCATGATCAATACTAAGAGGACAAATAATAGACAATAGGGAAAAGACAACAGCAAAGTCAGGTCGAAGTATCAGGAAGGAAACAGATAAATACAAAGTGATGAATCAATTGGGTGGTCAAACGAAAATACAAAATCAGCACCAAGGATCAAAATACAAACTCAGAACAAAGAGAAAACACACACCACTTGAGCAGAGCTATAATTTGCAATGCTCTGACTATTATCAAAATGCTAAATAACCCTGCAATCACATACAGCGGATGACATCTGGAAGAGATCCCACAGATCCGATCCAATATGATGGCTGAGCTGTTATTCACAAAACTGATTGTCCCATAGGCAACAGAGCTGTCATTTATATATTAAAAACATCTTTTTATTTCAACTATTTTAAAAACATAGGACTCCCTGGCCAACACGTTTCGATCATTTTCCTCTTACATGAGTAAGAGCAAATTGTCCAGCGATTCCTATGTTTTTAAGATGGTGAAAATAAAAAGATGGTTTTAATATAATAAGTCCGGAATGGCATTTTATACTATTATTTTGGGAGCTGGATTTTTCCTTTCTTCTTGAATACCAAACTGGTAGAAATATGTTTGCTTGTTGTCAGGTCCCATTCCCTATTCCCTGTATCCTGTGTTGATTACCTGTGCTGCTGACCTGTACCTGTCTTCTAGTACCTCTGTATGTGCGGTACCTGCCATATCTGCTCTACGTGCTGTACCTGCCATACCCGCCAGCACCTGCTGTACTTGCCAGTACCTGTTGTACCTGCCGTACCTACCAGTACTTGCTGTATTCGCCTGAATCAGCCGACCGGTGTGTACAAGCTAAGGCCGGTTTCACACATCCGGCTATTTGCCATTTTGCCGGATGCGGCGCTCTCCCGTACAGTTAATACAGTACAATGACAGCGCAACAAGCGCCGGTCACATGCTGTCATGTGACCGGCGCATGTGACCCGGAAGTTACAGCGCTGCCATTGTACTGTATTAACTGTACGGGAGAGCGCCGCATCCGGCAAAATGGCAAAAAGCTGGATGTGTGAAACCGGCCTAACTAGTCTGTACCAGCTGTCCTTCCTGCACCTGAGTCCATTTCTGCATCCTCGACCCCCGACTGTGTGGAAGATGCTTGTGCAGGTGTTACACTGACTGGATAAGGAGAAAGTGGAGTAAGAGAAGGCAACAGTGTGCCCTGACTCAGAAGTGCCAGAAGTGCCTCTCAGGTCAGCTGAGAGGTTTCAGGTATTTAAGGCACCTTTCCCTTTAGATACGTGTCTGGGCAATGAGTTCCTAATGTTGCTATTTCTCAGGTCCCATTGTGCTACTGTCATTGTGCTGTGTTCTGCTGCTGATTCGTATCTGTGTTTCAGTGCATTGCCAGTCTACTGCTGCAACTAACCCCGCCAGCCAACTACCATGATATCTGCGGCTGTGAGTATCAATACCGACCGCCTACCACGGTCCCCACTGCGGCAAGTATCCTCATTGGCCACTGCTACCACATTCATCCATCTATCCATCCATACAAGCTGAATCCACAACTTTAGCTGCTGCTGTTCCTATCTTCAAAGACTGTCTGTGCCAGTACCCCTGGGACCAACCATCACAGCATCAGGCTTCCTGAGTGGCACCATTGTGGGATTTTCTTAATTTACCAGAAGGGTGCCAACAATTACGTCCCCATATGGAGCTTCATTTTTTTGTCAATGCTTGTTTCTGACTATCCACTGATACAAAAATGTCAGCAATCACACGAATAATGAGCAAAAATGTTTTATTTCTTTGAGTCCCTTGATCATTTATGCTGGTACAATATTCACTGTTATCAGTAGCACATTGTACATGTAGACAGGCAATGAACTGCAGATTACATGTTACTGTATATAGGGTTATATTTATAAGCATTTTTTAACCATCATTATTAATCAGCTTAAATGAACAGTCTAGTAAACAACTAAAAATCTAATTGCATCTAGGCATTTATTTAATGGCCTGAAATCAGCAGTGTAAATGCACTTTTAGGCCTCAATTCCTTAAAGAAATTTCACCAAAATGTTTACCATTCTCACATCAGTTTATTTTATCTCCGCCAAAATGGGCAGAGTTGGGATGGGACAGGAGCATGGCAGAGGCATGATGCTACAGTGTGTCTAAATCATGACGCCCTGTAGCATTCTTTTAGCCAGAAATGCTACTCCAGTAAGGGACTGGAATAAGATTCTTGGCATGGTGCACGGAGACGCAAGCCACCTGTACGATGATCCTGATTCATTAAGAGGCATGTGACTCTTATCAGGAGCTTGTCACTCCTCCTTGCTCCCTCATCAAGACCGACGAGAAAAATCACCGGTCTTAATAAATCGTGGCCTAAGTGTTTGCATATGGTGCAATAGCTTAGCATTTGGGGCTCCACTTTCAGTTTTACAACTGGCCACACGTTTTCTAAAGCCAGCTTTGCCTGCTACTGAACACCACCATGCACCCATAGTGCCGATCGTGACACTTATTAAAAAAAAAAAGAAAAGTTTAGGTGAGAAAATATTTCAATGTTTTTTCTGTAGGCAACAATGCACATAGAATCTTACCTTGAATATCTTGTATAAAAATATAAATTATTACACACTGAACATATGGGTGTGTCTATTGAAAATAATTTTTTAAAAACATCAGTAGATCCACACTGGATAATGTTACATTATCAATCAGTCACTCTGAATTTTATGAATGCAACATTATTAGTATATTAAATGTATAGTTACAAAAGCTACAATCTTTATTAGTAAGCAAATTCTATTACTATATAAATATGATTTAAAATTTAATGCTTTTAATGGCAATTGGAATCTACAGTACTGTATATACTTTAATTTCTTCTTCACAAACACAAGCTTTAATTATATAATGAAATAAGTTATTAAATGTATTTGATTAACCTTTACCTGACAACTTTAGATTTATTATTTTACTACACTTTATATTGACACCTCAGTTACAAGGTGTCGCATTAATTTGATGAACCACTGAACTGATACCTGCTTATACATATTCCAGTTATCTCAGTGAATAAGACTGTTTTAAGAGCGGTTTCCCAAAAATGTTCTCATTTCATACAAATGTTAACACAGACTCATCATTTATTAAAAGTTATTCTTATAGATGTGCAAGTGAAATAGAATACAACAAAATACTAATTACCGTAGAAATATCTCACTTTCACTTTTGCTCTAATGGAGGTTACAGCAACGTAACCTCCCAGTACACACCAAGACATTCCCAACCAAGTGTGCTTTGCATTGGTGATAATTATTAAGTGAGTCTGATAAGACAACTTTCCAAATAAGATAGTAGAAAAAGAATTTGCTTAACCTAAGTATAGTTATGGCACCATTACACATAATAATCCTAAACTTAGAATGTAAGTAAACAAATAAAAATGGTGAAGTTCTCAAGGTGACAGTGGCATGAGATAATCAGCCAAATTATTAAACGAGTGATTCACCCATATTTTTTATTTTCTATATTGATATTATATTAAGAAACAATGTTTCTCTCAAATACCTTATGTTGGCAATAGTGAGAGGTGCTATTGCAGACTGCTGTTCCCCATGCATGGCCCCCCGGCTCTGTGACTTCGGGGATCCGGTGACATCACGTCAAGTTCCTGCTCACGTCTCATCATTGCGGCCGGCCCCAATCTTCCTTAGTTACTGGGCTGTGGGCGGTGTTTCACCGCTTGTCACAGCCAAGCATGTCTCCTGCTTGCAGCGCTCTGCTGTGAGGGAGGAGGGAGCTGATGGGCTATGATGAGCGGTGAAACACTGCCAACAGCCCAGTCACTCACGGACACGACGACCGGCCACAGTGTCAGGAACTTGATGTGACGTCACCGGATCCCTGAGGTCACGGAGTCCTAGGGTCAGGAATGGGGAACAGTGGTCTGCAATAGCGCCTCTCACAGACACTATTGACAACATAAGGTATTTGAGAGAAACATTGTTTCTCAATATAAGGTCAAGCTAGAAAAAAAAATATGGGTGAACCACCCTTTTAAGTTTTTCAAATAGAAAATTATTGCAATTTGCACATGTTGTGTCATGCACATTGTTTTTCTGTTTGGTTTGCTATTGCTCTGATACACACAAAGGAAATAAAGGAGAATAGAATACATAGTTTTACAGAACTGTATATGAACCCTTTGCAGTCTAATAGCTCATCATAGTGCACAATACCACCTGATGAGGAGGTGGAAATGGGCCCCCTTACCCCTTGTGCTTCTGTGTGGTTGCACAAGTTGCACCAATGATATGTCCACCTCTGTGTGGCAGGACAGGTCTATTTGTTAGGTGACGAGTCATACATTGTAGTTTACTCATTTAAAATTAAAAGTTACTTACATCCAGAGGTGTAACGATTATGGTCGCAGAGGGTGCAACCATAACCGGACCTGTGCTGGAGGTGGTCCTGCTGGTGAGAGCACATTTATCTTAAATGTGTTGCAGCACAGAAACCTGTGGGGTTCCAGCACCACAATACATGCCACTGGCCAAATCAGATGTTGACAGCTGACATCGGTGTGCCAGGCTTCATATGAGAGTGATATCATGCATCACTCATAGAAGGCATGACAATGTCAGCTGACTGCCTTTGTGTTGGCTACAGAAGAGGACCACATAGAGTACAGGAAGGTGAGGAAAATGTGTTTTTATGAATTGGAGAACAGTGGCAGAACAGGAGACATACAATATAAACCAGGATGGGCGCCATGTATACCAGGATGAGGGACATGTATACCGGGAAGGACCCCAGGACGGAGATATTAGTACAGAATGGGGGACATTACTACATAATAAAAGAGGGCAAAAGGTATGTCTTTATTGGATTCAGAACACTACAAGTACCCATTCATCTGACCAACATGTGAAGTGGATCCAGTTGCAAATATTGCATTGGGGCCCATCGGACTCCAGTTACGCCACTATCACCATATTTTACCTTAATGACATATCCACAAGATATAATATAAATGTAAATGTATTTAAAGTGCCATGGAATAAATGGCACTATAAAAATAAATAATAATAATATAAATGTAAAGCCTATGAGGGTCTAACTACTGGGACCTGCATTTATCTTGAGAACAGGGCCATGTTGCATGCTGCTCATAATTGTGTAGGAATTGTATAGGAATTCCTACCACCTCTCTACTGACTTTCACTGCACAACGGGATCCAATTCTCAAGGTAAATGCAGAGTCCATTAACGTAATGTGCATCAGCTAAACATTTATTGCACATGTTATGCCATAAACATACCACCTGGGGATAAAACCATTCAAAAGACAAGTACTTCAATTTACAAGACCCCGTCTATCAGAATCAGATATGCCTGGAGTCCTCATTATTATGGATCCAAGAAGTGATGCACAAGCAAGGATTTATCAGAAAACTATCACTAGTGTTTATTATTAATGATGAACGAGTTTCTAAATACTTGGATTTGCGATACTCATAACGAGTACTGTCTAATACTCGCGTATTCATTCCAAATAGCATGTGCAATGCAAGTCAATGGGGAATACTCGCAATGTAACGAGTAAACCGAATGCCGTACTATTCGTGCAAGTAGTGAATAGTACGGTATTTGGGTTACTCATTACATTCCGAGTATTCCCCATTGACTAGCATTGAATACAATATTCGGAATGAATACTCGAGTATTAGACAGTACTCGTTACGAGTATCGCGGATCCGAGTATTTCTATACTCGATCATCATTATTTATTATATAAAGCTTTAATTGTTATTTAACTTATTGATTTATTTGTATGCAATGATTAAAAGCATTCCATGATTAAGTGCAAAAATAGGCCATATCAGGAGAGGGGTTTTCCAAGTTAAGATAAAAATGTGCGCATTGCCAGAATAAGAAATAAAATAAGGAAGAAGACCATACTAACATATTATTTATAACAATATATATCACAGTAGTCACGGAGCCAATCAAAGGTCACAGAGACGCTGTGCTAGTAATTGATCATATTGGCCACATGGGGTATATAGAAATTCATTGTTGCTACCAGGAAAATCGGTAAGCACAGTTTATTTTGTTATTTACTTACCATTACATACAAAGGGCACATTTTCTTGTCTTGAAAACTCCTTTAGGCTTCTTTCACACTTACGTGCCTCCGGTACGTGTTTGGCAGTTTTCTCACATACCGGAGACACGTACACACGTGGACCTATGTATTCCTAATGTTTTGGACGCACGTAAGTATTTTCGAACGGAACGTGTGTCCGTTCCGTACTTACGTGTGTCCATGTGTTTCTCACACCGACATGTATGTTTTTCTCCGGCATCACGGGTGTCACACGCAATGCAAACGGACCATACGGATGTGTTCCATGTGACAAGCACCAGAGAAAAGCCATGTGTCTGTGAGAAAAAAAAAAACCTTTACTCACCTTCTCCTGCCCTGCAGACTTTGCCGCTGTTGTCACTTGCTGCCGACCGCCGCTCATTATGCTCATTAAATATTCACTTCACTGTGGGCCGAAGCAGCAGCAGCTGGGAGTCGGCAGGACCGGAGACCAAAGATCAGCACCACGGACAGCGACGCCAGGGACAGGTGAGCAGAAAGTTCCCGCTCTCTGCATGTTATCACGGATAAAACACGGAGAACACGCGTGTGCCATACGCACGGCACACCGAGGGCAAAACGCACCTCTGACACGTCCGTGAAAAACGTGCGTGTTTTTCAGGGACGTGTGAAAGAGGCTTCAGGCTGTGTGCGCACGTTGCCGAATTTTATGCATTTACGCTGCGTATTGCACCGCGGTATAAATGCATGCGACCTGCGTCCCCAGCACAATCTATGAAGATTGTGCATAATCCATGCGCACGTTGCATTTCAGAGTGCAGCGATTTGGATGCCAAAATTTAGTTCCAAATCGCTGCGTTCTAAAAAGCAACATGTCAATTATTCTGTGCGCTTTGGATGCAGCTCCCACTCTGTCTATGGGAGAGGCTGCATCCAAAGCGCATGAAATCGGCTTTTTTTCTGCAGAAACATTGCATCCATTATGCAGTGTTTCTGCAGCGATTTGAAGCGCACATGTGCTGTCAAATCCCTGCAGAAATTTCTGAAGGGACACGACGCAACGTGCGCACATAGCCTTAAAGTGAACCTGTCAGGTGCAATATGCACCCAGAACCCCAAGCAGTTCTGGGTGCATAGCTCTAATCCTTGCCTAACAGTCCCTGTATCTAGTAGCATATATAGAGATCTTTAGAAAAAGTATTTCTAAAGATCTTTTATCATATGCTAATGTGAAGTCCCTCCAGTGTTGTGTCGATGCATTACCTTCAGGGACTCCACGCAGCTGGATCTTGTCACAGGTAGGAGATCTTCTTCTTGTCGTGACGCCACTCTCAGAATTGCGGTCAGTGGGGACCGCCACTGCAGGTTGAGGGACGCCTGGGGCTGATGGTGAGTGCAGTTAGTTGGAATAGCCTCCTGAGAGTGAGGCAAGCCCCAGGGCCCTGTGTAGGTGCGTAGTACCACAAGGCGCAGAATAACTCCACACACACAGAATGTCTTTCAGGGGTTTTACTCACTTCAGATGGCAGGGTGAGTAACCCGGGCGTAGCTGGGATGAACCAGGCTGGAACCAGGTATCCTTCAGGCTGACTTCTGATGGTGACTACCAACTCGCCTTCCTTAGCCCTTGGTGGTTTGGGGTAACCCCGACTTTTAGTCCCTATGGGGGTCACCCAGGGAAGTTGCTGAAGCCTCTCTCCCCTTCGTTTGCCGTTTGCTTGTTGCCTGGGCCAGATCACTCCAGCTTCTTGCCTCCTGTGAACTATGGGCCCTAACTGTGGCTACGTGGCTGCGGCTTTTTAGGTGTTGTGGTGTGGGCTTTGAGGGCCCCACACCGGCAGGTTTAGCAGGGAAAGGTGGATCTATCCCCACTCCGGGATCTGCCGCCCGTTTGGGCCTGGTTCTCCCTAGCAGTCTCCTTACTTCCCACTCTGTGCTCTCTCTCTAGCTGGAGATGGGTTTCGGGTAGCCCTCCTAGGTGACCGTTCTCCCCCGTCGGTAGCCACTGCGCGGACACTGTCAGACTACAGCAGCCCAGGGGAAGGGGTCAGCTCTCCTCGGAGCTCCCTGGACTCTGCTCTGAACCGGCTCACATCTGGGACCTTCACTGCTGCTCCTGTCTGAGCTCCACTTCCATGCTCCTCACTCCTCCACCCTCTGCTGCAGACTGTTTACTCCTCCTTCTCTTTTCCCCTTGTGCCTGCCTACGCCACCTAGCAACCAGGCTCTCTTACCACACCCCTTGAGTGGAGATGGAGGCTTTTGGCCCCCTCCACTATTCCAGTGGAGGTGAAGGCTTTTCCCCCTCCTGGGATCCCCAGGGGTCCTCTCAAAGGTACATGTGTGAGACCTGATCACTATGCGCCTGTGTAGTCACACCTCGGTCAGCCTTCTGGATTACCTGTATTGTACTGTCCCCAGCATGGGTGCAGTACTCAGTGGTGCCTGACCAGGTCAGGGGCGCCACATTCCCCCTTAGTTATCACCAGCACGTCCTCGGGCTGCAAGACAACATTTTAAAATGCATGCATAAAACATTAAAACATGGTAAAACTTTTAAAACCACCAGGTACCATACATCACCACCCTCCACCCACAAGTCCGTTAACCCACCCAAAACCCTTTCACGTTGGCCGCGCCTTCAGCCACTTCTGGCAGGATGTAGAGGCGGCTTTCATGGGCTGGTGGTTTCAGGGTATACCTGGCCTGGTGGATCCGCGCCTTCAGCCTCTTCTGGCAGGATGTAGAGGCGGCCTCCACAGTTGGTACTGACCAGGTACCCTCTTTGTGGTGGAGAGCCAGGCCCCATAAACAGGCATGCTCTCTGGTTGCAGGTAAGCCAAGGCCCTATATACGGACGTGCTCCCTGGTTGCAGACGAGCCAAGCCCCTAAACAGGCTGACTCTGGTGGTGGTGGTGCCCTCTGGTGTAACTATTTACACTGCGAGAGTTTGTGGCTATAGCCAGTTCATAGCCTTAAGGTTCATTTCTCACATGAGTTTATGTGGGCACATTGCTTAAACATTAACGTTGCAAAAACTTCAAAACTGGTAACTTGCTGTATTTCTTATGTTATTTACATGGATTCCTCCATACCAGGGCTTGGGCCTGTAGGGCTGCGGCACCTGTTGCTTTCTCGGCCTTTTTCTTCATCTTGGTCATCAATGGGTTCCTTTTCTTTTCTTTCCTCTGTATCTTCTGTATCTGTTTCTTTCTCTGTATCTGTTTCTTTATCTTGTAACATGGGATGGCTGTGGGGTTTGCTGGTACATGGTACTACATCGAGCGCATACCACCCTCTTTCGCCTTGATGCATGGTAAACCGTACTGTATCTCCCATCTTTAAGTTTCTGCCAGGGTGTCCTCTGGGCAAATTAGCTCTGACGTCTCTCCTATTGACAAAAATGCCTTCTTTGATACCAGGTGCAACGATGAACCCGTATCCTGACTTCAGGCTAAAGTCTTCCACAATTCCTCTACAAAGGGGTCCTCTGACCTGTGCTTTGGCTCTTCTCAGGAACCGTTTTTCTTGTAGGTCTCTGGCCGTGACTTCTCTCTGCTCTGGGGATGGCGGTGCAGGGAAAGACTGGGTTCTGCTACGGCGCCGTGTCTTGCGGACTGGATTCTGCGAGGTACAGCTTACAAGCTCCCAGGTGAGGCTTTTGGGTAGATCTTCTTCAGCAGACGGTGTTAGGTCTTCCTCATCCCAGCGGGAATATGGCAACATCTCCGGCTCTGGGTATGGATCCACTGCTGGTGGCTCCTGAGTCAGCTCCTCAGCTTCCTGGCCTCCCCTCCCCCTTAGTTCCTCTGAGCACTCCTTTGGTGGCAGTGCTGGGGATGGACTTTCTTCAGCAGGCCCAGGCAGGGATCTCTTTGGCATGATTGCTGCAGGAGTCGTCTTGGGGGTATGCGGAGGGAGTATGTACTGGTCCACCAACCATTGTGGAAACTTGGCCTCCATGTCAGCCTTCAGCTGCCAGTATGCGGGGTCCTCCCCCAGCGTGGGCTTTCCAGCAGGGACCTCTTTGGACTGGGGAGCGGTGTCTGCTCTGGCCTTGCAGGCCGGGGAAAATGATGATGCAATCTTATCTTGGCGGGCCGCGCCTGGCATGGCGGCGGCCTGGTCTTGGCGGGCCGCGCCTGGCATGGCGGCGGCCTGGTCTTGGCGGGCCGCGCCTGGCATGGCGGCGGCCTGGTCTTGGCGGGCCGCGCCTGGCATGGCGGCGGCCTGGATCGGCGTCGCGGTCGCGATGGGATCGGTGCAGGCTGGGCTGGGCGTCGCTGCAGCGATCGGAGCTTGGCGGGCCGCACCTGGCGGGGCTGCGGCCTGGTTCAGCACCTCACTTGCGGCGCGGACGAGCGTTGCTGCTGCGGTGGGGTCTTTGCGGGCCGGGCCTAGCATGGCGGCGGCCTGGGTCAGCGTCACACCTGCGGCATGGATGAGGGTCGCGGCGGCAGCCGGTTCTCTGTGGGCCGGACTGGACGTCGCTGCAGGGACCGGGTCTTGGTGGGCCGAGCAGGGCATCGCTGCGGCGGCCTGGGCTTGGCGGGCCGCACCTGGCGTGGCTGCGGCCTGGCTCAGCGTCGCCGCGCCGGACGCCTCTTCAGGGACCGCGGACGTGACAGCAGGGGTCGGGGCACTCGCGCTGGCAGGGGTATCACTGGACTCACCCATCGGTGGCAGCATCGGGGTCTGAGTCGTCACCGCCCGGTCTGGCACTCGGCGCGCGGCTCTCCCCTCATAGGCCTGAACCGCGGCAGCCATCTCCAGAAGTTCCATTCGTTCTTCTCTGATCTGCTCCACGACCCGGGTCTCCAGTCGGTCGCAGAACTGGGCCAGCTCCCGATACCACCAGGCAGCGGAGCCCGGTTCTGGGTTTCTGCGGTCAGACGCCATTTCTTCTGCGCCCTCTTCTGTACGATTTCCCAGCAGTGGACTCGTCGTTGCCTCTAGTAACAAGCTGTTCAGTTTCCGCTCTGCCTCTTTCAGCAGCTCCTCTCCCAGCAGCAGGCTTCTGGCTCCCTTTCTGTCCCGACGTCTCCGAACGCCTCCGCTCTCTTCACAAGCGAGATCAGAACTCTGCAGGGGATCTCTGGGTAGCCACACCTCTTCGTGGGCGGTAACTTCTCCCAGCGCGGGCTGCTGTTGTTTTTCAGCGCGCTTTTCATGGTGGCAATATGGCGGCGCTTCCAATTTTTCAAGCGGACCGCCCAGGCACATGGTCACCTGTCTGAACAGGTCTAGTCCTTATCCTGTTCGTGACGCCAGATGTGAAGCCCCACAAGTGCTGTGTCGATGCATTACCTTCAGGGACTCCACGCAGCTGGATCTTGTCACAGGTAGGAGATCTTCTTCTTGTCGTGACGCCACTCTCAGAATTGCGGTCAGTGGGGACCGCCACTGCAGGTTGAGGGACGCCTGGGGCTGATGGTGAGTGCAGTTAGTTGGAATAGCCTCCTGAGAGTGAGGCAAGCCCCAGGGCCCTGTGTAGGTGCGTAGTACCACAAGGCGCAGAATAACTCCACACACACAGAATGTCTTTCAGGGGTTTTACTCACTTCAGATGGCAGGGTGAGTAACCCGGGCGTAGCTGGGATGAACCAGGCTGGAACCAGGTATCCTTCAGGCTGACTTCTGATGGTGACTACCAACTCGCCTTCCTTAGCCCTTGGTGGTTTGGGGTAACCCCGACTTTTAGTCCCTATGGGGGTCACCCAGGGAAGTTGCTGAAGCCTCTCTCCCCTTCGTTTGCCGTTTGCTTGTTGCCTGGGCCAGATCACTCCAGCTTCTTGCCTCCTGTGAACTATGGGCCCTAACTGTGGCTACGTGGCTGCGGCTTTTTAGGTGTTGTGGTGTGGGCTTTGAGGGCCCCACACCGGCAGGTTTAGCAGGGAAAGGTGGATCTATCCCCACTCCGGGATCTGCCGCCCGTTTGGGCCTGGTTCTCCCTAGCAGTCTCCTTACTTCCCACTCTGTGCTCTCTCTCTAGCTGGAGATGGGTTTCGGGTAGCCCTCCTAGGTGACCGTTCTCCCCCGTCGGTAGCCACTGCGCGGACGCTGTCAGACTACAGCAGCCCAGGGGAAGGGGTCAGCTCTCCTCGGAGCTCCCTGGACTCTGCTCTGAACCGGCTCACATCTGGGACCTTCACTGCTGCTCCTGTCTGAGCTCCACTTCCATGCTCCTCACTCCTCCACCCTCTGCTGCAGACTGTTTACTCCTCCTTCTCTTTTCCCCTTGTGCCTGCCTACGCCACCTAGCAACCAGGCTCTCTTACCACACCCCTTGAGTGGAGATGGAGGCTTTTGGCCCCCTCCACTATTCCAGTGGAGGTGAAGGCTTTTCCCCCTCCTGGGATCCCCAGGGGTCCTCTCAAAGGTACATGTGTGAGACCTGATCACTATGCGCCTGTGTAGTCACACCTCGGTCAGCCTTCTGGATTACCTGTATTGTACTGTCCCCAGCATGGGTGCAGTACTCAGTGGTGCCTGACCAGGTCAGGGGCGCCACACTAATGAGGACAGAAACTAGTTAAGTTGCAAGTGCTTTAGTTCCCTTGGCTAGTCAGCCCCCTTAGCATGTAAGTATGCTAACATGTGTGCTAATGAACATGCTAATGAATGCACAGCATCAGAGGCATGGTCGCTCTCACCTCAGCTGCTACTGCTGGTTTTCTGCTCAGTGCGCACGATTAGAACATCCCCAGACTTACGGCCATGCGCCCTACACCAGTTTGAAGCCGGGATGTGTACACCTGGCTTCATAGTATGCATGACTGGAAGTCAGGGACTTCTGATCATGTACTTTGAGCCAAAAATCTGTGGTGGTAGTCGAGAGGTGAGCGCGACCATGCCTCTGACACTGCACATTCATTAGCATGTTAGTAGTCCCACAGGGGAGTGCTTACAAGCTAAGGGGGCCGACTAGCCAAGGGAAATGACGACCTTGCGACTAGTCGCTGGCCTCATTAGCATATGATAAAAGATCTTTAGAAATACTTTTTTAAAGATCTCTTTATCTATGCTACTAGATACAGGGACAGTTCGGCAGGGATTAGCAATATGCACCCAGAACTGCTCGTGGTTCTGAGAGCATATTGCACCTGAAAAGTTCCCTTTAAGAGGTTCAGCTTGCAAACTAGATAATAGGAAAACTATTTGGAAAGCCTGTTTTTTTTTTCAACATCCTTTTAAAATAGAAAAACATATACCTGTGATCTACATTCAAAAAGAGGGGAAAAAAATAAATAAAATTTAAGTTTTAACTTGTAGCACAGGTGATAAAAGCTAGAAGAGTAATTCCTGCCATTAGTGCTTTTTAGCAAACTGCTTTGTTTCTGAGTTACACATCGTTTGATTTTGACATAATTAGATTTTTTAATTACCCAAGCAACTACCCAATATATAAATTAATTACAATGACGGATAGCCCAATGATTAAATAGTTCATTTTATGACACAGTTTTAATGAGAACTTTTCCAACACATTCTGTTTTAAAGATGTGGATCAATTTCCAGCCTATTCTACCCAACATGACAGGAGGATAAAACATCTTTAGTAATAAATAAATACATTTTACTTACAATGACTAAAAGATGATAGCATTAAACGTATCTCAAACCAAGCAATGACAAGCTGAATGAATAAAGTTTTAAATAATAAAATGATAATGTCAGAACCACTTTTGTTAAGACGAATGTATTTAGCACATTGGTGTTCATTTCAATTATTTTGCTTGCTAAAACAGAAAATGCTCATTAATTTCAGGTAAGTGATATAATTAGAATTGCACATTATTACTTACAGTCTTTTGGGCTCAATTTTTTTAACCAACTATTTTATTATTTAGAAGAAACTATAAGACTTGTCTTCTGAGCAAAAAAAAAAAGGTTATGAAATAAATGAAAACAGATTTAGGAAGCAGGTAGAAAGTGGCAATAGTTGGCACTGTCTCCCAATCAGTGTGTGGGATTAATGGGAATAGAGTGAGAAATGTCAGCCTTTCTGGGTGATGAGTTTGAGGCAAGTCGATGGCAGATAGGATGGTCGGGAGTTCACCCACATTCCTGAACATTGCAGAGCATCCCTTTTTTTCACGCAATTGAAATGGGAAGCCCCAGTGGTAGGAGATAGGTAGTTGTTGCAGTTTGGTGCCAGCGCAATGTTTGAAGGTGTCTCTGGCCCTGAGGGAGTTGGTCTATGCCACAGATAGCAGAAAGCTGACGGGGTAAAAGTGCAAGAGGGTCTTATCCAACTTACATGCAAAAGTGATAAGGGATTGTGCTCACCTTATGGGGTTGGGTGTCACACAACCTGATTCAAGACATGTAATTAGCTGTTGCAGAGTCCACGCGCTTAACAAGCCAAAGCAGATCAGGAACAAAAGAGATGTGGAGCTAATACTGTGCTGCCGAAGATATGACATAAATTCAAATGAAGGTGGTTTTATTTTACACGTTTCAAAGTGTCTCCCAACTTCTTCATCATGAAATCCACCAGATAGCGGGAGATACCTACTTTTGATGTCATCGAGCTTAGGTCAGGAGTCGGTGATGTTCTCTTGACACCCATAGACATAGCGGCATAGAATGCAAAAGAGGTGAAGGCTGACAGTATGCTGGAAACAGAGGGTCTTTCCAGAACTCTGCAGGTATGTGTCCTATCCTGCCACCAGCAAGCCATGCCACCCCTACTACTGAAATATTATTTATTAACTATTTTGTGAGACATAAGGTTTAAGGGCATAAAAGTAAGTTTGAAAATTGCAAAATTTGCTATATTTTCACAAAGTTTCTGATATTTTTACAAATAAATGCAAAAAATATCATCCTGTATTTACCACTAACATAAAGTAGAAATCCTCTGAAATGTTCCAGAGTAATTACTTCTTAAAGTGACACTGGTCAGAATTGAAAACAACCAACCTGATCAGGAAGGTAAAAACAGACTCAGAGGCGAAGGATTTAAGTTGGCCTCACAAGTTATGGCACCATCACTGGCAAGGTGCCTCCATAATGTTTTCAAAACTGCACCAATGTGTAAATGCAGGGGTTTTAATACATTTTACACACAATACATACAGTCATATGAAAATGTTTGGGCACCCCTATTAATGTTGTTAACCTTTTGTCTTTATAACAATTTAGGTGTTTGCAACAGCTATTTCAGTTTCATATATCTAATAAATGATGGACTCAGTAATATTTCTGAATTTAAATGAGGTTTATTGTACTAACAGAAAATGTGCAATCTGCATTTAAACTAAATTTGACAGGTGCATAAGTATGGGGACCCTTATCAATTTCTTGTTTTGAACACTCCTATCAACTTTTTACTGACTTACTGAAGCACTAAATTGGTTTTGTAACCTCATTGAGCTTTGAACTTCATAGGCAGGTGTATCCAATCATGAGAAAAGGTATTTAAGGTGGCCACTTGCAAGTTGTTCTCCTGTTTAAATCTCCTATGGCATCATGGGCATCAGTGGCATCATGGGCTCCTCAAAACAACTCTCAAATGATCTGAAAACAAAGATTATTCAACATAGTTGTTCAGGGGAAGGATACAAAATGTTGTCTCAGAGATTTAAACTGTCAGTTTCCACTGTGAGGAACATAGTAAGGAAATGGAAGAACACAGGTACAGTTCTTGTTAAGCCCAGAAGTGGCAGGCCAAGAAAAATATCAGAAAGGCAGAGAAGAAGAATGGTGAGAACAGTCAAGGACAATACACAGACCACCTCCAAAGACCTGCAGCATCATCTTGCTGCATATGGTGTCAATGTGCATTGGTCAACAATACAGCGCACGTTGCATAAGAAGAAGCTGTATGGGAAAGTGATGCGAAAGAAGCCGTTTCTGCAAGCACGTCACAAACAGAGTCGCCTGAGGTATGCAAAAGCACATTTGGACAAGCCAGTTACATTTTGGACGAAGGTCCTGTGGACTGATGAAACAAAGATTGAGTTGTTTGGTCATACAAAAAGGCGTTATGTATGGAGGCAAAAAACACGGCATTCCAAGAAAAGCACTTGCTACCCACAGTAAAATTTGGTAGAGGTTCCATCATGCTTTGGGGCTGTGTGGCCAATGCCGGCACCGGGAATCTTGTTAAAGTTGAGGGTCGCATGGATTCAACTCAGTATCAGCAGATTCTTGACAATAATGTGCAAGAATCAGTGACGAAGTTGAAGTTACGCAGGGGATGGATATTTCAGCAAGACAATGATCCAAAACACCACTCCAAATCTACTCAGGCATTCATGCAGAGGAACAATTACAATGTTCTGGAATGGCCATCCCAGATCCAAGACCTGAATATCATTGAAAATCTGTGGGATGATTTGAAGCGTGCTGTCCATGCTTGGCGACCATCAAACTTAACTGAACTGGAATTGTTTTGTAAACAGGAATCGTCAAATATACCTTCATCCAGGTTCAAGGAACTCATTAAAAGCTACAGAAAGCGACTAGAGGCTGTTATTTTTGCAAAAGGAGGATCTACAAAATATTAATGTCACTTTTATGTTGAGGTGCCCATACTTTTTCACCCGTCAAATTTTGTTTAAATGCGGATTGCACATTTTCTGTTAGTACAATAAACCTCATTTCAATCCAGAAATATTACTCAGTCCATCATTTATTAGATATATGAAACTGAAATAGCTGTTGCAAAACCCCAAATTGTTATAAAGAAAAAAAGGTTAACATTAATAGGGGTGCCCAAACGTTTTCATATGACTGTATATATTATTTAATTTTATTCAACATGTTAATGCATGTGAGACAAGTTCAATTTTAGGACTTGTAAATATTATATTTTATCTGGTTGTATGGTTGAATTACCGTATTTTTCGCTTTATAAGATGCACCTGATTATAAGACGCACCCCCAAATTTGGTGAAGGAAAAGAGATTTTTTTTTTTTAATGTTAAATGGGGTCCATCCTATAATGCCAGTGTCCGTCTAACAAATCATATAGGGTATATGTCCCTCATAGCCCCCATCCTAAAATTAGCCCCCCTTAATCTGGATATGGCCCCCTTATATTGAATATAGCCCCCTTGTGCTGGGACACATCCCCCTGTGCTGCCCATGGCCCCTATAGATGGTACACATCCCCTGTCTTTGATATGGCCCCCATGTGTGCTGCCCATGGCCCCTATAGATGGCACACCTCCCCTGTTTTAGATATGGCCCCCATGTGTGCTGCCCATGGCCACTATAGATGGCACATCTCCCCTGTGTTAGATATGCCCCCCATGTGTGCTGCCCATGGCCACTATAGATGGCACATCTCCCCTGTGTTAGATATGCCCCCCATGTGTGCTGCCCATGGCCACTATAGATGGCACATCTCCCCTGTGTTAGATATGCCCCCATGCTGCTGCCCATAATAAAATAAAACACTCTTTCCTTACCTTCTCAGCGCTCTAATCCCTGTGTCTCCCACTTCGCAGTTGAGCTCCGGCTTCCACTACTTCCTGGTTCTTGCTGCCGGTCATGTGATTGGCATGGCAGAGTGATATCATCTCTGCATGCCTTATCACAGACAACAGCAGCAGGAGACCGGAGATCAGTGCTGGAGGTAAGTAAAGCTTTTTTATTTTACTATGGGCAGCAGCACGGGGGCCATATCTAACACAGGGGGGAATCATGTGCGATCAAAGGAGGGCGCAGGCAGATATAATATGCCCCACTGCCCCAGCCCCTCAGCGTGATGCAGTTTCAGCACCACGCTGCTGGACAGCGGCTGTGTATATTATATGAACAGGAGCAGGAGATCTAACGCTGCCGCCGCAGCTTCACCAGCTCCCAGCACCTCTCCAGAGCGGACTGTGCAGTGTATATATATATATATATATATATATATATCTCATATATATATATATAAATATATATATGTACACCCCCCACGTATATTCGGTTTATAAGACGCACCCCCTACTTTCCCCCAAAATTTGGGGGAACAAAAGTGTGTCTTATAAAGCGAAAAATACGGTATTTTAGTTTTTTTAATTAGATGAATCTACAGCCTTTTAGTCTATTGTTCTATAAACATTTTCCTGTTATAGGCGCTCTTTAAAAATTTCCATGCATCTATTTACAAGTTCTTAATACAAAGTAACTGAATTTTTGGGCATTGCTCAGTAAAACCATTAGGTGACCAAGATAAAGACCAAATATACCTACTCTGACTAGTAAAAAAAGTAATGGCTGATGAAACTAAGTACAAAAAGGGTATGTGCCCACGATTAGGACCCTCTGCATCCTTGACGCAATGGATCCTGACCTGCGGGGCCTAGAATCTTCTCCGCAGGAGACCGCAGCTGATCAGTGTTCGGGGCACTGCGGTCTCTCGCTTGTGGTCTCTCTACAGAAGGTGCTTGCAACTCCGCAGAGAGAATTAACATGCTGTGGCTCGGAAAACTGCTCTGCAGGTCAGTTATCGCTGCGGGCCGTAGACGCGCATTTCTATAAATCCCATCCACTGTGCTTGTACTGTACAATGCAGTAAAATACACTGCATCCAAAACACTGCAAACACTGATTGTGCGCATGCACCCTAATAAAATGAAGTGATTTGGTTAAAAATAAGGGGATTGTCTTTATGAGAAGACTTTAAATGGACATAGCATCTCTACACCTAAAAAATCAGCTGTTGTTGCTGGAAAAACCAAGTTCATTCCTACATTTTTACAAAAGTACAACAAAAAGAGAGGGAAAAAACACGACCAAAAGCCCAATATACTGAAAAGTGATGATCTTTATTGAGAATAGGGTAGGTGCAGGGCGGCACAAAACAAGTGGGAACACAGGCAGGGGGATCACTGGTAAGTAAGTGATAAGTACCCAACTATTACCTGGAGGGAGAAACAGTGATCCACATGGTACCCGTGTCCTACCCGACGGCCGTTTTGGCTATGGAAGCCTTTCCCCTGACGGAAGCTTCCATAGCCGAAACGCCCATCGGGTACGACGTGGATCACTGTTTCTCCCTCCAGGTAATGTGACAACCGAGACTAAGTCGTCCTAGTTTTGTCAGTACACTGTACCAGCTCTTGCGGTGCCAGGGTCTCCTTCCCACCACATTTTTCTATACGCAGCAACATACATGTTTGACTTTGTATGACACTATTGTAGATATTGCATTGAATGCTTCTTTGCTGTTGTAGCGATGGGGTTTTAACATGCTGTGGGATTTTGGCCTTGTGACGCCCATTAAATCATTTCCTGTATGGAGAATCGCTGGCATCCTTGTGCCTATATATTAATTTTGTACCTTTATGTATACCATGTTTATGGATAGGTTATTTGTTTGCCAGTAGTTGGGTACTTACTTGTTTTGTGCTGCCCTTCACCTACCCTATTCTCAATAAAGATCATCACTTTTCAGTATATTGGACTTTTGGTTGTGTTTTTCCCCTCTCTTTTTGTTGTATAATTATAGCGACTTGCCTGAGTCCCCATCCAGTCCTCTGTAACACTATGGTTACTTTACTATGCCTATACATGTCCATCTGGTAAATCATGGTGTGGCTGTGGTTTCTTTTTATTTTTACAAAAGTAGTAAAGCATAATGCCCATCAAACTTATTACCAGTCTATGTAATGCATGAACAAGTCAGGAACAGCTCTCACTTTCTATTTTAGCTTATGGGCTCCTGTATAAAGTCCATATACCCTAGTAGGTCATATGGACAAAGGTTGTGCTCATAATGCAATGGTACATTCTTTGTATGTACTTGCGGATGTAAATGTGCACAAGTATTCATATTATACCCAAAACAAAATTTTATTTAAGCATATTGAATTCATAAATGAAACATTTTAAATTAGAAGTGCTAATGCCAAAACAATAAATCATGTAAAGAAAATATTTTATTTAGCATTAATATATGGGAGTGGGAATTTTTAACTATAATGGTTAACATTTCTGGAAATTTACGTTTTTATAGCCCTATGTAATTTAACAGAACTGTCTGGAAGTTTAATCAGCTTTGCTGTGCGTGTGATAAATTACTTTGTCATCAAATTAACAAAAAAGCCTGAGTAATAACACAATTTCAGAAACAGTTTACCGTATATTTCTATTCTACATACTGTAGGAGCCTTGAATGTTTGGGAACATTTACATTTTTTTCTGCATATATTTGAACTAAAATGACATTAGATTTAGTCCTAAACGTAGCTTCTGTCAAACATAGTAGTCAAAAAATGTATTTTAAATGAGGAAAATGATCTAATAAAACATGTCTGCAAGTGGCGAAAGTATGTGAACCTTTGCTTTCAATATCTGGAGTGAACCCCCCTCCCTGTCCCATACAACATCTAAAGGCCACTTTACACACAGAGATAAATCTGCGGCAGATCTGTGGTTGCAGTGAAATTGTGGACAATCAGTGCCAGGTTTGTGGCTGTGTACAAATGGAACAATATGTCCATGATTTCACTGCAACCACAGATCTGCCAAAGATTTATCTGTGTGTGTAAAGTGGCCTTAAATGTTTCCCAGAAATATTTAGTTCTGCACATCAACATGGAAAAATGTTAGCCCATTTTCCTCCTTCAACTTTGGTATGTTGGTAGTTTAAGGCTAGGGCCCCACTTTTCGTTTTTAACCTGCGTTTCTGCAGCGTTTTGAGCAGCAGTGTTTTATGGCCAAATGGATTGCGTTTTGTTTTTCCATGTTATCCTATGGAAATTGTGAAATTTCTTACCCCACTTTGCGTTTTAAAACGCTGCGTTTAATTTGCATATTTTGTGGCAAAAACCATGCGTTTAAAGAAGCAACATGTCAATTCTTTTTGCCATTGTGGGTGCGTTTTGCTAACATTGAAGTCAATGAGAAATGGCAAAAACCAAGATTCCAGCAAATTCCTGCGTTTTACCTGCTTTTCCAGTGCTGAAAACATGCGTTTTGGACTTCAAATTAATTATTTCATATGTACCTTTACACACACACATAGTCCGACAATTATAAATAAGATATTTATTAAATTATTGCAATTTTTCCAAAAAATATCAAATTACCGCTATAATTTCATTAAAATAATTTATTTCCATTATTTTTAATAAAAATATAGATTTGTTTCTTTTTTCCAATTTTTTCATTGAGTTTGACTATTTAAACTTTATTTATCAGTGTCTAGATATTCAAAACACATCTATCAAAACGCAGGTGGAAAAGCATGTAAAAAGCGCTGAAAACGCATCTAAAATGCGGTAAATACGCATGCGTTTTCAGCGCTAAATTTCTGAAAAGGGTCAAATCAATTAAGCCAAAAATGTGTGTTCTGAACTGCAAGTAGGAGAACGCAAAGTGGGGCCCTAGCCTAAAGGAGCAAATAAATTCCAATACAATTGAATTCAACTCAAATTTTACAAAAATCTGCATTCTCCAAACAGGATTGGAGGTTGAGTGTAATGATTTTTTTTGCATTTATTACATATTATGTTTATTATACTCTGGATTCTGGAGAGATCCAGGAGCATAAAAAAAGGAACATTAACCCCTTCTCCCCAAGGCAATTTTTTATATTTCCTTTTAGTTTTTTCCTCCCCGTCTTCCAAGAGTAATAACGTTTTTATTTTTATCGTCAACATAGGCATATGCCATGTACAATTCCAAGTGCGGCGAAATAGCAAAAAAGGGCAATTGCACCATTGTTTTGGGGGTCTTTTATTAATCATGTTCACTATATTGTAAAACCGATGTGTTAGTATGATGCCTCTGGTCAGTGTGAGTTTGTAGGTATCAAACAGGTATACTTTTACTTTTATCTAAGGGGTGGAAAAAAATTCTGAAGTTTGATGAAAAAAGAATAGTGCTTTTGTTGCCATTTTCTGAGACCAGTAGCTTTCTCATTTTTTGGGATCTAGGGCTCAGTGAAGGCTTATTTTTTGAGCCTTGAGTTAGCATCTTTAATTATACAATTTTTGCATAGATGCAATGTTTTAATCGCCTATTATTGCATTTTAATGCAATGTTGCGGCGACCAAAAGATGTAATTTTGGAGTTTGGAATACCGTGTACCGCTCAAATTAATTGATTTTATATTTTGATAGATAGGGCATTTCTGAATGCAGCAATACTAAATATGTATAATTTTTATTTTGTTTTTTTATTGTTTTATATTCAATGGGGTGAAAGGGGGGTGATTTGAACTTTAAGGTGTTTGGTTTTTGTTTCATATTTTTTAAAACTTTTATTAACTTTTTTAGTGATTTTACTAGTCCCCCTAGGGGACTTTATCACTGCATAATCCATTCACTCCTGCTGATCAGAGCAATGTTGCATCTGATCAACAGAAGTGCTATGCTCCTGTGAGCATCGGTGCACTGTCAGCTATCACAGGAAGTGAGTCATGGTAGGATCAGGGTTCATCAGCTGAACCTGGACTACCAGGGCAACACATTGGCGCCCCATAATTGCATCATGGGACCACTGATGGCGGCGGGGAACAGCGCAATCACCGCCATGGCCATTTAAATTGCGCTGTCAGATCTAAGTGGTTAGCAGGCACGGGTGAATCTCTGATCTCTGATCTCTGTTAGATCAAATCAGGAGACCTGTGCAGGGATTACCTTAGGCTCTCCACCTTAGCCCGCTGTAAACATGGGAAAATGACCTTGGATGTAGATATGCATCTAAGGTCATGAAGGAGTTAAATCAAGGCTATTAACTTCTCTGTGAATAGAATTCCCTGGGAGAAATACGTGAACATGCAAATTGAAAATTTGATTGATCCGATCATGCCTAACTAGCGGGTTTTCGAAAAGAAAACTTTAATGTTAGGAATGCATGTTATTACAAGTATATAAAGAAAGGAATCCTGTGATAATAAATGTGTCACGGTGTTACACTGGATTAGTGTCACAACAATATATTAATATAATAGTCTAGCTTTACCTTAAAAATAAGCTAATATGGTATTACTTTTTCTGCCCTATACCATTGTGATGCAATTGCAGTGTTATTTTTGGGGAGAGAAACACAATAGTAGGATATTAACTAAAAGTCTATAGCAAATTATTTAGAGATTGTTACACAAACTACTTTATGTTATGAATGTTGTAACCATTTGGAGGAATAGTGTTTTTATTTTATTTTTGTACACGATACTAAGCTGTTTACAAATATTTTTTTTTTCACTGAATAGCCCCTTTAATGCTACAGCTGAAAATGTGAACTGCATTAGTAAATGAAACAGAAATAATTGAAAAACAAATGAAAGACTGTTTTTTTTCTCTTTCATATGCTGTTATGCCTCCGAAATGCTGTCAATTTATATATACTTTGTACAAATGCTGCTACTAACCTTGCAGTGGAAAAAAACCTCTAAAATCTAAGTTAATAATAGACTATACATGTTTGTCAAATTTTTTTCCAATACTAGTTAAAAAAAAGTCTGTTTGCTAAGAAACAGTTTTGTGGTGCTGGATTGTAAATGTTGACATTTCCATTTCACAATATAGTTTCTATATTCCAAGCAAAAAAAAATAGGTAAAGGTGAACAATGTTTTCTTATTCAGCAAGGTACTGCAAAGCAACTTCTATTGCTGTTCTATCCACAAAAATATTTATTCTAGGAAACAATATCTGATGTAAAAGATGTTCACAAATATCAGGATGGCTGATGAAATGTATAAAAATCAGACTGTGCAAGGCTCAGAGAAATTGCAAAGAAAAAAAAGAATTATATAAATATTGTACAGAAAAGTAGGTCAAAACTCCTCCAAAACAATGCGAGAGACTGATAAAGTTGTGAAAATGATTATTTCATGTTATAGACAAACATATATATGATTGTCGCTCAGAAGCAATGACCAATGGTATGGAATTCAGTGTTCAGGTAAACTCCTACATCCACAAGGAGTGTCTAAGTAAAACAGTAGCAAAATTTGAAATTTCACGGATGCAGTGTAAGGAAAGGTGAGTGCTACAAATTGGCATTACATGATAGAAATAAGGATTGCTACTTGTGAGTGCTTGCTAAAGAGTTGCCAGTGAATGATCTAAATAGGTATTGCTACTTATTACTGCCTATCCAGGTCGAGTTTGATCAATGGCTGTCTCCACTAAACCTGGAGCTAGGGAAGGATGTGTGTGATAACGTTACATACCTGGTGGCGGCACAACAGTTAAGTCATGTCCTCAACCTGGTTAAACAGAAATTTATAAACCCCTATTGTGGCCTAGATGCACTGCAACTGAAAAATGGAAATGCCAGGCCAAATCCTGTGTGTTGCATGGACAATACTTCCCTTCTGTGCAAATACACTATGGAGAAATGGGGGGAGGGGTGGTAATTGATGCCACTGTCCTGCTGTCTGCCTGAAATGATTTTAAATATCAACACTCCAAGATGGGTTTTCAAGTTGTGTCTTGTCTGTACTGGCATGGGTATGGGAGCACCAGTCTTACACCTGTCTCTCATCCACCTTTATATTTTTTATGTCAATAGTTTAGGAAGCTAATGACTATGCAAAACAGTGGGGCTGCACTGTAAAATGTATTTTTGCAGTTTTGGAAGCTTTTCAACACCCCTAAAGGTGTTTTCTCTGCCTTAGGTTTGGCTTCCCATTGAATCCAACGAGGTTCAAAAAGATTCGACGAACAGTTCAGCAAACGTATCATTTGTTCGGTAAGTCTTGGTGAACCAAACTTTGAAAGGTTCGCTCATCTCTAGTATGGATATTTATAAGACGCTGTAGGTAATATAAAGATGAGTCCACAAGAATAAATCACCATGGGACCCTGATGGAGATATACAGTAATACCTTGACTTGAGCGTGCACCAACTTACAAATTTTTCAAGATACAAGCTGTAGCTCTGTATCTTTTTTGCTTCATGATCCAAGCAGAAGTGTGAGGGACGAGCAGCTTACACTCACCCTCCCTCCAATCCCCTGTAGCGTAGCATCCTCTTCTGATGCAGGCAGCTGTTCAGCATGTGAGATCAGTCAGTTGATCAGTGTGCGAGAGCAGTCAGCAGATATTTGTGTGAACGCTGCTCACTCACACACTAAACAGCTGACTACATGAGACGAGGACGTTGTGCTGCAGGGCACCAAAGGGAGGTTGAGTATAAGTTTGCAGCATGATGCAGACAACTGATCAACTGCCTGCATGAGATGAGAGGATGCCAGACTGTGGGGGTCTGGAGGGAAGGGGAGTATAATAGTTTTTTGTGTGCAGTGTGATAGAGGCCATGTACCAGGATGGTTGCCATGTACCAGGATGAAGGGCTAAGTACTAGGATGGGATCCATGTACCAGGATGGAGGATCATATATACCAGAATGGCGAGCTATGTAGTAGGATGGGAATCATATATACCAGGATGGGAGCCATGTACCAGGTTGGGGAGGCATAAGTAGGGTCTGGAACAGATGGTGACAGTGGCTCCTATAGATGTGTCTCAAGTTCCTCATGGTAAGATGTTTGTTGCTGAAGCAGACAGGAAGCAAGTTCTTCACTAGGGTCATTCCACCAAGCTGGCTGGTCTGCTGGAGAGAAGTCCCTTCAGCTGATCTTTCAGCATTATTTGTTAACAACGCTACTGCAAGATGTCCTGGAGTTCCTTTACTGGTGCCATCTGCTCCTTGGCAGCATATTGGGATGGACTTTAAAACGGACCTGCCGTAGTCCTCCGGTTGCACCGCCATCTGGGTAATAGTAGACAAGTTTTCTAAAATGCCCCATTTAATGCTGCTGACCTGATTGCCCTTTGCGCCAGTGCTCACTGAGTATTTCATCCAGCATCTCTTCCAGCTGCACAGTTTACTCCACATTGTGTTTGACAGAGATGTTCAGTTTATATCTTGGTTCTAGAGTTCCATTTGCAAGCTATTGGATTTCACCTTGGAATTGTCATTGTCCTATCATCCACAGTCCAAAGGTCAAGTGGAATAGGTGAATCAGATCCTAACAAACTTACTGCAGCACTTCATCAATGAACACAATGATGACTGGGTCAAGTTCCTTCCTTGGGTGGCATTCACATAAGTGAATCCTCCGCCAAGTATCCATATCACATAGTGTATGGTCAGTGTCCTAAAATCCCGTTCCCAGTGGCGCTCTCCTCCGGCAGTACTTTGGCTGATTCCCTCATCATCTCATCATGTTCTCCTACACCTGGGCAGAGACAAAGTCATTCCTGTAGCAGTCCTCTAACTGTATGAAGAGGCACGCAGACAAGAGACATCTAGACCCTCCTTCGCTACGGTACAGAGATGTGTGGCTCTCTTCCAGATGCGTCCGCCTCATGGTGCCTTCCTACAAGTTTGGTCCCCACTTTATCGGTCCCTTCGAGGTGTTCAATCGGATTAACTAGGTGTCCTACAAGCTGAACCTCTCAGACTCCCTAAACATCCCAAACTCGTTCCATGTGTCCCTCTTCAAACCTCTCATCCTAAGCCATTTCTACAGGGATCCTATTACCTTGCCTCCTCCGATCAGTGATCAGGACACCTTTGAGGTGAAAGCCATCTTTGCTGTGAAAAGGTTCTCAAGTAAATCTACTTCCTAGTGGACTGGAAGGGATTTGGTTCTGAGGAGAGATCATGGGAGCAAACGGAAACAAATAATGCCCCTATATTCCTTTATAGAAATCCTGGAAAGGATGGGGCATATGCGGAGTACTGTAATGCCCATATCAGCATCCCTGTGCTGTCTTGCTTTCCTCCCCCGGCAGAGACACTGGCTCTCTTACCTTCCCAGCTACCCCATCCCTGGTCCATGCTGCTGTTTCCTAGGGCCTGTGCACACCACCCAGGCTTCATGGGAATGCCTGTAGTGTGCACACTCTGTTCCACCTCAGAAGTGCTGTCTCCCAGGGCCAGTACACACTGCACAGGCCATCTGGGAATACCCATAGGGTGCGTGCTCAGCCATGCTCATTTTCTTAAAGGTATAGTACACCCTGACCTCTCAGCTGAGAGGCATGAGGTATTTAAGACACCTTCCCTTTAAGGTAGGTGCCTGGGCAATGAGTTCTATATATTTCTAGTTCTCATATCCTTTTTGCTGCTGCTGCTCTTGTCATTGTGCTGTATGCTGTTACTACATATTTGTGTGTCCGTGCATTACAAGTTTGCTGCTGTTGCTGCTGCAACTATCTAGGCAGGCCACTTCCTACAATATCCACTGCTACAAGCATACATGTCGGCTGCCTAACACAATATCCACTGCTTCTGCTGCAAGTATTCACATATGTTTCTGCTGCGGCATCAATCCAGCCATCTATACTGGCCGAATCCACGACACTGCCTGCTGTTGCTCTGCCTACAATCAGAGACTACAGGTATCCGTGGCGCTAGCTGCCAAGGTACCGTTGCTCCTCTGGGGTTGCTCTCTGTTGGCTGCCTATCAATGTGTGTTTCTATCGCCACCTCCAGTGGTTTTAGTGGAGACTTAGCAATCTAATCAGTTCCCTTCTCCAGGCCAGTGATCAATACTTTCGGTCCAGTGGACCCACTGACCCTGTGCTCACCCTGCAAGCATAACATATCTCTAAGTGAGCATGTTGTGTGATCGAGTTTTGGCTTCCCTTGTTTGTCCTTATCTGTAGGTTTTATAACTCCTGTCCCAGCCCTCCCCTGGGGTGAGGGAGAGGTAGTACTAGATCAGGGCTGTACAGGAGCAAGGCAAGGAAGGTGGCCCAGAGTTCATCACTATCAGATGTATCTGTGGGATTAGGGACAGCTAGGGCCCCCATAGCCCGAGGGCCGGTTTAGGAGCCCTGATCCCCGGTTATCCAATCACACCCTGTGATAGACAACCCCCTTTTACTACTTTAAAAATTAAGAAATAAATTAAAATAATAATACACATATTGTGTTGCTGCAAATGTAAATGTCCGATCTATCAAAAAAGAAAAAAAATTAATCCGATTGGTAGTCAGCGTAACAAGAAAAAAAATTAATCACACCAGGTATTCTGACACTGCTCTGTTGCCGAAGTTGTTACTGCTGATCTGAGCCAGCAGCAGAGAGCGCACTATCATTGTGCACATTGCCTTCAGCTTGTCTGCATTGTTGGGTCTGGTGTCTTTCATCTCCCTCTTGACAATACCCCATAGATTCACTGAGGATTAGGTCAGGCAGGTTTGCTGGCCAGTCAAGCACAGTGATACTGTGGTTATTAAACCAGGTATTGATACTTTTGGCAGTGTGGCCAGCTACCAAGTCCTGCTGGAAAATAAAATTTCCATCTCCAAAAAGCTTGTTGGCAGGGGGAAGCATGAAGTGCTCTAATATTTCCTGGTAGATGGCTGCGTTGACTTTGGTCTTGATAAAACACAGTGGACCTACACCAGCAGATGACATGGCTCCCCAAACCATCACTGATTGTGGAAACTTTATGTATTTGCGTGTGAAATACAATGAACGAAAAAAAAAACGTTCTGGCATTTATTTTTCTTTTCTTTTTTGTTGTTGTTTGCCTTACATTATTTTGATAGATCAGACTCTTATGGACATATATTTTTTTTTCAATTGTAACAAGGGTGATTTAAACATTTATATATTTTATTATTATTTTTATATATTTTTTAACTTTTAATAATTGTTACTTTATTTTTTTTTAATTTAGGGTGTAGTGGATCTAGTGGATCTTCAGAAGTCTCCCAGCTGTACAGTAACCCATCAATTCACTACAATATCATTCTGTGTGTGGCAATGTGCTGCTGTCAGAGATTGATTGCAGTAGATAAATGGATATCTGGCACCCTGAGGCTTCAGTCGCCACAGAGGTACTGCATCTCAGCCAGAGGTGTAGTATCCCATTCACGAGTAAGGAGGAGGTCACAAACCGGTATACACAAACCACAGACACTCTCACTCAGCAACACCCCATCAGACCATGGCAAGGGCCTAGTGAGAGTGCGAGGCCAGGCTGGGAGGTTGGAGTCTATTTAGTGTAAGCAGCCTGTAGAAAGTTGTTCAGTCAGAAGAAGCAGTGGAGGAGTGAAGACCTGTGGCTGGAGCTGCAGCAGCAGCTCGGCCCAGGCACAGGACAGAAAGGGACCTAGAGCCAATGGGAAGCAACCATACTCCTGTGGCCTTGTTCCACATACGACATACTGGAGTGGAGGGACTTGGCCGCAGAAGGGGACCGACCCCTCAACTAGTGGAGAACTTCAAGACTCAGCTAGCTAACCGGAGGTTGAGGTTACTTCAAGTGCCGAAGTCGAATCTATACACTTCCAGTGAAAAGGTGACCACTAGAGTTAAGCGCAGTTCGCGGTTCGTGGTTCTCCAGTTCGCGGCTCGAGTGATTTTGGGGGCTTTTCTAGATCAAACTAGAACTCGAGCTTTTTGCTAAAGCTCGATAGTTCTAGATACGTTCGAGAACGGTTCTAGCAGCAAAAAGACAAGCTAATTACTTGAAATTTCAGCGTATAGTGTGCGGGAACAGCGCATTCAGATCACTGCTGTTTGGATAATGGCGATCGCCATATTTTTTTTTTTTCTTGTCTTCCTTCCCTAAACACGCGCGTGTAGTGGGGCGGGCCAGCATGTCAGCCAATCCCAGACACACACACAGCTAAGTGGACTTTTAGCCAGAGAAGCAACGGCATGTGTGATAGGATGTCCATGTCACATGTCCCTGCATTAAAAAAACCTGACATTTTCCTCCAGCACGCCATTATCTGCCTTCTGTGTCTGGGTGTCAGTCACCGCTGGCGTAGTAGCTCCTGTCTCCAATACTGCTGTGTACGCTCTATACACAGCGCTATACAGAATAGGGATAGAAGTTTCTATTAGTCCTTGTAAGGGTCAATACCGGCAGGGTCAGAGCTATAGGTGACAGTCAGGTCAGTGAAAACAGATTTTAACAGCTACACAAGATGACAGCGTCTGTGTAGCTAAGGTCAGGGATTTCCTCGCTGCATTTCCCCATTAGGAGGGATAGAAAGGGAGGCTTCCTTTCCTCTACCCAGACCCACAACCCTGCCACTGTACCCTCCTGCCCTTTGCACACTCAAGCTCATTGTTACTAAGCCATTATACTAGCAAACACTGAGGAAACTTAGTGGCATCCTAAAAGTGGCTGTTGGACTTCCATTAGTGTCCCACTGGTGCCAAGCTATTTCTAGCACCTCTGCATGACACCCTCCTGCTCTGTTTTTAATAAGCTATAATAATAGCAAAAAATGCTGCCATTTAGTGGCATACAAAAAGTGGCTGTTGTACTTCCATTTGTGCCCCCACTGGTGCCAAGCTATTTCTAGCACCTCTGCATGATACCCTCCTGCTCTGTTTTTAATAAGCTATAATAATAGCAAAAAATGCTGCCATTTAGTGGCATACAAAAAGTGTCTGTTGTACTCCATTTGTGCCCCACTGGTGCCAAGCTATTTCTAGCACCTCTGCATCACACCCTCCTGCTCTTTTTTTAATAAGCTATAATAATAGCAAAAAATGCTGCCATTTAGTGGCATACAAAAAGTGGCTGTTGGACTTCCATTAGTGTCCCACTATTGCAAATCTATTTGCAGCACCTCTGCATTGCACACTCAGACTCATTGTTACTAAGCCATTATACTAGCAAACACTGAGTAAACTTAGTGGCATCCTAAAAGTGGCTGTTGGACTTCCATTAGTGCCCCACTGGTGCCAAGCTATTTGCAGCACCTCTGCATGACACCCTCATGCACATTTTGCTATGCTAATTTTATAGCAAACTCAGGGAATTCCTTGCTGCATTTGATCATTCGGAGGGATAGAAAGTGAGGCTTCCTTCCTGGTACCCACAGAACACGGCCACTGTACCCACCTGTCCACTTTTGCCACGCTATTTAATTTGCCCAAAGAGCTGACTCTTTTTCTGCCTTCCTAAAATTGTCTGTAATACTAAGTTAGTGTTCCTTTGCTGCCAAGCAAGGTACAACACATGTGCATTCTACACTCCTTTCCATTTCTGGAATGCAATTATTAACTGCAGGTAGTCCAGCCAATCTGTGACGAAGGTGCAGGTGTGGATATAATGTAGCCTGCATCCAATGTTGGTTTTCTCGATGTCTGACAGCTCAACAATACCATCTGTTTCCACTTCCAAAACAAGTGATGACCTGCCAATCACACTCCCTGTTGCGTGTAAAGGGGTGGAAGTTCAGTGTGAAAAACCATGTGAGACTGCTGTCCCCACAGTCACAGAGGATGAAGAGCACGCAGATGCACTTGATGGGGCAGGCGGTGGTTGCACAGGCACGCTAGGCCGCATTGTAGCACAGTGAAATTCACATTGCGACTTATGCTTCATTTTAAGTCGTGTACAGGGTGGGCTCCCCAGTATGCAGCAAAACCAGGCAACAGGAAAAGGACTCTAGGCAGTTGGGTTGATAAATGATTGTTTAACGTTACCAAAACAAACAATAAGAACCATGCATACAATTTAAATAATTGAACAATCTATTCTGTTGCCTACTACCTGCTAATCCCTCTGCGTAGCAGTAATTGTGTGTTTGTGCGTGTGTGTGTGTGTGTGTGCGAACACGACTTACCAGTGGCACATCACAAGAGCTTCCCAGTTATCTACATAAACATAGACAAAACCCATTACCCCCCCTTAATACCCTTGTTAGCTGAAGCCTCACAGATAAGGCAGATGATAACAGTGTGAAAGCAAACCACACAGCTCTGCAACACAGTCATGGAAATCTTGAAAAGCAACAGTCAATGCAAACATGTGTCGCTGTCCCTCTATGATTTAAACTGTAAGTGACAATTTGACAGTGCAGAGGCAGCAAGTCTTATTGTCTATATAGTCGGCCTACCCAGAACAGATATGTGTTTTGCTAATAAAACAAAGTGTTGCGTGCCCGCATTATTGTCTGGGCACAGCCTACCGTACCCGGGTACTGTGATGTACAGTTGCTAGAAATACAGACTTTAAGCTCCTCTCACGGTAAGCAGTATAGACAGCACCGTAAGAATGTTGGTCTGTGGCACAGGATGCTGCTCACTGGCGTTACGGTACTCCTCACCAAACTCCAAAATGACTCCCCTCACAATTGAACGAAGTGTTTCCGCGGTGGCTCCTTGCTGTAACACACACCTTTAGCTTTTCCTTCTGTTCATAGGCAGCATCTCCAAGTCCACACCCGAAGAGCAATTTCTCCTCCACGTCTAAGTGTGGAGAGGCAGCTAGTGTGCATGCGTGTGCCGATTTACCCCAGCCGCAGCCTAACTACAGTGTTTCGCCTAGTGAGTATGCTCAGCCTGACTGTGCCATTTCTGAGGCTAAGTCTTCATTTCGGGATACAGCGCATGCTCCCACACTTAGTGCGAAAAGCCTCTTTGCACAGGTACTTGCACTCCGTGCCGGGTCTAAGTCCTGTGTTGTGCCTAGACACCATGCTAAAGCTGATAGTCTTTTTTCAGAGACTGTATTTCATGCTACTGAGCATGCTCAGGCACTTACTGCATCAGATACTAGGTCCGGTAATGAACTCTTTGGCCCTGCCCCTGATGTGGGGGGCCCATATAGACCACAGGGCATCAGGTGTCCTGACGATGTGGCCAGGCCACTCCCAAATGGCTTGCAGAGGCCCGCCCCTATGACTTGTCACCTCATTATTGATGGTCAGACGATGACTGGTGAGGTGTTTGTGTCGTGGCAGCCATGAGGTCATTATTGAAGTTGCGGTTCCAAATAGGACGCTAGTTATGCCACTCATGACGTGTCCCTCTGCTTTTGTCTCCAGGAGGTGCATTGTGGTCCACCCTGGTTTGGGGAGGACCCAGGTTATAAAACGGGTTGGACCCAACAAGGAGGTGCGCAGTCTTCTATTATGCTCCGAAAGAGCACACCTCCATGTGTTTAACCCATTGCGGCATTAGGCCAGAGGTAGGCAGGGATAGGGCGTCGATGCAGGCTGCCACCACAGTTGGTAACGCAGAACGGTTAAGACCAGCTCCTGTCCTACAAGTCCTGCTTGTGCAGCCCAGTGGCATTAACAGGCCTGCTGCTGCTGATGCGCCTGCTGTCCACAGGTGTGGCCCCAATGCACACGGTCAGCGTACTCAATGGCCCCTGTGATGTTAACAGGGAGTTCCTGGGCTGGGTGGGCGTGTTGACCCTGTGACGGTAACAGGGCTCCTAGTCTCCAGATCCGAGTGGCGTCTAACTCGGTTCAGGCTACTATTAGTTTCATAGCCACACAGCTCTGTATCCTCCACCTAACCTTCCAGTTGCCAACCTCTCCTTTTCCATCTGGGAGCACGGTGGACACTGACTGCTGATGGGGATATATACCTTTCTCTTTCTTTTATTATTAATTTTCGTTATATAGCGGTAACATAGTATATACCACCTTATCCAAATCTGCCAGTCCCACCGTAACAGATGGTGTTTCTTCAGCAAATGTTACTTTTGCTTAACCACCAAACCCACGGACAAAAACTTTTTTCCCCTTTCCAACACACCTGTTCCCCTTTCCACCAGCATCTGTCCTTTTTCAACTCATTTGGTATATGACCAAAAGTGCAACTCTGCAGGGACACCATACTCAATGCCATCTCGGCACAGCAGCCAGTCCTCGGTCCCTCAGATGCGGACAAGTAAAAGACCATTTCCTCCTATCCATGACAAAGCGTTGAGATTCACTCTGTGCAGCACTGGTGTTTAGTGGAAAAACAGATCTAAGATTGCGTACCACCTTCTGCAGATACTCCTGTATACGTGCGTCCCTTTCTATGGCAGGAATTATTTCGCCAAATTTTGTCTTGTACCGGGGATCTAACAGTGTGGCAACCCAGTAGTTAGCATTACTTCGAATTCGTACAATCCGAGGGTGATGTTGTAGGTAGTGCAGCAAGAAGGTGCTCATGTGTCTTGTGCATCCAGGAGGACCAAGTCCTTGGTGTGTTGGTGGCAGAGAGGTGAGAATCGTGCCTCCTTCTTCTGCCCTCTCCCCCCAACCTCGCACAACCGAAATGTGAGCAAGCTCTCACTCATCTGCTGAGTCTTCCATGCCCATCGCCAGTTCGTCCTCCATTTCTTCATGGGCTCCTGCACCTTCCTCAACACTTTTTGCTGATACTATGCGCCCTTGTTAATCCCTCTCCCCCACCATGACTGCCGCCTAGGTGCCGCTGACCATCTGGACCTCGTAGATCTTGTTATCCCTTCCGCTTATGACTCCTCCTGTACTTCCTCCCCTTCCTCTTGTCCCAACACCTGACTCCGAATAATGCTTACAGTGTGCTCCATCATGTAGATGACCAGAATTGTCACGCTGAGAATGGCATTGCAAGTGCTAAACATCTTCGTCGACATTTGTGAACTGTGTAGAAGGGTGCATAGGTCCTTGATCTGACACCACTCCAGCAGCGTGATCTGCACCACCTCTGGATCAAGTTAGGCCAGGCTATATGTCATAACGTATTGCAGCAGGGTTCGGCGGTGCTGCCACAAACACTGCAACATGTGCAGATTCAAATTCCTGCGTGTCGGCACATCGCATTTCAGGCGTTTAACCACCAGACCTAAAGACTTCTGTAGCGACGAAAGTTGTTGAGCTGCTGTGTGTGAACGATGGAAGTGAGCACATAGCGAGCGTGCCTGCTGCACAAGGCCATGTAGGCCGGGATGGTGTTTTAAAAATTGCTGGAGAATTAGATTCAACACGTGAGCCATACAAGGCACGTGTGTCACACAGTGGATCAAGGAAGGCCCTGACGATGGCCCGCAGCCAGGTTTGCATCATTGCCGCACACTGCGGTTAAGTCATCAATGGAGTACGCTCCGTCAATTTGTACTCCGGTCGCCAGGTGACAACGTGTTCCTTTCATGCATAGTGCTGATGATGGGAGAGAAGTTGATGCCAGCGGCGCAGGTGGAAGCAGGTTATGCTCACACACTGGGCTGCATTACCTTGACAGATACAGAATCTCTGGCTGAATGTAGGTGGTGGGTATCTCACAGATGAAGTACCATCATTCAGCTACAACCAATGGGAAGACACCACACCCTTTTTTATGCCCATCCCGTCTGCAGACCACTGCCAGACATAGCTATGAACCTCTGGTTACTTTTACCCCCAATTCAGTGTTATGATTTTGTGTGCTTGTTACCTGACTACTTTTCCTACTTGCTGTTTATGTACCTTGTTGGCCGATCCACATTTCACCTCTGCTTGTTTTCTGATTAAGTCCTGGCCGTCCCATTCTGTTCCTGTTCCTTTATGTTTTAAATGTTAAATGTTTATGTTTTCTCCCTGCCTGACTACTATTCTCTGGAACTGCAGCCTTCCACAGGTATTAATCACCTTGGGCCCTGTGTAATTCCTAATCCCTGTATAGTGGTTAAAGGGTTTCAGGGTTCTGGAGGTCCTGCTTGGTGAGTGGCTTCCCTCTAGCCTATCCTTTACAGCCCATCTGAGTGTGTGGATCAAGGAAGGCATTACACCGTGCCCTCTGCAGAAGGCCATGTAGGCCAGGATAGTGCTTTAAAAATTGCTGGACAACCAGGTTCAACACGTGAGCCACACAAGGCACGTGTGTCACATTGTCACGGTGAAGGGCCGCACCCATGTTTGCATCATTGTCACACCCAGCCTTCCCTGGCTGCTGGTTGAGTGGAGACAACCATTGATGAAACTTGGTCTCCAGAGCTAACCGTCCACAACTTCTCAGCGGTGTGACTCACATTTCCCATACATTTCAAAGTAAACATTTGACCGCATGATGGCATTGAGCTCTGCTGCCAGCATAGTAAGGAGGTGTGTGGTTTTCCTTGTGCGCAGTTACAAGGAAGGGTGCCCTGACCACACAGGGTTTGGGCCGAGGTTAAGGACCCACACGAGGTTGAGGAGGCAGAAGCAGTGTATTAACTTCTACATACAGAGGAAGGATTGATACAACTCGTGGGGACAGCAAGACTTGTACAGCAGACCCTTCTCCATCTCTCCCCATAGTAACCCACTGCCCAGTCAGCGACATGTAACGCCCCTGTCCATGCTTACTGGGCCAAGTATCTGTGGTGAAATGCACCCTGTCACACAGTTTCTCAAAGAAGCGGTGATGTTTGGTGCGACATGCTGGTGTAGCGCGTGCACGCCTTTGTTGGAGAAGGAGTGGCGCCTGGGCATCGGCTCTTGGGGCACTGCGATGGGCATAAGGTCTCAAAAATCCTCGGTTAAAAAGGTTGGAAAGGAAGCATTTTGGTAGTCAACAGTTTGCAGATGCTGAAAGTCAACCTCTAAGCCATGTCATGCCCTTCTAAAAGCATGTAAAACACAGCAAGGGGACTCCAACCACAGTCTCCCTTGTTTCCACTAATTGGTTCACACACACCCCACTTGACTGGCATCAGTTGACCCCCTTTTTCAAGATGAAAAAGATGCTTTGCATGAAGCACTCTCAAAAATACGTGTGCCTTTTGCCTCCCCTGGCTGAGCCAGGGGAAGAAAAGTCCTCTGAGAGCCATGACTTGTTCATCTTGGTTCTTTTTTCAAAAGCGAGGGGACTCCAACCACAATCTCCCTCGTTTCCACTAATTGGGCCACACACACCCCACTTGACTGGCATCAGTTTACCCCATTTTCAAGATGAAAAAGATCCTTTGCATGAAGCACTCTCAAAAATACGCGTGCCTTTCGCCTCCCCTGGCTGAGCCAGGGGAAGAAAAGTCCTCTGAGAGCCATGACTTGTTCATCTTGGTTCTTTTTTCAAAAGCGAGGGGACTCCAACCACAGTCTCCCTTGTTTCCACTAATTGGGCCACACACACCCCACTTGACTGGCATCAGTTGACCCCATTTTCAAGAAGAAAAAGATCCTTTGCATGAAGCACTCTCAAAAATACGCGTGCTTTTCGCCTCCCCTGGCTGAGCCAGGGGAAGAAAAGTCCTCTGAGAGCCATGACTTGTTCATCTTGGTTCTTTTTTCAAAAGCGAGGGGACTCCAACTACAGTCTCCCTCGTTTCCACTAATTGGGCCACACACACCCCACTTGACTGGCATAAGTTGACCCCATTTTCAAGAAAAAAAATATCCTTTGCATGAAGCACTCCCAAAAATACGCGTGCCTTTCGCCTCCCCTGGCTGAGCCAGGGGAAGAAAAGTCCTCTGAGAGCCATGACTTGTTCATCTTGGTTCTTTTTTCAAAAGCAAGGGGACTCCAACCACAGTCTCCCTCGTTTCCACTAATTGGGCCACACACACCCCACTTGACTGGCATCAGTTGACCCCATTTTCAAGAAGAAAAAGATCCTTTGCATGAAGCACTCTCAAAAATACGCATGCTTTTCGCCTCCCCTGGCTGAGCCAGGGGAAGAAAAGTCCTCTGAGAGCCATGACTTGTTCATCTTGGTTCTTTTTTCAAAAGCGAGGGGACTCCAACCACAGTCTCCCTCGTTTCCACTAATTGGGCCACACACACCCCACTTGACTGGCATAAGTTGACCCCATTTTCAAGAAAAAAAATATCCTTTGCATGAAGCACTCCCAAAAATACGCGTGCCTTTCGCCTCCCCTGGCTGAGCCAGGGGAAGAAAAGTCCTCTGAGAGCCATGACTTGTTCATCTTGGTTCTTTTTTCAAAAGCAAGGGGACTCCAACCACAGTCTCCCTCGTTTCCACTAATTGGGCCACACACACCCCACTTCACTGGCATCAGTTGACCCCATTTTCAAGATGAAAAAGATCCTTTGCATGAAGCACTCTCAAAAATACGCGTGCCTTTCGCCTCCCCTGGCTGAGCCAGGGGAAGAAAAGTCCTCTGAGAGCCATGACTTGTTCATCTTGGTTCTTTTTTCAAAAGCGAGGGGACTCCAACCACAGTCTCCCTCGTTTCCACTAATTGGGCCACACACACCCCACTTGACTGGCATCAGTTGACCTCATTTTCAAGATGAAAAAGATCCTTTGCATGAAGCACTCTCAAAAATATGCGTGCCTTTCGCCTCCCATGGCTGAGCCAGGGGAAGAAAAGTCCTCTGAGAGCCATGACTTGTTCATCTTGGTTCTTTTTTCAAAAGCGAGGGGACTCCAACCACAGTCTCCCTCGTTTCCACTAATTGGGCCACACACACCCCACTTGACTGGCATCAGTTGACCCCATTTTCAAGATGAAAAAGATCCTTTGCATGAAGCACTCTCTAAAATACGCGTGCCTTTCGCCTCCCCTGGCTGAGCCAGGGGAAGAAAAGTCCTCTGAGAGCCATGACTTGTTCATCTTGGTGAACGTTAGTCTGTCCACATTGTCAGTGGACAGATGCGTGTGCTTAGCTGTCAGCACACCCCCAGCAGCACTGAAGACACGTTCCGAGAAAACGCTGGCTGCGGGACACAACAAGATCCCCAAGGCGTACGTGGTGAGCTCAGGCAATTTATCCAGATTGGAAGCCTAAAATGAGCAGGGCTTAAGTTGCACAGTAATGGCATCGACGTTCCCTTGCATATACTCATACAGTTAGGTCCAGAAATATTTGGACAGTGACACAAGTTTTGTTATTTTAGCGGTTTACAAAAACATGTTCAGAAATACAATTCTATATATAATATGGGCTGAAAGTGCACACTCCCAGCTGCAATATGAGAGTTTTCACATCCAAATCGGAGAAAGGGTTTAGGAATCATAGCTCTGTAATGCATAGCCTCCTCTTTTTCAAGGGACCAAAAGTAATTGGACAAGGGACTCTAAGGGCTGCAATTAACTCTGAAGGCGTCTCCCTCGTTAACCTGTAATCAATGAAGTAGTTAAAAGGTCTGGGGCTGATTACAGGTGTGTGGTTTTGCATTTGGATCTGTTGCTGTAACCAGACAACATGCGGTCTAAGAAACTCTCAATTGAGGTGAAGCAGAACATCCTGAGGCTGAAAAAAAAGAAAAAATCCATCAGAGAGATAGCAGACATGCTTGGAGTAGCAAAATCAACAGTCGGGTACATTCTGAGAAAAAAGGAATTGACTGGTGAGCTTGGGAACTCAAAAAGGCCTGGGCGTCCACGGATGACAACAGTGGTGGATGATCGCCGCATACTTTCTTTGGTGAAGAAGAACCCAATCACAACATCAACTGAAGTCCAGAACACTCTCAGTGAAGTAGGTGTATCTGTCTCTAAGTCAACAGTAAAGAGAAGACTCCATGAAAGTAAATACAAAGGGTTCACATCTAGATGCAAACCATTCATCAATTCCAAAAATAGACAGGCCAGAGTTAAATTTGCTGAAAAACACCTCATGAAGCCAGCTCAGTTCTGGAAAAGTATTCTATGGACAGATGAGACAAAGATCAACCTGTACCAGAATAATGGGAAGAAAAAAGTTTGGCGAAGAAAGGGAACGGCACATGATCCAAGGCACACCACATCCTCTGTAAAACATGGTGGAGGCAACGTGATGGCATGGGCATGCATGGTTTTCAATGGCACTGGGTCACTTGTGTTTATTGATGACATAACAGCAGACAAGAGTAGCCGGATGAATTCTGAAGTGTACCGGGATATACTTTCAGCCCAGATTCAGCCAAATGCCGCAAAGTTGATCGGACGGCGCTTCATAGTACAGATGGACAATGACCCCAAGCATACAGCCAAAGCTACCCAGGAGTTCATGAGTGCAAAAAAGTGGAACATTCTGCAATGGCCAAGTCAATCTCCAGATCTTAACCCAATTGAGCATACATTTCACTTGCTCAAATCCAGACTTAAGACGGAAAGACCCACAAACGAGCAAGACCTGAAGGCTGCGGCTGTAAAGACCTGGCAAAGCATTAAGAAGGAGGAAACCCAGCGTTTGGTGATGTCCATGGGTTCCAGACTAAGGCAGTGATTGCCTCCAAAGGATTCGCAACAAAATATTGAAAATAATAATATTTTGTTTGGGTTTGGTTTATTTGTCCAATTACTTTTGACCTCCTAAAATGTGGAGTGTTTGTAAAGAAATGTGTACAATTCCTACAATTTCTATCAGATATTTTTGTTCAAACCTTCAAATTAAACGTTACAATCTGCACTTGAATTCTGTTGTAGAGATTTCATTTCAAATCCAATGTGGTGGCATGCAGAGCCCAACTCGCGAAAATTGTGTCACTGTCCAAATATTTCTGGACCTAACTGTATCTGTGTCTCCTCCTCTTTTTCCTTGTCCAACTCCTTTGTTTTCGCATGAGTATATGTCCTTGTCACTTTCCCATGTGTTTGTGTTGTGTTGTGAGTTGTTTGTCACCTTTTGGACACCTTTGAGGGTGTTTTCTAGGTGTTTTTATGTGTTTGTGATTGCCTGCCATTGTTTCCTATGCGGTTCGAGTGGTTCGTCGAACGTTTGCCGAACCAAACTCGAACGAGACCTCCGTTCGACGAACCGAACTCAAGCCGAACCATGGCCGGTTCGCTCATCTCTAGTGACCACACATGCCGAAAGGGATAGTGCTTCAAGCCACCCGAGAGGGCCCGCGGACACCGGCTCGGGGCTCTATGTGTGCAGGCGTGGGACAGGCAGGAGAGGTTAGCGCAGGAAGACGACCAGGAAAGAGACACAGAAGGGTGTATCGGATTGTGCCTCTGAACTATCTGGGATCAGCTGGAGCCTATCACACCAGGACCCGGCACCCCAAAGCAGCATTTGTCTGGACATGCTAACCTGGAACTCTGAACTGTGAGTAAAGACCTTATGACTGCATCCCTGTGTCGTCCGGTTATTCCCTGCTCCTCTGGCCCTGCGCCCTGCCACTATAGACTACTACTCCCAACAGCTCTGGGGCCCAGCTCTACCTGTGGAGAGTGATTCCAACTCTGCTGCATCTTCCCCGACCCCAGGGGGAACTGAACAGCAGCGGCAGCACCTATCTTGCCACATACCACAGGTATCGTCACAACATCTCCCCTGTAAATATTACCCCACAACCACCATCTTTATTGAATGACACTGCCGGGGTTACAGAACCGGGCCTAGCCACCGCAGCATCCCAGAACAGAACATTAAAGAGTAACCCCCAGGCCCCGGAGCAAGCGTGTCAGATAAACAGCAGTGATCTAAGACCATGTGCACATGCTGAGTATTTGTTGAGTTTTTTACCTCAGTATTTATAAGTCAAAGCCAGGATTTCAACGATCAGATCAGAGGAAAATTATAATAGAAACACGGGCACCACTTCTGTATTTATTAACCACTCATGGTTTTGTCTTACAAATACTGATTTAAAAAAATCACCAAAAACTCAATGTGTGCACAAGCCTAAACTGGCTGTGGTCACTGTTGTCTGTGGTAGGTGCTAGCCGTATAGCACAGACTGCACCTGGCTTGTATGCATCAGGTTCCTATGTCTGGAAGGAGTTAAGGCCATGTCCACATTGAGTATTTGTTGAGTTTTTTACCTCAGTATTTGAAACACAAAACCAGAGGAAAAGTACAATAAAACACTTGTACCACTTCAGGATTTTTTACCCACTCCCAGTTTTCTCTTACAAACACTGAGGTAAAATACTCACCAAACACTCTGCACGTGGCCTTAACTGGCTCTGGTCACTGCTATTTGCGGTAGGTGCTAGCAGTATAGCACAGACGGCACCTGGCAAGTACGCACCAGGTTTCTATGTCTGGAAGGATTTAAGTCTACGTGGACATGTTGAGTATTTGGTGAGTTATTTTACCTCAGTATTGCTAAACCAAAAACAGGAGTGAGTGAAAAATGCAAAATTGGTGTGTGACGTCCTAGGAGTCACAGTACAGTAACACTACACACGCACACCCTCCCCTGGTAGGTGACACCAGTCAAACAAAACCCTCACCCCACCCACTGAGGAGTTCACAGGCCTGGAGGCGGGAAAAAGAGTCAGTTGAGTTGGAGTTGAGTTGAGGTTGAAGTGGAGAGGTGGAAGTGAGAGGAGTAAAGACTGTGTGTGTCTGGGTTGGAGCCCAGGCACAATCAGCAAGGTCGGCAGATGGTGGTGGCCGTCTGCAAGAGTTGGTGAAGGTCAGCAGAACCATTGGACAAGGGTCGGGCGGTGGCCCCCGGTACCGAACCGGGGAGCAGATTGAAGCCAAGCACCAAGGCGGGGTACTCAGACCCCGACTAGGCTAGGAGCCGCCGTAATGGTCAAATTCTCTGATTGCGGTCTGGACCTCAGGGGTTCATTCCCAACCAAGTCCCGTCAGAAGGCAACAGCCCAACCCATCCAGATAAGAGCCGCCGCCAAGGGCCAGAGATCCAAAGGCCAGCGCCTGCGGACAAAACGGGCTCTCTCAACACGTACACACCAGGAAGCGAACTACCCGTGGGAAGCCATAGGAGTCAAACACACATACAGGTGCAGGAAACGACAGCCGCCATCAACCCGTTCGGGGAGAATGAAAACAATGCAGCCGGCTGCGGGCCCCGTCCCTCCAGCCGTTTGGTTTATCAGAGACTCTTTCCTTCTGTGTCTGAGTGAGTACAACAGTGCCATCCGTCACTGTGCTGCACCGCAACATTGCAACCGAGCCCCACGCTGCCTCCCCGCATCCGGCCCCTGCACCTGCACCTATGCCTTCCCTCCCCAACCGGGGCCCCGGGACCAACAACCCTTACCCACGGAGGGTCTAACACCTCAGCTGCTCTCCGCCATCGCTCCCAGGAACCCCCGTCACCAGCAGCGGTGGTGCCCAACCATCACCACAACCCCGTGGATGGCGTCACGACCGACATCCCACCACAAACCTCCCCTTTTCACTCGTGGGCGAGGAGGCGCTACTCGAGCCCCCGGGTCCGGCCCCGTGCTCGAGCCACCGAGAAGCAGAAGCCCCGGACCTGAGCGTCACGAACAGGATCCTACCCATCTACTTACAAGTGGAAGTGCGCCTTGCAGTCCCCGCCGGCGGTGTCCGGCCGAAAAATTTGAAAGTCCGCCATCTTGGGCGCGAGGAGTTCCCGCTCGAGTCGTCTTTCCCGAGCAGGGAAGGCGCAAAAAGTGAAGCCCCGCCCCTGAGAGAAGGAGGTGCCGGAAAGAACCAAGGGGGGGCGGGTGAAGGCCTGCCTCATGTAACTAAGGGGATAGGAAGCGGGGACGCCAGGACCCTGCACCCGTATTGTTCCTGGAAGCCGAGCAAGTAACATGTCCGCCCCATCTAGCAAGCCCAAAGAGCCTGCGCCCGGAACAGCGGCGTGGATGAGGGCCCGGACCACAGAGGCGTAGGAGCTGGCGAAGATGGCTCGGGAGCCCGAGATGGAGGCCCTTTTAGTGGAGTTGGCAGGTGACTCACGCCCCTATGTCTCCGAGGGACCGGCCGCTGCAGCTGAGGGACCCGGTCTGCCCCTGGCCCCTACCTGGCCTCCTCCATGGCCCGTGCCGGCTGCCTGTGCTTTCCCGCTCAGCCCGCTGCCCTCAACGTCAGAAGCGGAGTCCGTGATGCTGCCCTGCCAGGGCCCGGATGTCAGAGAGATCGCCAGCCAGCCGAACACTGAAGTCCCCGCGCAGGCCGCAGGAGCGGTTAGTTCAATGGAGCCGCTGGTTTGGGCCCAGTTGGAAACCGTAACCGATCTGCAGGACCCCGTCACCAGCCACCTGGAGTCAGATGATAGCGGCTCAGGGGCTGACACGGAGACGGTCTCGGAATCGGAGGAGGCCGATGAAAGTCTCCTCAACGGCAGTGCTCCGGCTGCCACTTACATCCCGCAGAACGGAGGGAATGGATATCGGATGGCCCTCTCCCACCATGCCTGCTGTTTTCCGGACTGGGGAAAAGGGGTGCTGCCTGCTTCTTAGGGGCAGCATCAAGGCTTAGGTTGTTTGGGTGGGAAAGCGGAAGAACTGGGACCCAACCGTTGTTATTAAAAGTGTTTTTTATTACCGTTAGTAACATTTAAGCATGCCTCCCGTCAGGGAAGATTTGACAAAAGTGTATACCGTTTGTTTGTTTTTCTCTGTTATTTATCTTTTCAGAAAATAAAACCGGTGGTGGACGGGCAGCCCGCGGACGGTCTGCATTTTACCAAGGGGGAGTGTGACGCCGTGGACCTCCAGGGGTCACAGTACAGTAACACCACACACACCCCCTCCCCTGGTAGGTGACACCAGTCAAACAAAATCCTTGTTGCCTCCCTCTAGGGTCTGATGTCCACACCAAGTGGGTTGGAGCCAGGCGGTTGGCCCCACCCACTGAGGAGTTCACAGGCCTGGAGGTGGGAAAAAGAGTCAGTTGGGTTAGAGTTGAGTTGGGGAGGTTGAAGTAGAGAGGTGGAAGTGAGAGGAGTAAAGACTGTGTGTGTCTAGGTTGGAGCCCAGGCACAATCAGCAAGGTCGGCAGACGGTGGTGGCCGTCTGCAGGAGTTGGTGAAGGTCAGCGGAACCGTAGGACCGGGGTTGGGCGGTGGCCCGCCGGTACCGAACCGGGGAGCAGATTGAAGCAAAGCACCAAGGCAGGGTACTCAGACTCCGACTAGGCTAGCAGCCGCCGTAAAGGTCAAATTCTCTGATTGCGGTCTGGACCTCAGGGGTCCATTCCCAACCAAGTCCCGTCAGAAGGCAATAGCCCAACCCGTCCGGATAAGAGCCACCACCAAGGGCCAGAGATCCAAGGGCCAGCGCCTGCGGGCAAAACGGGCTCTCCCGACACGTACACGCCGGGGAGCGGACTACCCGTGGGAAGCCATAGGAGTCAAACACACATACAGGTGCAGGAAACAACAGCCGCCATCAACCCATCCGGGGAGAATGAAAACACCGCAGCCGGCTGCGGGCCCCTTCCTTTCAGACGTTTGGTTTACCAGAGACTCTGTCCTTCTGTGTCTGAGTGAGTACAACAGTGCCATCCGTCACCGCGCTGCACCGCAACATTGCAACCGAGCCCCACGCTGCCTCCCCGCATCCGGCACCTGCACCTATGCCTTCCCTCCCCAACTGGGGCCCCGGGACCAACAACCCTTACCCACGGAGGGGTTAACACCTCAGCTGCTCTCCGCCATGACTCCCGGGAACCCTCGTCACCAGCAGCAGTGGTGCCCAACCATCATCACAACCCCCCCGTGGGTGGCGTCACGACCCACATCTCACAACAAACTTCCCCTTTTCACTCGTGGGCGAGGAGGCGCTGCTCGAGCCCACGGGTCCAGCCCCGTGCTCGAGCTACCGAGGAACAGAACCCGTGCGCCAGCGAATCCCAGACGAGCGGCATTCCCAACCCCTCCACCCGCGACAGCTGCCCGTGTTTCTATTAGGCTGGAGTCACACTTATGTCTCACACAAGTGCAATATGAGAAAATCTCGCATTGCACTCGGCCCCATGTAAGACAATACTGCAGCTTCGATCTGCGTGTTTTGCCTCAGCCCTAAACAAACTGAGGAAAAAAATCACAGCATGCTGCGATTGTCTGCAAGAGCCGTGTCACTCGCACCCATTCAAGTGTATGTTATCCAAGTGCAGTGCGATATACGCACAGGCTGACAATGGAGGAGATGGGGGGATTAACCCCTTCCTCTCCTCCACAGTGCCCACGCTCATCTTTACAGCTGTGACCCAATCGCAAGATCGAGTCACAGTCACATGACACTCGGCTCACGCTCGTAGCAGAGACTGAGCCGAGGATCATTAGCATATCGCAGCCATTGCGCTCGCATCGGATGCCATACGCTAATGTGACTTCAGCCTTAAGGGCACGTTACACGCTACGATATATCTTACGATATGTCGTCGGGGTCACGTCGTAAGTGATGCACATCCGTCATCGTTTGATATATCTTAGCGTGTTACAGCTACGAGCGACTGTGATCATGCAAAAATACTCACCTTATCGTTGCTCGTTGACACGTCACTCATTTTCAAAAAATCGAACGTCCGGTTGTTCATTGTTCCCGAGGCAGCACACTTCGCTTTGTGTGACACCTCAGGAACGATGAACTGCAGCTTACCTGCGTCCCGCCGGCAATGCGGAAGGAAGGAGGTGGGCGGGATGTTACGTCCCGCTCATCTCCGCCCCTCCGCATCTATTGTCGCTGTGACTGCCGAACGTCCCTCCCCCTTCAGGAAGAGGATGTTCGCCGCCCACAGCAAGGTCGTTCGGAAGATAAGTGCGTGTGACGGGGGTTACCGACTTTGTGCGACACGGGCAAGAAATTGCCCGTGCCGCACAAACAATGAGGGCGGGTGCGATCGCACATGCGATGGCAAGAGAAATCGTCGCATGTAAAGCAGCCTTTATACTTTTCCTCTGATGGTTCCAATCTTGGTTTTGGGCCTAAAAAATAAAGTAAAAAGCTCACCAAATACTCAAATGCCTGCACATCGCCTAAGAGCAATGGAATAACTGAAATTACCATGCTATTTTAAATAACTATGTCTGCATATGTGGCCATATGCTTTTGAGTACTAAGAAAATGTTATAATCAGGTTGTCCAAATGAGTACATTTAAGTCTAACCTTTACAGATTGTAATTAAAATGTACAGACAAGCATTGGTAATCTGTAAGGAGATCTCCTTCATTTGAATTTAGATAGTATAAAGTTTATAGTGTTCTATGCTTATTAGAGCATGTCACCTAAGGCCTCATTTTGCTGTTGTATAAGTGTTAATTAACACAAAACTACTGGGAAATGTTGTGGTAATGCAATGTATCATCTAAAATCACAGCTGCATTGATAGCATACTTGTCTTGTGCTCTGTCCCATAGAGATGTACAGTATGTGCATAATGATCATGCAAACAGTCAGGTCATAGGCAAAGTCCACTTCCAATTTTCATGTGCTTAGAATAATTTCAATTACTTTTCTTATCCCTTTTTGAGAACAGCAAAGCTGAATTCAGTTCTGAATATAATAAAATATAAAGGGGTAGTTTGCACGTTGCGACATCGCTAGCATCGGCTAGCGATGTCCAGCGCGATAGCACCCGCCCCCGTCTCACATGCGATATCTTGTGATTGCTGCCGTAGCGAACATTATCGCTATGGCAGCTTCACACGCACGTACCTGGTTGGCAACATTGCTGTGACTGCCGAGCAATCCCTCCTTCAAGTGGGAGGTACGTTTGACGTCACTAATCGGCCGACCAAAAAAGTGGAGGGGCGGAGATGTAACATCCCACCCACCTTCTCCCTTCCACATTGCCGGTGGAGGCAGGTAAGGTGATGTTTGTCGTTCCAGCGGCTTCACACACAGCGATGTGTGACGCTGCTGGAGCGACAAACAACATCGTACCTGCAGCGACATTATGAAAATGAACGACGTGACACAGATCACCGACTTTTGACTGTTTTTTACGCTCGTTCATCGTCGCTCCTAGGATTTACACATTGCGATGTCGTTACCGGCACCGGATGTGCGTTACAACAACCGTGACCCGACGATATTTCGGTAGCGATGACGCAGCGTGCAAAGTACCCCTTAGGACTAGGATCCCCTCCGATCTGCAACCAATAGGAGGAACAAAAAAAGTAAAATTTTTGCTCAAACTTTTAGTTCAGATAAAGCATACAGTGAAAATAATTGTTTGGAATTAATAAAAAATAGTCGTTTTTTGCTCACATACAGTATGCAGTTGTACTGCCATAAAAGTCTCAGAAACATTGAGGCTCACGTCTATCTGTAATATGGCAGTGCAGCAAGCTTGTCAGTGTTCTCAACCTTCTAGACTCCAAACCTTTCCTTAGTTAATATATTTAAGCATTTCTAGACTTTTCTGTTTCTTGACTTTAACCCTCATGTACTTACAACAGCTATCAGGATTTCTTTAAAGGGGTTTTCCCTTACTTTTAAAACCCATTCTTAAAAAAAAAACTGTATCCCCCATGTAAAATAAAAATAACACACGCCTTATGCCTACTTTACACGCTTCAATAAATCTTTCAATCCGTCGTCGGGGTCAAGTTGTAAGTGACGCACATCCTGCATCGTTCGTGACGTATTTGCGTGTGACACCTACGTGCAATCAAGATTGAACGAAAATACGGGGATCGCATACACGTCGTTTATTCCTCATACATTGGACGTTTTGTTGTACGAACCTAGTCAATTGAAACGTATGACATCCCTCATACGATTGTGATGTCTGAGGCTATGTGCGCAGCTGTGCACTCTGCGCCACAGCTTAAAAAAGGTCCGCTTCAGAGCGCAGCTGAAAAGCTGCGTTCTGAAGCGCCTCACAATGTCTGTCATTCACTAATCTCTGTCAGTCGGTCACTATCTCTATCCCTCTCTCTCTGTCCATGTCAGTCTATCCCTCTTACCCCCTCTCTCATACTCACCGATCCCCGATCCCCGGCGCGGCGCTGCACGGCATTCACACTGCTCCGGCGGCTTTTACTATTTTGAAAAAGCCAGCCGCTCATTAAACAATCTCGTATTCCCTGTTTTCCCCGCCCACCGGTGCCTATGATTGGTTGCAGTGAGACACGCCCCCACGGTGAGTGACAGGTGTCTCACTGCACCCAATCACAGCAACCGGTGGGAGTGTCTATACTGTGCAGTGAAATAAATAATTAAATAATTAAAAAAACCGGCGTGCGGTCCCTCCCAATTTTAATATTAGCCAGATAAAGCCATACGGCTGAAGGCTGGTATTCTCAGGATGGGGAGCTCCACGTTATGGGGAGCCCCCCAGCCTAACAATATCAGTCAGCAGCCGCCCAGAATTGCCGCATACATTAGATGCGACAGTTCTGGGACTGTACCCGGCTCTTCCCGATTTGCCCTGGTGCGTTGGCAAATCGGGGTAATAAGGAGTTATTGGCAGCCCATTGCTGACAATAACTCCTAGATTAATCATGTCAGGCATCTCCCCAAGATACCTTCCATGATTAATCTGTAAGTGACAGTAAATAAACACACACACCCGAAAAAATCCTTTATTAGAAATAAAAAAACACAAACATATACCCTGGTTCACCACTTTAATAAGCCCGAAAAAGCCCTCCATGTCCGGCGTAATCCAGGATGCTCCAGCGTCGCTTCCAGCTCTGCTGCATGGAGGTGACCGGAGCTGCTGAAGACACCGCCGCTCCTGTCACTTCCACGCAGCTAATGAAGGGTATAGCGCGATCAGCTACCTGTCACTGAGGTTACCCGCTGTCACTGGATCCAGCGATGGCCGCGGGTAACCTCAGTGACAGCTCAGCTGATCGCGCTACTCACCTCATTTGCTGTGTGGAGGTGACAGGAGCGGCGGTGTATTCTGCAGCTCCGGTCACCTCCATGCAGCAGAGCTGGAAGCGACGCTGAACCATCCTGGATTCCGCCGGACATGGAGGGCTTTTTCAGGCTTATTAAAGTGGTGAACCAGGGTATATGTTTGTGTTTTTTATTTCTAATAAAGGATTTTTTTGGGTGTGTGTGTTTATTTACTGTCACTTACAGATTAATCATGGAAGGTATCTTGGGGAGACGCCTGACATGATTAATCTAGAAGTTATTGTCAGCTATGGGCTGCCAATAACTCCTTATTACCCCGATTTGCCAACGCACCAGGGCAAATCGGGAAGAGCCGGGTACAGTCTCAGAACTGTCGCATCTAATGTATGCGGCAATTCTGGGCGGCTGCTGACTGATATTGTTAGGCTGGGGGGCTCCCCATAACGTGGAGCTCCCCATCCTGAGAATACCAGCCTTCAGCCGTATGGCTTTATCTGGCTGGTATTAAAATTGGGAGGGACCGCACGCCGTTTTTTTTAATTATTTAATTATTTATTTCACTGCACATTATAGACACGCTCACCGGCTGCTGTGATTGGGTGCAGTGAGACACCTGTCACTCAGCGTGGGGGCGTGTCTCACTGCAACCAATCATAGGCGCCGGTGGGCGGGGAAAGCAGGTAATACGAGATTGTTTAATGAGCGGCCAGCTTTTTCAAAATAGTAAAAGCCGCTGGAGCAGTGTGAACGCCGTGCAGCGCCGCGCCGGTGATCGGGGATCGGTGAGTATATGAGAGAGGGAAGCTCACTTCAGTTACTCAGGAGTTTAGCGGTCACCGGTGAGTTCTTCACTGGTGACCGCTAATCAGGACGCGACACAGACAGAGCCGCAGCATGACAATGAAGTCGGGTGAAGTGAACCCGAGTTCATTCTGATCGTGCGGCTCTTTCGGTGTCTGCTGTCATCTGCCATTCAGCTCTGCTACATGGCTGTCTGTGTCAGCTGTCAGCGGCCATGTAGCAGAGCTGAATTGCAGATGACATAGTAAAACGCATCCCTACACATTACACACGCTTGGCAAGTCACTAAATAAATAAAAAAAAAAGGGTGCCCAATGCATACGTCACAGAACACATGATCTAACGGATCGCACACAAAATTGATCAAGTTAACATAGACTACTAACGCACGTGTGAAAGCAAATGAACGACCTACGTGCAATCTCATAAGATCCCATATGCAACCTGGGCGTGTCACATCGCATACGAGATTGCACACCTAATTGTAAGGTGTAAAGCTGGCTTTACACCTGCCTCATTCCAGCGATGTCCATTATGGGTATACCAATCCTTGCATGATATTATTATGACATATGAGTGACACATCCTAGAATAGAACATAGATGTTAGTGGGAAGTGTGAAAACTGCAGCCTATAAGGCCATGTGCGCACGTTGCGTTTTTTCATGCGTTTCCGCAGCACTTTGAGCTGCAGCGTTTTAATGCAAAAATGCATGTGTTTTGATTTCCAAGCAAAGTCTATGTAAAATAGGCAAATTGTGTGCGCACTATGGGTCCAAAAACGCTGTGTTTTTTGTGACAAAAATTTGTCAAAATCTCTGCGTTTGAAGAAGCAACATGTCAATTGTTTTTACCATTTTGGCAGCGTTTTGTTAACATTGATGTCAATGAGAATTATCAAAACGCATGCTTAAAGAAATATCTAGCGTTTTACATGCTTTTTTGATGCTAAACGCATGCTTTTTAAGACAAAATCAAAGCATGCGTTTTTGGCATTATAGTGAGGTCAAGAGTAGAGATGAGCAAACCGGTCGCGGTTCGGCTCGAGTTCGGTTCGCCGAACGGAGGCTGCGTTCGAGTTCGGTTCGGCGAACCGTTTGACGAACCACTCGAACCCCATAGGAAACAATGGGAGGCAATCACAAACACATAAAAACACCTAGAAAACAACCTCAAAGGTGTCCAAAAGGTGAAAAACAACTCACAAGACAACACAAACACATGGGAAAGTGACAAGAACAAATTCTCATGCGAAAACAAAACAGCTTGACGAGGAAAAAGAGGACAAGACACAGATATAGGCATGTCATGCCCTTCTAAAATCATGCAAAACACCGCAAGGGGACTCCAGGCGGAGTCTCCCTTTTTTCCAAAAATTGGGCCACACAGACACCCCTTCACTGGCAGCACTTGTGCCCCAGTTGTACACTTCACAGGTAGATTTGCATCAAGCACATTCAAAAATACGCCATCCTTAACTGTCCCCAGGATGGCACCGGAGTAGGTAGCAAAGTCTTTGCTGATCCCAGATCTGTTCATCTTGGATCATTTTTAGAAACACTGCAAGCAAGGGTTACTCCAAGCGGATTCTCACTTTTTTCCAAAAATTGGGCCACACACCCACCCATTCAGTGGCAGCACTTGTGCCCCAGTTGTACACTTCACAGGTAGATTTTCATCAAGCTCATTCAAAAATACACCATCCTTAACTGTCTCCAGGATGGCACCGGGGAAGGTTACAAAGTCTTTATGGATCCCAGATCTGTTCATCTTGGATCATTTTTAGAAACACTGCAAGCAAGGGTTACTCCAAGCGGAGTCTCCCTTTTTTCCAAAAATTGGGCCACACACACACACACACCCACCCCTTCAGTGGTAGCACTTGTGCCCCAGTTGTAAATTTGACAGGTACATTTGCATCAAGCACATTCCAAATCCACAAGCCTTTACTCTCCACAGGATGACACAGGGGTAGTAAAGTCCTGGCGGATCCATGACTTGTTCATCTTGATGAACGTTAGTCTGTCCACATTGTCACTGGACAGACGCATGCGCTTATCTGTCAGCACACACCCAGCAGCACTGAAGACACGTTCTGAGACAACGCTTACAGCTGGACACGACAAGATCTCCAAGGCGTAAGTGGAGAGCTCAGGCCATTTTTCAAGATTTGAAACCCAAAATGAGCAGGGCTCCAGTTGCAAAGTCATGGCATCGATGTTCATTTGGAGATACTCCTGTATCATCCTTTCCAGCCATTAACTATGTGTCAGACTTCTTGTCTCTTGTGGCCTTGCAAAGGATAATCTAAAAAAATTATGAGACGATTCAATAAAATTGCTGTTACCAGCACCAGATACGGTGCTGCTGGTACGGTTAGACTGTTGATGACGAGACAGTCCCATGTTTGTCAAGTTACAACTGTGAGATTCACTCCGCGCACCACGGGGGTTTGGTGGAAAAGCCGAGCTAAGATCAAGTAACAGCTTCTGCTGATACTCCTGCATACGTGCGTCCCTTTCTATGGCTGGAATTATGTCACAAAATTTGGACTTGTACCGGGGATCTAATAGTGTGGCAACCCAGTAGTCATCATCACTTCTAATTTTGACAATCCGAGGGTCATGTTGTAGGTAGTGCAGCAAGAAGGCGCTCATGTGTCTTGCGCAGCCATGCGGACCAAGTCTGCGCTGTTTTTGTGACGGTGAAGTGCTAACCATGCTTTCTTCCTCTGAAATCTCCCCCCAACCTCTTTCAACTGAAATTTGACCAAGGTCACCCTCATCTGCTGAGTCTTCCATGTCCATGGACAGTTCGTCCTCCATTTCTTCATGTTTTCCTGCACCTTCCTCCACATTTTGCCTGCTATCATGCGCCCTTGTTGATCCCTCTCCCCCACCATCCCATACCTGCCGCCTTGGTGATGATGAACGTCTGGACCTTGTAGATGTTGGTATCCCTCACGCATATGAATCCTCCTGTACTTCCTCCTCTTCCTGTTGTTCCACCCCCTGACTCCGAATAGTGTTTAGCGTGTGCTCCAGCATGTAAATGACTGGAATTGTCATGCTGATAATGGCATTGTCAGCGCTAAACATATTCGTCACCATGTCGAAACTTTGCAGAAGGGTGCATAGGTCATTGATCTGAGACCACTCCATCAGGGTGATCTGCCCCACCTCTGCATCTCATTGGCCCAGGCTATACGTTATGATGTATTGCACCAGTGCTCGGCGTTGCTGCCACAGTCGCTGTAACATGTGGAGAGTTGAATTCCAGCGTGTTGCCACATCGCATTTCAGGCGATGAACCGGCAGGCCGAAAGACTTCTGGAGCAATGCAAGTCGCTCAGCTGCGGCGCTTGAATGGCGGAAGTGAGCAGACAGTTTTTCTGCCCTGTGCAGAAGGCCATCTAGGCCGGGATAGTGTGTTAAATTGCTGGACAACAAGGTTCAACACGTGAGCCATACAAGGCACGTGTGTCACCTTGCCCAGGTGAATGGCCGCACCCAGGTTTGCAGCCATGCAACACGGCCTTACCAGGCTGCAGGTTGAGTGGAGACAACAATTTACCAAACTCGGTCTCCAGAGCTGCCCACAACTAAGCCGCTGTGTGACTCTTATTTCCAAGACATTTCAAGCTAAAGACCGCCTAATGCCATTGCGCTCTGCTGCCAGTATAGTAATGAGGTGTGCGTGATTCCTTGTGCGCAGTTACAACGCTGGTGGCCTGACCAGGCAGGCTTGGGGCAGCGGTGGAGGACCCAGACGAGGTTGAGGAGGCAGAAGCATTGGAGGAACTAAGACAGAAAGAGGATTGATGCACAAGTCGTGGGGACGGCAAGACTTGTTCAGCAGACCCTTCTCCATCTATCACCATAGTTACCCAGTGCCTAGTCAGCAACATGTAACGTCCCTGTCCATATTTACTGGTCCAAGTATCAGTGGTGAAATGCACCCGTTCACACACAGAGTTTCTCAACGAAGCGGTGATGTTGTGTGCGACATGCAGGTGTAGCGCAGGCACACCTTTCTTAGAGACGTAGTGGCGACTGGGCATCTGGTACTGGGGCACAGAGACGGACATAAGGTCTCGAAAATCCACTGTGTCCACCAGGCGGAAAGGCAGCATTTCGGTAGCCAATATAGGGTATATGTCCCTCATAGCCCTCCATCCTAAAATTAGCGCCCTTAATCTGGATATGGCCCCCTTATATTGGTGGCCGACCACCACCATGCTATGCACATTGCACTTTTTATATGATGCATGCCATTTTCAGATCGTGCTGGCTCCCCCCCCCCTTAAATTGAATATAGCCCCCTTGTGCTGGCACATGTTCCCCTGTGCTGCCTATGGCCCCCTGTGGATTGCACATGTTCCCTGTGCTGTCTTTGGCCCCCTATGGATTCCACACATCCCTCTGTGCTGCCTATGGCCCCCTATGGATTGCACACGTTTCCCTGTGCTACCTATAACCCCCTATGGATTGCACACGTTCCCCTGTGCTGCCTATGGCCCCCTATGGATTGCACACGTCCCCCTGTGCTGCCTATGGCCCCCTATGGATTGCACACATTCCCCTGTGCTGCCTATGGCCCCCTATGGATCGCACACATTCCCCTGTGCTGCCTATGGCCCCCTATGGATTGCATATGTTCCCCTGTGCTGCCTATGGCCCCTTATGGATTGCACACATTCCCTTGTGCTGCTTATGGCCCCCTATGGATTGCATACGTTCCCCTGTGATGCCTATGGCCCCCTATGGATTGCACACTTTCCCCAGTGTTAGATATCGCCCCCATGCTGCTGCTCATAGTAAAATAAAACACTCTTTCCTCACCTCCTCCAGTGCTGATCTCCCTCCTGTCTCCCTCCATGCTTCTATTCCTCCACTTCCTGGTTCTTGGTGCCGGTCATGTGATCGGCACAGCAGAGTGATCTCATCTCTGCATGCCTGCCTGATCACAGAGTAAGCAGGGACACCGGAGGAAACGCTGGAGGGGGTAAGTAAAGCTTTTTTATTTTAGGATGAGCAGCAGCATGGAGGCCATATCTAACACAGGGGGGCATGTGCGATCACAGGGGGGCAGGCTCATATAATATGCACCGCTCCCCCAGCCCGTCACTGCGGTGCAGTTCCAGCACCACGGTGATGGATAGCGGCTGTGCATATTATATGAGCGGGAGCAGGAGATCTAACGCTGCCGCCCACAGCGTTCACCTGCCCCCAGCAGCGCTCCAGAACTGCCCCCACCTCCCCTGGACCCTGCAGTGTATATATATATATATATATATATATATACACAACCCCCCCGTAATTTCGGCTTATAAGACGCACCCCCTACTTTCTCCCTACAGTTCGTCTTATAAAGCGAAAAATACGGTAGCTAGGCTTTTTGCTGATAGAACCTTTCTCGAACGTATCTCGAGCTGCCGAACTTTTAGCAAAAAATTATCATTACAGTGTATGATTTAAAGGTAATTATTTATTTTTTCTTTCATTTTTTTCCTACTGTTTGAATGTTCAAACTTTATTTGTGTATTTGTATTGAAAACGCATCTCAATTTAAGCACTGAAAATGCATGTGTGACGCCCTGGACTAGCCAGGTAGTCACAGGTAGGCCCTTACACAAACACCTTCCCCTAAAAAGGTAACAGCAGCCAACCTTAAAACCCTGAGTCACCCCTCTCAGGACTTGACGTTCACAGCCGGGGCGGGGCCAGGCAGTTGTCCCCGCCCACCGAGGAGTTCGGAGAGCTGAGGCGGAAAAAAACAGTGAGTTCAGTGACAGGAGTGGAGGAGAGTGGTAGCAAAGTGTAGACGTCTGTCAGGGATCTGGGTCAGAGCCTGGATAACCTGTGGCCAGGAGGCAGACGGAGGTGGCCGCCTGCAGGAGCTGGGATTACAGCCATTGGAACCGTAAGGGACCGGGACCGGGTAGTGGCCCGCCGGTACCGAAGCGGGGAACCGATTGGAAACCAGAGCACCAGGACGGGTACTCAGACCCAGTACGAGGGCCAGAAGCCACTGGACCGAGTCAAATTCACTGATTGGGGTCTGGACTTTAGGTCCTTTCCCACTCAAGACCCGACTGAAGACAACAGCCCAACCAGAGGGATAGAAAGCCCCTGCTCAGGCATCGAGATCCCACGGGCCAGCGTCTGCGGGCAAACGGGCTCTGCCAGCACACAAAAAGCCAGGGAGCGGACTATCGTTGCTCAGGCATAGGAGTCACCATTCTTCTAAAAGTGAAGTGCAGGAGAAAGGCGGAAACCACAAACCTGAAAAAGGGGAGAAGCGCAGCCGGCTGCGGGCACCGTCCACCATCTTGTTTGGTCTACTAGAGACTCCAGTGTGTCTGTAATAGTGAGTACAACAGTGCCCTCAGGCCGCGCACCGCACTGCACCGCACCGACACGCCAGCATGCATCCCCCCTCCTCAGCACCCTCGGGCCCCCGGGACCATCACCCCCTACCCACGGAGGAGTCAACACCAAGATGCGCAACACCGTCCCCGGGAGCCTAGTCAACAGCAGCGGTGGTGTCCATCCATTCACCACAACCCGTGGGTGGCGTCACGAACTTAACCCCCAAAAACAACCGCGGCCTCGGCCGTGGACCTCCCCACCGAACACCACCCCTCACGTAGAGCCAGCATCCCTTCAGAGCGACATGACCCCTGGGTCCGGGAGGAGCTCGAGCCACCCACCGACGAGCCTGGATCCGAGGGGCTCGGCAGTCGGCTAAGCGCGTGGCGGTACACATGTAAAACGCGGTCAAAAAGCGGCAAAAACGCTATAAAAACGCATGCGAATTTCCTGCGTTTATGTGGTCAAAACCAAATTTGACAATGACAAATTCTGCCAGAGGATACGTTCATTTCTGCAAGGTACTGGACGCAACGTGCGCACATGGCCTTAGTGGTCGTTGATATTCTGCAACTTTCAAGTGGCATAACAATTTCAGAGTCAAGATTGCTGCAAAAAAACTGGTGTGGAAGGTATTTGTTACTTTTATTTTACACTGCAGAATGCAGTATCTACTGTAAGTAGGGCTGTGATATAATTGTATAACACTATGTAACATGATTTTTGTTCCCGGGGAATAAATGTCATTTCTTAATTGGTTATATCATAAAAACATGGAAAAACTGTATTAGCCTGCAAAAACTTTGATTTTGCGGTAAGGACACTGAAAAGTTGAAATTGGAATACCGTCTTAAGGAAAATTACAAATGTTTGGGTTTAAGTTCATAATGAAAACGAAATACAATATATTTCAAATCATTAGCATATTTTAATCAAAATGCTATAAATTGTTGAAAAGGAACTTAGAAATGTTTACTTTTGTGAGGGTGTCATATCACTTTTAAGCATTAATTCCCAAATGTAGTCCCCCATCAGGTTTTCCTTGTAGTTTCCCTGGTATCCTACATTTTGAAATTTGCTATCTTGATGAAAGCACTCTCCTTTCTCCTCGGAATCCATCTTCTGTTTGAGTCTTTCAAGATGTGCATCAAAGATATGGACTTTTAGGGGTACTTAGCACACTACGACATCGCAAGCCGATGCTTGCGATGCCGAGCGCGATAGTCCCCGCCCTCGTCGCAGCAGCGATATCTTGTGATTACTGCCGTAGCGAACATTATCGCTACGGCAGCTTCACATGCACTTACCTGCCCTGCGACGTCGCTCTGGCCGGCGAACCGCCTCCTCCCTAAGTGGGCGGGTCGTGCAGCATCACAGCGACGTTACACGGCAGGCGGCCAATAGGAGCGGAGGGGCGGAGATGAACGGGACGTAAACATCCCGCCCACCTCCTTCCTTCCTCATTGCAGCCGGGACGCAGGTAAGGTGATGTTCCTTGCTCCTGCTTCATACACAGCGATGTGTGCTGCCGCAGGAACGAGGAACAACATCGTACCGTCGCTGCTGCTAAATTATGGAAATGTCGGACCCTACACCAATCATACGACAACGACGCTTTTGCGCTCGTTAATCGTATGTAAAAGGATTTGCACACTACGATATCGACTGCGACGCCGGATGTGCGTCACTTTCGATTTGACCCCACCGACATCGCAGCTGCGATGTCGTAGTGTGCAAAGTACCCCTTAGGCCTTGTGCTTCACCAGTCTCAAACAATGCAACATAGTTTTCAGCTTTAGGAAGCCTGCAACTACATTAATAAAACTGATCTATATTTCTTTCTCTTTTCTTTTGAGGAGTTTGCGAAACTCTTGACACTCCATAACTTTCTTGATTTGAGGGCCAATATAAAACTCCAACTTTAACTTTTGCTTTTGAAAGCTTTTGGAATATATCATGTAGATACTTGAATGACACTGATTCCTTGTCCAAAGCTGTGACAAATTGATTCATGAGGCCTAGTTTGATGTGGAAAGGTCGTAATAGTACCTTTCAAGGGTCTACAAGTGGCTCCCATTTAATGTTGTTGTTCCCCACGGAAACTCAGTACATTCATGCCAATATTATCTATGGAGAAAAAACAAAAAGCCAGCACTAAATGTGCACTACAGCACTAAAAATTCCAACTGTACTTATTATAAATTTGAGATTTTTTTAGCAAAAAATTGCAATTTCTTGAGCTACTCCGCCACGTCACGGCAAATCTCTTTGGGGCAGTCCTACACTAAAATATTTTTATAAAATGTGCCAGACGGCCTCACATATGAAATAGTAGAACTGCTCTTAGCAGCACTTACTTGGTCTTTTTCAATCCCGTACCCATGACTGAGTCATGGCTGTGGGCGGGACCGGTCCAAGCAAATGCTGCATGAAGTAAATAGCCTGTGGACAGGGCCTGATGACTAAATGTGAACAGCCACCAACCGCCAAAATCTAGACAGGTGGAATACATCCCAAGTGGGGTGCATAGCAAAGTTCTACTATTTCGTGTGTGAGTCCGCATGGCACTATTTATAAAAATATTTTAGTGTAGGACTGCCCCAAAGAGATTTGCCGTGACATGGCGGGATAGCTCAAGAAATTGCAATTTTTTGCCAAAAATCTCAAATTTTTATAATTAAGTAAAGTTTGGAATTTTTAGTGCTGAAGTGCACATTTAGTGCTGGCTTTTTTTTTTTCAATATTATCTATGGTAGCATCCTTGCTATCAAAATGGCAAACAAAGCATGGAAGCTTTGTATAGCCTCCTTGAAGACCCATCAAGAGTGCAACCATTTTGAAATCTCCAATTACTTCCCAACCATATTCCTCATATTTCATCACATTTAACAATCTGTTCACATTTTCATAGTCTTCTTTATGCTTTGCCAAATGGGCAAGGGGAAGAGAAGGATACTGGATACCATTATGGAGTATTTCGTATATGTATCAATAGCTTTGAATGATGTAAAGTCTGGAATCCTGAAATCCTAAACATCTTTTATACTTTGGTTACCATGAAAGGAGAAAACAAATCTTATCAGACTAATGAAATGACAGTAATGTGTAGTTTCACATCAACAATGACCTTCGAATATAGTGAGTTTACTATTGGACTACATAGGTATCTTAAAATCGTTGTGGCAGCCACAGAAGTGAAGTTTCGGGGGTTACATGAATTTTTTCCAAAATAAGTTATGCATAATTAAACAGGAAATAATACTTTTAACCAAGGAACACAATTTTTTTTTTTGTTAAATAGTGTAATTGTACTGTAATTGTTATAGTATGTGTTATGGCTAGGTTCCGCTTGCAATTAACATAGCCTGGCGCAATGCAATAGACCATCGGACTGCTCTTGCACCAGTGCAAAACTATGGGGCAGTGTCCATCTGCGATTGATTTCTCATGCCATATCTTAAATTTAGGATGATTTTTTTTTGTGACATATTGCACCTCAAGTTAGTGTTAAATTTAGGATGATTTGTTTTGTTAATATGTGAAAATATCGGGAATTTGGCAAAAATGTAGAAATTTTCAGAATTTTGAAATTCAATTTTTTTTATGCTCTTAAACCAGAGTTATGTGACTCAAAATATTTAATAAATAACATTTATTACATATGTACTTTACACCAGCACAATTTTTGAAATATATTTTTTTTTGTTAAGGAGTTGGAAGGATAAAATGTATTTTTCCAACAAAATTTACACACCAATTTTTTTATAGACACAATTGAAGTTACTCTGAGGGGCCTTTCTGAAACATCTAAGTGACACCTTTCTAAAAACTGCACCCTTCAAACTGCTCAAAACCACATCTAAGAAGTTTTTTTAACCCTTAAAGTGCTTCACAGGAACTAAAACAATATGGAAGGAAAAAAATGAAAAGTTTACTTTTTCCCACAAAAATCTTACTTTAGGTCCTAACTAGAGATGAGCGAACCGGTCGCGGTTCGGCTCGAGGTCGGTTCGCCGAACGGGGGTCCCGTTCGAGTTCGGTTCGTCGAACGTTCGACGAACCGAACTCGAGCCAATAGGCTATAATGGGAGGCAATCACAAACACATAAAAATGCATTATAAATGTACACAAACAGTTAATAAACATTTCCATAACACTTACCGGTCCTCGCGATCCCTTCTGCACTCTGTCTCCTGCCGCTATTCCATCCGATGATCGCTGAATCCTCCCGGTGACGGCACTGCCAGCAGAGATGCAGGACCTATCGTGACATCAAAATAGCCATGTGTCCAGTCACGTGGCTATTATCTCATTGGCTACAGACTGGTCACATGACTATGACGCGTCATGTAGGACCTGCGAGTGCATCTCTCCGGTACACGGTGCACATATGTGTATCGCCGTGTACCGGCGACATGCTCTAGCACACGGTCGACTCCCCGTTCCGTTAGGGACCGGCTGACACAGCCGGTCATTAACGGAGATCACCGTTGCCATAGCAACGCAGTTAGCGGTGACGTCACCGCTAACCGCGGCTCTGAGAGCACCGTTGCTATGGTAACGCGTCGGTCAGCGTTACCGCTGTTACCGCTGACAGCCAGCACTGATCACTCACGGAGTGAAGGCTGCATGCTGCTTCCCGATTGTAGTGAGGATTGTAGTGAGGATGAGGTTCCCCAGCCCCAAGTGATGGGCTGGTGCACCTCATCCTCACTACAATCGTCACTACTACTACACTAGAAAGAAAGAAGACAGAAGAGCAGGATCGTGGCGGGCTGACAGGGGGTAATAAAGATGGAGTCTCTAATGTGTCTGTGTATTTATTTCTATTAAAGTATTTTTTCTCTGTGTGGTGTTTTTTTTTAACCCTTTATTGGAGATTCTTAATGGCCGGGTCAAACGTGCCTGACATTAAGAATCTCTGGCTTAATACTGGCTAGTAAAACAAAGCCAGTATTAACTCATGATTACCCAACAAGCCACCCGGCTCCAGGGCTGTTGGAAGAGTTGGATACAGCGCCAGATGATGGCGCTTCTATGAGAGCGCCATTTTCTGGGACGGCTGCGGACTGAAATCCACAGCAGAGGTGCCCAGCTGCCTAGTTGTACCCGGCTGGACACAAAAATGGGGCGAAGCCCACGTCATTTGTTTTTTAATTATTTCATGAAATAAGTGAAATAATTAAAAAAAAACGGGCTTCCCTATATTTTTGGTTCCCAGCCGGGTACAAATAGGCAACTGGGGGTTGGAGGCAGCCCGTGGCTGCCTGCTGTACCTGACTAGCATACAAAAATATGGCGAAGCCCACGTCATTTTTTTGGTGGGCAAAAAACTTCTGCATACAGTCCTGGATGGAGTATGCTGAGCCTTGTAGTTCTGCAGCTGCTGTCTGCTCTTCTCCATACAGACAGACAGCAGCTGCAGAACTACAAGGCTCAGCATACTCCATCCAGGACTGTATGCAGAAGTTTTTTGCCCCCTGAAAAAATTATGTGGGCTTCGCCATATTTTTGTATGCTAGCCAGGTACAGCAGGCAGGTACGGCTGCCCCCAACCCCCAGTTGCCTATTTGTACCCGGCTGGGAACCAAAAATAAAGGGAAGCCCTTTTTTTATTATTTCATGAATTTCATGAAATAATTAGAAAACAAATGACGAAGGCTTCGCCCCATTTTTGTGTCCAGCCAGGTACAACTAGGCAGCTGGGGATTGGAATCCGCAGCACAGGTTGGCCTGAGCTTTCTGGGCCCCACTGCTGCGAATTGCAGTCTGCAGCCGCCTCAGAAAATGGCATTTTCATAGAAGCGCCATCTTCTGGCGCTGTATCCAACTCTTCCAGCACCTGCCTGCTATACCTGGCTAGCATACAAAAATATGGCGCAGCTCACGTCCTTTTTTTGTAGTTTTTTGGCAAAAAAAAAAAAATGCTTCCCTGGATTTTCCATTGCCAGTGAAGGTAACACCAAGCAGTGGGGGTTAGCAGCCAGTAGCTGCTTGGATTACCCTTAGCTAGCAATACAAAAAATGCAGCGGGAGCCCATATATGTTTTTTTTAATTATTTATTTAAATAACTAAAAACAAAATGGGCTTCCCTGTATTTTGATTGCTGGACATCACAGTGCTGTAAAAATAAATCTTTAAAAAAATGACGTAGCGCTCCGCGGTATTTTTGATTCTCAGCGCAGATAAAGCAGACAGCTATGGGTTGCCACCCCCATCTGCCTGCCGTTACCTTGGTTGGCAATCAAAATACAGGGAAGCCCATTAATTTTTTCTATTTAAAAAATAGTTAAAAAAAAAAATGACGTTGGGTCCCCCCATTTTTGATAGCCAGCTAGGGTAAAGCAGACGGCTGTAGCCTGAAAACCACAGCTGGCAGCTTTACCGTGGTTGGGGATCCAATGTGGAGGTCCCCTCAGGCTCTTTTTTATAATTATTTTATAAATATTAATAATTACACAATAAAAGTAGGGTCCCCCCCAAATTGGATCACAAGCCAAGGTAAAGCGGACAGCTGTGGTCTGGTATTCTCAGGGTGGGAAGGTCCATAGTTATTGGGCCTTCACAGCCTAAAAATAGCAGGCCGCAGGCACCCCAGACGTGGCGCATCCACTAGATGCGCCAATCCTAGCGCTTCACCCCAGCTCATCCCGTGCCCTGGTGCAGTGGCAAACAGGGTAATAAATCGGGTTGATACTAGCTGTAAAGTAACCTGAGATCAAGCCCAGCAGTTTGTGATGTCATGGCGTCTATTAGATACCCAACATCATAAACTGTCAGTACTAACAAAAAAAAAAAATCGACAAAAGAAATTTATTTGAAAAAACAGTCCCCAAAACATTTCCTCTTTCACCAATTTATTTTAAGAAGAAAAATAAAGGGGTCCCACGACGACTCTGGACCGTCTAGAATATGGGGGGGAGACACTCAGGGAACGTATCCCCCATTTTCTAGGAGTGCGGACTCTTCATGTGAGGAGTGTGGGTGCAATGAATCTGCACTCACTCTTCTCGGGTCCACAGCAGCAGAGTCCATGTCGTAATGGTTGCTACCAAAGCTGCAATGCCCCGCTCATGAGGTAAGGGCATGCCTAATCAGGAGAACTACTGTAGAGGAAGCTCTGCTCACTGGTATATAGGTGCTCAGAGGTAATAATAGATAAAATTAGTGAGTAACCTCGGCACTCTAAATCTCCCAGACTAAGTCAGTAAGTCACAACGGATAGTAATGCAAAATCACTCTTTATTGGTCCGTATTAAGAAAAAAAAATTTTTCATAAGCATATATGTTTTTGTCCAAAACAAGTTACAAATGACGTTTCGGCCTGAGCCTTCGTCAGATTGGACTTATCTGGAAGTAAACATGAAAAATGACAATAATCAGTATCACATAAGAGTGAGAGAACAAAAACATAAACTCGAACAATGTAGAGGTACAATTGGGATGCAGCAAAAAAATTGCAACACAGCAAGAAATGAAACACATGATACAAATGTCATAATACAGTACAAGGACAATATAGTAATGACAAATATGGGGTCAGAGTAGGCTTAGACAGCTCTGGTACGAAAGAGATGTCAATCATAAAGTAACATGTGCAGTAGGTGTAGAGCTACACTATGCATGGAAAAAGTGGAGAATAAGTGGAGAAAAAGTGAAGAAAAAGTGGAGAATAAGTGGAGAATAAGTGGAGAAAAAGTGGAGAAAAAGTGGAGAAAAAATGGAGAATAAGTGGAAAAAAATGGAGAATAAGTGGAGAAAAAATGGAGGGAAAAAATGGAGAAAAAGTGGAGAAAAAGTGGAGAAAAAGTGGAGAAAAAAATGGAGAATAAGTGGAGAAAAAGTGGAGAAAAAGTGGAGAAAAAAATGGAGAAAAAAATGGAGAAAAAGTGGAGAAAAAGTGGAGAATAAGTGGAGAATAAGTGGAGAAAAAGTGGAGAAAAAGTGAAGAAAAAGTGGAGAATAAGTGGAGAAAAAGTGGAGAAAAAGTGGAGAAAAAATGGAGAAAAAATGGAGAAAAAGTGGAGAAAAAGTGGAGAATAAGTGGAGAATAAGTGGAGAAAAAGTGGAGAAAAAGTGAAGAAAAAGTGGAGAATAAGTGGAGAAAAAGTGGAGAAAAAGTGGAGAAAAAATGGAGAAAAAATGGAGAATAAGTGGAGAAAAAATGGAGAATAAGTGGAGAAAAAATGGAGAAAAAAATGGAGAAAAAGTGGAGAAAAAGTGGAGAAAAAGTGGAGAAAAAGTGGAGAAAAAAATGGAGAAAAAGTGGAGAAAAAGTGGAGAAAAAGTGGAGAAAAAAATGGAGAATAAGTGGAGAATAAGTGGAGAAAAAGTGGAGAAAAAGTGGAGAAAAAGTGGAGAAAAAGTGGAGAAAAAGTGGAGAAAAAGTGGAGAAAAAGTGGAGAAAAAGTGGAGAATAAGTGGAGAAAAAATGGAGAAAAAAATGGAGAAAAAGTGGAGAAAAAGTGGAGAAAAAGTGGAGAAAAAGTGGAGAAAAAAATGGAGAATAAGTGGAGAAAAAGTGGAGAAAAAGTGGAGAATAAGTGGAGAAAAAGTGGAGAAAAAAATGGAGAAAAAGTGGAGAAAAAGTGGAGAAAAAGTGGAGAATAAGTGGAGAATAAGTGGAGAAAAAGTGGAGAAAAAAATGGAGAAAAAGTGGAGAAAAAGTGGAGAAAAAAATGGAGAAAAAGTGGAGAAAAAGTGGAGAAAAAAATGGAGAAAAAGTGGAGAAAAAGTGGAGAAAAAGTGAAGAAAAAGTGGAGAAAAAGTGGAGAAAAGGTGGAGAAAAAATGGAGAATAAGTGGAGAAAAAGTGGAGAAAAAGTGGAGAAAAAGTGGAGAAAAAGTGGAGAAAAAGTGGAGAAAAAGTGGAGAAAAAAATGGAGAAAAAGTGGAGAAAAAGTGGAGAAAAAAATGGAGAAAAAGTGGAGAAAAAGTGGAGAAAAAGTGGATAAAAAATAGAGAAAAAAATGGAGAAAAAGTGGAGAAAAAGTGGAGAATAAGTGGAGAATAAGTGGAGAAAAAGTGGAGAAAAAAATGGAGAAAAAGTGGAGAAAAAGTGGAGAAAAAGTGGAGAAAAAGTGGAGAAAAAAATGGAGAAAAAGTGGAGAAAAAGTGGAGAAAAAGTGGAGAAAAAGTAGAGAAAAAGTGGAGAAAAAATGGAGAAAAAGTGGAGCACCCTTTGGTGCCTTTCATGTGGCACTAAGGGGTGCTTAGCTTTGTATTTAGCGAAAAAAATGAAAAAAAAAATGACGTAGGGTTCCCCCTAGTTTTGTAGCCAGCTAGGGTAAAGCAGACGGCTGCAGTCTGCAGACCACAGCTGGCAACCTCACCTTGGCTGGTAATCCAAAACTGAGGGCACCCCACGCTGTTATTTTAAATTAAATAAATAATTAAAAAAAAAAAACACGTAGGGGTCCCCCAAAATTGGATCACCAGCCAAGGTAAAGCAGACAGCTGGGGCCTGATATTCTCAGACTAGGGAGGTCCATGGTTATTGGACTCTCCCCAGCCTAAAAATAGCAGGCCGCATCCGCCCAAGAAGTGGCGCATCCATTAGATGCGCCAATCCTGGTGCTTCACCCCAGCTCATCCCGCGCCCTGGTGCGGTGGCAAACGGGGTAATATATGGGGTTAATACCAGATGTGTAATGTCACCTGGCATCAAGCCCTGGGGTTGGTGAGGTCAGGCGTCTATCAGATACCCGACATCACCAACCCAGTCAGTAATAAAAAAAAAATAGACGACAAACACATTTTTATTTGAAAAAACACTCCCCAAAACATTCCCTCTTTAACCAATTTATTAGAATGAAAAACAAATCCAGGTCTGGTGTAATCCAAGGGGTTGCCATGACGATCCACACTGTCCCAGTCAATGAAGAGCAGGATGTTCCCCATTGGCTGGGAGAGCAGTGCAGTGACCTGAGCTAACATCAATGGGTCAGCCCAGGTCACTGCAGGGGGATGACAAGTGCTGCTGTCAGCGAGGTACATTACCTGCGCTGATCTCCTGCACACTGACAGCCCCTGTCACTGAGTTCAATGACCGGCGCCTTCACACCAAGTATCGCGAGAGGCCCGTGACGTCACCGCTAGTCAGTCTCGGGTCGGAAGCGAGAGAAGGTGATGTGACAAGCGGCGGCCATGGAGGACAGTGACAGCGCTGAGGTCGGGATGGCAGGACTTCATCACCGCAGGTAAGCCGAGCGGGACCATGTGTGTGTGTGTGTATGTACGTGTGTGTGTGTGTGTGTACATGCCGCGGGCAGGAGGGGGCGGAGCGAGCTTGGCGGGGAAGTGTGGGCCTCCTGCACGTAACTAGGATAAACATCGGGTTACTAACCAAAGCGCTTTGGTTGGATACCCGATGTTTATCTTGGTTACAAGCTTTTGGCAGGCTGCCAGCGATGGCTCCTGCACACTGTAGCTGTAAAAAGCCCTGCTTTTTGCTGCTAGAACCGTTCTCGAACGTATCTAGAACTATCGAGCTTTTGCAAAAAGCTCGAGTTCTAGTTCGATCTCGAACAGCCCCCAAAATCACTGGAGCTTAGAACTGGAGAACCTCGAACCGCGAACCGCGCTCAACTCTAGTCCTAACTTTGCATTTTCACAAGGGTATCAGAATAAAATTCAACATACAATTTGTTGTGCAATCTCTCCAAAGTACGCTACTACACCATATGTGGCTGAAAACAAATGTTTTGGCATACATCAGGACCCGGAAAGGAAGGAGTGCCATTCAACTTTTTGAACACAAAATTGGATGCATGTTGGGTTTGGAAAGCCTCCTATGTGCCTAAACCATGGAAACGTCTCACATGTCACCCCAATTTGGAAACTAGACCCCCTCAGTGAATTCAAAAGTTTTAATTTTTACAAAGGTAATAGTAAAAAAAGTACCAACTTGTTGAGAAATTTCTCATGAGTATGCCAATAACCCATATGTGGTGGAAAACTACTGTTTGGGTACATGGCAGGACTCAGAAAGGAAGGAGCACCCTATTGAAGTGCAGATTTAGGTGTAATGGTTTGGGGTGCCATGCCGCATTGACAGAGCCTCTGACATGCCAGAAAAGCAGATCCACCACAAGCGACCCCATTTTATAAACTACACCCCTCAATGAACTCATCTATGGGTGCAGTGAGCATATTGACATCACAGATATATCACTGAATTTTATATCATTGGGCAGAGAGGAAAGAATAATTACATTTTTTTCACTAAAATGTTTTAGCACCAAGTTTTTAATTTTTGTAAGGGCTCAAAAGAAATAAAGAATCATATAGTTTGTTCTGCCATTTTTCCTGAGTGCGCCATTACCCTCCATATAGATATGCATTACTGCTAAAGGAAATCTAAGGAAAAAATGTAGATATTCAGCATACAAAAATGGCCATTTCTATATCTGCCCTGTAGCCAAATCAATGCAATCTCATATTACTGGGTACCTACACTCAGGTGACCACATTTTGGAAATTACACCCCTCTGGGAGTTTACCTAGTTTACCTATGGTTATAGTAACAATTTTGTTTTTGGAAAACATCCATGATTCAAGCGCAATGGATGTTGAATTTTTTCAAAGTTGAAGCGAAAATTATAGTTTGCTTCCTCTCAAATATTATTTTTCAACCTTGAAACCGAGTATTGTGAAGAGCTTCTTATTAATATTTGGCAAATACTGAAAAACATGTTTTTTTCTACATGACCTCAAAAAGTTTTTGTGTCAATGATGTTAAACATAAAAATTATTGTATGCAACTATTGACACCCTGCAAGGTTACAACATTTTAGAAAATAATTATGTAATTAGAACTAAAAAATGACAGGCACTACACATACCATAATTAATTTCTAAACAAAACTATAATGGTATCATCAAAAAATCAAAATCAAATCTTTATTTTTATATAGCGCTAACATATTCCACAGCGCTTTACATACATCAGGAACACTGTCCCCATTGGGGCTCACAATCTAAAGTCCCCATCTGTATATCTTTGTCTTTGTATCGTATTCTATTTTCACCATTTATATTTACCACTTGAAGATAAAAGTCATACTTGATTGGTCCTTTCCCGTTGCTTGTGCATTATTGACACTGAATGGATTACATGACTTTAATTAGATAAAATAATGATACGCAGAGTATATAAACAAAGTTTTTATGTACTCAAGGCCAGATGAAATTACTGGAGACTGTAGGTGCATTGTAAGACAACCCATTTATTAACTACACAAGCTGCATTCAGGTAATTCAACATTTTTGTCAAAAAGATTAATGCATGACCCTTCCCACATCAATTAATTGCCTTCTTCCATTTTCTTTGTTTCTCTGAGGCTTCAGCAACACAATTTACATTCTAAACAGGAATAATTCTAAGTTTCTGATTTGCCTTGTGGTCTTATAGGTCTAGATCAAGGATACTATGGTGCATACCAATTATGTCACTGCTTTTCTGTGATATTAATTCTATATTACTTTATTTCAAGGCAGCTTATCTGTGTGCAGCTTAGTATGGAACAGGAGGAGCACAGCAAAGGAATATATAGTTTTATGTAAAAAAAATAATTAGTGTAATTTATAAATCTCTGGTCATTTGAAGCTTAGGAGTCCAATGGCAGATCCTACCTATTAATTGTTACCCAAGATAATTAGAATGCTATCCACTACTGTTTAGGATCACATACAAAGGAGAAGCCACTTTTGCTCTGTAGTGATATACACTGTGTGCAGAATTATTAGGCAAATGAATATTTTGATCACATGATAATTTTTATACATGTTGTCCTACTCCAAGCTGTATAGGCATGAGAGCCAAATACCAATTAAGTAAATCAGGTGATGTGCATCTCTGTAATGAGGAGGGGTGTGGTGTAATGACTAGAGTTGAGCGCGGTTCGTGGTTTGCGGTTCTCCAGTTCGCGGTTCAAATGATTTTGGGGGGTGTTCTAGTTAGAACTCGAACTCGAGCTTTTTGGCAAAAATTCGGCAGTTCGAGTTACGTTTGAGAACGGTTCTATCAGCAAAAGCAGGGCTTTTTACAGCTACAGTGTGCAGGGAGCCATCGCTGGCAGCCTGTGGTAAGCTGGTAACCAAGATAAACATCGGGTATCCAAGCAAAGCGCTTTGTTTAGTAACCCAATATTTATCCTAGTTACGTGTGCAGGGAGCCGACATTTCCCCGCTGGGCTTCGCCCCCTCCTGCACTCGGCATGTACACACACACACACACACACTCACACTCACACTCACCTGTCCCCAGCCATGCAGTCCCCGGGACTGGCGTCCTCAGCGCACATGGCCCCTCTAGGCTCAACCCACTTCGCACTCCGCCTCCCGCACACGTGGCCCCGCTAGGCTCCACCCACTTTGCACTCCGCCGCCCGCACACATGGCCCCACTAGGCTCCACCCCCTTGCACTCCGCACACATTACCTCACTTGGCTCCACCCACCTGGGACTCAGCACATATTACCCTGCTTGGCTCCGCCCACCTGGCACTCTGCACACATTACCCCGCTTGGCTCAGCCCACCTGGCACTCCACACACATGGCCCCACTTGGCTCCGACCACCTGGAACTCCGCACACATGGCCCCGCTTGGCTCCGCCCACCTGGCACCCTGCACACATGGCCCCGCTTGGCTCCACCCACCTGGGACTCTGCACACATTACCCTGCTTGGCTCCACCCACCTGGGACTCTGCACACATTACCCCACTTAGCTCCGCCCACCTGGCACTCCGCACACATGGCCCCCGCTTGGCTTACCTGCGGTGATGAAGTCCCGCCCTCCCGACCTCAGCTGTCCCTGTCTTCCATGGCCGCCGCTTGTCACATCTCCTCCTCTCGCTGCCGACCAGAGACTGTTACTAGCTGTGATGTCACAGGCTCTCGCGATACTTGGCTGTAAAGGTCATTGAAGTCAGTGACAAGTCTGCTACCAGCAGTGCAGGAGATCATCACTGCAGGTAATGTACCTCGCTATGCTCCTGACAGCAGCACTCGTCATGCCCTGCAGTGACCTGGGCTGACCTATTGATGTTAGCTCAGGTCACTGCATTGCTCTCCCAGCCTATGGGGAACATTCTGTTCTTCATTGACTGGGACAGGGACTATGGTATGGATCGTCATGGGAACCGCTTGGATTACAGCAGAGCTATATTTGTTTTTCTTTCTAATAAATTGGTGAAAGAGGGAATGTTTTGGGCAGTGTTTTTTCAAATAGAAATGTGTTTGTCGTCTATTTTATTTTTATTACTGACTGGGTTGGGGATGTCGGGTATCTGATAGACGCCTGACCCCACGAACCCCAGGGCTTGATGCCAGGTGACATTACACATCTGGTATTAACCCCATATATTACTCCGTTTGCCACCGCACCAAGGCACGGGCTGAGCTGAGGCGAAGCACCAGGATTGGTGCATCTAATGGATGCGCCACTTCTGGGGCGGCTGCGGCCTGCTATTTTTAGGCTGGGGAGAGTCCAATAACCATGGACCTCTCTAGTCTGAGAATATCAGACTCCAGCTGTCCGCTTTACCTTGGCTGGTGATCCAATTTTGGGGGGAGCCCCACGTGTTTTTTTTTTAATTATTTATTTAATTTAAAATAAAAGCGTGGGGTGCCCTCAGTTTTGGATTACCAGCCAAGGTGAAGCTGCCAGCTGTGGTCTGCAGGCTGCAGCTGTCTGCTTTACCCTAGCTGGCTACAAAAATAGGGGGAACCCCACGTCATTTTTTTTTCATTTTTTTGGCTAAGCACCCCTTAGTGCCACATGAAAGGCACCAAAGGGTGCAAAATTACAAAATACAGGAGAGTGGGACATTATGTGTCTTTCTGCCATTATAATGACAGAAAAGACTGATATGAAGTGTACAAGCAAAAGAAAATCACCAGAGCGCTCTACGCTGTGAAAAGCAGTAGAAAATGGCACTGGAGTGAACATGTGTCTGCCTCATGTAGGTTGAAGCTATGGATCTGTACGGCCCTGGGGGCTCGGCTGCTCTCCGCCGAGCCGCTCGGATCCAGGCTCGGGTTGTCGGTGGCTCGAGCGCCTCCGGACCAAGGGCCCCGTCGCTGTGGAAAGGGGGGGTTTGGTTGTTTGGTTTGGGGTGGACTGGTTTCACGGCCGGAGCCGTGGTGACCGGTAACAGTTCGTGACGCCACCCATGGGTCGTGGTGAGGTGATGGGCACCACCGCTGCGGTGAGGGTGCGGGGGCTCGTCTGGGATCGGTGGTGGGTCACAGCTAGGTGTTGACCCCTCCGTGGGTAGGGAATTTGTTGGTCCCGGGGCCAGGTGGCAGGAGCGGGGGGTTGCAGGACGCAGGGGCTCGCTTGCGGCGCGGTGCTGATGGCACTGGTGTACTGATGATTAAACCACACAGAGTCAATGGTAAACCAAGTTCGGTGTAGATCGGTGCCCGCAGCCGGCTGCATGTGTCCCCAGTGAGGTTGGTGATGTCGCCTTTCTCCTGCACCTTTAAATTTGCTTTAGTGACTCCTATGCTTCAACAATGAAGCAGGAGCCCTTTTGTCCGCAGGCGCTGGCCCTTTGGATCTCTGGCCCTTGGCGGTGGCTCTTATCTGGAATTGGTGGGCTGTTGCCGTCTATCGGGACTTTGGGTGGGAATGAACCACTGAGGTCCAGACCGCAATCAGTAGATTTGTCTGAGCCCGGTTCTTCTGGGCTAGAACAGGGTCTGAGTACCCTGCCTGGTGCTCCGGTTGACTTGTTAGCTCCCCGGTTCGGGTCCGAAGGGTCACCACCCTCTTCTCAGTCCCTACGGTTCCGCAGTTCAGTCCCTGACCGTACTCCTGCAGACGGCCACCACCGTCTGCCTGCCTGACCGTTCCAAGGGGTCCTAGGCTCCATCCTAGGCCCCTGATTCTCAGCTCGCCACTTTTGCTCCTCTCACTACTCCTCTCCCCACTCGACTCACTTGTCCTTTCCCTGCCTCAGGCCAGCAGACTCCTCGGAGGGCATGCTTATCCGCCTGGCTCCGCCCACCTGGTGTGCCTGGCTAGACCTGAGGGAGGCGGTCAGGACTTGTTGGCTGCTGGTGCCTCACTGGGGTGGGGGTGTGTGTGGTGTTGTGTGTTGTTACCTGTGACCCCTGGGGGTCCAGGGCATCACAGATCCTGGGTAAATTTATGTATTTTCCCTCCTTCAGTTTTTTTGCAGTACGCAAACAAACGGAAGGAACACGGATGACATATGGACCTATATGGAACAGAAACGGATGCCACACAGATGCACCCGTAAAAAAAACGAACCGTTTTTTGTGGACCGCAAAAACGGATCGGTCGTGTGAATGAAGCGTTATTCTGGTCTGCCGTTTTTAAACAGCAGGCAGAAATAAGTGAATAGCGCCCCCCAGTGTCAGAAAATCTCCGGGGTTTCAGGGGGTAGCTGAGACCCTGGAGATCATGATTTAGACCGTTTTTTCCAGTCCCCGCTCACGTGATCACCGGTATACACCATATACTGATGATCACGTTACAGTAAATGACAGTGTCGGTAAAAAATTATTTATCTCCCATCTGGCATGAACAAACATGATAAATCTCCTCCCCGGTGCCCTCCGGTCCCCCGGTGTCTCCAAAGTGCCCCCCCCTGACACCCTCCCAGAAATCCAAGATGGCCGCGCGCACAGCAGCGCGCTGGCCGCATTCACCCTACTCCTCTGATTTCTGTTGCATGTGCCATGACACATGCGACAGAAAACTCCTCCGCAAGCCCTGCCAGGTCACCCCCTATAAACCCACCGGTGTTCCCCGGTGTCCCACGGTACCTGTGCAGCGTTGACCCCCTCCTTCACAATAGACGCTGCTGCATGCACAGAGCGGCTGTCAGCTCAGCTTCCTGTGTTCAGACAGAGTGAGTGGTGGTTATGCATCTGTAAGCTAAATGGGCGGCACGGTGGCTCAGAGGTTAGCACCACAGTCTTGTAGCACTGGGGTCCTGGGTTCAGTTCCCACCAAGGACACCATCTGTTCTCCCCGTGTTTGTGTGCGTTTCCTCCCACACTCCAAAGACAAACAGATAGGGAATTTAGGTTGTGCGCCCCAATGGGGATAGTGTTCCATATGTATGTAAAGCGCTATAGAATTAATAGCGCTATATAAATGAATAAATTATTATTATTACTGCAATGCCCTGCTCATGAGGTAAGGAACATAGTTGATCAGGAGAGCTATACTACATTTCCAAATGGAGGTATTTGATTTTATAGTTGCCCTGCTGAACGACTACTAAACATGAGAGTCCGTTATACGCCACAAGAAAACACATCTAAATAGCGAGCTCTGTTGTTTACTATTCATTCAGCTGGATAACTGGACTTAAAGGGGTATTCCATCTCGAAGATCCTATCCCCAATATATAGTAGGTGGAATAGCAGTAATATCAGCAAATATCAATATTTGGAAATGTAGAATAGTTCTCCTGATTAGGCATGCCCTTACCTCATGAGCAGAGCATTGCAGCTTTGGTAGCAACAGTTACGACATGGACTCTGCTGCTGTGGACCCGGGGAGAGTGGGTGCAGATTCATTGCACCCACACTCCTCACATGGAGGGTCTGCACTCCTAGAAAATGGGGGATACATTCCCTGAGCGTGTCCCCCCATATTCTAGACAGTCCAGAGTCATCGTGGGACCCCCTTATTTTTTTCTTACAATAGATTGGTGAAAGAGGGAATGTTTCGGGGAGTGTTTTTTCAAATAAATTTTTTTTGTCTATTTTTTTTGTTAGTACTGACAGCTTGTGATGTCGGGTATCTGACAGATGCCATGACATCACAAACTGCTGGGCTTGATGTCAGGTGACCTTACAGTTAGAATCAACCCCATTTATTACCCCGTTTGCCACTGCACCAGGGCATGGGATGAGCTGGGGTGAAGCGCCAGGATTGGCGCATTTAGTGGATGCAACCTTTCTGGGGTTCCTGCGGCCTGCTATTTTTAGGCTGTGAAGGGCTAATAACTATGGACCTTCCCACCCTGAGAATACCAGACCACAGCTGTCCGCTTTACCTTGGCTGGTGATCCAATTTAGGGGGGACCCTACTTTTTTTTTGTAACAGTACAAAGGTAAACACAGTAAAGCTGCCAGCTGTGGTTTTCAGGCTACAGCCGTCTGCTTTACCCTAGCTGGCTATCAAAAATGGGGGGACCCCACGTCACCTTTTTTAAACTATTTTTTTAAATAAAAAAAATTAATGGGCTTCCCTGTATTTTGATTGCCAGCCAAGCTAACGCCAGGCAGATGGGGGTGGCATCCCGTAGCTGTCTGCTTTATCTGCGCTGAGAATCAAAAATACCGCGGGGCGCTACGTCATTTTTTTAATGATTTATTTTTACAGTTCTGTCATGTCAGGAAATCAAAATACAGGGAAGCCCTTTTTTGTTTTTAGTTATTTAAATAAATAATTTAAAAAATATATATATGGGCTCCCGCTGCATTTTTTGTATTGCTAGCTATGGGTAATCCAAGCAGCTACTGGCTGCCAACCCCCACTGCTTGGTGTTACCTTCACTGGCATTGGAAAATCCAGGGAAGCATTTTTTTTTTACTTTTTTTGCCAAAAAACTAAAAAAAAAAAATGACGTGAGCTTCGCCATATTTTTGTATGCTAGCCAGGTACAGCAGGCAGGTACGGGCTGCCCCCAACCCCCAGCTGCCTATTTGTACCCGGGTGGGAACTTAAAATATAGGGAAGCCCATTTTTTAATTATTTCATGAATTTCATGAAATAATTAAAAAACAAATGACATGAGCTTCGCCCCATTTTTGTGTCCAGCCAAGTACAACTAGGCAGCTGGGGACTGGATCCGCAGCACAGGTTAGCCCGAGGTTTGTGGGCGCCTCTGCTGCGAATTGCAGTCCGCAGCCACCCCAGAAAATAGCGCTTTCATAGAAGCGCCATCATCTGGCGCTGTATCCAACTCTTCCAACAGCCCTGGTGACGGTGGCTTGCTGGGTAATAAGGGTTAATACTGGCTTTGTATTACTAGCTAGTATTAAGCCAGAGATTCTTAATGTTAGGCAAGTTTGACCCGGCCATTAAGAATCTCCAATAAAGGGTTAAAAAAAGACACCACACACAGTTAAAATACTTTAATAGAAATAAATACACAGACACATTAGAGACTCCATGTGTAATACTCCCTCTCACCCATCCACGATCCATGGTCTTCTGTCTTCTTTCCCCTTCAACACATTCAGCTTTGCTCCATCAGACAGCATGGGAGAAAGGACGCTGCTTCCCGTGCAACCTGAGTGATCAGAGGCTCCATGCTGAATAGCGGTGATGTCACCACTGACAGGCGCGTTGCTATGGCAACAGTGATCTCCATTATGGACTGGCTGTGTCAAATGGGGAAGCAGAACGGGAGACAACCGTGTGCCAGAGCATCTCGCCAGAACACTGAAATACACAAACGATCACCACGTACTGGGAGATGCACTGACAGGACCTAGGACAGGACATGACGTCTAGCCAATGAGATAACAGACACGTGACTGGTCAGAGGCTATTTTGACGACGTCATGTAGGTCCTGTCAGTGCTGCTGGTTACCAGGAGGACGCAGCGATTATCGGGAGGAATAGCGGCAGGAGACAGAGTGCAGGACGCATCCCGGGGACCGGTAAGTGTTATGGAAATGTTTATTAATTGTATGTGTACATTTATAATGTGTTTTTATGTGTTTGTGATTGCCTCCCATTGTTTCCTATGGGTTTGAGTGGTTCGCCGAACCGGTTCGCCGAACCGAACTCGAACGAGACCTCGGTTCGGCAAACCAAGCTCGGGACGAACCACGACCGGTTCGCTCATCTCTAGTAATGACATCAACACCCTATATAAGATGTGCTTAATTATTAGGCAACTTTCTTTCCTTTGGCAAAATGGCTCAGAAGAGAGATTTGACGGGCTCTGAAAAGTCCAAAATTGTAAGATGTCTTGCAGAGGGATGCAGCAGTCTTGAAATTGCCAAACTTTTGAAATGTGATCACTGAACAATCAAGCGTTTCATGGCAAATAGCCAACAGGGTCGCAAAAAGCTTGTTGGCGCAAAATAACTGTCCATGAATTGAGGAAAATAAAGCGCTAAGCTGCCAAGATGCCATTTGCCACCAGTTTGGCCATATTTCAGAGCTCTAACATTACTAGAGTATCAATAAGTACAAGGTGTGTCATACTCAGGGACATGGCCAAGGTAAGGAAGGCTGAAAAACGACCACCTTTGAACAAGAAACATAAGATAAAACGTCAAGACTGGGCCAAGAAATATCTTAAGAATGATTTTTCAAAGGTTTTATGGACTGATGAAATGAGAGTGACTCTTGATGGGCCAGATTGATGGGCCAGATGCTGGATCAGTAAAGGGCAGAGAGCTCCACTCCCACTCAGATGCCAGCCAAGTTGGAGGTGGGGTACTGGTATGAGCTGGTACCATCAAAGATCAACTTGTGGGACCTTTTCGAGTTGAGGATGGAGTGAGATAGAAACATTTCCAGCAACTGATCTTCTAAAAGTCCAGATCCTTTATCAAAAAATAAAATCACAAGGATGGTAGTACAGCAATACCAGACAGCCATGGTGACAAAAAACAGACGCGTTTCGGACGTTTTAGTCCTTAGTCATTGTTTCTGACAAGAAACTCGTGCTGCATGGCATTTTCCTCAGGGTCTTGTATGATGAATACACCAATACAAATTGATCGTATAATTGCCGTGGTGCACCTGAGAAAAATATATATATATAAAAGAAAACAAAAAATATACAACATAACACATAAATAACAAGAACACACCATTTTTTAAAAACATAAAGAATAAACAAATAATGACTCTCAGGGAAAGAAATTATTTGTTATAGTGAAAACCTTGTGGTCTTCTACTCTGCAAAACAAACATCCACCAAGCCTCCCGATTTAAGAGTTTTCTTTTGTGGTCTCCGCCATGTGGAGATGGAAAAACGTTTTCGATACCTTGGACCGAAAAAGGGCTTACATGTCCTTGATGAACAGTTGAAAAATGTTTTGAAGCTGCAGAACGTTTAACTATTAGTTTATTGTGTGCATCTAAAAGATGTCTTCGTTAGAGATGAGCAATGTTCGATTCAAACTATTCACCAATTACAAATTCGAGTAATTTTGGGTGGTGTTTGAGTCGTTCGAGAAACTCGAGCGATTTGCTTCAAGTTCCGCAGTTCGAGTTACCGTTCGATAACGGTTCGATCACCAAAAGCTTTTCACAGTAAGGCTATGTACGCACGTTGCATATCTGCATGCGTCCTGCGACCCCAGCACAATCCCTCTCTCTTTCCTAGTCACCGATCACTGGCGCGGCGCTGCACGGCTGACACAAAACTCCGGCGGCTTTTCCTCTTTTGAAAATGGCTGCCGCTCATTATTCAATCTGGTATTCCCTGCTTTCCCTGCCCACCAGAGCCCATGATTGGTTGCAGTCAGACACACCCCCACGCTGAGTGACAGCTGTCTCGCTGCAACCAATCACAGCCGCCGGCAGGTGGGTATATATCATGCAGTAAAATAAATAAACAATTAAAAAAACCTGCGGTTCCCCCAAATTTTGATACCAGCCAAGATAAAGCCACACGTCTGGAGGCTGGTATTGTCAGGATAGAGAGTGCCACGTTCTGGGGAGCCCACCACCCTAACAATATCAGCCAGCAGCCGCCCAGAATTGTCACATCCATTAGATGCAACAGTCCCGGGACTCTACCTTGCTCATCCCGAATTGCCCTGGTGCGGTGGCAATTGGGGTAATAAGGATAGGTTAATCATGACAGGCGTCTCCTCGAGATACCTTCCATGATTAACGTGTAAGTGAAAGTAAATAAACACACACAACGAAAAATCCTTTATTTGGAATAAAGACAAAAAAAACCACCCTCATTCACCTCTTTATTAATCCCCAAACAACAATCCAGATCCGAAGTAATCCACACGACGCTTTCAGCTCTGCTACATGAAGCTGACAGGGAGCGACGTAGAACACGACAGCTCTGTGTCAGCTCCACGCAGCAACTGAAGTGAGCCGCGCTTTTACCGGAGTGAATAATCCACTTCTGGATTCTCTACTGCAATACAGAGGTCAAGATTACCAAATCTTCCTATGCTTTTCATTAGAGGCAGTGGCTCAATGGGTACTGCTACCGCCTAAGGAGAATTAGCTCACGAGTTCGAGTCCCTGCCGTCCTGGTAAAGAATTTCATTTATTTTATTTTTAAATTATAATTATTATTTATTTATAGTTTTAATTTAATTATGCACTGAGGGGAGGAGCCGGGCATCAGATGTGAGCTGCAGGACACATCTCTAAAATTGGAGCAGTTCACGGAATGAGGCTGCATTACTCTCTCCTCTCCTCTCTCTCTCCTCTCTCTTCTCTCTCTCTTCTCTCTCTTCTTTCTCTCATCTCTCTTCTCTCTCTTCTCTCTCTCTTCCTCTCTCTCTCTCTCTTTCTCTCTCTTTTTCTCTCTTTTTCTCTATTTCTTTCTCTTTTTCTATCTTTCTCTCTCTTTTTCTGTCTTTCTCCCATTCTCTCTCTCTCTCTTTTTCTCTCTCTCTCTTTCTCTCTCTCTTTTTTTCTCTCTTTCTCTCTCTCTCTTTTTCTCTCTTTCTCTCTCTCTTTATCTCTCATTTTCTCTCTTTCTCTCTCTTTTTCTCTCTCTCTCTCTTTCTCTCTCTCTTTTTCTCTCTTTTTCTCTCTCTTTCTCTCTTTCTCTATCTCTCTCTCTTTTTCTCTCTTTTTCCCTCTTTCTCTCTTTTTCCCTCTATCTCTCTTTCACTTTTGTTCTCTTTCTCTATCTATCTTTTTCTCTCTTTTTCTCTCTTTTTCCTTCTCTTTCTCTTTGTAGCTGAATAATCCACTTCTGGATTCTCTACTGCAATACAGAGGTCAAGATTACCAAATCTTCCTACACTTTTCATTAGAGAAGAGAGGAGCGGAGTATAATGGTGCAAAAATAGTAACAACGTTTATTTAGAAATGCATGATTAAAATGATACACACAAAATCAGGGCCATGATAAAAGGGTTAAAACCACATGGAAGGGTGGTGGCACCATATGACTCAGAGTGCCCTGGTTTAACACTGCATGTAAAATTACATAGAAAGTGAGCAATCCATCAAGAGTAGATAACAATCTGTAATACAATGGGTCACAATGCAGTAAAAACCAAATTGAATCAATTGCTGTGAACAGATTCTAGCTGAATATTTTTGTCCAACAAAGTGCATGTGCCAGATAGGGACTATGAGTCATAATAGAACCATGGGGGTAATAGTACAGCAATTACCATAATAGGATTACATCCAAGGAAAGCTCCCAGAGTAAAGCTGGTGTCACACTAAACGACAGCGACAACGACGTCGCTGTTACGTCACCATTTTCGGTGACGTAACAGCGACCTTGTAAGTCGCTGTTATGATCGCTGCTTAGCTGTCAAACACAGCAGAAGCAGCGATCATAAGGTCGCTGTGCTACATGTTCAGAGAGCAGGGAGCCGCGCTTAGCGCTGGCTCCTTGCTCTCCTGCAGCACACATCGGGTTAATTAACCCGATGTGTGCTGCAGCTACATGTCACAGTTCAGAGAGCAGGGAGCCGCGCTTAGCGCTGGCTCCTTGCTCTCCTGCAGCACACATCGGGTTAATTAACCCGATGTGTGCTGCAGCTACATGTCACAGTTCAGAGAGCAGGGAGCCGCGCTTAGCGCTGGCTCCTTGCTCTCCTGCAGCACACATCGGGTTAATTAACCCGATGTGTGCTGCAGCTACATGTCACAGTGCAGAGAGCAGGGAGCCGCGCGCACTGCTTAGCGCTGGCTCCTTGCTCTCCTTGCTACAGTATGCATCGGGTTAATTACCCGATGCATACTGCAGCCACATGTCACAGTGCAGGAGCCGGCGCTGGCAGCAAGAGCGGAGGCTGGTAACCAGCGTAAACATCGGGTAACCAGGGAAAGGTCTTCCCTTGGTTACCCGATGTTTACGCTGGTTTCAGCTTACCGCAGCTGCCAGTGCCGGCTCCTGATCGCTTCATTTCGTCGCTCTCTCGCTGTCACACACAGCGATGTGTGTGTCACAGCGGGAGAGTGACGACCAAAAAATGAAGCTGGACATTCAGCAACGACCGGCGACCTCACAGCAGGGGCCAGGTCGTTGCTGGATGTCACACACAGCGACAGCGACGGGACGTCGCTGCAACGTCACAGAAAATGGTGACGTAGCAGCGACGTCGTTGTCGTCGTCGTTATGTGTGACACCAGCTTAATGGTGCCACCCAACCTGCCCTAAAGCCATCCTCCAATGTACGTTTCGCTAAACGGTGAATCCCAGTGGCTCCAGCTTCATCAGGGAAAGGCGATCTAAAGGCTTGGAAAGGCTGCATTAAATAATGCCATCAGCCACTGACTTCCGGGTGCACCGCCCCCTTAGTGACGCGCGCCGAGGCCGACCCCGCCCCCCAACACCACCCTGCGAGCGCCGTCAGGCCCAGGAGTACAAGCGAGGGAGTGGGGACGCGTCACCCATATCCCACGCTTACATCACGGCCAGTGATGACGGCGGTCGCGGCGGTGAAGGGGGCGGGCCTGGTCAGGGAGCGCGATCAATGGGCGGTGGAGCAGGAAGTCAGGTGATGTGATGAGATGAGGTAGCAGTCACATGATGAGAGAGGGGCGGTGACAAAAGCATTCCCGGAGTCTCTATTGTCAAACTATATGTAAGCTGAGAAGTCCATATTTTTGTAGAATTCTATACTCCATAATGTATTTTAAATGGAATCTTCTCACAGCTTGTAGGATCTCCAGGTCCACATATGATAAGAAGATGAATTCAAGTTGTCAATCCCGCGCTCAGTCCGTTCAGTGATGATGTAATAGGCCATATGCAAGATGACATTATATAGTAATCCACTGTAAATATAATTGAAAACATATGTAATGAATAAGGACATTTATATAAAGCAGCCAGCAGAGAAAATATAAGGATAAATAGGGCATCTATGTATAAGCATATTGTTAGTATTCTTAAATACAGTTATTAAAACCATATGAATATGTAATAAGAATTCATAAAAAATCTCACAAGTGATGGTGAAAAGTATATATAGGATGAGAACCAGAGAGGTGGCTTATAAAAAAGGAACGAAACTAATGGCCTCATTTAACCCTTTGGGAACCAAAGTGTCAAGGGTTGAATTCCATCGGGTTTCACATTGGGCCAGTAGTCGTTTTAAATTCCCGCCCCTGGATCCGCCATTAATCGCATCGATACCACGTATGTGAAGTAACGTGGCATCGCATGCATGATATTTTTTAAAATGGCGAGGGAGTGTTTTTAGCAGTGACCAATCCTCAATAGACGTGGCTGCTGTTATGTCACGTACATGCTCCCTGACCCTGACGCGGCGCTCACGGGAGGTAAGCCCCACGTAGATCAAGGAGCATGGACATGTCGCAAAATACACAACGTGTGTGGTACCACACGTGATGTACTTGCGAATGGTGTAGATTTTTTTACCATCAGAGGAAGAAAAGGTCTTACTGCGGATAATGTTGCTGCAAGCTAGACAATGTCCACACTTGAAGCATCCAATGAGTGGGTCACGGGTGCTAAAGGGGTTCTGTATGTTTGGGACATAATGACTCTTCATCACCATATCTTTGATATTGGGGGCCCGTCTGGCTGTCATGAGTGGGGTATCGGTAAGCATACCTGAAAGTACTGGGTCAGATGTTAAAATGGGCCAGTGCTTATGAAGAATCTCCCTCATTGTGCCCCACTCGTGATTATAGGTTCCAATGAACCTAAGATCACCTTCTGTAGATGCTGTTTTGGTCCTATAAGTGAGGAGTTGTGTCCTAGGTGTATTCTTTGCCCTGAGGTAACCCCTTTTGACCACCCTGCCACTGTAGCCCCGCTCTCGAAAACGGCGTCCAAGGTCGGCCGACTGAGCTCAGTCGGCCGACCTTGGACGCCGTTTTCGAGAGCGGGGCTAAAGTGGCAGGGTGGTCAAAAGGGGTTACCTCAGGGCAAAGAATACACCTAGGACACAACTCCTCACTTATAGGCCCAAAACAGCATCTACAGAAGGTGATCTTAGGTTCATTGGAACCTATAATCACGAGTGGGGCACAATGAGGGAGATTCTTCATAAGCACTGGCCCATTTTAACATCTGACCCAGTACTTTCAGGTATGCTTACCGATACCCCACTCATGACAGCTAGACGGGCCCCCAATATCAAAGATATGGTGGTGAAGAGTCATTATGTCCCAAACATACAGAACCCCTTTAGCACCCGTGACCTACTCATTGGATGCTTCAAGTGTGGACATTGTCTAGCTTGCAGCAACATTATCCGCAGTAAGACCTTTTCTTCCTCTGATGGTAAAAAAATCTACACCATTCGCAAGTACATCACGTGTGGTACCACACACGTTGTGTATTTTGCGACATGTCCATGCTCCTTGATCTACGTGGGGCTTACCTCCCGTGAGCTCCGCGTCAGGGTCAGGGAGCATGCACGTGACATAACAGCAGCCACGTCTATTGAGGATTGGTCACTGCTAAAAACACTCCCTCGCCATTTTAAAAAATATCATGCATGCGATGCCACATTACTTCACATACGTGGTATCGATGCGATTAATGGCGGATCCAGGGGCGGGAATTTAAAACGACTACTGGCCCAATGTGAAACCCGATGGATTTCAACCCTTGACACTTTGGTTCCCAAAGGGTTAAATGAGGCCATTAGTTTCGTTCCTTTTTTATAAGCCACCTCTCTGGTTCTCATCCTATATATACTTTTCACCATCACTTGTGAGATTTTTTATGAATTCTTATTACATATTCATATGGTTTTAATAACTGTATTTAAGAATACTAACAATATGCTTATACATAGATGCCCTATTTATCCTTATATTTTCTCTGCCGGCTGCTTTATATAAATGTCCTTATTCATTACATATGTTTTCAATTATATTTACAGTGGATTACTATATAATGTCATCTTACATATGGCCTATTACATCATCACTGAACGGACTGAGCGCGGGATTGACAACTTGAATTCATCTTCTTATCATATGTGGACCTGGAGATCCTACAAGCTGTGAGAAGATTCCATTTAAAATACATTATGGATTATAGAATTCTACAAAAATATGGACTTCTCAGCTTACATATAGTTTGACAATAGAGACTCCGGGAATGCTTTTGTCACCGCCCCTCTCTCATCATGTGACTGCTACCTCATCTCATCACATCACCTGACTTCCTGCTCCACCGCCCATTGATCACGCTCCCTGACCGGGCCCGCCCCCTTCGCCGCCGCGACCGCCGTCATCACTGGCCGTGATGTGAGCGTGGGATATGGGTGACGCGTCCCCACTCCCTCGCTTGTACTCCTGGGCCTGACGGCGCTCGCGGTGGTGTTGGGGGGCGGGGTCGGCCTCGGCGTGCGTCACTAAGGGGGCGGTGCACCCGGAAGTCAGTGGCTGATGGCATTATTTTATGCAGCCTTTCCAAGCCTTTACATCGCCTTTCCCTGATGAAGCTGGAGCCACTGGGATTCACCGTTTAGCGAAACGTATGTTGGAGGATGGCTTTAGGGCAGGTTGGGTGGCACCATTACTCTGGGAGCTTTCCTTGGATGTAATCCTATTATGGTAATTGCTGTACTATTACCCCCATGGTTCTATTATGACTCATAGTCCCTATCTGGCACATGCACTTTGTGGACACAAATATTCAGCTAGAATCTGTTCACAGCAATTGATTCAAATTGGTTTTTACTGCATTGTGACCCATTGTATTACAGATTGTTATCTACTCTTGATGGATTGCTCACTTTCTATGTAATTTTACATGCAGTGTTAAACCAGGGCACTCTGAGTCATATGGTGCCACCACCCTTCCATGTGGTTTTAACCCTTTTATCATGGCCCTGATTTTGTGTGTATCATTTTAATCATGCATTTCTAAATAAACGTTGTTACTATTTTTGCACCATTATACTCAGCTCCTCTCTTCTTTTTCATGTATTTCATGGAGTAGGTGTTCACCACAGGGCCCCTCACTGGAGGAGGTCTCTGATGGTTTCATATATATACTGGTTATGAGGTCTTCTGTTTTTCTCATTACTTTTCATTAGAGGCAGTGGCTCTAGAGTAGGGCTACTACCTGAGGAAAATTAGTTCACGGGTTTGAGTCCCGGCCTTCCCGGTAAAGAATTATAATTATTATTTATTTATAATTATAATTTAATTTAATCATGCACTGAGAGGAGGAGCCGGACATCAGCTGTGAGCCACGGGACACATCTCTAAAATCGGAGCAGTTCACGGAATGAGGCTGCATTGCTCTCTCCTCTCTCTCCTCTCTCTCCTCTCTCTTCTCTCCTCTTCTCTCCTGTTCTCTCTCTCTTCTCTCTCCTCTCTCTCTTCACTCTCTCCCTCTCTCCTCTCTCCCTCTCTCTTCTCTCTCTCTTCTCTCCTCTTTTCTCTCTCTATTTTCTCTCTCTTTTCTCTCACCTGGCGATGATCAGCTGATGCGGTCACCTGACGGAATCAGCTGACACTATAAGACAAGCGGTGAGGCCGGCTTTTTACCACCCTGCCGGCTAAATTATCAGCTGCTGCTATATTACAGGAGTCTGCACAGAATTGTGTAGTTTGTTGGGGGTTTTTTTTGCACTGATGCATCAGCTTATTGTATAAAAGCCATTTATACAATCAGCTGCTGTGTCATGTGATTCAGGCCCTTGAACCTGACACATCATCTGATCACTTTGCCTTCAAGAAAACCGATCCGGATTGGATGGCGCGGGACCCTTGACCCAGGATTACTGCGGAGGGGGGTTCTTTATTTCAATAAAAATGGAGTGACTAATTGTGTTGTGTTTTATTTCTAATAAAAATATGTTTCTGTGTGTTGTGTTTTTTTTTTATCTGTACTAGAAATTCATGGTAGCCATGTCTAATATTGGCATGACACCATGAATTTCGGACTTAGGGCCAGTTGATAATATACAGCTAGCCCTAACCCCATTATTACCCAGCGAGCCACCCATCACCAGGGCAGCTGGAAGAGTTGGATACAGCACCAGAAGATGGCGCTTCTATGAAAGCGCCATTTTCTGGGGTGGCTGCGGATTGCAATTCGCAGCGGGGTGCCCAGAAAGCTTGGGCACCCTGTGCTGTGGATTCCAATGCCCAGCTGCCTAGTTGTACCTGGCTGGACACAAAAATTGGGCGATGCCCACGTCATTTTTTTTTAAATATTTCATGAAATTCATGAAATAATTAAAAACAAAAAAGGGCTTTCATATATTTTTGGTTCCCAGCCGGGTACAAATAGGCAGCTGGGGGATGGGGGCAGCCCGTAGCTGCCTGCTGTACCTGGCAAGCATACAAAAACATGGCGAAACCCACGTAATTGTTTTGGGGGGCAAAAAACTCCTGCATACAGTCCTGGATGGAGTATGCAGAGCCTTGTAGTTCTGCAGCTGCTGTCTGCTGTCTTTCTGTATAGAGGAGAGCAGACAGCAGCTGCAGAACTACAAGGCTCAGCATCCTCCATTTAGGACTATATGCTGGAGGGAGAGACAGGGGGAGCAGAACTGCAAGGCTTAGCATACTTCATCCACTAGTGTATGCAGGAGAGCAGACAGCAGCTGCAGAACTACAAGGCACAGCATGCTGCATCCAGGACTGTATGCTGGAGGGAGAGACAGGGGGAGCAGAACTGCAAGGCTTAGCATACTTCATCCACTAGTGTATGCAGGAGAGCAGACAGCAGTTGCAGAACTACAAGACTCAGCATACTCCATCCAGGACTGTATGCAGGAGTTTTTTGCCCACCAAAAAAATGACGTGGGTTTCGCCATATTTTTGTATGCTAGCCAGGTAAAGCAGGCAGGTACGGCTGCCTCCAACCCCCAGCTGCCTATTTGTACCCGGATGGGAACAAAAATTATAGGGTAGCCCTTTTTTTAATTATTTCATGAATTTCATGAAATAATTAAAAAAAAAAATTGACATGGGCTTCGCCCCATTTTTGTGTCCAGCCAGGTACAACTAGGCAGCTGGGGAATTGGAATCCACAGCACAGGTTGACCCGAGCTTTCTGGGCCCCTCTGCTGCGAATTGCAGTCCGCAGCCGCCCTAGAACATGGCACTTTCATAGAAGTGCCATAATCTGGCGCAGTATCCAACTCCACCAGGTGCCCTGGTGACGGGCGGCTTGCTGGGTAATAATGGGTTAATACTAGCTTTGCTTTACTAGCTAGTATTAAGCCAGAGTTTCTTAATGTCAGGCAAGTTTGACCCAGCCATTAAGAATCTTCAATAAAGGGTTAAAAAAAGACACCACACAGAGAAAAAATACTTTAATAGAAATAAATACACAGACATACTTAGAGACTCCATGTTTATTACTCCCTCTCACCCCTCTACGATCCTGCTCTTCTGTCTTCTTTCTCCCTCAATCCATGCAGCTCTGCTACATCAGACAGCACTGCATGGAAAACGCTGCCACCGTTGTTATAGTAATCTGACAGGCGGGTTACTATAGCAACGGTGATCTCTGATCACCTGATTCCCGGTGCTGCTATTCACCGACTGTGGCATCCAGTCTTTGCATGTGGGCTGACTCTGTAAAGAGCGCCAACATGCAGGAACGGGGAGCTAAGCATGTGCCCAATCATCTCGTTGGTACACGGAGATGCTCAAATGAGCACCGCGTACCAGAGAGATGCACTGACAGGACCTAGCATGACATCTAGCCATGTGACCAGCCTGTAGCCAGTGAGATAATAGACACGTGACTGGTCACATGCTATGACGACGTCACGGAAGGTCCTATCATCAGTGCTGGTTACCAGGAGGGCGCAGCAATGATTGGAAGGAAAAGTGGCTGGAGACAGAGTGCAGGACGCGTCGCGGGGACCTGTAAGTATAATGGCAATGTTTATTAACTGTATGTGTACATGTATAATGTGTTTGTATGTGTTTGCCTGCCATTGTTTTCAATGGGGTTCAAAGGTGTTCGTCGAACGTTCGCCAAACTAACCCGCTGTTCAACGAACCGAACCGAACTCAAACATAGAGGGGTTATATATTATGAACGTGGTATTACAGTTAATGTAATGTTTTATTTGGTAGTTTTTTTAGGTTACTGAGGATTGAAAAGTTTTGCTGGGTGCTGCATAGTTGCAGCACGTGCAAACTGTATGGCCACATTTAAAAGAAACGGCCGTGTTAAGCCAGGTTTTTTCTTTTGGAAGGTTACTGCAAAAAAGGCTTGGATAAAGAAAATCTCCCAATATGGGAGCTTTTTTAGCTATGAATCTGACATCTTGAGAAAGAATGGTTTTTAATTTAGGATCTTGGCATAAAATGGGCAAATTTCTTTTAATAAGATTAATGATCAATGTGAGTTGAGCGCTATATGCTGTGGAAAAAAACCCACCCTATTATTGCCAATATTAGGATTTTTTAAAACTGAAGTTTTCTCCCTCAAGATGTCAGATCTGGTCATCCTATCCACCCTACCAGTAGCTTTTTTGATCATCCAATTGGGATAGTTTCTCAGGCACAAGCACAGTGAGATACTCACCATGGGGATTTTCACATCATTTTCCGTGCCCAAACCCCAAGCCGCGAGCCAAATTGCGGATGCCAGGTCACAGTTGAAGATCCCCTGATATGCCATAAATGCAGGAACTCCCCATAAGTGAACCTATTCTAGAAACTTATGCCTCTCTAGAAATTCATCTTGGGGTGCAGTGAACAATTTTAACCCTCAGGTGGTTCACAGAATTGTATGTTATTGAGCTGTGAATATAAACAAATTACCATTTCTTCCACTAAAATGTTATTTTGGCCCTAAAGTTTTAAATTTTAAAAAAAGTTAACAGGAGAAAGTGGACTCTGCAGTTTGTTACACATTTTTTTCTGAGTTCGCCAATACCTCATTTATGATTGAAAACTACTTTTGAGCCACTGTGCAATGCTTAGAAGGGAATGAGTGCCTTATTGGAGTACCGCAGGGCTTGGAAGGGAAGGAGCGCCATTTGACTTTTGGAGCACAAATTTTCATAGAATAGCTTGTGCATTCCATTTGAAGAGCCCCCAAGTGCCAGAAAAGTGGAAACCCCATCAAATCACCACATTTTGTAAATTACAAACCTCTTGGAATTCATCTATGGGTGTAGTGACAATTTTGTCTCTGTAAAACACCCATGGAGTCAAATGCATTGAATGTTGCAGAATTAAAAATTGCAAATAAGCCCTTGTAGTGCCCAGTATATTGTAGTGTCTGCACATTGTGTCCAGCTTGTGCTCCTGGAGACATAAAACCCTGTACATTTAGCGAGTTCTCTGCACTACAACAGTGCCAAACATGTGGACTTTAACTGTGGATTAGGCTCATTGTGGTGCTCAGAGAAATGGGGACATTTGGAAGTGCAGATTTTGCTGGATTTCATTTTTTAGGGGGGAATCATAGCGCTTTTACAGAGCCTTTGTGATGCTAATAACGTGGAAGTCCCCTTAATTTCCTTTAGAAGATGACGGACCTCAGTGGAGAATTCTTTGTAGGTTGAGTTGAATGCTATTGGTAGTGTTTTGGGATACAGAACGTTGTGGATCAGTTCACATTTATCTTGTGCTCTATGCTAAGCACATAAATTTGTTTCCATCTACATCTCCAAAATTCGTGATACAGGTGAAACCCTAGATGAATTTATTCACTATAATGAGACAGCAGCAATACTCCAGACTTTATATGGCCTATGTGCCGTTCTTTTCAAAGGTGCACAAAACTGTTTTTGGCCGCACTGCTGTGTACGCCTGAAAAGATACATAAAAGATGGACACTACTGGACCACAGGCCAGATGGGGATTCAAAATGATCCCATCTGAGTCATTACAGTGAATTTTCCATTGGAAATATTGTCTGAATCACCTTTTTCAGTCATTCACACATAATCCCCTGTATAAACGCTCAGCAAAGAGCGCAGGATAAATGTGAGCTTTGCCTTACTTAATACAGCTTTTTTCTTCAGGTCAGTACAATTACAGTGATACTATTTTTATTTATATACTAGCTGTAGTACCCGGGCATTGCCCGGGATAATAACCGTGTTTCTGTCTCTCTCCTAGTCTCTGTCTGTCTGTCTCTGTCTTTGTCTGTCTGTCTGTCTCTGTCTGCCACTGTCTGTCTGTCTCTGTCTGTCTGTCTCTATGTGTCTGTCTCTGTGTGTTTGTCTGTGTTTCTGTCTCTATGAGTTTGTCTCTGTCTGTCTGTCTCTATCCATGTGTGTCTCTGTCTCTATCCATGTCTGTCTGTCTGTGTGTATAATAATAATAATAATAATCTTTATTTCTATAGCGCCAACATATTCCGTAGCGCTTTACAATTCAGGAGGATCATATACATACAAGTAACAGTTATAGAAATACAATATTTAGAGGGGAAAAAATACAACCCTGCTCGTGAGAGCTTACAATCTACAATGAGATGGGGGGAGAGGCAAGGTTCAAGTGCTTATTTACAATGACAATCCAGCCATCTCACGGAAATGGGGCTGGATAATGGTTTCCTGGACCAGTGGGCCCGAGCCTTGAGATGCCTTTGGGTGCCATGGAGTTTGATGTGGAGCTATGTTGATGTGGAGCTATGTTGTGAGAGGTTGTAGAGGGACTATGTGAATCGAATCTGATTAGGGAGTGTGTATCTCTCTGTCTGTCTCTCTGTCTGTCTCTCTCTCTGCCTGTCTGTCTCTCTCTCTCAGTTTGTCTCTCTCTGTGTCTGGTTCTCTCTATCTTTTTGTCTGTCTATCTCTGTGTCTAACTGTCAGTATCTTTTCCCGCCTGTCTCTTTCCCCACCTGTCTCTTTCCGCGTCTGTCACTTTCCCCTTCTGTCACTTTCCCCATCTGTCTCTTTCTAGGTCTGTCTCTTTCTAGGTCTGTCTCTTTCTAGGTCTGTCTCTTTCTAGGTCTGTCTCTTTCTAGGTCTGTCTCATTCCAGGTCTGTCTCTTTCCCCATCTGTCTCTTTCCCTATCTGTCTATGTCTCTTTCCCTGTCTCTTTCCTTGTCTCTATCTCTTTTCATGTTTTTGTCTCTTTCCCTATCTGTCTCTTTCCCTGTCTCTTTTCCTGTCTCTTTCCCTGTCTGCCTGTCTCTTTCCCTGTCTGTCTCTGTCTTTCTTTGTCTGTCTGCCTCTGTCTCTTTGACTGTATGTCTCTCTCTCTGTCTCTTTCCCTGTTTGTCTGTCTCTGTCTGCTTCTGTCTCTCTGTCTCTGTCCCTGTCTGCCTCTTACTTTGTCTATGTCTTTCTCTCTTTCTGTCTCTTTCTCCCCACCGACATCTTATTACCTCACACATCAGCTTCTAATACTAACAATTTATTTTGTTCCCATAGCAACCACTCACAGCTGCTATTAATAACCTATAGATCGCAGCTCCATTGACTTTAATGGAGGCAGATTTTTTTGGAGAGTAACTGTAAAGCGCGGGGTTAAATTTCCCCATCAAAACATAGTCTTTGATGTTCCTTGAGTCAGATGGGGTGTCTGTGCAAAATTTCGTGATTGTAAATGCAACGGTGCGGATTCCTTTAGAGGACATACATACACACATACGTACATTAATCAACCCCGATCAGAACCAAAACTCGTCATCCAATGCCTGTGGGTGTCAGCTGTCATATATAGCTGAAAAAAAACACCAAAAACCTGAGCTGTGACAATTGTTCAATAAACATGCAACATTACAAGCATGTGAATTGCAGCCTCAAGACTAGAAAAAAAAACAAGGAGAAAATTGTAGAAAAAATACCCTGACTATAAATAAATAAATTGCAAGTGCTTAATAAACAGGGTACTTAGTATATACATTTTTGCAAAAAGGTAAGAAGCTGTCTCACCTCGTCACGGTGTACCCATCTGAGACAGTCCCTAACCTACTAAAGTTAAAAACATATTCTGTACCTGACTTGTGTCATGTCAAAACTTCAATATGGATGGTAAAGTGGTTAGCTGGGTCCCAGATTAAATACACAGCAAAAAGTGAGAAGCAGGTAATTGTCCAGCCTCAGTATCAGGAGGGCTGCACCCCCAACTTGCATTAAAGCAAGATAACAGACAAAAAACACCAAAAACCTGAGCTGTGACAATTGTTCAATAAACATGCAACATTACAAGCATGTGAATTGCAGCCTCAAGACTAGAAAAAAAAACAAGGAGAAAATTGTAGAAAAAATACCCTGACTATAAATAAATAAATTGCAAGTGCTTAATAAACAGGGTACTTAGTATATACATTTTTGCAAAAAGGTAAGAAGCTGTCTCACCTCGTCACGGTGTACCCATCTGAGACAGTCCCTAACCTACTAAAGTTAAAAACATATTCTGTACCTGACTTGTGTCATGTCAAAACTTCAATATGGATGGTAAAGTGGTTAGCTGGGTCCCAGATTAAATACACAGCAAAAAGTGAGAAGCAGGTAATTGTCCAGCCTCAGTATCAGGAGGGCTGCACCCCCAACTTGCATTAAAGCAAGATAACAGACAAAAAACACCAAAAACCTGAGCTGTGACAATTGTTCAATAAACATGCAACATTACAAGCATGTGAATTGCAGCCTCAAGACTAGAAAAAAAAACAAGGAGAAAATTGTAGAAAAAATACCCTGACTATAAATAAATAAATTGCAAGTGCTTAATAAACAGGGTACTTAGTATATACATTTTTGCAAAAAGGTAAGAAGCTGTCTCACCTCGTCACGGTGTACCCATCTGAGACAGTCCCTAACCTACTAAAGTTAAAAACATATTCTGTACCTGACTTGTGTCATGTCAAAACTTCAATATGGATGGTAAAGTGGTTAGCTGGGTCCCAGATTAAATACACAGCAAAAAGTGAGAAGCAGGTAATTGTCCAGCCTCAGTATCAGGAGGGCTGCACCCCCAACTTGCATTAAAGCAAGATAACAGACAAAAAACACCAAAAACCTGAGCTGTGACAATTGTTCAATAAACATGCAACATTACAAGCATGTGAATTGCAGCCTCAAGACTAGAAAAAAAAAACAAGGAGAAAATTGTAGAAAAAATACCCTGACTATAAATAAATAAATTGCAAGTGCTTAATAAACAGGGTACTTAGTATATACATTTTTGCAAAAAGGTAAGAAGCTGTCTCACCTCGTCACGGTGTACCCATCTGAGACAGTCCCTAACCTACTAAAGTTAAAAACATATTCTGTACCTGACTTGTGTCATGTCAAAACTTCAATATGGATGGTAAAGTGGTTAGCTGGGTCCCAGATTAAATACACAGCAAAAAGTGAGAAGCAGGTAATTGTCCAGCCTCAGTATCAGGAGGGCTGCACCCCCAACTTGCATTAAAGCAAGATAACAGACAAAAAACACCAAAAACCTGAGCTGTGACAATTGTTCAATAAACATGCAACATTACAAGCATGTGAATTGCAGCCTCAAGACTAGAAAAAAAAACAAGGAGAAAATTGTAGAAAAAATACCCTGACTATAAATAAATAAATTGCAAGTGCTTAATAAACAGGGTACTTAGTATATACATTTTTGCAAAAAGGTAAGAAGCTGTCTCACCTCGTCACGGTGTACCCATCTGAGACAGTCCCTAACCTACTAAAGTTAAAAACATATTCTGTACCTGACTTGTGTCATGTCAAAACTTCAATATGGATGGTAAAGTGGTTAGCTGGGTCCCAGATTAAATACACAGCAAAAAGTGAGAAGCAGGTAATTGTCCAGCCTCAGTATCAGGAGGGCTGCACCCCCAACTTGCATTAAAGCAAGATAACAGACAAAAAACACCAAAAACCTGAGCTGTGACAATTGTTCAATAAACATGCAACATTACAAGCATGTGAATTGCAGCCTCAAGACTAGAAAAAAAAACAAGGAGAAAATTGTAGAAAAAATACCCTGACTATAAATAAATAAATTGCAAGTGCTTAATAAACAGGGTACTTAGTATATACATTTTTGCAAAAAGGTAAGAAGCTGTCTCACCTCGTCACGGTGTACCCATCTGAGACAGTCCCTAACCTACTAAAGTTAAAAACATATTCTGTACCTGACTTGTGTCATGTCAAAACTTCAATATGGATGGTAAAGTGGTTAGCTGGGTCCCAGATTAAATACACAGCAAAAAGTGAGAAGCAGGTAATTGTCCAGCCTCAGTATCAGGAGGGCTGCACCCCCAACTTGCATTAAAGCAAGATAACAGACAAAAAACACCAAAAACCTGAGCTGTGACAATTGTTCAATAAACATGCAACATTACAAGCATGTGAATTGCAGCCTCAAGACTAGAAAAAAAAACAAGGAGAAAATTGTAGAAAAAATACCCTGACTATAAATAAATAAATTGCAAGTGCTTAATAAACAGGGTACTTAGTATATACATTTTTGCAAAAAGGTAAGAAGCTGTCTCACCTCGTCACGGTGTACCCATCTGAGACAGTCCCTAACCTACTAAAGTTAAAAACATATTCTGTACCTGACTTGTGTCATGTCAAAACTTCAATATGGATGGTAAAGTGGTTAGCTGGGTCCCAGATTAAATACACAGCAAAAAGTGAGAAGCAGGTAATTGTCCAGCCTCAGTATCAGGAGGGCTGCACCCCCAACTTGCATTAAAGCAAGATAACAGACAAAAAACACCAAAAACCTGAGCTGTGACAATTGTTCAATAAACATGCAACATTACAAGCATGTGAATTGCAGCCTCAAGACTAGAAAAAAAAACAAGGAGAAAATTGTAGAAAAAATACCCTGACTATAAATAAATAAATTGCAAGTGCTTAATAAACAGGGTACTTAGTATATACATTTTTGCAAAAAGGTAAGAAGCTGTCTCACCTCGTCACGGTGTACCCATCTGAGACAGTCCCTAACCTACTAAAGTTAAAAACATATTCTGTACCTGACTTGTGTCATGTCAAAACTTCAATATGGATGGTAAAGTGGTTAGCTGGGTCCCAGATTAAATACACAGCAAAAAGTGAGAAGCAGGTAATTGTCCAGCCTCAGTATCAGGAGGGCTGCACCCCCAACTTGCATTAAAGCAAGATAACAGACAAAAAACACCAAAAACCTGAGCTGTGACAATTGTTCAATAAACATGCAACATTACAAGCATGTGAATTGCAGCCTCAAGACTAGAAAAAAAAACAAGGAGAAAATTGTAGAAAAAATACCCTGACTATAAATAAATAAATTGCAAGTGCTTAATAAACAGGGTACTTAGTATATACATTTTTGCAAAAAGGTAAGAAGCTGTCTCACCTCGTCACGGTGTACCCATCTGAGACAGTCCCTAACCTACTAAAGTTAAAAACATATTCTGTACCTGACTTGTGTCATGTCAAAACTTCAATATGGATGGTAAAGTGGTTAGCTGGGTCCCAGATTAAATACACAGCAAAAAGTGAGAAGCAGGTAATTGTCCAGCCTCAGTATCAGGAGGGCTGCACCCCCAACTTGCATTAAAGCAAGATAACAGACAAAAAACACCAAAAACCTGAGCTGTGACAATTGTTCAATAAACATGCAACATTACAAGCATGTGAATTGCAGCCTCAAGACTAGAAAAAAAAAAACAAGGAGAAAATTGTAGAAAAAATACCCTGACTATAAATAAATAAATTGCAAGTGCTTAATAAACAGGGTACTTAGTATATACATTTTTGCAAAAAGGTAAGAAGCTGTCTCACCTCGTTACGGTGTACCCATCTGAGACAGTCCCTAACCTACTAAAGTTAAAAACATATTCTGTACCTGACTTGTGTCATGTCAAAACTTCAATATGGATGGTAAAGTGGTTAGCTGGGTCCCAGATTAAATACACAGCAAAAAGTGAGAAGCAGGTAATTGTCCAGCCTCAGTATCAGGAGGGCTGCACCCCCAACTTGCATTAAAGCAAGATAACAGACAAAAAACACCAAAAACCTGAGCTGTGACAATTGTTCAATAAACATGCAACATTACAAGCATGTGAATTGCAGCCTCAAGACTAGAAAAAAAAACAAGGAGAAAATTGTAGAAAAAATACCCTGACTATAAATAAATAAATTGCAAGTGCTTAATAAACAGGGTACTTAGTATATACATTTTTGCAAAAAGGTAAGAAGCTGTCTCACCTCGTCACGGTGTACCCATCTGAGACAGTCCCTAACCTACTAAAGTTAAAAACATATTCTGTACCTGACTTGTGTCATGTCAAAACTTCAATATGGATGGTAAAGTGGTTAGCTGGGTCCCAGATTAAATACACAGCAAAAAGTGAGAAGCAGGTAATTGTCCAGCCTCAGTATCAGGAGGGCTGCACCCCCAACTTGCATTAAAGCAAGATAACAGACAAAAAACACCAAAAACCTGAGCTGTGACAATTGTTCAATAAACATGCAACATTACAAGCATGTGAATTGCAGCCTCAAGACTAGAAAAAAAAACAAGGAGAAAATTGTAGAAAAAATACCCTGACTATAAATAAATAAATTGCAAGTGCTTAATAAACAGGGTACTTAGTATATACATTTTTGCAAAAAGGTAAGAAGCTGTCTCACCTCGTCACGGTGTACCCATCTGAGACAGTCCCTAACCTACTAAAGTTAAAAACATATTCTGTACCTGACTTGTGTCATGTCAAAACTTCAATATGGATGGTAAAGTGGTTAGCTGGGTCCCAGATTAAATACACAGCAAAAAGTGAGAAGCAGGTAATTGTCCAGCCTCAGTATCAGGAGGGCTGCACCCCCAACTTGCATTAAAGCAAGATAACAGACAAAAAACACCAAAAACCTGAGCTGTGACAATTGTTCAATAAACATGCAACATTACAAGCATGTGAATTGCAGCCTCAAGACTAGAAAAAAAAACAAGGAGAAAATTGTAGAAAAAATACCCTGACTATAAATAAATAAATTGCAAGTGCTTAATAAACAGGGTACTTAGTATATACATTTTTGCAAAAAGGTAAGAAGCTGTCTCACCTCGTCACGGTGTACCCATCTGAGACAGTCCCTAACCTACTAAAGTTAAAAACATATTCTGTACCTGACTTGTGTCATGTCAAAACTTCAATATGGATGGTAAAGTGGTTAGCTGGGTCCCAGATTAAATACACAGCAAAAAGTGAGAAGCAGGTAATTGTCCAGCCTCAGTATCAGGAGGGCTGCACCCCCAACTTGCATTAAAGCAAGATAACAGACAAAAAACACCAAAAACCTGAGCTGTGACAATTGTTCAATAAACATGCAACATTACAAGCATGTGAATTGCAGCCTCAAGACTAGAAAAAAAAAACAAGGAGAAAATTGTAGAAAAAATACCCTGACTATAAATAAATAAATTGCAAGTGCTTAATAAACAGGGTACTTAGTATATACATTTTTGCAAAAAGGTAAGAAGCTGTCTCACCTCGTCACGGTGTACCCATCTGAGACAGTCCCTAACCTACTAAAGTTAAAAACATATTCTGTACCTGACTTGTGTCATGTCAAAACTTCAATATGGATGGTAAAGTGGTTAGCTGGGTCCCAGATTAAATACACAGCAAAAAGTGAGAAGCAGGTAATTGTCCAGCCTCAGTATCAGGAGGGCTGCACCCCCAACTTGCATTAAAGCAAGATAACAGACAAAAAACACCAAAAACCTGAGCTGTGAAAATTGTTCAATAAACATGCAACATTACAAGCATGTGAATTGCAGCCTCAAGACTAGAAAAAAAAACAAGGAGAAAATTGTAGAAAAAATACCCTGACTATAAATAAATAAATTGCAAGTGCTTAATAAACAGGGTACTTAGTATATACATTTTTGCAAAAAGGTAAGAAGCTGTCTCACCTCGTCACGGTGTACCCATCTGAGACAGTCCCTAACCTACTAAAGTTAAAAACATATTCTGTACCTGACTTGTGTCATGTCAAAACTTCAATATGGATGGTAAAGTGGTTAGCTGGGTCCCAGATTAAATACACAGCAAAAAGTGAGAAGCAGGTAATTGTCCAGCCTCAGTATCAGGAGGGCTGCACCCCCAACTTGCATTAAAGCAAGATAACAGACAAAAAACACCAAAAACCTGAGCTGTGACAATTGTTCAATAAACATGCAACATTACAAGCATGTGAATTGCAGCCTCAAGACTAGAAAAAAAAACAAGGAGAAAATTGTAGAAAAAATACCCTGACTATAAATAAATAAATTGCAAGTGCTTAATAAACAGGGTACTTAGTATATACATTTTTGCAAAAAGGTAAGAAGCTGTCTCACCTCGTCACGGTGTACCCATCTGAGACAGTCCCTAACCTACTAAAGTTAAAAACATATTCTGTACCTGACTTGTGTCATGTCAAAACTTCAATATGGATGGTAAAGTGGTTAGCTGGGTCCCAGATTAAATACACAGCAAAAAGTGAGAAGCAGGTAATTGTCCAGCCTCAGTATCAGGAGGGCTGCACCCCCAACTTGCATTAAAGCAAGATAACAGACAAAAAACACCAAAAACCTGAGCTGTGACAATTGTTCAATAAACATGCAACATTACAAGCATGTGAATTGCAGCCTCAAGACTAGAAAAAAAAACAAGGAGAAAATTGTAGAAAAAATACCCTGACTATAAATAAATAAATTGCAAGTGCTTAATAAACAGGGTACTTAGTATATACATTTTTGCAAAAAGGTAAGAAGCTGTCTCACCTCGTCACGGTGTACCCATCTGAGACAGTCCCTAACCTACTAAAGTTAAAAACATATTCTGTACCTGACTTGTGTCATGTCAAAACTTCAATATGGATGGTAAAGTGGTTAGCTGGGTCCCAGATTAAATACACAGCAAAAAGTGAGAAGCAGGTAATTGTCCAGCCTCAGTATCAGGAGGGCTGCACCCCCAACTTGCATTAAAGCAAGATAACAGACAAAAAAAAAAAACAAGGAGAAAATTGTACCTGACACAAGTCAGGTACAGAATATGTTTTTAACTTTAGTAGGTTAGGGACTGTCTCAGATGGGTACACCGTGACGAGGTGAGACAGCTTCTTACCTTTTTGCAAAAATGTATATACTAAGTACCCTGTTTATTAAGCACTTGCAATTTATTTATTTATAGTCAGGGTATTTTTTCTACAATTTTCTCCTTGTTTTTTTTTCTAGTCTTGAGGCTGCAATTCACATGCTTGTAATGTTGCATGTTTATTGAACAATTGTCACAGCTCAGGTTTTTGGTGTTTTTTGTCTGTTATCTTGCTTTAATGCAAGTTGGGGGTGCAGCCCTCCTGATACTGAGGCTGGACAATTACCTGCTTCTCACTTTTTGCTGTGTATTTAATCTGGGACCCAGCTAACCACTTTACCATCCATATTGAAGTTTTGACATGACACAAGTCAGGTACAGAATATGTTTTTAACTTTAGTAGGTTAGGGACTGTCTCAGATGGGTACACCGTGACGAGGTGAGACAGCTTCTTACCTTTTTGCAAAAATGTATATACTAAGTACCCTGTTTATTAAGCACTTGCAATTTATTTATTTATAGTCAGGGTATTTTTTCTACAATTTTCTCCTTGTTTTTTTTTCTAGTCTTGAGGCTGCAATTCACATGCTTGTAATGTTGCATGTTTATTGAACAATTGTCACAGCTCAGGTTTTTGGTGTTTTTTGTCTGTTATCTTGCTTTAATGCAAGTTGGGGGTGCAGCCCTCCTGATACTGAGGCTGGACAAATACCTGCTTCTCACTTTTTGCTGTGTATTTAATCTGGGACCCAGCTAACCACTTTACCATCCATATTGAAGTTTTGACATGACACAAGTCAGGTACAGAATATGTTTTTAACTTTAGTAGGTTAGGGACTGTCTCAGATGGGTACACCGTGACGAGGTGAGACAGCTTCTTACCTTTTTGCAAAAATGTATATACTAAGTACCCTGTTTATTAAGCACTTGCAATTTATTTATTTATAGTCAGGGTATTTTTTCTACAATTTTCTCCTTGTTTTTTTTTTCTAGTCTTGAGGCTGCAATTCACATGCTTGTAATGTTGCATGTTTATTGAACAATTGTCACAGCTCAGGTTTTTGGTGTTTTTTGTCTGTTATCTTGCTTTAATGCAAGTTGGGGGTGCAGCCCTCCTGATACTGAGGCTGGACAATTACCTGCTTCTCACTTTTTGCTGTGTATTTAATCTGGGACCCAGCTAACCACTTTACCATCCATATTGAAGTTTTGACATGACACAAGTCAGGTACAGAATATGTTTTTAACTTTAGTAGGTTAGGGACTGTCTCAGATGGGTACACCGTGACGAGGTGAGACAGCTTCTTACCTTTTTGCAAAAATGTATATACTAAGTACCCTGTTTATTAAGCACTTGCAATTTATTTATTTATAGTCAGGGTATTTTTTCTACAATTTTCTCCTTGTTTTTTTTTCTAGTCTTGAGGCTGCAATTCACATGCTTGTAATGTTGCATGTTTATTGAACAATTTTCACAGCTCAGGTTTTTGGTGTTTTTTGTCTGTTATCTTGCTTTAATGCAAGTTGGGGGTGCAGCCCTCCTGATACTGAGGCTGGACAATTACCTGCTTCTCACTTTTTGCTGTGTATTTAATCTGGGACCCAGCTAACCACTTTACCATCCATATTGAAGTTTTGACATGACACAAGTCAGGTACAGAATATGTTTTTAACTTTAGTAGGTTAGGGACTGTCTCAGATGGGTACACCGTGACGAGGTGAGACAGCTTCTTACCTTTTTGCAAAAATGTATATACTAAGTACCCTGTTTATTAAGCACTTGCAATTTATTTATTTATAGTCAGGGTATTTTTTCTACAATTTTCTCCTTGTTTTTTTTTTCTAGTCTTGAGGCTGCAATTCACATGCTTGTAATGTTGCATGTTTATTGAACAATTGTCACAGCTCAGGTTTTTGGTGTTTTTTGTCTGTTATCTTGCTTTAATGCAAGTTGGGGGTGCAGCCCTCCTGATACTGAGGCTGGACAATTACCTGCTTCTCACTTTTTGCTGTGTATTTAATCTGGGACCCAGCTAACCACTTTACCATCCATATTGAAGTTTTGACATGACACAAGTCAGGTACAGAATATGTTTTTAACTTTAGTAGGTTAGGGACTGTCTCAGATGGGTACACCGTGACGAGGTGAGACAGCTTCTTACCTTTTTGCAAAAATGTATATACTAAGTACCCTGTTTATTAAGCACTTGCAATTTATTTATTTATAGTCAGGGTATTTTTTCTACAATTTTCTCCTTGTTTTTTTTTCTAGTCTTGAGGCTGCAATTCACATGCTTGTAATGTTGCATGTTTATTGAACAATTGTCACAGCTCAGGTTTTTGGTGTTTTTTGTCTGTTATCTTGCTTTAATGCAAGTTGGGGGTGCAGCCCTCCTGATACTGAGGCTGGACAATTACCTGCTTCTCACTTTTTGCTGTGTATTTAATCTGGGACCCAGCTAACCACTTTACCATCCATATTGAAGTTTTGACATGACACAAGTCAGGTACAGAATATGTTTTTAACTTTAGTAGGTTAGGGACTGTCTCAGATGGGTACACCGTGACGAGGTGAGACAGCTTCTTACCTTTTTGCAAAAATGTATATACTAAGTACCCTGTTTATTAAGCACTTGCAATTTATTTATTTATAGTCAGGGTATTTTTTCTACAATTTTCTCCTTGTTTTTTTTTCTAGTCTTGAGGCTGCAATTCACATGCTTGTAATGTTGCATGTTTATTGAACAATTGTCACAGCTCAGGTTTTTGGTGTTTTTTGTCTGTTATCTTGCTTTAATGCAAGTTGGGGGTGCAGCCCTCCTGATACTGAGGCTGGACAATTACCTGCTTCTCACTTTTTGCTGTGTATTTAATCTGGGACCCAGCTAACCACTTTACCATCCATATTGAAGTTTTGACATGACACAAGTCAGGTACAGAATATGTTTTTAACTTTAGTAGGTTAGGGACTGTCTCAGATGGGTACACCGTGACGAGGTGAGACAGCTTCTTACCTTTTTGCAAAAATGTATATACTAAGTACCCTGTTTATTAAGCACTTGCAATTTATTTATTTATAGTCAGGGTATTTTTTCTACAATTTTCTCCTTGTTTTTTTTTCTAGTCTTGAGGCTGCAATTCACATGCTTGTAATGTTGCATGTTTATTGAACAATTGTCACAGCTCAGGTTTTTGGTGTTTTTTGTCTGTTATCTTGCTTTAATGCAAGTTGGGGGTGCAGCCCTCCTGATACTGAGGCTGGACAATTACCTGCTTCTCACTTTTTGCTGTGTATTTAATCTGGGACCCAGCTAACCACTTTACCATCCATATTGAAGTTTTGACATGACACAAGTCAGGTACAGAATATGTTTTTAACTTTAGTAGGTTAGGGACTGTCTCAGATGGGTACACCGTAACGAGGTGAGACAGCTTCTTACCTTTTTGCAAAAATGTATATACTAAGTACCCTGTTTATTAAGCACTTGCAATTTATTTATTTATAGTCAGGGTATTTTTTCTACAATTTTCTCCTTGTTTTTTTTTTTCTAGTCTTGAGGCTGCAATTCACATGCTTGTAATGTTGCATGTTTATTGAACAATTGTCACAGCTCAGGTTTTTGGTGTTTTTTGTCTGTTATCTTGCTTTAATGCAAGTTGGGGGTGCAGCCCTCCTGATACTGAGGCTGGACAATTACCTGCTTCTCACTTTTTGCTGTGTATTTAATCTGGGACCCAGCTAACCACTTTACCATCCATATTGAAGTTTTGACATGACACAAGTCAGGTACAGAATATGTTTTTAACTTTAGTAGGTTAGGGACTGTCTCAGATGGGTACACCGTGACGAGGTGAGACAGCTTCTTACCTTTTTGCAAAAATGTATATACTAAGTACCCTGTTTATTAAGCACTTGCAATTTATTTATTTATAGTCAGGGTATTTTTTCTACAATTTTCTCCTTGTTTTTTTTTCTAGTCTTGAGGCTGCAATTCACATGCTTGTAATGTTGCATGTTTATTGAACAATTGTCACAGCTCAGGTTTTTGGTGTTTTTTGTCTGTTATCTTGCTTTAATGCAAGTTGGGGGTGCAGCCCTCCTGATACTGAGGCTGGACAATTACCTGCTTCTCACTTTTTGCTGTGTATTTAATCTGGGACCCAGCTAACCACTTTACCATCCATATTGAAGTTTTGACATGACACAAGTCAGGTACAGAATATGTTTTTAACTTTAGTAGGTTAGGGACTGTCTCAGATGGGTACACCGTGACGAGGTGAGACAGCTTCTTACCTTTTTGCAAAAATGTATATACTAAGTACCCTGTTTATTAAGCACTTGCAATTTATTTATTTATAGTCAGGGTATTTTTTCTACAATTTTCTCCTTGTGTTTTTTTGTCATATATAGCTGGCTGTCACCCATGGATTTTCAACTACGGGGATCACTATTCACTTATTCCTTACTGCCATTTTAAAACTACATATATGAACATAAGACCAGCACCCCAAAACTTGCAGTAATCTTTAGGATTTAATCCATAGAATGACAGTACAAACAAAAAGAACGCGCTTTCGGCTAGATCTTTAGCCTTTGTAAATCTAAAGGTCTAGCCGAAAGTGTGTTCTTTTTGTTTGTACTGTGCTACTATGGATTAAATCCTAAAGATTACTGCACATTTTGGAGTGCCGGTCTTATGTTCATATATTATTTGGGTGTGCCATCCCTTGACCGAGCACCTGCAATTTTGAGTGCCGCCTGGATATCACTTCTCATTTTAAAACTACAGCAAGGAATGAGGCCTCTTTATGGTCGCCATTTTAATATGTATTAGAGGTCCGTTAACTGGTTAAGCTCATAAAATCCCCTAACAAACTAGAAGCATAATCTTTACATTAATACACATCTAGCCCAAAACCTATGAACCTTTGGGAAGCATATTCTAAGACTGCCATCAGTTTTGTGGCAGTAAACAGTCGATAATTGTGCACCCCATATTAGCACTGTAATTTGAGACTTTTTACTAATCATACTAAATTGTCACTATTTCTTAATTGTGCTGAATTCATCTATTTTCAGACTATAACAATTTGTAAATGATGTAAAGTACATATTAAATATAAATAAATATATAACTATAAAATTAAACATTTACTAATGGACAATGAGTAGACAGATAATCCTCATCATTATATAGATTTATAAACTCATAATATGGATTTAATAGCTAACCATTCTATTGGCAATGATGATTAAATATATTAATGTCCATAATATAATAAACCAATTGATCGAAATTTCACATTAAGGGTTAAGTACTACAATTCCACTTAGTAGATATATATGGGGCACCTAGATGAAATTTTCAATTAAAATTGAGTCGGTTTCAAACATCTTATTTCATACTTCAATGCTTTTCAATGCAGTTTATTTGTGGAAAATACTGTGGCATCGAGATGCATTTCTAGATGAAGTTTTATGCCATGTTTTCAGTAACATTGATATGTAACATTTGCATAATTATGTGCAGTTTCATTACATCCATAAAATATTTTGTATTTAAACTCTTTATCTCTGCAAATTGCAGGTAGGTTTTAATTATCTGGATAATAGAAACAATAGTGATAATAGACATTTATTAGTAAAATAAAATATTATGATAAATGATGATATTAACTGTCTGGTTCATTTTGCTTTATTACTGCCTGTCGTACAATTAATAAATGATTTGTATAACAATATTAAAAATGTCAGTGTCATGATGTCTATTGTTCTCAGTATAGGCCGGGAAAGAAGTAAAAATAGAATACCATGAATATGTCTTTTGTTTAAAATGCCGTATTTTCAAATTGTAAGATGTACTTTTTTTTCCCCAAAACTGGGGGTAAAATGGGGTTGCGTCTTACAAACAGGGTATGGTTTACCGGGGCATCGGTGGTAGACCGGGGTCAAAGGAGACAGGGTCACAGGACGCGCTCAGGGGTTTCTCGGTGGGCACCATTAAACTGCAGGTGGGCTGCGGGGGTGTCACAGGACAGGATGTCTTGGTGGCAGGTGCGTTGAGCTGACTGCTGGCTCCATTGAATGGCACACGGTTGACATGATGAACTTCAAGAAAATGGCCGGAAGCGTTGCATGCATAGATTGATGCAATGGACTTCAAAAAAATATCCGCAGAGTCCTATCTGGACATGATCCACCTCTGCAGCCATTTTCTTGAAGTCCATTTCATCAACCGTGGGCGATTCAATGGAGCCCATAATCAGCTCAGTGCACCTGCCGCTTAGACACCCTGTCCTGTGACACCCCCACAGCCCACCCGCCAGCAGATCAACGGCACCCACTGGGACACCCCCGAGCGCATCCTTTGACCCTGCCTCCTATGACCCCACTCCACCACTTCCGCCCCAGTAAGCCATATCCGGGGGATTCAACAGAGCCCGCAGTCAGATCAATGGTGCCCGCCACAACACCACCAAGCCCGCAGTATCACCGATTCTCCTGAGCCGCAACACCCCCTCCTCTGAGCCAACAGTATCGCCCTGCCTCCTGTGACCTTCCTGTGCCACTCCATCACTGCCGCTTCCCCCTGGTGAGCAATAGGATTAAGAGGCACTAGGATTGTAAAACGGACCCTCATTTTAATATTAAAAATAATTTTTCCTATTTTCTTCCTCTAAATTTGGGGTGTGTCTTATAATACAGTATGTCTTATAAAACGAAAAATACGTTAATCCCTTTAATGCGGTCATGTTGCAAAAATATGACTGAAATCTACAAGATAAAATTCAAAAACATTTACAAAAAGTGTATTAAAAATGGACCCAATAGATAAAGTATTTTACCCCAACACTAATGATAAATTACTCTTATGGACAGTGACAAAATAAATCATTGCAAGGATGATATTAATATATTTATGTGACTCAAATGATACATAAAACTGAACATTTTCTAAAATGCGATTTCATGACTCATTTGTACTCTGAGTAGGAGTTGTTAAATTATTTGTCTCTCTATATATCTTTTTGGGATGACATCTCAAAGTATTGTACTAATTTACTTGAATTTATATATGAGTAATAGATTTGGAGGGGGCTGGATTTATAAAAAAATCATATTGAAATAAATTATTTTAATAATGACTTTTACACATACTGTATTGTTAAAGGGAATCTGTCAGCAGGTTTTTGCTATGTAATCAGTAGATAGCATGCTGTAATGGTTAACACACAGATTTCAGCTATATGTCTCTTATCACACTGTGTACTGTTGTTTTCCAGTTATGTTTGTTTTAGCATCAGGAGATTATCATTGATGTACAAGGTCAGCTACAGGTCAGCTAGTGTGGCACGCCGCCTGCTGTGATTAGAAACTCACTATCTGTAGACATTGTATACATAGAGCCTGGTGTGGGCAGGGGGCAACTTTAAGAGTTTTGCTAAACGCTAAATCTAAAAACTCTGTGTCAGAATTGCTTCACCCAGTAAACCAAGTGATACATTACTGGATTCAGGGTCTCTTTGTCTACATCATGCTGTTCTCAGATGAAGCAGCAAAAACCTGCTGACAGATTCCCTTTAAGGAGTTGATTTGGCTTTCTCCCTTGTCGTTAAATAAAAAAGATAATTACAGATTATAAGCAGCAAAAAGCAAAAGGACTGAAGAAACATTATATACATTCAAGTAAAAACTTCATGTTCTATTACTTTATGCAGAGAAAATGAAATCATCTAAAATTATTTTTCCTCCTTATAGACTCCACTTTTAAAAATCTAATATATAAAGCTGAATGTGTGTGTGTGTGTATGTGTGTGTGTGTGTATGTCCAGGATTGGCATCCGCACCGTCGCAGCTACAGCCACACAATATTGCACACTCACATGTATGGACCCCGAGAGCGTCATAGGCTATGTTTCGAGGGGAAATTTGAACCCAGCGCTTTACAGTTATTCGCCAAAAAAGCTGCCTTCATTAAAGCGAATGGAGCTGGGAGCCACAGTGCAGCCAGAACTTCAGAAGAATGCGCAGCCACGCCCTTATATGGAATGTTGGCGTGTCACAATGCAGCCAGGGAAAGAGACAGACACAGACAGGGAAAGAGGCAGACACAAGGAGACAGACACAGACAAAGAAACAGACTGACAGGGAAAGAGACAGACAGGGAAAGAGAGGGAAAGAGAGGGAAAGTGACAGACAGGTAAAGTGACAGACAGGGAAAGTGACAGATAGGGAAAGAGATTGAGACAGACGGAGAAAGAGATTGAAACAGATGAAGAAAGAGATAGACAGGGAAAGAGACAGACAGGGAAAGCGACAGACAGACAAAGAGATAGAGAGAGACAGAGAGATATATACAGAGGGGGAGACAGAGAATGGGAGAGAAACAGAGAGACAGTTACTATCTCGGGCAGCACCGGGTGCTATGTTGTGAGGCGAAATTTTAACCCCGCGCGTTCCAATTTACCAATCAATTTTGCCCCTATCTACATAATGGGGAAAAAGTGAAACGAAAAGTGTTGGGGGCAAATTGACAGCTGCCAGGTGTGAACAAGGGGCACTTGAAGAATTAGAGCGATGGCGCCAAAGAGTATATACCGTACAGTTGCTAAGGTGGGGCCCTGACATGGGATACTCACCACACTCGGGGATATGAACACACACACACAAAATGCGCCACACACACTACCACGTACTTGAACACATATACCACCCTCAGCACACATCTCACCACACATACACCAACCTCGCCACATAATCGCCCTAAACACACACAAGTCTGGTATTATCCTTCAAAAATAAAAATCTGATTAATAAGCAGCCAAACTACAAGAACAACAAATGTCCCATATAGGAAATACGGCAGCTGTCAGTCACATGACCTGTCTATTATGTGTATGTGTGAGCTAATATATACTGTCAGGGGGGAGGGCTTTCTGTTGCCTGGAGATTTATCAGGCTGCCAATAGCAACCAATCACAGCTTAGCTTCTATTTTGCTACAGTTAATTTATCTGAGCTCTGATTGGTTAATATAGGCAACAATTTAATAATTACATTTCTATCTATTTGTTTTGTGTTTTTTGTGTGCAGAATACATTTTTGTTAATACATTCTATTTTGTTAACAGCGGTTATTAACCCGGGCGAAGCTCTAATATATAAAGCTGAATGTGTGTGTGTGTGTGTGTGTGTATGTATGTCTGTGTGTATGTATGTCCGGGATTGGCATCTGCACCTTCGCAGCTACAGCCACAAAATTTTGCACACTCACACTTTTGGACCCCGAGAGTGTCATAGGCTATGTTTTGAGGGGAAATTTTAACCCCGCACTTTACAATTATTCACAAAAAAAACCTGCCTCCATTAAAGCGAATGGAGCTGGGAGCCACAGTGCAGCCAGAACTTCAGAAGAATGCGCAGCCACGCCCTTAAATGGAATGTTGGCGTGTCACAATGCAGCCAGGGAAAGAGGCAGACACAGACAGGGTAAGAAACAGACATAGACATGGTAAGAGACAGACACAAAGAGACAGACACAGACAAAGACAGACTGACAGGGAAACAGACAGACAGGGAAAGAGAGGGAAAGAGAGAGACAGGTTAAGATACAGACACAGACAAAGAGACAGAGACAGACACAGGGAAACAGACAGACAGGGAAAGAGAGACAGGGAAAGAGTCAGACAGGGAAAGAGAGGGAAAGAGACAGACAGGGTAAGAGACAGACAAAGACAGGTAAAGAGACAGACAAAGACAGACACAGGGAAAGAGACAGAGGGAAAGCGGGAAAGACAGACAGGGAAAGTGACAGGGAGATAGATAGACAGACAGGGAAAGAGACAGACAGACAAAGAGAGAGAGAGACAGAGATATATACAGAGAGGAAGACAGACATTATAATTACATTTCTATCTATTTGTTTTGTGTTTTTTTGTGTGCAGAATACATTTTTGTTAATACATTCTATTTTGTTAACAGCAGTTATTAACCCGGGCGAAGCATCTGCACCGTCGCAGCTACAGCCATAAAATTTTGCACACTCACATGTCTGGACCCCGAGAGCGTCATAGGCTATGTTTTGAGGGGAAATTTTAACCCCGCACTTTACAGTTATTCGCCAAAAAACCTGCCTCCATTAAAGCGAATTGAGCTGGGAGCCACAGTGCAGCCAGAACTTTAGAAGAATGCGCAGCCACGCCCTTATATGGAATGTTGGTGTGTCACAATGCAGCCAGGGAAAGAGACATACAGGGAAAGAGGCAGACACAAACAGGGTAAGAAACAGACATAGACAGGGTAACAGACAGACACAAAGAGACAGACACAGACAAAGAGACAGACTGACAGGGAAAGAGACAGACAGGGAAACAGAGGGAAAGAGACAGACAGGGAAAGAGAGGGAAAGAGAGATACAGGTTAAGAGACAGACAAAGAGACAGACACAGGGAAAGAGACAGAGGGAAAGAGGGAAAGAGACAGACAGGGAAAGAGAGGGAAAGAGACAGACAGTGAAAGTGACAGAGATAGATAGACAGGGAAAGAGATTGAGACAGACGGAGAAAGAGACAGTCAGAGACAGACAGGGAGAGAGAGAGAGAGACAGAGAGATATATACAGAGGAGACAGACAGAGAATGGGAGAGAAACAGAGAGACAGTTACTATCCCGGACGTTAATACATTCTGCTTATACATTCTATCCCAGGAATGTTAATACATTCTATTTTGTTAACAACAGTTATTAACCCGGGCGAAGCCGGGTAGTACAGCTAGTCTGCAATAAAATGCAAAGTAAATGTGAATGATCAAAAGTTGCAACACAACTCTAAAAGGCATAACAAAAAACACAAAAGAAAAGCGTCATTAAAGGAAATCTGTCACCAGGTTTTTTTCTAGCCTTCCTGATAGAAGCATCATGGATAAAGATCCTGATTCCAGTGATGTTTCACATCTGCTTGCTGCTTTTTTATCTCCTGCAGATCTACCAGTTTACTAAATGCTGAGCTCTATATAACCCCACCCACACAACTTCTTGGCAGCTTTCTGTGATGCTGTTCATAGGCAGAAAGCTGCCAATCATAAGTGGGAGCGGGGTTATACAAAGCTCAGGAAGATGGAGGACTACTTGGCAGCTTTTGGAAGTAAGGAATGAAAGCGCCCATCCTAGAATAGACTCTGAGGAAAGGCTTAGTTGAATCACAAGCAGAGATTTCACATATTGCGCTCCAAAAGCAATAAATATGAATATCTCAGCAATGAAGCAACCCAGTGTAAAACAGAAAAAAACTGCAGAATCAGGAGAGCTCAAGAATTCGTAAAAAGTATTTGATGCAATTTTTTGATCAAGTGGAAGGTCTTTTTTAATTCCTTACCAATATTGGACATACTGGTAGATCCAATGTGCGTTCACTGTCTTTTGGGGTCGGTAGCTGAGCCCGCATCTTTCCCAGCAAATAATGACTGTTATTCCGCCATAATCTGCCTCTAACAGCCGCCAGTTGAGTGGAGCATCACCCACAGCAGGTAATCTATAAAATGATATCAATCTGTAACCTCAGCATTTACAGTACGCCACTCGGGGGCTCTAACCACCCCGTAAAGTGATCATGGGGTGTAGATGGATTGAAGTCTTCGGTAGGCCTTTCATGATGGTGCTCTGCTGAAGTCTTTCATGAGGCTGAATTTTTTAGGAGACTGTGATTTGAGAGTAATACTGTAATATTGCTGAATATAGTCCAAGCTAACAGCCAATCATAGGTTTACATCCCATAAAGGGACTAACAAATACAGTGAAAATGTCATTATTTTTTTGTAAGTATATGAATTAAATATAAAATATGTAAAAGTTTGACTCCCCTTTTTCTCCATTGAAAATAAATAAGTTAATTAAAAATAATATTTTGTGGTATTTCGGTGTCTGTAAAAGTTTGTTAAACTCTCAAAACACAAATTCAATTACCGTATTATTCAGATTATAAGACGCACTTTTCCTCCCAAATATTTGGGAGGAAAATGATTGGTACATCTTAAAATCCGAATGTAGTTTACCAGGGGGGTGGTGAATAGGGGTCAAAGGAGGCAGGGGTAATACTATGTGATGTGCTGTGCGACGCTGTTCTGTGCATCGGGCAGCATGGTTCTGCTCTGTGCGGGGCTGATGACGTGGCTCTGCTCTGTGCGAGGCTGCTCTACTCTGTGTGGGGCTGCTCAGCCCTGTGCGGGGCTGCTGTGCTCAGTAAGGGGCTGCTTCATTCTGTGCTGGGCTGCTCCGCTCTGTGTGGGGCTGCGCGGAGCTGCTCTGTGCATTGGGTTGTCATTCTGAACATGTCAGCGGTCAGGGCTTGAAATAATGACGCCCAGATGGAGCTCTCAGCTCAAGCTCTCATCTGTGCATGCGCCAACTTCGGCCGCCATTATTTGAAGCCCTCACTGCCGACCACCGACATCTTCAGAATGGCCAGTGACTCACCGTCTCCCACGCAGCGCAAATGTGGTGGAAAAAAAGGTAGAAAAACGGACCCCATATTTTTTTCTACCTTTTTTTTCTCCAAATTTGGGGTGCATCTTATAATCCGGTGCGTCTTATAAAACGAAAAATATGGTAACTCGGTTGGTACATGCCGTCCAAAGAAAGAAATGAAAACACCAAAATTGCGGGGTTTTGGGCCACTGCAGATAAAAATAAAAATTGCACTGAGAAACAATCAAACCTTTGGATCCACCTGAAAAATGATACCAGCAAAAAACATGCATTCACACAGCTCCATCAACAGGAAAATGAAAACGTTACAGGTCTTGGATAATGGAGACACAAGTGAATTTCCAATTTCTTTCACTCTGCAGGTTTGGTATTTCCATAACAATGCTGACCTGGAGAATCGCATTTCCAGGATATTTTTACTGCATGATAAACAAAAGAAAATGAGAACCCAAAAAAAATTTGCAAAACGGAATATTTATTAGAATATTGCAGCACTTTAGAGGTCTTTTCCCCCATTTTTCAGTGCATCACAAGGTAAAATGGACGATATATTTCGAAAGTACATCTTTTCCCATAAAAAAGAATGCCCTCTCAGATCTATTACCATGGAAATATAAAATATGTTATGACTCGGGAAAAAAAGGGAGGAAAAACATAAAGTGCAAAAACAGAAAGTTGCCTGGTCAGGAGTGAATTAAAGAGCCAAAATCGCCTCTCTGACATAGAAATGCCAAATACCACATCATAGCTCCCCAATATCCTAGAGCACTCTGGAAAACATAGTGACTAGTCCGGACATCCATTTCCATGTTTGATCAAGCAACGACATTGACTCAGGAAAATGACTCTGGTTCCAGCAAGGAGACTTGTAAACAACAGTAATTCCTCCACACTCTTTATCAATAGACTCTAATGTAGGTACTCGGGAGTGAAAAACACTCATACAGCTTTGGACTGGTCCACAGCAGAAGAGGAGGATCCCTCGGTGGGCCCCTGTACTGGAGTGAGCCACTGACACCCAATATGCGCAGTATTTGGCCCCATTACATTATTCACTCTGTACACAAAAAATCAGCAAACTTCCCAGTGTATTATTACATAGAAGTACAGATACATGTGTGAATGAGGGGAGTGTAATATTTGCTTGTAGCTGAACAGTGGGCCCCCAGAGTCAGTATTACTGGTGGGCCATTGTCAGCTCAATCCGACACTGCACTCATATATAACATAAAAACATGGTTCAACTGTATTGAACTCTACATGTAACTGAAGGGGGTTGCCAAACCCTATATACAGTACCTGTATCTCTATATAGTACCATGGTTATGCAATGCAAACACTTACTGCTGTAAGAAAGGTCAACAGGGCCGGTGGATCGCTATTTTAGAGAAGGCAATGTTTCGTATGGCCAACATGATGCACCAAAACTCATCAAATTACTAAGTAGGGAAAGAGGCCATTAAAAGAAGAAATGGCGGCACAGTGCTGGAGAAAAAGAAAGTTAAACATAAAGGAGAAAGGGTCATTTGGCAATTGAAGGTATGTTTGTGACACCCTGGCCTATCAAGTAGTTACAGGGTATTGTGCAATCTGCCCTTCTGCACAGTATCTAACCCTCCTTGGTTACGGGTCCTGGTCCTTTGGTGTTGCTAAGAGCTTAGCCAGTCAAAACCCTAGAAACACTTTACATCATATCCACCAGACACACCATTGGGGGCCTGAAGGGAATAGGGCCGCCCACTTGGGGGTTGGTAGGGGAAGGTGAAAAAGTGAAAGGAGACCTAAGAAAGGAGTGGAAGGAGTAGGAGGTAGAGTAGTGACTCTCTGAGATGGAGAGGTCACCGGTGAGGAGCAGGGCTCCTTCAGTACTAGGTGGCAGACGTTGGTCTGGGCCTGGTAGGAGCTGGAACCCCAGTTGCAGGGGATCGTGTCAAGGTGCACGGATTGCTGAGCAGGGCAGCTGGAGGCCTTGAGCCATCTCCGGGCAGGGGCCAGGGCACGACGGGGTACACGTACCCTAGGCCGGGAAGTAGCTTCAAGCGACCTGGTAATTTACCCGACGGGGGTAAAGCCTTCAAGATTCATCCCTCACCCACTCCAAAATTGGGATACTAGCGCACCGATGGGATAGGACTTTCCATGACACAGTCCACCAAATCCCAAGCGTGAACCCTGAGAGCAAGCTCACTTCATTAGCCATACGGGTGAGCGGGACCTGACTAGTTCCAAACAGTGAACAAGGTTCCATGAAAAAGGCCACAAGCTAACAAGCAACACCAAGGGCACGGACCCAAGCGTGCTCCCTCCAGGCTGCAGCGGTGCTCAGAATTCTGGTTTACAAGCTGTCGGTGTCAGTATTCTTGGACTGAGTGAGTACGCAGAAACCCTTCCTTTTCCCAAAGGCACACCACTCCTGCACTACCAACACCGGGCCCCAGGGCACAAACACCCTACCCAGCCGGGGATTAAACACCTTGCTGCCGCACCATCACCACCGGGCTCCCCCTTTCCCCAACAGCAGCGGTGGTATCCCACCTTATCATACGCACCGTGGGTGGCATCACAAACTTTTAACTCACCTGTACATACTCCCCTTTTCAAACTTGACTGTCCACACGAACCCCCGGGTCCTGAGACCCCTCGAGCCACCATGGTTCCGGATCCGAGAGGCTCGGCCGCTGGCATGGGGGCGGTACATGTTAATTATTTATTTAGGGCATTGGACTGCACTAAAATTGGGGGTCACTCATAGGCTGCTTTCACATCAGCGTTTTTTTGCCGGTCAGCAAAAAAACGCAAACTGCATCTGACTGGATCCTTTACAAATGCGTTGTAATTTCTATGCATTTGCAATGAAATCACGGTAACATGCGTTCGCATGCGGTTGTGTGTGGCATACACTGGATTCGGTAAGATGTGGTATTTAACCATATTGCAAAAATGCTACTTGTAGCGTTTTTGACCTCAATCAAAATACTGCATGTCACCGCATCCTTCATATTGCGGTGGTACCTGCAGTGTACTTCAATGAGTGCCGGATCCTGCTCTACCGGAAGTCGCCGCTTCTGATAGGCAGGATCCAGTTGTCTGTACTGAGCATGCCCAGAAAGTAGTTCCTCCCCCGTGTTTTCTGATACTGCAGGGCTAGATCGGTGACAGAAGAAAGAAGACCAGGATCGTGGTGGGCTGAGAGGGAGTAATAAATATGGAGTCTTTAAGTGGGTCTGTGTATTTATTTCTAATAAAGTGTCTGTGTATTTATTTCTAATAAAATATTTTTTCTCTGTGTGATGTGTTTTTTTCAACCCTTAATTGGATGTTCTTAATGGCCGGGTCAAACTTGACCTGACATTAAGAATCTCGGGCTTTATATCAGCTGGTAAAACAAAGCTGGTATTAACCCCTTATTACCCAGTGTGCCATCCAGCACCAAGGCAGCTGGAGAGTTAGATATAGTGCCAGAAGATGGCACTTCTATGGAAGTGCCATTTTCTGGGGTGGCTGCGGACTGCAATTCGAAGCGCAGGGGACAGAAAGCTTGGGCTACCCTGCGCTGTGAATTTCAATCCCCAGCTGCTAGTTGTTACTGGCTGGACACAAAAATTGGGCGAAGCCCATGTCATATTTTTTTAAATTATTTCATGAAATTCATGAAATAATTAAAAAAAGGGCTTCCCTATACTTTTGGTTCCCAGCCGGGTTCAAATAGGTAGCTGGGGGTTGGGGGCCGCCCGTACCTGGCTGCTGTACCTCGCTAGAATACAAAAATAAGGCGAAGCCCACATCATTTTTTTTTTCATTTTTTTTTAGTTTTTGAGCAAAAACTTAAAAAAAAAAAAAAAAAAAAGGCCTTCTCTGGATTTTCCATTGCCAGTAAAGGTAACACCAAGCAGTGGGGTTACCCTTAGCAATAGAAAATGCAGTCGGAGCCCACATATTTTTTTTTTATCCTTAATCCTAGGGTTAAGTTATGTGTTTGAGGTTTTTGGTTTTTTAAATTTTTTAATGAATTTAAAAAAAAATAGACATAGGCTTCGCCCATCGAGCATTTTACTGCTCACTCATCCCTACTCCTAACCACACAGCCAGCAGAAGTAATCAGTTTAGCTGACTCCAGTGTCGGCCGATTACTTGTTCTGTGTCCCCCTGCATCGATCGCAGCATATATGGGCTGTGAGATCAGCTGAGTTCGGCCATCAATGTACTCAGCTGATCTGAACTCAACTGACCTCACAGCCCACACACTCTGCGATGGATGCAGGGGAACACAGAACAAGTAATCAGCCGACACTGGAGTCAGCTGATCTGATTACTTTTTCTGCTAAGACAAAACAATCACTGATCTCATGGAGACCAGCCAGAGAAAATACTGCCGGCAGCCAACGAGGGCGCTCAACACAGTGAAATCCTAGGTGCATTGCCCCCTGGGAAATATGCAAATCAAAAAAGTCCATGGAGCCTCTGTTAGGAGTTTCAACACAGAAACTAGCCAGATATCCCTCCGGGAAGGACCAAGCCAAGGATTGGCTCTTTTTAGGAAACCACCATAACCACCGTATTAAGTGGCCCTTTTAGTCAATATCCAACTCTTTGACAAGTTTAAAGATATGACAAGGGAAATACCAAGGCCAGGTATCCATCCACAGACAGCTGTTTCGGGGTATTGGCCCTCATCAGTGTGGAGTAGGATTTTGGCCCAGTGGGAGCAATGCCTAGTAGACCAACAAGACAAAACAATCACTGATCTCGGGGAGACCAGCCAGAGAAAACACTGCCGGCATCCAACGAGGGCGCTCAACACAGTGAAATCCTAGGTGCATTGCCCCCTGGGAAATATGCACATCAAAAAAAGTCCATGGAGCCTCTGTTAGGAGCCTCGACACAGATACTAGCTATACAGGGGGACACAGAACAAGTAATCGTCCGGCACTGGAGTCAGCTGATCTGAACTCCTGACTAGAGATGAGCGAACCGGTCGCGGTTCGGCTCGAGGTTGGTTCGCCGAACGGACCTCCCGTTCGAGTTCGGTTCGTCGAACGTTCGACGAACCGAACTCGAACTGCATAGGAAACAATGGCAGGCAATCACAAACACAGAAAAACACCTAGAAAACACCCTCAAAGGTGTCCAAAAGGTCACAAACAACTCACAACACATGGGAAAGTGACAAGGACATATACTCATGCGAAAACAAAAGAGCTGGACAAGGAAAAAGAGGAGGACACACAGATATATGAGTATATGCAAGGAAACATCGATTCCATTAATGTGCAACTTGAGCCCTGCTCATTCTTGGCTTCCAATCTTGATAAATTGCCTGAGCTCGCCACGTACGTCTTGGGGATCTTGTCGTGTCCTGCAGCCAGCGTTCTCTCGGAACCTGTCTTCAGTGCTGCTGTGGGTCTGCTGGCAGATAAGCACACGTGTCTGTCCACTGACAATGTGGACATGGCTCTCAGAGGACTTTTCTTCCCCTGGGTCAGCCAGGGGACGGGAAAGGCACGCGTATTTTTGAGAGTGCTTCATGCAAAGCATCTTTTTCTTTTTCAAAAGGGAGCTCAACCGATGCCAGTCAAGTGGGGTGTGTGTGGCCCAGTGAGTGGCAACGAGGGAGACTGTGGTTGGAGTCCCCTCGCTGTGTCTCTAAAAGAACCAAGATGAACAAGTCATGGCTCTCAGAGGACTTTTCTTCCCCTGGGTCAGCCAGGGGACGGGAAAGGCACGCGTATTTTTGAGAGTGCTTCATGCAAAGCATCTTTTTCTTTTTCAAAAGGGAGCTCAACCGATGCCAGTCAAGTGGGGTGTGTGTGGCCCAGTGAGTGGAAACGAGGGAGACTGTGGTTGGAGTCCCCTCGCTGTGTCTCTAAAAGAACCAAGATGAACAAGTCATGGCTCTCAGAGGACTTTTCTTCCCCTGGGTCAGCCAGGGGACGGGAAAGGCACGCGTATTTTTGAGAGTGCTTCATGCAAAGCATCTTTTTCTTTTTCAAAAGGGAGCTCAACCGATGCCAGTCAAGTGGGGTGTGTGTGGCCCAGTGAGTGGAAACGAGGGAGACTGTGGTTGGAGTCCCCTCGCTGTGTCTCTAAAAGAACCAAGATGAACAAGTCATGGCTCTCAGAGGACTTTTCTTCCCCTGGGTCAGCCAGGGGACGGGAAAGGCACGCGTATTTTTGAGAGTGCTTCATGCAAAGCATCTTTTTCTTTTTCAAAAGGGAGCTCAACCGATGCCAGTCAAGTGGGGTGTGTGTGGCCCAGTGAGTGGCAACGAGGGAGACTGTGGTTGGAGTCCCCTCGCTGTGTCTCTAAAAGAACCAAGATGAACAAGTCATGGCTCTCAGAGGACTTTTCTTCCCCTGGGTCAGCCAGGGGACGGGAAAGGCACGCGTATTTTTGAGAGTGCTTCATGCAAAGCATCTTTTTCTTTTTCAAAAGGGAGCTCAACCGATGCCAGTCAAGTGGGGTGTGTGTGGCCCAGTGAGTGGAAACGAGGGAGACTGTGGTTGGAGTCCCCTCGCTGTGTCTCTAAAAGAACCAAGATGAACAAGTCATGGCTCTCAGAGGACTTTTCTTCCCCTGGGTCAGCCAGGGGACGGGAAAGGCACGCGTATTTTTGAGAGTGCTTCATGCAAAGCATCTTTTTCTTTTTCAAAAGGGAGCTCAACCGATGCCAGTCAAGTGGGGTGTGTGTGGCCCAGTGAGTGGAAACGAGGGAGACTGTGGTTGGAGTCCCCTCGCTGTGTCTCTAAAAGAACCAAGATGAACAAGTCATGGCTCTCAGAGGACTTTTCTTCCCCTGGGTCAGCCAGGGGACAGGGAAAGGCACGCGTATTTTTGAGAGTGCTTCATGCAAAGCATCTTTTTCTTTTTCAAAAGGGAGCTCAACCGATGCCAGTCAAGTGGGGTGTGTGTGGCCCAGTGAGTGGAAACGAGGGAGACTGTGGTTGGAGTCCCCTCGCTGTGTTATACATGCTTTTAGAAGGGCATGACATGGCTTGGAGGTTGACTTTCATAAAATGCAAACTGTTGGCTACCAAAATGCTGCCTTTCCAACAACTGTGGTTATAGGCAATGAGGAACATACTGATGAAGATGAGACGCAGATACCCGATTGGGATGACAACTTAAATATTCGGTCAGGGCAAGAAGAGGCTCGGTCTGAGGGGGAGGGGAGTGCAAACACAACAATTGATGATGAAGTTCTAGATCCCACCTACTGTCAACCCCCAGTCAGGCACTCGAGGAGGTCAACAGAGGCGGTGGAGGAGGATGCAACCGACGACGAAATTACCTTGCGCCTTTCTGGACAGAGTCGGAGCACTGGTAGCACGTCTACAACTGCATCCTCAGCCACCACTCTGCCTATGAGCATTATTCGGGGTGCATCAACAGGTCGCATGGCCTCTAAGCCTTGCCTAGCCTGTTCCTTTTTTGACATAGAAAAAGATCGCCCAAATCATGTGATATGTAAAATTTGTCATGATTCTCTTAGTAGAGGTCAAAACCTCAGCAGTTTGACAACTTCTTCCATGAATCGTCACATGAATAAATATCATAGGTCCCGGTGGGAAGCTCACTGTGCTGCAATGCGGCCTAGCGGAGCGAACCATCCACCGCCCGCCCCTTCCAGTGCATCCGCGCGCTCTTCATCTTCTAGGACTGTGGGGACAGCTGTCACACCTGTTTTTCCACGCAAAACTTCCACCACTGTAACCGCAACAGGCAGTTTGCTTGGTAGGTCGTCAGTTGGTTTGGAAGGGGAAACAAGTGAGTGTGTACAGCTCTCTCAGACATCGATAGCACCAACGTTGGATGAAGGCAACATCATGTCTCCGCCTGCACTTTCCTCACAAACCTGCATTTTTCCAGGGACACCCTACTCAACACCGTCTACACACAGCAGCCAGATCTCTGTCCCTCAGATGTGGTCAAATAAAAGGCCACTTCCTCCGACCCATGACAAAGCTAAGAGGTTGACTCTATCCCTCTGTAAGCTGTTGGCTACCGAAATGCTGCCTTTCCGCCTAGTGGACACACAGGATTTTAGAGACCTTATGTCTGTCGCTGTGCCCCAGTACCAGATGCCTAGTCGCCACTACTTCTCTAAGAAAGGTGTGCCCGCGCTACACCAGCATGTCGCACACAACATCACCGCTTCCTTGAGAAACTCTGTGTGTGAACGGGTGCATTTCACCACCGATACTTGGACCAGTAAGCATGGACAGGGACGTTACATGTCGCTGACTGGGCACTGGGTAACTATGTTGATAGATGGTGAAGGGTCTGCTGCACAAGTCTTGCCGTCCCCACGACTTGTGTGTCAATCCTCTGTCTGTCCAAGTTCCGCCACTGCTTCTGCATCCTCCACCTCATCTGGGTCCTCCACCTCCGCCCCAAGCCTGCCTGGTCAGGCCACCAGCGTTCTCACTGCGCAGAAGGAATCACGCACCCCTCATTACTATGCTGGCAGCAGAGCGCAACGGCATCAGGCGGTCTTTAGCTTGACATGTCTTGGGAATAAGAGTCACACAGCTGAGGAGTTGTGGTCAGCTCTGCGGTCCGAGTTTAATAAATGGTTGTCTCCACTCAACCTGCAGCCTGGTAAGGCCGTGTGCGACAATGCTGCAAACCTGGGTGCGGCCCTTCGCCTGGGCAAGGTGACACACGTGCCTTGTATGGCTCACGTGTTGAACCTTGTTGTCCAGCAATTTTTAACACACTATCCCGGCCTAGATGGCCTTCTGACCAGGGCACGTAAACTGTCTGCAGTGCTCACTTCCGCCGTTCAACCGCCGCAGCTGAGCGACTTGCATCGCTCCAGAAGTCTTTCGGCCTGCCGGTTCATCGCCTGAAATGCGATGTGGCGACACGCTGGAATTCAACTCTCCACATGTTACAGCGACTGTGGCAGCACCGGCGAGCCCTGGTGCAATACGTCATGATGTATAGCCTGGGCCAACGAGATGCAGAAGTGGGGCAGATCACCCTGATGGAGTGATCTCAGATCAAGGACCTATGCACCGTTCTGCACAGTTTCGACATGGCGACGAATATGTTTAGCGCTGACAATGCCATTATCAGCATGACGATTACAGTCATTTACATGCTGGAGCACACGCTAAACACTATTCGGAGTCAGGGGGTGGGACAACAGGAAGGGGAGGAACTACAGGAGGATTCATATGCGCAAGACACAACAACATCACCAAGGTCCAGACGTTCATCATCACCAACGCGGCAGGCATGGGACCATGGGGGACAGGGATCAACAAGGGCGCATGGTAGCAGGCGAGATGTTGAGGAAGGTGCAGGAGGACATGAAGATATGGAGGACGAACTGTCCATGGACATGGAAGACTCAGCGGATGAGGGAGACCTTGGTCAAAATTCAGTTGAAAGAGGTTGGGGGGAGATGTCAGAGGAAGAAAGAACGGTTAGCACCTCTATGCCACAAACACAGCGTGGACTTGGTCCGCATGGCTGCGCAAGACACATGAGTGCCTTCTTGTTGCACTACCTCCAACATGACCCTCGGATTGTCAAAATTAGAAGTTATGATGACTACTGGCTTGCCACACTATTAGATCCCCGGGACAAGTCCAAATTTTGTGACATAATTCCACCCATAGAAAGGGACGCACGTATGCTGGAGTATCAGCATAAGCTGTTACTCGATCTTAGCTCGGCTTTTACACCAAACAACCGTGCAGGTGAAGGGAGTGATTCTCCCAGTTGTAACTTGACAAACATGGGACGGCATCGTCATCTTCAACAGTCTACCCGTACCAGTAGGACCGTATCTGGTGCTGGTAACAGCAATTTTATGGAATATTTTCATAATTTTTTTAGACCCTCCTTTGCAAGGCCACCAGAGACAACAAGTCTGACACATAGTCAACGGATGGAGAGGATGATACAGGAGTATCTCCAAATGAACATCGATGCAATGACTTTGCAAATGGAGCCTTGCTCCTTTTGGGCTTCAAATCTAGAAAAATTGACAGAGCTCTCCAGTTACGCCTTGGAGATTTTGTCGTGTGCAGCTGCCAGCGTTGTCTCTGAACGTGTCTTCTTCAGTGCTGCTGGGTGTGTGCTGACAGATAAGCGCACGCGTCTGTCCAGTGACAATGTGGACACACTGACGTTCATCAAAATGAACAAGTCATGGATCCAGAAGGAATTTACTACCCCTGTGTCATCCTGGGGAGAGTAAATGCTTGTGGATTTGGAATGTGCTTGATGCAAATCAAAACATCCTGTTTGCAACTAGGGCACAAGTGCTGCCACTGATGGGGTGTCTGTGTGCCCAATGTTGGGAAAAAAGGTAGACTCCGCTTGGAGTAACCCTTGCTTGATGTGTTTTTTAAAAATGATACAAGATGAACAGATCTGAAGGCAAGATGAAGGCAACATCATGTCTCCGCCTGCACTTTTCTCACAAACCTGCATTTTTCCAGGGACACCCTACTCAACACCGTCTACAGACAGCAGCCAGATCTCTTTCCCTCAGATGTGGTCAAATAAAAGGCCACTTACTGCGACCCATGACAAAGCTAAGTGGTTGACTCTATCCCTCTGTAAGCTGTTGGCTACCGAAATGCTGCCTTTACGCGTAGTGGACACACAGGATTTTACAGACCTTATGTCTGTCGCTGTGCCCCAGTACCACATGCCCAATCACCACTGCTTCTCCAAGAAAAGCATGCCCGCGCTACACCAGCATGTCGCACACAACATCACCACTTCCTTGAGAAAATCTGTGTGCGACAGGGTGCATTTCAACACAGATACTTGGACCAGTAAGCATAGACAGGGTCATTACATGTCACTGACTGGGCACTGGCAAACTATGGTGAGAGATGGAGAAGGGTCTGCTGTACAAGTCTTGCCGTCCCCACGAGTTGTTTCAATCCTTGTTCTGTATGTAGAAGTTAATACACTGCTTCTGCCTCTTCAACCTCGTGTGGGTCCTCTACCTTGGCGCAAACCCTGTGTGGTCAGGCCACCCTTCCTTGCAACTGCGCACAAGGACTACCACACACCTCCTTACTATGCTGGCAGCAGAGCTCAATGCCATCAGGCGGTCAAAGCTTTACTTTGAAATGTATGGGAAATGTGAGTCACACCGCTATTACAGAGAATAGAAAAAACCAAGGAGAAAAATTGTATGAAAAATACCCTGAATATAAATAAATAAATTGCAAGTGCTTAATAACAGGGTACTTAGTGTATACATTTTTGCAAAAAGGTAAAAAGCTGTCTCACCTCGTCACGGTGTACCCATCTGAGACAGTCCCTAACCTACTGAAGTTAAAAACATTATCAATACCTGACTTGTGTCATGTCAGAACTCCAATATGGATGGTGGCAAGTGGTTAGCTGTGTCCCAGATAAAATACACAGCAAAGTGAGACGCAATCAGCTGTTCAGTCTCAGTACTAGGAGGGCTGCGCCCCCAACTTGCAACCAAGCAAGAAAACATACAAAAAACACAAAAACCTGAGCTGAAACAATGTTCAGTAAACATGCAACATTAAGCATGTGAATTGCAGCCTTAAGACTAGAAAAAACCAAGGAGAAAAATTGTATGAAAAATACCCTGAATATAAATAAATAAATTGCAAGTGCTTAATAACAGGGTACTTAGTGTATACATTTTTGCAAAAAGGTAAAAAGCTGTCTCACCTCGTCACGGTGTACCCATCTGAGACAGTCCCTAACCTACTGAAGTTAAAAACATTATCAATACCTGACTTGTGTCATGTCAGAACTCCAATATGGATGGTGGCAAGTGGTTAGCTGTGTCCCAGATAAAATACACAGCAAAGTGAGACGCAATCAGCTGTTCAGTCTCAGTACTAGGAGGGCTGCGCCCCCAACTTGCAACCAAGCAAGAAAACATACAAAAAACACAAAAACCTGAGCTGAAACAATGTTCAGTAAACATGCAACATTAAGCATGTGAATTGCAGCCTTAAGACTAGAAAAAACCAAGGAGAAAAATTGTATGAAAAATACCCTGAATATAAATAAATAAATTGCAAGTGCTTAATAACAGGGTACTTAGTGTATACATTTTTGCAAAAAGGTAAAAAGCTGTCTCACCTCGTCACGGTGTACCCATCTGAGACAGTCCCTAACCTACTGAAGTTAAAAACATTATCAATACCTGACTTGTGTCATGTCAGAACTCCAATATGGATGGTGGCAAGTGGTTAGCTGTGTCCCAGATAAAATACACAGCAAAGTGAGACGCAATCAGCTGTTCAGTCTCAGTACTAGGAGGGCTGCGCCCCCAACTTGCAACCAAGCAAGAAAACATACAAAAAACACAAAAACCTGAGCTGAAACAATGTTCAGTAAACATGCAACATTAAGCATGTGAATTGCAGCCTTAAGACTAGAAAAAACCAAGGAGAAAAATTGTATGAAAAATACCCTGAATATAAATAAATAAATTGCAAGTGCTTAATAACAGGGTACTTAGTGTATACATTTTTGCAAAAAGGTAAAAAGCTGTCTCACCTCGTCACGGTGTACCCATCTGAGACAGTCCCTAACCTACTGAAGTTAAAAACATTATCAATACCTGACTTGTGTCATGTCAGAACTCCAATATGGATGGTGGCAAGTGGTTAGCTGTGTCCCAGATAAAATACACAGCAAAGTGAGACGCAATCAGCTGTTCAGTCTCAGTACTAGGAGGGCTGCGCCCCCAACTTGCAACCAAGCAAGAAAACATACAAAAAACACAAAAACCTGAGCTGAAACAATGTTCAGTAAACATGCAACATTAAGCATGTGAATTGCAGCCTTAAGACTAAGTCTTAAACAGGTTTTTGTGTTTTTTGTATGTTTTCTTGCTTGGTTGCAAGTTGGGGGCGCAGCCCTCCTAGTACTGAGACTGAACAGCTGATTGCGTCTCACTTTGCTGTGTATTTTATCTGGGACACAGCTAACCACTTGCCACCATCCATATTGGAGTTCTGACATGACACAAGTCAGGTATTGATAATGTTTTTAACTTCAGTAGGTTAGGGACTGTCTCAGATGGGTACACCGTGACGAGGTGAGACAGCTTTTTACCTTTTTGCAAAAATGTATACACTAAGTACCCTGTTATTAAGCACTTGCAATTTATTTATTTATATTCAGGGTATTTTTCATACAATTTTTCTCCTTGGTTTTTTCTAGTCTTAAGGCTGCAATTCACATGCTTAATGTTGCATGTTTACTGAACATTGTTTCAGCTCAGGTTTTTGTGTTTTTTATTACAGAGAATAGTAGTCAGGCAGGGTCAAAACATTAATTGAGGAACAGGAACAGAATGGGACGGCCAGGAAAGAATCAGAAAACAAGCAGAGTTGAAATGCGTATCGGCCAACAAGGTACATAAACAGCAAGCAGGAAAAGTAGTCAGGTAACAAGCACACAAAATCATAAAACTGAACTGGGGGTAAAATTAACCAGAGGTTCATAGCTATGTCTGGCAGTGGTCTGCAGACAGGATGGGCATAAAAAAGGGTGTGGTGTCTTCCCATTGGTTGTAGCTGAATGATGGTATTTCATCTGTGAGATACCCACCAGCTACATTCAGCCAGAGATTCTGCATCTGTCAAGGTAATGCAGCCCAGTGGGTGAGCATAACCTGCGTCCACCTGCGCCGCTGGCATCGACTACTCTCACATCATCAGCACTATTCATGAAAGGAACACGTTGTCACCTGGCAACCGGAGTACAAATTGACGGAGCGGACTACGTTGGTGACTTAACAGCCGTGTGCGGCAATGATGCAAACCTGGCTGCGGGCCATCCTCAGGGCAATGTGACACACGTGCCTTTTAGGGCTCACGTGTTGAACCGAATTCGCCAGCAATTTTTAAAACACCATCACGGCCTACATGGCCTTGTGCAGTGGGCACGCTCGCTATGTGCTCACTTCCATCGTGCGCACACAGCAGCTCAACAACTTTCATCACTCCGGAAGTCTTAGGATCTGGCAGTTAAACGCCGTAAATGCGATGTTTCGACACGCAGGAATTGGAATCTGCACATGTTGCAGCGTGTGTGGCAGCACCGCAGAGCCCTGCTGAAATACGGTAAGACATATAGCCTGGGATAACTTGATCCAGAGGTGGTGCAGATCACGCTGCTGGAGTGGTGTCAGATCAAGGACCTATGCACCCTGCTACACAGTTTTGAAATGTCGACGAAGATGTTTAGCACTGGCAATGTCATTCTCAGCGTGACAATTCTGGTCATCTACATGATGGAGCACACTGTAATTATTATTCTGAGTCAGGTATTGGGACAAGAGGAAGGGGAGGAAGTACAGGAGGAGTCATATGCGGAAGGGATAACAAGATCTACGAGGTCCAGATGGTCAGCGGCACCTATGCGGCATTCATGGTGAGGGAGAGGGATTAACAAGGGCGCATAGTATCAGCAAAAAGTGTTGATGAAAGTGCAGGAGCCCATGAAGAAATGGAGGACGAACTGGCGATGGGCATGGAAGACTCAGCAGATGAGTGAGAGCTTGCTCACATTTCGGTTGTGCGAGGTTGTGGGTAGAGGGCAGAGGAAGGATGCACGATTCTCACCTCTCTGCCACCAACACACCAAGGACTTGGTCCTCCTGGATGCACAAGACACATGAGCGCCTTCTTGCTGCACTACCTACATGACCCTCGGATTGTATGATTTTGAACTAATCCTGAATACTGGGTTGCCACACTGTTAGATCCCCGGTACAAGACAAAATTTGGCGAACTAATTCCTGCCATAGAAATAGACGCACGTATACAGGAGTATCTGCAGAATGTGGTACGCAATCTTAGATCTACTTGTCCACTAAACACCAGTGCTGCACAGAGTGAATCTCAACGCTTTGTCATGGATAGGAGGAAATGGTCTTTTACTTGTCCACATCGGAGGGACCGAGGGATGGCTGCTGTGCTGAGATGGCGTTGAGTACGGTGTCCCTGCACAGTTGCACTTTTGGTCATATCCCAAAATGAGTTGAAAAAGGACAGATGCTGTTGGAAAGGGGAACAGGTGTGTTGGAAAGGGGAAAAAAGTTTTGGTCCGTGGATTTGGTGGTTAAGCAACTGTAACATTTGCTGAAGAAACAACATCTGTTACAGTGGGACTGGCAGATTTGGATAAAGTGGTATATAATCTGTGACCGCTATATAACGAAAATTAATAAGAAAAGAAAGAGAAAGGTATATATCCCCATCAGCAGTCAGTGTCCACCGTGCTCCCAGTTGGAAAAGGAGAGGTTGGCAACTTGAAGGTTTGGTGGAGGATACAGAGCTGTGTGGCTATGAAACTAATAGTAGCCTGAACCGAGTTAGACGCCATTCGGATCTGGAGACTGTGAGCCCTGTTAGCGTCACAGGGTCCACATGCCCACCCAGCCCAGGAACTCCCTGTTAACAACACAGGGGCCATTGAGTACGCTGACCGTGTGCGTAGGGGCCACACCTGTGGACAGCAGGCGCATCAGCAGCAGCAGGCCTGTTAATGCCACTGGGCTGCACAAGCAGGACTGTTAGGACAGGAGCTGGTCTTAACCGTTCTGCGTTACCAACTGTGGTGGTGGCCTGCACCACCACCCGATCCCTGCCTACCTCTGGCCTAAAGCCGCAATGGGTTCAACACATGGAGGTGTGCTCTTTCGGAGCATAATAGAAGACTGCGCACCTCCTTGTTGGCTCCAGCCCCTTTTATAACCTGGGTCCGCCCCAAACCAGGGTGAACCACAATGCACCTCCTGGAGACAAAAGTAGAGTGACACGTCATGAGTGGCATAACTAGCGTCCTATTTGGAAACGCAACTTCAATGATGACCTCATGGCTGCCATGACCCAAACACCTCACCAGTCATCGTCTGAGCATCAATAATGCGGTGACAAGTCATAGGTGTGGGCCTCTGCAAGCCATTTGGGAGGACACCTGATGCCCTGTGGTCTATATGGGACCCCCACATCAGGGCCAGGGCCAAAGAGTTCATTACCGGACCTAGTCTCTGATGCAGGAAGTGCCTGAGCATGCTCAGTAGCATGAAATACAGTCTCTGAAAAAAGACTATCAGCTTTAGCATGGTGTCTATGCCCAAAACAGGACTTAGACCCGGCACGGAATGCAAGCACCTGTGCAAAGAGGCTTTTCACACTTAGTGTGGGAGCATGCGCTGTATCCCGAAATGAAAACTTAGCGTCAGGAATGGCACAGTCAGGCTGAGCATACTCACTAGGCGAAACACTGTAATTATGCTGCAGCTGGGGTACATCGGCACACGCATGCGCACTAGCTGCCTCTCCACACTTAGACGTGGAGGGGAAATTTGTCTTGGAGATGCTGTCTATGAACAGAAGGAAAAGCTAAAGGAAGCCTGACTTTCTATCCCTCCGAATTATGAAATGCAGCAATGAATTCCATGAGTTTGCTATAACATTAGCGTAGCAAAATGTGCATGAGGGTGTGATGTAGAGGTGCTAGAAATAGCTTGTCACCAGTGGGGCACTAATGGAATACAACAGCCAGTTCTATGATGCCACAAAATGGCAGTATTTTGTGCTATCATTATAGCTTATTAAAAACAGAGCACGAGGTTGTCATGCAGAGGTGCTGCACATAGATTTGCAGTAGTGTGAATTGACAAAAGTACAATAGCCACGTTTAGGATACAACTAGGTACAGTGAGTGTTTGCTAGTAAAATTGCTTAGTTTAAAAAAGTTGTAGTGTGCAATGCAGGCAGACGTGCTATGCAAATGTCTTTGCACTAGTGGGACTATAGCAAAGTCCAATAGCCACGTATAGGATGCCACTAGGTACACAGAGTGTGTGCTAGTATAATGGCTTCGTTATAATTTGTTGGAGTGTGCAACGCAGGCAGATGCGCTCTGCAAATGTCTTGGCACTAGTGGGACTATAGCAAAGTCCAATAGCCACGTATAGGATGCCACTAGGTACACTGTGTGTTTGCTAGTATAATGGATGAGTTTAAAAAAGATAGAGTGTGCAATGCAGGCAGACGTGCTGCAAATAACGTTCCAATACTGTGAATTGACAAAAGTACAATAGCCACGTTTAGGATACAACTAGGTACAGTGAGTGTTTGCTAGTATAATGGCTTCGTTATAATTAGTTGGAGTGTGCAACGCAGGCAGATGCGCTCTGCAAATGTCTTGGCACTAGTGGGACTATAGCAAAGTCCAATAGCCACGTATAGGATGCCACTAGGTACACTGACTGTTTGCTAGTATAATGGCTGAGTTTAAAAAAGTTAGAGTGTGCAATGCAGGCAGACATGCTGCAAATAACGTTCCAATACTGTGAATTGACAAAAGTACAATAGCCACGTTTAGGATGCCACTAGGTACACTGACTGTTTGCTAGTATAATGGCTGAGTTTAAAAAAGTTAGAGTGTGCAATGCAGGCAGACGTGCTGCAAATAACGTTCCAATACTGTGAATTGACAAAAGTACAATAGCCACGTTTAGGATGCCACTAGGTACACTGACTGTTTGCTAGTATAATGGCTGAGTTTAAAAAAGTTAGAGTGTGCAATGCAGGCAGACGTGCTGCAAATAACGTTCCAATACTGTGAATTGACAAAAGTACAATAGCCACGTATAGGATGCCACTAGGTACACTGACTGTTTGCTAGTATAATGGCTGAGTTTAAAAAAGTTAGAGTGTGCAATGCAGGCAGACGTGCTGCAAATAACGTTCCAATACTGTGAATTGACAAAAGTACAATAGCCACGTTTAGGATGCCACTAGGTACACTGACTGTTTGCTAGTATAATGGCTGAGTTTAAAAAAGTTAGAGTGTGCAATGCAGGCAGACGTGCTGCAAATAACGTTCCAATACTGTGAATTGACAAAAGTACAATAGCCACGTTTAGGATGCCACTAGGTACACTGACTGTTTGGTAGTATAATGGCTGAGTTTAAAAAAGTTAGAGTGTGCAATGCAGGCAGACGTGCTGCAAATAACGTTCCAATACTGTGAATTGACAAAAGTACAATAGCCACGTTTAGGATGCCACTAGGTACAGTGAGTGTTTGCTAGTATAATGGCTGAGTTTAAAAAAGTTAGAGTGTGCAATGCAGGCAGACGTGCTGCAAATAACGTTCCAATACTGTGAATTGACAAAAGTACAATAGCCACGTTTAGGATACAACTAGGTACAGTGAGTGTTTGCTAGTATAATGGCTGAGTTTAAAAAAGTTAGAGTGTGCAATGCAGGCAGACGTGCTGCAAATAACGTTCCAATACTGTGAATTGACAAAAGTACAATAGCCACGTTTAGGATACAACTAGGTACAGTGAGTGTTTGCTAGTATAATGGCTGAGTTTAAAAAAGTTAGAGTGTGCAATGCAGGCAGACGTGCTGCAAATAACGTTCCAATACTGTGAATTGACAAAAGTACAATAGCCACGTTTAGGATGCCACTAGGTACAGTGAGTGTTTGCTAGTATAATGGCTGAGTTTAAAAAAGTTAGAGTGTGCAATGCAGGCAGACGTGCTGCAAATAACGTTCCAATACTGTGAATTGACAAAAGTACAATAGCCACGTTTAGGATGCCACTAGGTACACTGACTGTTTGCTAGTATAATGGCTGAGTTTAAAAAACTTGGAGTGTGCAATGCAGGCAGATGTGCTCTGCAAATGTCTTGGCACTAGTGGGACTATAGCAAAGTCCAATAGCCACGTATAGGATGCCACTAGGTACACTGAGTGTGTGCTAGTATAATGGCTTCGTTATAATTAGTTGGAGTGTGCAACGCAGGCAGATGCGCTCTGCAAATGTCTTGGCACTAGTGGGACTATAGCAAAGTCCAATAGCCACGTATAGGATGCCACTAGGTACACTGAGTGTTTGCTAGTATAATGGCTTCGTTATAATTAGTTGGAGTGTGCAACGCAGGCAGATGCGCTCTGCAAATGTCTTGGCACTAGTGGGACTATAGCAAAGTCCAATAGCCACGTATAGGATGCCACTAGGTACACTGAGTGTTTGCTAGTATAATGGCTTAGTTATAATGAGTTGGAGTGTGCAACGCAGGCAGATGCGCTCTGCAAATGTCTTGGCACTAGTGGTACTATAGCAAAGTCCAATAGCCACGTATAGGATGCCACTAGGTACACTGAGTGTTTGCTAGTATAATGGCTTCGTTATAATTAGTTGGAGTGTGCAACGCAGGCAGATGCGCTCTGCAAATGTCTTGGCCCTAGTGGGACTATAGCAAAGTCCAATAGCCACGTATAGGATGCCACTAGGTACACTGAGTGTTTGCTAGTATAATGGCTTAGTTATAATGAGTTGGAGTGTGCAACGCAGGCAGATGCGCTCTGCAAATGTCTTGGCACTAGTGGGACTATAGCAAAGTCCAATAGCCACGTATAGGATGCCACTAGGTACACTGAGTGTTTGCTAGTATAATGGCTTAGTTATAATGAGTTGGAGTGTGCAACGCAGGCAGATGCGCTCTGCAAATGTCTTGGCACTAGTGGGACTATAGCAAAGTCCAATAGCCACGTATAGGATGCCACTAGGTACACTGAGTGTTTGCTAGTATAATGGCTGAGTTTAAAAAACTTGGAGTGTGCAATGCAGGCAGATGTGCTCTGCTAATGTCTTTGCACTAGTGGGACTATAGCAAAGTCCAATAGCCACGTATAGGATGCCACTAGGTACACTGAGTGTGTGCTAGTATAATGGCTTAGTTATAATTCGTTGGAGTGTGCAACGCAGGCAGATGCGCTCTGCAAATGTCTTGGCCCTAGTGGGACTATAGCAAAGTCCAATAGCCACGTATAGGATGCCACTAGGTACACTGAGTGTTTGCTAGTATAATGGCTTAGTTATAATGAGTTGGAGTGTGCAACGCAGGCAGATGCGCTCTGCAAATGTCTTGGCACTAGTGGTACTATAGCAAAGTCCAATAGCCACGTATAGGATGCCACTAGGTACACTGAGTGTTTGCTAGTATAATGGCTTCGTTATAATTAGTTGGAGTGTGCAACGCAGGCAGATGCGCTCTGCAAATGTCTTGGCCCTAGTGGGACTATAGCAAAGTCCAATAGCCACGTATAGGATGCCACTAGGTACACTGAGTGTTTGCTAGTATAATGGCTTAGTTATAATGAGTTGGAGTGTGCAACGCAGGCAGATGCGCTCTGCAAATGTCTTGGCACTAGTGGGACTATAGCAAAGTCCAATAGCCACGTATAGGATGCCACTAGGTACACTGAGTGTTTGCTAGTATAATGGCTTAGTTATAATGAGTTGGAGTGTGCAACGCAGGCAGATGCGCTCTGCAAATGTCTTGGCACTAGTGGGACTATAGCAAAGTCCAATAGCCACGTATAGGATGCCACTAGGTACACTGAGTGTTTGCTAGTATAATGGCTGAGTTTAAAAAACTTGGAGTGTGCAATGCAGGCAGATGTGCTCTGCTAATGTCTTTGCACTAGTGGGACTATAGCAAAGTCCAATAGCCACGTATAGGATGCCACTAGGTACACTGAGTGTGTGCTAGTATAATGGCTTAGTTATAATTCGTTGGAGTGTGCAACGCAGGCAGACGTGCTGCAAATGTCTTGGCACTAGTGGGACTATAGCAAAGTCCAATAGCCACGTATAGGATGCCACTAGGTACACTGAGTGTTTGCTAGTATAATGGCTTCGTTATAATTTGTTGGAGTGTGCAACGCAGGCAGATGCGCTCTGCAAATGTCTTGGCCCTAGTGGGACTATAGCAAAGTCCAATAGCCACGTATAGGATGCCACTAGGTACACTGAGTGTTTGCTAGTATAATGGCTGAGTTTAAAAAACTTGGAGTGTGCAATGCAGGCAGATGTGCTCTGCTAATGTCTTTGCACTAGTGGGACTATAGCAAAGTCCAATAGCCACGTATAGGATGCCACTAGGTACACTGAGTGTTTGCTAGTAAAATTGCTTAGTTTAAAAAACTTGGAGTGTGCAATGCAGGCAGATGTGCTCTGCAAATGTCTTTGCACTAGTGGGACTATAGCAAAGTCCAATAGCCACAGATAGGATGCCACTAGGTACACTGAGTGTTTGCTAGTATAATGGCTTACTTAGAATGAGTTGGAGTGTGCAGAGGACAAGAGGGTACAGTGGCAGGATTGTGGTGCTCTGGGTAGAGGAATGGAAGCCTGCCTTTCTATTCCCTCCTAATGGTGAAATGCAGGGAGGAAATCCCTGACCTGGGCTACACAGACGCTGTTGCTGTTTGCAGGACCTGTCACCTATGGCTCTCTGACCCTGCCGGTACGAGCCCTTAAAAGGACTGCTAGAATGTGCTCTCCCTAAGCTGTCTAACGCTGTGTATGCAGCGCATACAGCTGTATCGGCGATAGGACAAAGGACGGAACTGCGACAGTGATGTCTGACACCAAAGACGCAGAAGGCAGATAATGGCGATCGTGAAGAAAATGTCCGGTTTTATAATGCAGGGACATGTGACATGCAGATCCTATCACACATGCCGTTGCTTCTCTGCCTCAAAGTCCACTTAGGTGTGTGTGTGTCTGTGATTGGCTGACATGCTGGCCAGCCCCACAAGACGCGCGCGCTTAGGGAAGGAAGACAAGAAAAAAAAAAAAAAAAATGGCGATCGCCATTATAGAAACAGCAGTGATCTGAAGGCGCTGTTCACGCACACTATACACTGAAATGTGATAATAGTTTGATTCACAGAGTGACTTACACTATTACAGCAGAAACCAAGCTAAGATTTAGCTGTTTTTTGGCTGCTAGAACCGTTCTCGAACGTTTCTAGAACTATCGAGCTTTTGCAAAAAGCTCGAGTTCTAGTTCGATCTAGAACATGCCCCAAAATCACTCGAGCCTAGAACTGGAGAACCACGAACCACGAACCGCGCTCAACTCTACTCCTGACCACACAGCCTGCACACGGTCACAGGTGATCGGCAGCAGCGAGTGACTGCTGTTAACCTGCATCCATCACAGCGTATGCGGGCTGTAAGATCAGGAGTCAGCTGACTCCCGATCAGCTGACTGCAGTGCCGGCTGTTAAATTCTGTGTCCCGCTGCAGAAGGATCCAGTAAAATAACAATTGCGGTTGCATGCGTTGCACGTACAATCCGCAGGATCCGGTCAGATCCGGCAAAAAAACGCTGATGTGAAAACAGCCTAAACTGGTTCTAATGGCATGTGCACCTACCATGAGGTGACCTGAGCCTTTGGCCTCGTGCGACACCACCTGCTGGGAGAAGGAGGGCGGGCAGCCAGGGTCTGTCTGCTGTATTAGATGCTAGTGAATTCACTGGCGAATGGCCGCAAGTGATCTACACTAGTATAGACACAGACAGCCACAGACTGTGTGTCAGAGTTCAATGCAGCCAGTGGCCAATGAAAATGGGTCAGACCCTTGAGGCACCGTATGCGTCATGGGCATGGTGGTTTCCGTTCCTGCAGCGCTGGTGACCGGTTTCACTGAAATGCCACCAGCGCTGCAGCTATGTGAAGACCTGTAGTTGAGCTCAGGGGGAAGGGTTTGCCCCCCCGTGGCTACAATCGTTCTGATTGGCTGTTGAAAGTGTCATTTTCACTTTCCCTTTCAATCAGAACGAGTGTAATATTTGACCAATGAAACTTGGGGAAATATTACAATCCAGCCATGGCTGATGATACAATATCATTGTCCATTGGCTGGAGCAGGGTGACTTCTGTGTCTTTCCCCCCCCGATCTGATTGGAACTAGCGTCCATTTGACACTATCCCTGCAATCAGATGTGGAGGGGCCGTGTGACTGGTGGGTGCCCGCCCTCTTCAGCCTCATCCTGTTCATGGATGCTGACGATGAAGGTCACCGCCGGTCACACCGATCTGCCACCGATCATCCCGCTGTCATCGATATCTGCCACCATCTGGTAATGTATTTGCTCCCCTCTGCTGTCTTCCGCTCCCCCAGTCCGATTCCACCCCCCCCCACACCGACCTCCTCTGCTCCCCGTTGTTCGATTCCACCCCCCACGACCTCCGCTCCCTCCCACCTGCTCTGTAATCACTCACTGCGCTGCTTCTGCTAGCCAGTCATCTGGCGTAAGGCCCTTGCTTCTGCCGCCAGCGATCAGACCCCTGCTCCTGCCGCCAACGATCAGGCCTCTGCTCCTACTGCCAGCGATCGGGCCTCTGCTCCTGTCACCAGGGATTGGGTCCCAGCTCCTGCCACCAGTGATCGAGCCCTTGCTCTTGCTGCCAGCGATCGGATCCCCCGGCCCCAGAGCTCACCATCACCACCCCCCTGGCCCCAATGCTCACCACCACCCCCCCGGTCTCAGTGCTTACCACCACCCCACCTGGTCCCAGTGCTCACCACCACCCCCATGGCCCTAGTGCTCACCATCACCACCACCACCCCCCCCTGGTCCAAGTGCTCACCACCACCAACCCCCCTGGCCCCAGTGCTCACCACCACCAGCCCCCCTGGTCCCGGTGCTCACCACCACCACCCCCCTGGCCCCAGTGCTCACCATCACCACTCCCCTGGCTCCAGTGCTCACCACCACCACCCCCATGGCCCCAGTGCTCACCACCACCACCTCCCCATGGCCCCAGTGCTCACCACCACCCCACCCCCTGGCTCTAGTGTTCACTACCACACCCCCTGAGAAGTTGAAAGTTGTAAGTTGAAAATGTATCCGCCACTGCCTACTGGATAAATCTCTGTTGTGTAAACGGCGATCTTTCATCCAGCGGTGGATAAAGGCAGGCTTACCTTGCTTTTGTTCTTGGATTTCCCACCACTCCACTGTGCCTTTGGGCGTGGGTGTTGTCTCCTTCGGAGAGGCGTGGACATCAGATGCAGAATCAAGGCAGCGGCAAAGTGTGGAATTGAACAAAGGGATGTGAACATCCATTGTAGGGGTGTGGAATCCAGATGCCGAAGCCAGGTAAGGGAAGGCAGGGGGGGGCAAGGGGCGTATCCTTCACAAGAGTGAGGATCTCTACCTCACCCCCATGAAGAATTCCATGCTTTTACCAAAGATTTATTCAGCTGATAAATCCATGGCTCAGAGGCAGGTAATGGTAAAGGCGGCACGAGCAGATTTACCACTGATGCGATCTTTCAGCCGATAAATCTGCACATTTAAAAGGTTCTTTACCCATTAAGACAGGGGGTCACTTTATTTTACTGAGTGTCATTGGACCCTTCTAACACAAGTATGGATTGTCTAAAGCGGAGAAGCTGTAGAGTGGATGTTAGAGTCTCTAAGACTTGGGATGATGTACAGTATGCACTTAAAATATGCACCTCATGGTTTTTATTGGTGTATTCATTTGTGTCTTTTGTATAGTTTTTATATTATCCAAGACCTTGAAGTTCTACCTGGCAAGAGGGTTTGTTGAACTATTTTCATTAAGGCCCAACTGTTGATTTCTGAAACTGAAACAGTACAGTAGACAGTATATTTAAAATATTTTATGTTCCATTACTTATACAGCACCTTAACAAGTGTAAAGGCTGATGTTTCAAATATATTCCTATTTAAATGTGTGTGTATTATATAGTGTGTCAAGTTAGGCTAGTAAAGAGTAAATCAGATTTATTTCTACCGATTTTAAGAATTTACTAAGGAGGGGCGCCGTTTTGATGTCTGCCTCAGGTAGCAGAGAGGCTAGGTTCACCCCTGGGCATGTGGATCCACTTATAGAGGGCATATTACTTGACTCGAGTAAAAGAAAAGTGTCTTAGGGCAACCTTCCCGTGTTCCTGTCAAGTCATAGTGTAATATATAATCCAAAGAGTATCCCGGCACACTATTACTCCCCAATAAAGAAAATCATGCAACTGTTCATAATGCCAAAACATTTTTTTATTATATTTATATTTATATTTTATATGCTGCAAAAAATGAATTGCTGATTCGTCCAATTTAGTCGACGTTTCGGCTTTAGGCCTTCGTCAGACTGGACTTTATCAATATGGATATGTCACTATGCAGTCCTAACAAGGCGTTAGCCAGAGAATAAGTGACAAGGAAATTACGTCAAAAGTGACATAAGCTGTCATTAAATAGTATGTTCTTGACAATTTATGTTAGCCTTGGATATCCCAAACACGTGTGTCATCTGCAGAACCGCTCACTCACAGACCGCACGTCTAACACCAGCGCAGTACGGCCATTGTTCCGGTTCTACCGGCGATATTATACACATGTCACCTGCCTTTTTCTATTGAGTAATAACACTCATTCACCATTAGAGATATAGGAACAGGTTATGGCCCATGGCATTTCCGTTTTTGTCCGGAGACATTACATATAGTCGGCCTGACTAATAGGTAATATACTTGACGTTCCTTATTCACTTACAACGTTTTGTTATAATACTGAATACGGTATTACGCGTTTTGCTTCTTTTTATCCTAGAAGCCTACATATATCAGATATTGTTCTGCACTTCAGCAATAACCAGTATCGTCTTTCACGTAATTACAGGAACCAGTTACCCACCTATTGGGGGTGATAACGTCTTCTATTTAGCACATGACACACCTGTTTGGGATATCCAAGGCTAACATAAATTGTCAAGAACATACTATTTAATGACAGCTTATGTCACTTTTGACGTCATTTCCTTGCCACTTATTCTCTGGCTAACGCCTTGTTAGGACTGCATAGTGACATATCCATATTGATAAAGTCCAGTCTGACGAAGGCCTAAAGCCGAAACGTCGACTAAATTGGACGAATCAGCAATTCATTTTTTGCAGCATATAAAATATAAATATAAATATAATAAAAAAATGTTTTGGCATTATGAACAGTTGCATGATTTTCTTTATTGGGGAGTAATAGTGTGCCGGGATACTCTTTGGATTGGATATATTTTTCCCTGAGCACCTATATATCGGTGACGCAGAGCTTCTCTCCTATTGCGATTACAGTGTAATATATACACATATATATATATATAAATATATATATATATATATATATATATATACACGAGTTTTTTATATATATATATGTATATATATATATATATATATATATATAATTTCAATAACTACTGTATCGTAAAGTATACTAGATGTAAGACAACATATTGATATTACTCTTCACTTGTGCAGTGTAGCATGAAAAGATCTTATGTAGTTACCCCAGAAAATATTGTTTAACAGCATGAAACCAATAGAGGAACTGAGGTATAATTAATAGAAAGAACAGCTGCTTCACCATATGCCGTGTGGATACTGAGCCTCAAAGTGAGATTAGCTTGGTAAGATGACTGATTACTAAAGCCTTCTCCATATACTGAAGTGGGAGATCAGTCGTCTTTTCTCCCATAGGCTGTCATATGTACTTATGTCTCTACCATATATCAAAAGTAATACAAATATGTATTTTAGAATTATGTAGAGATTGGTGATTACAGTGACAAACGCTGTCTCCTTAAATGTATCTCTTCCCACTATACATACTATATTTTCACAATTGTCAGGATGACATAAAAGTCTGATTTGAGAATTGTAAATGAAACTTGCAAATTTTGTTTTTGAGATGAACAATCACTTATTTATTGAAGCATATTAAGAAATGTATACTTCCAAAATTACACAATGACTATAATATTGAAGTATTGTTTTACTTCAGTACAATTTACATTGCTTAGGCTGGTAGTAAAATGTGATGTCTTATGATGATATTTCTTAACTTCTGCTTTATTATGGTAAATATTAGAGATGGGCAAATCTGGCAAAACTATAATTCACCTATTTGCTTGGATTTGTCCATGAAATTCGATTTGCGGAGAAGATTATTCTATGTGAATTTAATTGTGCTTTGGGGTCTCTCCAGAATCCAGAGCATAACAAACGTAATATGTTAAAGTAACAAAATTCTTTATAATTGCAATACTGTTCACCTATCTGGGTCTTCCAGTTCACAGAATCACCCATTTGGTCCTCATCGCATCTTCGGATTCACACTGTCCCGGAAGTTCATGGAAGAGGTTCAGAGATTTCAGCATGAGCAGCGGGGATCAGATGTGCCAAGGACTGAACAGGTGATTCTGAGGCGATGAGGGTCCTGAGAGTTGAGAAGTAAGGTGAACAAAATTTCATACCACTCAAATTTATTTTCTCCTCTCTAGTAAATATATTTATGGATAGGATCCCCTGACCAAACAACAGCCATGTAAAAACAGTTCCCATTCTGCAAGATCTGGTCTATCCATAGATAACAAGCTAGGTCATTGATAAAGATGAGCGATGTTCGAGGTTCGCCAATTTCATGTTCGAGTGATTTTGGGGGGTGTTTGAGCTTGAGCTCAAACTCGAGCTTTTGGCTAAAAGCTCGACAGTTCGAGTTACGTTCGAGAACGGTTCGATCACCAAAAGCGTGGCTTTTTACAGCTACAGTGTGCAGGGAGCCATTGCTAGCAGCCTGTGGTAAGCTGGTAACAAAGGTAAATATCGGGTATCCAAGCAAAGCGCTTTGCTTAGTAACCCGATATTTACTCTGGCTACTTGTGCAGGGAGCCGATACTTCCCCGCTCGGCTCTGCCCCCTCCTGCACTCGGCATGTACACACACACACTCACACTCACCTGTCCCCAGCCATGCAGTCCCCGGCACTGACGTCCTCAGCACCACAAGGCCCCGCTCGGTTCCACCCACCTCGCTCTCCGCCGCCCGCACACATTACCCCGCTCGGCTCCACCCACCTCGCTCTCCGCCGCCCGCACACATTATCCCGCTTGGCTCCACCCACCTCGCACTCCGCTGCCCGCACAGATGGCCCCGCTCGGCTCCACCCACCTCGCACTCCGCCGCCCGCAGACATGGCCCCGCTCGGCTCCACCCACCTTGCACTCCGCCGCCTGCACACATGGCCCCGCTCGGCTCCACCCACCTCGCACTCCGCCACCCGCACACATGGCCCCGCTCGGCTCCACCCACCTCTCACTCCGCCACCCGCACACATGACCCTGCTCGGCTCCACCCACCTCGCACTCCGCCGCCCGCACACATGGCCCCGCTCGGCTCCACCCACTTTTCACTCCGCCGCCCGCACACATGGCCCTGCTCGGCTCCACCCACCTCGCACTCCGCCACTCGCACACATGGCCCTGCTCGGCTCCACCCACCTTGCACTCCGCCACTCGCACACATGGCCCTGCTCGGCTCCACCCACCTTGCACTCCACCGCTCGCACACATGACCCCGCTCAGGTCCACCCACCTCGCACTCCGCTACCCGCACACATGGCCCCGCTCGGCTCCACCCACCTCACACTCTGCCACCCGCACACATTGCCCCGCTCGGCTCCACCCACCTCTCACTCCGCCACCCGCACACATGACCCCGCTCGACTCCACCCACCTCGCACTCCGCCGCCCGCACACATGGCCCCGCTCGGCTCCACCCACTTTTCACTCCGCCACCCGCACACATGGCCCTGCTTGGCTCCACCCACCTCGCACTCCGTCACTCGCACACATGGCCCTGCTCGGCTCCACCCACCTTGCACTCCGCCACTCGCACACATGGCCCTGCTCGGCTCCACCCACCTTGCACTCCACCGCTCGCACACATGACCCCGCTCAGGTCCACCCACCTCGCACTCCGCTACCCGCACACATGGCCCCGCTCGACTCCACCCACCCCGCACTCCACACACATTCTCGGCTGCCGGCTATTGTGAATGATCAGCTGATCTCTCTCATTAGCCGGCCACTGGGAGATCATCTGTTCGTTCTCAAAAGTCGGCCGGCTAATGAGAGCAATCGGCTGATCGTTCTCTCTTTTACAACGGAGTCCGACAATGAATTCTATTCTTGTCATCCATTGTACAATGCATCAGTCACAAGCGTCAAGCAACGCATGTGACTGATGCAAAACAACGGAAATGTGAACCTAGTTTTACCTGCGGTGATGAAGTCCTGCCCTCCCGACGTCAGTGCTGTCACTGTCTTCCATGGCCGCCGCTTGTCACATCTCCTCTCGCTGCCGACCCGAGACTGTCACAGCGGTGACAACACAGGCACCCGCGAGACTTGGTTGTGAAGGCGGCGGTCATTGAACTCAGTGACAGCTCTGCTATCAGGAGTGCAGTGATCACCGCAGGTAATGTACCTCGCTAACCTCCTGACAGCAGCACATGTCATGCCCTGCAGTGACAGCTCTGCTATCAGGAGTGCAGCGATCACCGCAGGTAATGTACCTTGCTATCCTCCTGACAGCAGCACTTGTCATGCCCTGCAGTGACCTGGGCTGACCTACTGATGTTAGCTGAGGTCACTGCGTTGCTCTCCCAGCCAATATGGAACATTCTGTTCTTCATTGACTGGGACATTGACTATGGTATGGATCGTCATGGGACCCCCTTGGATTACACAAGAGCTGGATTTGTTTTTCTTTCTAATAAATTGGTGAAAGAGGGAATGTTTTGGGGAGTGTTTTTTCAAATAAAAATGTGTTTGTCGTCTATTTTTTTTATTACTGACTGGGTTGGTGATGTCGGGTATCTGATAGACGACTGACATCACCAACCCCAGGGCTTGATGCCAGGTGACATTACACATCTGGTATTAACCCCATATATTACCCTGTTTGACACCGCACCAGGGCACGGGATGAGCTGGGGCGAAGCACCAGGATTGGTGCATCTAATGGATGCGCCACTTCTGGGGCGGCTGCGGCCTGCTATTTTTAGGCTGGGGAGAGTCCAATAACCATGGACCTCCCTAGTCTGAGAATATCAGACCCCAACTGTCTGCTTTACCTTGGCTGGTGATCCAATTTTGGGGGGACCCCTACGTGTTTTTTTTTTTTAATTATTTATTTAAATTAAAATAACAGCGTGGGGTGCCCTCAGTTTTGGATTACCAGCCAAGGTGAGGCTGCCAGCTGTGGTCTGCAGACTGCAGCCATCTGCTTTACCCTAGCTGGCTACAAAAAATAGGGGGAACCCCATGTCATTTTTTAAAAATTTATTTATTTTTTTGGCTAAATACAAGGCTAAGCACCCCTTAGTGCCACATGAAAGGCACCAAAGGGTGCAAAATTACAAAATGCAGGAGAGTGGGTCATTATGTGTCTTTCTGTCATTATAATGACAGAAAAGACTGATATGAAGTGTACAAGCACAGGAAAATCACCAGAGCGCTCTACGCTGTGAAAAGCAGTAGAAAATGGCAATGGAGTAAACATGTGACCGCCTCATGTAGGTTGAAGCTATGGATCCTGGGTAAATTTATGTATTTTCCCTCCTTCAGTTTTTTTGCAGTACACAAAAAATGGAAGGAACACGGATGACAAACGGATGACATACGGACCAGATACGGAACGGAAACGGATGCCACACGGACGCACCCGTGAAAAAAACGGACTGTCTTTTGCGGACCACAAAAACGGATCGGTCGTGTGAATGTAGCCTTATTCTGATCTGCCGTTTATAAACAGCAGGCAGAAATAAGTGAATAGCGCCCCCCAGTGTCAGAAAATCTCCGGGGTTTCAGGGGGTAGCTGAGACCCTGGAGATCATGATTCAGGCCGTTTTTTCCGGTCCCCGCTCACGTGATCACCGTTATACATCATATACCGAGGATCACGTTACAGTAAATGACAGCGCCGGTAAAAAATTATTTATCTCCCATCCGGCATGAACAAACATCTCAGATGGGAGATAAATCTCCTCCCCGATCCCCTCCGGTCCCCCGGTGTCGCCAAAGTGCCTCCCCCGACCCCCTTCCAGAAATCCAAGATGGCCACGCGCACAGCAGCGCGCTGGCCGCATGCACCCTACTCCTCTGATTTCTTTCACATGTGCCATGAGACATGTGATAGAAAACTCCTCCCCAGGCCCTGCCAGGTCGCCCCCTATAACCCCACTGGTGTTCCCCGGTGTCCCATGGTACCTGTGCAGCGTTGATCTCCAGCGGCCCCCTCCTTCACAATAGATGCTGCCGCATGCACAGAGCGGCTGTCAGCTCAGCTTCCTGTGTTCAGACACAGTGAGTGGTGGTAACCATGCATCTGTAAGATACTGCAATGCCCTGCTCATGAGGTAAGGAACATAGTTGGTCAGGAGAGCTATACTACATTTCCAAATGGAGATATTTGATTTTATAGTTGCCCTGCTGAACGACTACCAAACATGAGAGTCCGTTATACGCCACAAGAAAACATATCTAAATAGCGAGCTCTGTTGTGTACTATTCATTCAGCTGGATAACTGGACTTAAAGGGGTATTCCATCTCGAAGATCCTATCCCCAATATATAGTAGGTGGAATAGCAGTAATATCAGCAAATACCAATATTTGGAAATGTAGAATAGTTCTCCTGATTAGGCATACCCTTACCTCATGAGCAGGGCATTGCAGCTTTGGTAGCAAGAGTTACGACATGGACTCTGCTGCTGTGGACCCAGGGAGAGTGGGTGCAGATTCATTGCACCTACACTCCTCACATGGAGGGTCTGCACTCCTAGAAAATGTTGGATACGTTCCCTGAGCGTGTCTCCCCATATTCTAGACGGTCCAGAGTCGTTGTGGGACCCCCTTCAATTTTTTTTCGTTACAATAAATTGGTGAAAGAGGGAATGTTTTGGGGAGTGTTTTTTCAAATACATTTTTTTTGTCTATTTGTTTTGTTAGTACTGACAGTTTGTGATGTCGGGTATCTGATAGACGCCATGACATTACAAACTACTGGGCTTGATGTCAGGTGACCTTACAGCTAGTATCAACCCCATTTATTACCCCATTTGCCACTGCACCAGGGCACGGGATGAGCTGGGGTGAAGCGCCAGGATTGGTGCATCTAGTGGATGCGCCACTTCTGGGGCGCCTGCGGCCTGCTATTTTTAGGCTGTGAAGGGCCAATAACTATGGACCTTCCTACCCTGAGAATAACAGACCACAGCTGTCCGCTTTACCTTGGCTGATGATCCAATTTGGGGGGGACCCTACTTTCTTTTTGTAATTATTAATATTGATGAATTAATTATAAAAAAAGAGCCTGGGGTGACCTCCACATTGGATCACCAACCACAGTAAAGGTTTCAGGCTACAGCCATCTGCTTTACCCTAGCTGGCTATCAACAATGGGGGGACCCCATGTCATTTTTTTTTAACTATTTTTTTAAATAAAAAAAATTAATGGGCTTCCCTGTATTTTGATTGCCAGCCAAGGTAACGCCAGGCAAATGGGGGTGGCAACCCATAGCTGTCTGCTTTATCTGTGCTGAGAATCAAAAATACCGCAGAGCACTATGTCATTTTTTTTAATGATTTATTTTTACAGTACTGTGATGTCAGGCAATCAAAATACAGGGAAGCCCATTTTTTTTTTAGTTATTTAAATAAATAATTAAAAAAAATATATATGGGCTTCCGCTGCATTTTTTGTATTGCTAGCTAAGGGTAATCCAAGCAGCTACTGGCTGCTAACCACCACTGCTTGGTGTTACCTTCACTGGCAATGGAAAATACAGGGAAGCATTTTTTATTTTTTTTGCCAAAAAACTACAAAAAAAATGACGTGAGCTTCGCCATATTTTTGTATGCTAGCCAGGTACAGCAGGCAGGTATGGCTGCCCCCAACCCCCAGCTGCCTATTTGTACCCAGCTGGGAACTAAAACTATAGGGAAGCATGAAATAATTAAAAGAAAAATGACGTAGGCTTCGCCCCATTTTTGTGTCAAGCCAGGTACAACTAGGCAGATGGGAATTGGAATCCGCAGCACAGGTTAGCCCGAGGTTTCTGGGCCCCTCTGCTTCGAATTGCAGTCCGCAGCTGCCCCAGAAAATGGCGCTTTCATAGAAGCGCCATCATCTGGCGCTGTATCCAACTCTTCCAGCTGCCCTGGTGACGGTGGCTCGCTGGGTAATAATGAGTTAATACTAGCTTTGTTTTACTACCTAGTATTAAGCCAGAGATTCTTAATGTCTGGCAAGTTTGACCCGGCCATTAAGAAGCTCCAATAAAGGGTTAAAAAAAAGACACCACACAGAGAAAAAATACTTTAATAGAAATAAATACACAGACACACTTAGAGACTCCATGTTTATTACTCCCTGTCAGCCCTCCACTATCCTGGTCTTCTGTCTTCTTTCTCCTTCAACCAATGCAGCTCTGCTACATCAGCAGCACTGCATGGGAGAAAGACGCTGCTGCTCCCTATGCAGTATTTTCACTCCGGGAGTGATCAGAGGCTGCTGGTTGTAAGCGATGACGTCACCGCTGACAGACGGGTTACCATAGCAATGGTGCTCCGATCACGTGATTCCCGATGCAGCTATTTTCCGGCTGTGACAGCTAGTCCCTGTATATGGCTGACTCTGTAAAAAGCGTCCACATGCAGGAACGGGGAGTCGACCATGTACCAGAGCATTTCGCCGGTACACGGACATGCTCAAACGAGCACCGCATACCAGAGAGATGCACTGACAGGACCTAGCATGACGTCATAGCCATGTGACCAGTCTGTAGCCAATGAGATGATAAACACGTGACTGGTCACATGATATTTTGACATCACGATAGGTCCTATCATCAGTGCTGGTTACCGGGAGGACGCAGCGATAATCGGAAGGAAAAGCGGCGGGAGACAGCGTGCAGGACGCGTTGCGGGGACCTGTAAGTGTTATGGCAATGTTTATTAACTGTATGTGTACATTTATAATGTGTTTTTATGTGTTTGTGATTGCCTCCCATTGTTTTCAATGGGGTTTGAGAGGTTCGTCGAACAGCTCGCCGAACCGAACTCTAACGTGGCCTCCGTTCGACGAACTGAACCGAACTCGAGCCTCTAGAGGCTCGGTCATCTCTAGTCATTGATTTTGGATGCCATGCTACATTGCCCATCCAGTGGAAACATACTGCCACTGGAAGTGTCGTGATAATAGCAGAAAGCTACAAGTTGGAGAAGTTAAAAAGTCTCTATGAGACAACCTCTTTTTGAGAACCTTCATCTATACATACAGTTGAAATCAGAAGTTTGTCTCACTGTCTGACATGAAATCAGAATAAACCTTTCCCGATTTAGGTCAATTAGGAACCAAAATTATTTATACTTGACAAATGCCAGAATAATGAGAGAATGTTTTAAGGCATTTTTATTACTTTCTGCAAAGTCAAAAGTTTACATAACCTAAAGGGTTCTTTACACGCTGCAACATTGCTAGCGATTGCTAGCAATGTCGCGAGCGATAGCACCCGCCCCTGACGTTCGTGCGTCATGTGGTGATCACTGCCGTAGCGAACAATATCGCTACGGCAGCGTCACAATCACATACCTGTTCAGCAATGTCGCTGTTGCTGCCGAACAATCCCTCCTTCAAGGGGGAGGTGCGTTCAGTGTCACAGCGACGTCACAGCGGCATCACAAAACGGCCGCCCAATAGAAGAGGAGGGGAGGAGATGAGCGGCCGGAAGATGCCACCCACCTCCTTCCTTCCTCCTTACTGATGGACGCAGGTAGGATGATGTTCGTCGTTCCTGCGGTGTCATACACAGCGATGTGTGGTGCAGCAGGAATCATGAACAACTTGCAGAATGAAACACCAACGACATTATGATTTTGAGTGACGTGTCAACGATCAACGATTTTTGCCAATTTTTCCGATCGTTGATCGTCGCTCCTAGCTGTCAAACGCTGCAATGTCCATAACGACGCCGGATGTGCGTCACAAACACCGTGACCCCAACGATATATCGTTAGCAATGTCACAGCGTGCGTGTAAAGCACCATTAAGAGTACTATGCCTTTAAACAATATGGGACAGCCCATATGATGAATGTCATGTCTTTAGAAGCTTCTGCTAGGTTTATTAGCAAAATATGAGTTAATTAGAGACACACCTATAGATGCATTTTAATGCAGACTTGGGTCCAATATCCAGATACCTTGAAAGTACCTCGTTCATCTGTACAAACAATTATACGCAAGTACAAACAAAATGGGAATGTCCAGCCATCATACCGCTCAGAAAGGAGACTGGTTCTGGTACCAGAGATGAACATACTTTGGTCGTACATGTGCATATCAACCCAAGAACAAAAGCAAAAAACATTCTGAAGATGGTGGCGGAAGCTGGTAAGATTGTTATTATCCACAATGAAACGAGTACTGTATCCACATGGGTTAAAAGACCATTCTGCCAGGATGAAGCCATTACTCCAAAAGAAATATAAAAAAAGCCAGATTAATGTTTGCAAATGCACACAGGAGCAAAGACCTATGGTCTGGGGAAACTAAAAATGAACTGTTTGGCCATAATGATCATCGTTATGTATGGAGGAAATAGGGAGAAGCTGTGAAGCCTAATAATATCATCCCAACTTTGAAACACAAGGGTGTCCAAATAGACAATGACCCGAAGCATACTGCAAAACTGGTTACAAAGTGGCTTAACACTAGAACTACTGAGGTAGTCATTTTGACTACTTTGCACTATGTATTTCTATATAGGTGTCACGAGTCCAGTAGTTCTAGTGTTAAGCATAGCAAAGTCAGTGTTTTGGAGTCGCCATCACAAAGCCCTGATCTCAATCCTATTGAAAAATTATTGGCAAAGCTGAAAAAACAGGTACGAGTAAGGCAACCTACAAACATGGCTCAGTTACACCAGTTCTGTCAGGAGGAATGAGCCCAAAATTCTACCAACTATTGTGAGAAGCTTGTGGAAGGATATCCAAAATGTTTGACCCATACAGTTTAAGGGCAACGGTACCAAATACTAATGACATGGATGGCAACTATTTACTTTGCAGAAAGTAATAAAAATGTTTTAAAACATTCTTTCTCTGTCATTATTCTGGCATTTAGAAATATAAATAATTTTGGTTCCTAATTTACCTAAAACGGGAAAGGTTTATTCTGATTTCATGTGAGAGAGTGAGAAAAACATGCATGTGTCTTTTTAGATAGTGTATGTAAACTTCTGGTGTCAACTGTATGAGATGAATTGTCCCCAAACTGCACTTTAGTTTGAAAGATGATTTTGTGTCCAATAGACTGCATGACAACAGTCTTGAGTAGAGTTGAGCGCGGTTCGCGGTTCTCCAGTTCGCGGCTCGAGTAATTTTGGAGGCTGTTCTAGATAGAACTAGAACTCGAGCTTTTTGCTAAAGCTCGATAGTTCTAGATACGTTCGAGAACGGTTCTAGCAGCAAAAAGACCAGCTAATTACTAGCTGGCTTTCCGTTGTAATAGTGTAAGTCACTCTGTGACTCACACTATTATGAAATTTCAGTGTATAGTGTGCGGGAACAGCGCATTCAGATCACTGCTGTATGGATAATGGCGATCGCCATTTTTTTTTTTCCTTGTCTTCCTTCCCTAAGCGCATGCGTGTAGTGGGGCGGGCCAGCATGTCAGCCAATCCCAGACACACACAGCTAAGTGTACTTTTAGCCAGAGAAGCAACGGCATGTGTGATAGGATGTACATGTCACATGTCCCTGCATTATAAAAACGAGTATCTGCCCGTCCGGACGCCATTATCTCTTCTGCGTCCTTGGTGTCAGTCACCGCTGGCGCAGCGCCTATCTCCGATACTGCTGTGTACGCTATATACACAGCGCTGTACAGAATAGGGATAGCACTTTCTATCAGTCGTTTTAAGGGCTAATACCAGCAGGGTCAGAGCCATAGGTGACAGTCAGGGCCGTGAAAACAGAGTTTAACAGCTACACAAGATGACAGCGTCTATGTAGCTAAGGTCAGGGATTTCCTCGCTGCATTTCCCCATTAGGAGGGATAGAAAGGCAGGCTTCCTTTCCTCTACCCAGAGACCCACAACCCTGCCACTGTACCCTCCTGCCCTTTGCACACTCAAACTCATTGTTACTAAGCCATTATACTAGCAAACACTGAGGGAACTTAGTGGCATCCTAAACGTGGCTGTTGGACTTCTGTATTGTCCCACTAGTGCAAAGATATTTGCAGCACGTCTACCTGCATTGCACACTCAAACTCATTGTTACTAAGCCATTATACTAGCAAACACTGAGGGAACTTAGTGGCATCCTAAACGTGGCTGTTGGACTTCTGTATTGTCCCACTAGTGCAAAGATATTTGCAGCACGTCTACCTGCATTGCACACTCAAACTCATTGTTACTAAGCCATTATACTAGCAAACACTGAGTGAACTTAGTGGCATCATAAAAGTGGCTGTTGGACTTCTGTATTGTCCCACTAGTGCAAAGATATTTGCAGCACGTCTACCTGCATTGCACACTCAAACTCATTGTTACTAAGCCATTATACTAGCAAACACTGAGTGAACTTAGTGGCATCATAAAAGTGGCTGTTGGACTTCTGTATTGTCCCACTAGTGCAAAGATATTTGCAGCACGTCTGCCTGCATTGCACACTCAAACTCATTGTTACTAAGCCATTATACTAGCAAACACTGAGTGAACTTAGTGGCATCATAAAAGTGGCTGTTGGACTTCTGTATTGTCCCACTAGTGCAAAGATATTTGCAGCACGTCTGCCTGCATTGCACACTCAAACTCATTGTTACTAAGCCATTATACTAGCAAACACTGAGGGAACATAGTGGCATCCTAAACGTGGCTGTTGGACTTCTGTATTGTCCCACTAGTGCAAAGATATTTGCAGCATGTCTACCTGCATTGCACACTCAAACTCATTGTTACTAAGCCATTATACTAGCAAACACTGAGTGAACATAATGGCATCCTAATCGTGGCTGTTGGACTTCTGTATTGTCCCACTAGTGCAAAGATATTTGCAGCATGTCTACCTGCATTGCACACTCAAACTCATTGTTACTAAGCCATTATACTAGCAAACACTGAGTGAACTTAGTGACATCATAAAAGTGGCTGTTGGACTTCTGTATTGTCCCACTAGTGCAAAGATATTTGCAGCACGTCTACCTGCATTGCACACTCAAACTCATTGTTACTAAGCCATAATAGTAGCAAACACTGAGTGAACTTAGTGGCATCCTAAACGTGGCTGTTGGACTTCTGTATTGTCCCCCTAGTGCAAAGATATTTGCAGCACGTCTGCCTGCATTGCAGACTCAAACTCATTGTTACTAAGCCATTATACTAGCAAACACTGAGTGAACATAGTGGCATCCTAAACGTGGCTGTTGGACTTCTGTATTGTCCCACTAGTGCAAAGATATTTGCAGCACGTCTGCCTGCATTTCACATTCAAAGTCATTGTTACTAAGCCATTATACTAGCAAACACTGAGTGAACTTAGTGGCATCATAAAAATGGCTGTTGGACTTCTGTATTGTCCCACTAGTGCAAAGATATTTGCAGCACGTCTGCCTGCATTGCACACTCAAACTCATTGTTACTAAGCCATTATACTAGCAAACACCGAGTGAACTTAGTGGCATCATAAAAGTGGCTGTTGGACTTCTGTATTGTCCCACTAGTGCAAAGTTATTTGCAGCACGTCTGCCTGCATTGCACACCCAAAGTCATTGTTAATAAGCCATTATACTAGCAAACACTGCTGCCAGTTTAAGGGCCATAGTTGCATTGTCAGGGATAATTATTGTTGTTTATTCTGCTGTTAATAAAGCTAGACCACCGCTGCAATCTACACCACCTCTCATTTTTTACTACCACATTTTAAGTGCACAATCTTGTCGCAATCAAAATGAGTGGCAAAATGACATGCTGGTGGAAAGGGGAAGAGGCGTGTTGGAAAAGGAAAAAAAGGGTTTGTCCGTGGGGAAGGTGGAAAAGCTCCATTAACATCTGCTGAAGATAGACCATCTTCCAGCAAAAGTAAGATGTCTACTACTTACCGTGGACAATCCGATGTGCTCCATTTTTTACGGACACGAACAACTGGAACAAAGGTAGATGATGGCCAAAAAAAGAAAATGTTTGAATGGATCTTAAGTGGTCCAACAAGTGCCCTCTCCGCCACCTCAACAACCGCATCCAAAAAACACCAGTCCTCTGAGTTGTCATCCCAATCAAACTTGCTTTCTCCCAGCTCTGAAGTCTCCATCCGCCCTGCACAGTATGGTGGAACTGAGATGGCTGAGTCTGCAGAGCTGTTCAGTCACACTATAGCCTGGGAATCAGAGGTCTGCTCCCAAGCTACAGTGAGTACAGACCAGGAAATGGTCTGCAGTGATGCCCAGAACCTTTGAGACTCTGATTCAGGCCGTGAGGACCAAGTTTCTGAGCATAATGTTGACCCTTTTTCACAAACTGTGACACCTGTTGTTATAGACAATGAGGAACATACTGATGACGATGAGACGCAGATACCAGATTGGGATGACAACTTAAATATTCGGTCAGGGCAAGAAGAGGCTTGGTCTGAGGGTGAGAGGAGTGCAAACACAACACTTGATGAGGAAGTTCTAGATCACACCTACTGTCAACCCACAGTCAGGCCCTTGAGGAGGTCAACAGAGACGGTGGAGGAGGATGCAACTGACGACGAAGTTACCTTGCGCCTTCCTGGACAGAGTAAGAGTACTGGTAGCACGTCTATAACTGCATCCTCAGCCACCACTGTGCCTCTGAGCACTAGTCGGGGTGGATCAGCAGGTCACATGCCCTCTAAGCCTTGCCTAGCCTGGTCCTTTTTTGACATAGCAAAAGATCACCCAAATTATGTGATCTGTAAAATTTGTCATGATTCTGTTAGTAGAGGGCAAAACCTCAGCAGTTTGACAACTTCTTCCATGAATCGTCACATGAATAAATATCATATGTCCCGGTGGGAAGCTCACCGTGCTGCAATGCGGCCTAGCGGAGCGAACCATCCACCGCCTGCCCCTTCTAGTGCATCCGCGCGCTCTTCATCTTCTAGGACTGTGGGGACAGCTGTCACACCTGGTTTTCCACGCACAACTTCCACCACTGTAACCGCAACAGGCAGTTTGCTTGGTAGGTCGTCAGTTGGTTTGGAAGGGGAAACAAGTGCGTGTGTACAGCTCTCTCAGACATCGATAGCACCAACGTTGGATGAAGGCAACATCATGTCTACGCCTGCACTTTCCTCACAAAGCTGCATTTTTCCAGGGACACCCTACTCAACACTGTCTACACACAGCAGCCAGATCTCTGTCCCTCAGATGTGGACAAATAAAAGGCCATTTCCTGCGACCCATGACAAAGCTAAGAGGTTGACTTTATCCCTCTGTAAGCTCTTGGCTACCGAAATGCTGCCTTTCCGCCTGGTGGACACACAGGATTTTAGAGACCTTATGTCTGTCGCTGTGCCCCAGTACCAGATGCCCAGTCGCCAATACTTCTCTAAGAAAGTTGTGCCCACGCTACACCAGCATGTCGCACACAACATCACCGCTTCCTTGAGAAACTCTGTGTGTCAACGGGTGCATTACACCACCGATACTTGGACCAGTAAGCATGGACAGGGACGTTACATGTCGCTGACTGGGCACTGGGTAACTATGGTGATAGATGGTGAAGGGTCTGCTGCACAAGTCTTGCCGTCCCCACGACTTGTGTGTCAATCCTCTGTCTGTCCAAGTTCCACCACTGCTTCTGCCTCCTCCACCACATCTGGGTCCTCCACCTCCGCCCCAAGCCTGCCTGGTAAGGCCACCAGTGTTCGCACTGTGCAGAAGGAATCACGCACCCCTCATTACTATGCTGGCAGCAGAGCGCAACGGCATCAGGCGGTCTTTAGCTTGACATGTCTTGGAAATAGGAGTCACACAGCGGCTGAGTTGTGGGCAGCTCTGGAGACTGAGTTTAATAAATGGTTGTCTCCACTCAACCTGCAGCCTGGTAAAGCCGTGTGCGACAATGCTGCAAACCTGGGTGCGGCCCTTCGCCTGGGCAAGGTGACACACGTGCCTTGTATGCTCACGTGTTGCACCTTGTTGTCCAGCAATTTTTAACACACTATCCCGGCCTAGATGGCCTTCTGACCAGGGCACGAAAACTGTCTGCTCACTTCCACCGTTCAACCGCCGCAGCTGAGCAACTTGCATCACTCCAGAAGTCTTTCGGCCTGCCGGTTCATCGCCTGAAATGCGATGTGCCGACACGCTGGAATTCGACTCTCCACATGTTACAGCGACTGTGGCAGCACTGCCGAGCCCTGGTGCAATACGTCATGACGTATAGCCTGGGCCAACGAGATTCAGAGGTGGGGAAGATCACCCTGATGGAGTGGTCTCAGATCAAGGACCTATGCACCCTTCTGCACAGTTTCGACATGGCGACGAATATGTTTAGCGCTGACAATGCCATTATCAGCATGACAATTCCAGTCATTTACATGCTGGAGCACACGCTAAACACTATTCGGAGTCAGGGGGTGAGACAACAGGAAGGGGAGGAACTACAGGAGGATTCATATACGCAAGACACAACAACATCACCAAGGTCCAGACGTTCTTCATCACCAACGCGGCAGGCATGGGACTATGGGGGACAGGGATCAACAAGGACGCATGGTAGGAGGCGAAATGTTGAGGAAGGTGCAAGAGAACATGAAGAAATGGAGGACGAACTGTCCATGGACATGGAAGACTCAGCGGATGAGGGAGACCTTGGTCAAATTTCTATTGAAAGAGGTTGGGGGGAGATGTCAGAGGAAGAAAGAACGGTTAGCACCTCTATGCCACAAACACAGCGTGGACTTGGTCCGCATGGCTGCGCAAGAAACATGAGCGCCTTATTGCTGCACTACCTCCAACATGACCCTCGTATTGTCAAAATTAGAAGTGATGATGACTACTGGCTTGCCACACTATTAGATCCCTGGTACAAGTCCAAATTTTGTGACATAATTCCAGCCATAGAAAGGGACGCACGTATGCAGGAGTATCAGCAGAAGCTGTTACTCGATCTTAGCTTGGCTTTTCCACCAAACAACCGTGCAGGTGCAGGGAGTGAATCTCCCAGTTGTAACTTGACAAACATGGGACGGTCTCGTCATCTTCAACAGTCTACCCGTACCAGTAGCACCGTATCTGGTGCTGGTAACAGCAATTTTATGGAATCTTTTCATAATTTTTTTAGACCGCCCTTTGCAACGCCACCAGAGACAACAAGTCCGACACATAGTCAACGATTGGAGAGGATGATACAGGAGTATCTCAAAATGAACATTGATACCATGACTTTGCAAATGGAGCCTTGCTCATTTTGGGCTTCAAATCTTGAAAAATGGCCAGAGCTCTCAACTTACGCCTTGGAGATTTTGTCGTGTCCAGCTGCCAGCGTTGTCTCTGAACGTTTCTTCAGTGCTGCAGGGTGTGTGCTGACAGATAAGCGCACGCGTCTGTCCAGTGACAATGTGGACAGACTAACGTTCATCAAAATGAACAAGTCATGGATCCACAAGGAATTTACTACCCCTGTGTCATCCTGGGGAGAGTAAATGCTTGTGGATTTGGAATGTGCTTGATGCAAATCAAAACATCCTGTTTGCAACTAGGGCACAAGTGCTGCCACTGATGGGGTGTCTGTATGGCCCAATTTTTGGAAAAAAGGGAGACTCCGCTTGGAGTAAGCATTGCTTGCTGTGTTTTTTAAAAGGAGTCAAGATGAACAAGTCATGGTTCAGCAAAGACTTTGCTACCTACCCCGGTGTCATCCTGGGGACGGTTAATTATGGCGTATTTTTGAATGTGCTTGATGCAAATCTAGCTGTGAAGTGTACAACTGGGGTACAAGTGCTGCCACTGAAGGGGTTAGTGTCTGTGTGGCCCAATTTTTGGAAAAAAGGGAGACTCCGCTTGGAGTAACCCTTGCTTGCCGTGTTTTTAAAAAGGAGCCAAGATGAACAAGTCATGGTTCAGCAAAGACTTTGCTACCTACCTCGGTGTTATCCTGGGGACAGTTAAGAATGGCGTATTTTTTAATGTGCTTGATGCAAATCTAGCTGTGAAGTGTACAACTGGGGCACAACTGCTGCCACTGAAGGGGTGGGTGTGTGTGGGGCCCAATTTTTGGAAAAAAAGGGAGACTCCGCTTGGAGTAACCCTTGCTTACAGTGTTTTTAAAAAGGAGCCAAGATGAACAGAGCTGGGATCAGGAAAGACTTAGCTACCTACCCCGGTGTCATCCTGGGGACGGTTAAGGATGGCGTATTTTTGAATGTGCTTGATGCAAATCTAGCTGTGAAGTGTACAACTGGGGCACAACTGCTGCCACTGAAGGGGTTAGTGTCTGTGTGGCCCAATTTTTGGAAAAAAGGGAGACTCCGCTTGGAGTAACCCTTGCTTGCCGTGTTTTTAAAAAGGAGCCAAGATGAACAAGTCATGGTTCAGCAAAGACTTTGCTACCTACCCCGGTGTCATCCTGGGGACGGTTAAGAATGGCGTATTTTTGAATGTGCTTGATGCAAATCTAGCTGTGAAGTGTACAACTGGGGCACAACTGCTGCCACTGAAGGGGTGGGTGTGTGTGGGGCCCAATTTTTGGAAAAAGGGGAGACGCCGCTTGGAGTAACCCTTGCTTGCCGTGTTTTTAAAAAGGAGCCAAGATGAACAAGTCATGGTTCAGCAAAGACTTTGCTACCTACCCCGGTGTCATCCTGGGGACAGTTAAGAATGGCGTATTTTTGAATGTGCTTGATGCAAATCTAGCTGTGAAGTGTACAACTGGGGCACAACTGCTGCCACTGAAGGGGTGGGTGTGTGTGGGGCCCAATTTTTGGAAAAAAGGGAGACTCCGCTTGGAGTAACCCTTGCTTGCCGTGTTTTTAAAAAGGAGCCAAGATGAACAAGTCATGGTTCAGCAAAGACTTTGCTACCTACCCCGGTGTCATCCTGGGGACAGTTAAGAATGGCGTATTTTTGAATGTGCTTGATGCAAATCTAGCTGTGAAGTGTACAACTGGGGCACAACTGCTGCCACTGAAGGGGTGGGTGCGTGTGGGGCCCAATTTTTGGAAAAAAGGGAGACTCCGCTTGGAGTAACCCTTGCTTACAGTGTTTTTAAAAAGGAGCCAAGATGAACAGAGCTGGGATCAGGAAAGACTTTGCTACCTACCCCGGTGTCATCCTGGGGACGGTTAAGAATGGCGTATTTTTGAATGTGCTTGATGCAAATCTAGCTGTGAAGTGTACAATTGGGGCACAAGTGCTGCCACTGAAGGGGTGGGTGTGTGTGGGGCCCAATTTTTGGAAAAAAGGGAGACTCCGCTTGGAGTAACCCTTGCTTGCTGTGTTTTTTAAAAGGTGCCAAGATGAACAAGTCATGGTTCAGCAAAGACTTTGCTACCTACCCCGGAGTCATCCTGGGAACGGTTAAGTATGGCGTATTTTTGAATGTGCATGATGCAAATCTAGCTGTGAAGTGTACAACTGGGGCACAAGTGCTGCCACTGAAGGGGTGGGTGTGTGTGTGGCCCAATTTTTGGAAAAAAGGGAGACTCCGCTTGGAGTCACCTTGCGGTGTTTTACATGATTTTAGAAGGGCGTGCCATGCCTATATCTGTGTCTCCTCCTCTTTTTCCTTGTCCAGCTCTTTTGTTTTCGCATGAGTATATGTCCTTGTCCCTTTCCCATGTGTTTGTGTTGTGTTGTGAGTTGTTTTGTCACCTTTTGGACACCTTTGAGGGTGTTTTCTAGGTGTTTTTATGTGTTTGTGATTGCCTGCCATTGTTTCCTATGCGGTTCGAGTTCGGTTCGTCGAACGTTCGACGAACTGAACTCGAACGAGACCTCCGTTTGACGAACCGAACTCGAGCTGAACCACGACCGGTTCGCTCATCTCTAGTCTTGAGGAGATATATAATAAATAATAATAATAAGGAAACTGTGAAAAAGGAAGAACATAATCAATTAGATACACTAGTTATGACACTTAAACAATAAAAAGGTAAAAAAAAATAAAATCTAATGCCAATTTTTTTTCTTTCCTCTTTTATAGAAAAGAGGCAAAACTTAGTGCTTCATTTTGTCCATCTGGGACCAGGGTACCCAACGTAGTGATCTATTTAGTTTCCCTCTGGACCAGTGTTTATATAATGTTGCCTCTCCAGCCAGTGGTACAGTGCAGATCACAAGGAAACCCAGCCCAGTGGATGAACGGAGCCTGCGCCCACCGGCGCCGCTGGCATCACCAGCACCATCCACAACAGGAACACGGCGTCGCCTGGCGATCGGAGTAGAAATCGCTGGAGTGGACTCCGGTGGTGACGTAACAGCATCAGAGATCTGCTCAAAAGAATCCCAGACTCAAGAGGAAGAAAGCATCTGCACCGATGCCCAAAATATTTGTGTGTTGGACAAAGTAAGTTCCAATCAGAATTCAGACCCTCGTCACCAGTTGTTAAGCCCCCAGGGGTGGAGGTGATGATGATGACACTCAGATACCTGAGGCACACGCGTACTGTACTGTCACACCATCAACTGCATCTGCTGCTTCTTCCTCCTCCATTACCATCAAAAGTATTCTCACACAGGTCTCCAGCTGTAGTACCTCAACTAGTTTACCCGCTGCAGTTGAGGTGAGTGAAACACCATCAGCTGTTACAAAGTGGACCTGCCTGGTGTTTTTGACTAATGTCAGACACTGAGTACACCACATTTTTCTCAATCTACCATAACATCTCTGCCTACACCTCCCTCACAGTCCACCAGTTTGTCGTGTACACCCTACTCAACCCTCTCTCAGCACAGCAGCAAGCCCTTGGTCCTGCAGTTGGGGACATGTAAAAGATTATATCCTCCTACACATGTCAAAGCTAAGAGCTTGAACTTCACCACATCTAAACTGTTGGCCATGGAAATGCTGCCTTTTCACCTGGTGGATACAGATGGTTTCCTCGCGGCTAATTGACTTACATCACTACAAAGCTCTTTCAGCCTACCGGCTAACTGGTTGATATGTAATGTGCCGATAACGGGGATTTCTTTTCTGCACATGTTGCAGCGATGGTAGTCCTGTTGCAGTCTGTCATAATGCATAGCCTAGGCCAATGTTGTCCGATCGTGGGGCAAATCATGCTTGTGGAGTGGGCACAGATAAAGTACCTCCCTACCCTTCTGCAGAGTTACAAACTAGCTACTAAGATAGTTAGTGCTGATGATGCTATCATCAGTATCACTATTCCGGTCATCTACAAGCTGGAGCAAACTTTGAATAACCTGCAAGAGGAGATGGTGGTCCCAGAGGAAGATGAGGAAGCAGAAGATGATGCAGAAGGGAAACTAATACCTCTATAGCTCCGGTCTGTCATCGCACAGACGATTGTCATGGGAAGCTGGATTACAGTGCTCGAGGGGGACTCATGGTACCAGATGAAATGTTAGTGAAGGTGCTCAGACCAAGGAACAAATCTAAGAGGATGAGAAAGGCATGATGGGCATGCAACAGTCAGAAGATGAAGAAGACATTGATCCCTCTCTGTTGTCCGTGGTTGGTGGGAGGAGACAGAGGAAGCAACCTTGAGTGTTGCCCCATAATCAACATACCATGAACTTAGATCACATGGAAACATCCGACACATGAGAGCCTTCTTGCTGCAGCATAATTTCCTCCTGCAAAGGAACACGTGTATGCTGGAGTTTTCAAACCAACTTGTACACAATCTTAAGAATGGATTTCTCCAAGACAGCAATGAGGTACACAGTGTGCATATCCGTTATACAATTCCAATTGAGAACGTCAAGTCATCATCACAAAAACATTCACAGTAGTTTAAGTGGCAGAAGCAAATTCTGTGACTTGTGGCACACATTTTTGTAGACTATCCCATGCACCAGCAGAGCAGAGTACAAGTCTGACACATAGTGAATGACTGTAGAGGCTGGTGTTGGAGTATCTAGAGCTCAATATTGATGCCATCAGAGGGGGAATTGACCCATTTGCATTTTGGTCTTCAAAACTTGAAGAGTGGCCTGAGCTTGCCAGTCTTGCCTTTAAGGTTTTAGTCATGCCCGGTAGCCAGTGTTCTCTCAGAACGTGTTGTACTGATGGATAAGCATATCTAGCTGTCTCCTGAAAGTGTGGACTGCCTAACTTTCATTAAGACGAATAAGTTATGAACTTTTAATGACTTTTCTACACCAGTCGCAGATTGTGCAGACCAGGTGATGGTGTCATTTTCAGTGTGCTTCATTGGTCTCATGTTATTTCAGTCTGGGACACTTTTGTTATGGCCTGTGTGGCTGCTGTTGCAAGTGCTACTGATGTGACTATCAAGTGCCTTGGTGGTGCAATAATCAGTGTGTCCACCGCTGTGACTTCTACAATTTGTTTTTTTTATATGTATGAAGCACTTAATATTCCTCCTATAGCTCCTACTTTTGCTTATTACTGAATCACGACAACCATCTTTGTCTGGTGTATGGCCCATGCCGCCTGACTGCTGTGCAAAGACACTATGGGTACTGTGGGGCAATTGATATCACTGTCCATCTGTCTGCCTCTAATTTTTGAAAATGTGGAGACTCAAAGGTGCATCTCCAAGTTGTACTGTATCTTACCTGTAGTGGCAGGATTCTCATAGCAACAAGCCTACTTCTGTCACTCATCCACCTCTTGATTTGAAAGCTTTAAATGCTAATTCAGACCCCGTGTTGTGTATGCAGCGATAAGACACTATGGGTAATGTGGTGTAATTGATGCCAGTGTCGTACTGTCTGCCTCTAATTTTTGGAAGTGTGGAGACTCCAAGATGGGTCTCCAAGTTGTATCTTGTCTGTAGTGGCAGGATTCTCAGAACAACAGGCCTACTTCTGTCGCTTCAATATTTTGTATGTTAATAGTCTAGGAAGTTAATGGCTGGGCCACAATATTGTGGCTCCACTGTAAAGTGATTTGAGCTGTTTTGGCAGCTTTTGGGCTCCAATAAAGGTGTTGTCTATGCCTTTGTTTTTGCAATCCCATTGAATTCAATTTTTTCGAATATATTCATCAAATTGTTCAGCGAACACAGGTGAGGTTGGCGGACACGAACTGAACTATAGGCAGCTCGCCCAGCTCCATTCATGAGCAACATTGTAACTATCCTTGAAACCGTGTCAGAGGTTATGCCCAGTTGACTACCCCACCTATCCCTGGTGACAGCACTCCTATCAGAACAGAAATTCATATTCAGTTTTGTTTTAACTATTTATTATAAGTAACAAGTCAATAATTTTTATCAAAATTCTAGACAATGCTAGATAATAGTACATAGCGTAAGGCTTTTGGGGACACAAAAATAATAGGGTAAATGAACTCACAGTATATATCACACTCATAAATTGTATTTAAAATAACTACTCAAGACACTTGGTATAGTTCTGCTAATTACAGTACAGTACTTTATATCGTTAAGTCATTAGTAAGAATGCATCTGTATAATTTGTATCACTTCCCAGAAAAATATAAGGCACTTAGGAATTTACAGGAGTCTGAAATTCTCTCCATATCGACACATTTACCCAGACTCCAAAATGATTAATTGAAGACTTTTTGATCCCTCGAGACCTTAATTCTAAGAATAAAAAAAAAAAGAAAATACAGAGTTTTCAAAATGTCAAAACATTTGCCAAGTCTTCAAAAGTCCAAACTAGATGAGTTAGGGATTATTTCTACCGTATATATCTGAATGGAATATAGATGTTTACAGCTTCTGGAAAATATTCTCGGCTGTTATAACTAAAATAATAATTGTTTTTTTAACAAAACAAAATAATCTTGTCTTATGAGTACATTAAACATGTATTTTTAACAAACAGTACATCTTTATTTTGTTCTAGAGATAACTGGATGTTTTCAAATTTGAAATTGCCAACTTTGCCGAATTTCCCCCTCCAAATTTGCTTGGCAATGAATAAATCAATGGAAAATATGTGTAGAACACTGTGACTTCCCCTTGGAGTCAATTAAACATATTTTATCCTCTGTAATGCATATACAGCCTTTTTAATGTTCAAATGACTTCCACCTTTCTGGCTAGGTGAAAACAGATGGCAAGATGACAGGTAATTAATAGCGCTTCATAACACATTGCAGTGTCACTCATTTAGCATACCTAGATTGTATAAATGGTCTAAAATTATCACTTTTGGGGGGAAGATGCATGCATTGCTTTTTATAGACAGATAATGCAAACAGAAGAAGCCATGGTATTTTAACACTGTTGCGTGTAACTGTGCTACCCCAGCAGCAGATCGAACTTCTCGGATCCACGGGCAATGTCCGTTCGTGGCTCGAGGGTCTCCGGACCCGGGGGCTTGGAGCCACACTCTAAAGTAAAAGGTGATATTTACAGGGAGATGATAGTTCGTGACGCCACCTGTTGTGTGCGGTAATTGGAAGTACCACCACTGCCGTTGTTGAGAGATCACTCATGTACTCACTCACAACCGGGTAAACCAAGTATCTAGGTGCCGCTGCCTTTCAAGGGGAGCTCGTCCGGGTCCCGTCCCCTGCAGTGCTGCCTGGTGATCCATGACCTGCCTCCTGGCACAAAGTTTAGATTCACTGCAGTAGCCCGATAGTCTGAAACTTGCCGGGCCCCGCTCCCCACTGAGGCTAAGTATGGGAGCCTGCTCTCAGGGCTCACACTTGGTATTTTAGTGGGCTGCGTATGTGGAAGGCCCTATCCCCCTAGTTGCGTTAGTGTCCTGATTCTGGTGCTAGGGCGAACAGTCCATAAAGGCTCCGCTCTCCACAGGTTAATTGCCGGGTTGCCTGAAGCTTCTCCCCAACCTAGGGTCCGTGTACCCCGCCGTGCCTACGGTACTGGACCGGTGATAGGACCAGGCTGCCGACCGTTCATTCAACAGGTCCAGGCACCTTGCCTCAATCCCCTGTAACCGGAGGTCCGACTCCTCTAGGTCCAGACCACCGCCTGCAACCTAGACAGCTACTCTGGGGAGCCACCGCTCCCTGCTTCCTCCACTTGCTTCACTTCACACTCACACTCTACTGACCCTCCCTTCCTGACCCCTAGGTGGGCAACCCTATTCTGCTTAAGCCACCCACAGGTGAGTCTGGTGGGTGTGGTGCAGGGTGTTCCTAGGATTTGATTTGCTGTTGGAGGCAGCACTGTAAGGGGACCCAAAACCATGAGGGATTTGAAAACTGCACTAAGGGAAAAGAGTGTGCAGTACCCTGTGACGACCTGATAGTCCAGGGGCGTCACATTCCCCCTTGGTTAAACGTAGCTTGTCCTCGAGCTACAGGACATCAGAGGTTTATTTTGCAACTAGGAAAAACAAAAAGAAATAACATTTTATTAACAGGTTCACATCCCTCACCGGGGAGGTACTTCACTTAAACGTTGCACTAACTTTAGAGTTCATCTTTATTAAGTGACGATGGAATGCTACCGGTTATGTTAGTAGCGGAGGCTCAGCCTGCTCTGTTGCAGCCTCTTCCTGCGACAGTTTAGTCCCAACGTCCAGGATCCCATTAACTTGCCACCCAAACAACCTGAACCCCACTGGTTCCTAATTGGCTTCGTGACAGGGTTAAAGTTCCAGATTTAAAAAGGACCACTCTAGTAACAGTCCTGAGCAACCTGGTAGCCGTTGCACTTTTGCACCGACCCCCACCGGGGCCTCCTAGTGCCATCTACCAGCACTGCACCGTCCAAGCTCTGATGGTCTTTTCCCTATAACAAAGGGTGGTAAAAGGTTCAACAAGGAGGGTGCAGTCTAATTGCAGCATAACTTTCCTGTCACCTTCCATCAGGGACCCTTCAGCCGATCCCTGACAGCCTCCTCCATTTGGAACTCTGTAGGACGTTCAACAAAGGTGACAGTCCACACAAAATTTTTATAAATTTACAGGTTCCGGTCCCTTTTAACGTCGGGCACCTCCTGGGCACACTCTAGCGAAGTGCCCTGGTAGACCACAGCGACGGCTATGGGCACCACCACATCAATGGTATTGGCTGGGATCTCCTCATCCAAAGTGGATTCTCCTTCCACCTCCATTATCTCCAATTCTTGTATTGCCCATGATGACAGGGACATCTGATAGCCATTTTCTCCATGGTGGGGCACCCAGGCAGCCTCGAGTGCTGGAACCTGAATCACCTTCTTTCATCTCTGAATCTATTATCACCGGGACAATCTGATCAGGAGTTGCGATCTGGTCATCTTCAGCGGGAGTTGAGGAGCCTGCTGCCGGTGTTGTGGGCAGCGTCTCGGGATCAGCTATGGTCAGGAGCAGAGGCGGCAGAGCGATGGCGGTGGCTGGGGGCAGACCGGACTCCGCGGCTGCATTGGCCGGGTCAACCGGAGCTGGGTTTCTACTTACCAGCTCCACACGCATAGCCTCTCTTTCTTAGGCCCGCACCACCGTGGCTGCCCTCCGCATCTTGATCCAGGCAGCTGTACCAGGAGCAGCATCCTTTGCTGAGCAGTCACACTTTCCAGACATCTTGCCTCTGCGGTGCCCAGGAACGTTATGGCAGAGTCCTGGCATCCCTGCTCCACTTCCGATGATACATGCCGACACGCCACTCAATGTTGCGCTGGGGCCATCTGGGAACTTCCGGTTCTGGGCAAACTCTCAGGATGAGGGGCGGAGCTTCGGCTTCACACGCTTTTGGTCGAGAAGACGGCATTTTGGCACCAAAGATGGCGGACAATGGCGGAAACTGTCGGGAAATGGCGGGAACGGGACTTTTGACAAGCAGTTTTCGGATTTCAAGGCGCATGTCACCCAGGTTAGTGGGTCCTGTCCGAATCCTGTTCGTGACTCCAAGATTTTAGAGGGTGTGCCACCCCAGCAGCGAGTCGAACCGCCCGGAGCTGTGGGCAATGTCCGTTCGTGGCTCGAGGATCTCCAGACCCAAGGGCTTGGGGCCACACTCTAAAGTAAAAGGGGATATTTACAGGGAGATGATAGTTCGTGATGCCACCCGTCGTGTGCGGTAATTGGGAGTACCACCACTGCCGTTGTTGGGAGTGGAATGGAGCAGCAAGGTGTTGTTACACTCCACAGGTAGGGGTAGGCCTCGGGACTCTGGAAGATGATACTGGGTGCCGTGACAGGGAGATCACTCATGTACTCACTCAGCCAATAAGCAGACACTGACAACCGGATAAACAAAGTCTCTAGGTGCCGCTGCCTCTCAAGGGAAGCTCGTCCGGGTCCCGTCCCCTGCAGTGCTGCCTGGTGATCCATGACCTGCCTCCTGGCATAAAGTTTAGATTCACTGTAGTGGCCCGGTAGTCTAGAACTTGCCGGGTCGCGCTCCGCACTGTGGCTAACACGTGGTATTTTAGTGGGCTGCGTATGTGGAAGGCCCTATCCCCCTAGTTGCGTTAGTGCCCTGATTCTGGAGCTAGTGGGAACAGTCCATAAAGGCTCTGCGCTCCGCAGGTTAATTGCCGGGTTGCCTGAAGCTTCTCCCTGACCTAAGGTCCGTGTACCCCGCCGTGCCTTCGGTGCCGGACCGGTGATAGGACCAGGCTGACGACTGTTCATTCAACAGGTCCAGGCACCTTGCCTCAATCCCCTGTAACCGGAGGTCCGACTCCTCTAGGTCCAGACCACCGCCTGCAACCTAGACAGCTACTCTGGGGAGCCACCGCTCCCTGCTTTCTCCATTTCCTTCACTTCACACTCACACTCTACTAGAGTTGAGCGCGGTTCTAGGTTCGTGGTTCTCCAGTTCGCGGCTCGAGTGATTTTGGGGGCTGTTCTAGATTGAACTAGAACTCGAGCTTTTTTGCAAAAGCTCGATAGTTCTAGATACGTTCGAGAACGGTTCTAGCAGCAAAAAAAACCAGCTAATTCCTAGCTGGCTTTCCGCTGTAATAGTGTAAGTCACTCTGTGACTCACACTATTATGAAATTTCAGTGTATAGTGTGCGGGAACAGCGCCTTCAGATCACTGCTGTATGGATAATGGTGATCGCCATTTTTTTTTTTTGTCTTCCTTCCCTAAGCGCGCGCGTGTAGTGGGGAGGGCCAGCATGTCAGCCAATCCCAGACACACACACAGCTAAATGGACTTTTAGCCAGAGAAGCAATGGCATGTGTGATAGGATGTCCATGTCACATGTTCCTGCATTATAAAACCGGACATTTTCCTCCAGCACGCCATTATCTGCCTTCTGCATCCTTGGTGTCAGACATCACTGGCGCAGCTCCGTCCTGAGTCCTATCGCCGATACTGCTTTATGCGCTCCATACACAGCGCTGGACAGCTTAGGGAGAGCACTTTCTATCAGTCCTTTTTTAAGGGCTCGTACCGGCAGGGTCAGAGCCATAGGTGACAGGTCCTGAAAACAGAGTTTAACAGCTACACAAGATGACAGCGTCTGTGTAGCTAAGGTCAGGGATTTCCTCGCTGCATTTCCCCATTAGGAGGGAATAGAAAGGCAGGCTTCCATTCCTCTACCCAGAGCCCCACAACCCTGGCACTGTACCCTCCTGCCCTCTGCACACTCCAACTAATTATAACTAAGCCATTATACTAGCAAACACTGAGTGTACCTAGTGTCATCCTAAACGTGGCTATTGGACTTCTGTATAGTCCCAGTAGTACAAGAGTCTTTAGATTCACCAAGATATAGAGATACCCCATAGACACCGTAATGCAAATGTATAAAACATTTTATTTAATAGCGCACAGGGTATTACAATACATACAGAACAGCAATCATGAAAAACCGGAATGGGTAAGTGAAGGATTCAGGGTTCTGTTATCAATTCCGACCTGGAAGAAACGGAGGCTCGTATACGTTTACAGAACCAAAAATTGGGAGGCTACGGAACTGTGGCGTACATGGACATGGAATATCTGTAATTGTTTTCATGCTGAAATTGCTGTGTATATATCTATGTCTATGTTTTTACATCTTTACTCCTTTGCAGACGTCTGCCTATCTATTCTATCTATCCTCTTCCTCTTCCCTCTATCTTTTTTTAAGCACCACTTGTGGTGATTGTATATAAATAATGCATAATATGTATGTGCCTTATAATATATATTCCCCTGATAGGTGTTATTAGGGGATATTTCATATACAAAAATGCCTAGCATATGTTTGCGCATTATATACCATACTGTTGCTGATGGGATTGTGGAGGTTGGATTAGCGTTTCCATTAGGGGCAGGTCCATCTTACCCAGCACTACAGTGGTTTCCGCTTGTTGATTCGCGTCCGTGGCAACGCTCGTTGCGGCGGGGAACCGGAAGTACCATATGGTGACGTCACCAGAAGTTCTTGCTCCGCCGGCTTCCGGCCGCCGATACTGAGCCACGGCGCGCTCTGCAGCGGTCACCTACTCCAGTGCACATGGGGAAATGGAGGCGTGTCATTGATAATTAGGTTCCCTTCTTAAACCCCACTTCCTGCACTTTTTAACTATCGTCCCCCGACGAAGCACTTGACGAAACACGTGTTGGGACGTCGGTCCCCACGTGCCCTCCAGGACTCCCGGACGTTCTGCTTGTTTGTGGTAAGCCCGCATGCCTTATTTATGATTGACCAATGCGACACTGTCTGGGCACCTCCTAATTGTATATGAGGTCATAGCCTAGCTGTAGAGCGAACTTTGGCCATTGTGCCAGTCTTATATATAGGCCTGCAGTTATATTTGAGGTATGGCCTGATAGAAGGCCATAGGTTTATGTATTGGGCCATTAACTAGCGGCACAATGGATCTTTGGCCCCCACGTGGGCCTTTCCTATGGGCATGAGGCTACTACAATAAGACATATATATATATCTGTATTAGCAGGTCCTATATAATACTTGACATCTTTCCTGGGTCACGTGGGGTTCTCCCCTCTTCCTTCACTTACCCATTCCGGTTTTTCATGATTGTTGTTCTGTATGTATTGTAATACCCTGTGCGCTATTAAATAAAATGTTTTATACATTTGCATTACGGTGTCTATGGGGTATCTCTATATCTTGGTGAATCTAAAGACTCTTGTGCTCTGTGTTTAAATGCATCATTTTCGAGTTGTTGCCTATAATTTCTGGATCCTTATGTTATATATGATAGTCCCAGTAGTGCACAGATATTTGCAGCACGTCTGCCTGCATTGCACACTCAAACTCATTGTTACTAAGCCATTATACTAGCAAACACTGAGTGTACCTAGTGTCATCCTTAACGTGGCTATTGGACTTTTGTATTGTCCCACTAGTACAAAGATATTTGCAGCACGTCTGCTTGCATTGCACACTCAAACTGATAGTTACTAAGCCATTATACTAGCAATTTATGCTGCCAGTTTAAGGGCCGTAGTTGCATTGTCAGGGATATTTATTCTTTATTATTCTGCTGTTAATAAAGCTAGACCACCGCTGCAATCTACACCACCTCTCAATTTTTACTACCACATTTTCAGTGCACAATCTTGTCGCAATCAAAATGAGTGTCAAAATGACAGATGCTGGTGGAAAGGGGAAGAGGCGTGCTGGAAAAGGAAAAAAAGGGTTTGTCCGTGGGGAAGGTGGCAAAGCTCCATTATCATCTGCTGAAGATAGACCATCTACCAGCAAAAGTAAGATGTCTACTACTTACCGTGGACAATCCGATGTGCTCCCTTTTTTACGTACACGAACAACAGGAACAAAGGTAGATGATGGCCAAAAAAGGAAAATACTTGAATGGATCTCAAGTGGTCCAACAAGTGCCCTCTCAGCCACCTCAACAACCGCATCCAAAAAACACCAGTCCTCTGAGTTGTCATCCCAATCAAACTTGCTTTCTCCCAGCTCTGAAGTCTCCATCCGCCCTGCACAGTATGGTGGAACTGAGATGGCTGAGTCTGCATAGCTGTTCAGTCACACTATAGCCTGGGAATCAGAGGTCTGCTCCCAAGCTACACTGAGTACAGAACAGGAAATGGTCTGCAGTGATGCCCAGAACCTTTGTGAATCTGATTCAGGCCGTGAGGACCAAGTTTCGGAGCATAATGTTGACCCTTTGTCACAAACTGTAACACCTGTGGTTATAGACAACGAGTAACATACTGATGAAGATGAGACGCAGATACCCGATTGGGATGACAACCTAAATATTCGGTCAGGGCAAGAAGAGGCTTGGTCTGAGGGTGAGGGGAGTGTAAACACAACAATTGATGAGAAAGTTCTAGATCCCACCTACTGTCAATCCCGAGTCAGGCACTCGAGGAGGTCAACAGAGACGGTGGAGGAGGATGCAACCGACGACGAAGTTACCTTGCGCCTTCCTGGACAGAGTCGGAGCACTGGTAGCACGTCTACAACTGCATCCTCAGCCACCACTCTGCCTCTGAGCACTAGTTGGGGGGGCTCAGCAGGTCGCATGCCCTCTAAGCCTTGCCTAGCCTGGTCCTTTTTTGAGATAGAAAAAGATCGCCCAAATTATGTGATGTGTAAAATTTGTCGTGATTCTGTTAGTAGAGGTCAAAACCTCAGCAGTTTGACAACTTCTTCCATGAATCGTCACATGAATAAATATCATAGGTCCCAGGGGGAAGCTCATTGTGCTGCAATGCGGCCTAGCGGAGCGAACCATCCACGGCCTGCCCCTTCCAGTGCATCCGCGCGCTTTTCATCTTTTAGGACTGTGGGGACAGCTGTCACACCTGGTTTTCCACGCACAACTTCCACCACTGTAACCGCAACAGGCAGTTTGCTTGGTAGGTCGTCAGTTGGTTTGGAAGGGGAAACAAGTGCGTGTGTACAGCTCTCTCAGACATTGATAGCACCAACGTTGGATGAAGGCAACATCATGTCTCCGCCAGCACTTTCCTCACAAACCTGCATTTTTCCAGGGACACCCTACTCAACACCGTCTACACACAGCAGCCAGATCTCTGTCCCTCAGATGTGGTCAAATAAAAGGCCATTTCCTGCGAACCATGACAAAGCTAAGAGGTTGACTCTATCCCTCTATAAGCTCTTGGCTACCGAAATGCTGCATTTCCGCCTAGTGGACACACAGGATTTTAGAGACCTTATGTCTGTCGCTGTGCCCCAGTACCAGATGCCTAGTCGCCACTACTTCTCTAAGAAAGGTGTGCCCGCGCTACACCAGCATGTCGAACACAACATCACCGCTTCCTTGAGAAACTCTGTGTGTGAACGGGTGCATTTCACCACCAATACTTGGACCAGTAAGCCTGGACAGGGACGTTACATGTCGCTGACTGGGCACTGGGTAACTATGGTGATAGATGGTGAAGGGTCTGCTGCACAAGTCTTGCCATCCCCATGACTTGTGTGTCAATCCTCTGTCTGTCCAAGTTCCGCCACTGCTTCTGCCTCCTCCACCTCATCTGGGTCCTCCACCTCTGCCCCAAGCCTGCCTGGACAGGCCACCAGCATTCTCACTGCGCAGAAGGAATCACGCACCCCTCATTACTATGCTGGCAGCAGAGCGCAACGGCATCAGGCGGTCTTTAGCTTGACATGTCTTGGGAATAGGAGTCACACAGCTGAGGAGTTGTGGTCAGCTCTGCAGTCAGCGTTTAATAAATGGTTGTCTCCACTCAACCTGCAGCCTGGTAAGGCCGTGTGCGACAATGCTGCAAACCTGGGTGCGGCCCTTCGCCCGGGCAAGGTGACACACGTGCCTTGTATGGCTAACGTGTTGAACCTTCTCGTCCAGCAATTCTTAACACACTATCCCGGCCTAGATGGCCTTCTGACCAGGGCACGAAAACTGTCTGCTCACTTCCGCCGTTCAACTGCCGCAGCTGAGCGACTTGCATCTCTCCAGAAGTCTTTCGGCCTGCCGGTTCATCGCCTTAAATGCGATGTGGCGACACGCTGGAATTCGACTCTCCACATGTTACAGCGACTGTGGCAGCACCGCCGAGCCCTGGTGCAATACATCATGACGTATAGCCTGGGCCAACGAGATGCAGAGGTGGGGCAGATCACCCTGATGGAGTGGTCTCAGATCAAGGACCTATGCACCCTTCTGCACAGTTTCGACATGGCGACGAATATGTTTAGCGCTGACAATGCCATTATCAGCATGACAATTCCAGTCATTTACATGCTGGAGCACACGCTAAACACTATTCGGAGTCAGGGGGTGGGACAACAGGAAGGGGAGGAACTACAGGAGGATTCATATGCGCAAGGGACAACAACATCACCAAGGTCCAGACGTTCATCATCACCAACGCAGCAGGCATGGGACCATGGGGGACAGGGATCAACAAGGGCGCATGGTAGCAGGCGAAATGTTGAGGAAGGTGCAGGAGAACATGAAGAAATGGAGGACGAACTGTCCATGGACATGGAAGACTCAGCGGATGAGGGAGACCTTGGTCAAATTTCAGTTGAAAGAAGTTGGGGGGAGATGTCAGAGGAAGAAAGAATGGTTAGCACCTCTATGCCACAAACACAGCGTGGACTTGGTCCGCATGGCTGCGCAAGACACATGAGCGCCTTCTTGCTGCACTACCTCCAACATGACCCTCGTATTGTCAAAATTAGAAGTGATGATGACTACTGGATTGCCACACTATTAGATCCCCGGTACAAGTTCAAATTTTGTGACATAATTCCAGCCATAGAAAGGGACGCACGTATGCAGGAGTATCAGCAGAAGCTGTTACTCGATCTTAGCTCGGCTTTTCCACCAAACAACCGTGCAGGTGCAGGGAGTGATTCTCCCAGTTGTAACTTGACAAACATGGGACGGTCTCGTCATCTTCAACAGTCTACCCGTACCAGTAGGACTGTATCTGGTGCTGGTAACAGCAATTTTATGGAATCTTTTCATAATTTTTTTAGACCCTCCTTTGCAAGGCCACCAGAGACAACAAGTCTGACACATAGTCAACGGCTGGAGAGAATGATACAGGAGTATCTCCAAATGAACATCGATGCCATGACTTTGCAAATGGAGCCTTGCTCCTTTTGGGCTTCAAATCTAGAAAAATGGCCAGAGCTATCCAGTTACGCCTTGGAGATTTTGTCGTGTCCAGCTGCCAGCGTTGTCTCTGAACGTGTCTTCAGTGCTGCTGGGTGTGTGCTGACAGATAAGCGCACGCGTCTGTCCAGTGACAATGTGGACAGACTAACGTTCATCAAAATGAACAAGTCCTGGATCCACCAGGAATTTACTACCCCTGTGTCATCCTGGGGAAAGTAAATGCTTGTGGATTTGGAATGTGCTTGATGCAAATCAAAACATCCTGTTTGCAACTAGGGCACAAGTGCTGCCACTGATAAGGTGTCTGTGTGGCCCAATTTTTTGAAAAAAGGGAGACTCTGCTTGGAGTAACCCTTGCTTGCTGTGTTTTTTAAAAATGATCCAAGATGAACAGAGCTGGGATCAGGAAAGACTTTGCTACCTACCCCGGTGTCATCCTGGGGATGGTTAAGAATAGCGTATTTTTGAATGTGCTTGATGCAAATCTAGCTGTGAAGTGTACAACTAGGGCACAAGTGCTGCCACTGATGGGGTGTCAGTGTGGCCCAATTTTTGGAAAAAAGGGAGACTCCGCTTGGAGTAACCCTTACTTACATTGTTTTTAAAAATGATCCAAGATGAACAGAGCTGGGATCAGAAAAGACTTTGCTACCTACCCCAGTGTCATCCTGGGGATGGTTAAGTATGGCGTATTTTTGAATGTGCTTGATGCAAATCTAGTTGTGAAGTGTACAACTGGGGCACAAGTGCTGCCACTGAAGGGGTGTCTGTGTGGCCCAATTTTTGGAAAAAAGGGAGACTCCGCTTGGAGTCACCTTGCGGTGTTTTACATTATTTTAGAAGGGCATGCCATGCCTATATCTGTGTCTCGTCCTCTTTTTCCTCGTAACGCTGTTTTGTTTTCACATGAGAATTTGTCCTTGTCACTTTCCCATGTGTTTGTGTTGTGAGTTGTTTGTCACCTTTTGGACACCTTTTGAGGGTGTTTTCTAGGTGTTTTTATGTGTTTGTGATTGCCTGCCATTGTTTCCTATGCAGTTCGAGTTCGGTTCGTTGAACGTTCGACGAACCAAACTCTAACAGGAGCTCCATTCGGCGAACCGACCTCGAGCCGAACCGCGACCGGTTCGCTCATCTCTACACTCTACTGACCCTCCCTTCCTGATCCCTAGGTGGGCGACACTATATATACTTAAGCCGCCCACTGGTGAGTCTGGTGGGTGTGGTGCAAATTGTTCCTAGGATTTGATTTGCTGCTGGAGGCAGCACTGTAAGATGGGGACCCAGAACCATGAAGGATTTTAATACTGCACTAAGGGAAATGAGCTTGCAGTAACCTGTGACAACCTGATAGTCCAGGGGTGTCACAGAACAATTATACCTGTTTAAGGGGGTCAAAAAAGCTTTGTAGATGAAAAAACAATAGTGTTTTCACTTTTTATATTCCAGCCAAAAATAATCCCTTTAGCCGATATACAAAACAGGGGATCTGTTTTGAATGTGACAAGTAATGGCATTTAAATAAGTGAAAACAGTTATTCCTTTTTATGGTCCACAACTTATTTGCTAATCACAAAATCATTAGGCAATGACAAAGCATAATATATTACTGTAAATTCTCTTTAATTTAGTCCAAAACACCAGCAGCAATGGGGATTTATCCTCCTGGAACAAAACACAGATGATAGCAATTAGTCTAACTTACTTGTCTTCTGCCTATACAGTATATACCTATTAGCTCTGCTCCCTCTCTGTAGTTATAACATATATTCTTAGAAAAAAATACAGAAACAACACCATTTTTATTGTGAGACGTGGAAGTCCGTCCTGCTACTTCAGACAAATGAATAAGAAATTGCTCTTTCCTTGTTGTCTTACAACAGAAGCACCAGTGGGAATATAGTAATTAACCTTCATTTGGGTTGGTGCTTTGAACCATGAACAGTAGGACTGCTGTGCCAAAGGCTGACTCTCCCAACTTTTGGATGTCTAGCTTATGATGTTTCACAAAGGTTAAGGCCGTGCTGCCTTCTTTCCGCCCATTATGTGGACATAGCATGCAGAACTTGATAACTGCTTTCTCATAACAAATAGTAATAGTCTGCCTCAACCCTCTGGGTAAGGAGAATTGTGACATCTTCTGACCCCTGTACCTCTCTTTTAAAAAAAATCACAGCTGTTATCAAGCCCTGGGTTCATAGTGGAGAGGTATCTATGAGACCACCTCATTACCAATCCTGTTAATAAAAAGAAAAAAACACAAACACACAAAAATCCTTTATTTAAAATAATAAAAAAAAACAATATTAACCCACAAAACACACCCCACAAGTCCGACGTAATCCATGCAGTGACCCACAAAGATCCTGGCTTTGCTGCATGCACAAGCTGCAGTGATGGAAAACATGATCAATCCCTGCAGCTCCTGGGACACAATGAGGGTAGTGGAGAAGTCAGCTGTGAGAAGTGGTCACGTTAGTCAGGTCACCAGAGTTCACAGCCAGGTTCCCATGCTATCAAGTGTGACCACCAGTGAACCTGCTGCCAGATTCCAGGACTGCTGGATTGTAGGACATGGCAGCACAGCAGTCTCAAATCTGCCAGTCAGGTTACCAGAGTTCACACTCAGTTGAACTCACTGCCAGATTGTTGGGATACTGTGCGGCCATGTTTTGGAAACCGACAGTCCGGCAATCCGGCAGTGGGTTCAACTGAGTTTACTGAAAGCAGTGGGGGAAGCCCCCGAATGTGAACTCCGGTGACTTGACTGCCGGATTGCCGGACTGTCTGATTGCAGGACACAGAAGTCCAACAGCCCGGTAGCTGTGAGGCCCGTAAACCTTAAAGGAGCTTTTAAGTTTCCTGGAGATCCTAGCTGTTCCCTTTGTTTTGTACTGCCTGTACTAGCCCACTTGACTGGCCGTGCTGCATCAAGTAAACGGATCACTGTCCCAAGACATTATGGGGAATCCTGCAATGCCACGTCAGACAACTTTAGACATTATTTGAACATGATAATTATCTGCTTGGTATTGGGGCGCCAATGTGTTTCTATGGCAGCCAGGGGCCTCCTGAATGCCTCTGTCAGTGTGATGTTGTTACCAACATGTGAAGCTCAGCCATAAGATACCGGATGTTTTTCTGTATACGTCAACACTATAGTAAAAAGTTACAGTCTATAGTATTGCAGTATGTAGAAAAAGGTGATCAAATGATAGCAAGCTCAAGCCGCAAATGGGGACTAAAAATAGTAACATGTAAAAAATAAATGTTTTCAATATTAGTAAAATAAAAAAACTAAATATTCAAATTACCCCATATTCCCCATTGAACAAAAAATGTAAATAAAATAAACATATTTGGTGGCTATCAAAATTTAGATTTGTTTAAAGGGGTTGTAAAGACGTCACTCCTGGTACCATAGAATCCTAACTGCACGCACTTTACGCAATGTGAAGAGTCACAACTGAAGAATCTCAAGGCTTTTTTACCTACAATTTCCACAATAAAAACATTTTTTTCACTATTTTATTTCACATGTACTTTTTGCCCATTTTTCCGTACATTACATGGTAAGATGAATGGTGCCTTTCAAAACTACAACTTGTCCAGTAAAAAAAAGCTCTCAATCATCTGTCAATGAAAGAATGCAAAAAAATTATGGCTATTTGGAAAAGGGAAGGAAAATGTGAAAACACAGAAACAAAAAGTGCCTGAGTCCTTATTGGGTTAAGGATAACCAAAATAAACACAACATGCTGTTTTAAATTATTTAATTTTTTTTAAGGAAATTGCTGCTCAGTCCAAGCTAGTAGTGTTGTATGTGAAAGTGTAAATGTTCTCTTTTCTAATAAGTCTATTAGCAGATGGAAAATTCAAAACTAGGGATGAGCGAGTATACTCATTAGTACTCAGTATTCGCTGAGTAGTACGGTTTTCCCTACTCGTCGTTACTCTATGAGTATCCTTGTAATTACTCGTTAGGAGTAGCGAGTCCAATGGAAGTCAATAGGAAATGTGAGTAATTGTCTGCTGGACCCTACAAAGCGGTCTGGGGGCTGAGTAACAGGTGAAATGGATGCATGATTGTTTAAAAGCCCTGCTGTAAAAAGCCACCGGCTTTTTTAAGCAATCAGCTGATGCAGGCTCCCCACGCAGTCCTTCGCTCCCTGGTGCTTACTCCCTGCAGCCCGGTCCTTTGCTCCCTGGTGCTGCGCTCCCCACTTCCCGGTGCTTTGCTCCCTGATACTTCACTCCCGCCCGGTCCTAACTTAGGATCGGGTGGGGAGGCGGTGGGGAAGCGAAGCACGGGTTGGTCTCTCCCTCTCACCCCCTCTCTCATACTCACCAATTACTGGCACGGTGCTGCATGACTGTAACACTGCTCCGGCAGCTTCTCCAGCTTTTGAAAATGCTGGCCGCTCATTATTCCATCTCGTATTCACTGCTTCCCCGCCCATGTATCATTGGTTGCAGTCAGATGCGCCCTGACGCTGAGTGACAGGTCTCACTGCAACTAATCACAGCCACTGGTAGGTGGGTCTATATAGTGCAGTGCAATAAATAAATAAATAATTTAAAAAAAACGGTGTGCTGTCCCCCCAATTATGATAGTCAGCCGAGATAAAACAGGCAGCTGGGGGTTGGTATTCTCCCCATGGGGTGGGCACATAGTTATTTCCCCCCTCAGTGTAATAATGGCAACCGGAAGCTGACCCAGATTTGGCGTATCCATTAGATGCGCCATATATAGCGTTTATCCCGCCTCATCCCAATTGCCCTGGTTCGGTGGCAGTCGGGCTAATAAGGGGGTAATGGTAATAAAGAGTTAATGTGGATTTTACCAGGTGACATTGAGCCCTGAATTAATAAAGTTCAGCTTCGCTTGAAACCGGACTTTATTAATTCACTTGTAGTAAAGTAAAATAACACAAACTTAAAACACCTTTATTCAAAATGAAATAGAGACAGCACACTTTTATTGTAAATAAAATCAGACAAACCCTCATTTACCATTTTATTAAATCACCAAAATCCCTCCAAAGTAGTCCAATACGAGGTCCCATGCAGTCATCAGCTCAGCTCCATGTTAGTGACGGTAGTGAAAGTTAATCCTCTCTCTACCGCCGCTAACAACAGAATGACTGGGAGTTCATGCGGCGGAAATTTGGCAGGTCTGACAGTGTGTCAGATGACGTCATCACTTCCCCACACAGTTTAACATTGGCAGGGAGATGCCAAGCCACAGAATGACAGCTCTGACATTATCGTTCCAATAACAGCGGGCTTCAGAGCTGTCACACTCTGCTGGTTCTTGCTCTGAGCGGCAGCTTCATGTCACCGCTCAGTACAAGGACTGGATAGAGCAGAGCTGGCGTTGGACCTCGGTTGTGGATTTACGTCAGAGCTGGGTATGTTTGGGGTTAATAAATGGGTTAAAGAGGGTGTCTGTGTGTTTATTTTTAAATAAAGGATTTTTATCTCTGTGTGCCCCCCATACTTTGCACTGACGAGGGGCAAGCACCCCGAAACACCGTGTCTGCAAATTGGGATTCTGATCTGGCTTATATATCCTGAGTCATATTGCAAAGGATTGTTAAAAATCCACTTGTGACTTTTAGGATCGCTACTTCCAATAGGTGGCGCTGTGCTAGAGTTTGTCTCCTTTACTGGAGAGACGATTTGAATATTTCTTAGAGGGGCGTGGCAGCTATAAGTCCCCTTACTTGGCAGCCAGACTGGCTTGCAAAGTCTCCTTAAGGAGAATAGTGTTCCCCCATGGTCCCCACATAGCTTTCTCATGAGCCAGATCAGACACCCCCCATACTTTGCACTGACGAGGGGCAAGCACCCCAAAACACCGTGTCTGCAAATTGGGATTCTGATCTGGCTTATATATCCTGGGTCATATTGCAAAGGATTGTTAAAAATCCACTTGTGACTTTTAGGATCGCTACTTCCAATAGGTGGCGCTGTGCTAGAGTTTGTCTCCTTTACTGGAGAGACGATTTGAATATCTGTGTGTGTGTGTTTTATTAACTATTTAATTATAGGATGGGTAATATGGAGGTCTCATCGAAACCTAAATATTACCAATCAAGGGCTTAATGACATATGTCAATTATCACCTGTCATTAACTCCTTATTACCCCAATTGCCACCACATCAGGGCAATTGGGTTGAGCCGGGATAAACGCCAGATGTGGCACATCAAATGGATGCACCAAATCTGGGGCAGCTGCCAGTTGCTATTGCAATATCTATCTGCCCCCACAGGGGGAGAATACCAACCCTAGCTGTCTGTTTTATCTTGGCTGACTATCAAAATTGGGGGGGATTCTATGTCGTTTTTTTAATTTATTTATTTATTTATTTACACACTTGACTGTCACATGGGCTGGGTGATGCCGTGCATATTACATTAGGTGTATTCTGCCGCACTGCCGGATTCGGCAGAAATGCGGTACAGTTCAATACAGCTCAGAGGCATTGCGGCAAGCTCCGGTCCCAAGCTGTCACATGCTACGGTCACATGACCGCATGTGACCGGAGCTTGCCGGCAGAATACCGCTGATGTGAGAGCAGCACGTTGGCTTTCCCGTCCGATGCTTCCCTCTCCGCTGCCCGGTGCTTCACTCCCCCGCTGCCTCCCTGCCCGATCCTAAGTTGGGACCGTGTGGGGAGCACAGCACCAGGGTGCGAAGGACTCGGGCAGGGAGCGTGCATCAGCTGATTGCTTAAAAAAGCCGGCGGCCTTTTACCGCCCGCCTTTTAAACAATCATTCATCCATTTCAGCCTTTTCCTCAGCTCCAGACTGCTATGAAGGGTCCAGCAGACAATTACTTGCATTTCCCATTGACTTGCATGAACTCGCAACTCGTAACAAGTACACAAGTATTGGGACCTACTCGTTATGAGTATAGAGAGTCCGAGTATTTCACTACTCACTCATCCCTATTCATAGCTTATCCATCACTTATGAACCTGCCCTAACACTGAAAGAAGTGACTGGAAGAGCAGAGAAATTTGTTCCAACTGTAGCTCTGATTGATATTGAGCAGCTGCTAAATGAACAATTTACACAGTACTCAGCAGTCAGCAGCAGCAGCAAAATGGTCTAAAACACTATTAAAAAAAAATCCTTAAAGTGTAACCATAGTTTTAATTTTTATTTCATGGATTAATACTACAGAGGAAAATAAGCAACTTTTTAATATATCCTATCAGACAAATTTGCTTTTTTTCCTCTGCCAGCATTGATTAGTGATTAACAACAGTCTCAATTCTGAGGTACAATCTGTATTCAGTGAAGAATTTCCCATTACTGAGATAGTAGATGGCAGCTATTACTGGAATGGGAGGAGCTAGAGGCAGACGGAGGAGCTAGAGGCAGAGCTCTGCCCTACTCCTCTCTCTTCTATCTAGGTAGAATCTTAGCAGTAGTAGAGATTAGCAAACCCAAGGTTCAATTTTCTAACCAAACACCGACTTTAAAAAACAAAATTTGAAATCGGGGTTCGGGTGCTTTATATGTGAACTTCACTCTCGCGAGCAGCACTGTGATCAGGTACTCTTGGTGCTCAGCCCTGTGTGAGCCCCTCACAGTGTTTGAACAGCTCACACTGGGGGGTCACAACTAGAGATGAGCGAACCGGTCGCGGTTCGGCTCGAGTTCGGTTCGCCGAACGGAGGTGCCGTTCGAGTTCGGTTCGTCGAACGTTCGACGAACTGAACTCGAACTGCATAGGAAACAATGGCAGGCATTCACAAACACATAAAACACCTAGAAAACACCCTCAAAGGTGTCCAAAAGGTGACAAACAACTCACAACACAACACAAACACATGGGAAAGTGACAAGAACAAATTATCATGCAAAAACAAAAGAGTGTAACGAGGATAAAGAGGACGAGACACAGATATAGGCATGGCACGCCCTTCTAAAATCATGTAAAACACCGCAAGGTGACTCCAAGCGGAGTCTCCCTTTTTTCCAAAAATTGTGCCCCACACAAACCCACCCATTCAGTGGCAGCACTTGTGCCCTAGTTGTACACTTCACAGCTAGATTTGCATCAAGCACATTCAAAAATACGCCAATGTTAACCGTCCCCAGGATGACCCCGGGATAGGTAGCAAAGTCGTTCCTGATCCCAGCTCTGTTCATCTTGGATCATTTTTAAAAACAATGTAAGCAAGGGTTACTCCAAGCGGAGTCTCCCTTTTTTCCAAAAATTGGACCCCACACACACCCACCCCTTCAGTGGCAGCAGTTGTGCCCCAGTTGTACACTTCACAGCTAGATTTGCATCAAGCACATTCAAAAATACACCATTGTTAACCGTCCCCAGGATGACACCAGGGTAGGTAGCAAAGTCTTTCCTGATCCCAGCTCTGTTCATCTTGGATCATTTTTAAAAACAATGTAAGCAAGGGTTACTCCAAGCGGAGTCTCCCTTTTTTCCAAAAATTGGGCCCCACACACACCCATCCCTTCAGTGGCAGCAGTTGTGCCCCAGTTGTACACTTCACAGCTAGATTTGCATCAAGCACATTCAAAAATACGCCATTGTTAACCATCCCCAGGATGACACCGGGGTAGGTAGCAAAGTCTTTGCTGAACCATGACTTGTTCATCTTGGCTCCTTTTAAAAAACACAGCAAGCAAGGGTTACTCCAATTGGAGTCTCCCTTTTTTTCCAAAAATTGTGCCCCACACACACCCACCCATTCAGTGGCAGCACTTGTGCCCTAGTTGTACACTTCACAGCTAGATTTGCATCAAGCACATTGAAAAATACGCCATTGTTAACCGTCCCCAGGATGACCCCGGGGTAGGTAGCAAAGTCTTTCCTGATCCCAGCGCTGTGCATCTTGGATCATTTTTAAAAACAATGTAAGCAAGGGTTACTCCAAGCGGAGTGTCCCTTTTTTCCAAAAATTGGGCCACACAGACACCCCATCAGTGGCAGCACTTGTGCCTTAGTTGCAAACAGGATGTTTTAATTTGCATCAAGCACATTCCAAATCCACAAGAATTTACTCTCCCCAGGATGACACAGGGGTAGTAAATTCCTTGTGGATCCAGGACTTGTTCATTTTGATGAACGTTAGTCTGTCCACATTGTCACTGGACAGACGCGTGCGCTTATCTGTCAGCACACACCCAGCAGCACTGAAGACACGTTCAGAGACAACGCTGGCAGCTGGACACGACAAAATCTCCAAGGCGTAACTGGAGAGCTCTGGCCATTTTTCTAGATTTGAAGCCCAAAAGGAGCAAGGCTCAATTTGCAAAGTCATGGCATCGATGTTCATTTGCAGATACTCCTGTATCATCCTCTCCAGCCATTGACTATGTGTCAGACTTGTTGTCTCTGTTGGCCTTGCAAAGGAGGGTCTAAAAAAATTATGAAAAGATTCCATAAATATATATAGGGTGCTACTGGTACGTGTAGACTGTTGAAGATGACGAGACCGTCCCATGTCTGTCAAGTTACAACTGGGAGATTCACTCCCTGCACCTGCACGGTTGTTTGGTGGAAAAGCCGAGCTAAGATCGAGTAACAGCTTCTGCTGATACACCTGCATACGTGCGTCCCTTTCTATGGCTGGAATTATGTCACAGAATTTGGACTTGTACCGGGGATCTAATAGTGTGGCAAGCCAGTAGTCATCATCACTTCTAATTTTGACAATACGAGGGTCATGTTGGAGGTAGTGCAGCAAGAAAGCACTCATGTGTCTTGCGCAGCCATGCGGACCCAAGTCCACGCTGTGTTTGTGGCATAGAGGTGCTAACCGTTCTTTCTTCCTCTGACATCTCCCCCCAACCTCTTTCAACTGAAATTTGACCAAGGTCTCCCTCATCCGCTGAGTCTTCCATGTCCATGGACAGTTCGTCCTCCATTTCTTCATGTTCTCCTGCACCTTCCTCAACATTTCGCCTGCTACCATGTGCCCTTGTTGATCCCTGTCCCCCATGGTCCCATGCCTGCCGCGTTGGTGATGATGAATGTCTGGACCTTGGTGATGTTGTTGTGTCTTGCGCATATGAATCCTCCTGTAGTTCCTCCCCTTCCTGTTGTCCCACCCCCTGACTCCGAATAGTGTTTAGCGTGTGCTCCAGCATGTAAATGACTGGAATTGTCATGCTGATAATGGCATTGTCAGCGCTAAACATGTTCGTCGCCATGTCGAAACTGTGCAGAAGGGTGCATAGGTCCTTGATCTGAGACCACTCCATCAGGGTGATCTGCCCCACCTCTGCATCTCGTTGGCCCAAGCTATACGTCATGACGTATTGCACCAGGGCTCGGCGGTGCTGCCACAGTCGCTGTAACATGTGGAGAGTCGAATTCCAGCGTGTTGCCACATCGCATTTCAGGCGCTGAACCGGCAGGCCGAAAGACTTCTGGAGCAATGCAAGTCGCTCAGCTGCGGCGGTTGAACGGCGGAAGTGAGCAGACAGTTTTCTTGCCCTGGTCAGAAGGCCATCTAGGCCGGGATAGTGTGTTAAAAATTGCTGGACAACAAGGTTCAACACGTGAGCCATATAAGGCACGTGTGTCACCTTGCCCAGGCGAAGGGCCGCACCCAGGTTTACAGCATTGTCGCACACGGCCTTACCAGGCTGCAGGTTGAGTGGAGACAACCATTTATTAAACTCGGACCGCAGAGCTGACAACAATTACTCAGCTGTGTGACTCCTATTCCCAAGACATGTCAAGCTAAAGACCGCCTGATGCCGTTGAGCTCTGCTGCCAGCATAGTAATGAGGGGTGCGCGATTCCTTCTGCGCAGTGAGAACGATGGTTGCTTGACCAGGCAGACTTGGAGCGGAGGTGGAGGACACAGATGAGGTGAAGGAGGCAGAAGCAGTGGCGGAACTTGGACAGACAGAGAATTGACACACAAGTCATGGGGACGGCAAGACTTGTGCAGCAGACCCTTCACCATCTATCACCATAGTTACCCAGTGCCCAGTCAGCGACATGTAACGCCCTTGTCCATGCTTACTGGTCCAAGTATTGGTGGTGAAATGCACTCGTTGACACACAGAGTTTCTCAAGGAAGCGGTGATGTTGTGTGCGACATGCTGGTGTAGCGCGGGCACACCTTTCTTAGAGAAGTAGTGGCGACTGGGCATCTGGTACTGGGGCACAGTGACAGACATAAGGTCTCTAAAATCCTGTGTGTCCACCAGGCGGAAAGGCAGCATTTCGGTAGCCAAGAGCTTACAGAGGGATAAAGTCAACCTCTTAGCTTTGTCATGGGTCGCAGGAAATGGCCTTTTATTTGTCCACATCTGAGGGACAGAGATATGGCTGCTGTGTGTAGACGGTGTTCAGTAGGGTGTCCCTGGAAAAATGCAGGTTTGTGAGGAAAGTGCAGGCGGAGACATGATGTTGCCTTCATCCAACGTTGGTGCTATCGATGTCTGAGAGAGCTGTACACACGCACTTGTTTCCCCTTCCAAACCAACTGACGACCTACCAAGCAAACTGCCTGTTGCGGTTACAGTGGTGGAAGTTGTGCGTGGAAAACCAGGTGTGACAGCTGTCCCCACAGTCCTAGAAGATGAAGAGCGCACGGATGCACTGGAAGGGGCAGGCGGTGGATGGTTCGCTCCGCTAGGCCGCATTGCAGCACGGTGAGCTTCCCACTGGGACATATGATATTTATTCATGTGACGATTCATGGAAGAAGTTGTCAAACTGCTGAGGTTTTGACCTCTACTAACAGAATCACGACAAATTTTACAGATCACATAATTTGGGCGATCTTTTTCTATGTCAAAAATGGACCAGGCTAGGCAAGGCTTAGAGGACATGCGACCTGCTGAGCCCCCCCAACTAGTGCTCAGAGGCAGAGTGGTGGCTGATGATGCAGTTGTAGACGTGCTACCAGTGCTCCGACTCTGTCCAGGAAGGCGCAAGGTAACTTCGTCGTCGGTTGCATCCTCCTCCACTGCCTCTGTTGACCTCCTCGAGGGCCTGACTTTGGGTTGACAGTAGGTGGGATCTAGAACGTCATCATCAATTGTTGTGTTTGCACTCCCCTCACCCTCAGACCGAGCCTCTTCTTGCCCTGACCGAATATTTAAGTTGTCATCCCAATCTGGTATCTGCGTCTCATCGTCATCAGTATGTTCCTCATTGTCTATAACCACAGGTGTTACAGTTTGTGACAAAGGGTCAACATTATGCTCAGAAACTTGGTCCTCACGGCCTGAATCAGAGTCACAAAGGTTCTGGGCATCACTGCAGACCATTTCCTGGTCTGTACTCACTGTAGCTTGGGAGCAGACCTCTGATTCCCAGGCTATAGTGTGACTGAACAGCTCTGCAGACTCAGCCATCTCAGTTCCACCATACTGTGCAGGGCTGATGGAGACTTCAGAGCTGGGAGAAAGCAAGTTTGATTGGGATGACAACTCAGAGGACTGGTGTTTTTTGGATGCGGTAGTTGAGGTGGCTGAGAGGGCACTTGTTGGACCACTTGAGATCCATTCAAGCATTTGACTTTTTTGGCCATCATCTACCTTTGTTCCTGTTGTTCGTGTCCGTAAAAAAGGGAGCACATCGGATTGTCCACGGTAAGTAGTAGACATCTTACTTTTGCTGGTAGATGGTCTATCTTCAGCAGATGTTAATGGAGCTTTGCCACCTTCCCCATGGACAAACCCTTTTTTTCCTTTTACAACACGCCTCTTCCTTTTTCCACCAGCATCTGTCATTTTGCCACTCATGTTGATTGCGACAAGATTGTGCACTTAAAATGTGGTAGTAAAAATTGAGAGGTGGTGTAGATTGCAGCGGTGGTCTAGCTTTATTAACAGCAGAATAAACAACAATAATTATCCCTGACAATGCAACTACGGCACTTAAACTGGCAGCATAAATTGCTAGTATAATGGCTTAGTAACAATGAGTTTGAGTGTGCAATGCAGGCAGACGTGCTGCAAATATCTTTGCACTACTGGGACTATACACAAGTCCAATAGCCACGTTTAGGATGCCACTAAGTTCACTCAGTGTTTGCTAGTATAATGGCTTAGTAACAATAAGGCGGGCTTTGCACACTACGACATCGCAGGTGCGATGTCGGTGGGGTCAAATCGAAAGTGACGCACATCCGGCGTCACTTGCGATGTCGTAGTGTGTAAATCCTAGATGATACGATGAACGAGCGCAAAATCATCGTCATCGTATCATCGCTGCAGCCTCCGACATTTCCATAATGCCGGGGGAGCGACAGGTACGATGTAGTTCCTCGCTCCTGCGGCAGCACACATCGCTGTGTGTGAAGCCGCAGGAGCGAGGAACTTCACCTTACCTGCCTCCCGGCTGCAATGAGAAGGACGGAGGTGGGCGGGATGTTTACATCCTGCTCATCTCCGCCCCTCCACTTCAATTGGCCGCCTGCCGTGTGACGTCACTGTGACGCCGCACGACCCGCCCCCTAAGGAAGGAGGCGGGTCGCCGGCCAGAGGGACGTCGCACGGCAGGTATGTGCGTGTAAAGCTGCCGTAGCGATAATAATCGCTACGGCAGCTTTCACTATATATCGAACGTGCGACGGGGGCGGGACTATCGCTGCAGCATCGGTAACACATTGTTACCGATGTTGCAATGTGCAAAGCCCGCCTAAGTTTGAGTGTGCAATGCAGGCAGACGTGTTGCAAATATCTTTGCACTACTGGGACTATACAGAAGTCCAATAGCCACGTTTAGGATGCCACTAAGTTCACTCAGTGTTTGCTAGTATAATGGCTTAGTAACAATAAGTTTGAGTGTGCAATGCAGGCAGACGTGTTGCAAATATCTTTGCACTACTGGGACTATACAGAAGTCCAATAGCCACGTTTAGGATGCCACTAAGTTCACTCAGTGTTTGCTAGTATAATGGCTTAGTAACAATGAGTTTGAGTGTGCAATGCAGGCAGACGTGCTGCAAATATCTTTGCACTAGTGGGACAATACAGAAGTCCAATAGCCACGTTTAGGATGCCACTAAGTTCACTCAGTGTTTGCTAGTATAATGGCTTAGTAACAATGAGTTTGAGCGTGCAATGCAGGCAGACGTACTGCAAATATCTTTGCACTAGTGGGACAATATAGAAGTCCAATAGCCACGTTTAGGATGCCACTAGGTTCACTCAGTGTTTGCTAGTATAATGGCTTAGTAACAATGAATTTGAGTGTGCAATGCAGGCAGACGTGCTGCAAATATCTTTGAACTACTGGGACTATACAGAAGTCCAATAGCCACGTTTAGGATGCCACTAAGTTCACTCAGTGTTTGCTAGTATAATGGCTTAGTAACAATGAGTTTGAGTGTGCAATGCAGGCAGACGTGCTGCAAACAACTTTGCACTAGTGGGACAATACAGACGTCCAATAGCTACGTACGTTTAGGATGCCACTAAGTTCACTCAGTGTTTGCTAGTATAATGGCTTAGTAACAATGAGTTTGAGTGTGCAATGCAGGCAGACGTGCTGCAAATATCTTTGCACTAGTGGGACTATACAGAAGTCCAATAGCCACGTTTAGGATGACACTAAGTTCACTCAGTGTTTGCTAGTATAATGGCTTAGTTATAATGAGTTTGAGTGTCCAATGCAGGCAGACGTGCTGCAAATATCTTTGCACTAGTGGGACTATACAGAAGTTCAATAGCCACGTTTAGGATGCCACTAAGTTCACTCAGTGTTTGCTAGTATAATGGCTTAGTAACAATGAGTTTGAGTGTGCAATGCAGGCAGACGTGCTGCAAATATCTTTGCACTAGTGGGACAATACAGAAGTCCAACAGCCACGTTTAGGATGCCACTAAGTTCACTCAGTGTTTGCTAGTATAATGGCTTAGTAACAATAAGTTTGAGTGTGCAATGCAGGCAGACGTGTTGCAAATATCTTTGCACTACTGGGACTATACAGAAGTCCAATAGCCACGTTTAGGATGCCACTAAGTTCACTCAGTGTTTGCTAGTATAATGGCTTAGTAACAATGAGTTTGAGTGTGCAATGCAGGCAGACGTGCTGCAAATATCTTTGCACTAGTGGGACAATACAGAAGTCCAATAGCCACGTTTAGGATGCCACTAAGTTCACTCAGTGTTTGCTAGTATAATGGCTTAGTAACAATGAGTTTGAGTGTGCAATGCAGGCAGACGTACTGCAAATATCTTTGCACTAGTGGGACAATATAGAAGTCCAATAGCCACGTTTAGGATGCCACTAGGTTCACTCAGTGTTTGCTAGTATAATGGCTTAGTAACAATGAATTTGAGTGTGCAATGCAGGCAGACCTGCTGCAAATATCTTTGAACTACTGGGACTATACAGAAGTCCAATAGCCACGTTTAGGATGCCACTAAGTTCACTCAGTGTTTGCTAGTATAATGGCTTAGTAACAATGAGTTTGAGTGTGTGAGTGTGCAATGCAGGCAGACGTGCTGCAAATATCTTTGCACTACTGGGACTATACAGAAGTCCAAACACCACGTTTAGGATGCCACTAAGTTCACTCAGTGTTTGCTAGTATAATGGCTTAGTAACAATGAGTTTGAGTGTGCAATGCAGGCAGACGTGCTGCAAATATCTTTGCACTAGTGGGACAATACAGAAGTCCAATAGCCACGTTTAGGATGCCACTAAGTTCACTCAGTGTTTGCTAGTATAATGGCTTAGTAACAATGAGTTTGAGTGTGCAATGCAGGCAGACGTGCTGCAAATATCTTTGCACTAGTGGGACAATACAGAAGTCCAACAGCCACGTTTAGGATGCCACTAAGTTCACTCAGTGTTTGCTAGTATAATGGCTTAGTAACAATAAGTTTGAGTGTGCAATGCAGGCAGACGTGTTGCAAATATCTTTGCACTACTGGGACTATACAGAAGTCCAATAGCCACGTTTAGGATGCCACTAAGTTCACTCAGTGTTTGCTAGTATAATGGCTTAGTAACAATGAGTTTGAGTGTGCAATGCAGGCAGACGTGCTGCAAATATCTTTGCACTAGTGGGACAATACAGAAGTCCAATAGCCACGTTTAGGATGCCACTAAGTTCACTCAGTGTTTGCTAGTATAATGGCTTAGTAACAATGAGTTTGAGTGTGCAATGCAGGCAGACGTACTGCAAATATCTTTGCACTAGTGGGACAATATAGAAGTCCAATAGCCACGTTTAGGATGCCACTAGGTTCACTCAGTGTTTGCTAGTATAATGGCTTAGTAACAATGAATTTGAGTGTGCAATGCAGGCAGACCTGCTGCAAATATCTTTGAACTACTGGGACTATACAGAAGTCCAATAGCCACGTTTAGGATGCCACTAAGTTCACTCAGTGTTTGCTAGTATAATGGCTTAGTAACAATGAGTTTGAGTGTGTGAGTGTGCAATGCAGGCAGACGTGCTGCAAATATCTTTGCACTACTGGGACTATACAGAAGTCCAAACACCACGTTTAGGATGCCACTAAGTTCACTCAGTGTTTGCTAGTATAATGGCTTAGTAACAATGAGTTTGAGTGTGCAATGCAGGCAGACGTGCTGCAAATATCTTTGCACTAGTGGGACAATACAGAAGTCCAATAGCCACGTTTAGGATGCCACTAAGTTCACTCAGTGTTTGCTAGTATAATCGCTTAGTAACAATGAGTTTGAGTGTGCAATGCAGGCAGACGTGCTGCAAATATCTTTGCACTAGTGGGACTATACAGAAGTCCAATAGCCACGTTTAGGATGCCACTAAGTTCACTCAGTGTTTGCTAGTATAATGGCTTAGTTACAATGAGTTTGAGTGTGCAGTGCAGGCTGACGTGCTGCAAATATCTTTGCACTAGTGGGACAATACAGAAGTCCAACAGCCACGTTTAGGATGCCACTAAGTTCACTCAGTGTTTGCTAGCATAATGGCTTAGTAACAATGAGTTTGAGTGTGCAATGCAGGCAGACGTGCTGCAAATATCTTTGCACTAGTGGGACAATACAGAAGTCCAGTAGCCACGTTTAGGATGCCACTAAGTTCACTCAGTGTTTGCTAGTATAATGGCTTAGTAACAATGAGTTTGAGTGTGCAATGCAGGCAGACGTGCTGCAAACAACTTTGCACTAGTGGGACAATACAGAAGTCCAATAGCTACGTACGTTTAGGATGCCACTAAGTTCACTCAGTGTTTGCTAGTATAATGGCTTAGTAACAATGAGTTTGAGTGTGCAATGCAGGCAGACATGCTGCAAATATCTTTGCACTAGTGGGACTATACAGAAGTCCAATAGCCACGTTTAGGATGACACTAAGTTCACTCAGTGTTTGCTAGTATAATGGCTTAGTTATAATGAGTTTGAGTGTCCAATGCAGGCAGACGTGCTGCAAATATCTTTGCACTAGTGGGACTATACAGAAGTCCAATAGCTACGTTTAGGATGCCACTAAGTTCACTCAGTGTTTGCTAGTATAATGGCTTAGTAACAATGAGTTTGAGTGTGCAATGCAGGCAGACGTGCTGCAAATATCTTTGCACTAGTGGGACAATACAGAAGTCCAACAGCCACGTTTAGGATGCCACTAAGTTCACTCAGTGTTTGCTAGTATAATGGCTTAGTAACAATGAGTTTGAGTGTGCAATGCAGGCAGACGTGCTGCAAATATCTTTGCACTACTGGGACTATACAGAAGTCCAATAGCCACGTTTAGGATGCCGCTAAGTTCACTCAGTGTTTGCTAGTATAATGGCTTAGTAACAATGAGTTTGAGTGTGCAATGCAGGCAGACGTGCTGCAAATATCTTTGCACTAGTGGGACTATACAGAAGTCCAATAGCGGGGCGGGCCAGCATGTCAGCCAATCCCAGACACACACACAGCTAAGTGTACTTTTACCCAGAGAAGCAACGGCATGTGTGATAGGATGTCCATGTCACATGTCCATGCATTATAAAAACAGACATTTTCCTCCAGCACGCCATTATCTGCCTTCTGCATCCTTGGTGTCAGTCATCACTGGCGCAGCTCCTATCGCCGATACTGCTGTGTACGCTCTATATACAGCGCTATACAGAATAGGGATAGCACTTTCTATCAGTCCTTTTAAGGGCTCATACCGGCAGGGTCTGAGCCATAGGTGAAAGGTCCGTGAAAACAGATTTTAACAGCTACACAAGATGACAGCGTCTGTGTAGCTAAGGTCAGGGATTTCCTCGCTGCATTTCCCCATTAGGAGGGATAGAAAGGCAGGCTTCCTTTCCTCTACCCAGAGACCCACAACCACCTGCCACTGTACCCTCCTGCCCTTTGCACACTCAAACTCATTGTTACTAAGCCATTATGCTAGCAAACACTGAGTGAACTTAGTGGCATCCTAAACGTGGCTGTTGGACTTCTGTATTGTCCCACTAGTGCAAAGATATTTGCAGCACGTCAGCCTGCACTGCACACTCAAACTCATTGTAACTAAGCCATTATACTAGCAAACACTGAGTGAACTTAGTGGCATCCTAAACGTGGCTATTGGACTTCTGTATAGTCCCACTAGTGCAAAGATATTTGCAGCACGTCTGCCTGCATTGCACACTCAAACTCATTGTTACTAAGCGATTATACTAGCAAACACTGAGTGAACTTAGTGGCATCCTAAACGTGGCTATTGGACTTCTGTATTGTCCCACTAGTGCAAAGATATTTGCAGCACGTCTGCCTGCACTGCACACTCAAACTCATTGTTACTAAGCCATTATACTAGCAAACACTGAGTGAACTTAGTGGCATCCTAAACGTGGCTATTGGACTTCTGTATAGTCCCATTAGTGCAAAGATATTTGCAGCACGTCTGCATGCATTGCACACTCAAACTTATTGTTACTAAGCCATTATACTAGCAAAAACTGCTGCAACTTAGTGGCATACAAAAAGTGGCTGTTGTCCTCCATTTGTGCCCCACAGGTGCCAAGCTATTTACAGCACCTCTGCATGACACCCTCCTGCTCTGTTTTTAAAAGCTATAATAATAGCAAAAACTGCTGCAACTTAGTGGCATACAAAAAGTGGCTGTTGGACTTCTGTATTGTCCCACTAGTGCCAAGCTATTTACAGCACGTCTGCATGACACCCTCCTGCTCTGTTTTTAAAAGCTATAATAATAGCAAAAACTACTGCAACTTAGTGGCATACAAGTAGTGGCTGTTGGACTTCTGTATTGTCCCACTAGTGCCAAGCTATTTACAGCACCTCTGCATGACACCCTCCTGCTCTGTTTTTAAAAGCTATAATAATAGCAAAAACTGCTGCAACTTAATGGCATACAAAAAGTGGCTGTTGTACTCCATTTGTGCCCCGCAGGTGCAAGCTATTTACAGCACCTCTGCATGACACCCTCCTGCTCTGTTTTTAAAAGCTATAATAATAGCAAAAACTGCTGCAACTTAGTGGCATACAAAAAGTGGCTGTTGGACTTCTGTATTGTCCCACTAGTGCCAAGCTATTTACAGCACCTCTGCATGACACCCTCCTGCTCTGTTTTTAAAAGCTATAATAATAGCAAAAACTGCTGCAACTTAGTGGCATACAAGTAGTGGCTGTTGGACTTCTGTATTGTCCCACTAGTGCCAAGCTATTTACAGCACCTCTGCATGACACCCTCCTGCTCTGTTTTTAAAAGCTATAATAATAGCAAAAACTGCTGCAACTTAATGGCATACAAAAAGTGGCTGTTGTACTCCATTTGTGCCCCGCAGGTGCAAGCTATTTACAGCACCTCTGCATGACACCCTCCTGCTCTGTTTTTAAAAGCTATAATAATAGCAAAAACTGCTGCAACTTAGTGGCATACAAAAAGTGGCTGTTGGACTTCTGTATTGTCCCACTAGTGCCAAGCTATTTACAGCACCTCTGCATGACACCCTCCTGCTCTGTTTTTAAAAGCTATAATAATAGCAAAAACTGCTAAAACTTAGTGGCATACAAAAAGTGCCTGTTGTACTCCATTTGTGCCCCACAGGTGCCAAGCTATTTACAGCACCTCTGCATGACACCCTCCTGCTCTGTTTTTAAAAGCTATAATTATAGCAAAAACTGCTGCAACTTAGTGGCATACAAAAAGTGGCTGTTGTACTCCATTTGTGCCCCACAGGTGCCAAGCTATTTACAGCACCTCTGCATGACACCCTCCTGCTCTGTTTTTAAAAGCTATAATAATAGCAAAAACTGCTGCAACTTAGTGGCATACAAAAAGTGGCTGTTGTACTCCATTTGTGCCCCACAGGTGCCAAGCTATTTACAGCACCTCTGCATGACACCCTCCTGCTCTGTTTTTAAAAGCTATAATAATAGCAAAAACTGCTGCAACTTAGTGGCATACAAAAAGTGGCTGTTGTACTCCATTTGTGCCCCACAGGTGCCAAGCTATTTACAGCACCTCTGCATGACACCCTCCTGCTCTGTTTTTAAAAGCTGTAATAATGGCAAAAACTGCTGCAACTTAGTGGCATGCAAAAAGTGCCAGTTGTAGTCCATTTGTGCCCCACAGGTGCCAAGCTATTTACAGCACCTCTGCATGACACCCTCCTGCTCTGTTTTTAAAAGCTATAATAATAGCAAAAACTGCTGCAACTTAGTGGCATACAAAAAGTGGCTGTTGTACTCCATTTGTGCCCCACAGGTGCCAAGCTATTTACAGCACCTCTGCATGACACCCTCCTGCTCTGTTTTTAAAAGCTATAATAATACCAAAAACTGCTGCAACTTAGTGGCATACAAAACGTGCCTGTTGTACTCCATTTGTGCCCCACAGGTGCTAAGCTATTTACAGCACCTCTGCATGACACCCTCCTGCTCTGTTTTTAAAAGCTGTAATAATAGCAAAAACTGCTGCAACTTAGTGGCATACCAAAAGTGGCTGTTATACTCCATTTGTGCCCCACAGGTGCCAAGCTATTTACAGCACCTCTGCATGACACCCTCCTGCTCTGTTTTTAAAAGCTATAATAATAGCAAAAACTGCTGCAACTTAGTGGCATACAAATAGTGGCTGTTGTACTCCATTTGTGCCCCGCAGGTGCAAGCTATTTACAGCACCTCTGCATGACACCCTCCTGCTCTGTTTTTAAAAGCTATAATAATAGCAAAAACTGCTGCAACTTAGTGGCATACAAGTAGTGGCTGTTGGACTTCTGTATTGTCCCACTAGTGCCAAGCTATTTACAGCACCTCTGCATGACACCCTCCTGCTCTGTTTTTAAAAGCTATAATAATAGCAAAAACTGCTGCAACTTAATGGCATACAAAAAGTGGCTGTTGTACTCCATTTGTGCCCCGCAGGTGCAAGCTATTTACAGCACCTCTGCATGACACCCTCCTGCTCTGTTTTTAAAAGCTATAATAATAGCAAAAACTGCTGCAACTTAGTGGCATACAAAAAGTGGCTGTTGGACTTCTGTATTGTCCCACTGGTGCCAAGCTATTTACAGCACCTCTGCATGACACCCTCCTGCTCTGTTTTTAAAAGCTATAATAATAGCAAAAACTGCTGCAACTTAGTGGCATACAAAAAGTGGCTGTTGTACTCCATTTGTGCCCCACAGGTGCCAAGCTATTTACAGCACCTCTGCATGACACCCTCCTGTTCTGTTTTTAAAAGCTATAATAATAGCAAAAACTGCTGCAACTTAGTGGCATACAAAAAGTGGCTGTTGTACTCCATTTGTGCCCCACAGGTGCCAAGCTATTTACAGCACCTCTGCATGACACCCTCCTGCTCTGTTTTTAAAAGCTATAATAATAGCAAAAACTGCTGCAACTTAGTGGCATACAAAAAGTGGCTGTTGGACTTCCGTATTGTCCCCACTAGTGCAAAGATATTTGCAGCACCTCTGCCTGCATTGCACACTCAAACTCATTGTTACTTACTAAGACAATATAATACCAAAAATTGAGTAAACTTAGTGGCATACAAGAAGTGTCTATTGTACTCTATTAGTGCCCCACTGGTGCAAATCTATGTGCAACACCTCTGCATGACACCCTCCTGCTCTGTTTTTAATAAGCTATAATGATAGCAAAAAATACTGCCATTTAGTGGCATCATAGAACTGCCTGTTGGACTTCCATTAGTGTCCCACTGGTGCAAATCTATTTGCAGCACCTCTGCATGACACCCTCATGCACATTTTGCTACGCTAATTTTATAGCAAACTCAGGGAATTCATTGCTGCATTTGATAATTCGGAGGGATAGAAAGTGATGCTTCCTTTAGCTTTTCCTTCTGTTCATAGACAGCATCTCCAAGTCCACACCCGAAGAGCAAATTCTCCTCCACGTCTAAGTGTGGAGAGGCAGCTAGTGCGCATGCGTGTGCCGATTTACCCCAGCTGCAGCCTAACTACAGTGTTTCGCCTAGTGAGTATGCTCAGCCTGACTGTGCCATTCCTGAGGCTAAGTCTTCATTTCGGGATACAGCGCATGCTCCCACACTTAGTGCGAAAAGCCTCTTTGCACAGGTACTTGCATTCCGTGCTGGGTCTAAGTCCTGTTTTGTGCCTAGACACCATGCTAAAGCTGATAGTCTTTTTTCAGAGACTGTATTTCATGCAACTGAGCATGCTCAGGCACTTACTGCATCAGAGACTAGGTCCGGTAATGAACTCTTTGGCCCTGCCCCTGATGTGGGGGGCCCATATAGACCACAGGGCATCAGGTGTCCTGACGATGTGGCTAGGCCACTCCCAAATGGCTTGCAGAGGCCCGCACCTATGACTTGTCACCTCATTATTGATGGTCAGACGATAATTGGTGAGGTGTTTGTGTCGTGGCAGCCATGAGGTCATTATTGAAGTTTCGGTTCCAAATAGGACGCTAGTTATGCCACTCATGACGTGTCACTCTGCTTTTGTCTCCAGGAGGTGCATTGTAGTCCACCCTGGTTTGGGAGGACCAAGGTTATAAAATGGGATGGAGCCAACAAGGAGGTGCGCAGTCTTCTATTATGCTCCGAAAGAGCACACCTCCATGTGTTGAACCCATTGCGGCTTTAGGCCAGAGATAGGCAGGGATAGAGCGTCGATGCAGGCCGCCACCACAGTTGGTAACGCAGAACGGTTAAGACCAGCTCCTGTCCTACAAGTCCTGCTTGTGCAGCCCAGTGGCATTAACAGGCCTGCTGCTGCTGATGCGCCTGCTGTCCACAGGTGTGGCCCCAATGCACATGGTCAGCATACTGAATGGCCCCTGTGATGTTAACAGGGAGTTCCTGGGCTGGGTGGGTGTGTGGACCCTGTGACGCTAACAGGGCTCCCAGTCTCCAGATCCGAGTGGCGTCTAACTCGGTTCAGGCAACTATTAGTTTCATAGCCACACAGATCTGTATCCTCCATCTAACCTTCCAGTTGCCAACCTCTCCTTTTCCATCTGGGAGCACGGTGGACATTGACTGCTGATGGGGATATATACCTTCCTCTTTCTTTTCTTATTAATTTTCGTTATATAGCTGTAACATAGTATATACCACCTTATCCAAATCTGCCAGTCCCACCGTAACAGATGGTGTTTCTTCATCAAATGTTACTTTTGCTTAACCACCAAAACCACGGACAAAAACTTTTTTTCCCCTTTCCAACACACCTGTTCCCCTTTCCACCAGCATCTGTCCTTTTTGAACTCATTTGGTATATGACCAAAAGTGCAACTCTGCAGGGACACCGTACTCAATGCCATCTCAGCACAGCAGCCAGCCCTCGGTCCCTCAGATGTGGACAAGTAAAAGACCATTTCCTCCTATCCATGACAAAGCGTTGAGATTCACTCTGTGCAGCACTGGTGTTTACTGGAAAAGCAGGTCTAAGAATCCGTACCACCTTCTGCAGATACTCCTGTATACGTGCATCCCTTTCTATGGCATGAATTATTTCGCCAAATTTTGTCTTGTACCAGGGATCTAACAGTGTGGCAACCCAGTAGTTAGCATTACTTCGAATTCGTACAATCCGAGGGTCATGTTGTAGGTAGTGCAGCAAGAAGGCGCTCATGTGTCTTGTGCATCCAGGAGGACCAAGTCCTTGGTGTGTTGGTGGCAGAGAGGTGAGAATCGTGCCTCGTTCCTCTGCCCTCTCCCCCCAACCTCGCACAACCGAAATGTGAGCAAGCTCTCACTCATCTGCTGAGTCTTCCATGCCCATCGCCAGTTCGTCCTCCATTTCTTCATGGGCTCCTGCACCTTCCTCAACAATTTTTGCAGATACTATGCGCCCTTGTTAATCCCTCTCCCCCACCTTCCCTTGACTTCCGTCTAGGTGCCGCTCACCGTCTGGACCTTGTAGATTTTATTATCCCTTCTGCATATGACTCCTCCTGTACTTCCTCCCCTTCCTCTTGGACCAACACCTGACTCCGAATAATGCATACAGTGTGCTCCATCTTGTAGATGACCAGAATTGTCACGCTGAGAATGGCATCGCCAGTGCTAAAGATCTTCGTCGATATTTGTAAACTGTGTAGAAGGGTGCATAGGTCCTTGATCTGACACCACTCCAGCAGCGTGATCTGCACCACCTCTGGATCAAGTTAGCCCAGGGTATACGTCATACCGTATTTCAGCAGGGCTCTGCGGTGCTGCCACAGACGCTGCAACATGTGCAGATTCAAATTCCTGCGTGTCGGAACATCGCATTTCAGGCGTTTAACCGCCAGACCCTAAGACTTCAGGAGCGATGAAAGTTGTTGAGCTGCTGGGTGTGAAGGATGAAAGTGAGCACATAGTAGCGTGCCCGCTGCACAAGGCCATGTAGGCCGGGATGGTATTTTAAAAATTGCTGGAGAATCAGATTCAACACGTGAGCCATACAAGGCACGTGTGTCACATGCCCTGACGGAGGGCCGCAGACAGGTTTGCATCATTGCCGCACACGGCTGTTAAGTCACCAACGTAGTCCACTCAATCAATTTGTACTCCGGTCGCCAGGTGACAACGTGTTCCTTTCGTGCTTAGTGCTGATGATGGGAAAGGAGTCGATGCCAGCGGCGCAGGTGGACGCAGGTTATGCTCACCCACTGGGCTGCGTTACCTTGACAGATGCAGAACCACAGGCTGAATGTAGGTGGTGGGTATCTCACAGATGAAGTACCATCATTCAGCTACAACCAATGGGAATACACCGCACCCTTTTTTAGGCCCCTCCTGTCTGCAGGCCACTGCCAGACAAAGCTATGAACCTCTTGTTACTGTTACCCCCAGTTCAGTTTTATGATTTTGTGTGCTTGTTACCTGTGACTACTTTTCCTGCTTGCTGTTTATGTACCTCGTTGGCCGATTCGCATTTCACCTCTGCTTGTTTTCTGATTAAGTCCTGGCCATCCCATTCTGTTCCTCTTCCTCAATTAATGTTTTGACCCTGCATGACTACTATTCTCTGGAACTGCAGCCTTCCACAGGTATTGATCAACTTGGGCCCTGTGTAATTCCAAATCACTGTATAGGGGTTAAAGGGTTTCAGGGTTCTGGGTCTCCAGCTTGTTGAGTGGCTTCCCTCTAGCCTATCCTTTACAGCCCATCTGAGTGTGTCGATCCAGGCAGGCGTTACACCCTGCCCTGGTCAGAAGGCCATGTAGGCCGGGATAGTGTTTTAAAAATTGCTGGACAACCAGGTTCAACACGTGAGCCATACAAGGCACGTGTGTCACATTGCCCTGAAGAAGGGTCGCAGACTGGTTTGCATCATTGTCGCACCCGACCTTCCCTGGCTGCTGGTTGAGTGGAGACAACCATTGATGAAACTCGGTCTCACTCTCCAGAGATAACCGTCCACAATTCCTCAGCGGTGTCTCACATTTCCCCTACATTTCAAAGTAAACATTTGACCGCCTGATGGCCTTGAGCTCTGCTGCCAGCATAGTAAGGAGGTGTGTGGGATTCCTTGGGCGCAGTTACAAGGAAGGGTGGACTGACCACACAGGGTTTGGGCCGAGGTGGAGGACCCACACGAGGTTGAGGAGGAAGAAGCAGTGGAGGAACTTGTACATACAGAGGAAGGATTGACACACAAGTCGTGGGGACGGCAAGACTTGTACAGCAAACCCTTCTCCATCTCTCACCATAGTTACCCAGTGCCCAGTCAGCAACATGTAACTCCCCTCTCCATGCTTACTGGTCCAAGTATCTGTGGTGAAATGCACCCTGTCACACACAGAGTTTCTCAAGGAATCGGTGAGGTTGTGTGCAACCTGCTGTGGTAGCGCGGGCATGCCTTTCTTGGAGAAGGAGTGACGTCTGGCCATCGGTTCTTGGGGCACTGCAATGGGCATAAGGTCTCGAAAATCCTCGGTCTCAAAAGGGTGTAAAGGCAGCCTTTCTGTTGCCAACAAGTTGCAGATGATGAAACTCAACCTCTTAGTCATGTCATGTCCTTCGAAAATCATGTAAAACACAGCGAGGGGACTCCAACCACAGTCTCCCTCGTTTCCACTAATTGGGCCACACACACCCCACTTGACTGGCATCACTTGATCCCCCTTTTCAAAATGAAAAAGATGCTTTGCATGAAGCACTCTCAAAAATACGCGTGCCTTTCACATCCCCTGGATGACCCAGGGGAAGAAAAGTCCTCTGAGAGCCATGACTTGTTCATCTTGGTTCTTTTTTCAAAAGCGAGGGGACTCCAACCACAGTCTCCCTCGTTTCCACTAATTGGGCCACACACACCCCACTTGATGCGCATCACATGATCCCCCTTTTCAAAATGAAAAAGATGCTTTGCATAAAGCACTCTCAAAAATACGCGTGCCTTTCACATCCCCTGGATGACCCAGGGGAAGAAAAGTCCTCTGAGAGCCATGACTTGTTCATCTTGGTTCTTTTTTCAAAAGCGAGGGGACTCCAACCACAGTCTCCCTCGTTTCCACTAATTGGGCCACACACACCCCACTTGACTGGCATCACTTGATCCCCCTTTTCAAAATGAAACAGATGCTTTGCATGAAGCACTCTCAAAAATACGCGTGCCTTTCACATCCCCTGGATGACCCAGGGGAAGAAAAGTCCTCTGAGAGCCATGACTTGTTCATCTTGGTTCTTTTTTCAAAAGCGAGGGGACTCCAACCACAGTCTCCCTCGTTTCCACTAATTGGGCCACACACACCCCACTTGACTGGCATCACTTGATCCCCCTTTTCAAAATGAAACAGATGCTTTGCATGAAGCACTCTCAAAAATACGCGTGCCTTTCACGTCCCCTGGATGACCCAGGGGAAGAAAAGTCCTCTGAGAGCCATGACTTGTTCATCTTGGTTCTTTTTTCAAAAGCGAGGGGACTCCAACCACAGTCTCCCTCGTTTCCACTAATTGGGCCACACACACCCCACTTGACTGGCATCACTTGATCCCCCTTTTCAAAATGAAAAGGATGCTTTGCATGAAGCACTCTCAAAAATACGCGTGCCTTTCACGTCCCCTGGCTGACCCAGGGGAAGGAAAGTCCTCTGAGAGCCATGACTTGTTCATCTTGGTTCTTTTTTCAAAAGCGAGGGGACTCCAACCACAGTCTCCCTCGTTTCCACTAATTGGGCCACACACACCCCACTTGACTAGCATCAGTTGACCCCCCCTTTTGAAAAAGAAAAAGATGCTTTGCATGAAGCACTCTCAAAAATACGCGTGCCTTTCGCCTCCCCTGGCTGACCCAGGGGAAGAAAAGTCCTCTGAGAGCCATGTCCACATTGTCAGTGGACAGACACGTGTGCTTATCTGCCAGCAGACCCCCAGCAGCACTGAAGACAGGTTCCGAGAGAATGCTGGCTTCAGGACACGACAAGATCCCCAAGGCGTACGTGGCAAGCTCAGTCAATTTATCCAGATTGGAAACCTAAAATGAGCAGGGCTCAAGTTTCACAGTAATGGCATCGACGTTTCCTTGCATATACTCATATATCTTTGTGTCCTCCTCTTTTTCCTTGTCCAGCTCTTTTGTTTTCGCAAGAGTATATGTCCTTGTCACTTTCCCATGTGTTTGTGTTGTGTTGTGAGTTGTTTGTTACCTTTTGGACACCTTTGAGGGTGTTTTCTAGGTGTTTTTATGTGTTTGTGAATGCCTGCCATTGTTTCCTATGCAGTTCGAGTTTGGTTCGTCGAACGTTCGACGAACCGAACTCGAACGGGACCTCCGTTCGGCGAACCGAACTCGAGCCGAACCACGACCGGTTTGCTCATTTCTATCCATAAGTGATCTGTTTATGGCTTGCTGTATGTGGATGGAGACTCAAACTGCCAATCAGTGATTTCGAACTAGGCTCAGTAAAGTTCAAACCAAAGGTGGTTCGGTTCGATTGTTGCCAGCGATCCAAACCTCAAAAGGATCGGTGATCTTTAATCAGTAGGAGCTCTCATCTACAATGTCAATAATCGGAAAGTTTTCCCTTAATACAGATTTTACCTCAAAATTGAGAATGTTGATAATGACTAGAGATGAGCGAACCCGTCCCGGTTCGGCTCGAGGTCGGTTCGCCGAACGGAGCTCCCGTTCGAGTTCGGTTCGTCGAACGTTCGACAAACCGAACTCGAACTGCATAGGAAACAATAGCAGGCAATCACAAACACAGAAAAACACCTAGAAAACACCCTCAAAGGTGTCTAAAAGGTGATTAACAACTCACAACACAACACAAACACATGGGAAACTGACAAGGACATATACGCATGCGAAAACAAAAGAGCTGGACAAGGAAAAAGAGGAGGAGACACATATATGAGTATATGCAAGGAAACATTGATGCCTTTACTGTGCAACTTGAGCTCTGCTCATTTTAGGCTTCCAATCTGGATAAATTGCCTGAGCTCGACACGTACGCCTTGGGGATCTTGTCGTGTCCTGCAGCCAGCGTTCTCTTGGAACCTGTCTTCAGTGCTGCTGGGGGTCTGCTGGCAGATAAGCACACGTGTCTGTCCACTGACAATGTGGACATGGCTCTCAGAGGACTTTTCTTCCCCTGGGTCAGCCAGGGGACGGGAAAGGCACGCGTATTTTTGAGAGTGCTTCATGCAAAGCATCTTTTTCTTTTTCAAAAGGGGGGTCAACCGATGCCAGTCAAGTGGGGTGTGTGTGGCCCAATTAGTGGCAACGAGGGAGACTGTGGTTGGAGTCCCCTCGCTGTGTTTCTAAAAGACAAAAAAGATGAACAAGTCATGGCTCTCAGAGGACGTTTCTTCCCCTGGGTCAGCCAGGGGACGGGAAAGGCATGCGTATTTTTGAGAGTGCTTCATGCAAAGCATCTTTTTCTTTTTCAAAAAGGGGGTCAACCGATGCCAGTCAAGTGGGGTGTGTGTGGCCCAGTTAGTGGAAACGAGGGAGACTGTGGTTGGAGTCCCCTCGCTGTGTTTCTAAAAGAACCAAGATGAACAAGTCATGGCTCTCAGAGGACTTTTCTTCCCCTGGGTCAGCCAGGGGACGGGAAAGCCACGCGTATTTTTGAGAGTGCTTCATGCAAAGCATCTTTTTCTTTTTCAAAAGGGGGGTCAACCGATGCCAGTCAAGTGGGGTGTGTGTGGCCCAGTTAGTGGCAACGAGGGAGACTGTGGTTGGAGTCCCCTCGCTGTGTTTCTAAAAGACAAAAAAGATGAACAAGTCATGGCTCTCAGAGGACGTTTCTTCCCCTGGGTCAGCCAGGGGACGGGAAAGGCACGCGTATTTTTGAGAGTGCCTCATGCAAAGCATCTTTTTCTTTTTCAAAAGGGGGGTCAACCGATGCCAGTCAAGTGGGGTGTGTGGCCCAGTTAGTGGAAACGAGGGAGACTGTGGTTGGAGTCCCCTCGCTGTGTTTCTAAAAGAACCAAGATAAACAAGTCATGGCTCTCAGAGGACTTTTCTTCCCCTGGGTCAGCCAGGGGACGGGAAAGCCACGCGTATTTTTGAGAGTGCTTCATGCAAAGCATCTTTTTATTTTTCAAAAGGGGGGTCAACCGATGCCAGTCAAGTGGGGTGTGTGTGGCCGAGTTAGTGGCAACGAGGGAGACTGTGGTTGGAGTCCCCTCGCTGTGTTTCTAAAAGACAAAAAAGATGAACAAGTCATGGCTCTCAGAGGACGTTTCTTCCCCTGGGTCAGCCAGGGGACGGGAAAGTCACGCATATTTTTGAGAGTGCTTCATGCAAAGCATCTTTTTCTTTTTCAAAAAGGGGGTCAACCGATGCCAGTCAAGTGGGGTGTGTGTGGCCCAATTAGTGGAAACGAGGGAGACTGTGGTTGGAGTCCCCTCGCTGTGTTTCTAAAAGAACCAAGATGAACAAGTCATGGCTCTCAGAGGACTTTTCTTCCCCTGGGTCAGCCAGGGGACGGGAAAGGCACGCGTATTTTTGAGAGTGCTTCATGCAAAGCATCTTTTTCTTTTTCAAAAGGGGGGTCAACCGATGCCAGTCAAGTGGGGTGTGTGTGGCCCAGTTAGTGGAAACGAGGGAGACTGTGGTTGGAGTCCCCTCGCTGTGTTTCTAAAAGAACTAAGATGAACAAGTCATGGCTCTCAGAGGACTTTTCTTCCCCTGGCTCAGCCAGGGGAGGCGAAAGGCACGCGTATTTTTGATAGTGCTTCATGCAAAGCATCTTTGTAAGCTTGAAAATGGGGGTCAACTGATGCCAGTCAAGTGGGGTGTGTGTGGCCGAATTTTTGGAAACAAGGGAGACTGTGGTTGGAGTCCCCTTATTGTGTTTTACATGCTTTTAGAAGGGCATAACATGGCTTAGAGGTTGACTTTCAGCATCTGGAAACTGTTGGCTACCAAAATGCTGTCTTTCCAACCTTTTTAACCGAGGATTTTCGAGACCTTATGCCCATCGCAGTGCCCCAAGAGCCGATTCCCAGGCGCCACTCCTTCTCCAACAAAGGCGTGCACGCGCTACACCAGCATGTCGCACTAAACATCACTGATTCCTTGAGAAACTCTGTGTGACAGGGTGCATTTCACCACAGATAATTGGCCCAGTAAGCATGGACAGGGGCGTTACATGTCGCTGACTGGGCAATGGGTTACTGTGGGGAGAGATGGAGAAGGGTCTGCTGTACATGTCTTGCCGTCCTCACGAGTTGTGTCAATCCTTCTTCTGTATGTAGAAGTTAATACACTGCTTCTGCCTCTTCAACCTCGTGTGGGTCCTCCACCTTGGCGCAAACCCTGTGTGGTCAGGCCACCCTTCCTTGTAACTGCGCACAAGGAATACCACACACCTCCCTACTATGCTGGCAGCAGAGCTCAATGCCATCAGGCGGTCAAAGGTTTACTTTGAAATGTATGGGAAATGTGAGTCACACCGCTGAGAAGTTGTGGACGGTTAGCTCTGGAGACCGAGTTTCATCAATGGTTGTCTCCACTCAACCAGCAGCCAGGGAAGGCCGGGTGCGACAATGATGCAAACATGGGTGCGGCCCTTCGCTGTGACAATGTGACACACGTGCCTTGTGTGGTTCACGTGTTGAACCTGGTTGTCCAGCAATTTTTAAAGCACTATCCTGGCCCACATGGCCTTCTGCAGAGAGCACGGTGTAACGCCTTCCTTGATCCACACACTCAGATGGGCTGTAAATGATAGGCTAGAGGGAAGCCACTCACCAAGCAGGACCCCTAGAACCCTGAAACCCTTTAACCCCTATACAGGGATTAGGAATTACACAGGGCCCAAGGTGATCAATACCTGTGGAAGGCTGCAGTTCCAGAGAATAGTAGTCAGGCAGGGTCAAAACATTAATTGAGGAACAGGAACAGAATGGGACGGCCATGACTTAATCAGAAAACAAGCAGAGGTGAAATGCGGATCGGCCAACAAGGTACATAAACAGCAAGCAGGAAAAGTAGTCAGGTAACAAGCACACAAAATCATAAAACTGAACTGGGGGTAAAATTAACCAGAGGTTCATAGCTATGTCTGGCAGTGGTCTGCAGACAGGATGGGCATAAAAAAGGGTGTGGTGTCTTCCCATTGGTTGTAGCTGAATGATGGTATTTCATCTGTGAGATACCCACCAGCTACATTCAGCCAGAGATTCTGCATCTGTCAAGGTAATGCAGCCCAGTGGGTGAGCATAACCTGCGTCCACCTGCGCCGCTGGCATCGACTCCTCTCCCATCATCAGCACTATGCATGAAAGGAACACGTTGTCACCTGGCGACCGGAGTACAAATTGACGGAGCGGACTCCGTTGGTGACTTAACAGCCGTGTGCGGCAATGATGCAAACCTGGCTGCGGGCCATCGTCAGGGCAATGTGACACACGTGCCTTGTATGGCTCACGTGTTGAACCTAATTCTCCAGCAATTTTTAAAACACCATACCGGCCTACATGGCCTTGTGCAGCGGGCACGCTCGCTATGTGCTCACTTCCATCGTGCGCACACAGCAGCTCAACAACTTTCGTCGCTACAGAAGTCTTTGGGTCTGGTGGTTAAACGCCTGAAATGTGATGTGCCGACACGCAGGAATTTTAATCTGCACATGTTGCAGCGTTTGTGGCAGCACCGCCGAACCCTGCTGCAATACGTTATGACATATAGCCTGGGATAACTTGATCCAGAGGTGGTGCAGATCACGCTGCTGGAGTGGTGTCAGATCAAGGACCTATGCACCCTGCTACACAGTTTACAAATGTCGACGAAGATGTTTAGCACTGGCAATGTCATTCTCAGCGTGACAATTCTGGTCATCTACATGATGGAGCACACTGTAATTATTATTCGGAGTCAGGTGTTGGGACAAGAGGAAGGGGAGGAAGTACAGGAGGAGTCACATGCAGAAGGGATAACAAGATCTACGAGGTCCAGATGGTCAGCGGCACCTAGGCGGCAGTCATGGTGAGGGAGAGGGATTAACAAGGGTGCATAGTATCAGCAAAAAGTGTTGAGGAAGGTGCAGGAGCCCATGAAGAAATGGAGGACGAACTGGCGATGGGCATGGAAGGCTCAGCAGATGAGTGAGAGCTTGCTCACATTTCGGTTGTGCGAGGTTGTGGGAGAGGGCAGAGGAAGGAGGCACGATTCTCACCTCTCTGCCACCAACACACCAAGGACTTGGTCCTCCTGGATGCACAAGACACATGAGCGCCTTCTTGCTGCACTACCTACAACATGACCCTCGGATTGTACGAATTCAAAGTAATCCTGACTACTGGGTTGCCACACTGTTAGATCCCCAGTACAAGACAAAATTTGGCGAAATAATTCCTGCCATAGAAATGGACGCACGTATACAGGAGTATCTGCAGAATGTGGTACGCAATCTTAGATCTGCTTTTCCACTAAACACCAGTGCTGCACAGAGTGAATCTCAACGCTTTGTCATGGATAGGAGGAAATGGTCTTTTACTTGTCCACATCTGAGGGACCGAGGGCTGGCTGCTGTGCTGAGATGGCGGACAAGAGTAAAGTGCAAAAATTAACAAAATTTTATTGAATACACAACAAGACATATATTTCATAAAAATGGTGCACTACCAGTATATCCTGGGGATGCCAACATAGAATAGACCAGTGTTAATAGCCAAAAAAGGTCAGAGAGACAAACTAGTCACAGTCTATATGTATGTGGCTACAACTAGCCTAAACAGGTCACAATAATTGGGAACATGCCCAGTAACAAGGGAACTGTTAAATGGAAAGTGTAGGTCAAATCAAACCATGGTTGCCCACCATGTAAGGGTGGGGAATCATGGTGATGCCGCTGGCTATGCTGCAAGTAACCATGATAATGCAGCAGGGAATAAACATGCAATAACAAAATAGCACAAGTGTGCAATTAAGAGGTATTCCCTTACCTAAAGTGCTAGAGTGCAAACTGAGCCAATGCAGGACGGCCAGCCGTGAACACAAACGGTTCCTAAGGAGTGTGGGAAGGCATCCTCAGGTTTCAAAAGGTCTCCATCCAACGCGCGTTTCGCGGGGATAGCTTTTTTTCCACCTTGAAAAAGCTATCCCCGCGAAACGCGCGTTGGATGGAGACCTTTTGAAACCTGAGGATGCCTTCCCACACTCCTTAGGAACCGTTTGTGTCCACGGCTGGCCGTCCTGCATTGGCTCAGTTTGCACTCTAGCACTTTAGGTAAGGGAATACCTCTTAATTGCACACTTGTGCTATTTTGTTATTGCATGTTTATTCCCTGCTGCATTATCATGGTTACTTGCAGCATAGCCAGCGGCATCACCATGATTCCCCACCCTTACATGGTGGGCAACCATGGTTTGATTTGACCTACACTTTCCATTTAACAGTTCCCTTGTTACTGGGCATGTTCCCAATTATTGTGACCTGTTTAGGCTAGTTGTAGCCACATACATATAGACTGTGACTAGTTTGTCTCTCTGACCTTTTTTGGCTATTAACACTGGTCTATTCTATGTTGGCATCCCCAGGATATACTGGTAGTGCACCATTTTTATGAAATATATGTCTTGTTGTGTATTCAATAAAATTTTGTTAATTTTTGCACTTTACTCTTGTCCTCCTGTTTCTCATTCCTGTTATGAGTAGTGCTCGCACCTTCCCTGCCTTATTGAGGGAGGCTTGGTGCTTATTTTCTTATGGCTCTTGATGTGAGTTATGTTATGTTAATGTGCTGAGATGGCGTTGAGTACGGTGTCCCTGCAGAGTTGCACTTTTGGTCATATACCAAAATGAGTTGAAAAAGGACAGATGCTGGTGGAAAGGGGAACAGGTGTGTTGGAAAGGGGAAAAAAGTTTTGGTCCGTGGATTTGGTGGTTAAGCAACAGTAACATTTGCTGAAGAAACACCATCTGTTACAGTGGGACTGGCAGATTTGGATAAGGTGGTATATACTATGTTACCGCTATATAACGAAAATTAATAAGAAAAGAAAGAGAAAGGTATATATCCCCATCAGCAGTCAGTGTCCACCGTGCTCCCAGATGGAAAAGGAGAGGTTGGCAACTGGAAGGTTTGGTGGAGGATACAGAGCTGTGTGGCTATGAAACTAATAGTAGCCTGAACCGAGTTAGACGCCATTCGGATCTGGAGACTGGGAGCCCTGTTAGCGTCACAGGGTCCACATGCCCACCCAGCCCAGGAACTCCCTGTTAACAACACAGGGGCCATTGAGTACGCTGACCGTGTGCGTAGGGGCCACACCTGTGGACAGCAGGCGCATCAGCAGCAGCAGGCCTGTTAATGCCACTGGGCTGCACAAGCAGGACTGGTAGGACAGGAGCTGGTCTTAACCGTTCTGCGTTACCAACTGTGGTGGTGGCCTGCATCGACGCCCTATCTCTGCCTACCTCTGGCCTAAAGCCGCAATGGGTTTAACACATGGAGGTGTGCTCTTTCGGAGCATAATAGAAGACTGCGCACCTCCTTGTTGGCTCCAGCCCCTTTTATAACCTGGGTCCGCCCCAAACCAGGGTGAACCACAATGCACCTCCTGGAGACAAAAGCAGAGTGACACGTCATGAGTGGCATAACTAGCGTCCTATTTGGAACCGCAACTTCAATGATGACCTCATGGCTGCCATGACCCAAACACCTCACCAGTCATCGTCTGACCATCAATAATGCGGTGACAAGTCATAGGGGTGGGCCTCTGCAAGCCATTTGGGAGTGGCCTGGCCACATCGTCAGGACACCTGATGCCCTGTGGTCTATATGGGACCCCCACATCAGGGGCAGGGCCAAAGAGTTCATTACCGGACCTAGTCTCTGATGCAGTAAGTGCCTGAGCATGCTCAGTAGCATAAAATACAGTCTCTGAAAAAAGACTATCAGCTTTAGCATGGTGTCTAGGCACAAAACAGGACTTAGACCCGGCACGGAATGCAAGTACCTGTGCAAAGAGGCTTTTCGCACTAAGTGTGGGAGCATGCGCTGTATCCCGAAATGAAGACTTAGCCTTAGCAATGGCACAGTCAGGCAGAGCATACTCACTAGGTGAAACACTGTAGTTAGGCTGCGGATGGGGTAAATCGGCACACGCATGCGCAATAGCTGCCTCTCCCCACTTAGACGTGGAGGAGAAAGTAGCCAGCTGGACAACCCGAGGCACAGGCCTAAATGGCAGCTGACGCCTGGGCGCAAATGAAACCGCAGCAGGCTTCAGGTTACAGGTTTTGTAACAACAAATACCATCCAAAAGAACAGGTGTACTTCTTCCCATGGATAATCTGATATGATCCTTTTTTTCACTGACACAACCATCGCTAACAAATGTAGATGAGGCCAAAATAGCAGCTGCTTCAATGGATCTCAAGTGCTCCATAAAGTGGCCTCTCCTCCACCCCAATTTCAAGATCCCAAATACTCCATTCCTCTGTGGTGTCAATCCAATCGCACTTGCTTCCTAACAGCTCTCAAGTTTCCACCAGCCCTGCTGAGTATGGGGTAATAGAGATGGTTGAGTTTGCATAGCTGTTCAGTCGCACTATAGCCTGGGAATCAGAGGTCTGTTCCAAAGCTGCAATGAGTACAGACAAGGAAGTTATTATTATTTTTATTATTATTGATTTATAGAGCACCATTGATTCCATGGTGCTGTACATGAGAAGGGGGTTACATACAGAATACATATACAAGTAACTGTAGACAGACTGGTACAGAGGGAAGAGGGCCCTGCCCTTGCGGGATTACATTCTAAAGGATTTTTGGGAGGAGACAGTAGGAGTGGTTTAGGTTGAGCGTCAAGTACGTATGGTGGTGGTGTCATTGAAGGTTATAGTCATTTCTGAACAGATGAGTTTTCAGATTCAGTTTGAAGCTTGCGGGTGTAGCAGATAATCTGATGTGTTGAGGTAGCGAGTTCTATGAGACAGGGGAAATGATCTGCGCAGATGGCCAGAAGCTTTGTGAGTGGGATCCAGGCCCCGATGAAGAAGGTGCTGAGCCTAATCTACACCCTCATTTCCAAAAAGTAAATCCTCCTGGTGGAGACAATGGGGAACATGATGAGGAGCACAGATACCTGATTGGAATGACAACTTTACTATTCGGTCAGGGCAGGAAGAGGTTGTCTTGGAGGACTCAGGACGAGGGGAATGAAAACACACAGGGTTATTGATGAGGTTGGAGACCACACTTACTGTCAAACCAAAGTCAGCCAGTCGATGAGGTCAGCAGAGGAGGTGGAGGAGGATGCTACTGACGACGAGGTTACGTTGCGTCTTCCTGGCCAGAGACAAAGTACTGGAAGCACGTCAACAACTGAATCCTGGACCACAACTTTGACTCTGAGCAGAAGTCGTGTTGGCTATGCAGGTCGCATGGGCTGTAAGCCTTGCCTAGCCTGTGAACTTTTGGACATCGCAAAGGATCACCCCAGTCATGGCATCTGTAAGATTTGTCAACAATCTGTAAGTAGAAGGCAAAAACTCACACCTTTGAGTAGTTCCTCCATGAAGTGTCACATGGATATGAATTGATAGCGTGAAGGTGTATTGCTCAGCTTTAGCCACTGTCAATGCAACATGCTAATTTGCCATTGCATGCATTGTTGCAGACTACACACAAGGGGCTGCTGTTATTTTGGATCTGCCTTTGTTTGGTCACTATAGCAATATCAAATTGCTCTTCGGGTGTGGACTTGGAGATGCTGTCTATGAACAGAAGGAAAAGCTGAAGGTGTGTGTTACAGCAAGGAGCCACCGCGGAAACACTTCGTTCAATTGTGAGGGGAGTCATGTTGTACTTTGATGAAGAGCCCCGTAATGCCAGTGAGCAGCATCCTGTGCCACAGACCAACATTCTTACAGTGCTGTCTATACTGTTTACCGTGAGAGGAGCGTAAAGTCTGTATTTCTGGCAACTGGACATCAGAGTACCCGGGTACGGTAGGCTGTGCCCAGACAATAATGCGGGCACGCAACACTTTGTTTTATTAGCAAAACACATATCTGTTCTGGGTAGGCCGACTATTTATAGACAATAAGACTTGCTGCCTCTGCACTGTCAAATTGTCACATACAGTTTAAATCATAGAGGGACAGCAACACATGTTTGCATTGACTGTTGCTTTTCAAGATTTCCATGACTGTGTTGCAGAGCTGTGTGGTTTGCATTCACACTGTTATCATCTGCATTATCTGTGAGGCTTCAGCTAACAAGGGTATTCAGGGGGGGTAATGTGTTTTGTCTATGTTTAGGTAGGTAACTTGGAAGCTCTTGTGATGCGCCACTGGTAAGTCGTGTTCGCACACACACACACACACACACACGCGCACAAACACACAATTACTGCTACTCAGAGGGATTAGCAGGTAGTAGGCAACAGAATAGATTGTTCAATTATTTAAATTGTATGCATGGTTCTTATTGTTTGTTTTGGTAAAGTTAAACAATCATTTATCAACCCAACTGCCTAGAGTCCTTTTCCTGTTGCCTGGTTTTGCTGCATACTGGGGAGCCCACCCTGTACACGACTTAAAATGAAGCATAAGTCGCAATGTGAATTTCACTGTGCTACAATGCGGCCTAGTGTGCCTGTGCAACCACCGCCTGCCCCATCAAGTGCATCTGCGTGCTCTTCATCCTCTGTGACTGTGGGGACAGCAGTCACACATGGTTTTTCACACTGAACTTCCACTCCTTTACCCGCAACAGGGAGTGTGATTGGCAGGTCATCACTTGTTTTGGAAGTGGAAACAGAAGGTATTGTTGAGCTGTCAGACATCGAGAGAACCATCATTGGATGCAGGCTACATTATATCCACGCCTGCACCTTCGTCACAGATTGGCTGGACTACCTGCAGTTAATAATTGCATTCCAGAAATGGAAAGGAGTGTAGAATGCACATGTGTTGTACCTTGCTTGGCAGCAAAGGAAAACTAACTTAGTATTCCAGACAATTTTAGGATGGCAGAAAAAGAGTCAGCTCTTTGGGCAAATTAAATAGCGTGGCAAAAGTGGACAGATGGGTACAGGGGCCGTGTTCTGTGGGTACCAGGACAGTAAAAGAAGCCTCACTTTCTACCCCTCCTAATGATCAAATGCAGCAAGGAATTCCCTGAGTTTGCTAGAAAATTAGCATAGCTAAATGTGCATGAGGGTAGAATGCAGAGGTGCTTGAGATTGCTTGGCACAAGTGGCACAATAAAGGAGTCCAACAGCCAGTTCTATGATGCCACAAAATGGCAGTATTTTTTGCTATCATTATATCTTATTAAAAACAGAGCAGGAGGGTGTCATGCAGAGGTGCTGCACATAGCTTGGCACCAGTGGGGCACTAATGGAGTACAACAGCCAGTTCTATGATGCCACTAAATGGCAGTATTTTTTGCTATCATTATATCTTATTAAAAACAGAGCAGGAGGGTGTCATGCAGAGGTGCTGTACATAGCTTGGCACCAGTGGGGCACTAATGGAATGCAACAAACAGTTCTATGATGCCACTAAATGGCAGTATTTTTTGCTATCACTATAGCTTATTAAAAACAGAGCAGGAGGGTGTCATGCAGAGGTGCTGCACATAGCTTGGCACCAGTGGGACAATAATGAAATACAACATCCAGTTCTATGATGCCACTAAGTTTACTCAATTTTTGGTATTATAATGTATTAGTAACAATGCGTTTGAGTGTGCAATGCAGGCAGACGTGCTGCTAATATCTTTGCACTAGTGGCACAATACAGAAGTCCAACAGCCACTTTTTGTATGCCACTAAATGGCAGTATTTTTTGCAATCATTATAGCTTATTAAAAACAGAGCAGGAGGGTGTCATGCAGAGGTGCTGCACATAGCTTGGCACCAGTGGGGCACTAATGGAGTACAACAGCCACTTCTTGTATGCCACTAAGTTTACTCAATTTTTGGTATTATAATGTCTTAGTAAGTAACAATGAGTTGGAGTGTGCAATGCAGGCAGACGTGCTGCAAATATCTTTGCACTAGTGGGACAAGACAAAAGTCCAATAGCCACGTTTAGGATGCCACTAGGTACACTGAGTGTTTGCTAGTATAATGGCTTAGTTATAATGAGTTGGAGTGTGCAATGCAGGCAGACGTGCTGCAAATATCTTTGCACTAGTGGGACTAGACAAAAGTCCAATAGCCACGTTTAGGATGCCACTAGGTACACTGAGTGTTTGCTAGTATAATGGCTTAGTTATAATGAGTTGGAGTGTGCAATGCAGGCAGACGTGCTGCAAATATCTTTGCACTAGTGGGACAAGACAAAAGTCCAATAGCCACGTTTAGGATGCCACTAGGTACACTGAGTGTTTGCTAGTATAATGGCTTAGTTATAATGAGTTGGAGTGTGCAATGCAGGCAGACGTGCTGCAAATATCTTTGCACTAGTGGGACAAGACAAAAGTCCAATAGCCACGTTTAGGATGCCACTAGGTACACTGAGTGTTTGCTAGTATAATGGCTTAGTTATAATGAGTTGGAGTGTGCAATGCAGGCAGAGGTGCTGCAAATATCTTTGCACTAGTGGGACTATACAGAAGTCCAATAGCCACGATTAGGAAGCCACTAGGTACACTGAGTGTTTGCTAGTATAATGGCTTAGTTATAATGAGTTGGAGTGTGCAGAGGACAGGAGGGTACAGTGCCAGGATTGTGGGGCTCTGGGTAGAGGAATGGAAGCCTGCCTTTCTATTCCCTCCTAATGGGTAAATGCAGCGACAAAATCCCTGACCTTAGCTACACAGACGCTGTCTCTGTTTTCAGGACCTGTCACCTATGGCTCTGACCCTGCCGGTACGAGCCCTTAAAAGGACTGATAGAAAGTGCTCTCCCTAAGCTGTCTAGCGCTGTGTATGGAGCGCATACAGCTGTATCGGCGATAGGACTCAGGACGGAGCTGCGCCAGTGATGTCTGACACCAAGGACGCAGAAGGCAGATAATGGCGTGATGGAGGAAAATGTCCGGTTTTATAATGCAGGGACATGTGACATGGACATCCTATCACACATGCCGTTGCTTCTCTGGCTAAAAGTCCACTTAGCTGTGTGTGTGTCTGGGATTCGCTGACATGCTGGCCCTCCCCACTACACGCGCGCGCTTAGGGAAGGAAGACAAGGAAAAAAAAAATGGCGATCGCCATTATACAAACAGCAGTGATCTGAAGGCGCTGTTCACGCACACTATACACTGAAATTTCATAATAGTGTGAGTCACAGAGTGACTTACACTATTACAGCGGAAAGCCAGCTAGGAATTAGCTGTTTTTTTGCTGCTAGAACCATTATCGAACGTTTCTAGAACTATCGAGCTTTTGCAAAAAGCTCGAGTTCTAGTTCGATCTAGAACAGGCCCCAAAATCACTCGAGCCTAGAACTGGAGAACCTCGAACCGCGAACCGCGCTCAACTCTAATAATGACTGATCAATTCTGGCAGAGAAACAAGCATATTTCTCTGGTAAGATATATTACAAGTTGTTCATTTTCATGTGTACTATTGAATTCATGAATAGAATTTTAAACGATAGTTACATTTTCCACAGTGAGTTTTTGAAGTTGCAGATTTTATGAAGTATTCCTGCACCTTTTAGATAAATTAGGTTACTTGCGTTTTTAAATTGTGTTTTTGAGTGCTTTTTTTACATGCGTTTTTATCATGTTTATGATGCTGCTCTTTTTGTCTCTTTTCGGTATGTTATGCTTTAACCCCTTCATCCCCGGCCACTAAAACACCCTAATGACCGGGCAATTTTTTGCAATTTTGACCAGTGTCACTTTGACAGGTTATAACTCTAGAACGCTTCAACGGATCCTGGTGATTTTGACACTGTTTTTTTGTGACAAATTGTACTTCATGATAGTGGTAAATTTAGGCCGATATTTTTTGCATTTGTTTGTGAAAATTTCAGATATTTTGCGAAAATTTTGCAATTTTCACAGTTTAAAATTTTATGCCCATAAATCCAAGAATGATCTTACAAAAAATAGTTACTAAATAAAATTTCCCACTTGTCTACTTTACACCAGTGCAATTTTCAAAAAAAAAAAATTTTTCGTTGGGAAGTTAGAAAGGGTCAAAGTTTATCAGCAATTTCTCATTTTTCCAACAAAATTAACTAAATCATTTTTTTAGGGACCACATCACATTTGGAGTGACATTGAGAGGCCTAAGGGACAGAAAATACCAAAATACCCAAAAGTGACCCCATTCTAAAAACTGTACCCCTCATACTGCTCAAAACCACATCCAAGAAGTTTATTAACCCTTCAGGTGCTTCACAGGAATCACACAAATGTGGAAGGAAAAAATGAAAATTTTACTTTTTAACACAAGAATGTTATTTTAGCCATAAAAGTTTGCCTTTTTACAAGGGAGAAAAGAGAAAATGCACCATACAATTTATTGTGCAATTTCTCCTGAGTTCGCTGATACCTTACATGTGGTAAAAATCAATTGTTTGGGCTCACAAGACAGCTTGGAAGGGAAGGAGCGCCATTTGAATTTTTGAACGCAAAATTAGCTGCACTCATTAGCGGACGCCATGTCAGGTTTGAAGACCGCCTGAAGTACCTAAATAATGTAGCTTCCCTACAAGTGACCCCATTTAGGAAACTAGACCCCTCAATAAATGTATCTAGATGTTTAGTGAGCCTTTTGAACCGTCAGACGTTGATAACGTTGAGCCGTGAAAATATATATATTTTTTTTTTTCCACAAAACTGTTACTTAAACCAGGTAGCTTTTTTTCACAAGGGTATCAGGAAAAAATGCACCATGAAACTTATTGTGCAATTTCTCCTGAGTACGCAGATACCTCATATGTGGTGGAAAATAATTGTTTGGGTGCATGGCAGGGCTCAGAAGAGAAGGAGCACCATTTGACAGCAAAATTGGTTGGAATCATTAGCTGACGTCACGTTGCATTTGGAGACCCACTGAGGTACCTAAACAATGGAGCCCCCCCACAAGTGACCCCATGTTGGAAACTAGACCCCTCAAGGAATTTATCTAGATGTTTAGTGAGCCCCTTGTACCCCCAGGGGCTCCACAGTAGTTGATAATGTTGAGCCATGAATACATTTTTTTTTTAACTAAAAAACTGTTACTTGAACCAGGAAACTTTTTTTCACAAGAGTATCAGGAAAAAATAAAGCACAAAACGTATTGTGCAATTTTTCCTGAGTACGCAGATACCTCATATGTGGTGTAAAGTAATTGTTTGGGCGCATGGTGGGGCTCAGAAGGGAAGGAGCGCCATTTGACAGCAAAATTGGTTGGAATCATTAGCGGACACCATATCACGTTTGGAGAACCCCTATGGTGCTTAAACAGTGGAGCTCCCCCACAAGTGACCCCATTTTGGAACTATACCCCTCAAGGAATTTATCTAGATGTTTGGTAAGCCCCCTTGTATCCCCAAGGGCTCCACAGAAGTTGATAACGTTGAGCCGTGAAAATCATTTTTTTTTACCACAAAATTTTGTTTCAAACAGGTAGCTTTTTTTAACAAGGGTATCAGGAAAAATTACACCATAAAATGTATTGTGCAATTTCTCTGGTAGAAATCAATTGTTTGGGCGCTCGGCAGGGCTTGGAAGAGATGGAGCACCATTTAAATTTTCAAATGTACAGACGCCGTGCACTGATCGGCAGCTGCAAGGTGCACAAGCAGATAAGATATAAAAAATGACCTGGGATACAGAAAAAAAAAATCACCCCGAAAATTGAGCACAGATGCCAATCCATTATGTGCATCCCTGATCAGGGCTCGGCCGCTGCAGGACGCACACACGGATGAGGTGGAAAAAAATGACGCAAACTACAAGCAAAAAAAGTCCCGCCGAAAATTGACCACGGATGCAGATATGTTTTCTGCATCACTGATCAGCGCTCGGTGAGACACACAGATGGATGAAGTCTAAAAATGGAAAGGGGATACAGAAAAAAAAAATTATACTCACAGTACCCAGAGGATTTGCAGGAGGATCACTGACCAGAGGAACTGCAGGAGGAATAGAAGTCAGCTTATTACAGGAGCAGCAGGCAGGAAGTTGGACAGCTCACTTGTGAAGACCCAGGAAGGACCCAGGAAGGACTCAGCAATGGAGGCAGATGTGATCAAACCAGTGAAGATCTCGGACAACCTGGTGACAGCAGGTAGGGGACGTCGGAGGAACAGCAGATGGAGAGGGGGTAGGGGGAGACTGGAGAAGCAGAGGTAGAAGCAAGGAAGCAGAATAGAGATCGCAGGGGGGCAGATCACGGGGGGGCAGATCAGGGGGGCACATCGGCAGGGGGCAGGGTCATCATGGGAGGGCGCAGGGGCCATCACGGGAGCGCACAATACTCACGGGGAGCAGGAGCGGCGATAAGACAGCAGGGGTAGTGGCAGCAGCAGCGTCGGCATGGTACTACAAGTACCAGCCGGTGCACGCAGCATACATGCTGGGGGAGGGCTTCCCAGGCTAACACAAGCCTGAGGAGGGCGGTCACCTCCAGATCACACCGCCCCACTGCACACTGATTGGAGCGATTGCACGTCATAGCACGATCGCTCCAAATAGTGCTGCAGGGGGTGGGGGGCACCATGTTTGAGCTCCAGCTATGACCAGCTGCAGCTGCTGCAGCACCTCATAGCAGGATCTCACAATTTTACACTGATTCAGGCATTGTTTTAGCTGAAACCAGTGCGATCAATGTGGTTGGCGGTTCAGATTTGAACAGCCAATCACAACGATCGTCGATGGGGGGTGGCGAAGCCACCACCCCTGAGGCCAAGCAAAGGTCTCCTGCTGTAAGAAACAGCAGGGGACATCATTTGATAGTTGTTGCTACTTTAGGTAGTAAAGTTACGTCCCTGGTCGTTAAGTCATGTAAAAATAGGACGTAACTTTACTGCCCACGGTTGTGAAGGGGTTCAATAAAGCTGCTTTGTTTTTTATACTTCCTTGTATTGGCTTTGCAAAACCTTTATTTATACAGTCATGTGTTACATCAGTTTATGGTTAATTTCCACCGCAGAAGCACACTAAAAGTACATGTGCGTTTTTTACCAATGGATATTCTGCCTCTAATGTAAGTCTATGAGAAAAAATATGTAGAGAAAACTTAGCGTTCCCTCAAGAGAAATTGACATGCTGCTCATTTGAAACACGCACCGCAGGTCATTTTTCGCTGAGTAAAAATGAAGCTCAGTGGGCAGGAGATTTCTACAAAGCTCATCCACTTTGCTAGAACTGTAAAGGGGGCTTTACACGGTAGCGATATCGCTAGCAATTTGTAGCGATAGCGACTGTGTAAGTACCCGCCCCCGTCACGCATGCGATTGTTTGTGATCACTGCCGTAGTGAACATTATCGCTACGCAGCGTCACACATACTTACCCGGTCAGCGTCGTCGCTGTGTCTGCCGAACAATCCCTCCTTCAAGGGGGAGGGACGTTCGGCATCACAGCGACGTCACCGCAACGTCACTAAGCGGCTGGCCAATCAAAGCAGAGGGGCAGAGATGAGCAGGACGTAACATCCCGCCCACCTCCTTCCTTCCTCATTGGGGCCGGCGGCAGGTAAGGAGACGTTCCTCGCTCATGCGGTGTCACACATAGCGATGTGTGCTGCCGCATGAGCGATGAACCACAACGCTAAACAACCCTTACCGATTTTTGACTTTGGGACGACGTCTCCATGGTGAACGATTTTCACCATTTTTGAGGTCGCCTAAGGTTGCTGGTAAGTATTATACGCTGTGATATCGTTAATGACGCCGGATGTGCGTCACTAACAACTTGACCCCGGCGACCAAACATTAACGATATCGTAGCGTGTAAAGCCCCCTTAAGACTGTCTTTTTTGCACAGTGAAAATACCCAGGGTCAAAAACTCAAAGTGGGATCTTAGCCTTATAAAGTAAAAGAAGAATAAAAAAAAAAATCAATGCACAGGTGTATATGGCTTTAGGGATCTATTCACACCGCCACAGTTCTAATTCATAGGTGTATTAATATTTTTTTATGGCAATTGGATTCAAGAAGACTCGTGAAAGAAGCCAAAATAAATTCTAATGTAGGTTTATAAAAAAAGATCTATTTGAAGATGAATACATCACACTGATAATGGCTCTGTTAAGATAGGATTACAAATGAAATCTTAAACAAAATGCTCAAATTAATAAAATATGCAGTATATATAATAAATAGAAGGTGGCCCGATTCTACACATCGGGTATTCTAGAATTGACGTATTGTGTAGTTAATGTATGATTTTTGTTATATATATATATATATATATAGATGTTGTGTGTAGTTACCAAGTGTTTGTGTAGGGCGCTGTACATGTTCTGGGTGTTGTCTGGGTGTGAGGGGGGGTGAGAGCGGTGTTGTATGTGTTGCGTGTGTTGCGTTGTTTGTGTAGTGCTGTGTGTCTGTAGCGTTGTGTGTGTGTGTGTTGCGCGGTTTGTGTGGGTGTGGGGTGTGTGGTGTGTTTTGGGGGGAGGTATGTTTTGTGCAATGTGTGTGTTGTGCGGTATGTGCGTATATTTGTGTGTGCCACGGTGTTTGTGTGTTGGGTGTTGTGTGTGTGCAGCATTGTCTGTGTGTGTGGGTGTCTGTGTAGGGCAGTTGTTTGTGGTTCCCAGTGTGTGTGTGTGGTGTGTTGTGCAGTGCGCGCGTGTGTGTGTGTGTGTGTTGGGGGGAGGTGTGCACTTCCCATCGTGCTCCATCCCCCATGCAGCGCACTCCCCATCGTGCTCCATCCCCCATGCAGCGCACTCCCCATCGTGCTCCATCCCCTATGCTGCGCACCCCCCATCGTGCTCCATCTCCCATGCTGTGCACTCCCAAACGTGCTCCATCCGCCATGCTGCGCACTCCCAAACGTGCTCCATCCACCATGCTGCACACTCCCAAACGTGCTCCATCTGCCATGCTGTGCACTCCCAAACGTGCTCCATCCGCCAAGCTGCGCACTCCCAAACGTGCTCCATCCGCCATGCTGCGCACTCCCAAACGTGCTCCATCCGCCATTCTGCGCACTCCCAAACGTGCTCCATCCGCCATGCTGCGCACTCCCAAACGTGCTCCATCCGCCATACTCTGCACTCTCCATCGTGCTCCATCCCCCATGCAGCGCACTCCCCATCGTGCTCCATCCCCTATGCTGCGCACCCCCCATCGTGCTCCATCTCCCATGCTGCACACTCCCAAACGTGCTCCATCCGCCATGCTGCGCACTCCCAAACGTGCTCCATCCACCATGCTGCGCACTACCAAACATGGTCCATCCGCCATGCTGCGCACTCCCAAACGTGCTCCATCCGCCATGCTGCGCACTCCCAAACGTGCTCCATCCGCCATGCTGCGCACTTCCAAACGTGCTCCATCCGCCATGCTGCGCACTCCCAAACGTGCTCCAGCCGCCATGCTGCGCACTCCCAAACATGCTCCATCCCCCATGCTGCGCACCCCCCATCGTGCTCCATCCCCCATGCTGCACCAGCATCAGCCTCTCTACCCGCAGCATCAGCCTCTCTGCCTGCAGCATCAGCCTCTCTCCTCCCAGCATCAGCCTCTCTACCCACAGCATCAGCCTCTCTCCTTCCAGCATCAGCCTCTCTGTCCCCAGCATCAGCCTCTCTCATCCCAGCATCAGCCTCTCTCCTCCCAGCATCAGCCTTTTTTGTCCCCAGCATCAGCCTCTCTCCTCCCAGCATCAGCCTCTCTCCTCCCAGCCTACCCCAGCCTCAGCCTCCCCCAGCATCAGCCTCTCTCCTCCCAGCATCAGCCTTTTCTGTCCCCAGCATCAGTCTCTCTCCTCCCAGCCTACCCCAGCCTCAGCCTCCCCCAGCATAAGCCTCCCCCAGCATCAGCCTCTCTCCTCCCAGCATCAGCCTCTCTCCTCCCAGCATCAGCCTCTCTCCTCCCAGCATCAGCCTCTCTCCTCCCAGCCTACCCCAGCCTCAGCCTCCCTCAGCATCAGCCTCTCTCCTCCCAGTATCAGCCTCTCTCCTTCCAGCATCAGCCTCTCTCCTCCCAGCCTACCCCAGCCTCAGCCTCCCCCAGCATCAGCCTCTCTTCTCCCATCATCAGCCTTTTCGGTCCCCAGCATCAGCCTCTCTCCTCCCAGCCTACCCCAGCCTCAGCGTCTCTTCTCTCAGCCTCCCCATCCCTGCCTTCCCCAGGATCAGCCTCTCTCCTCCCAGCCTACTCCAGCACGCCGTGCTCCTCTGCTGACACTCACACACACCCGATCGCATACACTCACACACACCCGATCTCATACACTCACACACACACACCCGATCGCATATACTCAGACACACACACCCGATCGCATACACTCACACACACCCGATCGCATACACTCACACACACCCGATCGCATACACTCACACACACCCGATCACATACACTCACGCACACACACATTGACGATATTGCACATACGCGCTCATACTCACAACATCCGGAGATACCACATGCTTCTGGCCATGTGATCCTTCGGCAGGTCCTGGAAGCTCACAGCACAGTATCGCCGCCGAGAAGCAAGCGATATCCCAGGATGTTGTGAGTGTGTGGATGCGATGTGATGTGTGTGTGAGGTGTGTGTGAGAGTGAGTGTGATCTGATGTGTGTGTGTATGTGTGTGTGTGTGTGTGTGTGCTGTTATGTGCGTGCGTGTGTGTATGTTCCGCCGCTGCAGGACCTTGATGCGCTGGTAACTATGCTACCATGGTTACCAGCGTATCTCGTCCCCCGCTCGCACGGGAGCCCACACCAGCATACGCCGGCCAGCCCCAGCAATGCGAGGGTATGTGTCGGCTGGGTTGGCGGTGTACGCTGATGTGGGCTCCCGGGGGTACAGTACTCACCTGGGAGTCGTGGCTCCGTGTCGGTCGGTTCGGGGAATGCGTGGGGGGGCGGGGCCAGAGCTAGCGTGCATTGCGTGAGGGGAGCGGGGCGTGGCCGAGTTGCCAATGTTTGCAGGGTGCCGGGGCGAGAGGCCAATCTGTGGGGGGGCGGAGCCTGGGCGAGCGGCTGGCCAATCTGTGTGGGGGCGCAGCCTGGGCGAGCGGCCAATCCATGCAGGGGGGCGGGGCCATGGCGAGCCCAGCGGCCAATCAGCTTTGTGTCACCGTAAGGACACAATTTTGGAGCAAGACAGACAGACAGACAGATAGACAGACAGACAGACAGACAGAATAAGGCAATTATATATATAGATATTTAGTTTTTATCCTTTTTTTTCAGACCCATCGCACAGATCATCTTACAGGCAAAAAACAATGAATACTTGTATTTTATTTTTATTTTAATTTCTATGAAGAACAATTTAGAAAATGAAAACTTTGATCTCTACTAGTCGAATCTCGCATTACAATTTAAAAACAGAATGAATGATTGATGTCATAGAAGAGTAAATGCCTTATTGAGGTATTCTACCGCGGATACTGTATATTGTGAGTATCTTTTTGCACTTTCAATCGTAGATATGCATTTTAAAAACTAAACTGTACAAAGAGATAGGATTCTTTTTATGCTATAATATAGAAATAGTTTGCAAAAAATACAATTTAGAAGTGAATGCTTTTATTAATTATAATTTAGCTAAAATCCTATTAGACCTGTTTCCTATAAAGTTTAGCTGCTCAGTCTTGCTTATATGCAAATATATCAGATTATTTACTTTATAAGATTTTGGGCTTAAGTTATCAAAACTGTAAGAGAAAAAGTCTTTGTTCCACATATTAACTAAATAGAGCTTGGCTTTCATTTTGGTAAAACAAAAGTTGCTCTGCAATTGGATCCTATGGGCAGCATAGACCGTTTTTATACAGTTTTGGTAAATCTGCCCCTTTATCCAGTATTATCATATCACTTACAGTAGACAATACAGAAGAAGTTGATAGAAAATGCATCTGTCAGAATACATTAGAGAGATTTGTACAGACATGACAGCACTGCAGCAGAATTCTGTCTTTCTCTCTCTGCCAACAATGTGTCGTCTATGAAATTTTGTTCATGAAGTCTTGAGAGATGGCATTATTTAATAGAAATGAAGGATTTTGTTGGTAGTTTCAGCTAAACTACGTTTCAGTATGAATGGTAATGTCATTAGGTTTCAGACAGATATGTAATATCTCTGCTTTATTTTTAAAACTTGCATATTTTTATAGTATTAAATATTTCATATAAATATAATCATAGACTACATTTTTAACACAATAAAATTGTGTATTGCAATGCAATAAAAAAATACAAATGTTATACAGTTGAAACCAGAAGTTTACATACACTATGTAAAAAGACACATATACATGTTTTTCTCACTATCTGACATGAAATCAGAATAAACCTTTCCTGTTTCAGATAAATTGGCATGAACAAAATTAATTATATTTGTCAATTCTAGAATAATGAGAGGGAGAATGTTTTAAAGCATTTTTATTACTTTCTGCAAAGTCAAAAGTTACATAAATTGCATTAGTATTTGGTACCATTGCTCTTCAACCGTATTACTTGGGTCAAACCTTTTTTCATATCTTTCCACAAGCTTCTCACAATAGTTGGTAGGAATTTGGGTCCATTCCTCCTGACAGAACTGGTGTAACTGAGTCATGTTTGTAGGTCGCCTTGCTCACACCTGCCTTTTCAGCTTTCGGCATAAATTTTCAATAGGTTTCAGATCAGGGCTTTATGATTGTCACTCCAAAACATTGACTTTGTTATCCTTACCAACTTTCTAACAGGTCATTGTCCATTTGGAAGACCCATTTCCGCCCAAGCTATAAGTTCCTGATGTATTGAGATGTTTCTTCAGTATTGCCACATAATCTGCTTTCCTCATGATGCCATCTATTTTGTGAAGTGCACCAGTCCCTCCTGCAGCAAAACAACCCCACAATATGATGTTGCCACCCCGTGTTTCACAGTTGGGATGGTGTTCTTAGGCTTTAAAGCTTCTCCCTTTTTCCTCCAAACGTAACTATGGTCATTATGGCCAAACAGTTCAATTTTAGTTTCATCACACCACTGGACATGTATCCAAAAATGTCTTTGTTTATTTGTGCATTTGCAAACATTAATCTGGGTTTTTTATGCTTCTTTTGTAGTAATGGCTTATTTCTGACAGAGTGGCCTTTCAGCCTATGATGATACAGTACTTGTTTCACAGTGGATAATGACACAATCTTACCAGCTTCTGCCAGCATCTTCATGAGGTCTTTTGCTTTTGTTCTTAGGTTGATATGCACATGTCTAATCAAAGCACATTCATCTCTGGTATACAAAACCCGTCTCCTTACTGAGCGGTATGATAGCTGGACATTCCTATCTTGTTTGTACTTGCGTATACTTGTTTGTACAGATGAACGAGGCACCTTCAGGTATCTGGAAATTGCACCCAAGGATGAACCAGACTTGTATAAGTCCATAATTTTCTTCCTGAGATCTTTACTGATTTCTTTTGACTTTGCCATGATGCTACACAAAGAAGCAGTGTGCTTCAGGTGTGCATTAAAATACATCCAGATGTGTCTTTAATTAACTTAGATGTTGCCAATAAACCTATCAGAACCTTCCAAAAACATTTTATCATCATATGGGCTGTCCCATATTGTTTAAAGGCATAGTAGTCTTAGTGTATTGTAAACTTTTGACTTTGCAGAAAGTAATAAAAATGCCTTAAAACGTTCTCTCTGTCATTATTTTGGCATTTGGCAAATATAAAACATTTTGGTTCTTAATTGACCTAAACAGGAAAGGTTTATTCTGATTAAATGTCAAATAGTGAGAAAAACATGCATTTGTGTCTTTTTAGATAGTGTATGTAAACTTCTGGTTTCAACTGTACATAAATAGTCAAAATGAATATATGACATATACATCATAAACTATTGTGTCCACACTATTAAGAAAAAAGCACATAGAGAAATATGCAAATGATCGTCCCATCCCTCTATAACAGGGGTGGGGAACCTCCGTCCCACGGGCCGTATGCGGCCTGCGATGACCTTTTATGCGGCCCCAAGGCAGATTCCCGGGGGCTGCAGTGATGGGTTCACCACTGCGGTCTTGTAGGCTGCCGGCCCTTTAAATCACCACATGCGCCGCTGTCCAGTGTCAGCGTGCTCAGCGGTGTGTGTGTGCCCGCCCCTCTGCTTTCTGGAGCGGTGTGCCTGGCGCCTGCACTCCCGCTGCTGTGTGCCCAGTGCCTGCACTCCCGCTGCTGTGTGCCTGGCGCCTGCACTCCCACAGCTGTGTACTCGGCGCCTGCACTCCCGATGCTGTGTGCCCAGCGCCTGCACTCCTGCTGCTGTGTGCCCGGCGTCTGCACTCCCACTGCAGTGTGCCTGGCGCATGCATTCACGCTGCTGTGTGCCCGGCACCTGCACTCACCCTGCTGTGTGCCCGGCACCTGCACTCACCCTGCTGTGTGCCTGGCACCTGCACTCACGCTGCTGTGTGCCCGGTGCCTGCACTCACGCTGCTGTGTGCGCTTGTCCTCTGTGCCACATCCAGTACTTTGGGGCCTTCCAGTTCTGTGTACCACCCCCCCCCCCAGATTTGTGTGCAACTCTCAGTGCTGTGTCCTTCCCCACCCATGCTGTGTATCAAGTGCTGTGTGCAGCCCACCCCGTGCCGTGTGCCCTCTCAATAATGTGTACTTCCCCCAGTCATGCCTGTGCTCTGAAAGGGCTGTCCGTGCCCCCATTCCCTATTCCATATACCTGAACATGAGGTTATTAATAGTGATGAGCGAGTATGCTTGTTACTACTCGGTACTCGCACGAGTATCACTGTACTCGAGCTACTCGGCGGGGACCGAGTAATCTCGCGATACTCGTGCTGTACTCGTGGTCTTCATCCCAGCATGTTGGCGCTCTTTTGAGAGCCAGCCCTCATGCAGGGATTGGCTGGCAGACCACTGCAATGCCACAGCCCTGTTAGTTGTGGAACTGCAGTGATTGGCCGGCCTGCACAGCGTGACCGAGCCTTTATACCGGCGGGCGCGCTGTGCTCTGCACACAGCCATCCAGACAGTAAGTGCAGGGAGAGTGTTGCTGCTTCAGGGAAAGGTTTGCGGCCCTTTATAGTTCGTTCCGGAGCAGGGCTGCAAACAGTGTGACCAGAAGTCCTTCTTAGGACTATTATAGTTGTATACAGGCAGGCAGGGTATAGCCAGGTCGGAGTACAGTAGCAGAGTCCTTCTCAGGACTATTGTTGCTATATACAGGCAGGGTATAGCCAGGCCGGAATACAGGCTAGTGACCAGAAGAGTCCTTGTCAGGACTATTGTAGCAGTATACAGGCAGGCAGGCAGGCAGGGTATATAGCCATTCCTAGTGGTGACCGTATACCAGCCTTCATCATATCTGGGGCTGGTGTACACAGTCTAAACCAGTCCAGATAGTGTCAGACTTCTCAGTAATTGTCGCTACTAAAAACCTGTTAGGTTCTTAGTGCGTCCGTGCTTGCATTTAAAAACCGCACGTGTGTGCCTGTCGGTGGCAGCGTACAGGTGCACTTGTGTGTGTTTTTCACAAACTAATATATAACGCACAAGTCTAGTGAATAATACACGTCAGTCAGCAGTGTCTGATAGTGTCAGACTTCTCAGTAATTGTCGCTCCTAAGCCTGTTAGGTTCTTAGTGCGTACGTGCTTGCATTTAAAAACCGCACATGTGTGCCTGTCGGTGGCAGCGTACAGGTGCACTTGTGTGTGTTTTTCACAAACTAATATATAACGCACAAGTCTAGTGAATAATACACGTCAGTCAGCAGTGTCTGATAGTGTCAGACTTCTCAGTAATTGTCGCTCCTAAACCTGTTAGGTTCTTAGTGCGTCCGTGCTTGCATTTAAAAACCGCACGTGTGTGCCTGTCGGTGGCAGCGTACAGATGCACGTGTGTGTTTTTCACAAACTAATATATAACGCACAAGTCTAGTGAATAATACACGTCAGTCAGCAGTGTCTGATAGTGTCAGACTTCTCAGTAATTGTAGCTCCTAAACCTGTTAGGTTCTTAGTGCGTCCGTGCTTGCATTTAAAAACCGCACGTGTGTGCCTGTCGGTGGCAGCGTACAGGTGCACTTGTGTGTGTTTTTCACAAACTAATATATAACGCACAAGTCTAGTGAATAATACACGTCAGTCATCAGTGTCTGATAGTCAGACTTCTCAGTAATTGTCGCTCCTAAACCTGTTAGGTTCTTAGTGCGTCTGTGCTTGCATTTAAAAACCGCATGTGTGTGCCTGTCGGTGGCAGCGTACAGGTGCACTTGTGTGTGTTTTTCACAAACTAATATATAACGCACAAGTCTAGTGAATAATACACGTCAGTCAGCAGTGTCTGATAGTGTCAGACTTCTCAGTAATTGTAGCTCCTAAAAACCTGTTAGGTTCTTAGTGCGTCCGTGCTTGCATTTAAAAACCGCACGTGTGTGCCTGTCGGTGGCAGCGTACAGGTGCACTTGTGTGTGTTTTTCACAAACTAATATATGACGCACAAGTCTAGTGAATAATACACGTCAGTCAGCAGTGTCTGATAGTGTCAGACTTCTCAGTAATTGTCGCTCCTAAACCTGTTAGGTTCTTAGTGCGTCCGTGCTTGCATTCAAAAACCGCACGTGTGTGCCTGTCGGTGGCAGCGTACAGGTGCACTTGTGTGTGTTTTTCACAAACTAATATATAACGCACAAGTCTAGTGAATAATACACGTCAGTCAGCAGTGTCTGATAGTGTCAGACTTCTCAGTAATTGTCGCTCCTAAAAACCTGTTAGGTTCTTAGTGCGTCCGTGCTTGCATTTAAAAACCGCACGTGTGTGCCTGTCGGTGGCAGCGTACAGGTGCACTTGTGTGTTTTTTTCACAAACTAATATATAACGCACAAGTCTAGTGAATACACGTCAGCACAGCATTGCAAAATGCGCAAGGGCGTTGGGAAGGAACAAGGAAGTGGACGTGATGGTGGTGCAGGCAGAGGCCGAGGTCGTGGGCAAGCTCTAATTTCGCCACAACAAAGGGCCACATCTAGTCGCTCGCACGTCCTGTCCCAAATTCTTGGGGACCGCAGCAGTACACCGCTCTTGAACCAAGACCAGTGTCAACAGGTTGTTAGTTGGATAGCGGATAATGCTTCCAGTCAGATTGGCACCACCACAAACACTCTGTCTTCCACACGGTCAAGTGTCAGTAGCCGTGATACTGCACCGCACATTTCAGAACCTGATCCTCCTTCCTACCACAAGGCTGAGTACACGTCCTCGGACATTACTGATCCCACACTTGGACACTCGGAAGAGCTGTTCATGTTCACGTTTCCATTTGCACATTCTGGCCTCTCGACAGCTCATGTTGAAGTGGGTCATGAGGAGATCGTATGTACAGATGCCCAAATATTTGAGCAGCCACGTTCTCACGAAGTTGGCAACGTGTCTCAACAAGGGGTGGACGATGATGAGACACAATTGTCAGGAAGTCAGGAGGAGGAGCAGGGTGCGGAAGAGGAAGACGATGTGGTGGATGATCCAGTAATTGACCCAACCTGGCAGGAGGATATGCAGAGCGAGGGCAGCAGTGCACAGGGGGAGGGAGGCGTAGCATCCCAACAGGCAGTAAGAAGCAGGGTGGTGGCTCCAGGCAGAAGTCAGGCAACCGTTCCCCGGAGCAACAACACGACACAAGGTGCCTGTACAAATGTTAGGTCTTCCCGAGTCTGGCAGTTTTTTAAGTTGGCTCCAGATGATTCTAAAAAGGCCATTTGCAACACCTGCCGTGCCAGCATCAGCAGGGGTACTAAAACTAGCAGCCTGACCACCACCAGCATGATCAGGCACATGTCAGCCAAGCACCCGACTTTGTGGGAAGTACAACAGAGTCGAGGAGCAGTGCTTGCTGATGTCACTGCTACGTCTTCGCTTGTTGTGCATGCGAGCCAATCCCCTGTCCATGCTGCCTGCGAACAAGCCTCCTCCGGTCCTGCACCTGCAGTTGCCTACGCAGAAATAACACCATCATCAAGCACGTCCTTGTCCCAGCGCAGCGTTCAGTTATCCATTCAGCAAACCTTTGAACGCAGGCGCAAATACACTGCCAACGCCCCCCATGCCACAGTTCTAAATGCTAACATTTCGCGACTGCTTGCGCTGGAAATGTTGCCTTTTAGGCTGGTGGAGACAGAAGCATTCCGCGACCTAATGGCGGCAGCTGTCCCACGTTACTCGGTCCCCAGCCGCCACTATTTCTCCCGGTGTGCCGTCCCCGCGTTGCATAACCACGTATCACAAAACATCACACGTGCCCTGAACAACGCTGTTTCACCCAAAGTCCACCTAACCACAGACACGTGGACAAGTGCTTGTGGGCAAGGCCGCTACATCTCGTTGACGGCACACTGGGTTAATATTGTGGAAGCTGGGACCCAGTCTGAGCGAGGGACGGAACACGTCCTTCTCACACCAAGGTTTGCAGGCCCTACCTCAGTCAGGGTTTCACCCACACTCTACAGCTCCGGAATGTCATGCTCTTCAGCCTCCTCCTCCTCCTGCGCATCCTCATCCACTTTACCCTCCACACCAGTCCCAAGCTGGAAGCACTGCAGCACTGCCTCGGCGAAGCGGCAACAGGCTGTGCTGAAGCTAATCTGCATAGGTGACAAACCCCACAATGCAGAAGAGGTGTGGACAGCTCTGAAACAGCAGGCAGATCACTGGCTCACACCTCTGAACCTAAAGCCAGGAAAGGTCGTGTGTGACAATGGCCGGAACCTGGTGGCGGCTTTGAGGCGAGGCCAGCTGACACATGTTCCATGCGTGGCCCATGTGCTCAACCTCGTGGTTCAGCGGTTTCTAAAGTCATACCCATTCATGTTTATCTGTAATCATTACAGATAAACGCACCCGCCTGTCAACTGAAAATGCTGACAGGCTGACTCTGATCAAGATGAACAAGGGTTGGATTGGGCCAGACTTCACCACACCACCAGCAAATGAGAGCGGAATTTAAAGTTTGAAATGGGAATTTGCCATGTACCTCCACTCACCCATGGGTAAACACTTCTGGACTTTGGATAATCGCTGGACTGGTCCTCCTTCTCCTCATGCGCCACCATGATGACCGTTACAATAGTTAGGCCTTTGTTTCAGGTATACCCCCAGTGGTAAATTTTGTCGCCCATTCTTTCAGAATGGACATTACAACGACAGGAGACCCGCTCCTTTGCAATGGGAACAATGTTTTGAGGCCCTCATGCACGTCTCTATCCAGGGACAACGTGGAGCCTCCCAATTTTTGGCTGCCCTGTCAAAGGGCTATACTACAATACACCCACTTCCTTACAATGGGCACTTCAGGTTTACAGGCCCTCATGCACGTCTCTATCCAGGGACAACGTGGAGCCTCCCAATTTTTGGCTGCCCTGCCAAAGGGCTATACTACAATACACCACTTCCTTACAATGCGCACTTCAGGTTTACAGGCCCTCATGCACGTCTCTATCCAGGGACAACGTGGAGCCTCCCAATTTTTGGCTGTCCTGCCAAAGAGCTATACTACAATAGACCCACTTCCTTACAATAGGCACTTCAGGTTTACAGGCCCTCATGCACGTCTGTATGCAGGGGCATTGGTGAACCTCCCAATTTTGGACTGCCCTGGCAAAGGAACATACTACAAAGACTCACTTCCTCAAAATGGGCACATTAGACTCAAGAGGCCTTCATGTACGTCTCTTCTCAGGGACATCGGAGTGCCACACAATGTTTTACGTAAAATCTTTCATGTATTAATCTCAAAAAGTAACATACACCAGCTCTATCTCACTATTGGGTATGTGCCCTTTACATTTCTGCCATGAAAATTCATTTTGGTGTCATTTTGGAAGGTTTTCTGGTGAGTCCGTAAAAATGGCGTAAAACGCGGACAAAATTGTTCACAGCTGTGACTTTTGAGTGATAAATGCTTCAAGGGGTCTTCCCCATGCTGTTGCCATGTCATTTGAGCACTCTTCTGAGACGTTTGTGACATTTTTAGGGTTTCTACATGCTGCCGGGGGTCATTTCATAAAAATACTCGGGTCTCCCGTAGGATAACATTGGGCTCGGTGCTCGGGCTGAGTACACGAGTATCTTGGGATGCTCGGCCCGAGCCTCGAGCACCCGAGCTTTTTAGTACTCGCTCATCACTAGTTATTAACTATATATACTCTATATTCCTCTGCTGCTATTTGCTACTTTATGTATAGGTACTTTATGCCTGAACAAAATTATTAATTGCATACATATTATTCTGCTGCCATAATAATTTCTGCTTTATGCATAGGCATTTTAAGGTATGGTCACTGTTCATGAGGCGACATAATGGATTTATATGCTTGAAGCTTACTTTTACAATCACACATTAAACATTACCTCACCCCATGTTGTTATGTTAATGATGCATGGTATGTAAGTGATGTTACATGTACAGTATTGTTGGTCAATTAATTCTATTTGCAAACAATATAATTGAGTGTAATTTAGTTTTGTTCTTAAGTTTACATACCCTGGCAGATATTTTGCTTTCCTGGCCTTTTTTCAAAGAATATGGATAACACAAAAACTTTTTTCCACTCATGGTTAGTGGATGAGTGAAACCATTTATTGTCAAACTACTGTTTTTTCTCTTTTTAAATCATAATGACTAGGGATGAGCAAATGTATTCGCCACTATTCGGTATCCTACGAATAAAACAACATCCGCTCCAATACTTCCATTTTCATTTCTGACTTCCTGGCGCCTGTTTTCTAGCCAATGAAAATATCTGATGATGGTTGCTCTCACAGTAATGCCGCAGCTATCTTTGTTGTGGTGTTACTGTGATTGGCTTGGCCACACAGCGTCATCTACATACACGTGTCCACTGCTTCCGGGAACGATACATATATAGTCCCTGCTGCTCTGGCTTCCAGCAGCACCACAGAGGAAAGAGAGAGAGAGAGAGATTCTGCCTTTTCCCATCCATTTTGGCCTTTTCCTTAGTGACCACAGCTCGCTGTTAGGTCCAACGTGATATTATTCTGGTTTCCCATAGACTTACATTGCGCATTGAATATTCGTGAATAGTCGAACAGCGGTGACCTATTCGTTGGATATTCATGAAGTCAGATATTTTGGCATTCAATCATCCCTAATAATGACTACCAAAAACATACAAATGACCATGAACAAAAGTTCACATACCCTGGTGATTTTGGCCTGATAACATGCACAGAAGTTGACACAAATTTGTTTGAATGGCTAATATAGATAACATCCTCACCTGTGACTTGTTTGCTTGTAATCAGTGTGTGTGCATAAAAGCTGAGTGAGTTTTTCTGGGATCCAGACAGACTCTTGCATATTTAATCCAGCCTCTGAAATTTCTCGATTGTGAGTCATGGGGAAAGCAAAAGAATTGTCAACAGATCTACTGGAAAAGATAGTTGAACTGTATAAAACAGAAAAGGGATACAAAAAGATATCCAAGGATTTTATAATGCCAGTCAGCAATGTTCAAACTGTGATTAATAAATGGAAAATCAGGAGCACTGTTAAAACCAAACCAAGATCAGGTAGACCAACAAAAATTTCAGCCACAACTGCTAGAAAAATTGTTTGGGATGCAAAGAAAAACCCACAAATAACATCAGCTGAAATACAGGACTCACTGAAAACTAGTGGTGTGGCTGTTCCAAGATGCATAATAAGGAGGCACTCAAAGAAAAATGGGCTGCATGAGGAGTCGCCAGAAGAAAGCCATTACTGAGCAAATGCCACAAAATATCTCACCTACAATATGCCAAACAGCACAGAGACAAGCCTCCAAACTTCTGGAACAAAGTAATTTTGAGTGATGAGACCAAAATCAAACTTTTTGGCCACAACAATACGTATGTAAGCTATTAAGCAGAACTGTATATATACAAGCTTTAGCTGTTGAGACATGTCCAGGCTTGTTTAAAGTTAACCAGTGACCATCTGGATCATTCTGAGGAGGCATAGGAGAAGGTCATGTGGTCAAATGAGATCAAAATAAAACTTTTTGGTATCAACTTCACTCGCTGTAGTTGAAAAGGAAGAATGAGTACAACCTCAAGAACATTTTCCTAATTGTGAAGAATGGGGGGGTGGAAACATTATACTTTAGTGAGGCTGTTTTGTAAAGGTGACAGAACAACTGCATCATATTGAAGGTAGGATAGATGAGGTCATGTATAATGAAATTTTAGCCAACAATTATTTTCCTCCATAAGAGCAGTGAAGATGTATTGCAGCTGAGTCTTCCAGCATGACAATGACCTTAAACACTCGGCCAGGGCAACTAAGGAGTGGTAAAAAGCATTTCAAGGTCCTGAAGTGGCCTAGCCAATCTCGAGACCTGAATTCATTAGAAAATCTTTGGCAGGAGCTGAAACTCAATGTTGCTCAGCAACAGCTCCGAAACCTGAAAGATCTGGAGAAGATCTGAATGGAGGACTACGACAAAATCCCTGCTGCAGTGTGTGCAAACTTGGTCAAGAACTACAGGAAATCTCTGACCTCTGTAATTGCTAACAAAGGTTTCTGTGTCAAATAGTAAGTTATTTTTTTCTTTTGTATCAAAAACTTTTTTCATGCAATAAAATGCAAATTAATTATTTAATTATACACAATGGAATTTTCAGAACTTTTTTTTTATTCTGTTTGTCATTGTTGAAGTGTAATCATGATGAAAATTACAAATCTCTCCAAGATCTCTCCATTCTTTGTAGGTCAGAAAACCTCAAACAGTTATTTTCTCCACCGTATATATACAGTGCCTTGTGAAAGTATTCGGCCCCTTGAATTTTTCAACCTTTTCCCACATTTCAGGCTTCAAACATAAAGATAAAAAATTTACATTTTATGGTGAAGAATCAACAAGTGGGACACAATCGTGAAGTTGAACAAAATGTATTGCTTATTTTAAACTTTTGTAATAAAGAATAAAAATTGGGGCGTGCAATATTATTCGGCCCCTTTACTGTCAGTGCAGCAAACTCACTCCAGAAGTTCATTGAGGATCTCTGAATGATCCAATGTTGTCCTATATGACTGATGATGATAAATATAAGCCACCTGTGTGTAATCAAGTCTCCATATAAATACACCTGCTCTGTGATAGTCTCAGTGTTCTGCTAAAGCACAGATGGCATCATGAAGACCAAGGAACACAACAGGCAGGTCCGTGATACTGTTGTGGAGAGGTTTAAAGCTGGATTTGGTTACAAAAAGATTTCCAAAACTTTAAACATCCCAAAAAGCACTGTGCAAGCTTGAAATGGAAGGAATATCAAACCACTGCAAATATACCAAGACCCGGCCATCTCTGAAAACTTTCATCTCAAACAAGGAGAAGACTGATCAGAGATGCAGCCAAGAGCGCATGATCACTCTGGATGAACTACAATTTGCCTTTCAACAAGACAATGATCCAAAACATAAAGCAAAATTTACAATGGAATGGTTCACAAATAAACGTATCCAGGTGTTAGAATGGCCAAGTCAAAGTCCAGACCTGAATCCAATTGAAAATCTGTGGAAAGAGCTGAAAACTGCTGTTCACAAATGCTCTCCATCCAACTTCACTCAGCTTGAGCTATTTGCAAAGGAAGAATGGGCAAGAATTTCAGTCTTTCAATGTGCAAAACTGATAGACACAAACCCCAAGTGACTTGCAGCTGGAATCGCAGCAAAAGGTAACGCAACAAAGTATTAACATAAAGGGGCCGAATAATATTGTACGCTCCAATTTTCAGTTTATTATTTTTTATAAAAGTTTAAAATAAGCAATACATTTTGTTCAACTTTACAATTGTGTCCCTGTAGCACCTCTGAGGTATCAGGTGCCACAAAATGTAACCTGTGAAACCCAAACCCCGGAATATCCGTGCCAGTCAACACACCAGCACCTTCAGGCCGCATACACAACCCCAACACCAGAGTGGGAGACTGCCTAGCAACAGGTTAAAGGGATGGGCACTGATTGGATAGCTGCCACCCAATCTGTAGGGAGCGACCCAGTGAGGGGGAGGAGCGAGTGGTCAGTCGGGAAGTTGGCAGGAGGAAGAAGAGGAGAGAGTATAGTGAAGCAGTGTGGAGGAAGAAGACAAGGAGAGGAGAGTGAAAGTACAGAAAGAAAGGAAAAGACCTGACGTAACACCAGAGTGCTGTAACAGGAGTGAGAGACTGGAGTACGGAACCAGGACTCCAGGAACTGTGGATTACCTGTGGAAGTGGAATACTCCAGAAACTGCGGGACACCTGTGGAAGTCTGGAACCAAGGCTCACAGGACTGAGCACAAGGCGAGGTGCAGACCCTAGGACAGCAGGACACTTTATGGTCAACTGTTAATTCTGCCAGGTGAAGGGATTTCCAGGATCCCTCACCACTCAAAGAGTCTGAAGCATCAGCAGCAAAGAGGGGACTGGGGACTGAACCCCTTAAATAGTCCAGGCTACCTGCAATAGGACCAACACTGAAAGGAAGGAACTCCCAAGAAGCTCCAGGCCACGGGAGCCCATCAACAACAAGTGTGCACGGAGGACAGCCAACCCAGGTCACAGCTGGCATGGAGAACAAGGGAAGAGGGAACACCTGTAACCAGCACCAGCGGGTCCAGGTACCAGCCTCCAGTAAAGGCAAGTTCAAACTGAAATACCAGTGTGGACTGTTTCCTTCTCGTCTCTGCACACATATACTGACTGTCCCTTACCATTGCCCCCTTCATCATCCACTGCTGGGGCCAAGCCCTGCTTGCAGAGGGCCCAAAAAACCTAAGCTGCACTACTCCATCAGCCCCAGCAGGACCCTGCAGCGGCCGCCTCAATAACCTGGCCACCACCGAAAGTGGCGCAGTCAAGAACTCTTTTATTTTTATTTTTTATTTTTCACCCCTTTTTATCGGACTGACCCCAAGGGTCATGGAACCTGGTATCGGCCGCGACCACGACTGATTCCCCCTGCGCACCGCACGCCCGAGACCGAGTACCCCACAGCCCTGGGACGTCACATCTCACTTATTGATTCTTCACCATAAAATTAAATTTTTTATCTTTATGTTTGAAGCCTGAAATGTGGGAAAAGGTTGAAAAATTCAAAGGGGCCGAATACTTTTGCAAGGCATGTATAAATATATTTTTTTCCAAATACTTAGAAAAACTCATCATTACGTTCCTTTGTAATTATTTAAAGTAAGTGTAAAATTATTTTTTGGGTCTCGATATATCATTGTAACTTTTATAGTGTGTTTATTTGATGCTAGTAAATGGTGAGAAATAGCTAAATTGTGCTACATAGATGACATTCTGGAAGCCAAATTGGGCTATAAAGATGACATTCAGGTAGACAGTTTCATGTCACAGCTCATGCACCATGGCAAGACTGAGCACAGCAACAACACAGATGGTAGTTGAATTGCATTAGCATGATCTCTCAAAGATTTTAATTAGACTGGGTTTTCAAAAAGTATTTAAGCTCTTTTGAAGAAGTACCAAGAAATGTGCATGGCTGAGCTCCGAAGACGCAGTGGTTGGCCAAAGAATGTTAGTGCAGGAGATGAAAGACACAGCTGATTTCCATTCTAAATCGGAAGATAGCCAGTGAAATCTATATAAATCTACAGTATATCTGTTTAGAGAAGTCTGGACAGGAGTAATCTTCATTGTAGAATTGCGTCCAAAAAGCGATACCTTAGACATAGAAGCAAGGCCACTTAACTCAACTATACATGAAAACATAGAAAGTAGGGTGCAAAAAAATGGCAGGAAATGCTTTGTAATATTATGAAGCAGGGGACTGAATGGCTTCTATTTATTCTGCAGCAGAATCACCATTCCAAACATACAGACGATTTATTCTGCAGCAGGACAACAATCCCAAGCATACAGCCAATATGGGAAACCATCACCAGGTTATTGCTACCTCATCTGAGAACAGCATCATGTAGGAAAAGAAATCTTGAATGCAAAAATGTATTAGTTTAATTTGTGCAGAAGTTTTGACACAATCAGAGTTCTTAGCTGTAGTACGAATTAGAGCTGAGTGCTTTCTCTGCCCACACCAGGCTCTCTATGTATATAGTTTATTGACAATGAGCTGCTTATCACAGGAGGGAGCATGGTCAGACACAGGTTTACATGCACTGTAGTGCAGTAGTGATAATCAACTAGTGATAAAATCTTCATTATAAGTAATCAACAGAACACTAAGGGGTGCTTCTCATATAGCGAGATCTCTAGCGAGATCGCTGCTGAGTCACAGGTTTTGTGACGTACCAGTGACCTCATCAGCGATCTCGCTGTGTGTGTGACACTAAGCAGCGACCTGGCCCCTGCTGTGAAATCGATGATCGTTACACACTGTTCTGGTTCATTTTTTGCTTGTTGGTCTCCTGCTGTGCAACACACATCGGCGTGTTTGACTGCGGGAGCCGAATGAGCACCGACTCTGTGTAAGCAGCAAGCATACGCTGGTAACCAGGGTAAATATCGGGTAACTAAACAAAGCACTTTGCTTAGAAACCCGATGTGTACCTTAGCTGCGTATACAGGGAGCCAGCTGGCAGCCTGTAAGTGGTGTACGCTGGTAAAAAGGGTAAATATCGGGTAACCAAGCAAAGCGCTTTGCTTAGTTACCCAATATTTACCCTGGTTACCAAGCGCAGCATCGTTACATGAGTTGCTGATGGCTGATGGCTGGTCGCTGGTCGCTGGTGAGATCTGCCTAAATGACAGCTCACCAGCGACCATGTAGCATCGTACCAGGGATCCCTGCCAGGTTGGATTGCTGGTGGGATCGTTGGTGCATCGCAACATGTGACGGGACCCTAATTCTGTCTTTTAAGCCCTACCTCCTGCTTTACTCAAATTACACTGTCCTACACCCAAATTGGTTCAGAGACAAAAATAGTTGAAGTCAACTAATTTTGTGGTGCAGAAAATGAATATAACCCTTAAATTTGCTGTTTGGTTCTACTTTTCAAAATCCAGAGGAGGCTGTAATTACTTATGACACCTTTCATGAAGACTTATAGAAAAATTGCATATTTATTATTTCATTATTGCAATGCTAGTCTATTACATCATCTATTTAGTCCAATGAGTCATTAATATTTTATCATCTTAGGTGACCAATCAAAAAACATCAACTCAGGTCCAATGACGTAAACCTAATTAGAGTTGCATCACCTAATTTTATAAATGCTCTCTGTCTTAGGAGCTCTTAGCTTAGTATCTTAGCATATTAACATGTTTCTATAAGTTTTTTTTCCAGATATGCCTTATTCTTACATTAACAAAGTGGATAGTTTTTGCTCCATATGAAGAGAAGTGACTTACCCCACAAAGGTGAAACTTGATTACCATGATAAAAAAAGCCTACATCCTGTGTTTTGGCTGCAGAATAGGAGATCAGGACAAGAGTTGGGCTCCACACATGCTGCATGAGATGTGCATCACATCTTTCTCAGTGGTTGCATGGGAAGGGTAAATATATGCCTTTTACAGTCCCAATAATCTAAAGAGAGCAAACCGATCACACTACCAATTGCTATTTTTGCATTGTGCCCCCCATTAGGAAAAGAGTTTCAAGTGCTCGTGGGGATCACCCAGCATGAATGGGGATCCACACACATCACCGGCGTGTGATGCAGGTCCGGTAGGAGATGGAAAACAATCCAATGAATCCGTTGCTGCACTCACAGCCACCTCACTACATCTTGCAGAGGATTTCAACAGAGGTCAAAAATGGCTAGATGGAGGTGTGACGCCCTGGGAAAACCAGGTAGTCACAGATGACTTTACCCCCCACCAAGGGTACAGGAATCGCCTCCAACTTGGGAATTAACAACACACATCCCACACAAATCCTAGTCGCCCCCCCATGACAGCCAGGACACACCAGTGGGCGGGACCAGGCAGATGGAAACTCCAACTAGGGGTCTTGAGGTGACATGGGGAGGGAACCAGTTCAGTTTGAGTTTGAGTCAGTCTGAGTTGGAGTGGAGTTGAGGTCTGACAGTGGAGTCGAGCAGACAGAGTCAAACATTGAGGAGTCTGCAGTGTGGTCAGGGTGGGAGCCCTTGGACCACGGGAGAACTGACTAGGTGGCAGACGGCATTGTAGGGCCACAGGCAATGAAGATCCGGTCGCAGGAGACCTGAAGTGGACCGGGGCAGGGTTGGAGCCCTCCGATACCGACAACGGGAATCCGGTCCGAAGGCCGTGCATGGGTGGGGTACCTGGACCCTAGGGCGAGGCAAGCTTCAAGCCCTTTGTTAATTGACCAGCGGGACAAGGTGCCAGGCCTTGTTCCCGAAGAGAGAGCCCAGATAGAGCAGACCGGCAGCCCAACGCGGGGGACAGGGTGTCCACCAAGAACCCATTAAAGTCCCACGAGTCAGCGTCTGCGGGCAACGACTCCCTCTTCCCTGTTTCAAGTGGGATTAATCCACACACAACAAGACACAAGTTCAGGAGGAAGGGTTCCTACTTTGTCAACCCGTGTGTGGGACCAGCACACCCCTGCAGAGGCAACCGGCATCCGGCCTTGGATTACAATACAGACTTGGTGTGAATTCTTCCTAATTGTGAGTACACCGGTGTCATCCGGTACCTCCTGCCTACGGCACCCCAACACTGCCCCCTACCTACACCTGGGCCCCGGGACTACACCTTCCCCCTACCCGTGGAGGGGATACCACCTTGCTGCCACCACACCATCGGTCCCGGACGCCGGCCCCGAGAGGCAGCGGCAGTGCCACCATCCCATCCCTGCAACACATGGGTGGCATCACAAACAATCTCCCCTGTAAATACCTTCCTTTTTCACTATGTGCGAGGACGGGCGGTTGCACGAGCCCCAGGTCCGGTCACCACTCGAGCCCAGGACACGATCCCGGATCCGAGCACCACTCAAGCAGCCCTGTTGCCGCAGCGGAGGCGGCACCCGTCCGCGACAACACAAAACCTGGCGTCACGAACAGGATTCTTACACCATCAGTAGCTGCCGTGCACCTTACTTTGAAATCTGTGAAACGCTCCAAAATCTTGAACTGCCGCCATCTTGCCCGCCATATTTGGCACCAAAACTCAACAGTGTCATCTTCTTCCCCGAAAAAGGCGCAAAGCCAAAGCCCCGCCCCCTAAGAACGCGGGCGGAACCCGGTGACTCCCAGAGCAGGAAGTCACAAAGGACAGTGGGTCTCGCAAGACTGAGGTTGAAAACCAAGGGAGAGCGGCATGTAAACTGAGAAGATAAAAGGCAGAGACATCAGGACTTTGCCAAATCCCGTTCCTGGACAAGCAAGTGGCAGGATGTCTCAGGGGTCCGACAACCAACATGTGGAGAGGCCCGTTCTCGGGACCGCCGACTGGATTTAAGGGCAGACGGAGAGGATGTGCCGAAGAATCCAGGCCCAGGCACATTTCATTCTGACGCGGTGGACCACCGAAATGAAGGGCCCGGCTGCAGCTGTCCAGGCGCGCGAGATGGAGATGGCCTCGGAGGAGTGGGTAAGCAGTGACCCACGCCACTATGTTCCCCAGGAACCAGCCATCCCAGCTGAAGGGTCCGGCCTGCCCCCGTCCACCCCGTCACCTCCCTCGCCACCTGTGTCCGTGGCCAACACCCCGATTGGCCCGCTACCCCAAGCAACGGCAGCGGAACCCGTCTTGTTTAAAAAGGAGGACCCAGCAATGGGGAACTCGTGCCTTACCAGCACCACTGATCCGGCACCCATCTCGGCCCCAAGCCAGGTCGCAACCCTGACGACATCCCATCTGGCCCCGAGCCAGGTCGCAACCCCGATGACGTCATCCCCGGCCCTGGCAGTCCGTCTGGCTGCAACAGAGATGACGACGGCTCCGGCAGTCCGCCCAGTTGCACCAGAGCCGGAACCCGACCAGAAGTCTGTCTGGTCCGCGGTGCCGGCCGCTCCCAAATAGCCCATCCCGGCTGTGGAACAGCGGGAATGCACCTGCAGAGAGGCGGAGCAGGCCATGGAGCACTGGGTCCCACGGCAGTATGTGAGGCCGGTCGTAGCCGGCGCAGAGGGCCCCCTATGGGGCCTGGCTCCTGAGCGGGAAGGAAGGCACGGGAACCGTGCCCCAGGCTGGGAGCGTCAGCGACGGCAATTCCACAGAGAGGTTGCTACTCGAGAGAAGAAAAAGATGGATGCAGCTGCCCGAGCCCACTGGAAGAAAGAGCACCATAACCGAGGTGCAGGATCAGAAGTCATAAATATATGTTGTTACCGTTGTGGGGAATGGGGCCGGTGCGGAACTTTGACCCGGACACTAACAGAGACACCCACCAGAACCAATGATGGTGTGACACCTGACTAGCGGTGGCACCAAGGGAGGGTATAGGTGTTTTGGGTGGCGGGAAAAAGGGTAGATGGTAACTTGTTCCGTAACGTTCAAGATATGTGCCTCCCATAAAGGGAAGAAATGTTTAAGTGTTGACTGTTAAATGATATCCCTGTTTTTTACCTTTTTTGCAGAAGCAGAAAAATAAATACCGGTGCCGGACAGCCCGCGGACGGGCTGTGTTTTACCAAGGGGGAGTGTGATGCCCTTGCAAAACCAGGTAGTCACAGATGACTGTACCCCCCACCAAGGGTACAGGATTCGCCCTCTCCTTGGGAATTAACAACACACATCCCACACATAGGAATATCAGCCACAAATCCTAGTCGCCCCACCATGACAGCCAGGACACACCAGTGGGCGGGACCAGGCAGATGGATACGCCCACCTAGGGGTCTTGAGGTGACACGGGGAGGGAACCAGTTCAGTTTGAGTTTGAGTCAGTCTGAGTTGCAGTGGAGTTAGGTCTGACAGTGGAGTCGAGCAGACAGAGTCAAACATTGAGGAGTCTGCAGTGTGGTCAGGGTTGGAGCCCTTGGACCATGGGAGAACTGACTAGGTGGCAGACGGCATTGTAGGGCCACAGGCAACGGAGATCCAGTCGCAGGAGACCTGAAGTGGACCGGGGCAGGGTTGTAGCCCTCCGATACCGACAACGGGAATCCGATCCGGAGGTCGTGCATGGGCGGGGTACCTGGACCCTAGGACGAGGCAAGCTTCAAGCCCCTTGTTAATTGACCAGCGGGACAAGGTACCAGGCCTTGTTCCCGAAGAGAGAAGCCCAGATAGAGCAGACCGGCAGCCCAACGCGGGGGACAGGGTGTCCAGCAAGAACCCATTAAAGTCCCATAAGTCAGCGGCTGTAGGCAACGGCTCCCTCTGCGTCCCAATCTGCAGGGGAGCAGATTTCCCCCGTTTCAAGCGGGATTAATCCACACACAACAAGACACAAGTGCAGGAGGAAGGATCCCTACTTTGACAACCCATGTGAGGGACCAGCACACCCCTTCAGAGGCAACCGGCATCCAGCCTTGGTTTACAATACAGACTTGGTGTGAATTCTTCCTAATTGTGAGTGCACCGGTGTCATCTGGTCCAACCTGCCTACGGCGCCCCAACACTGTTCCCTACCTACACCTGGGCCCCGGGACTACACCTTCCCACTACTCGTGGAGGGGATACCACCTTGCTGCCCCCATACCATCGGTCCCGGACGCCGGCCCCAAAAGGCAGCGGCGGTGCCACCATCCCATCATCGGAACCCACGGGTGGCATCACAAACAATCTCCCCTGTAAATACCTTCCTTTTTCACTGTGTGCGAGGACGGGCAGTTGCACGAGCCCCGGGTCCAGTGACCACTCTAGCCCAGGACATGATCCCGTATCCGAGCGCCCCGTTGCCGCAGCGGAGGTGGCACCTGTCCGCGACAGAGGCACTGTGGACCAGAGGTGTAGAAAAAATAGGTAGGATTTATTAATAATAAAAAGATTAATTACAAGGCATTAAGGGTTTCTGAGACCAATATACAAACTGGTGCTTTTTGAACCAGTAGTTCTTCTGTATGTGGTATTGGGTGTATTGCAGATGGAATTTTTGGATACTGTAAAGTACACTTCTCCTTTCTTTTCAATAGAGGTAAAAAATGGCTATATGGAGGCGCTACGGACCAGAGGTGTAGAAAAAATAGATTGGATTTATTAATAATGAAAAGATTAATTATAAGGCACTACGCGTCTCGGAGACCAATATACAAAAATGTCCCCTTCCTCAGGTGAGCACCAGACCATGATTAAGACAGTTTGTTGAAACGCGTCGCTCTGACCTGGGCAAAACTATAAAGTTGTGCTGCATGTTCCTGGATGTTATTGAAACTATACGAATTAAGAAGAATTATTTTAATCTAATATGGTACTGTGCTGGATTCATGTCTTTTCATATATCTGGTAACTTCAAACCATCCGTGCGCCTGACTCTCCACTACGGGACTGCAGCAAGTTGGTGAGCTGATATACCTATTTTTCTTGCTTTGTAGAAAAAATAGGTTGGATTTATTAATAATGAAAAGATTAATTACAAGGCACTACGCGTTTCAGAGACCAATATACAAAAATGTCCCCTTCCTCAGGTGAATGGTATAGCAAATCCAATCATTGTGATTATCAGACTTTGTGTAAAAGTCTAAGCAGAGAATCCAGTGGCCATTTTAGGTTGATTTTAGGCTAGTGTAATGAAGTTAAAGATCAGCAATTAGTAAAGAGAGACAATCCCTAAAACATTTGTCAAATACTCTAGTCAATACTAGAAACTAGAGTACTAGAACATCACTTTCTCACACTCTCTGTTTATTAAATAATCATTTTCAGTCAAATTCAGCACAAATATAATTTTTAAGGACCAATTCACAAATTCTAATTTCACATAATTCAATTATCTCTATTTCGAACTTTTCATGTTCCTGAGTAGATCATACATGTTTTATTAGATTCTACTGCAATTACTTATTTATCTTTTCAAAAAATGTTATTGTGAATTACTGCATGATTCTAAGAAAGAAAAGATGACCCATTTTACTTTTCAATTAATTCAGTTTATTAACAACAGGAATCAAAGTCATATTAAGGACTTGGCCTTGTGAACTTTTTGCAGGTGGCAAATTAATCCTACATGCATTATAAACGAAGTATCACAATGTCAAATCTTTTTATTGCAACTGATTCCTCAATTAAAAGTTCTAACAACTCCCTCATTTAGAGTTGCAGTATAAAATTCATAATTGCCTCTCTCATTCAGTGTCACGGTTCAATACATATTGAGACCTGCATGTTAGAAGAGTCAAGTCTTTAATTAGCAGCAAGCCACATCATTTTCTTGTAGAAGGAGGATAGAATAAAAATTGTTTGAATGGTACATCCAGGGATGCTCCACGGATTTCTCTGTTATAGGTCAAAACAAGTTAGATAAAGACATTGAACCACTATTTCTAAATTCCAAATATAACAAAGAATTACTTTTTGTATTGTTTTTGGTTAAAAGAAATGAAAAGTCTTTGCTGATAATGTAGTTTGTGAAATGAATCCTTTATGTAAAACAAATACTTTAAGGTAAATTTATAAAATGTTATTTTCCAGTTTTGTCATGAAAATGTTACAAAATGTACTTGACATGGAAATTTACCACACAAACGTTTGAGAATTTGGAGTAGTATGTCAAGCATGTTCGCTGAAACCTAAAATGTTGCAAAAATATTGGAAAAAATATATATATATATTATTCTTTCTTATTTAGAATACATCACTGTCATTCCTATAAAATGTTAATATTGTCTAGATATACATTTTAAGATCTATTCTTTAAAGGAGATTTCCAAGATCACAATATTGATGCTTAGGATAGACCATCAATATTAAATCGGTGGGGGTTCAACTTTTGGCAACTTAGCCAACCAGATAATTATAAAGGCTGCAGAGTCTGCATGTAGAAACTGCTGAGTATTAAAGCACTGAATAACTGAAGTGAATGTCAAACACCCAGCTGTTTGGGAGGGATGCCAAAAGTCAGACCCCCATTGTTATGATATTGATGGCTTTTTCTACAGAGATTGCCAAAGACCTCAAGTAGTTACGGAACCCAGGCCATCACCAGAATTATCTTCTGAAGTCCTTATGACATACGGTATCAGATGATGGAGAAATCTATAATGTCAAATTTTCATATCTATTTCTTCGTGTTTGTGACATAAAGTAATTAGAAACAATTGCAAACCACTGGCATCTTCATAAACATCTTTCTATTTTAAAATACATACACTTAAAATTTGCTCATATGTCACTAAACTAGCCAGTGCTTTCAAGTGACAAGCAGCTGGATTTAAGTACAGAAGGAACTCAGTCACTACATGATGAACTTTGTAACCGGCTAACTAAAAATATCAATAGACTTTCTTAACAAAAAATAACTATAACCCGTTACTACATCATAAGCGTAAAGGTATTTCTGGTTTAAAAAGGCCTGTCACCACTCCCGACACTCTTACTTTAGTAAATACTTCTATTGCCCATTAAATATTGATGCTGGAGTACCTTTCTTTGTGTCTTTAAAAAAATATGATATTGATCGGTAATTAGCAGGATATTATTATTATTATTATTTATTATTTTAACACCATTTATTTCATGGTGCTTTACAAGTGAAAAAAAAGGTATACATTAAAACAAGTACAATAATAATGAACAATACAAGGCACAGACTGGTACAGGAGGAGAGAGAACCCTGCCCACGAAAGATCACAGTCTACAGGGATTGGGCGAAATCATAGTTGGTAAGGACATAGCTGGTTGCACAGTGATGTCCTGATCTGAGGGTTATTGTAGATTGTAAGCTTGTCGGAAGAGGTGGGTCTTCAGCTTCCTTTTGAAGCTTTCCACGGTAGATGAGTCTGATATGCTGGGGTAGAGCATCCTAGAGTATAGGGGTGGCACAGGAGAAATCTTGTATGCGATTGTGGGAAGAGGAGATAAGAGGGGAGAAGAGAAGAAGGTCTTGTGAGGCTCTGAGGTTGTGTGCAGGTAGGTACCAGTAGACTAGGTCACAGATGTAGGGAGGAGACAGGTTGTGGATGGCTTTGTATGACATGGTTAATGTTTTGAACTGGAGTCTTTGGGCAATGGGAGCCAGGGAAGGGATTGACAGAGTGGCGAGGCCAGGGAATAGGGGGGAGAGGTAGATTAATTTGGCTGCAAAGTTTAGGATAGATTGGAGGGGTGCAAGAGTGTTAGGAGTTAGGCCACAGAGCAGGAGGTTGCATTAGTCAAGACAGGAGATAATAAGAGCATGCACAAGTGTTTTTGCTGATTCTTGGTTAAGGAATGCATGAATTCAGGATATATTTTTGAGTTGTAGTCGGCAGGAGGTGAAGAGGATTTGAATGTGTGGCTTTAAGAGCAGAGTTGAGGTTGAGGGTTACTCCGAGGCAACAAGTTTGTGAGACTGTGGAGAGTGAGCAGCCATCAACTTTGATGGTTGGTGGGGTTGAGAGAGTAGGACATATATACAAGGAAGGGGACAAAACCAGGATGGAGACATATATACCATACTATGCCCAGGAGGGGGATATATACAGTATATACATATATACAGTGGTACCTCGCTTAACGAGTAACCCACTTAATGAGAGTTTCACTTAACAAGCAAAGATTTCTGTAAATTTGTAACCCGCTTTACGAGAAAGCTTTGCTGTACGAGCGAAATCCTCACCCCAGACACTTCCGGTTCCGTCCATCCACCGCGCTCTAACACGCACTTGCAGTCCACACAAACACACACATGTACTCACAAACACACACACAAACAAACACGCACTCACACATACAGTATTATGCTCACCTTACCTTCCGTTCCACCGCCGGTCTCCTGGTTCTTGTAGTTCCCGCGTACATCACAGCGAACTACAAGTACCATGAGGCCGGCGGTGGAACGGAAGGTAAGATGAGCATATAATATCTGTACCTTCCGTTTTATCGCCGGCCTTCTGGGTCCTGTAGTGCGCCGCGCTGCTCCGCTCCACTCCAGGCATCAGCATCCATAGCAACGAAGCAGGAACTTCCTGGTTCCTGTCACCGCTTGTGAAAGGCAGCGTGCTGGCCAATCAGAGGTAAGCGGCTCTGCCTTTGACGTCAGCACTCTGGCAGGAAGTTCCGCCCTCGTCATTATGGTTACCTGATACACGGCCCACACCGCAGAACAGCAAGTCTCAGGAGACCGGCGATGGAACAGAAGGTAAGGTGAGCATATAATATGTGCGTGTGTGTGCGTGCTTGTGTGTTTGTGTGTGTTTGTGTGTGTTTGTGTGTGTTTGTGTGAGTTTGTGTGTGTTTGTACATGTTTGTGTGTGTTTGTGCATGTGTGGAATGATAGAATAGGGAACCAGGATGGGACATTTAACACATTTTGGAATGAATTGTCAGCATTGCAATGATTTCCTATGGGAAATCTTGCTCTGCTGAACGAGTAACTTGATTAACAAGCACAGTCCCAGAACAGATTGTTCTCGTTAAGCAAGGTTCCACTGTATATATATATATATATATATATATATATATATATACATATATATATATATATATATATATCTGTCACGCTCCCCGGGTCCCCTGCGCTGCTCCCCGGCTCACCTGTCACGCTTCCCGGCTCCCCTGCCTCGCTCCCCAGTTCCTCAGTCCGGTCTCCACCGCTCCCCGCGCTCCAGCATCCATTGCCGGCGCTTCCCAGGCGTCCTGGTCCCCGCTCCCGGCGCCCGTCGGCGTCTCAGCCCCAGCCCGGCTCTGCTGCTTCCTCCTCTCAGCTTCCTGCTCTGGCTTCTGGCACCCGGGCCGCCCGCATGCGCATTAGGGCGCGCGCGCGGTCATTGACCCTTTCTTAAAGGGCCAGCGTCCATTGACAGGAAATGAAGCACACAGGTACAGGGTATAAAGGGGTTTAATGTCCAAGTGGGCAGGGCCTGATCTTCGTGTTTCCCAAGCTAGGAGTCAGGTCTCCTTGTGTCTCTCTGCCATACTTACGTATCTCTCTTCTAGAGCCGATCCTGCCTCGCCATCAGGTCCTGCCGCATCCCGCACCCCGAACGCTGCTTATCTGCCATCCTGACAGTCCGTACCATCTCGGATCCCTGTGGTGACCCGTCATCTCGCTCCAACGGTTCCGGACTCCGCCTGACATCATCTCAGCTTCCGAACCTGAGCTCCGTCACCCGGACTACCATCAGTGACTCCGTGGTCCCAGGGACTTCTCCATTATACTCTTGTGCACGGACTGCCCTGCTACCTGTAGTGCTCCAGCTACCGGACCCCTTACCATCATCAAGGAGTTCGGCCCAGTGGATCCACCTCCTGGGTCTGCCCGTCCACCTGGCCCTAACAATATCAGGAGGGGGTCTGGAAGGGGACATACATACAAGGAGGACATATATACAAGGAAGAGGAAAAAAAGCAGGATGAGAACATATATATCAGAATGTGCCCAGGAGGGGGATATATAAATACCAGAATGGGATATACAGTATATACTCTGTGTCATGGGGTCCTTCTCCCATATCACACAATCAACAGAGCGAGAGATGGCTATACAATCCAAAGAGCATTTATTCCAAGCAAATCAAAATGGTCTATAAAATAATCCACAAAACAGAGGGTAAAATTAATCCAGTAACACAAATATAGTCCGGTAAGCGATAAATGTCAAGATCTCTCTCTGAGAAGTCTCAGCTTCTACCAGAGGATCAATCTTCCTGCTTCATTCTTGAAGTTCTCCAACAGACTGCCTGATTTTCCCAGGTAAGCAGAGAGTTTACAGTAGGTGGATCTCACACCCCCTCCCCCGACTTAGGAACAAAACGCTGGCAGGGGAGGAATTAAACCTGCAAATGGGACAATGTACACAGAAGCAGTACAAATAAGACAGTGAACCATGCCCAAACATTAACACACACAAAATGGTATACAATCCACAATATTCCACCATCACACTCGGATAGGGACATATATACCAGGAGGGTCCCACGATCGGGGTATATATACCAGGAGGAGGACATATATGCTAGGTAGGGGACAATAAACCAGGATGGGGACAGACATACCAGGAAGGGTCCAGAATGGGGACATACTGTATATATCAAAAAGGGGACATATACAGTTAGGTCCAGAAATATTTGGACAGTGACACAAGTTTTGTTATTTTAGCTGTTTACAAAAACATGTTCAGAAATAGAATTATATATATATATAATATGGGCTGAAAGTGCACACTCCCAGCTGCAATATGAGAGTTTTCCCATCCAAATCGGAGAAAGGGTTTAGGAATCATAGCTCTGTAATGCATAGCCTCCTCTTTTTCAAGGGACCAAAAGTAATTGGACAAGGGACTCTAAGGGCTGCAATTAACTCTGAAGGTGTCTCCCTCATTAACCTGTAATTAATGAAGTAGTGAAAAGGTCTGGGGTTGATTACAGGTGTGTGGTTTTGCATTTGGAAGCTGTTGCTGTGACCAGACAACATGCGGTCGAAGGAACTCTCAATTGAGGTGAAGCAGTACATCCTGAGGCTGAAAATATAGAAAAAATCCATCAGAGAGATAGCAGATATGCTTGGAGTAGCAAAATCAACAGTCGGGTACATTCTGAGAAAAAAGGAATTGACTGGTGAGCTTGGGAACTCAAAAAGGCCTGGGCGTCCACGGATGACAACAGTGGTGGATGATCGCCACATACTTTCTTTGGTGAAGAAGAACCCGTTCACAACATCAACTGAAGTCCAGAACACTCTCAGTGAAGTAGGTGTATCTGTCTCTAACTCAACAGTAAAGAGAAGACTCCATGAAAGTAAATACAAAGGGTTCATATCTAGATGCAAACCATTCATCAATTCCAAAAATATACAGGCCAGAGTTAAATTTGCTGAAAAACACCTCATGAAGCCAGCTCAGTTCTGGAAAAGTTTTCTATGGACAGATGAGACCAAGATCAACCTGTACCAGAATGATGGAAAGAAAAAAGTTTGGAGAAGAAAGGGAACGGCACATGATCCAAGGCACACCACATCCTCTGTAAAACATGGTGGAGGCAACGTGATGGCATGGGCATGCATGGCTTTCAATGGCACTGGGTCACTTGTGTTTATTGATGACATAACAGCAGACAAGAGTACCCGGACGGATTCTGAAGTGTAAAGGGATATACTTTCAGCCCAGATTCAGCCAAATGCCGCGAAGTTGATCGGACGGCGCTTCATAGTACAGATGGACAATGACCCCAAGCATACAGCCAAAGCTACCCAGGAGTTCATGAGTGCAAAAAAGTGGAACATTCTGCAATGGCCAAGTCAATCACCAGATCTTAACCCAATTGAGCATGCATTTCACTTGCTCAAATCCAGACTTAAGACGGAAAGACCCACAAACAAGCAAGACCTGAAGGCTGCGGCTGTAAAGGCCTGGCAAAGCATTAAGAAGGAGGAAACCCAGCATTTGGTGATGTCCATGGGTTCCAGACTTAAGGCAGTGATTGCCTCCAAAGGATTCGCAAAAAAATATTGAAAATAAAAAATTTTTTTTTGGGTTTGGTTTATTTGTCCAATTACTTTTGACCTCCTAAAATGTGGAGTGTTTGTAAAGAAATGTGTACAAGTCCTACAATTTCTATCAGATATTTTTGTTCAAATCTTCAAATTAAATGTTACAATCTGCACTTGAATTCTGTTGTAGAGGTTTAATTTCAAATCCAATGTGGTGGCATGCAGAGCCCAACTCGCGAAAATTGTGTCACTGTCCAAATATTTCTGGACCTAACTGTATATCAGGAGGATATTATACAGAGGGTAATGTGTGTGTAGGGGGATAGTATACAGAGTAGCAGTTTATGTGTAAGATATATATATATATATATATATATATATAACAACAGACCAAAAGTTTGGCCACACCTTCTGATTCAAAGAGTTTTCTTTATTTTCATGACTCTGAAAATTGTAGATTCCCATTGAAGGCATCAAAACTATGAAATAACACATGTGGAATGGTAAAATATATCTTTGTACCGTGCTAGCCAGTAGAGATAAAAAAAGTTTGTTTAAAATAATAACATAACTTGTTTTTTTGTTTATTTTCACTGCTCTATTCTATGTCCTGTTGTGTATAAATATGTGACTCCAGATTTTGTGTTATACTATGCCTGATGAAGAGACCTGAGTAGTCTCGAAAGCTTGCTATTATTACCATATATGTTCAGTTAGCCATTAAAAGGTATCAACTACACAGGTGGAATGAAATACTTAACAAAAAAGTGTGAAACAACTGAAAATATGTCTTATATTCTAAGTTCTTCAAAGTAGCCACCTTTTGCTTTGATTAGTGCTTGCACACTCTTGGCATTTTCTTGATGAGCTTCAAGAGGTAGTCACCGGAAATGGTTTTCACTTCACATGCCCTGTCATGTTTAATAAGTGGGATTTCTTGCCTTATAAATGGGGTTCGGGCCATCAATTGTGTTGTGCAGAAGTCTGGTGGATATATAGGTGATAGTCCTACTGAATAGACTGTTAGCTGTTTTTTTCTTGCCATATTACAAATTCTAAGTAAAGAAAAACGAGTTGCCATCATTACTTTAAGAAATGAAGGTCAGTCAGTCCGAAAAATTGGGAAAACTTTGAAAGTGTCCCCAAGTGCAGTGGCAAAAACCATCAAATGCTACAAAGAAACTGGCTCACATGAGGACCGCCCCAGGAAAGGAAGACCAAGAGTCACCTCTGCTGCAGAGGATAAATTTATCTGAGTCACCAGCCTCAGAAATCGCAGGTTAACAGCAGCTCAGATTAGAGACCAAGTCAATGCCACACAGAGTTCTAGCAGCAGACACATCTCTAGAACAACTATTAAGAGGAGACTTTGTGCAGCAGGCCTTCATGGTAAAATACCTGCTAGGAAACCACTGCTAAGGACAGGCAACAAGCAGAAGAGACTGGTTTGGGCTAAAGAACACAAGGAATGGAGATTAGACCAGTGGAAATCTGTGCTGTGGTCTGATGAGTCCAAATTTGAGATCTTTGGATCCAACCACTGTGTGTTTGTTCGACGCAGAAAAGGTGAATGGATGGACTCTACAGGCCTGGTTCTCACCGTGAAGCATGGAGGAGGAGGTGTGATGGTGTGGGGGTGCTTTACTGGTGACACTGTTGGGGATTTATTCAAAATTGAAGGCATACTGAACCAGCATGGCTACCACAGCAACTTGCAGCGGCAAGCTATTTCATCCGGTTTGCGTTTAGTTGGACCATCATTTTTTTTTCAATGGGACAATGACCCCAAACACACCTCCAGGCTGTGTAAGGGCTATTTGACTAAGAAGGAGAGTGATGGGGTGCTACGCCAGATGACCTGGCCTCCACAGTCACCAAACCTGAACCCAATTGAGATGGTTTGGGATGAGCTGGACCGCAGAGTGAAGGCAAAAGGGCCAACAAGTGCTAAGCATCTCTGGGAACTTCTTCAAGACTGTTGGAAGACCATTTCCGGTGACTACCTCTTGAAACACATCAAGAGAATGCCAAGAGTGTGCAAAGCAGTAGTCAAAGCAAAAGGTGGCTACTTTGAAAAACCTAGAATATAAGACATATTTTCAGTTGTTTCTTGCGTTTTTGTTAAGTATTTCACTCCACATGTGTTAATTCATAATTTTGATGCTTTCAATGGGAATCTACAATTTTCAGTCATGGAAATAAAGAAAACTCTTTGAATGAGAAGGTGTGTCCAAACCTTTGGTCTGTACTGTATATATATATATATATATATATATATATATATATATATACACTTATATATACTTGAGTGATATTATACAGTGTGGCAGTGTGCGGGGGGATATTATACGGAGGGGCAGTGTGTGTGGGAATATTATACACAGGGACAGTGTGTGTATGGGGCAATATTATACAGAGGTGCAGTGTGTATGGGGGATATTACACATGTGGTCAAAATTGTTGGTATCCCTCGTTTAATGAAAGAGAAACCTACAATGGTCACAGAAATAACTTGAATCTGACAAAAGTAATAATAAATTAAAAAAAACTAGGAAAATGAAAGTTAGACATTGCTTTTCAATCATGCTTCCACAGAATTTTTTTAAAAAATAAAACTCATGAAATAGGCCTGGACAGAACTGATGTTACCGCCTTAAAATAATATCTTGTTGCACAACCTTTTGAGGCATTCTTTGAGGCAATCACTGCAATCAAATGATTCCTGTAACTGACAATGAGACATCTGCACTAGTGATGAGCGAGTACTAAAAAGCTCGGGTGCTCGAAGCTCGGGCCGAGCCTCCCAAGATACTCGTGTACTCGGCCCGAGCAACGAGCCCAATGTTATCCTATGGGAGACCCGAGTATTTTTGTGAAATGACCTCCCGGCAGCATGGAGAAACCCTAAAAATGTCACAAAAGTCTCAGAAGAGTGCTCAAATGACATGGCAACAGCATGGGGAAGACCCCTTGAAGCATTTATCACTCAAAAGTCACAGCTGTGAACAATTTTGTCCGCGTTTTACGCCATTTTTACGGACTCACCAGAAAACCTTCCAAAATGACCCCAAAATGATTTTTCATGGCGGAAATGTTAAGGGCACATACCCAATAGTGAGATAGAGCTGGTGTATGTTACTTTTTGAGATCAATACATGAAAGATTTTACGTGAAAACATTGTGTGGCACTCCGATGTCCCTGAGAAGAGACGTACATGAAGGCCTCTTGAGTCTAATGTGCCCATTTTGAGGAAGTGAGTCTTTGTAGTATTTTCCTTTGCCAGGGCAGTCCTAAATTGTGAGGTTCACCAATGCCCCTGCATACAGACGTGCATGAGGGCCTCAAAACATTAAGTGTCCATTGTCAGGAAGTGGGTGTATTATAGTATAGCCCTTAGGCAGGGCAGCCAAAAATTGGGAGGCTCCACATTGTCCCTGGGTAGAGACGTGCATGATGGCCTTTAAACCTGAAGTGCCCATTGTAAGGAAGTGGGTCTATTTCAGTATAGCCCTTTGCCAGGGCAGCCAAAAATTGGGAGGCTCCACATTGTCCCTGGGTAGAGACGTGCATGAGGGCCTCAAAACATTAAGTGTCCATTGTCAGGAAGTGGGTGTATTATAGTATAGCCCTTAGGCAGGGCAGCCAAAAATTGGGAGGCTCCACATTGTCCCTGGGTAGAGACGTGCATGATGGCCTTTAAACCTGAAGTGCCCATTGTAAGGAAGTGGGTCTATTTCAGTATAGCCCTTTGCCAGGGCAGCCAAAAATTGGGAGGCTCCACATTGTCCCTGGGTAGAGACGTGCATGAGGGCCTCAAAACATTAAGTGTCCATTTTAAGGAAGTGGGTGTATTTCAGTATAGCCCTTAGGCAGGGCAGCCAAAAATTGGGAGGCTCCACATTGTCCCTGGGTAGAGACGTGCATGATGGCCTTTAAACCTGAAGTGCCCATTGTAAGGAAGTGGGTCTATTTCAGTATAGCCCTTTGCCAGGGCAGCCAAAAATTGGGAGGCTCCACATTGTCCCTGGGTAGAGACGTGCATGAGGGCCTCAAAACATTAAGTGTCCATTTTAAGGAAGTGGGTGTATTATAGTATAGCCCTTAGGCAGGGCAGCCAAAAATTGGGAGGCTACACGTTGTCCCTGGGTAGAGACGTGCATGAGGGCCTCAAAACATTGTTCCCATTGCAAAGGAGCGGGTCTCCTGTCGTTGTAATGTCCATTCTGCAAAGAATGGGCGAAAAAATTTACCACTGGGGGTATACCTGAAACAAAGACCTAACTATTGTAACGGTCATCATGATGGCGCATGAGGAGAAGGAGGAGCAGTCCAGCGATTATCCAAAGTCGAGAAGTGTACCCATGGGTGAGTGGAGGTACATGGCAAACTTTAAATTCCGCTCTCATTTGCTGGTGGTGTGGTGAAGTCTGGCCCAATCCAACCCTTGTTCATCTTTATCAGAGTCAGCCTGTCAGCATTTTCAGTTGACAGGCGGGTGCGTTTATCTGTAATGATTCCACCTGCGGCACTAAAAACACGCTCTGACAAAACGCTAGCAGCAGGGCAGGCCAGGACTTCCAAGGCGTAGAGAGCCAATTCATGCCACGTGTCCAGCTTGGATACCCAATAATTGTAAGGCACAGAGGAATGTCGGAGTACAGTTGTTCGATCTGCAAGGTACTCCTTCAGCATCTGGGCAAACTTAGGATTTCTTGTGGCACTACCCCGCACCTCAGGGGCTGTGGTACGTGAGGGGCTGAGAAAACTGTCCCACATCTTAAAGACTGTTCCCCTACCTCTGGCGGATTGGACTTGTGCCTCTCTCGGCTGTACGCCTCGGTTGTCCACTGATTCCTGACCTATGCCGCTAGCGTTTTGTGAGGGGAATGCTTTGCCTACTTCCGTGAGTATGGCCTTCCGAAACTGCTGCATTTTGGTTGACCTCTCCTCCACGGGAATAAGAGACAAAAAGTTCTCCTTGTAGCGTGGGTCTAACAGTGTTACCAACCAGTAATGATTGTCGGCCAAGATGTTCTTAACGCGAGGGTCACGAGACAGGCAGCTTACCATAAAGTCAGCCATGTGCGCCAGACTCTTAACAGCCAGGACTTCAGTAGCCTGACCAACAAGATGACTGAACATGCTGTCCTCCTCCTCCTCCTCCTCCTCCTCCTCCTCCTCCTCCTCATCTACCCTGTCCTCTGGCCAGCCACGCTGAATCGAGGATATGACTGGTGTGCATGTCATATCCTCAATTTGGCCGGAGAGTTGCTCCATGTCTTCATCCTCCTCCTCGTCATAGTCCTCCACTGCACGTTGTGATGAGACGAGGCTGGGCTGTGTGTTATCACCCACACCCACTACTGTTTCTTGCTGCAACTCATCGCGCTCCGCCTGCAATGCATCATGTTTGTTTTTCAGCAGGGACCGTTTTAGAAGGCAGAGTAGCGGTATGGTGACGCTAATAATGGCGTCATCACCACTCACCATCTTGGTGGAGTCCTCAAAGTTTTGGAGGATGGTACATAGGTCTGACATCCATCTCCACTCCTCAGGTGTTATGTGTGGAGTTTGACCCATTTCCCGACGGCTTAGGTGATGCAGGTACTCAACAACTGCCCTCTTCTGCTCACATATCCTGACCAACATGTGCAGAGTTGAATTCCAACGCGTGGGGACATCACACACCAGTCTGTGAGCCGGAAGATGCAAACGGCGCTGAAAGCCGGCAAGGCCGGCTGAAGCAGTAGGTGACTTTCGAAAATGTGCAGACAGGCGGCGAACTTTTACCAGCAGATCAGACAGCTCTGGGTATGACTTTATAAACCGCTGAACCACGAGGTTGAGCACATGGGCCACGCATGGAACATGTGTCAGCTGGCCTCGCCTCAAAGCCGCCACCAGGTTCCGGCCATTGTCACAAACGACCTTTCCTGGCTTTAGGTTCAGAGGTGTGAGCCAGTGATCTGCCTGCTGTTTCAGAGCTGTCCACAGCTCTTCTGCATTGTGGGGTTTGTCACCTATGCAGATTAGCTTCAGCACAGCCTGTTGCCGCTTCGCCGAGGCAGTGCTGCAGTGCTTCCAGCTTGTGACTGGTGTGGAGGGCACAGTGGATGAGGATGCGCAGGAGGAGGAGGAGGCTGAAGAGCATGACATTCCGGAGCTGTAGAGTGTGGGTGAAACACTGACTGAGGTAGGGCCTGCAAACCTTGGTGTGGGAAGGACGTGTTGCGTCCCTCGCTCAGACTGGGTCCCAGCTTCCACAATATTAACCCAGTGTGCCGTCAACGAGATGTAGCGGCCTTGCCCACAAGCACTTGTCCACGTGTCTGTGGTTAGGTGGACCTTGGGTGAAACAGCGTTGTTCAGGGCACGTGTGATGTTTTGTGACACGTGGTTATGCAACGCGGGGACGGCACACCGGGAGAAATAGTGGCGGCTGGGGACCGAGTAACGTGGGACAGCTGCCGCCATCAGGTCACGGAATGCTTCTGTCTCCACCAGCCTAAAAGGCAACATTTCCAGCGCAAGCAGTCGCGAAATGTTAGCATTTAGAACTGTGGCATGTGGGGTGTTGGCAGTGTATTTGCGCCTGCGTTCAAAGGTTTGCTGAATGGATAACTGAACGCTGCGCTGGGACAAGGACGTGCTTGATGATGGTGTTCTTTCTGCGTAGGCAACTGTAGGTGCAGGAGTGGAGGAGGCTTGTTCGCAGGCAGCATGGACAGAGGATTGGCTCGCATGCACAACCAGCGAAGACGTAGCAGTGACATCAGCAAGCACTGCTCCTCGACTCTGTTGTACTTCCCACAAAGTCGGGTGCTTGGCTGACATGTGCCTGATCATGCTGGTGGTGGTCAGGCTGCTAGTTTTGGTACCCCTGCTGATGCTGGCACGGCAGGTGTTGCAAATGGCCTTTTTTGAATCATCTGGATCCAACTTAAAAAACTGCCAGACTCGTGAAGACCTAACATTTGGACAGGCACCTTGTGTCGTCGTGTTGTTCCGGGGAACGGTTGCCTGACTTCTGCCTGGGGCCACCACCCTGCTTCTTACTGCCTGTTGTGATGCTACGCCTCCCTCCCCCTGTGCACTGCTGTCCTCGCTCTGCATATCCTCCTGCCAGGTTGGGTCAGTTACTGGATCATCCACCACGTCGTCTTCCTCTTCCGCACCCTGCTCCTCCTCCTGACTTGCTGACAATTGTGTCTCATCATCGTCCACCACTTGTTGAGACACGTTGCCAACTTCGTGAGAACGTGGCTGCTCAAATATTTGGCCATCTGTACAGACGATCTCCTCATGACCCACTTCAATATGAGCTGGCGAGAGGCCAGAATGTGTGAATGGAAACGTGAACAGCTCTTCCGAGTGTCCAAGTGTGGGATCATTAATGTCCGAGGAGGACGTGTACTCAGCCTGGTGGTAGGAAGGAGGATCAGGTTCAGAAATGTGCGGTGCAGTATCACGGCTACTGACACTTGACCGTGTGGAAGACAGAGTGTTTGTGGTGGTGCCAATCTGACTGGAAGCATTATCCGCTATCCAACTAACAACCTGTTGACACTGGTCTTGGTTCAAGAGCGGTGTACTGCTGCGGTCCCCAAGAATTTGGGACAGGACGTGCCAGCGACTAGATGTGGCCCTTTGTTGTGGCGAAATTAGAGCTTGCCCACGACCTCGGCCTCTGCCTGCACCACCATCACGTCCACTTCCTTGTTCCTTGCCAATGCCCTTGCGCATTTTGCAATGCTGTGCACTGCTGACGTGTATATTCACTACTTGTGCGTTATATCAAAGTTTCTGGAAATTGCACACAAGTGCACCTGTACGCTGCCACCGACAGGCACACACGTGCGGTTTTAAAAACCAAGCACGGACGCAATAATAACCTAACACAGGTTTTAGGAGCAAAAATTAAGAACTCTGACACTATCAGCCACTGCTGACTGACGTGTATTATACACTACACTTGTGCGTTATATAATAGTTTGGTAAACGCACACCAGTGCACCTGTACGCTGCCACCAACAGGCACACACGTGCGGTTTTAAAAACCAAGCACGGACGCAATAATAACCTAACACAGGTTTTAGGAGCAAAAATTAAGAACTCTGACACTATCAGCCACTGCTGACTGACGTGTATTATACACTACACTTGTGCGTTATATAATAGTTTGGTAAACGCACACCAGTGCACCTGTACGCTGCCACCAACAGGCACACACGTGCGGTTTTAAAAACCAAGCACGGACGCAATAATAACCTAACACAGGTTTTAGGAGCAAAAATTAAGAACTCTGACACTATCAGCCACTGCTGACTGACGTGTATTATACACTACACTTGTGCGTTATATAATAGTTTGGTAAACGCACACCAGTGCACCTGTACGCTGCCACCAACAGGCACACACGTGCGGTTTTAAAAACCAAGCACGGACGCAATAATAACCTAACACAGGTTTTAGGAGCAAAAATTAAGAACTCTGACACTATCAGCCACTGCTGACTGACGTGTATTATACACTACACTTGTGCGTTATATAATAGTTTGGTAAACGCACACCAGTGCACCTGTACGCTGCCACCAACAGGCACACACGTGCGGTTTTAAAAACCAAGCACGGACGCAATAATAACCTAACACAGGTTTTAGGAGCAAAAATTAAGAACTCTGACACTATCAGCCACTGCTGACTGACGTGTATTATACACTACACTTGTGCGTTATATAATAGTTTGGTAAACGCACACCAGTGCACCTGTACGCTGCCACCAACAGGCACACACGTGCGGTTTTAAAAACCAAGCACGGACGCAATAATAACCTAACACAGGTTTTAGGAGCAAAAATTAAGAACTCTGACACTATCAGCCACTGCTGACTGACGTGTATTATACACTACACTTGTGCGTTATATAATAGTTTGGTAAACGCACACCAGTGCACCTGTACGCTGCCACCAACAGGCACACACGTGCGGTTTTAAAAACCAAGCACGGACGCAATAATAACCTAACACAGGTTTTAGGAGCAAAAATTAAGAACTCTGACACTATCAGCCACTGCTGACTGACGTGTATTATACACTACACTTGTGCGTTATATAATAGTTTGGTAAACGCACACCAGTGCACCTGTACGCTGCCACCAACAGGCACACACGTGCGGTTTTAAAAACCAAGCACGGACGCAATAATAACCTAACACAGGTTTTAGGAGCAAAAATTAAGAACTCTGACACTATCAGCCACTGCTGACTGACGTGTATTATACACTACACTTGTGCGTTATATAATAGTTTGGTAAACGCACACCAGTGCACCTGTACGCTGCCACCAACAGGCACACACGTGCGGTTTTAAAAACCAAGCACGGACGCAATAATAACCTAACACAGGTTTTAGGAGCAAAAATTAAGAACTCTGACACTATCAGCCACTGCTGACTGACGTGTATTATACACTACACTTGTGCGTTATATAATAGTTTGGTAAACGCACACCAGTGCACCTGTACGCTGCCACCAACAGGCACACACGTGCGGTTTTAAAAACCAAGCACGGACGCAATAATAACCTAACACAGGTTTTAGGAGCAAAAATTAAGAACTCTGACACTATCAGCCACTGCTGACTGACGTGTATTATACACTACACTTGTGCGTTATATAATAGTTTGGTAAACGCACACCAGTGCACCTGTACGCTGCCACCAACAGGCACACACGTGCGGTTTTAAAAACCAAGCACGGACGCAATAATAACCTAACACAGGTTTTAGGAGCAAAAATTAAGAACTCTGACACTATCAGCCACTGCTGACTGACGTGTATTATACACTACACTTGTGCGTTATATAATAGTTTGGTAAACGCACACCAGTGCACCTGTACGCTGCCACCAACAGGCACACACGTGCGGTTTTAAAAACCAAGCACGGACGCAATAATAACCTAACACAGGTTTTAGGAGCAAAAATTAAGAACTCTGACACTATCAGCCACTGCTGACTGACGTGTATTATACACTACACTTGTGCGTTATATAATAGTTTGGTAAACGCACACCAGTGCACCTGTACGCTGCCACCAACAGGCACACACGTGCGGTTTTAAAAACCAAGCACGGACGCAATAATAACCTACTAACAGGTTTTTTTGGGGAGCGACAATTACAGTACAGACAAGTCAGACACTATCTGGACTGTTTTACACTGTGTACACCAGCCCCAGATATGAAGGCTGGTATACGGTCACCACTACCCTGCCTGCCTGCCTGCCTGTATACTGCTACAATAGTCCTGACAAGGACTCTTTTGGTCACTAGCCTGTATTCAGACCTGGCTATACCCTGCCTGTATATAGCAACAATAGTCCTGAGAAGGACTCTGCTACTGTACTCCGACCTGGCTATACCCTGCCTGCCTGTATACAACTAGAATAGTCCTGAGAAGGACTTTTGGTCACACTGTTTGCAGCCCTGCAACTGAAAAAGCTATAAAGGGCCGCAAAGCTTTCCCTGAATCAGCGACACTCTCCCTACACTCACTGTCAGAATAGCTGTGAGCAGAGCACAGCGCGCCGGCCGATATAAAGGCTCGGTGACGCTGTGCAGGCCGGCCAATCACTGCAATTCCACAACTAACAGGGCTGTGGCATTGCAGTGGTCTGCCAGCCAATCCCTGCATGAGGGCTGGCTCTCAAAAGAGCGCCAACATGCAGAAATGAAGACCACGAGTAAAGCACGAGTATCGCGAGATTACTCGGTCCCCGCCGAGCAGCCCGAGTACAGTGATACTCGTCCGAGTACCGAGTAGTGACAAGCATGCTCGCTCATCACTAATCTGCACCTCTTGACAGGTATTTTGGCCACTCCTCAAGACCAAACTGCTCCAGTTGTGTTGTGTTTGAAGGTTGCCTTTTCCAGATGGCAAGTTTCAGCTCTTTCCAAAGATGCTCATTAGGATTTATGTCAGGGCTCATAGAAGGCCACTACAGAATAGAACAATGTTTACCTCTTAGCCATTCTTAGGTGTTTTTAATTATGTGTTTTGGGTCATTCTCCCATTGCAAGACCTTTGACCTGTGACTCAAAAGTTACCTCCAGAGGGGGTAAGAACGTGGTGAAAGGACAGAACTGGAAGCGTGCACGGTGAGTATTTGCTCTTCTTGCAAAGCATTGCTCTTAAACCAAGTTACAAATTTTTATAACGCTATATTTGTCCTGCAAAATGCTTTCAAACCAAGTTACTCTTAAACAAAGGTTCCACTGTACATAATTTTTGCTATGATTTCTATTTATTTTTTATGGTGTTCACTGCAGAGGTTAACTAATGGGACAGTTTTATAGATTACGTTGTTCTAGACATGGCAAAATAAAATATGTTTACTTTTGTATACTAATAAATATACATATTTAGTTTTATATTTTCTGTTTCCTTTTTTTGTTCTTTATTTTCTCATTTTTTAAAAAAATACTTTTACAATTGTGGTTTTTCTTTTATTAAATGAGGGGTACTAACAATTTTGACCACATGTCAATATAGAGGACCAGTGTGTGTTTGGAGGTGATATTATACAGAGGACCAGTGTGAGTGGGGGATATTATATAGAGGAGCAGTGTGGCGGGGATATTATACAGAGGAACAGTGTACAGGGGGATATTATATAGAGAACCTGTGTGCGTGGGGGGGACATTATACAGAGGAGCTGTGTGTGTGGAGTGGGATATTATACATGGGAACAGTGTGTGGGGGGGATATTATATAGAGGAGAAGTGTGTGGTGGATATTATACAGAGGAGCAGTGTGTGGAGGGAATATTATACAGAGGAGCAGTGTGCTTGTGAGGATATTATGCAAGGTGCAAATACTTCATTTTCTGAAACTACTTTAAGGGTACTAAAAGTTTGGCCATGACTGTGTGTGTGTGTGTGTGTGTGTGTGTATATGAACACTTTTCCAAGCATGGCGGTGAGAGTGTGGAAGGTTTGAGCGGTGGAGGCGGAGCTGGGGTGGAGCCTGGGCGGGGTTTCAAGGGGGCCTAAACATTTTGCCAGTGTGGGGCCCTGAAATTCCTAGTGGTGGCCCTGAGTGGGGGGCAGAAGAGGTGAGAATTTTTTTTCTATTTTTCTCAAATTACATTTCTTAGGCTCTGGGGTCTATTGAGACCTCGGAGCATAATAAAGGATATTCAATTTGCAGAGAATAGTTTCTCTGTGAATCAAATTTCCCAGGTAAAGCCCATAAACAGGTGTATTTAATTTTTGCTTTATCCACTCATCTATAGTAATGAGACATACTCATAAGATGTCTTCTTGCATTCTGTATCAGTCACACGTTCTGAGACATGTGGATGCGGTGATGGAGGATGCATCATGTATCCATAGTGTCTACTATATATGTATGGACATGTGCATGTGCATGTTTTGTAGAGTCTTTTTATAAATCTTTGCATGTATAGGTGGGAAATACTATGGGTGATACAGTACATCACCACTACGTGTATTCCTGCCATTGCAAATTGGGCCTTACAAATTGCCCACAGCCCTACCATAGTGTATGATACAGAGAGACGAGCAGAACTTTTGACTAAGCCTGGTCATTTTTAATTTTTTAGGCATATTGGTGATGAACTCCTGCGTGGTTTTTCCATTAAGGTACATGCCCCATGATCTAGATCCTGATATATATAATTTTATATACAGTGCCTTGCGAAAGTATTCGGCCCCCTTGAATTTTTCAACCTTTTCCCGCATTTCAGGCTTCAAACATAAAGATAAAAGTTTTAATGTTGTGGTGAAGAATCAACAACAAGTGGGACATAATTGTGATGTTGAATGAAATTTATTGCTTATTTTAAACATTTGTAAACAAGAATAAACTGAAAAGTGGGGCGTGCAATATTATTTGTCCCATTTACTTTCAGTGCAGCAAACTCACTCTAGAAGTTCATTGAGGATCTCTGAATGATCCAATGTTGTCCTAAATGACTGATGATGATAACTATAAGCCAATGAAGCACTGTGCAAGTGATCATATTGAAATGGAAGGAGTATCATACCGCAAATCTACCAAGACCCGGCCGTCCCTGAAAAATTTCATCTCAAACAAGGAGAAGACTGATCAGAGATGCAGCCAAGAGGCCCATGATCACTCTGGATGAACTGCAGAGATCTACAGCTGAGGTGGGAGAGTCTGTCCATAGGACAACAATCAGTTGTACAGTGCACAAATCTGGCTTTTATGGAAGAGTGACAAGAAGAAAGCCATTTCTCAAAGATATCCATAAAACGTTTTGTTTAAAGTTTGCCACAAGCCACCTGGGAGACACACCAAACATGTGGAGGAAGGTGCTCTGGTCAGATGAAACCAAAATCGAACTTTTTGGGCGCAATGCCAAATGATATGTTTGGTGTAAAAGCAACACAGCTCATCACCCTGAACACGCCATCCCCACTGTCAAATATGATGGTGGCAGCATCATAGTTTGCACCTGCTTTTCTTCAGCAAGGACAGGGAAGATGGTTAAAATTGATAGTACGATGGATAGAGCCAAATACAGGACCATTCTTGAAGAAAACCTGTTGGAGTCTGCAAAAGACCTGAGACTGAAACGGAGATTTGTCTTTCAACAAGACAATGATCCAAAGCATAAAGCAAAATCTACAATGGAATGGTTCACAAATACAGGTATACAGGTGTTAGAATGACCAAGTGAAAGTACAGACCTGAATCCAGTTGAGAATCTGTGGAAAGAGCTGAAAACTGCTGTTCACGCTCTCCATCCAACCTCACTCAGCTCGAGCTGTTTGCAAAGGAAGAATGGGCAAGAATTTCAATCTCTCAATGTGCAAAACTGATAGAGACATACCCCAAGGGACTTACAGCTGTAATCGCAGCAAAAGGTGGCGCTACAAAGTATTAACTTAAAGTTGACGTATAATATTGCCCGCCCCAATTTTCAGTTTATTATTTTTTATAAAAGTTTAAAATAAGCAATACACTTCGTTCAACTTCACAATTGTGTCCCACTTGTTGTTGATTCCTCACCATAAAATTTAAATGTTTTATCTTTATGTTTGAAGCCTGAAATGTGGGAAAAGGTTGAAAAATTCAAAGGGGCCGAACACTTTCGCAAGGCACTGTATATGGTGCTTGTTTTGTTTCTCAAAGTATGTCCAATTTAAGAATTGCATATAGAAGGTCAAGTTCTTATAGTGTTACATGTAAACAAGTAAAAAACACCTCAAAGTCATAAAAAAGTTTTAGTTAACGTGATGTTAAAACTAGTGTGAGCTCAGATAAACTGCTATAAAACTAGTCAGGTTTTTGAAGCAATGCGCGAAATGATCAATGAAAGCTGATAAAAGAAAACTTTGTTCTGTCAGATTCGAGACACACAGTTGAATTGAGGCTTATAAAAAAAAATCAAACATAATTACAATCCTTTCATCAGTAAAAATCACCAAACTCTGTGACAAAATTCTGTGGCAGGTCTGTCCCTTTTTTAGGCTTTTCAGTAGTTAATTGGAAACAAAAATAGCTCCATGCGCATTATCACTGAGACACTTGTGCCAGGCACTTATCTGCATAAAAACACTGTAACCCATAAATTAAATTTTCGCTCATAACATCTAAGATTATCAAACATTCCAAAGACTCTGTTCTAGAATTATGTATCCCTCTGTTCCCATTTATGTGCAATGATATTAGTCCAGTAATCTATACAATACTCAAAATTGTTAAAGTTCTGTAGAGGATGTAAACTTTTTTTTCCATTTTATTAACTTATTTTTTAGAATCCACATCATTATGGATAAATACTAAAGAGTACAAATAAAGTATATACATAAAAATAGGAAACAAAACAAGGGTCATTGCCATATGAGCAACCTTAGTCATTTTATTCCAACTTTATCATATGAGACATTAGTCTGATTCACTGTATGCTAGTTTGGTAATTTTCAAACATTGTTAATGTCAATCAATCTGGAATCGGCAGTAAGCCAATAGTGAGGCTGACCTGAGAAGTAAACCAAAGTTTATGGACAGGACGGTGGGTAGGAGGAACGAATCCAGAAGTTCTGTCACCGGTAACAGACTGGAAGAATGTAAAAGGTGAAATATCTAAGATATAAGAGAGGGACAAACTCATGGATTAGGCCCAGGTCAGAATCCTGAATCACCACAAATCTCAGGCAGGCTAAACAGCAGGGCTAGGCAAGAATGAGGCCAGGAACAGAGAAGAGGTCAGATTTTTAGGGAATGAGTATTCCTATTGGATTTCATTGGGTTACAATTAGAGTTGGGCAGACTCCTCATTTTTTAAATAAATCCGGTTTCGGCCCAGAATCCGGTACCCATATACTGTAAGTCTATGGGAACCAGAATCTGGAGGTACAAATGTTGGTGGAAGGGATTGGGGGATAGGAACGTGTGCGGCGTACTCACTGAAGCTCCGTGTCATGGCAGCAAGCTGCTTCCAGGTCGCACATTCACTGCCGAGGCTTTGTGCACTAAAAATAAAGGTAGATACTAAAATGTATGGGTTCCTTTCAGGTATGACGTAATTCGTCACATGATAGGAGGCATGTTCAAAAAGCAGCCTGGTTTAGAATGAACATGGGGGGGCCACGATGTACCCCCCTCTGCCCAGCCTGAGCTGCCTGCTTCATGCTTCATGCAGCAGGCAGCTCAGGATGAACTGCGCCCACGATGTGCCCCCCTCTGTCCTGCTTGAGCCACCTGCCTCATCCCTCATACAGCAGGCAGCTCAGAATGAACTGGTCCGCGATGTGCCCCCCTCTGCCCTGCCTGATCCGCCTGCTTCATGCAGCAGGCAGCTCAGAATGAACCGTGCCAGCGATGTGTCCCCCCCTCTGTCCAGCTTGAGCCGCCTGCTACATCCTTCATGCATCAGGCAGCTCAGGATGAACTGGCCCGTGATGTACCCCCACTGCCCAGCCTGAGCGCCTGCTTCATGCAGCAGGCAGCTCAAGATGACAACCACTCACACGCTGTCACAGAGGCTGTGGGCACGTCTCACTGCAATCAACCACAGACACCATGCCGGCCAGTGGGCAGGGAAAGCCAAGCTTATGCAATGAGCAATGATGAGCGGCCCAGGGAGGCCACAGGAGCAGTTTGATAGCCATGCAGGAGCAGTTTGCAGCCACAACGGAGCCTTGTTAAGTATGAAGAACTTGTTTCATTCCTATTGTCTTTATTTTTCCTCTGTTTTTTTTAATTTCTCAAGTGCTGGATTCGGATCAAACACCCGGAATCCCAGGCAACATTGAAACCACGCGGATCCAGACTTTTACAGTCTGGGTCGGCCCAGCCCTAGTTACAATAATAAATCCATCAGTTACTCAACCTTCCCTGGTTTAATTAAACATCTCTGCTGCAGCAGTGACATAATGACTAGAGATGAGCAGATAGATTCACAGAGAATCGCAATTGAGTCATATTTCCTGAAATACACTGTGTCACGCAAATTTGAACATTTTGAGATTTGATTTGAAGTCCACAAAAGAATGTTCCCGCCACCATTTCTCACACTGCTGAAGCAAGAGATATTATTATTATTATTATTATTTATTTTTAGACCATCATTAACTCCTTAGGGACTGAGCCACTTTGTACCTTAATAATCAAGCCTCATTTTTCAAATCTGACTAGCATCAGTTTAAGAGATAACTTTGGAATGCTTCAATGTATCCAAATGATTCTGAAACTGTTCTTACAGGACATGTTGTACTTCATTTAAGTAGTACATTTAGGTCAATATGATTTGCTTTTGTTTATAAAGAAATATTGAAAGTTTGACAAAAAATTTGAAAATTTAGCAAATTTATTTTTTTTTCAATTTTATGCCCTTAACCCCTTCCCAACCTTGGATGTACTGGTATGTCCTATTTAGTGGAGACCTACCAACCTTGGACGTACCAGTAAGTCCTGGAGATTTTGCGGGCGTAGGAGCTGTGCCCGTGTGATCAAAGGTGGGAGCTTGGCTTACATGACAGCCAAGCCCCAGCATTCACAGCCAGGAATGATCCCCGCACTGTGCCTGGCTGTTTAACCTTTTAAATTCCATGATCGATATTGATGGCAGCATTTAGCCAGCTGGGAGAGGGAGAGTGCTCCTCTACCATCCAATAAGTGCCTCTGCAATGTCATTGTGAGGGTCCAATCAATGCTATAGTTTCCCAAGGTCATCATGACAACCTCAAACAGCTGTGGGAAGCCTCTTAGACCGTACTAGGATCATGATCTAAAATGCTTCTGTCAGTTCAGCACTGACAGCTATAATGTATTGCAATGCTGGTGGATTGCAATACATTATATCAGCAATCTGAGGAATAAAAGTTCCATAAAGGAACTAAGTAAAAAAATGAATGTAAAAAATAAAAAAAAATTTGTAAAAGTATTTTTTTAAAAAATCAGAAAATAAAGGAAAAAGAAAATTTAAAACTAAATATGTATATTTATTAGTATACAAAAGTAAATATATTTGATTTTTCCATGTCTAGAACAACGTAATCTATAAAACTGTCACACTAGTTAACCTCTGCAGTGAACACCGTAAAAAAATAAATAGAAAACATAGCAAAAATGATGTATATTGGAACCTTGCTTTAAGAGTAACTTGATTTGAGAGCATTTTGCTAGACAAGCAGAGCTTTATAAAAATTTGTAATTTGGTTTAAGAGCAATGCTTTGCAAGAAGAGCAAATACTCAGGCTTGCACTCATGCACGCTTCCGGTTCTGTCCTTCCACCACATTCTGACCCGCTCTGGAGGTAACTTTCTGTACATATGTACTGTATATTGTATACTGCATACCATTGTACAATATATACTACATAGCATGTCTATCAATTTGCATTTGTGGATACAGTTTTGTACTGTCTTTCTGATAACCAGTACAGCACATTGCTTTTACTGTAATCCAATTGCCTGTGCAGTATTCCTACCCCACATTTGGCTTAGTGCTGGCCTTTTTTGGGGAGAATTGGGGTGTGCTTTTTGTGTCCTCTACTAGAATAAAGATTGTCATATTTATACATTATTTTTGCATTAATGTTGTACCTCCCACAGACCAACAATTCTATTGTAAGCTAACATTAGTTTAATTTGCTTTATGTTTAGTATAGGTATAGTAACAATCAATATCAAAAGGCTTGTAATAAAGCCTTTTATACAAGCCTTTTGATATTGATAGATACTAATAACGGTATAGTAACAATCTGCCCATACAATACCATCTTGTCACAGTTGCTACCTACAGTAATTAGCCTGTGTCTTTTCTTTGTGAATGATCCTCTATTTCCTATTATATTATTTTTGTGACCCCTTTGTTTGGCATTTGATATTTTGTCATAATTTATTTATTTGATGCTATATTTTACAGTTCGTCATTATGACTACTAATGTATGATATATTTTGATACTCAATGTTGGCAAACTGATGACTATATAGTGCCATGGGGCATATTTGATTGGTATATTTTTCACGTTTTTTTGCTGTATTATTGTTTTACAACTTTTAATAATGAAGATATTTTTGCAATGAATTTGTTTGAGTCCTTTCAGGGTAGTGTTTGTAGGTTTTGTAATCTGTAAATTGAAATTATGACCCAAAAGTTCATACAGTAAAGTCTCTGTGGGGTCAACAAATTTATCACATAACATTTACTAACCATTTACATTAGGACATTTTTCCATTCTTGTTACACTTTACTCTTTTTATACCCATTCTCCATACCTGGATGGGGGTTGACCAATATTGCTGCAACTGCATCTACACACTTCAAGTGTCTCTCTATAGCCTGCATTCTGAGTGGATCTATGTGTGTTAGGTGAGCAGGGCAATTGTCTGTGCCATCTAAGGGGGGCTTTACATGTTGCGACATCGCTTCCGAAATATTGTCGGGGTCAAGTCGTTAGTGACGCACATCCGGCGCCGGTAACGACATTGCAACGTGTAAATCCTAGATGCACCGATAAACGATCGCAAAAGCATTGAAAATCGGTGATCTGTGTAGCGTCGGTCATTTTCATCATGTCGGGTCGACCGCAGGTACGATGTTGTTTGTCGTTCCTGCAGCTCCACACATCACAGTGTGTAAACCCGCAGGAGCAACAAACATCTCCTTACCTGCGTCCCGACGGCAATGCAGAAGGGAGAAGGTGGCCGGGAGGTTAAGTCCCGCTCATCTTTGCCCCTCCGCTTCTATTGGCCAGCCGATTAGTGACGTCGCTGTGACGTCGCTGTGACGCCGAACGCACCTCCCCCTTGAACGAGGGATAGTTCGGCAGTCACAGCGACGTCGCCGAGCAGTTATTGTGCATGTGAAGCTGACGTAGCGATAATGTTCGCTACGGCAGCAATCACCACATATCGCATGTGCGACGGGACGGGTGCTAACGCGCTCGGCATCGCTAGCCGATGCTAGCGATGTCGCAACGTGGAAAGTACCCCTAAGTCTTACCATAGGATTGGCAGATTCCCCGTTTGCAGTTGCCTCTGGAACTGGAACATTTTCTTCTTGTCTTCCTGGTGTTTCTGCAGACAAGTGATTACTGGTACTACTATGGCTTCAATATACCGAGGCCAATCTTCTGGAAAGTCTCTGAGTACAGTATGAATTATTTTCTTTTGTGCAGGTGGTTGAGGCTGACAAGGGATCTTTTCCTTGGACTTCAATTGTTCTGGACATTTCTTTAGGTGATCTCTTGAGACTGTCGGTGTTGTCCTTCCTTTGTCTTTGCTGATCATGCAAGTTTTCTTGTTATCAAAATTGGAAGATAGCACAGTATAAGGTTCAGCTTCTCACTGATCATCAAGTTTATAGGTTCTTCTTTTCTTTTTGAAGACGAGTTCTCCAGGGGTTAAAGATACTGCTGGAGCATTTCTGTTGTACTCTCTGTCTTTTTTTTCTCTGCTTTGGTTCAAACTCTTTTCTACACATTCTTTTACTTTTCTGTATTGTTCTTCGTCAGTAAAGTCCCAATCAGCATCTGATGACTTGGTCTCTGGAGTCTCAATTCCCATATCAAGATCACTTGGTAATCTTCCTGGTCTTGCTCTCATGAGGTATGCTGGAGTACATTTTGTGGAACTTATGGGGATATTGTTCTAGATGTCCACTAGGTCAGGTAGTTTTTCTGGCCACAGATTCCACTCTTCTAATGGTAAGGTTTTTAATAGCTCAATCACTATTTGATTCATCCTCTCACACATACCGTTGTTTTGTGGATGATAAAGTGTGGTGCGTATTTTCTTTCAACCATACAAGTTACAGAATTCTTGGAAGATTTCCACTTCAAAGGCAGTACCTTGATCTGTTAATACTTGTTCTTCTTGAAATATGTTTGGAGTCATTGTCCTGCTGGAAGACCCAGCTTTCTTACATTGGGCACTACATTGCCACCCAAAATTCTTTGGTACTCTTTTGATTTCATCAGGCCTTGCACACAGTCAAGGCATTTAGTGCTAAAGACAGCAAAACAACCCCAAAATATCTTTGAACATCCACCATATTTGACTATAGGTACTGTGTTCTTTACTTTGTATGCATCATTCCATTTCTGGTTAATAGTAGAAGGATGTGCTTTACCAAAAGGTTCTATCTTGGTCTCATCACTAGAGTTGAGCGCGGTTCGTGGTTCGTGGTTCTCCAGTTCGCGGCTCGAGTGATTTTGGGGCATGTTCTAGATCGAACTAGAACTCGAGCTTTTTGCAAAAGCTCGGTAGTTCTAGAAACGTTCGAGAACGGTTCTAGCAGCCAAAAAACAGCTAAATCATAGCTTGGTTTCTGCTGTAATAGTGTAAGTCACTCTGTGAATCAAACTATTATCACATTTCAGTGTATAGTGTGCGTGAACAGCGCCTTCAGATCACTGCTGTTTCTATAATGGCGATCGCCATTTTTTTTTTTTTTTTTTCTTGTCTTCCTTCCCTAAGCGCGCGCGTCTTGTGGGGCGGGCCAGCATGTCAGCCAATCCCAGACACACACACAGCTAAGTGGACTTTGAGCCAGAGAAGCAACGGCATGTGTGATAGGATCTGCATGTCACATGTCCCTGCATTATAAAACCGGACATTTTCTTCACGGACGCCATTATCTGCCTTCTGCGTCTTTGGTGTCAGACATCACTGTCGCAGCTCCGTCTTCCTGAGTCCTATAGCCGATACAGCTGTATGCGCTGCATACACAGCGTTAGACATCTTAGGGAGAGCACTTTATAGCAGTCCTTTTAAGGGCTCCAACCGGCAGGGTCAGAGAGCCATAGGTGACAGGTCCTGCAAACAGCAACAGCGTCTGTGTAGCCCAGGTCAGGGATTTCCTACCTGCATTTCACCATTAGGAGGGAATAGAAAGGCAGGCTTCCATTCCTCTACCCAGAGCACCACAATCCTGCCACTGTACCCTCTTGTCCTCTGCACACTCCAACTGATAACTAAGCCATTATACTAGCAAACACTCAGTGTACCTAGTGGCATCCTATACGTGGCTATTGGACTTTGCTATAGTCCCACTAGTGCAAAGACATTTGCAGAGCGCGTCTGCCTGCATTGCACACTACAACTCATTCTAACCAAGCCATTATACTAGCAAACACTCAGTGTACCTAGTGGCATCCTATACGTGGCTATTGGACTTTGCTATAGTCCCACTAGTGCAAAGACATTTGCATAGCGCGTCTGCCTGCATTGCACACTCAAACTCATTTTAACTAAGCCATTATACTAGCAAACACTCAGTGTACCTAGTGGCATCCTATACGTGGCTATTGGACTTTGCTATAGTCCCACTAGTGCAAAGATATTAGCAGAGCACATCTGCCTGCATTGCACACTCCAACTTTTTTAAACTAAGCAATTTTACTAGCAAACACTCAGTGTACCTAGTGGCATCCTAAACGTGGCTATTGGACTTTGCTATAGTCCCACTAGTGCAAAGACATTTGCAGAGCACGTCTGCCTGCATTGCACACTACAACTCATTGTTACTAAGCCATTATACTAGCAAACACTCAGTGTACCTAGTTGTATCCTAAACGTGGCTATTGTACTTTTGTCTATTCACAGTATTGGAACGATATTTGCAGCACGTCTGCCTGCATTGCACACTCTAACTTTTTTAAACTCAGCCATTTATAGTAGCAAACACTCAGTGTACCTAGTTGTATCCTAAACGTGGCTATTGTACTTTTGTCTATTCACAGTATTGGAACGATATTTGCAGCACGTCTGCCTGCATTGCACACTCTAACTTTTTTAAACTCAGCCATTATACTAGCAAACACTCAGTGTACCTAGTTGTATCCTAAACGTGGCTATTGTACTTTTGTCAATTCACAGTATTGGAACGTTATTTGCAGCACGTCTGCCTGCATTGCACACTCAAACTTTTTTAAACTCAGCCATTTATAGTAGCAAACACTCAGTGTACCTAGTTGTATCCTAAACGTGGCTATTGTACTTTTGTCAATTCACAGTATTGGAACGTTATTTGCAGCACGTCTGCCTGCATTGCACACTCAAACTTTTTTAAACTCAGCCATTTATAGTAGCAAACACTCAGTGTACCTAGTTGTATCCTAAACGTGGCTATTGTACTTTTGTCTATTCACAGTATTGGAACGTTATTTGCAGCACGTCTGCCTGCATTGCACACTCTAACTTTTTTAAACTCAGCCATTATACTAGCAAACACTCAGTGTACCTAGTTGTATCCTAAACGTGGCTATTTTACTTTTGTCTATTCACAGTATTGGAACGATATTTGCAGCACGTCTGCCTGCATTGCACACTCTAACTTTTTTAAACTCAGCCATTATACTAGCAAACACTCACTGTACCTAGTTGTATCCTAAACGTGGCTATTGTACTTTTGTCAATTCACAGTATTGGAACGTTATTTGCAGCACGTCTGCCTGCATTGCACACTCAAACTTTTTTAAACTCAGCCATTATACTAGCAAACACTCACTGTACCTAGTTGTATCCTAAACGTGGCTATTGTACTTTTGTCAATTCACAGTATTGGAACGTTATTTGCAGCACGTCTGCCTGCATTGCACACTCAAACTTTTTTAAACTCAGCCATTATACTAGCAAACACTCACTGTACCTAGTTGTATCCTAAACGTGGCTATTGTACTTTTGTCAATTCACAGTATTGGAACGTTATTTGCAGCACGTCTGCCTGCATTGCACACTCAAACTTTTTTAAACTCAGCCATTTATAGTAGCAAACACTCAGTGTACCTAGTTGTATCCTAAACGTGGCTATTGTACTTTTGTCTATTCACAGTATTGGAACGTTATTTGCAGCACGTCTGCCTGCATTGCACACTCTAACTTTTTTAAACTCAGCCATTATACTAGCAAACACTCAGTGTACCTAGTTGTATCCTAAACGTGGCTATTTTACTTTTGTCTATTCACAGTATTGGAACGATATTTGCAGCACGTCTGCCTGCATTGCACACTCTAACTTTTTTAAACTCAGCCATTATACTAGCAAACACTCAGTGTACCTAGTGGCATCCTATACGTGGCTATTGGACTTTGCTATAGTCCCACTAGTGCAAAGACATTAGCAGAGCACATCTGCCTGCATTGCACACTACAACTCATTCTAACCAAGCCATTATACTAGCAAACACTCAGTGTACCTAGTGGCATCCTATACGTGGCTATTGGACTTTGCTATAGTCCCACTAGTGCAAAGACATTTGCAGAGCGCGTCTGCCTGCATTGCACACTCCAACTCATTAAAACCAAGCCATTATACTAGCAAACACTCAGTGTACCTAGTGGCATCCTATACGTGGCTATTGGACTTTGCTATAGTCCCACTAGTGCAAAGACATTTGCATAGCGCGTCTGCCTGCATTGCACACTCAAACTCATTTTAACTAAGCCATTATACTAGCAAACACTCAGTGTACCTAGTGGCATCCTATACGTGGCTATTGGACTTTGCTATAGTCCCACTAGTGCAAAGATATTAGCAGAGCACATCTGCCTGCATTGCACACTCCAACTTTTTTAAACTAAGCAATTTTACTAGCAAACACTCAGTGTACCTAGTGGCATCCTAAACGTGGCTATTGTACTTTTGTCAATTCACAGTATTGGAACGTTATTTGCAGCACCTCTGCCTGCATTGCACACTCTAACTTTTTTAAACTCAGCCATTTATAGTAGCAAACACTCAGTGTACCTAGTTGTATCCTAAACGTGGCTATTGTACTTTTGTCTATTCACAGTATTGGAACGTTATTTGCAGCACGTCTGCCTGCATTGCACACTCTAACTTTTTTAAACTCAGCCATTATACTAGCAAACACTCAGTGTACCTAGTTGTATCCTAAACGTGGCTATTTTACTTTTGTCTATTCACAGTATTGGAACGATATTTGCAGCACGTCTGCCTGCATTGCACACTCAAACTTTTTTAAACTCAGCCATTATACTATCAAACACTCACTGTACCTAGTTGTATCCTAAACGTGGCTATTGTACTTTTGTCAATTCACAGTATTGGAACGATATTTGCAGGACATCTGCCTGCATTGCACACTCAAACTTTTTTAAACTCAGCCATTATACTAGCAAACACTCACTGTACCTAGTTGTATCCTAAACGTGGCTATTGTACTTTTGTCTATTCACACTACTGCAAATCTATGTGCAGCACCTCTGCATGACAACCTCGTGCTCTGTTTTTAATAAGCTATAATGATAGCACAAAATACTGCCATTTTGTGGCATCATAGAACTGGCTGTTGTATTCCATTAGTGCCCCACTGGTGACAAGCTATTTCTAGCACCTCTACATCACACCCTCATGCACATTTAGCTACGCTAATGTTATAGCAAACTCATGGAATTCATTGCTGCATTTCATAATTCGGAGGGATAGAAAGTCAGGCTTCCTTTAGCTTTTCCTTCTGTTCATAGACAGCATCTCCAAGACAAATTTCCCCTCCACGTCTAAGTGTGGAGAGGCAGCTAGTGCGCATGCGTGTGCCGATGTACCCCAGCTGCAGCATAATTACAGTGTTTCGCCTAGTGAGTATGCTCAGCCTGACTGTGCCATTCCTGACGCTAAGTCTTCATTTCGGGATACAGCGCATGCTCCCACACTAAGTGTGAAAAGCCTCTTTGCACAGGTGCTTGCATTCTGTGCCGGGTCTAAGTCCTGTTTTGTGCCTAGACACCATGCTAAAGCTGATAGTCTTTTTTCAGAGACTGTATTTCATGCTACTGAGCATGCTCAGGCACTTCCTGCATCAGAGACTAGGTCCGGTAATGAACTCTTTGGCCCTGGCCCTGATGTGGGGGTCCCATATAGACCACAGGGCATCAGGTGTCCTCCCAAATGGCTTGCAGAGGCCCACACCTATGACTTGTCACCGCATTATTGATGGTCAGACGATGACTGGTGAGGTGTTTGGGTCATGGCAGCCATGAGGTCATCATTGAAGTTGCGTTTCCAAATAGGACGCTAGTTATGCCACTCATGACGTGTCACTCTGCTTTTGTCTCCAGGAGGTGCATTGTGGTTCACCCTGGTTTGGGGCGGACCCAGGTTATAAAAGGGGCTGGAGCCAACAAGGAGGTGCGCAGTCTTCTATTATGCTCCGAAAGAGCACACCTCCATGTGTTGAACCCATTGCGGCTTTAGGCCAGAGGTAGGCAGGGATAGGGTGGTGGATGCAGGCCACCACCACAGTTGGTAACGCAGAACGGTTAAGACCAGCTCCTGTCCTAACAGTCCTGCTTGTGCAGCCCAGTGGCATTAACAGGCCTGCTGCTGCTGATGCGCCTGCTGTCCACAGGTGTGGCCCCTACGCACACGGTCAGCGTACTCAATGGCCCCTGTGTTGTTAACAGGGAGTTCCTGGGCTGGGTGGGCATGTGGACCCTGTGACGCTAACAGGGCTCACAGTCTCCAGATCCGAATGGCGTCTAACTCGGTTCAGGCTACTATTAGTTTCATAGCCACACAGCTCTGTATCCTCCACCAAACCTTCAAGTTGCCAACCTCTCCTTTTCCAACTGGGAGCACGGTGGACACTGACTGCTGAAGGTGATATATACCTTTCTCTTTCTTTTCTTATTAATTTTTGTTATATAGCGGTCACAGATTATATACCACTTTATCCAAATCTGCCAGTCCCACTGTAACAGATGTTGTTTCTTCAGCAAATGTTACAGTTGTTTAACCACCAAATCCACGGACCAAAATTTTTTTCCCCTTTCCAACACACCTGTTCCCCTTTCCAACAGCATCTGTCCTTTTTCAACTCATTTTGGGATATGACCAAAAGTGCAACTGTGCAGGGACACCGTACTCAACGCCATCTCAGCACAGCAGCCATCCCTCGGTCCCTCCGATGTGGACAAGTAAAAGACCATTTCCTCCTATCCATGACAAAGTGTTGAGATTCACTCTGTGCAGCACTGGTGTTTAGTGGAAAAGTAGATCTAAGATTGCGTACCACATTCTGCAGATACTCCTGTATACGTGCGTCTATTTCTATGGCAGGAATTAGTTCGCCAAATTTTGTCTTGTACCGGGGATCTAACAGTGTGGCAACCCAGTATTCAGGATTACTTCAAATTCATACAATCCGAGGGTCATGTAGGTAGTGCAGCAAGAAGGCGCTCATGTGTCTTGTGCATCCAGGAGGACCAAGTCCTTGGTGTGTTGGTGGCAGAGAGGTGAGAATCGTGCATCCTTCCTCTGCCCTCTACCCACAACCTCGCACAACCGAAATGTGAGCAAGCTCTCACTCATCTGCTGAGTCTTCCATGCCCATCGCCAGTTCGTCCTCCATTTCTTCATGGGCTCCTGCACTTTCATCAACACTTTTTGCTGATACTATGCGCCCTTGTTAATCCCTCTCCCTCACCATGACTGCCGCATAGGTGCCGCTGACCATCTGGACCTCGTAGATCTTGTTATCCCTTCCGCATATGACTCCTCCTGTACTTCCTCCCCTTCCTCTTGTCCCAACACCTGACTCCGAATAATAATTACAGTGTGCTCCATCATGTAGATGACCAGAATTGTCACGCTGAGAATGACATTGCCAGTGCTAAACATCTTCGTCGACATTTCAAAACTGTGTAGCAGGGTGCATAGGTCCTTGATCTGACACCACTCCAGCAGCGTGATCTGCACCACCTCTGGATCAACTTATCCCAGGCTATATGTCTTACCGTATTTCAGCAGGGCTCTGCGGTGCTGCCACACACGCTGCAACATGTGCAGATTCCAATTCCTGCGTGTCGGAACATCGCATTTCCGGCGTTTAACTGCCAGACCCTAAGACTTCCGGAGTGATGAAAGTTGTTGAGCTGCTGTGTGCGCACGATGGAAGTGAGCACATAGCGAGCGTGCCCGCTGCACAAGGCCATGTAGGCCGTGATGGTGTTTTAAAAATTGCTGGAGAATTCGGATCAACACGTGAGCCATAAAAGGCACGTGTGTCACATTGCCCTGAGGATGGCCCGCAGCCAGGTTTGCATCATTGCCGCACACGGCTGTTAAGTCACCAACGGAGTCCGCTCCGTCAATTTGTACTCCGGTCGCCAGGTGACAACGTGTTCCTTTCATGAATAGTGCTGATGATGGGAGAGTAGTCGATGCCAGCGGCGCAGGTGGACGCAGGTTATGCTCACCCACTGGGCTGCATTACCTTGACAGATGCAGAATCTCTGGCTGAATGTAGCTGGTGGGTATCTCACAGATGAAATACCATCATTCAGCTACAACCAATGGGAAGACACCACACCCTTTTTTATGCCCATCCTGTCTGCAGACCACTGCCAGACATAGCTATGAACCTCTGGTTAATTTTACCCCCAGTTCAGTTTTATGATTTTGTGTGCTTGTTACCTGACTACTTTTCCTGCTTGCTGTTTATGTACCTTGTTGGCCGATACGCATTTCACCTCTGCTTGTTTTCTGATTAAGTCCTGGCCGTCCCATTCTGTTCCTGTTCCTCAATTAATGTTTTGACCCTGCCTGACTACTATTCTCTGTAATAGCGGTGTGACTCACATTTCCCATACATTTCAAAGTAAAACTTTGACCGCCTGATGGCATTGAGCTCTGCTGCCAGCATAGTAAGGAGGTGTGTGGTAGTCCTTGTGCGCAGTTGCAAGGAAGGGTGGCCTGACCACACAGGGTTTGCGCAAAGGTAGAGGACCCACACGAGGTTGAAGAGGCAGAAGCAGTGTATTAACTTCTACATACAGAACAAGGATTGAAACAACTCGTGGGGACGGCAAGACTTGTACAGCAGACCCTTCTCCATCTCTCACCATAGTTTGCCAGTGCCCAGTCAGTGACATGTAATGACCCTGTCTATGCTTACTGGTCCAAGTATCTGTGTTGAAATGCACCCTGTCGCACACAGATTTTCTCAAGGAAGTGGTGATGTTGTGTGCGACATGCCGGTGTAGCGCGGGCATGCTTTTCTTGGAGAAGCAGTGGTGATTGGGCATCTGGTACTGGGGCACAGCGACAGACATAAGGTCTGTAAAATCCTGTGTGTCCACTACGCGTAAAGGCAGCATTTCGGTAGCCAACAGCTTACAGAGGGATAGAGTCAACCACTTAGCTTTGTCATGGGTCGCAGTAAGTGGCCTTTTATTTGACCACATCTGAGGGACAGAGATCTGGCTGCTGTCTGTAGACGGTGTTGAGTAGGGTGTCCCTGGAAAAATGCAGGTTTGTGAGAAAAGTGCAGGCGGAGACATGATGTTGGCTTCATCTTGCCTTCAGATCTGTTCATCTTGTATCATTTTTAAAAAACACAGCAAGCAAGGGTTACTCCAAGCGGAGTCTCCCTTTTTTTCCAAAAATTGGGCCCCACACAGACACCTTATCAGTGGCAGCACTTGTGCCCTAGTTGCAAACAGGATGTTTTGATTTGCATCAAGCACATTCCAAATCCACAAGCATTTACTCTCCCCAGGATGACACAGGGGTAGTAAATTCCTTCTGGATCCATGACTTGTTCATTTTGATGAACGTCAGTCTGTCCACATTGTCACTGGACAGACGCGTGCGCTTATCTGTCAGCACACACCCAGCAGCACTGAAGACACGTTCAGAGACAACGCTGGCAGCTGGACACGACAAAATCTTCGAGGCGTAACTGGAGAGCTCTTGACATTTTTCTAGATTTGAAGCACAAAAGGAGCAAGGCTCCATTTGCAAAGTCATTGCATCGATGTTCATTTGGAGATACTCCTGTATCATCCTCTCCATCCGTTGACTATGTGTCAGACTTGTTGTCTCTGGTGGCCTTGCAAAGGAGGGTCTAAAAAAATTATGAAAAGATTCCATAAAATTGCTGTTACCAGCACCAGATACGGTCCTACTGGTACGGGTAGACTGTTGAAGATGACGAGGCCGTCCCATGTTTGTCAAGTTACAACTGGGAGAATCACTCCCTTCACCTGCACGGTTGTTTGGTGGAAAAGCCGAGCTAAGATCGAGTAACAGCTTCTGCTGATACTCCTGCATACGTGCGTCCCTTTCTATGGGTGGAATTATGTCACAAAATTTGGACTTGTCCCGGGGATCTAATAGTGTGGCAAGCCAGTAGTCATCATCACTTCTAATTTTGACAATACGAGGGTCATGTTGGAGGTAGTGCAACAAGAAGGCACTCATGTGTCTTGCGCAGCCATGCGCACCAAGTCCACGCTGTGTTTGTGGCATAGAGGTGCTAACCGTTCTTTCTTCCTCTGTCATCTCCCCCCAACCTCTTTCAACTGAAATTTGACCAAGGTCCCCCTCATCTGCTGAGTCTTCCATGTCCATGGACAGTTCGTCCTCCATATCTTCATGTCCTCCTGCACCTTCCTCAACATCTCACCTGCTACCATGCGCCCTTGTTGATCCCTGTCCCCCATGGTCCCATGCCTGCCGCGTTGGTGATGATGAACGTCTGGACCTTGGTGATGTTGTTGTGTCTTGCGCATATGAATCCTCCTGTAGTTCCTCCCCTTCCTGTTGTCCCACCCCCTGACTACGAATAGTGTTTAGCGTGTGCTCCAGCATGTAAATGACTGTAATCGTCATGCTGATAATGGCATTGTCAGCGCTAAACATATTCGTCGCCATGTCGAAACTGTGCAGAAGGGTGCATAGGTCCTTGATCTGAGATCACTCCATCAGGGTGATCTGCCCCACTTCTGCATCTCGTTGGCCCAGGCTATACATCATGACGTATTGCACCAGGGCTCGCCGGTGCTGCCACAGTCGCTGTAACATGTGGAGAGTTGAATTCCAGCGTGTCGCCACATCGCATTTCAGGCGATGAACCGGCAGGCCGAAAGACTTCTGGAGCGATGCAAGTCGCTCAGGTGCGGCGGTTGAACGGCGGAAGTGAGCACTGCAGACAGTTTCCGTGCCCTGGTCAGAAGGCCATCTAGGCCGGGATAGTGTGTTAAAAATTGCTGGACAACAAGGTTAAACACGTGAGCCATACAAGGCACGTGTGTCACCTTGCCCAGGTGAAGGGCCGCACCCAGGTTTGCAGCATTGTCGCACACGGCCTTACCAGGCTGCAGGTTGAGTGGAGACAACCATTTATCAAAATCAGTCTCCAGAGCTGCCCACAACTCAGTCGCTGTGTGACTCCTATTTCAAAGACATGTCAAGCTAAAGACCGCCTGATGCCGTTGCGCTCTGCTACCAGCATAGTAATGAGGGGTGCGTGATTCCTTCTGCGCAGTGAGAACGCTGGTGGCCTGACCAGGCAGGCTTGGGGCGGAGGTGGAGGACCCAGATGAGGTGGAGGATGCAGAAGCAGTGGCGGAACTTGGACAGACAGAGGATTGACACACAAGTCGTGGGGACGGCAAGACTTGTGCAGCAGACCCTTCACCATCTATCACCATAGTTACCCAGTGGCCAGTCAGCGACATGTAACGTCCCTGTCCATGCTTACTGGTCCAAGTATCGGTGGTGAAATGCACCCGTTCACACACAGAGTTTCTCAAGGAAGCGGTGATGTTGTGTGCGACATGCTGGTGTAGCGCGGGCACACCTTTCTTAGAGAAGTAGTGGCGACTAGGCATCTGGTACTGGGGCACAGCGACAGACATAAGGTCTCTAAAATCCTGTGTGTCCACTAGGCGGAAAGGCAGCATTTCTGTAGTCAACAGCTTACAGAGGGATAGAGTCAACCTCTTCGCTTTGTCATGGGTCGCAGGAAGTGGCCTTTTATTTGACCACATCTGAGGGACAGAGATCTGGCTGCTGTGTGTAGACGGTGTTGAGTCGGGTGTCCCTGGAAAAATGCAGCTTTGTGAGGAAAGTGCAGGCGGAGACATGATGTTGCCTTCATCCAAAGTTGGTGCTATCGATGTCTGAGAGAGCTGTACACACTCACTTGTTTCCCCTTCCAAACCAACTGACGACCTACCAAGCAAACTGCCTGTTGCGGTTACAGTGGTGGAAGTTGTGGGTGGAAAAACAGGTGTGACAGCTGTCCCCACAGTCCTAGAAGATGACGAGCGCGCGGATGCACTGGAAGGGGCAGGCGGTGGATGGTTCGCTCCGCTAGGCCGCATTGCAGCACGGTGAGCTTCCCATCGGGCCATATGATATTTATTCATGTGACGATTCATGGAAGAAGTTGTCAAACTGCTGAGGTTTTGACCTCTACTAAGAGAACCATGACAAATTTTACAGATCACATAATTTGGGCGATCTTTTTCTATGTCAAAAAAGGACCTGGCTAGGCAAGGCTTAGAGGCCATGCGACCTGTTGATCCACCCCGAATAATGCTCAGAGGCAGAGTGGTGGCTGAGGATGCAGTTGTAGACGTGCTACCAGTGCTCCGACTGTGTCCAGGAAGGCGCCAGGTTACTTCGACGTCGGTTGCATCCTCCTCCACCGCCTCTGTTGACCTCCTCGAGTGTCTGACTGTGGGTTGACAGTAGGTGTGATCTAGAACTTAATCATCAATTGTTGTGTTTGCACTCCCCTACCCCTCAGACCGAGTTTCTTCTTGCCCTGACCGAATATTTAAGTTGTCATCCCAATCGGGTATCTGCGTCTCATCTTCATCAGTATGTTCCTCATTGCCTATAACCACAGTTGTTGGAAAGGCAGCATTTTGGTAGCCAACAGTTTGCATATGATGAAAGTCAACCTCCAAGCCATTTCATGCCCTTCTAAAAGCATGTAAAACACAGCGAGGGGACTCCAACCACAGTCTCCCTCGTTGCCACTAACTGGGCCACACACACCCCACTTGACTGGCATCGGTTGAGCCCCCTTTTGAAAAAGAAAAAGATGCTTTGCATGAAGCACTCTCAAAAATACGCGTGCCTTTCCCGTCCCCTGGCTGACCCAGGGGAAGAAAAGTCCTCTGAGAGCCATGACTTGTTCATCTTGGTTCTTTTAGAGACACAGCGAGGGGACTCCAACCACAGTCTCCCTCGTTGCCACTAACTGGGCCACACACACCCCACTTGACTGGCATCGGTTGACCCCCCCTTTTGACAAAGAAAAAGATGCTTTGCATGAAGCACTCTCAAAAATACGCGTGCCTTTCCCGTCCCCTGGCTGACCCAGGGGAAGAAAAGTCCTCTGAGAGCCATGACTTGTTCATCTTGGTTCTTTTAGAGACACAGCGAGGGGACTCCAACCACAGTCTCCCTCGTTGCCACTAACTGGGCCACACACACCCCACTTGACTGGCATCGGTTGACCCCCCCTTTTGACAAAGAAAAAGATGCTTTTCATGAAGCACTCTCAAAAATACGCGTGCCTTTCCCGTCCCCTGGCTGACCCAGGGGAAGAAAAGTCCTCTGAGAGCCATGACTTGTTCATCTTGGTTCTTTTAGAGACACAGCGAGGGGACTCCAACCACAGTCTCCCTCGTTGCCACTAACTGGGCCACACACACCCCACTTGACTGGCATCGGTTGACCCCCCCTTTTGTCAAAGAAAAAGATGCTTTGCATGAAGCACTCTCAAAAATACGCGTGCCTTTCCCGTCCCCTGGCTGACCCAGGGGAAGAAAAGTCCTCTGAGAGCCATGACTTGTTCATCTTGGTTCTTTTAGAGACACAGCGAGGGGACTCCAACCACAGTCTCCCTCGTTGCCACTAACTGGGCCACACACACCCCACTTGACTGGCATCGGTTGAGCCCCCTTTTGAAAAAGAAAAAGATGCTTTGCATGAAGCACTCTCAAAAATACGCGTGCCTTTCCCGTCCCCTGGCTGACCCAGGGGAAGAAAAGTCCTCTGAGAGCCATGACTTGTTCATCTTGGTTCTTTTAGAGACACAGCGAGGGGACTCCAACCACAGTCTCCCTCGTTGCCACTAACTGGGCCACACACACCCCACTTGACTGGCATCGGTTGAGCCCCCCTTTTGACAAAGAAAAAGATGCTTTGCATGAAGCACTCTCAAAAATACGCGTGCCTTTCCCGTCCCCTGGCTGACCCAGGGGAAGAAAAGTCCTCTGAGAGCCATGACTTGTTCATCTTGGTTCTTTTAGAGACACAGCGAGGGGACTCCAACCACAGTCTCCCTCGTTGCCACTAACTGGGCCACACACACCCCACTTGACTGGCATCGGTTGACCCCCCCTTTTGACAAAGAAAAAGATGCTTTGCATGAAGCACTCTCAAAAATACGCGTGCCTTTCCCGTCCCCTGGCTGACCCAGGGGAAGAAAAGTCCTCTGAGAGCCATGACTTGTTCATCTTGGTTCTTTTAGAGACACAGCGAGGGGACTCCAACCACAGTCTCCCTCGTTGCCACTAACTGGGCCACACACACCCCACTTGACTGGCATCGGTTGAGCCCCCTTTTGAAAAAGAAAAAGATGCTTTGCATGAAGCACTCTCAAAAATACGCGTGCCTTTCCCGTCCCCTGGCTGACCCAGGGGAAGAAAAGTCCTCTGAGAGCCATGACTTGTTCATCTTGGTTCTTTTAGAGACACAGCGAGGGGACTCCAACCACAGTCTCCCTCGTTGCCACTAACTGGGCCACACACACCCCACTTGACTGGCATCGGTTGACCCCCCCTTTTGACAAAGAAAAAGATGCTTTGCATGAAGCACTCTCAAAAATACGCGTGCCTTTCCCGTCCCCTGGCTGACCCAGGGGAAGAAAAGTCCTCTGAGAGCCATGACTTGTTCATCTTGGTTCTTTTAGAGACACAGCGAGGGGACTCCAACCACAGTCTCCCTCGTTGCCACTAACTGGGCCACACACACCCCACTTGACTGGCATCGGTTGACCCCCCCTTTTGACAAAGAAAAAGATGCTTTGCATGAAGCACTCTCAAAAATACGCGTGCCTTTCCCGTCCCCTGGCTGACCCAGGGGAAGAAAAGTCCTCTGAGAGCCATGACTTGTTCATCTTGGTTCTTTTAGAGACACAGCGAGGGGACTCCAACCACAGTCTCCCTCGTTGCCACTAACTGGGCCACACACACCCCACTTGACTGGCATCGGTTGAGCCCCCCTTTTGACAAAGAAAAAGATGCTTTGCATGAAGCACTCTCAAAAATACGCGTGCCTTTCGCCTCCCCTGGCTGACCCAGGGGAAGAAAAGTCCTCTGAGAGCCAGGTCCACATTGTCAGTGGACAGACACGTGTGCTTATCTGCCAGCAGACCCCCAGCAGCACTGAAGACAGGTTCCGAGAGAACGCTGGCTGCAGGACACGACAAGATCCTCAAGGCGTACGTGGCGAGCTCAGGCAATTTATCCAGATTGGAAGCCTAAAATGAGCAGGGCTCAAGTTGCACAATAATGGAATCGATGTTTCTTTGCATATACTCATATATCTGTGTGTCTCCCTCTTTTTCCTTGTCCAGCTGTTTTGTTTTCACATGAGTATATGTCCTTGTCACTTTCCCATGTGTTTGTGTTATGTTGTGAGTTGTTTGTCACCTTTTGGACACCTTTCAGGGTGTTTTCTAGGTGTTTTACTGTGTTTGTGATTGCCTGCCATTGTTTCCTATGGGCTCGAGTTCGGTTCGTCGAACGTTCGACGAGCCGAACTCGAGCCAGACCCCCCGTTCGGCGAACCGCCTCGAGCCGAACCGGGACCGGTTCGCTCATCTCTACTCATCACTCCACAAAATGCTATCCTAGAAGGCTTTTGGTTTACTCATGTACATTTTGACAAACTGCAGTCTAGATTTTTTTATGTCTCTGTGTCACCAGTGGGGTCCTCCTGGGTCTACTGCCACAGCATTTCATTGAATTCAAATATTGATGGATAGTTTATGTTGATGCTGATGCTCCCTGAGACAGCATGACAGCCTGACTTTCTTTGAAAAGTGATTGGGGTTGCTTATCCACCATCCAGATTATCCTGCATTTAACCTTTCATCAATTTTTCTGTGCCTTCCATGTCTCCTCTTTTTGTCTTCCATGTTAGTATGGCACACAAAGATGTACAATGCAAAGATTGAGTGAAGTTATCCCATTTTTACTTGGTTTCAGGTGTGATTATCATATTGCCCACACCTTTGCTGGCCAGAGATAAGTTTAATGAGCATCACATGCTTAAACAAAGTTCTTTACCCACAATTTTGGAAAAGTGCCAATAATTTTGTCAGGCCCATTTTTAAGTTTATGTTTGAAATTTGTCTTTTTCAATGTTGATCTTATACACACAAAGTAAATAATTGTGTATTACAAAACATGTGTAATTGCAATAATACACATATATGCATACATACGGTATGTGTATAAAACATTTTCTGATGTAAAAAAAAACACCAAATACTTTAAAAAAAATGCATTATTTTAGGGGTCAAAAAATTACCTATACTAAAAGAAAAAAGCATAATTTTTCTGGTGTATGCTGTAAAAACTGAAAAAGAATAATTTTGTACTTTATTTTGATCATTATTGCTCCCCAAAAGTGAAATAAAAGGTGGTGAAAAAAAATTGTAAGTATCCCATACAATACCAGTGAAAACTACAGGTCACGCCACAAAACAAACTCTTGTATGGCTTCTTGGACTGAAAAAAAAAATTAGGATAGCTCTCAGAATATGGATAATATTAATTTCACATAAATTGGTAGCTCTGAAATTGTAACTACAATTATATAACATAGTGAATGAGGGCTACTGTTTTTGTTGTATAGCTTCCAAAAAAGAGAAATAGGAAGTGCTGAAGAGCTTATATGTATCTCAGAAAATGGTAACACAATGTCTATTCAACATTAGCGTTGTGGTCAATAACAGACACTGGAAGCGATGACAAAAACGTAGCCCTTGACCAAGGTAGACTGAGTAAATCGCTGTTTGTTTTCAAAACCTCCCCGGGGGATACTTTGTTCTTTTTCTCCAATGAAGAGTTCATAAAAGGTAATCAATAAATTATATGGACCACAAAATGTGGTCATTGAAAAATGCAACTAATCCCAAAAAAAAGCAAATGTCTTCACTCACGTAAGAATAAAATGTGTAGCTCTTGTAATGCTAAACTTTGAGTAAAATGCTAGGATATTTCTTAAGGAGATTTTCAGGAGTCTAAACAAATCTCTGCAGTCCCTCTATGGCGGGCTTTGCACACTACGACATCGCAGGTGCGATGTCGGTGGGGTCAAATTGAAAATGACGTACTTCCGGCATCGCATGCGACATCGTAGTGTGTAAAGGCTCGATGATATGATTAATGAGCGCAAAAGCGTCGTAATCATATCATCGGTGCAGGGTCGGCGTAATCCATAATTACGCTGACGCGACGGTCCAATGTTGTTCCTCGTTCCTGCGGCTGCACACATCGCTGTGTGTGAAGTCGCAGGAGCGAGGAACATCTCCTACCGGCGTCACCGCGGCTTCCGTAGATTATGCGGAAGGAAGGAGGTGGGCGGGATGTTTACACCCCACTCATCTCCGCCCCTCCGCTCCGATTGGCCGCCTGCCGTGTGATGTCGCAGTGACGCCGCACGACCCGCCCCCAGAATAAGGAGGCGGGTCGCCGGCCAGAGCGATGGTCGCAGGGCAGGTGAATGCATGTGAAGCTGGCGTAGCGATAATTTTCGCTATGCCAGCTTTCACAAGATATTGTACCTGCGACGGGGGCGGGGACTATCGCGTGCGACATCGCAGCATCGGCTTGCGATGTCGCAACGTGCAAATCCCGCCTATGAGTCTGCAGATGATCAACCTGTGAAAATAGGAAATGTGCACACTTTCATCATTATCCTGTATTCACAACACAAGTGTTTGGTGACCACAAATCTGTGGTTGGAATACATGCGGTCACATGCCAACTTGATTCTCATCCGCATCTCTCAATGTTCTATTGAGTTGATGAGAATCTAGTCAGCATGTGAATGCAAGTATTCAAAAAGCACACTTAAGGCCTTGTTCTGGGAATATATTAGAATCATGACAATGTGCACATTTCATACTGTTAGGATTCAGCAATCTGCAGTAATATAAAGCAATTGCAGAGATATGTTTAGTCCCCAAATAAAAAGCTATTGGAAATGTTAGTGTTGGTCAGAGTTCCCCTTTAATGTTCTGCATTTGCATGTGTCATTGAACTGGTGATGTACAAGAATAACTATAGTCATTTATTTATGAGTTTTGTTATTGACAGACTCCTGATAAAATTTGTGCAATCTATGGGTTAATTTTATAATCTTGGCACAAAGTGTAAAACAGAAAAAGGTAACTCATTCCCAGTAGCAGCCAGAAGTACATTTTTCCATATAAAGTGTGACCTTAAGGTCTAATTTGAAAAAGTGTCGGTCCTATTTGCTCAACTGAAGAACTAAAAGTTGTTCCCATTACATAATTAAAACAAAATGTCATCCAATAGATAGCCATCCTGGAGAGAACAGGGATAACCAATTTATGTTGAAAAAAAATACAGCTGCGCATTCATTTTAGACCTTAAAGCACTGAATCTGCATGCAACAGACATTACTATTCATTTCATTCAAATTCACTGGGGTTTAGTAAAATGTTAAAGGAGCGAAATTACTCTCGTCTGTAAGTTATCTATAACCAAAATAGAAAAAAGTTAAATGATTTAACAGCAGCACTGAGTAGAAATGATGGTCCCTCTAATATGAAATTACAGAGTCCTGAAGAATAGAGATGAGCGAACCTCTCAAGGTTCGATTCTGTTCATGTTCGCCAACTTCACCTGTGTTCGCTGACTTCAACTGTGTTCACCGAATGGCTCAATGAAAAGTTCTACAAGCATATCCAAACCCCATTGAATTCATTGGGAGGCAAAAACAAATGCATAGACAAGACCTTTAGGGGCACACAAAAGCTTTCAAAAGAGATCAAACCATTTTACAGGGGAGCTACACTGTTGTGGTACAGCCATTAGCTTCCTAGACGAGGTGGATGAGTGACAGTTATAGACCTGGTGGACTGGGAGCCCTGATACCTCATGCAACAGCTCAAACTGCTTTTCCGCTCAGCCACAGTCAGGTGGCTGCAATATTATCTTCATAGACTGTTATTGCTAGACACATTTAAGTTTAGTAAGAGCGCTAGATGAGTGAAAGGTAGCGGCATGCTCGCCAGTCTGGGAGCTCTAATGCTACAGGCAACACACAATGAGGACACCCAACTAGGAGCCCCCATTTCCCAAAATTAGGAGCAGATACAAGGACAGTTTCATAAATTGCCCCAGAGTACCCATAGTGTTCTGGCCCAGAATTTACAGTTTTCAAATAAAAAGGTGGATGAGTGACAGGAGTAGGCCTGTTTCTCTGAGACTCTAGCCATTACAGACAAGACACAACTTGAACACCCAACTTGAAGTCTTTACATTTCCAAAACATAGGGGCAGACACCATATCAGCGGCATCAATTGCCTCACAGTACCCATTTTGGCCCAGCAGTGATTTATCAAATATTTGTCTTCATTACATAAATAAGCTGCATCAAGTAGCCTCTCTTCCTCTTCCTCCACCTCAACATCACACATAGTACAATCCTCAGAGGGGTCACCCCAAATACCCTTTTCAACAAATGTTAAGCCACGGGGGTGGAAGTGATCATAACGATTCTCTAATACCTAACAAGCACACGTACAGTACTGTGAGGGCAGGAAGAAGAGGAGGGTGACTCTCAGGGCGAGGCAATAGATAGGATGACAATGAGGTTGTAGAACAACTCACCCCCCACCCTCCGACTACAACCCTCATTCACCTTTTGTTTTTCTTTTTTTTTTTTTAAAAAAAGGACCCTTTTTATCCATAGCAATGTGCCGCGATGTTTCCCAAAAGCGAACCTAAAACACACAAAAAGAGAAAATTATTAAAGAGATAAAAAGTAGACAAAAGACTGCTATTTATCTAAATAGGGCCACATCTGTATTCCAGTTGCAAAGTGCTATTCTGTCTCTAAATAGTGTAAAATCTGTAGTCCAGCTTCAAAGTGCTATTACTGCCTCAAAATAGTGCTAAACCTGTAGTCCAACTCCAAAGTGCTATTTCTATATCTAAATAGTGGAAAATCTGTAGTCCAGCTCCAAAGTGCTATTTATGCCTCTAAATAGTGCAAATCTATGGTCCAGCTGCAAAATGCTATTTCTGCATCCAAATAGTATAAAATATGCATTCCAGCTCAAAAGTGCTATTTCTGTATCTAAATTGTGGAAAATCTGTAGTCCAGCTCAAACTTGCTATTTCTAAATTATATCTAAATAGGGACACATCTGTGCTCCATGGAAAAATGTCTGTTTCATCATCTATATAGAGTTTACAAAATATGTGTTCCTACCAGTGATTGCAATTTCAGCTTTTACATTCTGATAGCTAAAACTCTGGTTCTACGGCCTGCCGCAAATAGACATTTGAGCTATAAAGACTGCTTGAGTATTCTATGATTCTGCCTCAGTATCTAATCTGAGATCAAAAGATTTTAATATTTGTGCGGACCGCCAACAAATACAGTATATATTACTGGGGATAAATACTAATTGATAGCTGTGCATATTTCCAAAAATTAGGGAGTGGGACAGATACTATTAAAGTGGCATCAATTACACATAGGGTTGTGGTGCAGCATTAAGGCATGACCTATGTATGAGACAGGGTCTGGGCCAGCATTTATAGGTTTCAAAATAATTTTAAATGAAGAGGTGGATGAGTGACAGGTGTAGGCCTGGTGCTCTAAGACCCCTGCCACTACAGGCAACACACAACATGGAGACCCAACTTCTAGTATCCACATTTCAAATCATTAGGGGCAGACACCACTAAAGGGGCATTAAGAAAAAAGAGACCCAGCTGTGACTTGTGCATGCCCAGCTGTCCAGGTCCCCCCCAGTCATGTATCTAATCCATCATCTGTGATACAACGCTCACACATTGCATTACTGCTTGCATACGGGGTCATATTACACCACTGCTCCCATAGAAATATATGGCATAGAGTCACACATTACACCACTGCTCCCATTAAAGTGTATGGAGCAGGGCCACATATTTAATCCCATCTTGTGTGATACACCACACTGATCCATGTATCTAACTCCAGTGTGTTATAGTCTACATATGCAATCACAACATGTGACACAGCAAGCAGCACCAACTAAAATCAGCCATCCTTCGAGTCGCTGTCCACATGTCAGTATTATTTTGCAGTCACCAATAATGTCTTTGCACTCTGTAAAATGATAGGGGAGGGTAAAGTTTTGGATAAAAAAAAAACCCAGACGGGAGGAGACATCAGATATGAAAGCAGATCCTGCACACATTAACTGCAGGGGTAATATGACCGAGCAGTCCACTAGGGTTTCAAAGCAAATGTCAGCAGGTGTTCACTGCACACCCTATAATTTTGTTTTCAGGAGCAGTGTACATTGGGTATGCTTACAGATTTACAAGAGGATCTTAAAATTCACTAAATAGACAAGACATCTATGTTCTCTGTCCCCAATCCAACGTATTACCCTCTTAATTCAAGAGTACAAGGCAGCAATGGTTGATTTTCAACATTATGTGGAGAGGGACCTGAGGTCTTTCTTGTCAGGTTCAAGCATTTTCTCTCATAATTTAAAAACAGGGAAAGACAGGCGGTGAAACAACTAAGAGCTAATTCCAACATGGTTACACGACCCGTCGACAAAGGCGATTTCGTGGGGATTTTGGATATTATGTTCTATCATACCCTGGTAAAATCTATGTCGTCAGATATCTTCACGTATGAAATGTTGAAATGCAACCCCAATAAGGAAATATATGAAAAACTAATGGCTCTATTAGATCATGGTGTGTCTTTGGTTTTTTTTGTTTTGTTTTTTTTTACAAAAAAAGAGCAAAAACATTTTTTGGTTCAAAATGCAGTGTGTTCTGTTGTTCATGCTCTCCCTAAAGTTCACAAAGGGTGTTCCCCCCATGTTATGGCCAATTGTAGCAGGTATTAACTCTCTAATGGAGCCACTATCAAGCTGGCTCAATAAAATGTTGAGACCTTTTGTTTTCCAGATTTTGAGTAACATAAGGGATACCAAGCAGTTATTTCATATTAAGGATCAGATCAAATGGGAACCTGATTGCTATTGGATTACCAGTGATATGGTTTCCCTGTACTAATGCATTCCACATGATAATGCCATTACAGCACTACGCAGAAATAGAGCCAATTTTCTCATGATTTGCTTAATTTTATACTGGAAGTGGCTGAATTTCTATTATCCAACAATCTATTTTCATTTGATCAAAATAACTATCTGCAAATTCAAGGTTTCCCTATGGATATGGGCTTTTCCCCATCCCTTTCCTATCTGTATGTAGCATGGTGGGAGGAAACACTCCTTTATATTCCATCCAACCCGTTCAACTGTACCATATTATGGTACGGTAGATATAGTGATGACTTAATGTTTATATGTTAACTGAGCGATTTTTTTCTGCTTTTTTGAATAATAATGTGATTAACTTTAGATTTCCAGCACTGCATATGCCTGTTCACCTCCATATTTAGATGTCTTTTTGACAGGTGATCCTTCCTCTAAGTGCAGACTAGGACATATTGAAACTTCTTGTTGTATGCGACTAGCTGTCATCCAGCTCATGTTATCAACAACTTGCCTATAGGCAAATTTTGTCAAAGCACGGAGACTATAGTCAGAAGAGTAGAGCTTCATTGACAAATGCCAAGTCATTAATAAAAGCTCAAAATATAGCTAAAACCAGGTTGCGACGGTCACTATTGCATGACAAGCCCAAGTAAAGATCAGCCATAAGGTGAATTTTGTCACCATTTACAGTGATAACTATAAATCTATTTTCAATATTATTTCTAAGAAGTTACCAATTCTAAATCAGGATCAGCCCCTTTTCAATATTCTTTTGGGTAGCGTTAGGTTTTCAAGGAGACGTGCAGCCTTGTGACAGTGTACTGTCTCCGAGTCTTGTTTCTAAAAATAAAACTCAGGACCTGAGCAGGGCAGATCAAAGTATTGTAGTGCGCCTGCGCGGGACCGGCTAGTGTGTATGACATAGACATGTCATGCACACAGGCTTCAGAAGGAGGATGAAGATGGCCAAAAGAGGAGGCGCCGACCCGGAGAACAGAGACGCCTCTCTGACTCAACTCCACTGCAGTGACCGGTTTAGGTAAGTATTATAAAGTGATTTTTACGTCCTACACAGCAGCCTGGGCTCTTATATATATACCATGTTAAAATGCTGTATATAAGAGCTCACCGGTGGTGGCTGCGGCAGGTCATAGGCCCCAAAACTGGTGACAGGTTACCTTTAAGAGCATGATAAAATCAAAACACGTAGACCTGCTATTGTCTATGTCATGTAAATATCTTATGGATTGATAACTGTGATGTTTATATTAATTTTGCGGATGCTAGTATTTGCATTTTTTTGGATTTTAGTGCTCAGGACCTGGCCTGCTTGTTCTGTGAACAGGACCCAAAGAGGCATACATCAATATTTCAAACCTGGGAGCTGATGCAAGCTTTTCTTCTATGTGTTTGAACTGAGGGTTGCACCCAGCTGTCTGCTTTACCTGCACTGTCTAAGATAAATAGGCAGGTATCCTCATCATTTTTTTCTTTTCTTTATTGTACACATTAGCATACAGGCAACATATGCATGCAATAAAGCTTTTTGACTGTGTGTGCTGCAGCCTTTCAACAAATTTTATTAACATATGAACATTACCTGATCTCAAAACTTGGACACAGACTTTCTTTAAAAGTCCATTTGCGTTTTGATGTGGTTTTGGTGTGTTTTCACTTTTTGCCAGGAGATGACGTTATGGTGCAGATTTATTCCTCTTTTTGTTGCTATTTTTATATTTAGTGTAGGGACCTACAAACATGAGGTTCCCATGACGAGGGTTGTAGACTTCCGTATTCTGGCCATAATACCAACTAAAATCTCATATTTTTTTAGGCCTTATTAGAGTCCTGTCCCTGTATGATGCACAGATGGAGTACAGCTTAGCAGCCCGCCTGATCTAAGAGTATGGGTGTCACCTAATAGGCGTGGGCTTGTGTTTGTGCATCTGCATGTGTAAACAGCACTCTATACAAGCCATCAGTGTGCAGTTTTATCATCCAGCAAGCGCCCCCTCCAGTTTTTGGAAGTGTGTGTGTGTGTGATTTGCTCCTCCTGCACCTGTGATGCCTCCACTTAGTGGGGGCTAAGCTGTATCCTACTAGAGTATTAGTTTTTGGTCTGGACAATGTACAACTGCAGCCCTATCTTTTCTGTAAGTAAGAAATGTCTGCACCCAACTACACTCTGTGCATACAATGCCAAATCAAGTAATCCAGCATTGAGTTTATTGACTTCACCTGAGGTAGGGTCACTGAGCTCAATGAGTTCACCTCAGGTCAGTTCACCTGAGTTCATACCTGGCTTACCGTGGGAACATCCCACGGTGACCTCACTCACCGACTTCAGATGTAGCAGAGTCAGGATCATTGTGGAACCGCGTGTGAATTACATTGGACCTGCAGGGGTGTTTGGGGGGTTAATAAATAGGGGTTTTTTTATTTTTCTGTATTTTGTGTCTATTTCTGTTTACTTACACATTTATTAATGGGGGAGGTTCATACACCCCTCTCCAATACTATTCCAAGATTTGATGACAGCTGTGATTTTTTGACAAATCACAACTATCATTAACCCCTTATATTACCCTGATTACCAATGCATCAGGGCAACTGTGATGAGCTGCGTAAAGCGCCGGAATTGGTGCATCTAAATGAAGCAACAATTCTGGGTTGGCTGAAGAATGCTAATTTTAGGCTGGGGGGGGGGCTGATACAGCATGGGCCTCCCCTTTAGAGATGAAAAAACCTATTCGATTAAGGTTTGCCAATTTCAAATTCATGAACAAAAAACAGCAGTTCACAATCATTCTGTACATGTGCGGTAGTGTACAGGAATGGTCCGTACATATATGGTGGAAATCAGTACAGAAGTAAGCTATATTCAATCACTTTTGTATTATTCTTTACATGTAATTTTTATTGCGTCTGGCACAATCACCATTTGATACTGGCAATTAATAAGCTACATGTTTATTATACAAATTATACATACAATTTGGACATGCTTTTCTTCTGCGATGCCTCATTGTTAGAGATAATCGAATGGCCAAAAACCCGGTACCGGCGGATCAGTGCCAGATTTTAAAAAAAAGTCTGATCCGCTCCGGAATCTGGTGCCCATATAAGTCAATGGGGACCGGAATCCGGAGGTCAAAAAAGTTTGTGGAGGGGATAGGTGGTAGGATCAAGCGTGGTATACTCACCGAGGCGCTATCATGGCGGCACTCTCCTTCCGGGTCACGCTATTCCCTTCCGGAGCCGACAATTCAATATTCATTGTTTTCCCCACCCACCAGCATATGTAATTGGCTGCAGCTAGATGCGCCCCCACCCTAAGTGGCAGCATGTCAGCTGACTGCAACCAATCACAGGTGCCAGGATGGCCGGTGGGCGGGGAAAGCAGTGCAAGTGTCTGCTGGTCAGCATGGTGGTAAAAAATAAACAATCAGCAGCACAGATATAGCTCGCGGCTGCAGCCCCAGCTGTCGGGCTGTATCTGTTCTGTGTATCCAGTCACACGTGCAAGGCTTTGCCGGGTGCTGCCATGGCAGACTCGCTCGAATCCCTTGCATGTGTGAGTCCGGTGAAACCGCATATGGCTTTTTTTTAATTAAATAAATAATTTTTTTAAAAAATGATGTGCGATTCCCCCTAATTTTCATCCCCAGCCAAGATAACGCCGGCTGGGAGCTGGTATTCCAGCCGCAGCCGCCCAGTATTTTCGCATCTATTAGATGTGACAATCCCGGTGCGATACCGACTCTTCCCGGTGGCGTGATGCAGTGCCAATCGGGGTAATAGCAGGGGTTAATAACAGCGCACAGCTGCTACTAAACCCTAGGTTTGTGATGGCACAGGCATCTATGAGATACCTGCATCACACAAACCTGTAAATGAATGTAAATAAACACAGACACAGAATAAAATCCTTTATTTGAAATAAAATACAAACACCCACTCCTTCACCACTTTATTAACCCCCAACACCCTGCAGCTCCGACGTAATCCACACGACGTCCCACGCCGCTTCAGCTCTGCTACATCTGAATATCACATAGAGAGGTACGAACGACCGCTCTCTGTGATCTCCAGAGAATAAATGAGCTGCGCATTGAGCGGTGACATCACTCAGGTTATTTGCGGTCACAGCTGGAGGTTCCCATGGTCCTTCATCTGTGATCGTAGGTAACCTGACCTCAGATGGAGGTCACTGAGTTCACAGACCTGCATCTCCTGGCAGAAAAATTGCAGTTTTTTTGTCCAAGAGATGCAGATTTTGTACTGGAGTCATCTGCACCAACTTTCAGCACCAAATTTCCACTTGCTGGCAGAATTTTTTTATTTATTTTTTTAGTTTTGGGCCAAGGGATGCAAATTTGGTGCTGAAATTTTTACACCATATTCCTGCATACAATCTACACCTCCTGGCAAAAAAAACACGGTGTTTTGATGCATTTTTTGCCGCAGTTATTTTTCCGCGATTTTTGCCGCGGTTTTTTTGCTAGGAAGTGCACATTTGGTGCTGGAGTCATCTGCACCAGCTTTCAGCACCAAATTTCCACTTGCTGGCAGAATTTTTTTTTTTTTTTTTTTTAGGCCAAGGGATGCAAATTTGGTGCTGACATTTTTACACCATATTCCTGCATCCAATCTACACCTCCTGGCAAAAAACGCGGTGTTTTGACGCATTTTTTTGCCACGGTTTTTGCTGCGGTTATTTTGCCACGATTTTTTGCCAGAAGTTGCACATTTGGTGCTGAAATCATCTGCACCAGATTTCAGCCCCAAATTTCCACCTGCTGACAGGAATTTGTTTTCTTTTTACAGTCTGCCGGTCTCTGAACATGAGCGTACATGTACCTAGAAACACATGCTTGCACCTGTCAGAAGAGTGCTGCTGTTCCGGTGATGTCAGACTCGTGCAGGTCTGCCAAGCATGACATCACCTGACACAGCCTGCCATTCTCTGAGCATGAGCGTGCATATACCTAGAAACACATACACGCTCCTGTCAGAAGTGTGCGGCTGTGCTGCGATGTCAGACTCGCGAGAGTCCCTCGCATTTTTTTTTTTTTAAATAAGTAATTAAAAAATAAATCTGACGTGCGATCCCCCACAGTTTTCATCCCCAGCCATGATAATGCCGGCTGGGGACTGGTATATTCTCAGCCCACAGCCGCCCGGTATTGCTGCACCTATTAGATGTGACAATCCCGGTGCAATACCGGCTTTTCTCGATTGCCCTGGAGCGGTGGCAATCGGGGTAATAGCAGGGGTTAATAGCGGTGCACAGCTGCTACTAAAACCTAGATTTGTGATGGCACAGGCATCTATCAGATACTTGCATCTCACAAACTTGTAAATAACAGTAAATAAACAAGGCAGAGAGAAAATTTGAAATAAAGTACAAAATGCGCCCTCCTTCACCACTTTATTAACCCCCAAACACAGCCCTCCAGCTCTGGCATAATCCACACGACTTCCCACAATGACAAATCCAGTACTGCTACATCTCAGAGTGAGCAACCATAGAGAAGACTGCCAGCTCTGAGTGTAGCCTATGACTGAGCCGTGATTAGCGATGACTGCAGCAGAGACTGTCACAGGCTGGGGTGCTCGTCAGCCTGCAACCAATCACAAATGAAAAGACGGCTGGTGGGCGGGGAAAACACGGAAAGCTGTGTGATTGCGTGCACAGTGCAGGAAGTGAAAGCGCGACCCGGAAGCAGTGTGCCGCCATGACACCGAGTCTCGGTAAGTATGAAGCTGATGCTTATTTGTTGTTTTTTTTATTTTTACTTTATTTGCTGAATCTGGATCGTGCACCCGGAATCCCGCACCCAGGTCCGGCACAGAGATATCATTGAAACCGCGTGCACCCGGACTTTTACAGTCCGGATCCGGTCAGCCCTACTCGTTTTCTATTACATGGCCTATTTTACCCCTTGTATATTAAAGAAACAATTATTATTATTATTAATAATAATAATAATAATAATAATAATAAATTGCATTTTCTGTTGCACAGTGTATTTTTTTTTTTTAGTAAATAAATTGTCTTGGTACTATTACACATTGGAGATGATAGATTATAGTCGTTATGCCACTTTTCTGGACTAAAATAGAGCATGTTTGATTTTGCACAAAATTCATCATTTTTTGTGTATCATTTTAAAGAATTTAGACAAAATGAGACAACAACAAGGATGCACGAGACAAAAAAATAAAGTCGCTTAAAAAAATAGTAAATTGAAAATTAAACTTGATTCATGAGTTTTGCTGCATTACTACATTATTTTTTTAATGCTATATATAATTGTATTTATTAATAGGCAATGATTTTGTCATTTATAACCTGATGAAATATACAATATATTCAGTGTCTATTTCATTCCAGTGAGAAATGGATATTTATGACTGAATGCTTATATAAGTCTTATGGCGGAGTGAGAAATGATATTTTGCCAGCACTTCGAAAACATGAATTGCCAATCGTCTTCTGTATTTTTTTCATTATCAAAGAAAGCATGACAAATGCACTTTTTTCTCTTTTGTGAAAATGAAAGTTTTGCTATCTCCACTAGGTGAGCAGCAACACTTTATCAATGATTGAAAAAATATATATAATCAGATGACTATACTCTATGTGAAATGCTAAATCCTACAGACGGAAAACTTTGGACATGATAAAGTAAATCCCTTGTAGATTCCCCTTCAGATTGTGTTCCTAGTTCTATTTTTTCACTTCTAAGACTATTTTTTTTATTTTATTTTAGTTAAAAACCTAGACAGATAACTGCTCAGGAAAAATGCCTATTTTTTTATCAAATATACTAGAAATGTTTTGCATATGAATTATACAACTCACAATTTTTTTTAAATATAGCAAACTCAGGACTTCCGGAAATGTATTATTTATCTGTAGAGATGAGCCAGCCTCTAGAGGCTTGAGTTCGGTTCGTCGAACGGAGGCCGCGTTCGAGTTCGGTTTGGCGAGCCTCTCGAGCCCCATTGAAACCAATGGCAGGCAAATAAAAACATATTATAAATGTACATATACAGGTAATAAACATTGCCATAACACTTACCTGTCCCCGCGACGCGTCCTGCACTCTGTCTCCCGCCGCTTTCCCTTCCGATAATCGCTACTTCCTCCCGGTAACTAGCACTGATGATAGGACCTATCGTGACGTCAAAATAGCATGTGACCAGTCACGTGTCTTTTATCTCATTGGCTACAGACTGGTTACATGGCTAGACGTTATGCTAAGTCCTGTCGTTGCATCTCTCCGGTACGCGGTGCATGTTTGTGCATCCCCATGTACCAGAGAGATGCTCTGGCACACGGTCGACTTTCCATTCTGCTTCCCCGTTCCGTTATTCACCGGCTGCCACAGCCGGTCAATAACAGAGATCACCGTTGCTATAGCAACGCGCCTGTCAGCGGTGACGTCACCGCTTACAGCCAGCAGCTTCTTCTCACTCACGGAGTGAAAAAACTGCACGGGGAGCAGCAGCGTCCTTCCTCCCATGCAGTGCTGTCTGATGTAGCAGAGCTGCATGGGTTGAAGGAGAAAGAAGACAGAAGACCATGGATCGTGGAGGGATAAGAGGGAGTAATAAACATGGAGTCTCTAAGTGTGTCTGTGTATTTATTTCTATTAAAGTTTTTTTTCTCTGTGTGGTGTCTTTTTTTTAACCCTTTATTGGAGATTCTTAATGGCTGGGTCAAACTTGCCTGACATTAAGAATATCTAACTTAATACTAGCTAGTAAAACAAAGCTAGTATTAACTCATTATTACCCAGCGAGCCACCGTCACCAGCCTTCTAGTTCTGCAGCTGCTGTCTGCTCTCCTGCATACAGACAGACAGCAGCTGCAGAACTACAAGGCTCAGCATACTCCATCCAGGACTGTACGCAGGAGTTTTTGCCCCCCCCCAAAAAAATTATGTGGGCTTTGCCATGTTTTTGTATGCTAGCCAGGTACAGCAGGCACCTACGGGCTGCCCCCAACCCCCAGCTGCCTATTTGTACCCGGCTGGGAACCAAAAATATAGGGAAGCCCGTTTTTTTTATTATTTCACTTATTTCATGAAATAATTAAAAAAGAAATGACGTGGGCTTCGCCATATTTTTGTGTCTAGCCAGGTACAACTAGGCCGCTGGGGATTGGAATCCACAGCACAGGTTGGCCTGAGCTTTCTGGGCCCCTCTGCTGAGAATTGCAGTCTGCAGCCGCCCCAGAAAATGGCGCTTTCATAGAAGTGAACTCTTTCCAACTCTTTCAGCTGCCCTGGTGACGGGTGGCTCGCTGGGTAATAATGGGGTTGGGGGTAGCTGTATATTATCAACTGGCCATAAGCCCGAAATTCATAGTGTCACGCCAATATTAGACATGGCCACCATGAATTTTTAGTACCGATAAAACAAACCACAACACACAGAAATATATTTTTATTATAAATAAAACACAACACAATTAGTGACTCCATCTTTATTGAAATAAGGAACCCCCCTCCGCAGTTATCCTGGGTCAAGGGTCCCGCGCCGTCCAATCCGGATCCAATAACATCTGATCGTTTTGCTGGAAGGCAAAGCAATCAGATGATGTGTCAGGTTCAAGGGCCTGAATCACATGACACAGCAGCTGATTGTATAAACGGCTTTTATACAATCAGCTGATGCATCAGTGCAAAAAAAAAAAACTACACACTTCAGTGCAGCCTCCTGTCCGACGGCATCAGCTGATAGTTTAGCCGGCCGGGCGGTAAGAAGCCGGCCACACCGCTCGACTTATAAAGTCAGCTGATTCCGTCAGATGACCGCATCAGCTGATCACCGCCAGGTCTGAACAAGAGAGAGAGAGAAGATAGAGAGAGAAGATAGAGAAAAGAGTGAGAGGAGAGAGAGAAGAGAGAGAAAGAGAGAGAGAAAGAAGAGAGAGAAAAAGAAGAGAGAAAGAAGAGAGAGAGAAAGGGAAAGAAGAGAAAGAAAGGAGAGAGAGAAAAGAGAGAGAGAGAACGGAGAGAGAAAGGAGAGAGAGAAAGGAGAGAGAGAAAGGAGAGAGAGAAGAGAGAGAGAAAGGAGAGAAAGGAGAGAGAAAGAAAGGAGAGAGAGAAAGAGAGAGAGAGAAAGAAAGAGAGAAAGAGAGAGAGAAAGAGAGAAAGAGAGAGAGAGAAAAAGAGAGAGAGAGAAAGAGAGAGAGAGAAAGAGAAAGAGAGAGAGATACAGAGAGAGAGAGAGAGAGGAGAGAGCAATGTAGCCTCATTCCGTGAACTGCTCCGATTTTAGAGGTGTGTCCCGCAGCTCACAGCTGATGTCCGGCTCCTCCCCTCAGTGCATAAGTAAATTATAATTATAAATATATTATAAATATAATTTAAAATGAAAAATAAAAAAAATAAAGAAAAAAAATAAGTTTTTTACCAGGACTAGTCGCGACCTAATGCTTCTTAGTCTTAGGTGAGCGCTCTATCCACTCAGCTACTGACTCTATTGATGAAGATAGGCAGTAATTTGGTAATCTTGAAGTCTGCATTGCTGAAGTCTCTGCTGACCACGCGATTCACTTCATTGCTACGTGGAGCTGATACAGAGCACTCGTGTTCTGTAGCAGAGCTGACAGTGTCATGTGGATTACGTCGGACCTGGAGGTGTATTTGTGGATTTTAATAAAATGGTGAAACAGGGTTTTTTTTTGTCTTTTATTCCAAATAAAGGATTTTTCGGTGTGTGTGCTTATTTACTTTCAGGTTGATCATGGAAGGTGTCTCGGGGAGACGCCTGGCATGATTAACTCTTTATTACCTCGATTGCCACTGCACCAAGGCAATTCGGGATGAGCTGGGTAGAGTCCCCTGGGACTGTCGCATCTAAAGGATGCGGCTATTCCGGGTGGCTGCTGGGTGGTATTGTTAGGATGAAGGGCTCCCCATACCGTGGTGCTCTCCATCCTGACAATACCAGCCTCCAGCCATGTGGCTTTATCTTGGCTGGTATCAAATATGGGGGGAACCGCATTTTTTTTTTATTTATTTATTTTACTGCACGAAATAATTAAAAATAAAAAAAAATTCAATTCTTCACCAAGACGGCCGAGACTAGAACTCGCACCTAATGCTTCATAGACGAGCTCGCTATCCACTGAGCTATTGCTTGTATTGGTAAAGATAGGCAGATTTTGTAATCTTGAAGCCTGCAGTGCTGACTGAAGTCTCTGCTGACCGCGCGATTCACTTCATTGCTATGTGGACCTGATACAGCGTGATGGTGTTCTACCGTGCTGCTACATCTTCAGGGAGCAGAGCTGAAAGTGTCGTGTGGATTACGTCGAACCTGGAGTGGTATTTGGGGATTAATAAAGGGGTGAAACACGGTGGTTTTTTGTCTTTTATTCCAAATAAAGGATTTTTCTGTGTGTGTGTTTATATTTACTTTCACTTTGAGGTTGATCATAGAAGGTGTCTTGGGGAGACGCCTAGCATGATTAACCTCTTATTACCTCGATTGCCACCGCACCAGGGCAATTCGGGATGAGCTCGGTAGAGTCTCCCGGGACTGTCGCATCTAATGGATGCGGCTATTCCGGGCGGCTGCTGGGTAATATTGTTAGGCTGGAGGGCTCCCCATACCGTGGCACTCCCCATCCTGACAATACCAGCCTCCAGCCATGCAGATTTATCCTGGCTGGTATCAAATATGGGGGAACCGCAATTTTTTTTTTTATTATTATTTATTTATTATACTGCACGATATAGACCCGCCCGCCGGCGACTGTGATTGGTTGCAGTGAGACAGCTGTCACTCAGCTTGAGGACGTGTCTGACTGCAACCAATCATGAACGCCGGTGGGCGATAAAAGCACAGAATAACTAATTGACTTATGAAGCGGCAGCCATTTTCTAAAGGGGAAAAGACGCTGCAGATTTGTGACAGACATGGAGCGAGACGCCCGTGATCGGTGAGTAGGAAAGGGAGAGGGATTGTGCTGGGGACGCAGGACGCATGCAGATAGCAACATGTGCACATAGCCTTCCTGTGAAAAGCCACGTTTATGGTGATCGAACCGTTCTCGAACGTAACTTGAACTGTCGAGCTTTTAGCAAAAAGATCGAGTTCGATCTCAAGCACCCCCCAAAATCACTCGAACATGAAATTGACAAACCTCAAACATCGCTCAACTCTATTTATCTGATTTGATTTATATGTATTAATCGTGTAAATTCTACTAAGACAAACAAAATAGAATGGTTCTGTTAAGTTAGCAATATACAAGGGCAGACACTGATAGTGGAGGACCCCTGTGGAGGACTTTCTTGTCTGGGCTTACCCCTAAAGGCCCCGTCACACTAAGCAACATCGCTAGCAACATCGCTGCTAATGAACATCTTTTGTGACGTAGCAGCGATGTTGCTAGTGAGGTCGCTGTGTGTGACATCCAGCAACAACCTGGCCCCTGCTGTTAGGTCGCTGGTTGTTGCTGAATGTCCTGGGCCATTTTTTAGTTGTTGCTGTCCCGCTGTGAAGCACAGATCGCTGTGTGTGACAGCGAGAGAGCAACAACTAAATGTGCAGGCAGCAGGAGCCGGCTTCTGCGGAGGCTGGTAACCAATGTAAACATCGGGTAACCAAGAAGCCCTGTCCTTGGTTACCCGATATTTACCTTTGTTACTAGCCTCCGCCGCTCTCACTGTCAGTGCCGGCTCCTGCTCTGTGCACATTTAGCTGCAGCACACATCGGGTAATTAACCCCATGTGTGCTGTAACTAGGAGAGCAGGGAGCCAGCGCTAAGCAGTGTGCGCTGCTCCCTGCTCTCTGCACATGTAGCTGCAGCACACATCGGGTTAATTAAGCCGATGTGTACTGTAACTAGGAGAGCAAGGAGCCAGCGCTAAGCAGCGTGCGCTGCTCCCTGCTCTGTGCACATTTAGCTGCAGCACACATCGGGTAATTAACCCGATGTGTGCTGTAACTAGGAGAGCAGGGAGCCAGCGCTCAGTGTGCGCTGCTCCCTGCTCTCTGCACGTGTAGCTGTGTGCGCTAGTAACCAAGGTAAATATCGGGTTGGTTACCCGATATTTACCTTAGTTACCAAGCGCAGCATCTTCCACGCGGCGCTGGGGGCAGGTCACTGGTTGCTGGTGAGCTCACCAGCAACTCGTGTAGCGACGCTCCAGCGATCCCTGCCAGGTCAGGTTGCTGGTGGGATCGCTGGAGCGTCGCAGTGTGACATCTCACCAGCAACCTCCTAGCAACTTACCAGCGATCCCTATCGTTGTTGGGATCGCTGGTAAGTTGTTTAGTGTGACTGGACCTTTACTCAAGCTCCACTATATCCAGTTGATCCCAGACGTTTACATACACTATCTAAAAAGACACATATGCAGGTTTTTCTCACTATCTGACATGAAATCAGAATAAACCTTTCCCGTTTAGGTCAATTAGGAACCAAAATTATGTCTATTTGCCAAATGCCAGAATAATGAGAAAGATATAAAATGTTATAAGACATTTTATTACTTTCTGCAAAGTCAAACGTTTACATACCTTTCATTACTATTTGGTACCATTGCCCTTAAACTGTATGAATTGGGTCAAACATTTTGGATATCCTTCCACAAGCTTCTCACAATACTTGGTAGGAGTTTTGGCCCATTCCTCCTCACAGAACTGGTGTAAATAAGCCATGTTTGTAGGTTGCCTTGCTCACACCTGCCTTTTCAGCTTTGCCCATAAATTTTCAGTAGGATTGAGATCAGGGCTTTGTGATGATCACTGCTAAACATTTTACCAGTTTGTCAGTATGCTTCTAGTCATTTTTCCATTTTAAAGACCTGTTTCCATCCAAGCTTTAAATTCTTGGCTGAGGTCTTGAGATGATACTTCAGTATTGCCACATAATCTTCTTTCCTCATGATTCCATCTATTTTGTGAAGTGCACCAGTCCTCCTGCAGCAAAACAAGCCCACAAAATGATGTGTTTCACAGTTGTTATGGTGTTCTTAGGATTCAAAGCTTGCCCTTTTTCCTCCAAATGTACTGATGGTCATTGTGGCCGAACAGTTTATTTTAGTTTCGTCAGACCACAGGACATGTCTCCATAGATTAAAATCTTTGTTCCGGTGTGCATTTGAAAACAATAATCTGGCTTTTTTATTTAGCCCATGTTGATACAGTACTCATTTCACTGTGGATAATGACACAATCTTACCAGCATCCGCCAGCATTTTCACAAGGTTTTTTGCTTTTGTTCTTGGGTCTCTTCCTGAGATCTTGGCTGATTTCTTTTGACTTTCCTATGATGCTACACAAAGAAGCAGTGTGTTTCAAGTGTGCATTTAAAGGGAACCTGTCACCACTTTTTTGGCCTATAAGCTGCGGCTACCACCACCAGGCTCTTATATACAGCATTCTAACATGCTGTATATAAGAGCCCAGGCCGGGGGTATAACATAAAAACCACTTTATAATACTTACCTAACGGTCGCTGCAGTGGGCCTTATGGGCTTCTCCGTTGTCTGATGCCGGTGCCGCCTCTTTTGTTCATCTTTGTGGTCCTTCTACTCTAGCCACGGTGCATCACGGGTCCTACGTTATACACACTCACCGGCATTAAGGTCCTGAGCAGGCGCACTTTGATCTGCTATGAGCAGGGCAGATCAAAGTTTTGTAGTGCGCCTGCGCAGGACTGGCGAGTGCGTATGACGCAGCCGCATCATGCACCTAGGCTTCAGAAAGAGAACGAAGATGGCCGAAAGAGGCATTAGACAATGGAGACGCCCATAAGGCCCACCTCAGCGACCATTAGGTAAGTATTATAAAGTGTTTTTTATGTTATACCCCCGGCCTCAGCTCTTATAGACAGCATGTTAGAATGCTGTATATAAGAGCCTGGTGGTGGTGGCTGCAGCTCATAGGCCAAAAAAGTGGTGACAGCTTCCCTTTAAAAAATATCCACAGGTGTGTTTCTAATTAATTCAGATGTTGCCAATAAACCTATCAGAAGCTTGAAAAGACATGACATCATCATATAGGCTGTCTCATATTGTTTAAAGGCATAGTACTTTTAGTGTATGTAAACTTTTGACTTTGAAGAAAGTAATAAAAAGGCTCTTATTAATATCCTCTTTCTCATTATTCTGGCATTTGACAAATATAAATATTTTTGGTAACCTTAAGTGACGTAATATTAAAAAAGTCTTAAAAAAATAATAAAAAATAAATAATAAAAAAATAAATAATAAAAATATTAAAAAAGTCAAGTTATATATATAGATACAGAGAGCAAGCCAAAAATACATAATAATCACTAATGATGAAGGCTGCACATCAACAATTTGATAATAGTATAATGTTACAAGCATATTGACAAATGCAATGAAAAATGCAATGTGGTAACTGAAAAGTGAAAACATGAATCATGAAATGCATACCTGCCAAGACTATTAGGAAAAAAGATATATTTAGCAATCGCATTGATCAATGTAACCGAGTTCCTGGTCCCATATTGTGCCATTCTACACATACACACACACACACACACACACACACACACACACACACACACACACACACACACTATCAGAGTCCCATCCTGGTCCCCTACTGTGTCATTCTACATACACACTGGCATGAGTCCCCCTTGACAATCACGGCCGCTGTCAGCACTTCATCTGAAATTCAGATGAACGTTTTCCGCCACCGCGCAAGTCAAGTTCTCTGTGCACTATTCCAATGGCAGCCACTGGCCAATCAAAGGCAAGCAGGTGACGACATACGTATCCGCTGCTTGCATCTGATTAGCCAGTGGCTGCCATTGGACTAGTGCAGAGGGAGCTTGACTCTGCAGCACTAATAAAATGTTAATCTAAAATAAAACACTGAGCAGTGACGGCTGCTGGCCTTGCAGCGGTCGTGTTCGTCAAGGGTAGCACAAGCCTGCGGGCTGCATGAAGCAGCCTGAGTGGCCACGTGTTTGAGACCTCTGTGCTAGAGTAAGCTTTATAAAATAAGCATTGCCACTTACACAATTGACTGCAATAATGCCGCAACACATCATAATGTATAAGGACACAAGTTGTCAAAGGTTCAAAAACCTTAAAAAGACTAATAAAAATTGTAATAAATAAATACCCAAATTATAACAATTTCTTGAAACATGAAAAGCATAAAATACGTATTGGTTATCGCTGAGTGCATAATTCTATAACTAATAAAATATTTATACCACGCAGTTATTGGCTTTTTTGGTTACATCTCCTCTCAAAAAAATTCAATAATATGAATTCACAAATATGTATTGATCCTACAATGATTTCTTGCGAACTACAGCTTCTACCATAAGTGGTTCTATCAAATTTATCATCTGAAAAAAAAAAAAGTTATGGCTTTTGGAATATAGTGACTGAAGCCAAATGTTTTCAAATTGTTTTTTACGGAGTAAAATAAGGCGAAAGAAAAAAATATATACATTTGGCATCACTACAGCTGTTATAACTCAGAAAACAAATTTACCAAATCATTTTTACCATTGCTGGGATTTAAACTTTGATACAAGTTGTATTTTAACTGCAAATCAGAGATGGATCATAGAACTAGGGAGAAATAAGATTAGGTTAAGGTCTATCTGGTAGCTTTGTTTTTGTGGAAAGCAGGTTAGTTCTAATTTAGGCAGTGATGTTATTAAAAGCAGGAACAGGATGAGGAGTTGTTAGAAACTTAAAGGATACAAGAAAAATAGAGAGATTTGGGGCAGCAATTGTTCGGCAGCTTGGGCCGAATGGAGAAAAAAGTAAAAATGTGCAATATTTTGCACAAATGCTATGTGTATGAATCCGGCCTTAAAGGGCAGTTCTTTTCAGAGCTGAACTCTTTCACGGCTACTTAAGGCCTTACTGTTTTTCTTCATGGACGCAGTGCAAGAGTTATAACCTAAAATTTTGAGATATGCATAGTATAGTGATAGGTGATGATAAACTGTGGGTAGGTGACCAGTTGTTATGAGGGACAGACCCCTTACACCCTATTGAGATAAATTACTTGGGACTTGAGGACACAAGCACATTTTTAAAAAATCTGATGTATCACTTTACGTAGTAATAATTTTAAAATTCGTTTACTTATAAAAATGATTATGACATTTTATTCATTACACATTCTACTGTATGTTTACCCTGTCTTGCGTTAGGTCATTGTATTAATGTCCTGGAAAGGTGTCCTCAGGTGGGTGTAGGAGATAAGCTCCATCAACACATGGATGATGTTAGCTTAATTACATAGTCAATATCAATCTCTAAAGGTGGTGTCACACACAGCGACAACGACGTCGCTGCTACGTCACCATTTTCTGTGACGTTGCAGCGACGTCCCGTCGCTGTCGCTGTGTGTGACATCCAGCAACGAGCTGGCCCCTGCTGTGAGGTCGCCGCTCGTTGCTGAATGTCCAGCTTCATTTTTTGGTCGTCGCTCTCCCGCTGTGACGCACAGATCGCTGTGTGTGAGACAGCGAGAGAGCGACAAAATGAAGCGAGCAGGGAGCAGGAGCCGGCATCTGGCAGCTGCGGTAAGCTGTAACCAAGGTAAACATCGGGTAACCAAGGTGGTTACCCGATATTTACCTTCGTTACCAGCCTCCGCCGCTCTCATGCTGCCAGCGCCGGCTCCTGCTCTCTGCACATGTAGCTGCAGTACACATCGTGTAATTAACCCGATGTGTACTGTAGCTAGGAGAGCAGGGAGCCAGCGCTCAGTGTGCGCGGCTCCCTGCTCTCTGCACATGTTGCAACTCAGCGACGCGTGTCGTTATGATCGCTGCTTCGGCTGCTGTGTTTGACAGCTAAGCAGCGATCATAACAGCGACTTACAAGGTCGCTGCTACGTCACAGAAAATGGTGACGTAACAGCGACGTCGTTGTCGCTGTCGTTTAGTGTGACCCCAGCTTAACAGTCACGACAGGTGCAAAGTTTTGGCCATGGCTGTTAACCAATCTAGGACAGCAGTATTTAATGGTGATCGGGAAAGACCAGTAAGTTACTATTTCAGTTGGGGATCTGCTGAAGACTCTGTCACTGTCATCTCAGCCCTCCTATGAAGCTCAACCATAGATCGAGCTTCTTAGGAGAGCAAAACTTTCACTGTATACGACAACACTGTATTCCAGTATATAGTATTAGCAATCAAATGACATTCAAGTCACAAGATAGGGATAAAAAAAAAAAAAAAATGAAGAATAAAGGTTTTTAAAAATAGAAAAATTCAAACCACTCTTGTTTTCCTTAATTTAAAAAAGGAAACCATTTTTAAAAAGTAAGCATAGTTAGTGTCGTTGAATCCTTAAAAGTCTGATCTATTAAAATATGGAATTAGTTAATCCAAATGGTAGAGGATATAAAGAGAAAATATATAAAGAAAAACAAAGGTGCATTTTTTTTATAGAGCCTATAAAGCTATGAAGTCATGACTAGAGATGGGCAAACAAACAAATGTTTGGGTTTGGTGGGTCCAGCTGGACTTTACAAAAAAAATGGTTTGGAACCTGACTTGATTATCTGCCCTGACGCCAAACCTCATAAGTAGAGTTGAGCGCGGTTCTAGGTTCGTGGTTCTCCAGTTCGCGGCTCGAGTGATTTTGGGGGCTGTTCTAGATGGAACTAGAACTCGAGCTTTTTTGCAAAAGCTCGATAGTTCTAGATACGTTCGAGAAAGGTTCTAGCAGCAAAAAAAACAGCTAATTCCTAGCTGGCTTTCCGCTGTAATAGTGTAAGTCACTCTGTGACTCACACTATTATGAAATTTCAGTGTATAGTGTGCGGGAACAGCGCCTTCAGATCACTGCTGTATGGATAGTGGCGATCGCCATTTTTTTTTTTTCCTTGTCTTCCTTCACTAAGCGCGCGCGTGTAGTGGGGAGGGCCAGCATGTCAGCCAATCCCAGACACACACACAGCTAAGTGGACTTTTAGCCAGAGAAGCAACGGCATGTGTGATAGCATGTCCATGTCACATGTTCCTGCATTGTAAAACCGGACATTTTCCTCCAGCACGCCATTATCTGTCTTCTGCGTCCTTGGTGTCAGACATCACTGGCGCAGCTCCGTCCTGAGTCCTATCGCCGATAATGCTGTATGCGCTCCATACAAAGTGCTGGACAGCTTAGGGAGAGCACTTTCTATCAGTCCTTTTAAGGGCTCATACCGGCAGGGTCAGAGCCATAGGTGACAGGTCCTGAAAACAGAGTTTAACAGCTACACAAGATCATAGCGTCTGTGTAGCTAAGGTCAGGGATTTCCGCGCTGCATTTCCCCATTAGGAGGGATAGAAAGGCAGGCTTCCTTTCCTCTACCCAGACCCACAACCCTGCCACTGTACCCTCCTGCCCTTTGCACACTCCAACTCATTGTTACTAAGCCATTATACTATCAAACACTGAGTGTACCTAGTGGCATCCTAAACGTGGCTATTGGACTTCTGTATAGTCCCACTAGTGCAAAGATATTTGCAGCACCTCTACCTGCATTGCACACTCAAACTGATAGTTACTAAGCCATTATACTAGCAAACACTGAGTGAACCTAGCGGCATCCTAAACGTTGCTATTGGACTTCTGTATAGTCCCAGTAGTGCACAGATATTTGCAGCACGTCTGCCTGCATTGCACACTCAAACTGATAGTTACTAAGCCATTATACTAGCAAACACTGAGTGTACCTAGTGGCATCCTAAACGTGGCTATTGGACTTCTGTATAGTCCCAGTAGTGCACAGATATTTGCAGCACCTCTGCCTGCATTGCACACTCCAACTCATTATAACTAAGCCATTATACTAGCAAACACTGAGTGTACCTAGTGGCATCCTAAACATGGCTGTTGGACTTCTGTATAGTCCCAGTAGTGCACAGATATTTGCAGCACCTCTGCCTGCATTGCACACTCAAACTCATTATAACTAAGCCATTATACTAACAAACACTGAGTGTACCTAGTGGCATCCTAAACGTGGCTGTTGGACTTCTGTATAGTCCCAGTAGTGCACAGATATTTGAAGCACGTCTGCCTGCATTGCACACTCAAACTAATAGTTACTAAGCCATTATACTAGCAATTTATGCTGCCAGTTTAAGGGCCATAGATGCATTGTCAGGGATATTTATTCTTTATTATTCTGCTGTTAATAAAGCTAGACCACCGCTGCAATCTACACCACCTCTCAATTTTTACTACCACATTTTCAGTGCACAATCTTGTTGCAATCAACATGAGTGGCAAAATGACAGATGCTGGTGGAAAGGGGAAGAGGCGTGCTGGAAAAGGAAAAAAAGGGTTTGTCCGTGGGGAAGGTGGCAAAGCTCCATTATCATCTGCTGAAAATAGACCATCTACCAGCAAAAGTAAGATGTCTACTACTTACCGTGGACAATCCGATGTGCTCCCTTTTTTATGGACATGAACAACAGGAACAAAGGTAGATGATGGCCAAAAAAGGAAAATGCTTGAATGGATCTCAAGTGGTCCAACAAGTGCCCTCTCAGCCACTTCAAGTACCGCATCCAAAAAACACCAGTCCTCTGAGTTGTCATCCCAATCAAACTTGCTTTCTCCCAGCTCTGAAGTCTCCATCAGCCCTGCACAGTATGGTGGAACTGAGATGGCTGAGTCTGCAGAGCTGTTCAGTCACACTATAGCCTGGGAATCAGAGGTCTGCTCCCAAGCTACAGTGAGTACAGACCAGGAAATGGTCTGCAGTGATGCCCAGAACCATTGTGACTCTGATTCAGGCCGTGAGGACCAAGTTTCTGAGCATAATGTTGACCCTTTGTCACAAACTGTAACACCTGTGGTTATAGACAATGAGGAACATACTGATGAAGATGAGACGCAGATACCCGATTGGGATGACAACTTAAATATTCGGTCAGGGCAAGAAGAGGCTCGGTCTGAGGGGGAGGGGAGTGCAAACACAACAATTGATGATGAAGTTCTAGATCCCACCTACTGTAAACCCCCAGTCAGGCACTCGAGGAGGTCAACAGAGGCGGTGGAGGAGGATGCAACCGACGACGAAGTTACCTTGCGCCTTCCTGGACAAAGTCGGAGCACTGGTAGCACGTCTACAACTGCATCCTCAGCCACCACTCTGCCTCTGAGCACTAGTCGGGGGGGCTCAGCAGGTCGCATGCCCTCTAAGCCTTGCCTAGCCTGGTCCTTTTTTGACATAGAAAAAGATCGCCCAAATTATGTGATGTGTAAAATTTGTCGTGAGTCTGTTAGTAGAGGTCAAAACCTCAGCAGTTTGACAACTTCTTCCATGAATCGTCACATGAATAAATATCATAGGTCCCGGTGGGAAGCTCACTGTGCTGCAATGCGGCCTAGCGGAGCGAACCATCCACAGCCTGCCCCTTCCAGAGCATCCGCGCGCTCTTCATCTACTAGGTCTGTGGGGACAGCTGTCACACCTGGTTTTCCACGCACAACTTCCACCACTGTAACCGCAACAGGCACTTTGCTTGGTAGGTCGTCAGTTGGTTTGGAAGGGGAAACAAGTGAGTGTGTACAGCTCTCTCAGACATCGATAGCACCAACGTTGGATGAAGGCAACATCATGTCTCCGCCTGCACTTTCCTCACAAACCTGCATTTTTCCAGGGACACCCTACTCAACACCGTCTACACACAGCAGCCAGATCTCTGTCCCTCAGATGTGGTCAAATAAAAGGCCATTTCCTGCGACCCATGACAAAGCTAAGAGGTTGACTCTATCCCTCTGTATACTCTTGGCTACCGAAATGCTGCCTTTCCGCCTAGTGGACACACAGGATTTTAGAGACCTTAAGTCTGTCGCTGTGCCCCAGTACCAGATGCCTAGTCGCCACTACTTCTCTAAGAAAGGTGTGCCCGCGCTACACTAGCATGTCGCACACAACATCACTGCTTCCTTGAGAAACTCTGTGTGTGAACACGTGCATTTCACCACCGATACTTGGACCAGTAAGCATGGACAGGGACGTTACATGTCGCTGACTGGGCACTGGGTAACTATGGTGATAGATGGTGAAGGGTCTGCTGCACAAGTGTTGCCGTCCCCACGACTTGTGTGTCAATCCTCTGTCTGTCCAAGTTCCGCCACTGCTTCTGCCTCCTCCACCTCATCTGGGTCCTCCACCTCCGCCAGAAGCCTGCCTGGTCAGGCCACCAGCGTTCTCACTGCGCAGAAGGAATCACGCACCCCTCGTTACTATGCTGGTAGCAGAGCGCAACGGCATCAGGCGGTCTTTAGCTTGACATGTCTTGGGAATAGGAGTCACACAGCTGAGGAGTTGTGGTCAACTCTGCGGTCAGAGTTTAATAAATGGTTGTCTCCACTCAACCTGCAGCCTGGTAAGGCCGTGTGCGACAATGCTGCAAACCTGGGTGCGGCCCTTCACCTGGGCAAGGGTGACACACGTGCCTTGTATGGCTCACGTGTTGAACCTTGTCGTCCAGCAATTCTTAACACACTATCCCGGCCTAGATGGCCTTCTGACCAGGGCACGAAAACTGTCTGCTCACTTCCGCCGTTCAACCGCCGCAGCTGAGCGACTTGCATCTCTCCAGAAGTCTTTCGGCCTGCCGGTTCATCGCCTGAAATGCGATGTGGCGACACGCTGGAATTCGACTCTCCACATGTTACAGCGACTGTGGCAGCACCGCCGAGCCCTGGTGCAATACGTCATGACGTATAGCCTGGGCCAACGAGATGCAGAGGTGGGGCAGATCACCCTGATGGAGTGGTCTCAGATCAAGGACCTATGCACCCTTCTGCACAGTTTCGACATGGCGACGAATATGTTTAGCGCTGACAATGCCATTTTCAGCATGACAATTCCAGTCATTTACATGCTGGAGCACACGCTAAACACTATTCGGAGTCAGGGGGTGGGACAACAGGGGAGGAACTACAGGAGGATTCATATGCGCAAGGGACAACAACATCACCAAGGTCCAGATGTTCATCATCACCAACGCAGCAGGCAAGGGACCATGGGGGACAAGGATCAACAAGGGCGCATAGCAGCAGGCGAAATGTTGAGGAAGGTGCAGGAGAACATGAAGAAATGGAGGACGAACTGTCCATGGACATGGAAGACTCAGCAGATGAGGGAGACCTTGGTCAAATTTCAGTTGAAAGAGGTTGGGGGGAGATGTCAGAGGAAGAAAGAATGGTTAGCACCTCTATGCCACAAACACAGCGTAGACTTGGTCCGCATGGCTGCGCAAGACACATGAGTGCCTTCTTGTTGCACTATCTCCAAAATGACCCTCGTATTGTCAAAATTAGAAGTGATGATGACTACTGGATTGCCACACTATTAGATCCCCGGTACAAGTCCAAATTTTGTGACATAATTCCAGCCATAGAAAGGGACGCACGTATGCAGGAGTATCAGCAGAAGCTGTTACTCGATCTTAGCTCGGCTTTTCCACCAAACAACCGTGCAGGTGCAGGGAGTGATTCTCCCAGTTGTAACTTGACAAACATGGTACGGTCTCGTCATCTTCAACAGTCTACCCGTACCAGTAGGACTGTATCTGGTGCTGGTAACAGCAAGTTTATGGAATCTTTTCATAATTTTTTTAGACCCTCCTTTGCAAGGCCACCAGAGACAACAAGTCTGACACATAGTCAACGGCTGGAGAGGATGATACAGGAGTATCTCCAAATGAACATCGATGCCATGACTTTGCAAATGGAGCCTTGCTCCTTTTGGGCTTCAAATCTAGAAAAATGGCCAGAGCTCTCCAGTTACGCCTTGGAGATTTTGTCATGTCCAGCGGCCAGCGTTGTCTCTGAACGTGTCTTCAGTGCTGCTGGGTGTGTGCTGACAGATAAGCGCACGCGTCTGTCCAGTGACAATGTGGACAGACTAACGTTCATCAAAATGAACAAGTCATGGATCCACCAGGAATTTACTACCCCTGTGTCATCCTGGGGAGAGTAAATGCTTGTGGATTTGGAATGTGCTTGATGCAAATCAAAACATCCTGTTTGCAACTAGGGCACAAGTGCTGCCACTGATAAGGTGTCTGTGTGGCCCAATTTTTGGAAAAAAAGGGAGACTCCGCTTGGAGTAACCCTTGCTTGCTGTGTTTTTTAAAAATTTTCCAAGATGAACAGAGCTGGGATCAGGAAAGACTTTGCTACCTACCCCGGTGTCATCCTGGGGACGGTTAAGTATGGCGTATTTTTGAATGTGCTTGATGCAAATCTAGCTGTGAAGTGTACAACTAGGGCACAAGTGCTGCCACTGAATGGGTGGGTGTGTGTGGGGCACAATTTTTGGAAAAAAAGGGAGACTCCGCTTGGAGTAACCCTTGCTTGCTGTGTTTTTTAAAAATGATCCAAGATGAACAGAGCTGGGATCAGGAAAGACTTTGCAACCTACCCCGGTGTCATCCTGGGGACGGTTAAGAATAGCGTATTTTTGAATGTGCTTGATGCAAATCAAAACATCCTGTTTGCAACTAGGGCACAAGTGCTGCCACTGATAAGGTGTCTGTGTGGCCCAATTTTTTGAAAAAAGGGAGACTCCGCTTGGAGTAACCCTTGCTTGCTGTGTTTTTTAAAAATGATCCATAATGAACAGAGCTGGGATCAGGAAAGACTTTGCTACCTACCCCGGTGTCATCCTGGGGACGGTTAAGTATGGCGTATTTTTGAATGTGCTTGATGCAAATCTAGCTGTGAAGTCTACAACTAGGGCACAAGTGCTGCCACTGAATGGGTGGGTGTGTGTGGGGCACAATTTTTGGAAAAAAGGGAGACTCCGCTTGGAGTAACCCTTGCTTGCTGTGTTTTTTTAAAAATGATCCAAGATGAACAGAGCTGGGATCAGGAAAGACTTTGCTACCTACACCAGTGTCATCCTGGGGACGGTTAAGAATAGCGTATTTTTGAATGTGCTTGATGCAAATCAAAACATCCTGTTTGCAACTAGGGCACAAGTGCTGCCACTGAATGGGTGGGTGTGTGTGGGGCACAATTTTTAGAAAAAAAGGGAGACTCCGCTTGGAGTAACCCTTGCTTGCTGTGTTTTTTAAAAATGATCCAAGATGAACAGAGCTGGGATCAGGAAAGTCTTTGCTACCTACTCCGGGGTCATCCTGGGGACGGTTAAGAATAGCGTATTTTTTAATGTGCTTGATGCAAATCAAAACATCCTGTTTGCAACTAGGGCACAAGTGCTGCTACTGAATGGGTGGGTGTGTGTGGTGCACAATTTTTGGAAAAAAAGGGAGACTCAGCTCGGAGTAACCCTTGCTTGCTGTGTTTTTTAAAAATGATCCAAGATGAACAGAGCTGGGATCAGGAAAGACTTTGCTACCTACCCCGGTGTCATCCTGGGGACGGTTAAGTATGGCGTATTTTTGAATGTGCTTGATGCAAATCTAGCTGTGAAGTGTACAACTAGGGCACAAGTGCTGCCACTGAATGGGTGGGTGTGTGTGGGGCACAATTTTTGGAAAAAAAGGGAGACTCCGCTTGGAGTAACCCTTGCTTGCTGTGTTTTTTAAAAATGATCCAAGATGAACAGAGCTGGGATCAGGAAAAACTTTGCTACCTACCCCGGTGTCATCCTGGGGACGGTTAATAATAGCGTATTTTTTTGCAAATTTTTTGCAAATCTAGTTGTGAAGTGTACAACTGGGGCACAAGTGCTGCCACTGAAGGGGTGTCTGTGTGGCCCAATTTTTGGAAAAAAGGGAGGCTCCGCTTGGAGTCACCTTGCGGTGTTTTACATGATTTTAGAAGGGCATGCCATGCCTATATCTGTGTCTCGTCCTCTTTTTCCTCGTATCGCTGTTTTGTTTTCACATGAGAATTTGTTCTTGTCACTTTCCCATGTGTTTGTGTTGTGTTGTGAGTTGTTTGTCACCTTTTGGACACCTTTGAGGGTGTTTTCTAGGTGTTTTTATGTGTTTGTGATTGCCTGCCATTGTTTCCTATGCAGTTCGAGTTCGGTTCGTCGAACGTTCGACGAACCAAACTCGAACGGGAGTTCCGTTCGGCGAACCGACCTCGAGCCGAACCGCGACCGGTTTGCTCATCTCTACTCATAGGTCTAAGGGGTCCCGAACATTGTGCTGTAAAATTGTGGTAGAAAGGGCTAGGAGGATGAAAGCAGGACAGTTACACTGTCATGGCTGTCTCTCGGCATCTAGAGACTTATAACAGGATCTGGGCCAGTTTCTCTTTGCCATCTGGGACACCTCACAATAAATATAACTCCCTTTCCTTTGGTGCTGAAAGGGTTAATGTCAGTTTTACTTTCCAGCAGCTTTTGACTCCTGGCCTCAGGTACATTCAGTTGGTGACCACTCCCTTCCCCAATATATGGTCACATCTCCCAGTAGAGGGGGCTGGTTATTCAGATTCATTCTCAAGCTAGGCCTCTGGGTGGAAATAGCTGCTGGAAGCCTTATTTTGTGAAGCGGTGTAGGCTGCAGTCCTGGTGTAAGACTGCAGCCATGAAGTTGGGCTGTATCCTTTTGTTGTTTCCCTGTTTGTCATACACGCAGATAAAGCATATGGCTACAGGCTGCAGCCCCCAGCCATGTGCTTATCAGGGCTGTGTATCAAAATAAGAGGAACCCTATAAAGCTTTTTTTTTTTTTAATTATTTAAAAAAATAAATAATTTTTTAAAAATGGCGCACAGTTCCCCCCAATTTTGTGATCCAGCCATGATAAAGCCAACTGCTGGGGGCAGGTATTCTCAAGCTGGGAAGACATCCATGAAAAACTAAAGACAAAAATAATATGGACGTATAACCTGCTGTAACTGAATAAAATCATACTGCATATAAATAAACAAAGGGTACTTAGTAAACACTGGTTTTGATAAAAAAAAAGCATAAAGCCATCCCACCAATGACAAGGTGTACCCAGTCGGGACAGTACCTACACTCTCTAATATTAAAACCTCACCTTGTGTCAAAATAGGCATCAATGTGGATAAGGGCTGAGAGTGGCTGGGTCCCAACAGGACACACAGCCATGGGATGCATAGAATGGAATGCCCGGCTCACTGAAAAGGGCCACACCCTATTTGTACAGAATCCAAGAGACTTCATAAAAACAAAAAAGTGAACCGGAGTATGAGTTGGTATACATGCAGCTTGTAAGCTCATGTTCGTACTGGCCATAGGACAAAGATAATATGGACATATACCCTACTGTAACTGAATAAAAGCATATAAATAAACATAGAGTACTTAGTATTGTTTTTATGGGGAGGCATCCATGTAGTATGATCCATGTCGTATGGAAAACACAGGTATAAACATATGAACATTTCATACACAAGATTCACAAACAGAAAAAGAAAATATTTAAAAATAAGACGAAACAAAAAGAAAGAAAAATCAAATACAATTTGTGGGTTTGAACTTGTGTCTATGTGTCTTTATTATTCCCGTAAAATTCCTTCTGATTTATTTCTGTAGATGTGTCTTCTCTTTATTGAAATATCTCTCATTAGTTGGGCATGCTGTGTTTCAATCATTTCCTAAAAATTGCTACAGTAAATAAAGCTAAGAGCAGTATTATGAGAGAATAAATGACCTTTTTGAGGTAACATCAGCATGTTGTGTAAGGGTAGAATCACTGCCTACAAATCAACACTGGGAGATTTGTTAAAATCTGGAAAGAAACAGGAGCACAATAGTGTCTTATCTTTGTTGAAGAGAGATGGGAAAGAAAGATAGGCTCACCTGTGGTAGTTGTATGAGCCATAACTACTTGTTAAGCATTAAACAGCTGCTGTAGCCCCCCTGGACGATGTACAAGTCTGGTGTTGAATGTGGTGAATGGGAAATACGCCGAGCTGCCATGCAGAAAAAACGATCCAGATGGAGATCAAAGTGATTTTCTTTTCAACGCATTTCAGCGAAACATCTTGACTTCATCAGGAAACACAGTCACATATATATATTGTAGGGATTCAGCTCTGGTAGGCGATGGCAGGGATATAGTAAAGAGGCATACATGGGTTTTCAGTCCAAAAAAAGGGTCAGTGTTTAATTCACATTCAACAAAACAAACATAAGGGTACAGTCCTACTTCAGAGCAGGGATACAAAAGGAAAAAGTTCAGCTTGGCATTCAGCATTCCACAAAGTACATTCAAAAATGGGTTTCTTTTTCCTTCACATAGACAGATGGCTTCAGCACTCTAGCCCAACCACCCTCACACTGAGAAGTTCTGGCTGCCTATTTATGCTGTGCTAAACATACACCTGTGCACATTGGTGTTGCTTCAAAAACTTTATCTAGCAGAGAAGATCCAGGCCAGGTTTAACCTTTCTTCTGCTCACCAGTGCAAAAGGCACATGCTAGGAGGAATATAGCTCCCATCAACCACCATACCCTGTACTGCTTCACACTAATATACAGCGTGGTCCAAAAGTAGGTGGACAGTATGTGTAATAGGGTTATCAAACATGGTGTAAAGTGAAACTGACTAAGTGGCCCTTAGCAACCAATCAGATTCCACTTTACATTCCTCACAGACTCTTTGGAAAATGAAAAGTTGAATCTGAATGGTTGCTAACGGCAACTGAGTCAGTTTCACTTTACACCATGTTTGATAACCCTATTACACACATCGTCCACCTACTTTTGGACCTCCCTGTGTATATATATATATATATATATATATATATATATATATATATATATAAAACAAATAAATACATATATATATATATATATATATATATATATATATATGTAGTCTATTATGGCAGCAATGTACTTTGTGGATATTTATATCTGCATTATGCCTCATTGCACCTTAAACTGCTGTAATACTGATATATATATATATATATATATATATATATATATATATATATATATATATATATATATATATTGTTCATTAGCACCTTATTATGGTTTATAATCAATATCCTTATCTATGAGTTCTATCTTACATATTTATGATATATGCACTCTGTTATCACTCATATATTTGAAATTTAGAATTGGGTATTGAGTGGCTGCTATGTACTAATTGGGACCTGGTCACCTGCTTTTTAAATGTCATTTGCTTATCTATTACTCATAACCAGACTGTATCAGTATTTTGAGGGTAAATGTGTCGAGTAGTTTTTGGAGTGTTTAATATACAACTTTACTGCACATTACCCAATGTGTTAGATGTCAGTTGAGGTTTTTTTTGACTGTTTATCATACACTCTTACTACACAAATCCTGTTGCGGCTGAGTGCCCTTCTCTAGAACTTCCATTATATTGGTATACTTTTTAGCTGCCTAGCTCTTTTTTCAGACATCGTGTCCTGTCATTAACTATTAAAGTTATTATACATAACTTTTGAACTTTTTTGTATTACTTTGCCTGATAGTACCATTTTTCCTGTGCAATTCATTGTGATTGTGTGAATTTTTTTATGGTGTTGCCATTTTATTGTGTCCAGGGCTAACTAGGACCTTGGAGGACCAGTCGACGATGATCAGGGGTGCCATCTGTGCAGGACTATGGTGCCAACACCCAAGGCAAAGTAGGAACAATTTAGGACGCAATAGAGTAAATTATCTGTCCCTCTCCCTTTTGATATTATTTTTTTTTATGTGAGAAACTGTCCACCATACTTTGTATCAGTTGTGGTGTTGTTTTTAAATTTATCACTCTAAAATTTATATATAGGTATTTTAAAACATATTAATAAATTAGAGATTTTTCTAGCAGTTATTTTTTAGTTAACTCTAAGTACTCTTATACATTAAGTGTTTTGTGAAAATCACTGCCTACATGCCTCTAAGGCTAGTTTCACACTTGCGTTGAACGGTATCCGTTACATTGCGTTATGTGACGGATGCAACGGATGTGTTGCATATAGTGGCACAACGGATGCAACGGATCGTACAAAACAACGGAATCAGCCTTTTTTTTTTTTTATACACAGTTTCCCCGGTGGCAGACTATTGTGAACGATCAGCTGAATGCTCCCAGCAGCCGGTCGCCGGGTGATCAGCTGATCGCTCCCAACGCTGGGTGATCAGCTGATCGCTCCCAGCATGGGGGGGTAAACTGATCACTCCCAGCTCCTGGTGATCAGCTGATTTCTCCCAGCGCCGGGTGATCAGCTGATCGCTCGGCCACCGAGAATGTGTGCGGGGGGCGGAGTGCGGAGTGGGTGGAGCCGAGCAGGTCCATGGCGCTGAGGACAGTTGTGTGTGTGTATGTGTATGTGTGTGTGTATATATATACATACATGCGGAGTGAAGTGCAGGAGGGGGTGGAGCCGAGCGGGGAAGTGTCGGGCTCCCTGCACACGTGGCCAGGGTAAATATCGGGTAAAGCACTTTGCTTGGTTACCCGATATTTACCTTGATTACGGGTGCAGGGAGCCAGAGAGAGCATGCGCAGTGAAATCCTAAGGATTCCGCTGCTCAAAAAAAGTTACATGCTGCGTTCCTCTCCTCCCGCTGGGCGGAAGCAACGCAAGTCCTTTTGGCACAATCCGTCATCCATACAAGTCTATGGCAAACAGCGGAATCCGCTAACCGTTAACGGATTCCGCTGTTTTCCAAAAGGACAGATTATGACGGAAGGAAAACAACGCAAGTGTGAAAGTACCCTTATACGTTATCTCTACTCCAGGCGCTTGTCCTACACTAAAATCAGCTAAGAGCAGTATTATTAGAGAATAAATTACATTTTTTTAGTTATCAGCAGCACGGTCTGTAAAGCTAGAATCATTGCCTACATGTTACTAATACACTACACCTACTCCAGAAGCTTGCCCTACTCTAAATGCAGCTGAGAGTGGTATTAGAGAATAGATTAGATTTGTTTAGTATCATCAGCATAGTCCGAAAGGCTAGAATCTCTGCCTACTTGCTTCTAATACACTATGCCTACTAAAGAAACTCACCCTACACTAAATGCAGAATAAGAGAGATATTATTATAGAATTATTACAATTTTTAGATATCAGCAGCATGTTGTGGAATGCTTCAATCACTGACTACAAAATCTCAAGCTAAAATTAAATGCAAACTAAGCGGTATTATTAAGGAATAGAATAGATTTTTAGCTAGCAGCTGCAGCACAGTGTTTAAGGCTAGAATCACTGCCTACATGAAGTGGTGTTGTTTTTTAACTTAATCACTCTAAAATGTATATATAGATATTTTAAAACATATTAATAAATTTCAGATTTTATGGCAGTTATTTTTTTAATTTAATTCTAAGTACTCTTATACATTAACTGTTTTGTGAAAATCACTGCCTATATACCTCTAATACACTAGTCCTACTCCAGGAGCTTGTCCTGCACTAAATACAGCTAAGAGCAGTATTATTAGAGAATTGATTACATTTTTGAGGTATCAGCAGCACCCTGTGGAAGACTGCAGTCACTGCCTACCAGTCTGTAATACACGATCCCTACTACAGAATCACAAGCCAAAATTAATTGCAAGCTAAGAGAGGTATTATGTATTAGAGAACAGAATTGATTTTTTTTTACCTAGCAGCATGGTCTGTAAGGCTAGAATCACTGCCTACATGTCCCTAATACACTACCCCTACTCCACCAGCTTGCCCCACAGTAAATGTGACACGCCCGCCCCAGGGCCTTAGGGATACTCAAAACCGGGTCGGATTAGTCCGGGAATGTCAGCGGTGGCAGGGGTCCGGCTTCGTGACCCTGGCAGTGTCTTTTTAATAAAGTGGAGATGATGATGGGAGTTATAGTGAATATTAAGTAATGTTCGTGACACCACCTGTGGTTTTGCGGCTATGGTGCCACAGCTGCTGGACGGGACTGCCGGGGCTGGTGTTGTGGCAGCTGAGGTGTTTCATGCTTCCCACAGGTGGAGCAGGACCTTGGGGAAACTGTTAGGAAAGTCTATGATGGAAGTGGATGGGGCGCAGGAAGAAGCAGACGACACGAGGCTTTGTAGTCAAGATGTTTTACTCACAGTCGGTTCCAATACTGCAGCTGACCGGTTTCCCCGTGCTGTGCCAGGATTCACTGTTGTGGGCCTCCGCCAATCCCGAACAGGTCATGGGTCAGTACCGGTGCACCCCTCAATGTGTCTCTCCTGGCCGTCTCTCTCTAGCGCTGACCTTCGCTGAACTGTCCTGTGCCTCCGCCACCGAGCCCTGACTAAAGGTTGACTCACCGTGGTAATTTTTAAGCCTCCCTTGCAGACGATGGGTGACAGGTTGTGGCCTCAGGTGCCTACAGCAATCACCCGGGCCATCTTAATGCTAAAAGAAATGTCTTTCTTCCTTTTGCCTGGGGACCGTCCCCGTTATTGCAGCCAGATTCTTCCACCCCGGTGTTTTTGGTGGAACAAGCCCACAGAGGCCATTTGCACATCCGTGGCACTCTGGAACCCCTTCTCTCGGTGTCACCAGGGTCTAGCCAGACCCCAGGGTCTTCACCATGAACCACAGCCTCTTACTCCTTCTCATTGACTGACTCCTGTCAACTGTCACTTCACTCTGACTGAAAACTCCCTCTGACCAGACCTGGCTGGTTCTAACTAGTTCTCCTCACTACCCCACTGACTCATCCCACAATCCCTCTGCTAGGCTCCACCCCTTCAGGACAAAAAATGGGACTTAATGCTCCATAACCAGGTATACTGGTCGTTGCTTCTCAGCATTAATAGAGTACCTGCCTTAAACCCTGACCCAATGTGTGACCTAAGAATTGGTGTGTGCAGGTTTTGTCTGTGAACCGGTAGATGACTCCTTTCTTACCCAGGATGGGATACCACACGTCTGGCTGAGGTGCAGTACCTCTGTGGCGATGGAAGCCTCAGGGGCACCACAAATGCAGCTAAGAGCAGAATTATTAGAGAATAGATTACATTTTTTGTGCTATCAGCAGCACGGTGTATAAGGCTAGAATCCATGTCTACATGCTTCTACAACCCCTGGGAAAAAATTATGGAATCACCTGGCTCTGAGGATGTTTATTCAGTTGTTTACTTTTGTTTAAAAAATGCAGATCACAGACATGGCACAAAACTAAATTCATTTAAAATGTCAAGTTTCTGGCTTTAAAAAATACTAAAAAAAAATCATGGAAACATAATGTGCTAGCCAGTAACAGTTACTTTTCAAGACCAAACAGGGGAAAAAAATTATGGAATCACTGAAATATGAGGAAAAAATTATGGAATCATGAAAAACAAACAAACAAAAGAACACTCCAATACATCTCTAGTATTTTGTTGCACCGCCTCTGGGTTTTATAACAGCTTGCAGTGTCTTAAGGCCGCTTTACACATTGCGATATCGGTACCGATATCGCCAGCGTGCGTACCCGCCCCCATCGGTTGTGCGACACGGGCAAATCTCTGCCCGTGTCGCACAACATCGCCCGGACCCGTCACACGGACTTAACTTCCCTGTGACGTCGCTGTGACCGGCGAATTGCCTTCTTTCTAAGGGGGCGGTTCGTTCAGCGTCACAGCAGCGTCACTGAACCGCCGCCCCATAGAAGCGGAGGGGCAGAGATGAGCGGGACGTAACAACCCGCCCACCTCCTTCCTTCCGCATTGTGGCTGGGACGCAGGTAAGGTGAGGTTCCTCGTTCCTGCAGTGTCACACGGAGCGATGTGTGCTGCCGCAGGAACGAGGAACAACTTCGTTACTGCTGCAGTAATGATATTTGAGAATGGACCCCCATGTCATCGATGAGCGATTTTGCACGTTTTTGCAACGATGCAAAATCGCTCATAGGTGTCACACGCAATGGCATCGCTAAAGTGACCGGATGTGCGTCACAAATTCCGTGATCCCAACGAGATCACTTGAGCGATGTCGTAGCGTGTAAAGCCCGCTTTAGGCATGGACTTAATGATTGACAAAAAGTACTCTTCATCAATCTGGCTCCAACTTTCTATGATTGCTGTTGCCAGATCAGCTTTGCAGTTTGGAGCCTTGTCATTTTCTTCAACTTCCATCAAAGATTTTCAATTGGATTGAGATCCGGACTATTTGCAGGCCAGCCATGTCATTGGCCTTATGTGTTCTTTCAAGGAATATTTTCACAGTTTTTGCTCTATGACAGGATGCATCATCATCTTGATAAATGATTTCATTATCCCCAAACATCCTTTTGATGAAATAAGAAAAGTGTCCAAAACTTCAATGTAAACAAAAGTGTCCAAAATTTCAATGTAAACTTGGGCATTTATTGATGATGTAATGACAGCCATCTCCCCAGTGCAGCCCCATATCATCAATGACTGTGGAAATTTACATGTTCTCTTCAAGCAATCATCTATTTATTGTTTAGCTTTTCTGTATGTAAATCCCATTTCCTTTAGGCAGTTTCTTACAATTTGGTCACAGACATTGACTCAAGTTTCCTCCCATTCGTTCCTCATTTATTTTGTTGTGCATTTCCTGTTTTGGAGGCATATTGCTTTAAGTTTCCTGTCTTGACGCTTTGATGTCTTCCTTTGTCTACCAGTATGTTTGCCTTTAACAACCTTCCCATGTAGTTTGTACTTCGTCCAGATTTTAGCCACAGCTGACTGTGAACAACCAACATCTTTTGCAACATTGCGTGATGATTTACCCTCTTTTAAGAGTTTGATAATCCTCTCCTGTGTTTCAATTGACATCTCTCATGTTGGAGCCATGATTCATGTCAGTCCACTTAGTGCAACAGCTCTCCAAGGTGTGATCACCCCTTTTTAGATGCAGACTACTGAGCAGATCTTATTTTTTTATGCAGATGTTAGTTTTGGGAATGAAAATTTACAAGGTGATTCCATAATTATTTTCTCATAATTGAGTGATTCCATAATTTTTCCCCGTTTGGTCTTGAAAATTAACCGTTACTGGCTAGCACATCATGTTTTCATTATTGTTTTTTAGTGTTTTTTAAAGCCAGAAATTTGCCATTTGAAATTACTTTAGTTTGGTGCCATGTCTGTGATCTGCTTTTTTTAAACAAAAGTAAACAACTGAATGAACATCCTCAGAGCCAGGTGATTCCATAATTTTTGCCAGGGATTGTAATATCCTCCTCTACTCCACAAGCTTGCCCTACACTGAATGCAGAAGAAGTATTGTATTATTGGAGAATAATATATCTTTCAATTAACTCTGAAAGGATTGTTGGTTTACTGTTTTACCAGCAGGTACTGTCACGCTATAACACATAGTCCCTTCTCCAGCAGAATCCCTACTTCTTACACTATTTTCTGGGAGAGTGCAGCAAACATGGCAACTCTGGGTCTTATATAAAATGATACTATGCGGCCAATCAATCACAGTAATGTTAGTAACCAAGATGTTTATGGCATTCCCATGATTGGCAGACAATCCCTGCATGTTTCTGGGTGATAAAAAATTGGGAAACGTGGGGCGGAGACTTTAGCATGGCGTCCAAGTAGCAAAATACTTGATCGAGTATTAAGCATCTTGAGCACAGTATTGCTTGATCGGGTAATGAGTAGTGCCGATCACGTTTGACCCATCACTATTAAGGAGACCTATGTGAGTGATTCAGACCAGTTTCCTATGAAACAAACTGAATTACTGTACTCATAATAATACAAGATTACAACTTAATTGAAGTGTAAATTGAATTTTACATTGATAAATGATTGCTACCTTGGAGGTGGTGTATTCAATTATTTACAAAGATAATATATTAAATGAAAGTATTAGTAATAAATTATTGCTTTTACCATATTTACAGCCAGTATATCTCAACACTGTCCAATGGATTGTTTAAATTCTGTCTTCAACAGCTTTTTAATCAGAATGCATAATGCATTCATTAGGCATGTTTCAATGCTTTATAAATAGCCCATGTTAAGTAGTTTACATGGCAAGGTCAGCTGTAACACCTCCACAGGCCATTTTCTTGACATGATTAATGGTATTTACTGTAGAGTTAATGGAGTATATTAAACTAAAACTCATGAGTGGGTATAGAAACATATGTTTGAGCATGTGTGGCTTCTAACACAAACAAAAGAAACTCAAATACACGGCTTTTGTTCTTGGGGTCCATAATTAATTGATTTTGCAAATCCCTCTTTGCCTAAAGGGGCGCCTTAGTTTTAGTAAATAAGCAGGGTTTTTGTATGACAAAAAGTTGTACAATTTACCAATATACTTTCTGTATTTCATCTTTCAAGATCTCAGCTTGTAGTCATTCAATAGGACCCTGAAATCTATCATGGTCCTATGCTGGACACATATACAACCCCTGGCAAAAATTATGGACTCACCTGGCTCTGAGGATGTTCATTCAGTTGTTTACTTTTGTTTTTTAAAAAAAAAAGCAGTTCAGAGACATTGCACAAAACTAAAGTCATTTCAAATGGCAACTTTCTGGCTTTAAGAAACACTAAAAAAAAAATAATCATGAAAACATAATGTGCTAGCCAGTAATGGTTACTTTTCAAAACCAAACAGGGGAAAAAATTATGGAATCACTCAATTATGAAGAAAAAATTATGGAATCATGAAAAGCAAACAAACAAAACACTCCAATATATTACTAGTATTTTGTTGCACCATCTCTGGCCTTTATAACAACTTGTAGTCTCTGAGGCATGGACTTAATAAGTGACAAACAGCACTCTTCATCAATCTGGCTCCAACTTTCTCTGATTGCTGTTGCCAGATCAGCTTTGAGGTTGGAGCCTTGTCATGGACCATTTTCTTCAACTTCCGCCAAAGATTTTCAATTGGATTGTGATCCGGACTATTTGCAGGCCATGTCATTGACCTTATGTGTCTTCTTTCAAGGAATGTTTTCATAGTGTTTGCTCTATGGCAGGATGCATTATCATCTTGATAAATGATTTCTTTATCCCCAAACATCCTTGCTATTGATGGGATAAGAAAAGTGTCCAAAATTTCAATGTAAAATTGGGCATTTATTGAAGATGTAATGACAGCCATCTCCCCAGTACCTTTACCTGACATGCAGCCCCATATCATCAATGACTGTGGAAATTGACATGTTCTCTTCAGGCAGTCATCTTTATAAATCTCATTGGAACAACACTAAACAAAAGTTCCTTTAGGCGATTTCTTACAGTTCGGTCACAGACATTAACTCAAGTTTCCTCCCATTCGTTCCTCATTTGTTTTGTTGTGCATTTCCTGTTTTGGAGACATATTTCTTTAAATTTCCTGTCTTGATGCTTTGATGTCTTCCTTGGTCTACCAGTATGTTTGCCTTTATCAACCTTCCCATGTTGTTTGTATTTAGTCCAGAGTTTACACACAGCTGACTGTGAACAACCAACATCTTTTGCAACATTGCATGATGATTTACCCTCTTTTAAGAGTTTGATAATCCTCTCCTTTGTTTAAATTGACATCTCTCGTGTTAGAGCCATGATTCATGTCAGTCCACTTGGTGAAACAGCTCTCCAAGGTGTGATCACTCCTGTTAAGATGCAGACTAATGAGCAGATCTTATTTGATGCAGGTGTTAGTTTTGGGAATGAAAATTTACAGGGTGATTCCATAATTTTAACCTCATAATTGAGTGATTCCATAATTTTTCCCTGTTTGGTTTTGAAAAGTAACCGTTATTGGCACATTATGTTTTCATGATTTTTTTTAGTGTTTCTTAACCCTATAACGCATACCTGGGGCCTCGCAGGCTAGGTTACTTGTTTTCTAATTTCTGCAAGATTACTTTAGTTAGAATTTTGAAACTCTAGGTGTTCCTCGGGTATACAGTATAGTTGTTAGTAATTTCCAGTTGTTCATATATTTTTATGTTATAGGCATTTCGGTAAAATACCATATTTTTCGCTTTATAAGACGCACCTGATTATAAGACGCACCCCCAAATTTGGTGAAGGAAAAGAGAATTTTTTTTAATGTTAAATGGGGTCCATCTTATAATGCCAGTGTCCCTCTAACAAATTATATAGGGTATATGTCCCTCATAACCCCGAATCCTAAAATTAGCCCCCTTAATCTGGATATGGCCCCCTTATATTGAATATAGCCCCCTTGTGATGGCACACGTTCCCCTGTGCTGCCTATGGCCCCCTATGGATTGCATACATTCCCCTGTGCTGCCTATGGCCCCCTATGGATTTCATATATTCCCCTGTGCTGCCTATGGTCCCCTATGGATTGCACACGTTCCCCTGTGCTGCCTATGGCCACCTATGGATTGCATACATTCCCCTGTGCTGCCTATGGTCCCCTATGGATTGCACACATTCCCCTGTGTTGCCTATGGTCCCCTATGGATTGCATATGTTCCCCTGTGCTGCCTATTGCCCCCTATGGATTGCACACGTTCCCCTGTGTTAGATATCGCCCCCATGCTGCTGCCCATGGCCCCTATAGATCGCACAAGTCCCCCTGTGTTAGATATGCTGCCCATGGCCCCTATATAGATTGCACAAGTCCCCCTGTGTTAGATATTGCCCCCATAGTGCTGCCTATGGTCCCCTATGGATTGCACATGTTCCCCTGTGCTGCCTATGGCCCCCTATGGATTGCATACATTCCCCTGTGCTGCCTATGGTCCCCTATGGATTGCACACATTTCCCTGTGTTGCATATGGTCCCCTATGGATTGCATATGTTCCCCTGTGCTGCCTATGGCCCACTATGGATTGCACACGTTCCCCTGTGTTAGATATTGCCTCCATGGTGCTGCCCATGGCCCCTATATAGATCGCACAAGTCTCCCTGTGTTTGATATCGCCCCCATAGTGCTGCCCATGGCCCCTATATAGATCGCACAAGTCCCCCTGTGTTATATATCACCCCCATGGTGCTGCCCATGGCCCCTATAGATCGCACAAGTCCCCCTGTGTTAGATATCGCCCCCAGGCTGCTGCCCATAGTAAAATAAAACACTCTTTCCTTACCTCCTCCAGCGCTGAGCTCCCTCCGTGCTTCTATTCTTCCACTTCCTGGTTCTTGGTGCCGGTCATGTGATCGGCACAGCAGACTGAGATCTCTGCGTGCCTGATCACAGTGGAAGCAGGGACACCGGGGAGAAACGCTGGAGGGGGTAAGTAAAGCCTTTTTATTTTAGTATGAGCAGCAGCCTGGGGGCCAAATGTAACACAGCGGGGCCATGTGCCATCACAGGGGGGCGCAGAGACATATAATATGCACCACTGCCCCAGCCCCTCACTGCGGTGCTATTTCAGCACCACCGGAGATGGACAGCGGCTGTGCATATTATATGAGCGGGAGCAGGAGATCAAACGCTGCCGCCACAGCGTTCACCTGCCCCCAGCAGCGCCCCCATCTCCCCTGAACCTTGCAGTGTATATATATATATATATATATATATACCCCCCCGTATATTCAGCTTATAAGGCGCACCCCCTACTTTCCCCCAAAATTTGGGGGAACAAAAGTGCGTCTTATAAAGTGAAAAATACGGTAACTCTTCTTTGGGAATACCCCATATTCACATACCTGGGGCCTTTTAGGCCTGTACTTGGTTTACATGTGATCCTCAGTCTTTTTGTCTGTACTGTTGCTGGGGAAGACTTTGTCTTTATCTTGTCTTACTTTGTCTTTGAACTTTTGATGCCTACCATGATGGAGCAAAGCAATATGAAATGCTTACCAAGGCAAATTACGGAAGCTATGATCCGATGTGGTATACATTTTCAGGAACATCCAGAGCCAAGAGAAAAAAAAAGAAAGCGCTGTTATACTTGTCCAGCAAAAAAGGAAAGGAAATCTGAGAGATTCTGTACTACTTGTGGACAAAATGTCTGCAAGGAACATTCTTCTGAAAAAATAATATGTGAAAATTGTTGGGGTAATCATTAATGTTGAAAAGGAAAGTTTTTGAAAAGAAATATTCCTGCACCATGTTTACTACAACTTTTATATAAAAAACTTTTAAACAAAAAAATTGTTATATATGATATATATATATATATATATACATATATATATATATATATATATATATATATATATATACAGTACAGACCAAAAGTTTGGACACACCTTCTCATCTCTAGAGCAACTATTATGAGGAGACTTTGTGCAGCAGGCCTTCATGGTACAATAGCTGCTAGGAAACCACTACTAGGGACAGACGACAAGCAGAAGAGACTTGTTTGGGCTAAAGAACACAAGGAATGGACATTAGACCAGATGAAATCTGTGCTTTGGTCTGATGAGTCCAAATTTGAGATCTTTGGATCCAACCACCGTATCTTTGTAGAAAAGGTGAACGCATGGACTCTCATAGGTGTGATGGTGTGGGGGTGCTTTGCTGGTGACACTGTTGTGGATTTATTCAAAATTGAAGGCATACAGAACCAGCATGCCTACCACAGTATCTTGCAGCGGTGTCCTATTCCATCTGGTTTGCATTTAGTTGGATCATAATTTATTTTTCAACAGGACAATGACCCCAAACAAACCTCCAGGCTGTGTAAGGGCTATTTGACTAAGAAGGAGAGTGATGGGGTGCTATGCCAGATGATCTGGTCTCCACAGTCACCAGACCTGAACCCAATCGAGATGGTCTGTGGTGAGCTGGACAGCAGATTGAAGGCAAAAGGGCCAACAAGTGCTAAGTATCTCTGGCAACTCCTTCAAGACTGTTGGAAGACCATTTCCGGTGACTACTTCTTGAAGCTCATCAAGAGAAAGTCAAGAGTGTGCATAGTAGTAATGAAAGCAAAAGGTGGCTACTTTCAAGAACCTAGAATATAAGACATATTTTCAGTTGTTCCACACTTTAAGTATTTCATTCCACATGTTTTAATTCATAGTTTTGATGCCTTGAATGGGAATCTACAATTTTTAGATTCATGAAAATAAAGAAAACTCTTTGAATGAGGTGTGTCCAAACTTTTGGTATGTACTTTATATATATATATATATATATATATATATATATATATATATATATATATATATATATATACACTTATATAGAATGCATATTTTGGGCGTTTTAAGCTGGTGTAATTACTTTTTTTTTTATGCACATAATTATAATATTCACATCTCAAATAAACTTTGAAAAGTATTTCTATTTGAGTTACTCCATGTTATTTGCACACAGGCCTAAAAGGCCCCAGGTATGTGAAAGTGTAGATTTCTATGGTTGCGCGTTCTAGGGTTAAAGGCAGAAAGCTGACATTTTAAATGACTTTAATTTGGTGCCATGTCTGTGATCTGCTTTTTTTAAACAATAGTAACAACGGAATGAACATCCTCAGAGCCAGGTGATTCCATAATTTATGCCAGGGGTTGTAGTTGCTCAGCTTATTAGAAGATACAGATAATTGTAAATCTAATCAGTTCTTCACCTGTGTGACCATCACAAGACTACATTTTTATCCACTGGAGGTAATGACAGACAGGATAGATCTTGGAAACCATAAAAAATTGATAAGTTAAATATATTGCAAAGTTGGTAATAGCATTCCATCATACAAAAAGTAATTTTTAAATGTTTTAATTTACTTTTTTTTTAAAAGGGGTTCTTCAGTTTCAGAAAATCTCTTTCCCCTGGTTGCAGTTTGTTTTAAAAAACAAACTTTGCTTCTCTGACATGACCGATGATTAGAGTTGACTGAGTACCTAACTATTCGTACTCGCTATACTCATAACTAGTACTGTCTAATACACGCGTATTAGTTCCAAATAGCATGGGGGAATACTTGCAAAGTAACGAGTAACCCGAATGCCATACTATTCAAGTGAGTAGAGAATAGTACGGCATTCAGGTTACTCGATACATTGCGAGTATTCCCCATTGACTTGCATTCCACACACTATTCAGAGAGAATACGCGAGTATTAGACAGTACTCGTTATAAGTATAGCGAGCATGAATATGATGTATATCTATGTCATCAGTCATGTCCGTGCCTTGGATGCAGGCTCACATGCTGAGGCTGCATCTTTCACTGCATTTGATGGCTGATTTCATTAGCCATCAAGTGCCTCTAACAGCTGCAGATGGATCCGAGCTCCACCAGCAGCTGTTAACCATTTAAATGTCACTGTCAATTACTGACAGCAACATTTAACATATGCTGACAGGAAGAACATCACTGATGCCACCAATCAGCTGACGACCCCAGTGACTGTCATCATGATCCTTCTGTGAATGCCGGATCATGCACTGCTCTGTACTGCACAAGCAATCAGACAATCACAACTTCAAGTCTCTTAAGGGGACTAGTAAATACATAAAAAGGAAAAAATAGAGCTTTAAAATTTTTAAAAAACCCACTAAAGTTCAAATAACCCCTTTGGCCCCTTAAAAATTAAAAAAAAAATACACGAATTTGATATCACCGCAATCAGAGATGTCCAACATATCAAAATATAAAATAAACTCAAAATGCCACAATGAAGTTTTTTGTTCGACCTAAACAATGCAATAAAATGCAATCAAAAGATCGTATCTACCCCAAGATGGTATCAGTAAAAGCATCAGCTCAGCATACAAAAATGAGCCATCACACAGCCCCAGATCCCGAAAAATCAGAACATTACAGATAGGAAAAGCGAAATTCATTTTTGTTTTTAAATTTCAGAATTTTTCTACCTACTCGTGCTGACCTGGGGAATCATATTGCAATGTCATTTTTAGCACATAGTGGACATGGTAAATAAAACAATTGCGGAATGGTGCTTTTTTTTTGTAATTTCATCGCACTTGGAATTTCCCATTTTTCAGTGTACTATGCAGCAGGATGATTGGTGTCATTCAAAAGTACAACTCGTCATGTAAAAAGCAAGCCCTCTTATGACTATATTGATGGAAATAATAATGTTATGGATCTTGGAAGAAGGGGAGGAAAAAAACAAAAACCGAAAATCATCTGGTATAAATCAGAACGAAACTCATTTTCGCTGGAAGGTGCCAGAGTTGTAAGGCTATGTGCACACAGTGCGTTTTTATTGAGTTTTTTTAATGCTTTTCTGTGTGCAGTTTTGTCCTATATCTGCAAGCCTATCCTTATCCCAGCAAAGTCAATGACAATTCTGAAGAGTTGTGCACATGTTGCTTATTTTTCCTCGTAGATTTGGTGCAGAAAATACACTGCAGCATGTCAATTATTTCTGCATTTTTGCCAGCGTTTTTCCAGCCTACTGCATGAAAAACGCATGGAAAAACGCATGCAAAAAACGCACCCAAAACGCGGCACAAAAGGCACTTTTTTTCTGCCAAGAGATGCAGATTTGGTGCAGAAATTTCTACAACTAAATCTGTAATGTGTGCACATTGCTTAACTTCTATTACTTGTAATCTACAGCCCAAATTATAAAAAAGTAGGGATGCTGTATAAAATGTAAAGAAAATTAAAATGTGAGGATTTGGAAATATCTAGTCATATTTTCTTATGAACAGAACAAAGAGCACAGATCCGAAGTTGAAAAGTATATATTTTTCAATCTCATCTGAGAACATTAAAGAGAACCTCTGACCAGGTTTACCACATATAAAGTATGGCCAGCACCTGTAAGCACTCTATTACAGCATACTATAATGCTATATGAACAGCAGGTGGAATAAGTAGTGAACACGCCACAAATTTTCTAAGGCGCTATATGAATTTCTCACCAAATGTCAGTAACAACACATACAATCCACACAGGCAATGAAATGAAACCATAGATGTCCAAATATTTAGTGATATGTAATATTGAGAAATGACATGATAAAAGTATTGAACACGTGCAGTTAGAGAGGGGAAAAAATCCATGGAAAGTGATGACACCAGCTGAAATCTATCTGTAATTAAAAAACAATCCTGCCATTTAGTGAAAAATAATATCAGCTGGTTCATCTTAAAATCTCTAAAAAGGTGTTTCAATACCAAATTTCCACCAAAGAAACATCTCATGATGGGTAAAACCAGTGACCTGTCTCATGGCATTCAGAACCTTATTGTTGCAAAACATACTGATGGCATTAGTTTCAGAATTTGTAAACTACAGAAGGTTCCAGTAAGCACTGTTGGGGCCATAATAATCTGGAAGTGGAAAGAACATAATTTCACCATAAACTGAAAATGACCTAGTGCTTCCTTAAGATTTCAGACAGAGGAGTGAAAAAAATTATCAAGGGTTGTCCAAGAGCCAAGGACCACCTGTGGAGAACTAGAGAAAAATCTGAAATTAGCAAGTACAATTGTTTCAAAGAAAACAATAAGTAATGCATTCAACCTCTTGGCCTGTTTTTATGCTCACTACGCAAGATTCCAGAGCTTATTAAAAAGCATGATAATACGTGTTTAAAGTTTGCTCAACAATAGAGATGGGTGAACCCACAGGTGTTCAGGTTTGGCGGATCCGGCTGGACTTTTAAAAAGAGTCCAGTTCGGGAACGGACTTGAACCCAAACATTTGCTCGGACACCTAATATCATTTAAGTCTATGGGGTCCTGAACTATGTGCTGTAAAATGGTAGGTATAAATGGCTGTGAGGGCTGCAAAGCTAGAGAGTTATACTTACTGAGTCTCCCATACAGCTGTAACAGTGCCTCCAGGTCCACTCATTAACTGTCATACATATTCACTGGTTCCCCCGCCCATCATCAGTCCTGGAGTCTGTGAGTGGTTGCAGTTAGACTGCACCCTCACCCTGTTTGACAGCGTCCGTGAATGCTTGGAATCGCAAACGCTGTCTGCATCCCTATAGTGGTGTAAAAATAAATACATTTTTAAAATGGCATAGGTTCCCCATATATTGGGATACCCAGCGCAGATAAAGTAGATGGCTACAGGCTGCAGCCCCCCATCTGTGTGCTTATCTTGGCTGTGTATCAAAATAAAAGGGACGCAATGTGACTTTTTCTTTCACTCAAATCAATTATTTAAAAAAAAACAAACAAACAGCCTGGAATCCCTCCAACATCCAGCCATGATAAAGCTGACAGCTGGGGGCTGGTATTCTCAGGCTGGTGAGGCCCAAGGTTATTGCCCCCCAGCCTAAAATTAGTATCCTGCAGCTGCCCAGAATTTTTGCATCCATTAGAATAGCCAATCCCTGCACTTCACTCATCTCATACCGATTGCTCTGGTGCAGTGGCAATTGGGGTAATAAGGGGTTACAGCTCACAACTAAAACAAAACCTTAGATTAGTAATGGAAGGTGTATATGAGATCCCCCATGACTAATCTGTATGTGAAAAGAAATAAACACAAACACCGTAAAAATCCTTTATTTGAAATAAAATGTAAAAAAACACCCTCTTTCTCCAATTTATTAACCCCCAAACACCCAGGTCTGATGTAATTCACATGAGGTCCTACAATGATCCTGGCTCTGCTACATAATGAAGTCGCAGCATATGGGCACATTAGATAACACAAATGACTGCTGCAGCTTCAGGCAGACACTGACTGTGAGCAGTGATGTCACTGAGTTTAACTGCAGTCACAGCTGGAGGTTACCACAGTACCCCATCAGTGACCACAGGTAAACTCACCCGAGGTGAACTTATTGAACTCAGTGACCTCACCTCAGGTGAACTTATTGAGTTCAATTGAGACCTGCATCTCCTGGCAGAAAACCGTGTTTTTTGCCAAGATATGCAGATTTGGTGCTGGGATTGATACATCAAATTCCTGCACCAATACTGCATATCCTGGCAAAAGATAACTGTAACAAAATGCAATATGGTTTTGATACAATTTTTTGCTAGGAGATTCAGATTTGGTGCTGATATTTGTACACCAAATTTCTGCACTAAATCTGCACCTCCTGGCAAAAAAATCACATCAATATTGCATCAAAACCACAATGCGTTTAGATGCATTTTTTTTTGCCAGAAGATGCAGATTTGGTGCAGGAATTTAGTGTTTAAATTTCAGGACCAAATCTGCATCTACTGGCATAAAATATCACACAAATTGCAGTTTTGGCACCATTTTGGTTCGATGTTCTGCCAGGAGATGCAGACTTGGTCTAGAAATGTCTGCCATAGATTTCTGCACCAAATCTGCATCTCCTGGCGCAAAAACATAGTTTAGGTTTTCGGCCAGTAGATACAAATTTGGTACAGAAATGTCTGCACCAAATTTGCATCTTCTGGAAGAACACTGCATGGAAACTGTGTCAAAACTGTGTTAGTGCGGCTTTCTGCCAGGTGTAGATTTGGTGCTGGAATTTATACATTAAATACCTTCACCAAATCTGCATCTTCTTGTAAAAATGCATCAAAGCCACATCACTGATCCATACAATTTTTTTGCTAGGAGATGCAGTATTTGTAGAGGAATTTGATGTAGAATTTCCAGCACCAAGTCTACATCTCTTTGGAAATAAAGATGTGGGGGGTTTTTTACCAGGCGATGCAGATCTTATTGAACTTAATGAGATCACCTGAGTTGAGGTCACTGAGTTCAATGAGTTCACCTCAGGTGAGTTTACCTGCAGTCAGAGGTGGGATATTGTAGGAACCTCAAGCTGAGCTCCAGGTAAACTCAGTGACATCACCGCTAACAACTGCGGCTCAGTCAGTATTTGCCTGAAGCTACAGTGGGAGGTCATGTTTTCTAATGTGTCCGCTTGCTAAGACGCCAGTATGTTGCAGAGCTGGGATCGTTATGGGGCCTTGTGTGGATTGTCAGTCCTGGGTGTTTGGGGGTTGATAAATTGGAGAAAAGAGTGTTTTATTTGTTTTCTAATTAAAATAAAGGATATTTTAGGTGTTTATGCTTACTTCTTTTCACTTACAGGATTAGTAATTGGGGGGTCTCATAGACCCCTACCTATTACTTATCTAGGGCTTAGTGGAAGCTGTGAGCTATCATTAACTTACGCATCTCATGGAGAAATTTACAACTCTGGGCTGCTGCAAGCTGCTACTTTTAGACTGGGGGCTCAATAACCATAGACATCCCCAGCCTTCCCAGCGTAAGAATATGAGCTCACAGCTGTCGCCTTTATCATAGCTAGGTATTAAAATTGTTTGTTTTTTAAATTATTGAGTAGAGCAGAGAAGAGCGCTTTTTCAAGAGTGCAATGGAGGACACATTGTGGGTGACCTAGGAACCGTCATCCACACAAAGCAGAAAAGGAAGTTAAATGGAGTTAAATAGGGACCTGTCACCAAGTTTCCCCAATATAAACTACTGCCAGTGCCTGTAAGCTCTTTGTTAACGCGTAGTAGAAAACTGTGTATATGTCACCAATCCACTCTGCACGGCAGAAAAATAGCTTTCATTATACTTAAAGGGTTATTCCCATCTCCAAGAGGCTATCCCAATTTTAAAAGCTAGTAGTAAAACAAGAGGCCATTTAAATATGGGTGTTGATAGTCAAGGCTAAGTTGCGAGATGGTTCTATTAGGGTTAATGCTGTGCGCTATCTGAATCAAGTGAGGACATGAGAATAGTATATACATGTATATGTGCATCATAAAATAGAGGCATTCATAATACATCATCATACATAGGTATTCTAGATATACAATAGAAAAATTACGAAAGGAATTTTCATTAGAAAAAGGATTAGTAAGAATTAATTTATAGGAGACATATAGTGATAAAAATAATTTTAGTAAAATTGAGATATTACCTATTGATTAATAAATTGTAAATTTGTTAAATTACTACTGGGTTATTAGAATTTGTCTTTTTTTTTATTTGCTGTGTGTTGAGTTATTTAGAGGGCACCAAATTTACTCAGTTATACAAGCTGTACACTGATGACTTTACATTGTATAAAAGTGTCATATCTTCAGTGTTGTCCAATGGAAAGATATAATAAAATATTTTCAATAAAGTGTGAGGGGTGTACTCACTTTTGTGATATAATGTATTTTATACTAAAGCGAGCTTCACACGCTACGATATCGATAATTAATTATCGCCAGGGTTACGGTGTTTGTGACGCACATCCGGCTTCATTAACGAGATTGTAGTGTGTGACACTTATGAGCGACCTTAAATGATCGCAAAAGCAGTCAAAATCGTTTGCTGCGGAGAGGTCGTCCTGAAATAAAAAATCGTTTTCTGCTTATTAGCGATGTTGTTCGTCGTTCCTGCGGCACCACACATCGCTGTGTGTGACACCGCAGGAGCAACGAACATCTCCTTACCTGCCTCCACCGGCAATACGGAAGGTAGGAGGTGGGCGGGATGTTACGTCCCGTTCATCTCCGCCTCTCCGCTTCTATTGGACGGCTGCCGTGTGACATCGCTGTGACGCCGCACGAACCGCCCCCTTAGAAAGGAGGTGGTTCGCCGGCCAGAGCGATGTCGCAGAGCAGGTATGTGCGTGTGACGCTGCCGTAGCGATAATGTTCGCTATGGCAGCGATCACCACATATTGACCGTACGACTGGGGCGGGTGCTATCGCGCTTGACATCGCCAGCAAATGCTAGCGATGTCGCAGCGTGTAAAGCCCGCTATAGTCTAGAGACCCATGTGGGGAAAGGGGGTGTTAGACACCACTTGGGCTGTTTCCACTGTTGTGTATATTATTTGATGTAACTTCTCTAACATGCTCTATTACAGATACCTATTTTTGACTGTTGATTAAATCTGATAAAAATGTAATTTACATACCATTTTTAGGATGTGCCACTTTATTACTCACCACTTCTTTTTTTGTTGTTGTATTTATTTACTCTGAACTGACCACTCCATCTTTAGGAATGTGGTGCCCACCTCGTGCTTGTACCACTAAATTCATTACATTTCATCATAGGGCCCCAAAGCAAAAGTTCTAATTGGGTACCCAACAACCCTCCAAAAAAAGATTTGGTGGAGTAAGCGTTGTCATGGCGCATAGTAACAGAAGGGCATATCTCCCTACATATCTGCCTCTGTTCCATGAACACAATATGATGCCCCTACCATGACCCCAATACACTATGATGCCCTATAGTGCCCCTAACACAGTGTTGTCTGCAGTTTACCCACACACATTATGAGGCCCCCATTGATCCCAACATAATATGACGCCCCCCCTCCATAGCCACATAGATAACTTGTTTACTCTAATCACATAGCCTTGTAGGGAAGATAACTCCTAAATAAACTGAACCTTTAGGGGTACTTCTCACATAGTAAGATCGCTAGCGAGATCGCTGCTGAGTCACAGGTTTTGTTACTTACCAGTGACCTCATCAGTGATCTTGCTGTGTGTGACAGTAAGCAGCGACCTGGCCCCTGCTGTGAAATCGCTGATCGTTACACACTGTTCTGGTTAATTTTTTGGTCATCGGGCAGCACGTATTGGTGTGTTTCACTGCGGGAGACCAACGAGCACCGACTCTGTGTAACCAGGGTAAATATTGGTTAACTAAGCAAAGCGCTTTTCTTAGTTTCCCGATAATTACCTTGGTTACCAGCGTACAATGCTTACAGGCTGCCAGTGCTGGCTCTCTGCACACGTAACCAGCATAAATATCGGGTAACTAAGCAAAGCGCTTTGCTTTGTAACCCGATGTGTACCCTAGCTACATATACAGGGAGCCAGCGCTGGCAGCCTGTAAGCGGTGTACGCTGGTAACCAGGGTAAATATCGGATAACTAAGCAAAGCGCTTTGCTTGGTTACCCGATATTTACCCTGGTTACCAAGCGCAGCATCGTTACACGAGTCGCTGGTGGCTGGTGGCTGGTTGCTGGTTGCTGGTGAGATCTGCCTGATTGACAGCTCACCAGTGACCATGTAGTGAGGCACCAATGATCCCTGCCAGGTCGGATTGCTGGTGGGATCGTTGGTGCGTCGCTACATGTGACGGGACCCTTAGGCTAGGTTCACACACTGCGTTTTTTTGACGCTGCGTTTTTGCGCGTTTTGCCGCGATTTGGTGCGTTTTTTTGCTGCGTTTTGCTGCGTTTTTGCTCACTGCGTCTTTATGCGTTTTTTATCAGTGAACAAAAAAAAAAGGTCTGATGTCATTTCCTTCTTCAATGTGTTCTTCATTCTCCACTAGTGTATGCAGAAGAGCAGACAGCTGCAGAACTACAAGGCTCAGCATACTCCATCCAATAGTGTATGCAGGAGAGCAGACAGCAGCTGCAGAACTACAAGGCTCAGCATGCTCCATCCAGGACTGTATGCTTGAGGAAGAGTCAGGGGGAGCAGACCTACAAGGCTCAGCATCCTCCATCCAATAGTGTATGCAGGAGAGCAGACAGCAGCTGTCGAACTACAAGGCTCAGCATCCTCCTTCCAGGACTGTATGCAGGATTTCTTTGCCCCCCCCAAACAAAAAAAATGACGTGGGCTTCGCCATATTTTTGTATGCTAGCCTTTTTTTACCCGGCTGGGAACCAAAAATATAGGGAAGCCCTTTTTTTAAAAATTATTTCATGAATTTCATGAAATAATTTTAAAAAAAAATGACGTGAGCTTCGCCCAATTTTTGAGTCCAGCCGGGTACAACTAGGCAGCTGGGGATTGGAATCCTCAGTGCAGGGTGCCCATGCTTTCTGGGCACCCGCGCTGTGAATTGCAGTCCCACAGCCACCCCAGAAAATGGCGCTTTCATAGAAGCGCCATCTTCTGGCGCTGTATCCAACTCTTCCAGCTGCCCTGATGCCGGGTGGCTTGCTGGGTAATAATGGGGTTAGGGCTAGCTGTATAGCTGGCCCTAAGCCCGAAATTCATGGTGTCACGCCAATATTAGACATGGCCACCATGAATTTCTAGTAAAGATAAAAAAAAAACACAACACACAGAAAAATATTTTTATTAGAAATAAAACACAACACAATTAGTGACTCCATCTTTATTGAAATAAAGAACCCCCCCTCCGCAGAAATCCTGGGTCAGGGTCCCGCGCCGTCCAATCCGGATCCAATATCATCTGATCGGTTTGCTGGAAGGCAAAGCGATCAGATGATGTGTCAGGATCAAGTGCCTGAATCACATCACACATCAGCTGATTGTATAAAAGCCGTTTATACAATCAGCTGATGCATCGGTGCAAAAAAAAAATAAAAAAAACTAATACTTACTTATGTGCTGATTACCGGCAGCTCCTGGAGCAATGGGGCGGGAGTCTGATCCCGTCCGATCGCTGCAGCAGCTGCCGGTAATCAGGGATGAAGTCTCCTGACGCATACGCTGATAACCGGCCGGGCGCCTGCGTCACCGCGATACTTACGATCACCTGATGCGTCAGGTGACTGCATCAGGTGATCCATCGCCAGGTCCTGCATCCATCGGAGGTTTCCCGGCCGTCTGCACACAGCCGGAGCGGCGAAACCGTGAGAGATGGGAGCAGGCATGGCACCGGGAGGCTGCAGACAGGTGAGTGTAACTTTTTTTTTTTTTTTCTACTGTTCACTTTTGTTTTCGCAGCCGCTTCCACCTCCTGCTTGTACATGGCGCCGCACGGCAGCATACATGCACAGGACGGGAGGTGGAAGCGGCGGTGACGGTACCGGGAGGATTCACGCTTCTGTATATACTGACAGAAGGAATCCTCTTCCTTTCCTTTCTTCACGTCACTTTACTACCCACCTCCTGTGTTTATAGCTGCGTTTTTGGTCTTAGAAACGCACCAAAACGCACCAAAACGCAGCTATTTGCGTTTCTCATTGCATCTTTCAACATCCCATTGAACTCAATGGATGAAAAGCGCAGTGAAAAACGCGGGAATAATTGACATGCTGCGTTTTTGTGGCACCACAAAAACGCAGCTGAAAAAAACGCTGTGTGCAGACAGCAAAAATGAAAACTCATAGACTTTGCTGGGGAAGCAAAGTCATGCAGTTTTCTGAGCAAAAACGCACCCGAAAACTGCGCAAAAACGCAGCGAAAAACGCACTGTGTGAACTTACCCTTATACTGTTTTAATCTCTGTTTACTGCAATTAGCATGTTTGATTAAACTAATCAGTGCATCCTTGGTTTGTCCCAGAGGCTCATTGCATTGTTTGTAAAGCTGTTTTTGTACACCTTGCCTACCTCACTTGGGATTGACAGCACTGGCTTGAATGTGAGGAACGCAGAGCAATGCAAAGAGCATACTGACTAGCATATTTCTGTAGTATGGATGCAGAGATTAAAGGGAATCTGTCACAGCTTTGACCTTATTAAACTGTTCATATGGGTATAGAGGTTATAGAATGCTTTAAAAATCCATACCTGTATGCGTCATATCAGATGGCTTGTTGTGGAAAAATCATCTTTTATCACTTTATGATAAAAGATGATTCCGACGTGTGTCGAAAGAAGGTAGGCCACACAAGGGTTTCAGTGCAACTGGTTCTTTACTCACTTTCTGGTGTAAACTGGTCACCCGAGACTGGCTGGTCTTAACCGCAGGTCCACTTACTCCTAGTGCTGGTTTAGTGACCTGGTGGCCTCTTTCCCCTGCACCTGTCTTTGGTTGGTGGGTCCCTGTGACGTAGAGTGGCTGGGGGTACCCTCCTGGTTATCTTCATCAGCAGTCCGTATGACGGTGGCATGAACCTTGTGGGGTTGGAGTCTATGGTCCTGCCCCCAGTCCTCCCTTTGCTACTGAGTCCCGAACTTCAAGGTCAGTGAGGTCCTTGATGTTCCCCTCACTGTGCAGATTTTATCAGGTCTGCCTGCAACTTTTGCCTGACCTATGATTCTGTACCTCGTTGGTGCGTAGTTCCAGGAGTACTCCACCGTACTCCACCGGCAACTAACCGCCTGGGTCCTCGGGTCACTGTTCACTCCGGTCAGTTTGTCTGCTCACTTTCACTCCTCCACTACACTGTGTCTTCTCCACTGTCTCCTCTGTCTGACTCTTCACTCTGTCTGCGCCTCCCACCAGGTTGTCTAGTAGACTGGAGTGGCTCCACCTCTAGGTGGCCATCCATTGGTCCGACCCTAGCCTTGTACCATTCTATGAGGGATAATTGGGGAAAAAGAGGGATTACCTGGAGTGTTTGTGTGTTACCGGCACTGGTCTTCTGGTTGCCTAGGGGGTAGGCCCTGCATCCCGGTGGGGATGCAGTACCTTATAGCTCCCTGATGGCTTCAGGGGAGCTAGAGATAGATAGACAGATAGAGAGACAGATATATAATAGAGCGATAGATGGATAGACAGTGAAATTTATAAAGGAGAATATAATAAACATTCTATTGTAAGTCATAGTTGTGAATGTGCTTGTTTTTTGTGCATAGGAGCAGCTTTTGCATCTGCTCGCTCCACATTTAAAGAAACCCCTTAACTCTAACCAAGTGTTAGATGCTGTTGTGGATTAAGCACAGAAGAGACTAGGTGACAATATTGTAGATAATGTGGGCGCCTTTTTAGCCACAAATCTAATGTTATTTTCTTCTACCATCTCTTTCAGGCTAGGATCTTGTTCGAACAAGGGTAAGTGTCTCTGAATTATTTTTTTTTTATTGGGGAAAGGGATTTACATGGGTGCTACAACAGAACGTTTAATATATCCTCCTTTATAAATTGTAGTACAACACATGTAATCTACCTGATTAACCGCAACATATGCAAGCTCCAATATGTTGGATCTACTTTGGGACCACTGAAGAAACGCATCAGGAAGCACCTTTCTGGTGCGGTAAACCCCTCTGCGCTCAATATTTCAGCAGTCTCCAAGCATTTAGCTAAGACCCATAGGGGTGATCTGACAGGACTCAGCTTTAGGCCCCCTTCACACGTCCGTGAAAAACACGCACGTGTGTTACGGGCCGTTTTTCGGGTCCGTGTCCCGTTTTTGTGTCCGTTTTTATGGTCCGTGTGGCACCTGTGTGAATTGCGTATGCTAGCCGTGTTTGTGTGCAGAACGTCCGTGTGTGCGTGTGGAATTAACGTGTATGTGTACGTGTAATGTCCATGTGTAATGTCCGTGTGTGTGATGCACAATGTCGTTTATAAATGTCGGCTGACAGCAGACAGAGTTGCGCGATGAGAATGAACTCGGGTGAACTTCACCCGACTTCATCCTCATACCGCGGCTCTGTCTGTGTCGAGTACTGATTAGCGGTCACCTGTGAAGGATTCACCGGTGACCGCTAATCCCCCGATTGACTGAAGTGTCCCCCCCTCTCTCATACTCACCGATCCCCGATCACCGGCGCTGCACGGCATTCACACGGCTGCGGCGGCTTTTACTATTTTGAAAAAGCCGGCCGCTCATTAAACAATCTCCTATTCCCTGCTTTCCCCGCCCACCGGCGCCTATGATTGGTTACAGTGAGACACGCCCCCACGCTGAGTGACAGGTGTCACACTGCACCCAATCACAGCAGCCGGTGGGCGTGTCTATACTGTGCAGTAAAATAAATAAATAAATAATTAAAAAAAAACGGCGTGCGGTTCCCCCCAATTTAAAAGCCAGCCAGATAAAGCCATACGGCTGAAGGCTGGTATTCTCAGGATGGGGAGCTCCACGTTATGGGGAGCCCCCCACCCTAACAATATCAGTCAGCAGCCGCCCAGAATTGCCGCATACATTATATGCGACAGTTCTGGGGCTGTACCCGGCTCTTCCCGATTTGCCCTGGTGCCGTTGGCAAATCGGGGTAATAAGGAGTTATTGGCAGCCCATAGCTGCCAATAAGTCCTAGATTAATCATGTCAGGCGTCTATGAGACACCTTCCATGATTAATCTGTAAGTTACAGTAAAAAAACACACACACCCAAAAAAATACTTTATTTGAAATAAAAAACACACACAAATTCCCTCATTACCAATTTATTAACCCCGACAAACCCTCCATGTCCGGCGTACTCCACGGACCTCCAGCGTCGCGTCCAGCTCTGCTGCATGGAGGTGACAGGAGCAGCAGAAGACACCGCCGCTCCGGTCACCTCCACACAGCAAATGAGATGAGTAGCGCGATCAGCTGCTGTCAGTCAGGTAACTCGCGGCCACCGCTGGATCCAGCGGTGGCCGCGGGTAACCTCAGTGACAGCAGCTGATCGCGCTACTCATCTCATTTGCTGTGTGGAGGTGACCGGAGCGGCGGTGTCTTCTGCTGCTCCTGTCACCTCCATGCAGCAGAGCTGGACGCGACGCTGGAGGTCCGTGGAGTACGCCGGACATGGAGGGTTTGTCGGGGTTAATAAATTGGTAATGAGGGAATTTGTGTGTGTTTTTTATTTCAAATAAAGTATTTTTTCGGGTGTGTGTGTTTTTTTACTGTAACTTACAGATTAATCATGGAAGGTGTCTCATAGACGCCTGACATGATTAATCTAGGACTTATTGGCAGCTATGGGCTGCCAATAACTCCTTATTACCCCGATTTGCCAACGGCACCAGGGCAAATCGGGAAGAGCCGGGTACAGCCCCAGAACTGTCGCATATAATGTATGCGGCAATTCTGGGCGGCTGCTGACTGATATTGTTAGGGTGGGGGGCTCCCCATAACGTGGAGCTCCCCATCCTGAGAATACCAGCCTTCAGCCGTATGGCTTTATCTGGCTGGCTTTTAAATTGGGGGGAACCGCACGCCGGTTTTTTTTAATTATTTATTTATTTATTTTACTGCACAGTATAGACACGCCCACCGGCTGCTGTGATTGGGTGCAGTGTGACACCTGTCACTCAGCGTGGGGGCGTGTCTCACTGTAACCAATCATAGGCGCCGGTGGGCGGGGAAAGCAGGGAATACGAGATTGTTTAATGGGCGGCCGGCTTTTTCAAAATAGTAAAAGCCGCCGCAGCAGTGTGAATGCCGTGCAGCGCTGCGCCGGAGATCGGGGAACGGTAAGTATGAGAGAGGGGGGGAAACTGACCGACAGACTGTGAGAGAGGGACAGACAGACAGAGAGACCGACAGAGAGACAGAGAGACTGACCGACGGACTCAGGGAGATTGACCGACATACACAGAAATAGAAAGAATAGCCGACATCACTAGAAATAAAAACACCAAACGGACACGGACTATAGGTATATGCATACGTGTTTACTAACGTGTGTGCACATACCCATAGACTTTCATTGTGTCCACGTGTGCGTGCTCCGTGCAGATAACGGACATGCATCCGTGCCAAACGCAAACACATACGGATCACGGACACGCACACACGGACATAATGAAATAACGGACGTGTGACCACAATCATAGATTAACATTGGTGCACGTTTGGCCGTGTCTCCGGTATATACGGAAACGGACCAAACACGCACGTGTATCACGGACGTGTGAAGGGGGCCTTATGGGGATTGAAAAGGTTCTCAGACCTGTTCGTGGTGGAGATTATCATAGGAAAATAATAAACAGAGAAAGTAAATGGATCTTCACCCTAGAGAGTCGGGAACCACAGGGACTGAATTACAGACAAGATCTAATAACCTAGGAATAATTTAACAAATTTACAATTTAGTAATCAATAGGTAATATTTAAAGTTTACTAAAATTACTTTTATCCCTGTATGTCTCCTATAAATTAATTCTTAGTCATCCTTTTTTCTAGTTTAGTGCAAATTAATCTTTTCCAAAAATCTTTTCTAATGAAAATTCCTTTCGGAATTTATCTATTGTATAGAATACCTATGTATGATGATGTATTTTGAATACCTCTATTTTTTTATGCATATATACATGTATATACTATTCTCATGTCCTCACTTGAATCATATCCATATTTAATTGGACTTATGTTTTCCTACTAGATCTAGCTTTTTAAATGGAGGGGGGTCTGTTTTCATTTTATACTTAGACCATGATGAAAGCGTATTGAACGCCGAAATGGGTTGTCTGATGCTGACCGCTATTTGAAAATAATATTTTGTCGTGCTTATACATGGTGGCTTATTTTCACTAATGTGAATAAAAGTTATGTTTTAATGAAAATAAACGAGTTGGAGTAATACGCTGGGAGGATTTTATTTTTCCCTATCCTTGATTTATGTAGTGTGATTCTACCCCCTCTTCATGCCGGATTCTCCAAACATCAAGCTGCCGCGTCGGAAAACTGATTGGGTATATACTGGCTATATACTATATATATATATAGTATATATATGTGTATATATATATATATATATATATATATATATATATATAGTATATATATGTATATATATATGTATATATATATATATATATATATATATATATATATATATATATATATATATATATGTATATATGTATATATATATATATATATATATATATATATATATATATATATAGTATATATATGTATGGTATATGCTGGCTATATACTAGTTAAATGTTAAGGAGTTGTCCGACATAAACTCCAAAAAAATTTTTAAGCTAATCTGTGCTATATTGTGATATAAAACACCGCTACATTTTTTTTTTGTTTTCTAACTTTTGTTCCTCTTGATTCTTCACTTTATTCTCTGCAGCACTTTGTTTACCTGCTGCACACCCAACATGACATGTTTGACTGCCAAACTTCACAGTCACAGCTGGCACCACCCATCCTCACTGTGCAGCCCCGCCCTCTGCACACATATTCCCTGTCAGTATTCTGCCCCAGCACCTGATAGATAAATGAATACTATGTAATGAAAATTATATATAGCCCCTAATATGAGTCTATTGGAGATACATACAAACATAAACAAATACTCACACACATACACCTAGAGTTATATAATATATTATATATAATCCCCCTCATGCACTATCTTCTCTCCCCCTGCTCTGTCTCCTCTGCCCCCCTGCACTCTCTTAGCTCTCACCCGTGCACTCTCTTCTCTTCCTCCCACTCTCACACCCATGCACTCTCTTCTCTGCCCCCCCACTCTGTCACCCATGCATTCTCTTCTGAGCCCCTCCCCCACTCTATTACTCGTGCACTCTGTTATTTGCCTCTTCCACCTCTTCCAACAAGCCTACAACCTACAATAGCCCTCAGTCCAGTAGACTACTGCGCAACCAGCTCTGTCCTCACCTATTGTACCATCACCGATTCCCTGTAGACTGTGAGCCCTCGCGGGCAGGGTCCTCTCTCCTCCTATACCAGTCTGTCTTGTACTGTTAATGATTGTTGTACGTATACCCTCTTTCACTTGTAAAGCGCCATGGAATAAATGGCGCTATAATAATAAATAATAATAATAATTTGCTCCCTTGGCTCTGTCAGTCGTGCACTCTGCTCTCTGCCCCCTCCACGCACTGTCACCCATGCACTCTTTTCTTTGCCCACCCCACTCGCTCTCTCTTCTCATCCATGCTGTCTCTTCTACTCCATGCTGTGATGATTGCAGCGTCCTTACAGCCAAACGATGCAGAGCTCAGTGCTACTGACCTGGTGTCAGGTAACATCCCTGCTCTCTGCTCCTGACTGTACTAAGAAGCCAGGAGCCCCGGAGGCTGCATTCATCACAGAGACAGCGCACGGGGGAAGGGGGGGTCACAGTTGCCCGGACACCATACAACCTAATGAGCTGAGGACACCGTCGGGCAAACAGCACTCATGGTGTCCTAGACAGAGGGGACAACCCTTTTTATCCAGCACAGATAGCAGTGCACATGGTGTGGGGAGGGGGGGGGACTCTGTACCTGCCCAGCAATGCGATAACATGCTGTTCACTGTGAAGCATGTCAACAATGTCCTGCCCCTGTTGACATGACATCTCAGGAAGCAGCGAAATCTTGGTAGGAGCGGTCACATGACCATTCTGCGCCTGGGAAGAGGGGCTGACAGCAGGGCAGGTAGGTAGTTATTATCTACTTACCTGCCCCAATGTAGCCCAATAGTGTAATGACAAAAAATAAGTAAAATAACCCAGATAACCCCTTTAAATATTGACTCAGAGTCGGATATATCATTAGTGAAACCAAGGGCCCAAGAGGTAATGGGACCCATTTCTAACTTAAAATCTGGAGGAATTGTGTACTATGATGAGCTATTGGGTGGCAAAGGGCCCATATATTGTTCTTCCACAGCGACCCTCTTCTGTCTGTGTACAATAATGCACTGAGTGTACTATAAGATGCCATCCGTGTGTTGCACACATTTTTTACATACCCATAGATTTGTACTGGTCCTTTTCATCCATGATACCAGAGAAAAATGGACATGTTTTAATGAGTTTTGCACAGAAAAGTGGTCTGTGGAAAATATGTATGATGTGAATATCCCAATAGATTATGAGTATGTGCTGCAGCTGTGAAAAAAATCAATCCAACATACAGCTGCAACATGGACAAGTGAATTTACATAGTTACTTAGGTTGAAAAAAGACCTAGGTCCATCTAGTTCAACCTTCCTCCACCAGTTCTACATTTAGTCACTAAAGGCCCCGTCACACTAAGCAACTTACCAGCGATCCCAACAACGATAGGGATCGCTGGTAAGTTGCTAGGAGGTTGCTGGTGAAATGTCACACTGCGACGCTCCAGCGATCCCACCAGCAACCTGACCTGGCAGGGATCGCTGGAGCGTCGCTACACAAGTTGCTGGTGAGCTCACCAGCAACCAGTGTCCCAGCCCCCAGCCCCCAGCGCCGCGTGGAAGATGCTGCGCTTGGTAACTAAGGTAACTATGGGGTAACCAACCCGATATTTACCTTGGTTACCACCGCACGGAGCTACAGTGCAGAGAGCAGGGAGCAGCGCACACTGCTTAGCGCTGGCTCCCTGCTCTCCTAGTTACAGCATACATCGGGTTAATTACTCGATGTGTGCTGCAGCTACATGTGCACAGAGCAGGGAGCAGCGCACACTGCTTAGCGCTGGCTCCTTGCTTTCCTAGTTACAGCACACATCGGGTTAATTAACCCGATGTGTGCTGCAGCTAAACGTGCACAGAGCAGGGAGCAGCGCACAATGCTTAGCGCTGGCTCCTTGCTCTCCTAGTTACAGCACACATCGGGTTAATTAACCCGATGTGTGCTGCAGCTACATGTGCAAAGAGCAGGAGCCGGCACTGACAGTGAGAGCGGCGGAGGCTGGTAACAAAGGTAAATATCGGGTAACCAAGGACAGGGCTTCTTGGTTACCCGATGTTTACATTGGTTACCAGCCTCCGCAGAAGCCGGCTCCTGCTGCCTGCACATTTAGTTGTTGCTGTCTCGCTGTCACACACAGCGATCTGCGCTTCACAGCAGGACAGCAACAACTAAAAAATGTCCCAGGACATTCAGCAACAACCAACGACCTCACAGCAGGGGCCAGGTTGTTGCTGGATGTCACACACAGCAACATCACTAGCAACGTCACAAAAGTTGTTCGTTAGCAGCGATGTTGCTAGCGATGTTGCTTAGTGTGACGGGGCCTTAAGTCATTTATAACCAACAATGTTTTGTGTACTGAGGCCTTAATGAGATTTCCAATTTCCAATTTATTGCATTCTTGTTTTCTTTACACTTAACACAACGTCACAACTTTTTGGAAATTAGGATTCCATAAGAAACATGCAATATTTGGCAAATATTTAAACGAACAGAGCAATTTATTTAATGCTATATAGGTATTATTAGCACAGAATTTTCTCTCTTTTTTTGGATGTAGAGGTGTCCCAGTTTAGAAGATGCTTAAAGATCAGGCACAAAGTACACATTGAAACTATGTCTGCAATCATGATGAAGTAAGTAGGGTCACACAATGTTTAACTCCATTGACACTCAGCATTGACACAAAGGACAAATATTGTCTACAGAAGATAAAAAGCTCATCTCCTCACAACAACTGCTGTAACTGGCAAAATCAATGAAAACCAATTACGTACATTGATTTAGGTTTAACAGAGGAAGAGATGTTTATATCAGGCATTACATTAAGCTATATACTAATGCTTTAGGAAAACAGTAAGAATATTACTGGTGCAAGTGGATGAAGAATAAACTCTAAATAGGGAATTTATCAAATACTTTAAAACTAATTTATAACTTAGTATCAGGACTGCTAGAGAACATCAAATTGCCTTTTCATTTACAATTTTTCAACTTTTCACATACAGTCATATGAAAAGTTTGGGCACCCCTATTAATGTTAACCTTTTTTCTTTATAACAATTTGGGTTTTTGCAACAGCAATATGCAAGAATCAGTGACGAAGTTGAAGTTACGCAGGGAATGGATATTTCAGCAAGACAATGATCCAAAACACGGCTCCAAATCTACTCAGGCATTCATGCAGAGGAACAATTACAATGTTCTGGAATGGCCATCCCAGTCCCCAGACCTGAATATCATTGAACATCTGTGGGATGATTTGAAGCGTGCTGTCCATGCTTGGCGACCATCAAACTTAACTGGAATTGTTTTGTAAACAGGAATGGTCAAATATACCTTCATCCAGGATCCAGGAACTCATTAAAAGCTACAGGAAGACTAGAGGCTGTGATTTTTGCAAAAGGAGGATTTACAAAATATTAATGTCACTTTTATGTTGAGGTGCCCATACTTTTGAACCAGTCAAATTTTGTTTAAATGCGGATTGCACATTTTCTGTTAGTAAAATAAACCTCATTTCAATCCAGAAATATTACTGAGTCCATCAGTTATTAGATATATGAAACTGAAATAGCTGTTGCAAAAACCCAAATTGTTATAAAGAAAAAAGGTTAACATTAATAGGGGTGCCCAAACTTTTTCATATGACTGTATACAGTGGTGTGAAAAGTGGGCAGAAATTAACCAAAGCCATGTGGCCTCCTATGGACAAACATAGTCATCATCGGTAAAGGCAGAAATGGGTTCAGATTGCACAGCAGGTGTAGATCACTATTTCTGCCTCAAGTGCAGAGAGAGTTACTGCAAATTTATAAACAAATAAGAGAAGGAGAAACAAAAATTTTAAATTGTGCAATATAATATTTTTATTATTTTAACAATGAAAAAAAACTAAGGCAGGTGCTAGTGCGATGGTAAAGTGCAATGGTAAAGTGACACATGCAAGTACCTACAGCTCACAAGTTATAGTAAAGTCTGATGTGAATGCACTAGCCTGAATATATAATATTTTGCAATGAGGTGGAAAGACTACAATCAATGTTACAAGTCAGCAACACCTGGACACAAGGTAAAATGGGCTAATAAGACCGACGAGTGTAGATCAGATCCCGAATTTACATAACAAAGGACAATAATATAAGTGGTGGATACTGAAATGAACAATTCTAACCTATAACTAATAGATTCATTAATCCACCATAATGAGAAACTATGACTAAAGTTTATTAAATATCAACATGGAACAATAGAACCATGTATGGTAAAAAATATTGCTGGTGAAGGCTACAAATGGCAAAGAGGTGTAACTAAAACCAGACCTAGCTAGTGGCATAAAGTGCATATATATGATAACAGTGAAATCCCTAATCAAGGGGTCAGTCCACAAGGTCAAAATACTCAGCCATAATCACACTAGGTCTGGATAGATGCACCTACAGGACCCACTGGACAATTTCACTGTTATCATATATATGCACTTTATGCCCACCTGCTGGGTCTGGTTTTAGTTGCACCTCTTTACCATTTGCCATTTGTAGCCTTCACCAGCATTATTTTGTTTATCATACATGTTTGTACTGTTTCTTGTTGATATTTAATAACTTTTATTGATTATTTATCATTATGGTGCATTAATGACTATTAGTTATAGTATAGAATCAAGGTTATAAGCATATGATATAACTAACATTGCCAAAAAAGCTTACCTCTAATATTGTGGGAATCTGGGCATGCTGAAGGCCCCGCTGCCTCAACACACATTTCACTGGTGCAGCACTACCAGACCAGTGGCAGCTGTATCTGACATACAGAAATGGATTCACCTGTAGTGTACCTACACAAGTAGCTCGGGCAAATCTGGGTATGATTTCAGAAAGTGTTTAACAACTACATTGAGGATGTGGGCCAGGCTTGGTACATTTGCAAGCTTTCGAAGCTTCAGAGCCACCAGCAGGTTATGATTGATTACTATCAAATATGAACGTGCCTAGTTGTAGGTTCAGCAGTGAGAGCCATAGATCTATCTGGTGTGTTATACCTCTCAACAACTATGCGGTAGTGTACTATTTTTCACCTTAATAACTTTGTTTCAGCAGAGCCTGTTGCCCCTTCACTGAGGCAATGCTACAGTGCTTAAAATTTGTGACCGAAATGGACTACTGTCACTATGAGGGATAGGAGCCCCTAGGCTGTCAATCATGCTAGGGGACCCTATGCTATCCCTTATCTCAGGGATACTCCTAATGGCTGAGACACCTGAGTTCTGTTCCTGGCTATGCTCCTGACCAGACCTAATCAGATAACCCCCTAACACCAGGGAAGGACGGGGCAGGAGTGGGATGTTAACCACAGATAAAGACAGACAAGGGAAATCCAAAACTTTGACAATCTGCGCAGTCACACAGGATTAGACAACAAAAGAGATTCAGGAAGAAAACAAGAACAAGAAGGTAGATACACAAGACAACAGGGGAAAACTCCACAACAACACAAAGCAATAAACACTACTTCCACCACATAGTCTGTAACACCATACCTCACTAGACAAGCTAAAATAAATTATAGCTGGCATAGGTGGAAGGATTCAAACAGCATAAATAGGAAGGAAGCAGATGTGATTAGCTTCCCCACAAAATGTGATCAAAGGAGACTAACAAGCAGACTAGCAGAGATTAACTCTTGCTAGCCTGCCTATGAATCAGCACACAGCAGATTGACACCCAAGTTTGCCTGTGTTGATCGAAGACAGCAGAGAATTTCTCAGATGGAGTGTCAGACAGTAGGTGAAGTGTCAGAAAATCTTCGTGAGACAATGATGTGCTATGAGGTAACAATTCGGAGATGGAGGAGTGGGTACAGGAACTGGTCTAGAGATGAAGGAAACCCTGATGGAATTAGGGACTGTAATCCTCGGCATTGGTTGCACATGTGCCATCCCAGGGTCTGACTCAATTCTGGCCTCCAGAAGGTTAACTCAGTGTGCCATCAGGTAACTGTAGCATCCCTGACCACATGCACTTGTATACTTGTCGGTTGTTAAGTGGACCCTACCAGTAACTGCATTGGTCAGGGCATGGGTGATGTTATGAGACAGGTGCTGGTGTAAGGCGGGGATGGCTGTGGTGCTTTAAATTTTTTTACTGCTGCCAAAAATAAAATAAATTGTAAATAGTCATTGGCAGGCTAAAATAAGCTATTTCTTCTTGTGGTCAAAACTGTCTCTAAGAAATGAAACATTTTTCTCAAATCAAAAGTTTAATGGTACCCCCAAAAATTTTAATTTGAGAAACCTATTTCACAATTGGAAATAGATAAAACCATTGCTACTTCATAATTGTTTTCCCCAATTCATCACAAAGATGATGTAGAATAAAAATAGTGCAATTATAGCTGCATTACAATTCTCTCTTTACAACAGAACTGTTTACTTTTTTCCTAGCAACAATTATATGGCAATTTGAAGTTGGCAAAAAATGGCAGCAGCCGTTCCCAGGGTGTTCTCCTGTGTACAGAAATCATAATTACTACTGCTTAAATAAACAACTATTTTTGCCACTATTATCTCTGTAGGTGACAAACTAGTCATCTAAAGAATGATTAATATATATATATATATATTAATTTTACAATATAAATCATCACACTTAGGGTTTGTCATTCTCTGTCTATCCAAAACCCAGCATGCTCTGACATCATGTGGCTTCCCAGAGAAAGCCGAAAGTTATAGATTTACAACAATTAGGAAAGATGTCTATTATATTCTACTTTGAACATAGCACAGAAATATACGCATATATAAACTCATGTCTTTTGAGACCTTCTCTAGCGCACAATGACTGTGCAACAGGCTATATAAATAGCATGATAATGATGCTATAAGAGGTAATCTATGACATGTACTCGTATAACAGATAAAAGTATCTGTCTTCATGGCTTTATTGAGACTAAAAGTTACAACTAAGGCCCTGTGCGCACACTGCGGTTTTACCCGCGGTTTTACCTGCGGTTTTGCTGCGGAAATTTCTTGAGAAATGCTTGTGATCTTTCTGCAGACATTTCCCAGCAAAACTTATGGGAAAAAAAAATAGCTGTGCGCACACTGCGTTTTTTTCTCAAGAAAACTCTTTCTGAAGAATTTCTTGAGAAAATTTCTTGAGAAAATGAGCATATCACTTCCTTTCTGCAGATAGCTGCGGTATTTCACTCCATTCACTGCAATGTAATCGCGAAATACCGGGGGTATACAAATGATAGGTAGCAAATGATGTGCGCCGGTATACCCCCAATATAGCCGCGATTTACCTGCGATAATGTTCATCACTGCTTGTGGTTTTGCAGGGGAGTGATGTCATTATGCCAGGAAGTGGAAGGGGAGCAGCGTAAACACACACACGTCACACTCCCTGGATGCCGCACAGAAGCACTTCCGTGTGACCTCCAGGTGCCCATGCAGTCTGTGTCCCGCTCCAGCCCCGCAGCTGCCAGCACAGCAGTGTCAGCGTCTGCCCGCAGCATCATCAGCTTGTCACCCTGCAGTGCGTGCAGCCGCGGGGATGCCGAGCGCTGCTGTCAGGAGGTGAGATGAGATCATTATCTGTTGTGACGATCTCCTTCTCCTGACGTCAGCGCTGTCACTGCCATCTATGCCCGCGGCCTGAGACTGTCACTAGCGGTGATGTCACGGGCTCTCGCGATACTGCTGAGAACGCGCAGGCATAGAAGGCAGTGACAGCACTGACGTCAGCAGTGCAGGAGATCATTACAGCAGGTAATGATCTCATCTAACCTCCTGATGGCAGCACTCGACATCCCCTGCAGTGACCTGGGCTGACCTATTGATGTTAGTTCAGGTCACTGCATTACTCTCCCAGCCAATGGGGAACATTTTGTTCTTCATTGACTGGGACAGTGACTATGGTATGGATCGTCGTGGGATCCCCTTATTGGATTACGCCAGACCCGGATTTGATTGTTCTTGTCAATAAATTGGTGAAAGAGGGAATGTTTTGGGGAGTGTTTTTTCAAATAAAACTTTTTTTGTTGTCTATTTTTTATTTAGTACTGACTGAGTTGGTGATGTCGGGTATCTGATAGACGCGTGACATCACAAACCCCAGGGCTTGATGCCAGGTGACATTACACATCTGGCATCAACCCCATATATTACCCCGTTTGCCACCGCACCAGGGCAACGGGATGAGTTGGGGCGAAGCGCCAGGATTGGCATGTCTAATGGATGCGCCACTTCTGGGGCGGCTGCAGCCTGCTACTTTTAGGCTGGGGAGTGTCCAATAACAGTGGACCTCCCTAGTCTGAGAATATCAGACCTCAGCTGTCCGCTTTACCTTGGCTGGTGATCAAATTTTCGGGGGACCCCACGTTTTTTGTTTTAAATTATTTATTTAATGTAAAATAACAGTGTGAGGTGCCCTCTGTTTTGGATTACCAGCCAAGGTGAAGCTGCCAGCTGTGGTCTGCAGGCTGCAGCCGTCTACTTTACCCTAGCTGGCTACAAAAGATGGGGGGACCTCACGTCGTTTTTTTTTAATTATTTATTTATTTTTTGGCTAAATACAAGGCTAGGCACCCTTTTGGGCCACATGAAAGTCACGAAAGGGTGCCAGCTTAGAATATGCAGGGGGGTGGGACATTATATAGGTCTTTCTCATCTATTTTCTCTCTATCTCTCTATCTATTCATCTATCCATCTTTCCCTCTATCCATTATCTGTCTGTCTATCTATCGATTATCTATCTATTATCTATATTATTTATTGCAGTTACAGCATAAAAAAAACGTAGGGACCAACCTGCGGAAAAACCGCGGCAAAACCGCGGTTTTAGTGCAGTTTTTTACCGCAGGTGCGGTAATCTTCAACTCCCAGAAGTTTCTCAAGAAATTTTCTTGAGAAAAATCACTTTTCTAGTGCACACATATCCTAAAGGTTTGATAAAAAAAAAAAGTATATACAGGACTTCTTTGAATGAGAGAGGGATCTGACTTGTTGCAATAGGGTGCAGTATTGAAATCAAAATTCTGGCTCACAGCCCATGATGTTTCCAGAAATACCCATACAGAACAATTCTTTAAGTAAAAAATAAACAATTATAAACAATTATTTATTATGAAGTATAATTCTACAGCAGGAGACTTGAAGGTGTCTCAAACCTACATGTCTGGGCAGGAAGGAGGCAGCTATAAATTAAAGGAGGATGGACACAGCCTGGTTATAGGTAGAGATGAGCGAACCGGTCCCTGTTCGGCTCGAGGTCGGTTCGTCGAATGGAGGTCCTGTTCGAGTTCGGTTCGTCGAACGTTCGACGAACCGAACTCGAATCGCATAGGAAACAATGGCAGGCATTCACAAACACATAAAAACGCCTAGAAAACACCCTCAAAGGTGTCCAAAAGGTGACAAACAACTCACAACACAACACAAACACATAGGAAAGTGACAAGGACATATACTCATGCGAAAATAAAAGAGCAGGACAAGGAAAAAGAGGAGGACACACAGATATAGGCATGGCACGCCCTTCCAAAATCATGTAAAACACCGCAAGGTGACTCCAAGCGGAGTCTCCCTTTTTTCCAAAAATTGGGCCCCACACACACCCACCCATTCAGTGGCAGCAGTTGTGCCCCAGTTGTACACTTCACAGCTAGATTTGCATCAAGCACATTCAAAAATACGCCATAATTAACCGTCCCCAGGATGACACCGGGGTAGGTAGCAAAGTCTTTCCTGATCCCAGCTCTGTTCATCTTGGATCATTTTAAAAAAACACAGCAATCAAGGGTTACTCCAAGCGGAGTCTCCCTTTTTTTCCAAAAATTGGGCCACACACACACCCACTCCTTCAGTGGCAGCAGTTGTGCCCCAGTTGTACACTTCACAGCTAGATTTGCATCAAGCACATTCAAAAATACGCCATCCTTAACTGTCCCCAGGATGACACCGGGGTAGGTAGCTAAGTCTTTCCGGATACCAGCTCTGTTTATCTTGGCTCCTTTTTAAAAACACTGTAAGCAAGGGTTACTCCAAGCGGAGTCTCCCTTTTTTCCAAAAATTGGGCCCCACACACACCCACCTTTTCAGTGGCAGCAGTTGTGCCCCAGTTGTACACTTCACAGCTAGATTTGCATCAAGCACATTCAAAAATATGCCATTCTTAACCGTCCGCAGGATGACACCGGGGTAGGTAGCAAAGTCTTTGCTGAACCATGACTTGTTCATCTTGGCTCCTTTTAAAAAACACAGCAAGCAAGGGTTACTCCAAGCGGAGTCTCCCTTTTTTCCAAAAATTGGGCCACACAGACACTAACCCCTTCAGTGGCAGCAGTTGTGCCCCAGTTGTACACTTCACAGCTAGATTTGCATCAAGCACATTCAAAAATACGCCATAATTAACCGTCCCCAGGATGACACCGGGGTAGGTAGCAAAGTCTTTCCTGATCCCAGCTCTGTTCATCTTGGATCATTTTAAAAAAACACAGCAATCAAGGGTTACTTCAAGCGGAGTCTCCCTTTTTTTCCAAAAATTGGGCCACACACACACCCACCCCTTCAGTGGCAGCAGTTGGGCCCCAGTTGTACACTTCACAGCTAGATTTGCGTCAAGCACATTCAAAAATACGCCATAATTAACCGCCCCCAGGATGACACCGGGGTAGGTAGCAAAGTCTTTCCTGATCCCAGCTCTGTTCATCTTGGATCATTTTAAAAAAACACAGCAATCAAGGGTTGCTCCAAGTGGAGTCTCCCTTTTTTCCAAAAATTGGGCCACACAGACACCCCATCAGTGGCAGCACTTGTGTCCTAGTTGCAAACAGGATGTTTTAATTTGCATCAAGCACATTCCAAATCCACAAGCATTTACTCTCCCCAGGATGACACAGGGGTAGTAAATTCCTTGTGGATCCATGACTTGTTCATTTTGATGAACGTCAGTCTGTCCACATTGTCACTGGACAGACGCGTGCGCTTATCTGTCAGCACACACCCAGCAGCACTGAAGACACGTTCAGAGACGCTGGCAGCTGGACATGACAAAATCTCCAAGGCGTAAGTTGAGAGCTCTGGCCATTTTTCAAGATTTGAAGCCCAAAATGAGCAAGGCTCCATTTGCAAAGTCATGGCATCAATGTTCATTTGGAGATACTCCTGTATCATCCTCTCCAGCCGTTGACTATGTGTCAGACTTGTTGTCTCTGGTGGCCTTGCAAAGGACGGTCTAAAAAAATTATGAAAAGATTCCATAAAATTGCTGTTACCAGCACCAGATACGGTGCTACTGGTACGGGTAGACTGTTGAAGATGACGAGACCGTCCCATGTTTGTCAAGTTACAACTGGGAGATTCACTCCCTGCACCTGCACGGTTGTTTGGTGGAAAAGCCGAGCTAAGATCGAGTAACAGCTTCTGCTGATACTCCTGCATACGTGCATCCCTTTCTATGGCTGGAATTATGTCACAAAATTTGGACTTGTACCGGGGATCTAATAGTGTGGCAAGCCAGTAGTCATCATCACTTCTAATTTTGACAATACGAGGGTCATGTTGGAGGTAGTGCAGCAAGAAGGCGCTCATGTGTCTTGCGCGGCCATGCGGACCAAGTCCACGCTGTCTTTGTGGCATAGAGGTGCTAACCGTTCTTTCTTCCTTTGACATCTCCCCCCAACCTCTTTCAACTGAAATTTGACCAAGGTCTCTTTCATCCGCTGAGTCTTCCATGTCCATGGACAGTTCGTCCTCCATTTCTTCATGTTCTCCTGCACCTTCCTCAACATCTCGCCTGCTACTATGCGCCCTTGTTGATCCCTGTCCCCCATGGTCCCATGCCTGCCGCCTTGGTGATGATGAACGTCTGGACCTTGGTGATGTTGTTGTGTCTTGCGCATATGAATCCTCCTGTAGTTCCTCCCCTTCCTGTTGTCCCACCCCCTGACTCCGAATAGTGTTTAGCGTGTGCTCCAGCATGTAAATGACTGGAATTGTCATGCTGATAATGGCATTGTCAGCGCTAAACATATTCGTCGCCATGTCGAAACTCTGCAGAAGGGTGCATAGGTCCTTGATCTGAGACCACTCCATCAGGGTGATCTGCCCCACCTCTGCATCTCGTTGGCCCAGGCTATACATCATGACGTATTGCACCAGGGCTCGACGGTGCTGCCACAGTCGCTGTAACATGTGGAGAGTCGAATTCCAGCGTGTCGGCACATCGCATTTCAGGCGATTAACCGGCAGGCCGAAAGACTTCGGAGTGATGCAAGTCGCTCAGCTGCGGCGGTTGAACGGCGGAAGTGAGCAGACAGTTTTCGTGCCCTGGTCAGAAGGCCATCTAAGCTGGGATAGTGTGTTAAGAATTGCTGGACAACAAGGTTCAACACGTGAGCCATACAAGGCACGTGTGTCACCTTGCCCAGGTGAAGGGCCGCACCCAGGTTTGCAGCATTGTCGCACACGGCCTTACCAGGCTGCAGGTTGAGTGGAGACAACCATTTATTAAACTCGGACATTGAGCTGACCACAACTCCTCAGCTGTGTGACTCCTATTCCCAAGACATGTCAAGCTAAAGACCGCCTTATGCCGTTGCGCTCTGCTGCCAGCATAGTAATGAGGGGTGCGTGATTCCTTCTGCGCAGTGAGAACGCTGGTGGCCTGACCAGGCAGGCTTGGGGCGGAAGTGGAGGACACAGATGAGGTGGAGGAGGCAGAAGCAGTTGCGGAACTTGAACAGACAGAGGATTGACACACAAGTCGTGGGGACGGCAAGACTTGTGCAGCAGACCCTTCACCATCTATCACCATAGTTACCCAGTGCCCAGTCAGCGACATGTAACGTCCCTGTCCATGCTTACTGGTCCAAGTATCGGTGGTGAAATGCACCCGTTGACACACAGAGTTTCTCAAGGAAGCGGGGATGTTGTGTGCGACATGCTGGTGTAGCGCGGGCACACCTTTCTTAGAGAAGTAGTGGCGACTGGGCATCTGGTACTGGGGCACAGCGACAGACATAAGGTCTCTAAAATCCTGTGTGTCCACCAGGCGGAAAGGCAGCATTTCGGTAGCCAAGAGCTTACAGAGGGATAAATTCAACCTCTTAGCTTTGTCATGGGTCGCAGGAAATGGCCTTTTATTTGTCCACATCTGAGGGACAGAGATCTGGCTGCTGTGTGTAGACGGTGTTGAGTAGGGTGTCCCTGGAAAAATGCAGCTTTGTGAGGAAAGTGCAGGCGGAGACATGATGTCGCCTTCATCCAACGTTGGTGCTATCGATGTCTGAGAGAGCTGTACACACGCACTTGTTTCCCCTTCCAAACCAACTGACGACCTACCAAGCAAACTGCCTGTTGCGGTTACAGTGGTGGAAGTTGTGCGTGGAAAACCAGGTGTGACAGCTGTCCCCACAGTCCTAGAAGATGAAGAGCGCGTGGATGCACTGGAAGAGGCCGGCGGTGGATGGTTCGCTCCGCTGGGCCGCATTGCAGCACGGTGAGCTTCCCACCGGGACATATGATATTTATTCATGTGACGATTCATGGAAGAAGTTGTCAAACTGCTGAGGTTTTGACCACTATTAAGAGAATCATGACAAATTTTACAGATCACATAATTTGGGCGATCTTTTGCTATGTCAAAAAAGGACCAGGCTAGGCAAGGCTTAGAGGGCATGCGACCTGTTGATCCACCCCGACTAGGGCTCAGAGGCAGAGTTGTGGCTGAGGATGCAGTTGTAGATGTGCTACCAGTACTCCGACTCTGTCCAGGAAGGTGCAAGGTAACTTCGTCATCAGTTGCATCCTCCTCCACCACCTCTGTTGACCTCCTCGAGTGCCTGACAGTAGGTGGGATCTAGAACTTCCTCATCAATTGTTGTGTTTGCACTCCCCTCACCCTCAGACCGAGCCTCTTCTTGCCCTGACCGAATATTTAAGTTGTCATCCCAATTTGGTATCTGCGTCTCATCGTCATCAGTATGTTCCTCATTGTCTATAACAACAGGTGTTACAGTTGGTGAAAAAGGGTCAACATTATGCTCAGAAACTTGGTCCTCACGGCCTGAATCAGAGTCACAAAGGTTCTGGGCATCACTGCAGACCATTTCCTGTTCTGTACTCACTGTAGCTTGGGAGCAGACCTCTTATTCCCAGGCTATAGTGTGACTGAACAGCTCTGCAGACTCAGCCATCTCAGTTCCACCATACGGTGCAGGGCGGATGGAGACTTCAGAGCTGGGAGAAAGCAAGTTTGATTGGGATGACAACTCAGAGGACTGGTGTTTTTTGGATGCGGTAGTTGAGGTGGCGGAGAGGGCACTTGTTGGACCACTTGAGATCCATTCAAGCATTTTCCTTTTTTGGCCATCATCTACCTTTGCTCCAGTTGTCCGTGTCCGTAAAAAAGGGAGCACATCGGATTGTCCACGGTAAGTAGTAGACATCTTACTTTTGCTGGAAGATGGTCTATCTTCAGCAGATGTTAATGGAGCTTTGCCACCTTCACCACGGACAAACCCTTTTTTTCCTTTTCCAACACGCCTCTTACCCTTTCCACCAGCATCTGTCATTTTGCCACTCATTTTGATTGCGACAAGATTGTGCACTTAAAATGTGGTAGTAAAAATTGAGAGGTGGTGTAGATTGCTGCGGTGGTCTATCTTTATTAACAGCAGAATAAACAACAATAATTATCACTGACAATGCAACTACGGCCCTTAAAGTGGCAGCAGTGTTTGCTAGTATAATGGCTTAGCTACAATGAGTGTGCAATGCAGTCAGACGTCCTGGAAATATCTTTGCACTAGTGGGACTATACAGAAGTCCAATAGCCACGTTTAGGATGCCACTAGGTACACTCAGTGTTTGCTAGTATAATGGCTTAGCTACAATGAGTTTGAGTGTGCAATGCAGGCAGACGTGCTGCAAATATCTTTGCACTAGTGGGACTATACAGAAGTCCAATAGCCACGTTTAGGATGCCACTAAGTTCACTCAGTGTTTGCTAGTATAATGGCTTAGTTATAATGAGTTTGAGTGTGCAATGCAGGCAGACGTGCTGCAAATATCTTTGCACTAGTGGGACTATACAGAAGTCCAATAGCCACGTTTAGGATGACACTAGGTTCACTCAGTGTTTAATAATGGCTTAGCTACAATGAGTTTGAGTGTGCAATGCAGGCAGACGTGCTGCAAATATCTTTGCACTAGTGGGACTATACAGAAGTCCAATAGCCACGTTTAGGATGACACTAGGTTCACTCAGTATTTGCTAGTATAATGGCTTAGTTATAATGAGTTTGAGTGTGCAATGCAGGCAGACGTGCTGCAAATATCTTTGCACTAGTGGGACTATACAGAAGTCCAATAGCCACGTTTAGGATGACACTAGGTTCACTCAGTGTTTAATAATGGCTTAGCTACAATGAGTTTGAGTGTGCAATGCAGGCAGACGTGCTGCAAATATCTTTGCACTAGTGGGACTATACAGAAGTCCAATAGCCACGTTTAGGATGCCACTAGGTACACTCAGTGTTTGCTAGTATAATGGCTTAGCTACAATGAGTTTGAGTGTGCAATGCAGGCAGACGTGCTGCAAATATCTTTGCACTAGTGGGACTATACAGAAGTCCAATAGCCACGTTTAGGATGCCACTAGGTACACTCAGTGTTTGCTAGTATAATGGACTAGTAACAATGAGTTGGAGTGTGCAATGCAGGCCGAGGTGCTGCAAATATCTTCGCACTAGTGGGACTATACAGATGTCCAATAGCCACGTTTAGGATGACACTAGGTTCACTCAGTGTTTGCTAGTATAATGGCTTAGCTACAATGAGTTTGAGTGTGCAATGCAGGCAGAGGTGCTGCAAATATCTTTGCACTAGTGGGACTATACAGAAGTCCAATAGCCACGTTTAGGATGCCACTAGGTACACTCAGTGTTTGCTAGTATAATGGCTTAGTAACAATGAGTTGGAGTGTGCAATGCAGGCCGAGGTGCTGCAAATATCTTTGCACTAGTGGGACTATACAGAAGTCAAATAGCCACGTTTAGGATGCCACTAGGTACACTCAGTGTTTGCTAGTATAATGGCTTAGCTACAATGAGTTTGAGTGTGCAATGCAGGCAGACATGCTGCAAATATCTTTGCACTAGTGGGACTATACAGAAGTCCAATAGCCACGTTTAGGATGCCACTAAGTTCACTCAGTGTTTGCTAGTATAATGGCCTAGTTATAATGAGTTTAAGTGTGCAATGCAGGCAGACGTGCTGCAAATATCTTTGCACTAGTGGGACTATACAGAAGTCCAATAGCCACGTTTAGGATGACACTAGGTTCACTCAGTGTTTGCTAGTATAATGGCTTAGCTACAATGAGTTTGAGTGTGCAATGCAGGTAGAGGTGCTGCAAATATCTTTGCACTAGTGGGACTATACAGAAGTCCAATAGCCACGTTTAGGATGCCACTAGGTTTACTCAGTGTTTGCTAGTATAATGGCTTAGTTATAATGAGTTTGAGTGTGCAATGCAGGCAGACGTGCTGCAAATATCTTTGCACTAGTGGGACAATACAGAAGTCCAATAGCCATGTTTAGGATGACACTAGGTTCACTCAGTGTTTGCTAGTATAATGGCTTAGCTACAATGAGTTTGAGTGTGCAATGCAAGCAGAGGTGCTGCAAATATCTTTGCACTAGTGGGACTATACAGAAGTCCAATACCCACGTTTAGGATGCCACTAGGTACACTCAGTGTTTGCTAGTATAATGGCTTAGCTACAATGAGTTGGAGTGTGCAGAGGGCAGGAGGGTACAGTGGCAGGGTTGTGGGTCTCTGGGTAGAGGAAAGGAAGCCTGCCTTTCTATTCCCTCCTAATGGGGAAATGCAGCGAGGAAATCCCTGACCTTAGCTACACAGACGCTGTCATCTTGTGTAGCTGTTAAACTCTGTTTTCAGGACCTGTCACCTATGGCTCTGACCCTGCCGGTATGAGCCCTTAAAAGGATTGATAGCAAGTGCTATCCCTAAGCTGTCCAGCGCTGTGTATGGAGCGTATACAGCAGTATCGGCAAAAGGACTCAGGACGGAGCTGCGCCAGTGATGTCTGACACCAAGGACGCAGAAGGCAGATAATGGCATGCTGAAGGAAAATGTCCGTTTTTATAATGCAGGGACATGTGACATGGACATCCTATCACACATGCCGTTGCTTCTCTGGCTAAAAGTCCACTTAGCTGTGTGTGTGTCTGGGATTGGCTGACATGCTGGCCCTCCCCACTACACGCGCGCGCTCAGGGAAGGAAGACAAGGAAAAAAAAAAAAAAATGGCGATCGCCATTATCCAAACAGCAGTGATCCGAATGCGCTGTTCCCGCACACTATACTCTGAAATGTCATAATAGTGTGAGTCACAGAGTGACTTGCACTATTACAGCGGAAAGCCAGCTAGGAATTAGCTGGTTTTTTTGCTGCTAGAACCGTTCTCGAACGGATCTAGAACTATCGAGCTTTTGCAAAAAGTCCGAGTTCTAGTTGTTCGATCTAGAACAGCCCCCAAAATCACTCGAGCCTCGAACTGGAGAACCTCGAACCGCGAACCCCGCTCAACTCTAGTTATAGGGCATAGTGCTCAGTCAGAAAAAAATGCATTACAAATACACTGGAACCTTGGTTTACTTGTTTAATGTCCCATCCTGATCCCCTATTGTGCCATTACACACACACACACACACACACACACACACATTATGCTCACCTTACCCTGCATTCCCTCCCTCCTGGTTCTTGTAGTCCACAGGTACAGGATGTGTATCGGGTAACCATCGCGACCAATGCTGGAGCTTCAGATTTCAGCACTTCAGCAGCAGACGTCATACACAGGATCCGCTTGCCTCTGATTGGCCAGCGCACTGACGTCAAAGGCATGAGTTGCTTGCCTCTGATTGGTCAGCGCGCTGCCTTTGAGAAGCGGCTGACAGCAGAATGTCCTCCATCGTCGTTATTGTTACCGGATACACATACTGTACCTGCGGACTACAAGAACCAGGAGGCCGGCAAGGGAATGGAAGGTAAGATGAACATAATATGCGTGTATGCATGTGTGTTTGTGAGTGTTTGTGCATGTTTATGTGTGTTTGTGCAGACTGCAAGAGCAGGTCAGAGCGCGGTGAAAGTACAGAACCAGAAGTGTGTGTGGTGAGTATTTGCTCGTACAGCAAAGATTGCTCGTAAACTGAGTTACAAATTTACAGCAAGCTTTGCTTGTATAGCGAAATACTTGCACACCAAGTTACTCGTAAACTGAGGTTCCACTTTATATAAAAAAAAGACTGACCCAACAGGTGTGAACAGGTGCTAGCTGAAAACATTGCATTAGAACCTGGTCTAGGAAAGAGCTATGAAGAGCAGGTCTCCAGATGGTGAAATATCGGAGTAACCCCCCACAGAATAGCAGATCTTGATGCCTATTCACTGACCTTGGAGGTTTAGAGATAGTTGAATATGGGAAGCTGGAAACAGTATGTTACTAGTTTTCATAAGAAGTGCTTGTAGCTGGATGTAACAGTGTGGTGGGAGTGCTTGATGGTGCACATTTTCATCAAAGAATATTGTACCCATGGTCATTGTACCTAATGCCACACGCCAAATGATGATTTTGGGATCATGAACTGGGTGTGTATGTAGCTCATATGAAAATTCTGTGTGCTAGTGTAGCGCCCCACGGGGCCTGGAGGACTACCCGTCATCGGGCCAGTGGTATTTTGGGGTTGCTGTGACTGGCCTGACCCAGCTCCGTGTCCCTGTCGGCTATATGTAAAGAGGGTGCAAGGGAGATAGGGCTTTTGCTTTGCAGCGCCACCCGTGGTGCGTGGCCAGGGATTAGCCGCCGCTGCGAGATGATGCTCTCCTCAAGGGCTGATGTTACCGCAGCTCAGATAGTCCAGCTCTCCACAGGTGGACAAAGCCCCAGGGAGGACGGTGGTGAGAGGGGGAAGGGCTATTTGTGCCAAAGAGTGGACGTTGGTGCCGGTAATAAGAGCCTGAAGCAGCGGTTGTGGATACAGGTCTTTTACTCACAGTTCGTAGGATGCTACCCTCAGGGTACCGGTCACCGCCATGCTGGGTCCTAGCCAATCCCGGATGAATCAGAAGTTACCACCAGTATTGTGGAGCGTGTGAGACCTTCCTCTTTTCGCTTCTAGAGTCAGATTCCCGTAGCCTGAAGCTACTTGGGACCATGATGTTCTTGGCTTTTGTTCCTATCCTATTCGCAGGCAGGGCAAAACAATTATGGGCCCGATCGTGGTCTTGACTCGTCTGTATATGCTTCTAGTGTCCTGGGACTTCTGTGATGGGCAATGGGACATGAAATCCCCCTTCCCTGGCAGATTCTGGTGGTGCAACGTGGACTGTACGCCACCCTAGGATTCTGCAGCCTGAGTGCGCCGGTCCCGAAGGGGCTATTGGGGTTCACCCTCCAGCTACCGTGTTGCTCCTCTGTCTCACCAGCTCCACACGGTCGTCTCCTGTTTCTCCCAGTTTGCCCGGTCCTTTCCAGTCTGCCCGGTCCAAACGGAGGGTTCTCTGAAGAACGCTCCTCCGCCGCCATGGTCCTACGAGTCCATGATGTTCTGGCACTCACCTTCTCTCCTTCCCCAGGATAGCTCTGAAGCACTCATCCCGGTCGGTCTCTCTGAGGGGAGCTGTGTAGCACACATCTCAGCGACCTGGCTTTTCTTGCATCTCAGACTGATCTGAAGTGATTTCTTGTGTGCTCTGTAACTTCCCCAGTCAGCCCCCACCTTCCTGATGACTCACCCTGCCCAGGAAAAACCCATTGTTATGGTGACCACCTGTGTTGTGTAACTGCTGGCTGGCTGGGTTGTGTACGCCATCAGCACAGGATGTTGTGTAACCTATGAACACCAGTGGTTAACCTTTTTTTACCCGGGATAAGTACTGCACCTTAAGGCAGATGCAATACCCTGTGGCGACTGAAGCATCAGGGGTGCCACACTAGTTCCTATTTCTCTGTGAATTACACACCCGGTTCGATGGAACAATAAATCCAATATGGCCACCTGAGATTATATTGAGCAGCCAATTGCAAAGTCCTATATGCTTCTATTTTATCCCCTCCTATAATGCACATAAGACAATCTGATTTTAGTACACACTGACAGGTTGTTCTGCTGAAGTGCCTGGTGGGATAATTTTGATTTTGATATTGCAAAAACAAGTAATGTTCGATTGTGTGGATGTATATATTTTTTTTTCTGCAGGCATTGAATCATCAGTTATGCCAAGCTATACCTACTGCTTTTTGCTTGAACAGTAAAATAATCAAGTGTTTAGGGCACTTTACACACAGCGACATCACTAGCGATGTCGCTGCCGATCGCACCCGCCCCCGTCGGTTGTGCGTCACGGGGAAATCACTGCCTGTGGCACACAATATCGCTAGGCCTTGTCACAGGTACTTACCTGCCTAGCGACATCGCTGTTGCTGGCGAACTGCCTCCTTTCTAAGGGGGCAGTTCGTGTGACATCACAGCGACGTCACTAAGCGGCCGCCCAATAGAAGTGGAGGGGCGGAGATGAGCGGGCCGAACATCCCGCCCACGTCCTTCCTTACTCATTGCCGGCGGCCACAGGGACGGGTTGATGTTCCTCGTTCCTGCGGTGTCACACATAGCGATGTGTGCTGCCGCAGGAACGATGAACAACCTGTGTCCTACAACAGCAATGATAATTGGGAATAGAATGACGCGTCAACGATCAACCATAAGGTAAGTAATTTTGATCGTTAATGGTCGTTCCTGCATTTCACATGCAACGACGTCGCTACCGAGGCCGGACGTGCATCACGAATTCCGGGCCCCCAACGGCATCTCGTTAGCGATGTTGTTGCGTGTAAAGCGGCCTTTTGTGTGAATGACCCTGTGTGTACAGTTCTGGCAAAAATTAAGAGACCACTGCAACATTTTCAGTTTTTCTGATGTTTCTCTTTTTAGATATATTTTTGAGTAAAATGTAAATTGTGCTTTTATTTTATAAAGTACTGACAACATGTCTCCAAATTTCCAAGCAAAAAATTTTGTATTTATTTTCTGAAAATGAGAAATGGTCAAAATAACAAAACAATTCATTGCTTTGAGACCTCAAATAATGCAACGAAAACAAGTTTATAATCATTTAGAAACAACAATACTAATGTTTTAACTCAGGAAGAGTTCAGAAATCAATATTTTGTGGAATAACCATGATTTTTAATCACAGCTTTCATGCATCTTGGCATGCTTTCCACCAGTCTTTCACACTGCTATTGGGTGACCTTTTGTCACTCCTGGAGCAAAAATGTAAGCAGTTCTGTTGTATGTTTCCGAATGCCAAGACTCTGGCTCAGGTGTTTATCAATGAGATTGGCAAGCTTCATGGGATTTTTTCAATGTGGCCTCAGATCAGGGAACCCAGTTTGTTTCCAAATGTTGGAAAGCATTTTGTGCTCAACTGGGGGTGCAGTTGTCTTTCTCTTCTGTCTTCCATCCTCAGTCGATTGGACAGATAAATTAAAATTTGGAAACTTACCTTAGGTGCTTTGTCTGCAAGAACCAGGATTGGGCATCTTATTTACAATTGGCTGAATTTGCTGTAAATAATCATCACCAGGAGTCTTTTGGCAAATCACTATACTTTGGTGCATACAGTTTTCATCTGCAATTTGGTACCTTTAATGGTAGGGGTGGTACTGAGTAGAGATGAGCGAACCAGCCGCGGTTCGGCTCGAGCTCGGTTCGCCGAACCGAGGTCCCGTTCGAGTTCGGTTCGGCAAACGTTCGACGAACCGAACTCGAACCAATAGGAAAGAATGGGAGGCAATCACAAACACATAAAAACGCATTATAAATGTACACATACAGTTAATAAACATTGCCATAACACTTACCGGTGCCCGCGATGCGTCCTGCACTCTGTCTCCTGTCACTATTCCTTCCGATGATCGCTGCGTCCTCCCGATAACCAGCACTGACAGGACCTTCCATGACGTCGTCTAAATAGCCATGTGACCAGTCACGTGGCTATTATCTCATTGGCTACAGACTGGTCACATGGCTTTGACGTCATGCCCTGTCCTAGGTCCTGTCATTGCATTCTCCGGTACACGGTGCACATTTGTGTATCGCCGTGTACCGGCGACATGCTCTAGCACACGGTCGACTCCCCGTTCCGTTAGGGACCGGCTGACACAGCTGGTCATTAACGGAGATCACCGTTGCCATAGCAACGCAGTTAGCGGTGACGTCCCCGCTAACCGCGGCTCCGGGAATCACATGATCGGAGCACCGTTGCTATGGTAACGCGTCTGTCAGCGTTACCGCTGTTACCGCTAACAGCCAGCAGCACTGATCTCTCACGGAGTGAAGGCTGCACGGGAAGCAGTGTCTCCATCCATGCAGCAGTGATGGAGCAGAGTTGCATTTGTTGAACGAGAAAGACAGAAGACCATGGATCGTGGAGGGCTGACAGTGAGTAATAAACATGGAGTCTCTAATGTGTCTGGGTATTTATTTCTATTAAAGTATTTTTTCTCTGTGTGGTGTCTTTTTTTTAACCCTTTATTGGAGATTCTTAATGGCCGGGTCAAACGTGCCTGACATTAAGAATCTCTGGCTTAATACCAGCTAGTAAAACAAAGCTAGTATTAACTCATTATTACCCAGCAAGCCACCCAGCTTCAGGGCTGTTGGAAGAGTTGGATACAGCGCCAGATGATGGCGCTTCTATGAAAGCGCCATTTTCTGGGGCGGCTGCGGACTGCAATTCGCAGCAGAGGCGCCCAGAAACCTCGGGCTAACCTGTGCTGCGGATTCCAATCCCCAGCTGCCTAGTTGTACCTGGCTGGACACAAAAATGGGGCGAAGCCCACGTCATTTGTTTTTTAATTATTTCATGAAATAAGTGAAATAATTAAAAAACGGGCTTCCCTATATTTTTGGTTCCCAGCTGGGTACAAATAGGCAACTGGGGGTTGGAGGCATCCCGTGGCTGCCTGCTGTACCTGGCTAGCATACAAAAATATGGCGAAGCCCACGTCATTTTTTTGGTGGGCAAAAAACTTCTGCATACAGTCCTGGATGGAGTATGCTGAGCCTTGTAGTTCTGCAGCTGCTGTCTGCTCTTCTCCATACAGACAGACAGCAGCTGCAGAACTACAAGGCAGCGTGCATGCATGCGGCAGCGTCTATTGTGAAGGAGAGAGCTGTGGGGGGATCAACGCTGCACAGGTACCGTGGGACACCGGGGAACACCGGTGGGGTTATAGGGGGTGACCTGGCAGGGCCTGGGGAGGAGTTTTCTGTCGCATGTGTCATGACACATGCGACAGAAATCAGAACAGTAGGGTGAATGCGGCCGGCGCGCTGCTGTCTGCGCGGCCATCTTGGATTTCTGGGAGGGCATCAGGGGGGGCACTTTGGCGACACCGGGGGACCGGAGGGGACCGGGGAGAAGATTTATCATGTTTGTTCATGCCAGATGGGAGATAAATAATTTTTTACCGACACTCATTTATTGTAACGTGATCATCGGTATACGGTGTATACCTGTGATCACGTGAGCGGGGACCGGAAAAAACGTCCCTAATCATGATCTCCAGGGTCTCAGCTACCCCTGAAACTCCGGAGATTTTCTGACGCTGGGGGGCGCTATTCACTTATTTCTGCCTGCTGTTTATAAACGGCAGATCAGAATAAGGCTACATTAACACGACCGATCCATTTTTGTGGTCTGCAAAAAACAGTCCATTTTTTTTCCCGGGTGCATCCCTGTGGCATCCGTTTCCGTTCCGTAGATGATCCGTATGTCATCTGTTTGTCATCCGTGTGCCTTCCGTTTTTTTTGTGTACTGCAAAAAAACTGAAGGAGGGAAAATACATAAATTTACCCAGGATCCATAGCTTCAACCTACATGAGACGGTCACATGTTCACTCCAGTGCCATTTTCTACTGCTTTTTAGGGTATGTGCGCACGTTGCTTTTTACCTGCTTTTTTGCTGCTTTTTCTTCTGCGCTGTTTAATGCCAAAATGGATGTGTTCTTCTATTCAAGCAAAGTCTATGGGAATTTGGGTTTCTTGTTCACACTATGTTGTTCAAAATGCTGCCTTTTTGAGGCAGAACTTTGGTCAAAAACTCAGCTTTTCAAAGAAGCAACATGTCAATTGTTTTTGCCATTTGGGTTTTGCACTGCAAAGCTGAGTTTTTGACCAAAGTTCTGCCACAAAAAGGCAGCATTTTGAACAACATAGTGTGAACAAGAAACCCAAATTCCCATAGACTTTGCTTGAATAGAAGAACACATCCATTTTGGCATTAAACAGCGCAGAAGAAAAAGCAGCAAAAAAGCAGGTAAAAAGCAGGTAAAAAGCAACGTGCGCACATACCCTTACAGCGTAGAGCGCTCTGGTGATTTTCCTGTGCTTGTACACTTCATATCAGTCTTTTCTGTCATTATAATGGCAGAAAAACACATAATGTCCCACTCTCCTGCATTTTGTAATTTTGCACCCTTTGGTGCCTTTCAGGTGGCACTAAGGGGTGCTTAGCTTTGTATTTAGCCAAAAAAATGAAAAAAAAATGACGTGGGGTTTACCCTATTTTTGTAGCCAGCTAGGGTAAAGCAGACGGCTGCAGCCTGCAGACCACAGCTGGCAGCTTCACCTTGGCTGGTAATCCAAAACTGAGGGTACCCCACGCTGTTATTTTAAATTAAATAAATAATTAAAAAAAAAAAAACACGTAGGGGTCCCCCCAAAATTGGATTACCAGCCAAGGTAAAGCAGACAGCTGGGGTCTGATATTCTCAGACTAGGGAGGTCCATGGTTATTGGACTCTCCCCAGCCTAAAAATAGCAGGCCGCAGCCGCCCCAGAAGTGGCGCATTCATTAGATGCGCCAATCCTGGTGCTTCGCCCCAGCTCATCCCATGCCCTGGTGCGGTGGCAAACGGGGTAATATATGAGGTTAATACCAGATGTGTAATGTCACCTGGCATCAAGCCCTGGGGTTGGTGAGGTCAGGCGTCTATCAGATACCCGACATCACCAACCCAAGCAGGAATAAAAAAAAATAGACAACAAACATATTTTTATTTGAAAAAACACTCCCCAATACATTCCCTCTTTAACCAATTTATTAGAAAGAAAAACAAATCCAGGTCTGGTGTAATCCAAGGGGTTGCCATGATGATCCACACTGTCCCAGTCATTGAAGAGCAGGATGTTCCCCATTGGCTGGGAGAGCAGTGCAGTGACCTGAGCTAACATCAATGGGTCAGCCCAGGTCACTGCAGGGCATGACAAGTGCTGCTGTCATTACCTGCACTGATCTTCTGCACTGCTGACAGCCCCTGTCACTGAGTTCAATGACCTTCACAGCCAAGTATCGCGAGAAGCCCGTGACGTCACCGCTAGTCAGTCTCGGGTCGGAAGCGAGAGAAGGTGATGTGACAAGCGGCGGCAGGATTCAGTTTTTTCCCCAGAGTTGTACTACCGACGGATTGCGACTAATGGCATTGCGTTGCATTCGTCTCGCGATGGATCAGTCGTGCAATGACTGACCGTCGGGTGGAAGCAACGCAGAATGTAACGGTTTTTGTCTTTGTGAAAAAACAAACAGCGACAGATCCGTAGGTGTCCGTCGTTTAGTATAATGGAAGCCTATGGGAGCGGAATCCATCGGAATCCGTCAAATGACGGATTCCAGTGACGGATTTGTCTTTTAGCAACTGACCACGCTCAGATGTGGACATTCCTTTCTGGTCTGATCAGTCGCATCAGTCACAAAACAGATTGTGAGTGATGGAAAAAGACGGAAGGGTGAAAGTAGCCTAACAGGAGGTAACTTTAATAACGTGATGAATGCACCGGCTACTTTTAAGTTTTCAGTGGGTGGTAACATTATTTGTGAATTAACCCCTTCACGACCGCGGGCAGTAAAATTACGTCCTATGTTAACGTGACTTAACGACCAGGGACGTAATTTTACTGCCTAAACTTCATTTCATTGCCGTGGCCGTAGCAACGGCTTTCAAATGATGTCCCCTGCTGTTTCTTACAGCAGGGGACCTTTGCTTGACCCCAGGGGGGGCGGCATCACCACCCCCTATCGACGATCGATGTGATTGGCTGTTCAAATCTGAACCGCCAACCACATCGTTCGCACTAATTTCGGCAAAAATAATGCCCGAATTAGTGCGATACTGTGAGATCCAGCTATGAGATGCCGCAGCTGCTGCAGCATATCATAGGTGGACCTCAAACATGTCGCCCCCAGCCCCTGCAGCACTGATTGGAGCGATAGTGCTATGACGCGCAATCGCTCCACTCAGTGTGCAGTGGGGCGGTCTGATCTGCCGGTGGCCGCCCTCCCCAGGCTTGTGCTGGCCTGCGAGCCCTCCCCCAACATGTCTGCAGCGTGCAGTGGCTGGTACTTGTGGTACCACGCCACCGCTGCTGCTGCTGCTGCCACCGCCGTAGCTGAGGTCACCGCTCCTGCTGCACGTGAGTACTGTGCTCACCTTGCAGCCCGTGCACGCTCCTGTGTTAGCCCCTGCCCATGCCCCCCTGCGATCTGCCCCCCGACATCCCAATCTGCTCCCCCCCGACATCTCGATCTGCTCCCCCCGCGATCTGACTGCCTCCCCCATTATCTCTACTCTGCTTCTGCAGCTCCCTCTCCGGTCTCCCCCTCTGCTCTCCCCCCCCCCCTCTGCTCTCCCACCCCTCTGCTCTCACCCCCCCCTCTCCCACTCTGCTCTCCCCCCCTCTGCTCTCCCCCGACGTCCTCTTACCTGTCTTCACCGGCCCGATCACATCTGTCTCCATCGCTGGGTCCTTCCTGGGCATTCTGCTGATCTGCCTGCTGCTCCTGTAAAGCTGTCCATCTCTCTGCCATCTGTTCCTCCTGCAGCTCTTCTGGTCAGTGATCCTCTGGGTACTGTGAGTATAACTTTTTTTTTTTTTTCTGTATCCCCTGTCCATTTTTACACCTCATCCTTCCGTGCGTCCCGCTGAGCGCTGATCAGGGATGCAGATAACGTATCTGCATCCCTGCTCAATTTTTGGCGTGACTTTTTTTTTCCGTATCCCCGACGCTTTTTGCATGGCATCCGTCCGCTGCGTTCCGCCAAACGCTGATCAGGGATGCAGATAACGTATCTGCATCCCTGCTCAATTTTTGGCGTGACTTTTTTTTCCGTATCCCCGACGCTTTTTGTATCGCATCCGTCCGTGCGTCCCGCCAAGCGCTGATCAGGGATGCAGATAACGTATCTGCATCCCTGCTCAATTTTTGGCGTGACTTTTTTCTGTATCCGCAACGCTTTTTGTATCCCATCCGTCCGCGCGTCCCGCCAAGCGCTGATCAGGGATGCACATAACGGATCGGCATCCCTGCTCAATTTTTGTCGTGACTTTTTCCGTATCTGCGACGCTTTTTGTATCGCATCCGTCCGTGCATCCCGCCAAGCGCTGATCAGGGATGCACATAACGTATCTGCATCCATGGTCAATTTTTGGCATGACTTTTTTTTTTACGTATCCCCGACGCTTTTTGTATCGCATCCGACTGTGGGTCCTGCAGCGGCCGATCAGTGCACCGCATCTATGCGTTTGAAAAGTCAAATGGCGTTCCTTCTCTTCTGAGCCCTGCCATGCGCCCAAACAATTACTTTCCACCACATGTGAGGTATCTACGTACTCAGGAAAAATTGCACCATACGTTTTATGGTGCATTTTTTTCTGATAGCCTTGTGAAAAAAAAAGCTACCTAGTTGAAGCAACCGTTTTGTGGTAAAAAAACAATTTTTTTTTTCACAGCTCAACGTTATAAACTTCTGTGAAGCCCCCAGGTGTTCAAAGTGCTCACCAAACATCTAGAAAAATTATTTGAGGGCTCTAGTTTCCAAAATGGGGTCACTTGTGGGGGAGCTTCACTGTTTAGGCACCATAGGGGGTCTCCAAACGTGACATGGCGTCCGCTAATGATTCCAACCAATTTTGCTGTCAAATGGCGCTCCTTCTCTTCTGAGCCCCGCCATGCGCCCAAACAATTACTTTCCACCACATATGAAGTATCTGCGTACTCAGGAGAAAATGCACAATACATTTTATGGTGCATTTTTTCCTGATAGCCTTGTGAAAAAAAAGCTACCTAGTTGAAGCAACCGTTTTGTGGTAAAAAAACAATTTTTTCTTTTCACGGCTCAACGCTATAAACTTCTGTGAAGCCCCCAGGTGTTCAAAGTGCTCACCAAACATCTAGAAAAATTATTTGAGGGCTCTAGTTTCCAAAATGAGGTAACTTGTGGGGGAGCTCCATTGTTTAGGCACCTCAGGGGGTCTTCAAACCCGACATGGTGTCCGCTAACAGGTGCAGCTAATTTTGCACTCAAAAATTCAAATGGCGCTCCTTGCATTCCGAGCACTGCCGTGTGTCCAAACATTTGATTTCCACCACATATGAGGTATCTGCGTACTCAGGAGAAAATGCACAATACATTTTATGGTGCATTTTTTTCTGATAGCCTTGTGAAAAAAAAAGCTACCTAGTTGAAGCAACCGGTTTGTGGTAAAAAAAATTTTTTTTCTTTTCACGGCTCAACGCTATAAACTTCTGTGAAGCCCCCAGGTGTTCAAAGTGCTCACCAAACATCTAGAAAAATTACTTGAGGGCTCTAGTTTCCAAAATGGGGTCACTTGTGGGGGAGCTCCATTGTTTAGGCACCTCAGAAGGTCTTCAAACCCAACATGGTGTCCGCTAATGAGTGCAGCTAATTTTGCACTCAAAAATTCAAATGGCGCTCCTTGCCTTCCGAGCACTGCCGTGTATCCAAACATTTGATTTCCACCACATATGAGGTATCTGCGTACTCATGAGAAAATGCACAATACATTTTATGGTGCATTTTTTCCTGTTACCCTTGTGAAAAAAAAGCTACCTAGTTGAAGCAACCGTTTTGTGGTAAAAAAAAAATTTTTTCTTTTCACAGCTCAACGTTATAAACTTCTGTGAAGCCCCCAGGTGTTCAAAGTGCTTACCAAACATCTAGAAAAATTATTTGAGGGCTCTAGTTTCCAAAATGGGGTCACTTGTGGGGGAGCTCCATTGTTTAGGCACCTCAGGGGGTCTTCAAACCCGACATGGCGTCCACTAATGAGTGCAGCTAATTTTGCGTTCAAAAATTCAAATGGCGCTCCTTCTCTTCCGAGCTCTGCCGTGCGCCCAAACAATTGATTTTTACCACATATTGGGTATCAGCGTACTCAGGAGAACATGCACAATAAATTGTATTGTGCACTTTCTCTTTTCTCTCTTGTAAAAATGAAAATTTTATGGCTAAAGTAACATTTTTGTGTTAAAAAGTAAAATTTTCATTTTTTCCTTCCACATTGCTTTGGTTCCTGGGAAGCACCTAAAGGGTTAATAAACTTATTGGATGTGGTTTTGAGCAGTGTGAGGGGTGCAGTTTTTAGAATGGGGTCACTTTTGGGTATTTTCTGTCACCTAGGTCTCTCAAAGTCACTTCAAATGTGATGTGGTCCCTAAAAAAAATTATTTTGTAAATTTTGTTGGAAAAATGAGAAATTGCTGATGACCTTTGACCCGTTCTAACTTCCTAACGAAAAAAAAAATTCTTTTGAAAATTGCGCTGATGTAAAGTAGACAAGTGGGAAATGTTATTTAGTAACTATTTTGTGTGACATATCTCTCAGATTTATGGGCATAAATTTTCAAAGTTTGAAAATTGCGAAATTTTCAAAATTTTCGCAAAATTTCCTAAATTTTCACAAATAAACACAAAAAATATCGGCCTAAATTTACCACTGACATGAAGTACAATATGTCACGAAGAAACAATCTCAGAATCGCCAGGATCCGTTGAAGTGTTCCAGAGTTATAACCTGTCAAAGTGACACTGGTCAGAATTGCAAAAAATGGCCCGGTCATTAGGGTGTTTTAGTGGCCGGGGGTGAAGGGGTTAATAAGACAAGGAGGAAGATAGTTTTATATTTCTGCCATAAAACTGCTGTAATTTAATTTAGAAAGGGGGATGAGTCCATCAAGCCTGTATTACAGATCCACGTTCATGGAAATATGTCACCAAATATATTTACTGGAAACTTACCTGCATATTTCCTCTCAATTTAATTATTTGAAAGAGCAGGCCTGTAAAATTATTTGTTTTCTATTTGTCATTGATTTACACAATATAATCCAATTTGAAAATGTAGTCTTTAAATAACTTTGCCCTTTTAGTATGAATGGGACAAAAAATGATTTAAAAAGCTTTTATCCATGCTCCTGCCTGGAAGCTGAAATTCAGCAACAAAGGCTTGATGAAAATTGAGTGGATATTTCAGTAAAACACAGATTGAAGCAGTGTATATATGATCAACTCTGAAGTAACGCTGCCTAGAGGAAGACACTTGCTAGCTAATATTATATAGATTAAGGAAAACTACTATCTGATTATGTCCGTAAAATATATCTATGTGTGTAACCCTGAACTTGTGAAATTCCATCACAATGTATTTTATTGACTTTGGTATGATATTTTTTCCTTAAAGCTAACAGTGAAATTGAATATAGGCAGCAGAAGCAGTATATTCAGGCAAATGTACAGATCAGTCTTTTTCTTAGATTATAGGGTCATGACTTCTGATTAAGCACTCCTGCTCTTCAAGCTTAGGCGATTTTATTTCTTTATTAGCAGGTTCCTATCTGCCCATATATTGTAGGTTTTTTTACCCAAAGAAAGGCATTTGATTGCTTCATGGGAACTAATCGTTCCTTCTACATTATACACCCTAAAATCTGGTTTGCTTTTGCAGCTGCTGCTTGACATTGAGTGCTGCTGCTCAGCTTATTTGTAATCAGATTACCCAAGTCCTTCTCCTGTTCTGTAGTCTTGAATTTAATTTCATTTTATGCATATGCAGCAATAGGATTACCCCATTCTAGGTAAATTGCTCTACATTTGACAACTTTAAATCTCATTTTCCAAGTGTTTGTCCATTCAGACAACTTATTCAGATTGTTTTGTAATATTGTACTATCAAGGTAAATTTTTACTCTTAATACCATCCAGAAAGTCATTAATAGTGAGATGAAAAAGAATCGGGTCTAGCACAGATTCCTGCGGTACCCCACTGCTGACTAGATACCATTTAGAGAATGTGCTATTTAAAATGATGCTTTGCTTCTTGTCTTTTAGCCAATTCTTTACCCATGTGCACATGTAGCGCCCCTGAACCACTCAGGGCACTACTAGGGCCTATCCCCATGGACCTGGAAAACCAGTGCCAGTGATATCCACACACACCAAAATCCCAGTTCCCACTCCACACCAGGGGTAATTGACGAGTCAGACACAAAAGGGGTTGGCCACCTAGAGGGCGGAGCCAGTCCAGGGAACTAGACAGCCTGGTGGGAGGGGACAGTGAGCACTCTAGAGGAGTCAGGAGTAGAGAGTCAAGCAGAGAGACATGTCTAGAGCTGGGTCGTGTACCGGTGACCCAGGGGCACAGGAGTGTAGTTGCCAGGGTAGGTACACCCGAGTACCAGTGGGACTAGAGCACTGACGGGGCACAGGGCCCTAGGTCAGGTGTCAGCTTCACGTGGCCTGGCAATTACCTGCCCAGTGAGAGGATCTTCACGGACCTCACTGACCCACAGATCCGAGGGCACCAGCAGTAAAGCAAGGATCAGGGTTCGGGATACAGACTGGCCCTACAGGGTACACAGTGCCCACTGTATGGACAAGGAGTCTGCCAAAAAGGACAGTCTGGCCCCAAATCAGCTCCAAGCTACGGGGAACCAACCACACTGAGGGTGTCGGGGACAGAGCAACCGAGTCATCAAGCTGGCACTGGAAGTACAGGGACCTGAACCAGCCATCCAAGGGTCCACAGTGAATACAGAACTGTGTTGAACTGCAACCCCCGGTGTGGCCTCCCTTCTTCGGCAAAAATCTCCACTATACATTCCCTGGGCTCAGCCCTACTTGCGGAGGGCTTACCACCACAGCTGCCATTACTACCAGTCCTAGGGATAACAAACCCAGCAGCAGCGGTCTCGCCATTTTAACCGCAACCCGCATATGGCGTCACACTAATGACTTTCATCTCCCCTGTAAATACTTCCCTTTAAAAAAAGCCCCCACGGCACGGGACTGGGCAACAGCCACCAAAGTGAAATTCCCCAGTTAAAAAGCGTCCGGGACCGAGTACCCCATAGCCCTGGGCGACACACACATAGTTACCCTAGTACCTGTTTCTTGATTTTCAGTATAAGGCTGTTATGTGGCACAGTATCAAATGCCTAAGCAGAGTCAAATTAAATCACATCAACTACATTACCAATATCCAGATTTGCAACAATGGTTAAACCAGTGGCAGTGACGATCAAAAGAGTAACAATGTTTTGACCTTTTGACACAGGCTCTGTATTTGTGTACCGCCCCGTGCTCGGCTGCAGCCGAGCCACTCGGATCCGGGCTCGCTGGTGGGTGGCTCGAGCGTCTCCGGACCCGGGGGTCCTGTGGTCACTCCGATCTGAAAGGGGCTGGCGGTTTAGGGGACGTAGGTGTATGGCTGGAGCCATGGTTAAGTTTGTGACGCCACCCACAGGATGTGGTGAAGGTGGACACCACCGCTGCAGTTATGGGGCACCCGGGGGAGATGTTATGCAGCAAGTTGTTAACCCCTCCGTGGGCAGGGATGGTGGCCCCGGGACCCGTTGGGGGTGTTTGGCGGTGCAGGGAGATGGGCGGCTGGAGGGTACTGGTGTACTCACGATTAGAAACACACACAAGTCTCTGGTAAACCAAGGTGATGGTGGTCGGTGCCCGCAGCTGGCTGCAGTCTGGTCCCCCTCCCAGTTGGTGGTCTCTGCCTTTCTCCTACACCTGTTTGTGTGATGGTGAACTACTTGCACCTGCAGCGTCAGGAGTCCGCTCCCCGGCTTGTAGATGTCGGAAGAGCCCTTTGCAGACGCTGGCCTGTGGGATCTACTCAGGCTTTTTTAACTCCTCGGTGGGCGTGGCCAACCGCCTGGCTCTGCCCCCTGGTGTGTACGTCAAGCCCTGAGGGGTGTGACTAGGGTTTTAATGGTTGGCTGATGACACCTCGTTAGGGGCCTGGTGTAGTGCGGGGCTCTATCTGTGACTACCTGGCTGGTCCAGGGCGTCACACTCCCCCTTGGTTAACTACAGACCGTTCGCGGGCTGTCCGACCACCACCGTTTATTTTTCTGAAAAAGATAAAACATATTTACAGATATACTAACAGTACATTTTCAAGCATACTTTTGTTTTCTTCCCTTGCGGGAGGCATGTTACTTAAACGTTGCAAACATTTTTGTTAACCTGGAACGGGACGGGACCGGGTCCTTTCCATTTTGCCCACCCAAGCAAACCTAAACCTTGATGCTGCCTCTAAAAACAGGTCAGCACCCCTTTTCCCCAGTCCAGGAAACGGGTTCAGGTCCGGGTGTTGCCCATACGGGCCGGGTAATAAGTTCCTTACCCAGCAGTCTCTCAGAGGCCCCACGTCCAGGGGACCCCTGACCCGGAGGGTAGTCACCAGTTTGCATGGTAACGGGACCTCGGCCTACAACATCCTGCAGGCCCTTCCTCCAACCAGCCTCTCCGGAGACTGCAGAACTGGAAAGGGTGGTCAGGGACTATTTACAACGCCCAAATGTTTTTGGGTGGCCTGCTAGTTCTCAGCCGTGTCTATGTAAAAATGGGGTTTTAAACTGGAACAGGGGAGTCAACTGAGTCCCAACGGGTACAGGCAGGATGGTAGCCAGGAACCGCTACCTTATTCAACAGTCATTTTAATCAGGTGAGAATCTCGGGTAATTGGTATTCATTCACCCATCTATTTACACAATCAACATGCGGCACCCTTATATGGCAGTCTCCCTGTATCTAAGCGGGGGCTGACCTAGATTAGGGCGTGTGAACCTCCTGGGTCCAATACTCTCAGGTGGAGGCAATGGGGGAGAGGGGACGACCAGTCCCTCTTCCCGAGTGTCAGGTATGGCGGGTAGAGACCTGCAGGGGCATGGTGTAGGTGCATCCCTGGGCCCTTGCTCGGGTGGCTCGCTGGCGGGCATCTCCAGCTCCATTTCTTCCATGGGTTGTGGGAACATTATCATGGGAACAATCACCGCGCCATTCTGCATAGGCCAGTCAGCTGGAAAGTCACCCATCACTGTATGGATCACCTCTTTCTTCTTTTCCACGCTCGGCATGGGAACAGAGACCTCGTTTACCAGTCTCAGGGGACCCGGGCATCTCTTCAGGTGGTCCCTGGAAACAGTGGTCGTGGTCTTCTCCTGGTCGCGACTAATCAGGTAGGTCTTCTCGTTCTCCCACCCGGTAGGCTGTATGACGTAGAAGGTCTTCTCCCATTGATCGTCGAGCTTATGCATTCTCCTTTTGCGTTTCAGCACCATGTCTCCAGGTCCGAAAGGGGCAGCTTGAGCCTGCTTGTTGAAGCGCTGTTCTTGCCTCTCCCGGCTCTGACGCAGATTCCTTTCTACATACTCTTGAATCTGTCGGTACTGCATCTGTCGCTTGGCATCCCAATTGGCAGTGGGAGAAAGAGTTTCAGGTACCTCTACGTCCAATTCGAGGTCCACTGGCAGCCTCCCTGGCCAGGCTCTCATCAGGTACGCAGGCGTGCACTTGGTGGAGCTGCAGGGGATGTTATTGTACATGTCCACCCAGTCGGGTAGCTTCTCAGGCCACAGATTCCGTTCTTCCAGGGGTAGTGTCTTAAGGAGATTAAGGACCAGATGGTTCATTTTCTCGCACAACCCATTAGTTTGGGCATGGTAGGGTGTGTTCCGGATCTTCTTGCACCCATACAAGTGGCAGAACTCCTGGAACACCTCCACTTCAAAGACTGGGCCCTGATCCGTGAGCACCTTCTCCGGGTAGCCATGTTGCCGACAAAAGTATTCCTGGAAGGCTCTGGCTGCAGTGCGACCTGTTAAATCTTTGATGGGAACAACCACCATGAATCTTGAGTAGTCATCTACAATGGTCAGGGCGTAGGTGTACCCGCTCTGACTGGGTGTGAGCTTCACATAGTCCAAAGCGAGCAACTCCAACGGCTGGTGGGTAGAGATGAGCGAACCGCGAACTTTTTTCAAAAAATTGGGCCACACACACCCACCCCTTCAGTGGCAGCACTTGTGCCCCAGTTGTACACTTCACGGGTAGATTTGCATCAAGCACATTCAAAAATACGCCATCCTTAACCGTCCCCAGGATGACACCGGGGTAAGTAGCTAAGTCTTTCCTGATCCCAGCTCTGTTCATCTTGGATCATTTTTAAAAACAATGTAAGCAAGGGTTACTCCAAGCGGATTCTCCCTTTTTTCCAAAAATTGGGCCCCACACACACACCCACTCCTTCAGTGGCAGCACTTGTGCCCCAGTAGTACACTTCACAGCTAGATTTGCATCAAGCACATTAAAAAACCACAAGCATTTACTCTCCCCAGGATGACACAAGGGTAGTAAATTCCTTGTGGATCCATGACTTGTTCATTTTGATGAACGTTAGTCTGTCCACATTGTCACTGGACAGACGCGTGCGCTTATCTGTCAGCACACACCCAGCAGCACTGAAGACACGTTCAGAGACAACGCTGGCAGCTGGACACGACAAAATCTCCAAGGCGTAAGTGGAGAGCTCTGGCCATTTTTCAAGATTTGAAGGCCAAAATGAGCAAGGCTCCATTTGCAAAGTAATGGCATCGATGTTCATTTGGAGATACTCCTGTATCATCCTCTCCAGCCGTTGACTATGTGTCAGACTTGTTGTCTCTGGTGGCCTTGCAAAGGATGGTGTAAAAAAATTATGAAAAGATTCAATAAAATTGCTGTTACCAGCACCAGATACAGTGCTACTGGTACGGGTAGACTGTTGAAGATGACGAGACCGTCCTGTGTTTGTCAAGTTACAACTTGGAGATTCACTCCCTGCACCACGGTTGTTTGGTGGAAAAGCCGAGCTAAGATCGAGTAACAGCTTCTGCTGATACTCCTACATACGTGAGTCCCTTTCTATGGCTGGAATTATGTCACAAAATTTGGACTTGTACCGGGGATCTAATAGTGTGGCAAGCCAGTAGTCATCATCACTTCTAATTTTGACAATACGAGGGTCATGTTGGAGGTAGTGCAGCAAGAAGGCGCTCATGTGTCTTGCGCAGCCATGCGGACCAAGTCCACGCTGTGTTTGTGGCATAGAGGTGCTAACCGTTCTTTCTTCCTCTGACATCTCCCCCCAACCTCTTTCAACAGAAATTTGACCAAGGTCTCCCTCATCCGCTGAGTCTTCCATGTCCATGGACAGTTCGTCCTCAATTTCTTCATGTTCTCCTGCACCTTCCTCAACATTTCGCCTGCTACTATGCGCCCTTGTTGATCCCTGTCCCCCATGGTCCCATGTCTGCCGCGTTGGTGATGATGAACGTCTGGACCTTGGTGATGTTGTTGTGTCTTGCGCATATGAATCCTTCTGTAGTTCCTCCCCTTCCTGTTGTCCCACCCCCTGACTCCGAATAGTGTTTAGCATGTGCTCCACCATGTAAATGACTGGAATTGTCATGCTGATAATGGCATTGTCAGCGCTAAACATATTCGTCGCCATGTCGAAACTGTGCAGAATGGTGCATAGGTCCTTGATCTGAGACCACTCCATCAGGGTGATCTGCCCCATCTCTGCATCTCGTTGGCCCAGGCTATACGTCATGACGTATTGCACCAGGGCTCGACGGTGCTGCCACTGTCGCTGTAACATGTGGAGAGTCGAATTCCAGCGTGTCGGCACATCGCATTTCAGGTGATGAACCGGCAGGACGAAAGACTTCTGGAGCGATGCAAGTCTCTCAGCAGCGGTGGTTGAACGGCGGAAGTGAGCAGACAGTTTTCGTGCCCTGTTCAGAAGGCCATCTAGGCCGGGATAGTGTGTTAAAAATTGCTGGACAACAAGGTTCAACACATGAGCCATACAAGGCACATGTGTCACCTTGCCCAGGCGAAGGGCCGCACCCAGGTTTGCAGCATTGTCGCACACGGCCTTACCAGGCTGCAGGCTGAGTGGAGACAACCATTTATTAAACTCAGTCTCCAGAGCTGCCCACAACTCAGCCGCTGTGTGACTCTTATTTCCAAGATATTTCAAGCTAAAGACCGCCTGATGCCGTTGCGCTCTGCTGCCAGCATAGTAATGAGGGGTGCGTGATTCCTTCTGCGCAGTTAGAACGCTAGTGGCCTAACCAGAGAGGCTTGGGGCAGAGGTGGAGGACCGAGACGAGGTGGAGGAGGCAGAAGCAGTGGCGGAACTTGGACAGACAGAGGATTGACACACAAGTCGTTGGAACGGCAAGACTTGTGCAGCAGAACCTTCACCATCTATCACCATAGTTACCCAGTGCCCAGTCAGCGACATGTAACGTCCCTGTCCATGCTTACTGGTCCAAGTATCGGTGGTGAAATGCACCCATTCACACACAGAGTTTCTCAAGGAAAGGTGATGTTGTGTGCGACATGCTGGTGTAGCGCAGGCACACCTTTCTTAGAGAAGTAGTGGCGACTGGGCATCTGGTACTGGGGCACAGCGACAGACATAAGGTCTCTAAAATCCTGTGTGTCCACCAGGCGGAAAGGCAGCATTTCGGTAGCCAAGAGCTTACAGAGGGATAAAGTCAACCTCTTAGCTTTGTCATGGGTCGCAGGAAATGGCCTTTTATTTGTCCACATCTGAGGGACAGAGATCTGGCTGCTGTGTGTAGACGGTGGTGAGTAGGGTGTCCCTGAAAAAATGCAGGTTTGTGAGGAAAGTGCAGGCGTAGACATGATGTTGCCTTCATCCAACGTTGATGCTATCGATGTCTGAGAGAGCTGTACACACGCACTTGTTTCCCCTTCCAAACCAAATGACAACCTACCAAGCAAACTGCCTGTTGCGGTTACAGTGGTGGAAGTTGTGCATGAAATACCAGGTGTGACAGCTGTCCCCACAGTCCTAGAAGATGAAGAGCGCGCAGATGCACTTGAAGGGGCAGGCGTTGGATGGTTTGCTCCGCTAGACCGCATTGCAGCACGGTGAGCTTCCCACTGGGGCATATGATATTTATTCATGTGACGATTCATGGAAAAAGTTGTCAAACTCCTGAAGTTTTGCCCTCTACTAACAGAATCACGACAAATTTTACATATCACATGATTTGGGCGATCTTTTTCTATGTCAAAAAAGGTCCAGGCTTAGAGGGCATGCGAGCTGCTGAGCCCCTTCGACTAGTGCTCAGAGGCAGAGTGGTGGCTGAGGATGCAGTTGTAGTCGTGCTACCAGTACTACTCCTCTGTCCAGGAAGGCGCAAGGTAACTTCGTCGTCAGTAGCATCCTCCTCCACCGCCTCTGTTGACCTCCTCGAGTGCCTGACTGTGGGTTGACAGTAGGTGGGATCTAGAACTTCCTCATCAAGCGTTGTGTTTGCACTCCCCTCACCCTCAGACCGAGCCTCTTCCTGACGTGAACCAATATTTAAGTTGTCATCCCAATCTGGTATCTGCATCTCATCGTCATCAGTATGTTCCTCATTGTCTATAACAACAGGTGTTACAGTTTGTGAATAAGGGTCAACATTATGCTTAGAAACTTGGTCCTCATGGCCTGAATCAGAGTCACAAAGGTTCTGGGCATCACTGCAGACCATTTCCTGGTCTGTACTCACTGTAGCTTGGGAGCAGACCTCTGATTCCCAGGCAATAGTGTAACTGAACAGCTCTGCAGACTCAGCCATCTCAGTTCCACCATACTCTGCAGGGCGGATGGAGACTTCAGAGCTGGGAGAAAGCAAGTGCGATTGGGATGACAACTCAGAGGACTGGTGTTTTTTGGATGCGGTAGTTGAGGTGGCGGAGAGGGCACTTGTTGGACAACTTGAGATCCATTGAAGCATTTTCTTTTTTGGCCATCATCTACCTTTGTTCCAGTTGTTCGTGTCCGTAAAATAGGAAGCCCATCGGATTGTCCACGGTAAGTAGCAGACATCTTACTTTTGCTGGAAGATGGTCTATCTTCAGCAGATGTTAATGGAGCTTTGCCACCTTCCCCACGGACAAACCCTTTTTTTCCTTTTCCAACACGCCTCTTCCCCTTTCCACCAGCATCTGTCATTTTGCCACTCATTTTGATTGCGACAAGATTATGCACTTAAAATGTGGTAGTAAAAATTGAGAGGTGGTGTAGATTGCAGCAGTGGTCTATCTTTATTAACAGCAGAATAAACAACAATAACTATCCCTGACAATGCAACTACGGCCCTTAAACTGGCAGCATAGTTTGCCAGTATAATGGCTTAGTAACAATGAGTTTGAGTGTGCAATGCAGTGGTGCTGCAAATAGCTTTGCACCAGTGGGACAATAATGGAAGTCCAACAGCCACTTTTAGGATGCCACTAAGTTTACTCAGTGTTTGCTAGTATAATGGCTTAGTAACAATGAGCTTGAGTGTGCAATGCAGAGGTGCTGCAAATAGATTTGCACTAGTGGGACACTAATGGAAGTCCAACAGCCAGTTTTAGGATGCCACTAAGTTTACTCAGTGTTTGCTAGTATAATAGCTTAGTAACAATGAGCTTGAGTGTGCAAAGGGCAGGAGGGTACAGTGGCAGGGTTGTGGGGCAGTGTACAGGAAAGGAAGCCTCACTTTCTATCCCTCCTAATGGGGAAATGCAGCGAGAAAGTCCCTGAGCTTAGCTACACAGACGCTGTTATCTTCTGTAGCTGTTAAAATCTGTTTCCACGGACCTGACTGTCACCTATGGCTCTGAGTCTGCTGTTATTAGCCCTTTCAAGGGCTAATAGAAACTTCTATCCCTATTCTGTATAGCGCTGTGTGTAGAGCGTACACAGCAGTATCGGAGACAGGAGCTACGCCAGCGGTGACTGACACCCAGACGCAGAAGAGATAATGGCATTCGGACGGGCAGATACCCGTTTTTATAATGCAGGGACATGTGACATGGACATCCTATCACACATGCCGTTGCTTCATTGGCTAAAAGTCCACTTAGCTGTGTGTGTGTCTGGGATTGGCTGACATGCTGGCCCGCCCCACTACACACGCGCGCTTAGGGAAGGAAGACAAGGAAAAAAAAAAATAAAATGGCGATCGCCGTTATCCCAGCAGCAGTGATCTGAATGCGCTGTTCCCGCACACTATACGCTGAAATTTCATAATAGTGTGAGTCACAGAGTGACTTACACTATTACAGCGGAAAGCCAGCTAGTAATTAGCTTGGCTTTTTGCTGCTAGAACCGTTCTCGAACGTAACTAGAACTATCGAGCTTTAGCAAAAAGCTCGAGTTCTAGTTCGATCTAGAACAGCCCCCAAAATCACTCGAACCGCGAACTGGAGAACCACGAACCACGAACCACGCTCAACTCTACTGGTGGGTGAAAATCGGCTTTAGTGGGGCCTTCTGACTGGTTTTGTCCCGTCTTCTCAGCATAAAGGGACCACACTCTCGGCACCAGGCTTCCACGGACTCACGCATCCCATTCCAGTAGAAGTGCTCCCTCAACAGCATCTCCAGCTTTTTCCAGCCGAAGTGTCCTGCACTATCATGGTAGGCCTGCAGGACATGCACACATGCCTGGGGCACCACCAGCTGGCGGACTTTCTCGTGGGTCTTCAGGTTGATTAACCCCCTATACAGCTTCCCTTGATGCAGGTAGAGTCGGTCTCTCTCTTTCCACAACCGTTGAGCTTCAGAGGGAGCTGTAGGGTCCATCCTGGAAGAACCTTGGGCAATCATCATCTTGACCAGCTGAACTGCGGGCTCCTGGTCCTGGGCTTCTTGCCAACCCTGGCTGGGCATCGGGTCAAGGTTCACCTGCTGTTGGCCAACACAGGGTTTCTCGTCCTTTAGCCGATGGAATGCGGGTAGCTCAATCTCTTCAAGACTGTCCTCCTCCATTCCCTCATTGGGCAAGTGTGGCATTTGAGACAGTGCATCCGTGTTGGTGTTCTTGCGGCCCTCCCTGTACCTGATGCTAAAGTCATAGTTGGATAGCCAAGCCACCCACCGCTGCTCCAGGGCGCCCAGCTTGGCCATGTCCAAATGTGTCAACGGGTTGTTGTCCGTGTAAGCAGTGAACTTCGCCGCCGCTAGGTAATGTTTAAAACTTTCGGTTATTGCCCAAACAAGGGCCAAGAACTCCAGCTTGAAGAAGCTGCAATTCTCGGGATTCCTCTCCGTCAGCCGGAGCTTCCTGCTGGCGAAGGTGATCACCTTCTCCCTTCCATCTTGTACCTGGGACATGACCGCACCTAGGCCCACATTGCTGGCATCAGTATAAAGGATGAACGGGAGGCCGTAGTCAGGATAAGACAAGATTTCCTCTCCTGTCAGGGCCGACTTCAGCTGCTGAAAGGACTCCTCATGCTTCTCACCCCAGACAAACGGGGGTCCAGGAGCTCTACCATTGTTGGTCTGTCCCACGAGGAGGTCTTGCATGGGTGTGGCCATCTTCGTGTATCCCTTGATAAAACGGCGGTAGTAGACCACCAGGCTCAGGAACTGTCTCACCTCCTTCACCGTGGTGGGCTGCGGCCAGCTTTGGATAGCGGTAATCTTCTCAGTATCCATTGGCCATGCCTTCTGCGCTCACCACATGCCCAAGGTACTGCACTTTAGGTTTCAACAGGTGGCACTTAGAGGGTTTTAAGTTCATTCCGTACTTGGTGAGGGTCGCAAACACTTCTGCCAGGTGCTCCAGGTGGGCTTCCTACATCTTGGAATACACAATCACGTTGTCCAGATACAACAGAACGGTCTCGAAGTTGAGGTGCCCCAAACAGCATTCCATGAACCTCTGGAAGGTCCCCGGGGCATTGCACAGCCCAAACGGCATACTGTTGAACTCACAAAGTCCCATGGGAATACGAATGCAGTCTTCTCGCGGTCTTCTTTTGCAAGCGCCACCTGCGAGTAGCCACTAGTAAGGTCAAGAGTAAAGAAATAATTAGCAGTCTTCAGCGCAGCCAGTGACTCTTCAATGCGGGGGAGAAGGTATGCGTCTTTATGTGTTATCTGGTTAATCTTCCGGTAATCCACACACATTCACATGATGCCATCTTTCTTCTTCACCAGCACCAACGGAGCTGCCCAGGGACTACAACTATCCTGGATGACCCCTGCCTCCTTCATGTTCCTCAACATGTCTTTGACGCACTGATAGTGTGCAGGCAGGATTGGCCCATACCTCTCTTTAATGGGTGGATGTGTACCCGTGTGGATATGGTGCTGAACTGCCTTAATTATCCCAAAATCTAACGGGTGCTTGCTGAAAACCTGCCCGTACTCCTGCACTACCCGGTATACCCCTTCCTTGTGATGCATGGGTGTGGACTCGGTGCCAACATGCAACTACCGGCACCACTCCTCTAACTGTTTGGGTGGAGGGTCACTGCCTGACTGTGATGTGGTGGTCATGAGGGTTGTTTCGTGGATAGCATGTGCGTCTACAGTGAACAATTTGGCTATGGTGGCGTAGCGGGAGAGCCTGACCTCTTCCTCTCCGCAATTCATCACTCTCACGGGCACTCTCCCCTTCTTGACATCAATCACCCCTCTGGCTGCCATTACTGTGGGCCAGTGCTCCGAAGGCAAGGGCTCTACCATTGCCGGGTAATCCTGTCCCTGGGGACCTACTGCTACCCTACACCAAATCATCATCTCGTACCGTGGCGGCACCACTAAAGGTGCTGCGTCCATCACCCACACACCACCAATCTCTCCACCTGTCAGATTCACCTGCTGCCACTGCAGGAGGTCCCGTTTTGAACGTTGCAGAGCCCTCTGTAAGTCCCCTCCCAGAGTGACCGACAATTGCTGCAACAGGCTCAACACTTCCCCCCATGCAGTTCTCAATCACGTTGGACCCGAGGACCACCTTTGGGTTACAGTCACTGGAATCAGTCAGCACTACAATCATCCCCTGATGCCTCAGCTCTGTTTGTCCCACGGTCAAAGTCATTTCCTTGAACCCCACCTGGGCAATAATGGTTAAACTATTGTCCGGAGGGTCAAGTTCACTGTCAGACCAATACCGCTGGTACAATGTGTAAGGCATAGTCATTACCTGCAATCCGCTGTCGAGCAGGGCCATGGTCGGGATACCATCCACTGCCAGGGAGATGATGGGGTGACCTCCAACATACCGATCCCGCCAATCAGCTGGGCTTTGAGGATCTACTCCTAAGGATTGGCCCTTGGCCTCAGGGGTTGCTCGTTTAATGGACACCGTCTGGAGTAGTGGCCGGTCTTCTTACATTTGTAGCAGACAGGCGGTCCATACCGGGGATCGTTATTTCTCCTCCGCTGCATCCAAGGGACGTCCTCCGGGCTGTCGGCGAGCTGGATCTTCTCCGCAGGCTTGACTCTCGTCGGTAGCTGGAGAGCGGCGAGGATCCGGGAGACGTCCTAATTCAGGCGCCGGACTTGCGACGACAGATCTTCCGGAGCTCTGGTGGCTGCAGCAGGGGCTGGTAGGGCCAACAAGGGGGGCGTTACCAAGACGGGAGCGGTGTCAGCCTGCCAAGATGGCGGGTCAGAGGCACAAACATCCGGTGCCTGTAGGGCTTTGATGGCCCGCTCTTTTAGCACTGCAAAGTCCAGGTCAGCGTGCTCTAGAGACCACAGCCGCAGTTGTTTGCGATCTTTGGCGGACCCCAGTCCCTGCAGGAACTGTTCTACTAGCATTTTGTTACTATCAGTCTTGTTGATGGGGTCCACCCGCTTTAGTGTACGCAAGGCCGTCTGCAGCCGCAAGGCATAGTCTCGGATACTGTCCTTTGGTTGCTGCCGACAATGATAAAACTGCATCCGCAACTCTGCTTCGGTGCGGGTTTCGAAGCCGACCTGGAGTTTATCGAAAATGGCGATCACCGAGGCCCGGACCGCGACTGCCCAAGCCTCCACCTCCTGCTCGGCGACGCCGGTCAGCTGCCCTAGCACTACCGCTGCACGCTGCTTGCCAGTCATAGCGTACAAATCAAGAATCGTGCATATTTTATTCCGGAACACCTGCAAGGCATCAGGCTTCCCATCGTACTGGGGTAGCCAGGCAGCACCGGGCACGTAGGGCAAGGAGATTGGCATTACCTGGGTAACCGTCGGAGCCGCGGCCTCCCCCGTTCCTGCGACCGGAGCGAGCGCTGACACATTCCTGTCATCAGGCGCACCTGCGGGCGCCGCCGCTCCAGCAGCCGACGCCAGTCTGCCATCCAGGTTAGGCGCGGACATCTTCCCGCTTTTCCCACTTGGTCTTTTCGCAGCACTCCCTACTCTGGCCGGTAAGCTTTGTTTTGCGACTTCCGGCTTTGCTGCACGGCCGTGTTCCCAGGGGGCGGGGCTTCAGCTTTCGCGCCCTTTTCGCGGGGAAGAAGACTCTGGCGGGAATCCCCGCGCCAAAAGATGGCAGCAAGATGGCGGATTCTGACACTTTTACAACGGATCACCACTGACTTCACTTCAAGGCGCACTTCACTAGGTAAGTGAATGGGTAAGTATCCTGTTTGTGACGCTAGAAGAGTCGATGTGTACCGCCCCGTGCTTTGCTGCAGCCGAGCCGCTCGGATCCGGGCTCGGTGGTGGGTGACTCGAGCGTCTCCGGACCCGGGGGTCCTGTGGTCATTCTGATATTAAAGGGGCTGGCGGTTTAGGGGACGTAGGTGTATGGCCAGAGCCATGGTTAAGTTCGTGACACCACCCACGGGATGTGGTGAAGGTGGACACCACCGCTGCAGTTATGGGGCACCCGGTGGAGATTTGTAAAGGAATCCAGCTCACCCACGTCTGACCTCACCGCGCCTCAGACTCGAATCCGGCCCTGCCCTGGCCGCACAGCAATGAAAATGAAGAAAACGATCCAGCTGAGTGACCAGGTGATTTATTCAGTGCAGTTCAGACAAGGCATATGGTCGTGGTTCCATAACCACGACCATATGCCTTGTCTGAACTGCACTGAATAAATCACCTGGTCATTCAGCTGGATCGTTTTCTTCATTTTCACCCGGGGGAGATGTTATGCAGCAAGTTGTTAGCCCCTCCGTGGGCAGGGATGGTGGCCCCAAGACCTGTTGGGGGTGTTTGGCGGTGCAGGGAGATGGGCAGCAGGAGGGCACTGGTGTACTCACGATTAGAAACACACACAAGTCTTTGGTAAATGAAGGTGATGGTGGCCGGTGCCCGCAGCCGGCTGCAGTCTGGTCCCCCACCCGGTTGGTGGTCTCTGCCTTTCTCCTGCACCTGTTTGTGTGATGGTAGACTACCTGTGCCTGCAGCGTCAGGAGTCCGCTCCCCGGCTTGTAGATGTCGGAAGAGCCCTTTGCCCGCAGACGCTGGCCCATGCGATCTCTTTGCCATGGCGGTGGCTTTCTATTCCCCTCGTTGGGCTGTTGTCTTCAGTTGGGACTTTGGGTGAGACAGAACCTATAGTCCTGGCCGCAATCAGTGAATTAGCTAGCCCCCAGTAGCTTCTAGACCTAGCTTCAGGGTCTGAGTACCCCGCTTTGTGCTCCGGTTTCCAGTCGATTCACACTGCTCTGAACCTCAATGCGCATTTCGCATCTGCTTCATCGGGAGGTGTCAGTGTACATCAAGTGGTAAACTCTGAATTATGCCTTGTTGAATAATTCATGGTCATTATATCCCAAATGCTGCCAGATCTGTAAATCTGAAACTGTATTGTACAGGACCAGATCCAGAAAATTATCTCCCCTGGTTGTCTCAGCTACCAACTGACAAAAGGAAATTATCTTGAACTGCGGATAAGAACTTACAGCTTTTAGCACAACCAGAAGATTCTATGTCCAATTGAATGTCTGGATAGTTAAAATCTCCCATATTTAATTCTGATACCAGCGTCCACATGCTGTCCTGTTCCCTCCTCAAATGGAAACACTAGCACTCTCACCTTCCCGGCCACTCAGCGGTGACTGCTCCTTCCCTATTCCATGTAGCTGTCTCCCTGGTCCTGCGCACTCTACACAAGCCTTCTGGTAATGCCCATAGGGTACACACATGGACACAGCCCTTTTTTTAAAGGGCCTGTATGTCCTGACCCGGAATTGCCATTCAGCTTGTCTGAGAGGCATCAGGAATTTAAAGCACCTTTCCCTTAAGGGAGGCGCTTGGGCAACAAGGTCTATACTTTGCCAGATCTCAGGTCCCTTTGTGCTGCTGCTGTTACTGTGCTGTGTACTGTTTTTGATTCCTATCTTTGTTTCAGGGCATTACAAGTTCGCTGCTGTAACTATCCATACCGGTCACTCCCACTATATTCGCTGCTGCAAGTATCCACGCCGGCTGCTGCCTACGATATCTGCTGAAGCTGCTGGAAGTATCTACACCAGCCGCCTATTACGATATCCACTGATGCTGCTGCAAATATCCACATCGGACGCTGCTACTGCATACATTCATCCATCCTGGCCAAATCGATGTTTCTACCATCAGAGACTGTCAGTGTTCGTTCCCCTGGGGCCAGCTGTCATAGCATCAGTCTTCCAGAGTGACATCTGGTCTCACAGCTGTAATGCGACGCCCTCTCCATCAGAGGCTCTGATGAAATACAGGTGTGGTTCCGTAGTCAAGCCCCTTTAGGTTTTCTGTGTGCGGTGGGCCAGTGAGTCCGCTAATCCCTTGCTCACCCTGTTAGCATTACACCATAATAAGGACCCAATTATTATTTGCTGTCTTTTTTTAATTTGTTGCAGCATTTCATCCTCTACATGTTCAGCTATTTTAGGAGGCTTAGAGCAAACTTTAATTATTAGCTTTCCATTATAACCAACTGCTTGTTCATTTACCCATAATGATTCTACATTATCACAGCACCCCTCGATGTCATCATTAAACAGAGGTTTTAAGACTTAACCAATATACACACCCTTCCACCTTTTTTGTGTTTCTGGTCCTTTCTGAATGTGATGTAACCATTTACATTTGTCAGTCAGTAAAGACTTTCGTCAAGCCAGGTCTCCGTAATGCCCACCACATTGTATTCTGTGGCTTACATAAGACATAAGTCACCAATTCATTAATTTTGTTAGCAAAACTTCTTATATTTGCCAGCAGACATTTAATACCATTACCACATTTATTGCTCGTACATGACCTCCCTACTTTACTTGCAATTCCCAGCCCCCCCAAAATCCTCATTGGCCCATACTGTCTCACTTTCTTGTTGTACACTTTTTCCTTATTTCCTCACCTACCCTTCCTCCTCAAAGATCCTAGTTTAAAAGCTCCTCAATTCGTCTGACCATGTTTTCCCCCACAACACATCTGCACCCTTCTCATTGAGGTGCAGCCCGTAACTACCGTAGAGCCTGTAGCCGACACAGAAGTCTCCCCAGTTCTTCATGATCCCAGACCCTTCCTTCCTGCACCAATTTTTAGGCCACTTATTTATTTCCCTGAGCTCCTGCTGTATCACTAGTGATGTTCATGGCACTGGTAGTTTTGAAAACACCACCTAAGAGATTGTGGACTTTAGCTTTTCTCCTAGTTCCCTATAATCATTTTTAGGGACCTTCTACCTTCCTAAAACTTTATGATTGTGCACCTTTAGCACTGGGTTTTTACCAGCCCCACCCAGCAACCTCTCTATCTGATCCGCAAAATATGCGGAACCCGAGCACCCGGCAGACAACACACTGTTCGGCATTCACAGTCTCGGCAGTAGATGACCCTGAATGTCAATATAATTATAGAGTCCCCTACCACCAAATTTGTCTGGCCTTTGATGCACTCCTATTAACCTCCGTCCTACAGCTATCGTTTTCCTGGCTGCCAAGAGCATCGTTTTGCTGTAGTGATTCTAGTCCTTGGCTTGCATCCCTAATTTCAGCCATACAGGTATATTTACTAGCAGGGACGTACATAGAAATCATGGCGTCCCATAGCAAAAGTCTGAATGTGTCCCTCCCCCCAAAACAAAGTTAAATAATTAACAGGCGATCATAAATCCAGTCATGCATGTATTAGTTAGAGGCCAAACATTGTCCAAGTAAGAGATTGCCCTGAAATAGAAGTTCCAAAATACATTGTGTCATGTGCCATTATACAACAAGCCATAATACATTTTGCCAAACAATACACGGTGTCATGTGCCAAACTACATTTTGCCATGTCCAATAAAACACAGTGCCATGTGCTATAATACATCATGCCATAAAATATTGTGCTATGTGCCATTACACATCAAGTCAGAGTACATCATGCCATAATACATAGTGCCATGTGCCCTAATACGTCATGCCATAAAACATTGTAATGTGCTATTATCCATCAAGCCATAATACATTGTGCCATAATACATAGTGCCATTTTACATTGTGCCATGTGCCATAATACATTTTGCTATGTGCCATAATATATGGTTCCATAAAACAATGTGCCATAAAATATGATATTATAATACATCGTCCTATAAAACATTGTTTCATGTCCAGCTTACCATGCTCACAGACAACATAGATAGCTGGCTGGCCGTTATTATTACTATGATTTATTTATAAAGGGAACCTGTTACCCGGTGGCATAACCATAGTCCTCTGGGCCACGGTTTGCGCCTGCTCCCTAGCTCCTCACATCTTGGTCAGATGTATTAGCCATTGTAGCATTCTAAATCCTATAAACATATATGAGTTGTCAGCCTCCTCCTTTATTACGTAGTAATGTCCACCACTAATGTCTCCAGTCCTGGGCCACTTCTTGGAAAATATGTCAATCAATATGTCAGGCTAGATAGAGTTAATAGAGCTAGTTAGATAGAGCTAGCCTGTTTTTTAGACTTCTGGGATCATATGTTGTAAGGAAGCCAATCACATCTGCTCGTCTCATACTTAGGTTTGATGACATCTTCCACTGACTGCTGACTAGTTTCTGCTGTGTTGGTCTGTGTGCTGTGGTGTCCCAGATTTGCTGGAGAAAGAGTTGCTTTGTGCCTGGTGTTGTTGTGGAGTTACCCATTGTCTTATTCTTTCCATCTTGCTCTTGTTTTCCTCCCAATCTCTTATGTCTTATACCTCTGTGTGTGTGCTGTGTGACAGAGTTTTGTTTGTCTATTTTTGTGGGTTAAATCACACTCCTGTCCCAGTCCCCCTGGGGGAGGGGGTAGGTGCTATAAGATAAGGGCTGGTCAGGAGCCGGGCAATGGAGGAGACGCAGACATCCCTATCATTAGGGGTATCTCTGAGAATAGGATAGCTTAGGTCCCCCTAGTCTGAGGATTAGCTTGGCACAATGTATGGGTAGGACAAGGACTTATTTATAATGTTTAACTCTGCAGCATTCACTACGTTTGAGTTTATTGGTGTTTTCCAGAGACAAAATCATCACTGCACCCATCGATGAATTCCCAGTGGGGTGTAATTTCCAAAATGTGGTCACCTGAGTGGTTTTCTGCTGTTCTGGCAATTAGTAGATCTGCAAACGGAGTCTGCAAACTATTCAAGGAAAATATGTGCTCCAATAATCAAATGGTGATCATTCCCTTCCAAGTGTAGCCAAACAATGCTGTACAGTCACATTTGGGATATCCACAGTCCGAAGTAACTATGCTGCCTCATTATAGTGAATGGATCCATAAGGGGTTTCACTTGAATCACATATTTTGGAGACGTACTGTAGATGGAAAGCCTAATATATGTGCTTAGTATAGATCACAGGATACATATGAACTGATCCAAAATGTTCTGTGACATAATTGCCACCAAATAGCATTCAGCTCATTCCCCTTCCCAAAAAAAAAGTCCCTTCTCAGGTCTGCCATGTTAATTAAAATATAGGGGGCTTCCACCTTATTGTAGCACAAATTCTCTGGAAAAGACTCCCTACCTCAAAATAGAAAACAACCAAAATCTGCACTCTCCAAACCAAATTCCCCTCCATTCTGAGCACCCAAATGTGTCTAAATCACACTTAGCATCCCCATATTTGGGATTGTTGTACTGAGGAGAACCCATTCATCTACAGGTTGTGTTTCCAGAGACACAAGCTTGACAGAATGCATGGGCAGTACAATATGTTCGTCACTGTAATAGGGGGAAGAGAGCTTTACATTTTAGGTTGTCAGTCTGGATGTTCATCCCACATGTAACGATAATGTCTGGCCACTAGATGTCAGTAACACTCGCTATTGGTTTGAATTTACTAAGTGTTGAAAAACCAAGCTTGAATAATCTAATATATAAAGCTGAATGTGTGTGTGTGTGTGTGTGTGTGTGTGTGTGTATCCGGGATTGGCATCTGCAATGTCACAGCTACAGCCACAAAATTTTGCACACTCACACTACTGGACCCCAAGAGCGTCATAGGCTATGTTTTGAGGGGAAATTTTAACCCCGCTCTTTACAGTTATTCACCAAAAAACCTGCCTCCATTAAAGCAAATGGAGCTGGGAGCCACAGTGCAGCCAGAACTTCAGAAGAATGCGCAGCCATGCCCTTATATGGAATGTTGGCATGTCACAATGCAGCCAGGGAAAGAGACAGACACAGACAGGCAAAGAGGCAGGCACAGACAGGGTAAGAGACAGACACAAAGAGACAGACACAGACAAAGAAACAGACTGACAGGGAAAGAGACAGACAGGGAAAGAGAGGGAAAGAGACAGACTGGGAAAGTTACAGATAGATAGACAGGAAAAGAGATAGATAGACAGACAGGCAAAGAGATTGAGACAGACGGAGAAAAAGACAGAGACAGACAGGGAAAGAGACAGACAGACAGAGAGATAGAGAGACAGAGAGATATATACAGAGGGGGAGACAGACAGAGAATGGGAGAGAAACAGAGAGACAGTTACTATCCCGGGCAGCGCCGGGTGCTATGTTGTGAGGCGAAATTTTAACCCCGCGCGTTCCAATTTACCAATCAATTTTGCCCTTATCTACATAATGAGGAAAAAGTGAAACAAAAAGTGTTGGGGGCAAATTGACAGCTGCCAGATGTGAACAAGGGGGACTTAAAGAATGAGAGCGATGGCGCCAAAGAGTTTATACCGTATAGTTGCTAAGGTGGGGCCCTGACATGGGATACTCACCACACTCGGGAATATGAACACACAAACAAAATGCGCCACACACTACCAAGTACTTGAACACATATACCACCCTCAGCACACATCTCACCACACACACACCAACCTCGCCACATAATCGCCCTAAAACACACAAGTCTGGTATTAGCCTTCAAAAATAAAAATCTGATTAATAAGCAGCCAAACTACAAGAACAACAAATGTACCATATAGGAAATACGGCAGTTGTCAGTCACATGACCTGTCTATTATGTGTATGTGTGAGCTAATATATACTGTCAGGGGGAGGGCTTTCTGTTGCCTGGAGATTTATCAGGCTGCCAATAGCAACCAATCACAGCTTAGCTTCTATTTTGTTACAGTTAATTAATCTGAGCTCTGATTGGTTAATATAGGCAACAATTTAATAATTACATTTCTATCTATTTGTTTTGTAGTTTTTGTGTGCAGAATACATTTTGGTTAATACATTCTATCTTGTTTACAGCAGTTATTAACCCGGGCGAAGCCGGGTAGTACAGCTAGTTTTCTATAAACCGTGATTTATTTAACATAAGAGCTGTGCAGTGAAAATGTAACTTTGTTGCGGGATGTATACAACACTTTTAATGCATCATCGCTCTGTCACTTAAGCTAATATAAGGGAGCAGATGGGGGCTGCCACGGAGATGAAGCTGGGACTGAATGTGTGTTAGTGGAGCTGCTAGGAAAGATGGATAGAAAAGGAAGGGAAGGATCTGAACTAGCGATCCTGGTCCCTTGCATACTGCAGCAATTTGTGCTCCTGTGATTGGTGACACTTGGAACAGTCAACCTCTGCCCCTGTTCAGTGGAGAGAGTGGCGTAGCACCCCATCACTCACCTTCTTAGTCAAATAGCCCTTATACAGCCTGGAGGTGTGTTTGGGGTCATTGTCCTGTTGAAAAATAAATGATGGTCCAACTAAATGCAAACCGGATGGAATAGCATGCCGCTGCAAGATGCTGTGGTGGCCATGCTGGTTCAGTATGCCTTCAATTTTTAATAAATCCCCAACAGTGTCCCCAGCAAAGCACCCCCACACCATCACACCTCCTCCTCCATGCTTCACAGTGGAAACCAGGCATGTAAAGTCCATCCGTTCACCTTTTCTGTGTCGCACAAAGACACGGTGGTTGGATCCAAAGATCTCAAATTTGGACTCATCAGACCAAAGCACAGATTTCCACTGGTCTAATGTCCATTCCTTGTGTTCTTTAGCCCAAACAAGTCTCTTCTGCTTGTTGCCTGTCCATAGCAGTGGTTTCCTAGCAGCTATTTTACCATGAAGGCCTGCTGCAGAAAGTCTCCTCTTAACAGTTTTTTTAGAGATGTGTCTGCTGCTAGAACTCTGTGTGACATTGACTTGGTCTCTAATCTGAGCTGCTGTTAACCTGCGATTTCTGAGGCTGGTGACTTGGATAAACTTATCCTCCGCAGCAGAGGTGACTCTTGGTCTTTCTTTCCTGGGGCGGTCCTCATGTGAGCCAGTTTCTTTGTAGCATTTAATGGTTTTTGCCACTGCACTTGGAGACACTTTCAAAGTTTTCCCAATTTTTCGTACTGACTGACCTTCATTTCTTAAAGTAATGATGGCAACTCGTTTTTCTTTACTTAGCTGCTTTTTCCTTGCTATAATACAAATTCTAACAGTCTATTCAGTAGGACTATCAGCTGTGTATCCACCAGACTTCTGCACAACACAACTGATGGTCCCAATTCCATTTATAAGACAAGAAATACCACTTATTAAACCTGACAGGGCACACCTGTGAAGTGAAAAACATTTCCGGTGACTACCTCTTTAAGCTCATGAAGAGAATGCCAAAAGTGTGAAAAGCAGTTATCAAAGCAAAAGGTGGCTACTTTAGAGAACCTAGAATATAAGACATATTTTCAGTTGTTTCACACTTTTTTGTTAAGTATCTAATTCCACATGTGTTAATTCATAGTTTTGATCGCTTCAATGTGAATCTACAATTTTTAGAGTCATGAAAATAAAGAAAACTCTTTGAATGAGAAGGTGTGTCCGAACTTTTGGTCTGTACTGTACCTGTACTGAAGGCTATTTCACCGGTTCAACGATAGGTATTTGGACTAATCTGAATAACTTTTCTTTTACAGATATGTGTCAGCAAAACCTGAACCGTGTTTTTACTGTTGACAACTGTGGATTGCATGGTGAGAAGATCCAAAAGGCCACAGCCTGTAGTGAAGCGCCCAAGGCACCCAACAATCTGGATTGGATCATCTGCAGAGACTGCTGATTAACTAATAGTACTAACAAACAGATTCCAGTGATTGGGAATGAAATATGGTTGTGTTAATGTTATAGTTGTTAAGAGAATTTATGTTTATTTGGCCTTGCTGCGCAGCTGAGGCAGGTGACACCGGGATCCCGGAGGGTTAATTGGCTGTGGTAGAATAAATATTGTGAACCAGGAGAAAGGACACATATCACAACTTCCCTGTAGAAACTAGCCCTGTTTATAAAGGAGGGAGCGGCATTGTAGGCCCAAGGGAAGACACCCCCTCACTGGGACTAAAGATACGGGGGCATTCTTCTGGAAGGGAAAGACAAAATAAAGACATAGATTTCTCATTATGTAAATGTTGCTGGGGTTAGGCTTATTGTTTAGTCCATTTATTGTTAGGTTAAGTTATTTAATTTTTTTTCCTCCCCATAAAAACAGGGGCGAGTTTGTTGAATAAATCTTGTTATTGTTATACCACCGACTTGGAGGCTCATCTTTCCTGTCAGTGGCACCACTGTATTGAAACAGATCCTGGTCCCCGCAGTTATCGGGGACAGTTTCACCACTACAAGGGTTTATTTCAATTTTTAATTCTGCAACATTCACTGCATTTGATTCCATAGGTGCTTTCCAGAGATAAAATCGTCACTACACAGAGAGATACATTTTCAGAGGGGTGTAATTTCCAAAATGTGGTCACTTAATTGGGTTTCTATTGTTCAGACACTGAGGGGTAAATATAGTCCGCAAAATATTCTAGGAAAATCTGTTCTCCAAAAGTCAAATGACTCTCGTTCCTTTGTGAACCCTGCAGTGTGGGCAATCAGTACTGTACAGTCACATGGGTTATTGCCACATTTAGAAGAAATTGTGTAACATATAATGGAGCCTTTTTACCTATCCACCATGTGAAAATAGGATATTTGAGATTAAAACATTTTAGAGGTAAAAATGTTGTTTTTTCGATCACCCAATAGTATAAAATTTTGTGACACACCTGTGGTGTCAATATGCTCCCTGCACCCTTAGATGAATTCAGTGAGGGGAGTAGTTTGTAAAAGGGGGTCACTTTGTGACATTCTACTGTTTTGACACCACAGTAATTATGTTAATGTGTCCTGGCACTCTCAAACAATTCCAGCAAATTCTGAATTCCAAAATGGAACTTCTTCCCGTCTCAACTTTGCGCAGGACCTCAAAAGTAGTTCCTGATTACATGGAAGGTATCTGAGCACTCAGGAAAAATTACACAATAAACTGTGTGGTCAATTTTTTTCTTATTAGCCCTTATAAAAATTAAAAACCTGGGTCTAAAACAACATTTTAGTGAAAAAAAAATGTAATTATTCTTTGGTCACCGCCCAATGGTATAAAATTATGTGGGACGTCTGTGATTTTAATATACCCGTAGATTAATTCCTTGAGAAGAGTACTTTGTAAAATAGCTCTACTTTTCTGGCATGTCAGTGGCTCTGCCAAAGCGACATGCCACCCCCAAACCATTCCAATTAAATCTGACTTCCAATATGTCACTCTTTCCCTTCAGAGATTTGCACTGTGCCTCAAACATAGTTTCCACCACATATGGGGAATTGGTGAACTCAGAAGAAATTGTTAAACAAATTGAATGGACTATTTTCTACTATTACCGTTTGCAAAAATTAAATGCTGGTATCGCTAAATGCTGTTATGGCTATCTATTGCAGTATTTAGGGGGTTAAACAGCCCAGAGCAGAGTGGGAAATGCTCCTGGCTGTGAGATCTGGGGATTGACTGTCACTTAAGCAAAGTCCCGGCGGTAATCACATGTGCACAGCTCTAGTGCCCAAGTGATCACCATGACATACCCCATACGTCATAGTTCGGGAGCTTATTCCCAACTATGAAGTATGGGGTATATCACAGGTAAAAGGTGTTTTCCCACAAAGTTAATTTTAAATTTTAATCAATAGATCTTAATAATAATATGTTCTACAATTGGATGTAACTGTAAGTGACTGTGCAAACTGCATAGCATTGTTGCTCATTTTCTTGTTTTGGAGTGACCATGCTACACAGATTGGAGAAAAAAGTTTGTCACAATTGTTAGATGAAGATTGCTACATCTCCACATACTCACTTTATGCACTCATGAACATTTATAGTGTTATAGAAAAATATGTAATTACCTACACTTTCTTGAACCAATATATGTTAACCACTAACAGTGTCACAATTGTATCTAATTCATAAGATTACATTATAATTAAAATTTTCACTTTTCCTTTTTAGAGTGCCTCCAACCTCTCTACCTAAGGCCTCTGACACACATCCGTGCCGCCGGTACGTGTTTGGTACGTTTTTGCACGTACCGGCGGCACGGAGACATGTGCACCAATGCTACCCTATGGTAGCAGGCACACACACGTAAAACCACACGGAACGTGTGTCCGTGTCCGTTTGTACGTGTGTGTGTTTTCCAACACGCTGACATATCCGTTTTTCTCCGGCATCACGGGTGTCACCCGGCCCGCACCCGTACCACACGGTTGTAGTGTGGATGCGGTCCCGTGTGACACGAGCCAGAGAAAACTCACGTGTCAGAGAAAAAAATAACAAATCTTTACTCACCTTATCCAGCCCTGCTGTCTCTGCCGCTGCTGTTACTTGCTGCCGACCGCCGGTCATTATGCTCATTTAATACTCACTTCACTGCGGCTGGCAGCAGCAGCAGCGGGGAGTCGGCAGGGCTAGAGACCGAAGATCAGTACCCTGGACAGCAGGAAGGACCACGTGAGTATGCAAATTACCGTTTCTCTGTGTGTTATCACGGATAGCACATGGAGAACACACATGGCCCGCACGTACCGGAGACACGTACTTACCTAACGCCACACGCAAGGAAAATATGTGTCTCGCGGCACTTGCGTGATTTTCACGTGAGTGTGGCAGAGGCCTAAAAAAAAACCTGCGTTTATAGAGCCATATAGTGTTAACCTCTTATTTTCCATCATAACACACTTTTTCTATATGTGCCTTTTTTATAAGTAGTATTTCTAAATTCTTTCTCATATATTGTAGAGATGAATAAATATATTGGAGTGAAATTGAATTCTACTAGAATATTACAAAAATTAACTTTTGCCAAAATGCAAAATCCAAAAATTTTTGTAGTTTCCTTCTGTGCAAATTCAGGAAAATGGCAGCCAATAATCAAATAATCACCATTTTTTTCAACCCATAAAAGGCTGTGAAAAGGTATTAAATTAAAAATAATATCCTTAAATTAAAAATACTAGCACTGACCACATGTGCACACTGACATCTGATGATCTTTAGCAAAATGGCGGCTCGGACTGAGAATGCACAGATTTAGACCTTGACTCAATGATAAGCCGAGATCTTTATCTGTGCACGCTCTTCCACTAGCGCTATTTTTCTGAAGACCATTGAATGTCAGGCGCATGCGCCTTCCATGGCTCAATTTGGCTGAAGACCCCAGGGAGTTGAATTTGCAAAAGCGCCACCCTTTCTACTGGCAATGTTAGCAAGAAATTTTAAAAAAAGAGTCTCTTACAAATGCAAAGCGGCAGCAGCACAGCTGAAGGCCCTACTCACAGTCCTGTTATGCAGTCCTACCTCAACGCACAAAAAGGATATTGAACCAAAACGTCTATAATGAATTAAAAAAAAAAACAATCTGCAGATTTCTGCACTACAGGCATCAATTAAATTAGTATAACAGCCCAATTATGGCCATATTTTTACTTTAGCATGACAAATCGTGATGACAGGTTCCCTTTAAAGCAACATGTGCAGTTAATCATCTTCTGGCCGGAATTTAAACCCTCTGCTTCCTGGATCTAGTGCTGGTTATTCTATTCAGTTAGGAGCTACCCTGGTACTAGAAAGGCTGGGGTTTTTTCTGCTGTTGCTGTCTGCTGCAGTTTGTTGCTATTTGTTTTGTTTTTGTACCACCTCCTTTCCCTTGCTATCCCTTACCCGTTCATCCTTGTTTGTTCCCTGGTGTAGGTTTTAGGTGTGCCTGAGTTTTGATTTACCTCTTTCTGTTATTCTTTGTTGGTGGGGTTTTTGGGATCTCCGTCCTGGTCAGTCCCCTGGGTGGTGGGTTTAGTAGGGACTTTGTCATCAAGGTCAGGACAGGAGATTAGACCCAGGTTGGGGACCCGGACCTCTTTACCTTCAAGGGTACCTCAGTGTGTGAAGTACCCAGTATTAGGGTCAGCATAGGTTACCCTGTGTTCCCTTGCCATCAGTTTCCCACCTTTGCATAGATATAGCAACATCCTGCTGTGAGTAAGACAACTGATGTGAAATCTTATGTATAATGCCCTCCACTTTCACTCCACTAATATGCTTGTTAGGGGGAAAGGAGACCAATAGTCTCATCTCATGTGTTTATTAGTACTATTACTTGGATGGTTGGTGACAGAGGTAGTGGTGCTTCTGCTGCTAGTGCCTCCTACATTCTCAGCTGTGGTACGGGTTTTTTCTTTTCCACTACCCTGTACATTGCCACTTTTTTTACCATACATTTTGAAAAACTGTAAGAGGTGTCGCCCTTAAGAATAGCTATCCACACTGTGACATTAAGACATAGTGCTCCCCCTGTGTTTCATTTGCATGGACTAGCTGGGAGAGTTGGCATCCCTCCTGATCTGTGCTGTTGGACTAACCCTGCCCAAAAAGAAACAGCAGCAAAACAGCTTAGGGCAGGAACAGGAGAAGTCGGGTCACCTGCGAGAGCAAAGCTTACCAGAGAGATCATACGAGACCGGCGGTTGGGAGACAGGCACGTGCAGGGCTGCGAGAGATATTGCGAGCCATACCGTGAAAGAGCCCTGGTGTCCACTAAGACAGTACTGGATTGGGAAGTTCCTGAGGTCAGTGATTCCAAAGGTGAGATGAGACAACATCCAGAGAAAACAAGCACCCCAGGTCCGTGAACAAGAAGAAGTTCTCTAATGCCTTGAAAGGAGAGTGAACACCGACAAGCCCCCAAATGCAGCAAAATCCAGCTTCCAGGAGTGGACTTGGCCCTCCATAGTGGTACCATGTGTATCTTTACCGGTGCACACTTCTGATAAAGCATAGTGTAAGGCTCAGTAGCGAGAGCGTGGTAGTTGTGTGGCCCGAATAATAGAGGTCAGTTAATTGTAATTGTAGTGTAGTTTCTAGCCTAATTTGTGTACCAAACGTTTCCTGTTGTATTTGTGTCTGTAATAGCTGGTGTGACATAGTGTTTCCCAGCCCAGCTAGAACCTGCATGAGTTTGCTATCTTTATCGCTGACATATCAGACTTTACCATTGAATTGCATCTTTTTCTCCTGTCCAATAATAAAGCTGTTACCTTGTTTCTGCACCCTTCTCTCCTGTACAGAAATTGAACTCTGCCCTGCGGAGGGACCTTTGCCTGTGCTATACAACACTTTAATTATTTTTAGACAATCTTTTCAAGCTCAGCCATTTAACGCTTGCCAAAAAAGACATAATGATAAAAGCTAGGTAGTTAGGTATTTGGACAGAAAGCAAAATGTGGCAGCATGCCACCATATAGGTGTTGTCTTTACCATTGTCAAATTGGACTAATAAAACATGTGCAACAACATTTCTTATTTTGTAATTTTTGGTAAACGGGATGAAATTTTGTTGAAAAAAGATGCATACTTTTAAAGGGGTACTTCAGGGAGATAAAAAAAAATTCTATGGTCCCTGCCCTCATAAAATATAAAGATGAGATGCATAGTTTATTACACTTACAATACCTGTAATTCACTGTGATGCAGGAGCTGCTCTTTCTGCTCCCCTTTCTCTCTGGGACCCTACATCACACATCAGGGGGTGAGCTCCCTGTTGTTAGTAACAGTCAGGTTTTTATAATAGCTGCTTCCCTTTCAGTCAGAGAACAGGGGGCATGGCCATCCCGCCTGTTCTGGGACAAAAGCAGATATTATCAGGAGGGTGGCTGTTACTAACAGAAGCTTTGAGGCCCACCGATGTGTGATATAACATCCCAAAGAGAAGGGGGAAGAAGAGTATCTCTTCATCACACTGAATTACAGTTATTATAAGGATTATAGAACTGTACTATGCATCTCATCTCATAGTTTATGAGGCCAGGGACATTAGAATAATTTTGAATCTCCCTGAAGTATCCCTTTAAATGAAACACAAATAATAATTACTACTGTAAGAACCCATGAGCACTTTGTAAATGTTATTTTTGACTGAAAAGCTTTAGAATATTGCATGGAAGATCCTAACTTATACCTGTGTAGCGCAGCTTAATATACAGTATTCCCTTTACCACAGTACTGGATGATATATTTTCTTTGCCATGATGAAAAACATTTTAAGACAAACTGTTTATATATTGCAGCCTTAAATTTCCAAAAATGCTTCTAAAATGGCTCTGTAATAGAACCACTGTTCATCCAATCTCCACAATATTGATTCACTCAATGATTGCAGTCTCTGTACATAGAGGGCAATCACTACAGTAATTCTAAGAACTTGATTCATTCTGTGATCAAAGGTACAACAGTTCACAGAAAGATGAAAAAAGATGTCTTTGAACATGACTCTTGAGCTCAGTGTACCATTTTATATGTAATAGCCATCTTCCCCCAAAACAGGTGCATACATTACAGAATAAAAACAATTTTTTCAAAAAAGATTAGAATATAATTTGGAAATTTTGTAAGTTTTATAGACTTTGCTTCTTTCTCTGCCTTAGGGCTCTTCCACACATCTGTGCAATTCAATCCGATGTTGGATCACAATGCATGGATTGGCAGCGACCTTTGAAACCTGAGTGTGTCAGCTTCATATATTTCTATGCCGCTGACATTCTCAGGTGAAGAATAGAGATGAGTGAACCTTTCAAAGTTTGATTCGTTGAGCCTTACCGAACAAATGCTACGTTTGCCAAACTGTTCGTCGGTCCTTTTCAAACCTCATTGGATTCAATGGGAGGCAAAATGTAAGGCAGAGAAAACACTTTTAGGGGGGTCGGAAAGCTTACAAAACAGCAAAAAATACATTTTACAATGCAGCACCACTGTTTTGGCATAGCCATTAACTTCCTAGACTACTAACATAAGAAATATAGAGGTGAATTAGAGACAGGGGTAGGGCTGGAGCTCCCATATCCCTGCCAGTACAGACAAGATACAACTTGGAGACCCATCTTGGAGTCTTGATTAGAAATGAGCGGGGTTCAAATCGAACCATTCGCCAATTTCAAATTCTAGTTGGAAAGTGGATTTTTGCCAGACAAGCAAGGGCATGTTTCATTGGCTTTGCATGTCACATATCCTTGCCCTAAAAGACCCGGCCATTTTCCTCATCGCCGCCATTATCTCAGTGCTGCGGGTGTGTGTCAGTCACCGTTCCCGCTGCTGCTGCTGGTGTGGGCGCTATACACTTATACAGTGCAATTCTACACATCGGTTTGGGATTAGGGACTAGTTGTAATTTCAGCCCTTTTCAGGGCTAGATTAGAGCAGTTCATAGCCATTTTTGCTAGGCAGGTCTGTGCCAGCGCTGTGCAAGGGTTTTTCACAGCGTCTGTCTAAATCAGCTCAGGAAATTCCTTGGGGCATAGTATCAGCGTGTGTGATAGTCAGTGACGTTCCACTGCTTTCCACAAAGATAGCCAAGTTCTCCATTTCTACTAGACAATTTTTAACTGCAAAAAGTTCAGGCAATTCTTTGGGGCATAGTATCAGTGTGTGTGATAGTCAGTGATGTATCACTGCTATCAAGAAAGCTACCCCACCTCTCCATTTCTACTAGCCAATTTTTAACTGCAAAAAGTGCAGGCAATTCTTTGAGGCACGGTATCACCGTGTGTGATAGTCAGTGATGTACCCCTGCTTTCCACAAACATAGCCCAGTTCTCCATTTCTGCTAGACAATTTTTAACTGCAACAAACAGTGTCCAATTTGTTCACAAACAAAATGAGTGGCAAAAGACCAGATGCTGGTGGAAAGGGGAACAGGCGTGTTGGAAAGGGAAAAAAAGTTTGTGTCCGTGGGGTAGGTGGTAAAGCAACAGTAACATATGCTGAAGAAAGACCATCTTCCAGCTAAAGTAAGATGTCTACTACTTTCCGTGGAAAATCTGATATGATCCCTTTGTTACGTAAACAACCATTGCTACCAAATGTAGATGAGGCACAAAAACAGCAGATGCTTGAATGGATCTCAAGTGCTCCATCAAGTGGCCTCTCCTCCACCTCAACTTCAACATCCCAAAGACTCCAGTCCTCTGAGTTATCACCCCAATCGCACTTGCTTTCTACCAGCTCTCAAGTCTCCACCCGCCCTGCAGAGTATGGGGTAACAGAGGTGGTTGAGTCTGAAGAGCTGTTCAGTCACACTATAGCCTGGAAATAAGAGGTCTGCTCCAAAGCTGCAATGAGTTCAGACAAGGAAATTATCTGCACTGATGCCCAGAAGCTTTGTGAGTCGGATACAGGCCCAAATGAAGAAGGTTCTGAGCATAATGTAGACCCTCATTCCCAAACTGTAACTCCTCTTGGTGGAGACAATGAGGAACAAGCTGATGAGACTCAGATACCTGATTGGAATTGCAACTTAAGTATTCGATCAGGGCAGGAAGAGGTTGGCTCTGAGGATGAGGGGAGTGCAAACACACAGGGTGATGATGAGGTTGTAGATCCCACTTACTGTCAACCCTCAGTCAGGCAGTAGATGAGGTCAGCAGAGGGGGTGGAGGAGGGTGCTACTGACGACGAGGTTAGGTTGCGCCTTCCTGGACAGAGACGGCGTACTGGAAGCACGTCAACAACTGCATCCTCATCCACAACTCTGCCTCTGAGCAGAAGTGATGGTGGCTCTGTAGGTCGCATGGGCTCTAAGCCCTGCCTAGCCTGGTCCTTTTTTTGACATTGCAAAGTATCAGCCAACTCATGTCATCTGTAAGATTTGTCACCAATCTTTAAGTAGAGGCCAAAAACTCACTATTTTGAGTGCTTCGTCCAAGAACCGTCACATGGTTCTGAAGCATAAGTCACAGTGGGAAGCTCACTGTGCTACAATATGGCCAAACGGTGCGGGCCAACCACTGTTTGCCCCATCAAGTGCATCTGCACGCTCTTCATCCTTTGTGACTGGGGGGACAGCAGTCACACATGATTTTCGACGCAGACCTTTCACCTCTTTACCCGCAAAAGGGAGTTTGATTGGCAGGTTGATTGGCAGTTGTTTTGGAAGTGGAAAAAGGTGCCGGTGTTGAGCTCTCTCAGACATCGAGAGCACCACCTTTGGATGAAGCCAACATTCTATCTCCGCCTGCACCTTCCTCCCAGACCAGCAGTTTGCCAGGGACACCCTACTCAATGGCGTCTCAGCACAGCAGCCAGCCCTCGGTCCCTCAGATGTGGACAAGTAAAAGACCATTCCCTCCTAGCCATGACAAAGCAAAGAGGTTGACTTTCCGCATCTGCAGGCTGTTGGCGACAGAAATGCTGCCTTTCCGCCTGGTGGACACACAGGATTTTCGAGACCTTATGTCCATCGCAGTGCCCCAGTACCAGATGCCCACTACTTCTCCAAGAAAGGTGTGCCTGCGCTACACCAGCATGTCGCACACAACATCAATGCTTCCTTGAGAAACTCTGTGCTTGACAGGGTGCATTTCACCACAGATACTTGGACCAGTAAGCATGGACAGGGGCATTACATGTCGCTGACTAGACACTGGGTAACTATGGTGAGAGATGGAGAAGGGTCTGCTGTACAAGTCTTGCCATCCCCGCGAGTTGTGCGTCAATCCTCTGTATGTAGAAGTTCCTCCACTACTTCTGCCTCTTCCACCTTGTCTGGGTCCTCCACCTCCGCCCAAAGCCTGTCTGGTCAGGCCACCCGCATTCTAACTGCGCACAAGGAATCCCGCAAACCTCCTTACTATGCTGGCAGCAGAGCTCAACGGCATCAGGTGGTCTTTACCTTGAAATGTCTGGGAAATGTGAGTCACACAGCTGAGGAGTTGTGGTCAGCTCTGGAGACCGAGTTTCAGCAATGGTTGTCTCCACTCAACCTGCAGCCAGGAAAGGCCATGTGCAACAATACTGCAAACCTGCAATTTGTTCACAAACAAAATGAGTGGCAAAAGACCAGATGCTGGTGGAAAGGGGAACAGGCATGTTGGAAAGGGAAAAAATGTTTGTGTCCGTGGGGTAGGTGGTAAAGCAACAGTAACATATGCTGAAGAAAGACCATCTTCCAGCTAAAGTAAGATGTCTACTACTTTCCGTGGAAAATCTGATATGATCCCTTTGTTACGTAAACAACCATTGCTACCAAAGGTAGATGAGGCACAAAAACAGCAGATGCTTGAATGGATCTCAAGTGCTCCATCAAGTGGCCTCTCCTCCACCTCAACTTCAACATCCCAAAGACTCCAGTCCTCTGAGTTATCACCCCAATCGCACTTGCTTTCTACCAGCTCTCAAGTCTCCACCTGCCCTGCAGAGTATGGGGTAACAGAGGTGGTTGAGTCTGAAGAGCTGTTCAGTCACACTATAGCCTAGGAATAAGAGGTCTGCTCCAAAGCTGCAATGAGTTCAGACAAGGAAATTATCTGCACTGATGCCCAGAAGCTTTGTGAGTCGGATACAGGCCCAAATGAAGAAGGTTCTGAGCATAATGTAGACCCTCATTCCCAAACTGTAACTCCTCTTGGTGGAGACAATGAGGAACAAGCTGATGAGACTCAGATACCTGATTGGAATTGCAACTTAAGTATTCGATCAGGGCAGGAAGAGGTTGGCTCTGAGGACGAGGGGAGTGCAAACACACAGGGTGATGATGAGGTTGTAGATCCCACTTACTGTCAACCCTCAGTCAGGCAGTAGATGAGGTCAGCAGAGGGGGTGGAGGATGGTGCTACTGACGACGAGGTTAGGTTGCGCCTTCCTGGACAGAGACGGCGTACTGGAAGCACGTCAACAACTGCATCCTCATCCACAACTCTGCCTCTGAGCAGAAGTGATGGTGGCTCTGTAGGTCGCATGGGCTCTAAGCCCTGCCTAGCCTGGTCCTTTTTTTGACATTGCAAAGTATCAGCCAACTCATGTCATCTGTAAGATTTGTCACTAATCTCTAAGTAGAGGCCAAAAACTCACTATTTTGAGTGCTTCGTCCAAGAACCGTCACATGGTTCTGAAGCATAAGTCACAGTAGGAAGCTCACTGTGCTACAATATGGCCAAACGGTGCGGGCCAACCACTGTCTGCCACATCAAGTGCATCTGCACGCTCTTCATCCTTTGTGACTGGGGGGACAGCAGTCACACATGATTTTCGACACAGACCTTTCACCTCTTTACCCGCAAAAGGGAGTTTGATTGGCAGGTTGATTGGCAGTTGTTTTGGAAGTGGAAACAGCTGCCGGTGTTGAGCTCTCTCAGACATCGAGAGCACCACCTTTGGATGAAGCCAACATTCTATCTCCGCCTGCACCTTCCTCCCAGACCAGCAGTTTGCCAGGGACACCCTACTCAATGGCGTCTCAGCACAGCAGCCAGCCCTCGGTCCCTCAGATGTGGACAAGTAAAAGACCATTCCCTCCTAGCCATGACAAAGCAAAGAGGTTGACTTTCCGCATCTGCAGGCTGTTGGCGACAGAAATGCTGCCTTTCCGCCTGGTGGACACACAGGATTTTCGAGACCTTATGTCCATCGCAGTGCCCCAGTACCAGATGCCCACTACTTCTCCAAGAAAGGTGTGCCTGCGCTACACCAGCATGTCGCACACAACATCAATGCTTCCTTGAGAAACTCTGTGCTTGACAGGGTGCATTTCACCACAGATACTTGGACCAGTAAGCATGGACAGGGGCATTACATGTCCTTGACTAGACACTGGGTAACTATGGTGAGAGATGGAGAAGGGTCTGCTGTACAAGTCTTGCCATCCCCGCGAGTTGTGCGTCAATCCTCTGTATGTAGAAGTTCCTCCACTACTTCTGCCTCTTCCACCTTGTCTGGGTCCTCCACCTCCGCCCAAAGCCTGTCTGGTCAGGCCACCCGCATTCTAACTGCGCACAAGGAATCCCGCAAACCTCCTTACTATGCTGGCAGCAGAGCTCAACGGCATCAGGCGGTCTTTACCTTGAAATGTCTGGGAAATGTGAGTCACACAGCTGAGGAGTTGTGGTCAGCTCTGGAGACCGAGTTTCAGCAATGGTTGTCTCCACTCAACTGCAGCCAGGAAAGGCCATGTGCAACAATACTGCAAACCTGGGTCACACGTTCCTTGTATGGCTCAGTGTTGAACCTTGTTGTCCAGCAATTTTTAACCCACTATCCTGGCCTAAATGGGCTTCTGCAAAGGGCTCGGTCACTATGTGCTCACTTCCGGTGTTCACACCCCGCAGCTCAACGACTTGCATCGGAAGTCTTTTGGCCTGCCTGTTCACCGCCTGAAATGCGATGTGCCGACACGCTGGAATTCGACTCTACACATGTTGCAGCGACTGTAGCAGCACCGCCGAGCCCTGGTGCAATACATTATGACGTATAGCCTGGGCCAACAAGATCCAGAGGTGGGGAAGATCACGCTGCTGGAGTGGTCTCGGATCAAGGACCTATGCACCCTTCTGCACAGTTTCGACATGGCGATGAAGATGTTTAGCGCTGACGATGCCATTATCAGCATAACAATTACAGTCATTTACATACTGGAGCACTCTCTAAACAGTTTTTGGAGTCAGGTGGTGGGACAAGAGGAAGGGGAGGAAGTACAGGAGCAGTCATATGCGGGATACCAAGATCTCCAAGGTCCAGACTGTCAGCAACACCAAGGCGGCAGGCATGGGACAGTGGGGGAAGGTGATTAACAAGTGTGCATGGTAGCAGCCAAACTGTTGAGGAAGGTGCAGGAGCAGAGATAGAAATGGAGGACAAACTGGCGATGGGCTTGGAAGACTCAGCAGATGAGGGAGACCATGATAACATTTTTGTTGTGCGAGGTTGGGGGCAGAGGGCAGAGGAAAAAAGCATGATTCTCTCCTCGCCGCCACCAACACAGCAAGGACTTGGTCCTCCTGGATGCGCAAGACACATGAGCGCCTTCTTGCTGCACTACCTATAACATGACCCTCGGATTGTCAAAATTAGAAGTAATGCTGACTACTGGGTTGCCACACTATTAGGGGTACTTTATATACTACGACATCGCAGGTGCGATGTCAGTGGGGTCAAATCGAAAGTGACGCACATCCGGCATCGCTGTCGACAACGGAGTATGTGAATCCTTTTTACTACGGTTAACGAGCGCAAAAGCGTCAAAATCGTATGATCGGTGTAGCGTCGGTCATTTCCATAATTTCGAAAGGACCAATGTTACGATGTTGTTCCTCGTTCCTGCGGCAGCACACATCGCTGTGTGTGAAGCCGCAGAAGCGAGGAACATCGCCTTACCTGCGTCCCGGCTGCAATGAGGAAGGAAGGAGGTAGGCGGGATGTTTACGTCCCGCTCATCTCCCCCCCCGCCTCTATTGGCCGCCTGCCGTGTGACGTCGCTGTGACGCCGCTCGACCCGCCCTCTTAGGAAGGAGGCGGTTCGCCGGCCAGAGCAACGTCGCAGGGCAGGTAAGTGCATGTGAAGTTGCCATAGCGATAATATTCACTACGGTAACTATCACAAGATATCGTAGCTGCGATGGGGGCAGGGACTATCGCGCTCGGCATCGCTACCATCGGCTTGCGATGTCGTAGTGTGCAAAGTACCCCTTAGATCCCCAGTACAAGTCAAAATTTGGCAAAATAATTCCTGCCATAGAAAGGGACGCACGTATGCAGGAGTATCAGCAGAAGCTTTTCCACTAAACACCAGTGGTGCACAGAGTGAATCTCACAGTTCTAACTTGCCAACAATGGGACTGTCGAGTCATCACTCAAACCATACCAGCAACACCGTATCTGGTGGTAACAGCAATTTCATTGAATTGTTTCATGAATTTTTTAGACCATCTTTTGAAAGGCTACAAGACACAAGAAGTCTGACACATAGTCAACGCCTGGAGAGGATGATAAAGGAGTATCTCCAAGTGAACATCGATGCCATGACTGTGCAACTGGAGCCTTGCTCATTTTGGGCTTCCAATCTGGAAAAATGGCCTGAGCTCGCCCCTTACGTCTTGGAGATCTTGTCGTGTCCCGCAGCCAGCGTTCTCTCGGAACGTGTATTCAGTGCTGCTGGGGTTATGCTGACAGATAAGCACACGCGTCTGTCCAGTGACAATGTGGACAGACTAAAGGGTGCTTTACACGCTGCGACATCGCTACCGATATATCATCGGGGTCACGTCGTTAGTGACGCACATCCGGCGTCGTTAGCGACATTGCAGCGTGTGACACCAAGGAGCGACAATCAATGAGCGCAAAAACGTGAAAAATCGTTGCTCGTTGACATGTCGCTCCTTTTCCAAATATCGTTGCTGCTGCAGGTACGATGTTGTTTGTCGTTCCTGCGGCAGCACACATCGCTATGTGTAACACCGCAGAAACGACGAACATCTCCTCACCTGCGTCCACCGGCAATGAGGAAGGAAGGAGATGGGCGGCATGTTCCCCTCCTCTGCTATTGGACGGCTGCCGTGTGACATCGCTGTGACGCCGCACGAACTGCCCCCTTAGAAAGGAGGTGGATCGCCGACCAGAGCGACATCGCAGGGAAGGTAAGTCCGTGTGACGGGTGTAAGCGATGTTGTGCGCCACGGGCAGCGATTTGCCTTTGATGCACAGCCAACGGGGTTGGGTACGCTCGCTAACGATATCGGTACAGATATCGCAGCATGTAAAGTACCCTTCAGACCCTCCTGCAAAAGACAATACAACTCTGCATTGAATCCCAGTGTGGGATCATTAACCAATTTAATGTACATGCGCCTATCTTCCAAATCTTGTAAATTAATTTTCTGGTAAAAGCCCGCATTCAAAAGGACAATAGCCCCTCCATTATCAGCTTGTAATATAAGTAGATCTAAATTATTATTAAGTTCTTCTATGGCCTTTAATTCAGCAGAATTTAAATTAAATTTAATATTACCTTTCTCAATATTTTGGGGATTACACAAATTGAAGCTGTCATTCATATTGGAACAAGTATTGACAGCAGTCTCAGTTTCCAAATGTCTCAGATTTACTGTGATCGATTAATCTTTAAAATGAAAAAATCTATCATAATTTAAGTGTTTAACCAGTGAGATATATTTAGTAGGAGGAGAAACCTCATCCCCAAAATGAACCTTTAACCCCTTAACGACCGCGGGCAGTAATTTTACATCCTAGCGGTCATAATGTTACTGCCCACAGTCTGCTGCCGGCAGTTTGCCGCGATCGACGCACATCTCAGCTGATTTTCACACTCATCCGGCGTCGTTAGTGACATCGCAGTGTGTAACACCAATGAGCGACGATCAACGGTCACAAAATCATTAAAAAACGGTGATCGTTGACACGTCATTCATTTCCTTAATATCAGTGCTGCCACTGGTACGACGTTGTTCGTCGCTGCTGCGGCAGCACACATCTCCTTACCTCCGTACACCGGCAATGAGGAAGGAAGGAGGTGGGCGGGATGTTACGTCCCGCTCATGTCCGCCCCTCCGCTTCTATTGGCCAGCCGCTCAATGACGCCGCGGTGACGTCGCTATGATGCCGAACGCACATCCCCCTTGAGGGAGGGATTGTTCGGCCGTCACAGCAACGTCGCTGCACAGGTATGTGCATGTGACGCTGCCGTAGTGATATATCGTGCAACCGACGGGGGCGGGTGCTATCACACGCGACATCACTAGCAATCGCTAGTGATGTCGCAATGTGTAAAGCACCCTTAACGTTCATCAAGATGAACAAGTCATGGATCAGCAAGGACTTTTCTACCCCTGTGTCATCCTGGGGAGATGAAAGGATTGTGGATTTTTGATTGTGCTTCATGCAAATCAACATTTGAAGTTTGCTACTGTGGGACAATTGATGCCACTTAAGTGGTGTCTGGGGCCCTATTTTGGGAAAAAATTGAGACTCTTGCTGGAGTCCACTTGCTGTATTTTAGATGAATTTAGAAGGGTATGACATGCCTATATCTGTGTCTCCTCCTCCTTTTACTCGTCCAGCTCTTTTCTTTCAGCATGAGTATATGTAGTTGTCACTTTTCCATGTGTCTATGGTGTCTTGGGAGTTGTTTGTCACTATTTGGTCACCTTAGAAGGTTTTTTCTTTGTGTTTGTATGTGTTTGTGTTTGCCTGCCATTGTTTTCAATGGGGTTTGAAGGTGTTCGTCGAACGTTCGTTGAATGCACCCGCCGTTCGACGAACCAAACTCGAAGATTAGGGGGGTGGCTCATCTCTAGTCTTGATACTTAAAAACATTCCAGGCAGACAACAGGACAGTGGTATCTATTGCCCCCCCCCATTTTCCCATAGTGTGTTTGCACAGAAGGGAGGTATGGTCTATGCAACACACCACACAGGATGTGGCCTGGCATTTCCATTTTAAAAAGTGAGCACACGGGGGCGTGGCCAGCAGGCAGCATGAGCGGTCGCATCTGAGAGCAGCTCCGCAGTCCAACGCTGAAAAATACTATTAATCCTGCCGAAATTGGTGCCTAAATACACCTCCGGATTACCTGTGGTGCGGTGAGCATTCTGATCGGTACCATGAGTAGAGGTCGCAGCGCAGCGGCGGCTGAAAAGCTGAAGAAGTTTGCCCGGGACTCCCAGCAAGATGGCGTCGGCAAGCAGTCGGAGCGGGAATCCAGTGAGGCGGAGGAGGAGGAGAGCATGGAGGCCGGATCCAAGGAACCGCAGGAGCTAACCTTGCAGCAAGTTACTTCACAATTACTTGCGGCGATCCAGGATTCAAAAGTGTCGCTGACGGGCAAAATCGAGGAGGTTAAGATAGATGTGGGGCTCCTCCGGCTGGATCTGCAAAATCTGAGAGAGCGGGTGAAGGAGACGGAGCAGCGGATCTCCACGCTGGAAGACGACGCAAGAGCGACGCCAGGCAGATTGTCCTCCTTGGAAAGCGCGGCAAACAACTGGGCGCAAAGGGCTGACGATCTGGAAAACCGCCTGCGTCGCAATAATTTAAGAATTCTGGGGATGCCGGAGAGGGCAGAAGGGAGCGACCCATGTAAGTTCATGGAAACATGGCTTTCTGAAACTTTCCCTGATGCGACGCTGTCACCGGCATTCGCTATAGAAAGAGCCCACCGGGTACCGGCCAGACCTCCTCCCCCGGGAGCGCAGCCTAGACCTCTCCTGGCCCGACTGCTGAGCAGCAGGGATAGAGATGCGATCCTTGGTGCGGCGCGACGCAAAGGCCCGATCCTACATAATAATGCTCCCATACTGATTTTCCCTGACTTCTCTGCGTCTCTCCAGAAAACGAGGGCATCCTTCATTCAGGTAAAAAAACGCCTTAGAGATCACCAAATTGCTTACTCCATGATCTTCCCGGCTCGTCTCAGAGTGGTTCATCAAGAGCGATCCTTGTTCTTTACATCTCCTGCGGAGGCGGATGACTGGATCAACACGCTGAAGAGGAAGCGCTGATGCGTTACAGGCTTGAGCGACGTCGGGAGGATCGCTGTTGTGATGGTGTCGCGGTTCTGATTTGTTTATTTCATCTCCTTTGGAGTGAGGTCGGTGATACGATTCTTTTCCCTGGGACGTCTGAAATCGCTGTTGCGATAGCTTTAGGATCATCCTATGCAGATACTCGGCGTCCCTTGATATTGAAGGCGCGAAATATTTCTGTTTCCTTCATCCCTCCTGCCATACGAGTGGAGCGGTGCTCGGGATCGCAGTTGCGGCCGCGTCCTGCTTTTTTGGTTCCAGTTTGTTGAGTAATTGACGATTCCATCAGGAGGCGCCGGTGCGCCTGAGACTCCCGGAGGCATGTGAGTTACTGGATGTGTTTATTATTGATCTTCCATTGTGCCGGTCTCCGGGTTAGCCCCCCTCGTGGCTGGGCAGCTGGGGGTTGTGCCTCTGGGGGTGTCGGGACCTGAGCTCACTGCGCTCGTTACTAAGTCCAGATTGAGTTCTGGAATTCTCGTCGCTGGTGGGACCGGATTGAACTGACTTCAAGCGGGACAAGTGCCAGAACGCTGCTGCGGTGCCAGGATCACTTTTATGCGATCTTGAATTATCCTGCATTATCCAAAATGGGACTTCACTCCGGGTTTGCAGTATTTAGCAACGCACTTAAGTTCAGGATGCTGAAATTTGTCTTTAGAGCTATATTAAGGTTTTTTGTTTTGTTTTTTTTTAGGTCACCATATATGATAATCACTTATGATTTGGGATTGCCTGCAAATTCTTCTCCCATTTCCTCTACATTCCTATCTCCTCTTCCCCCCTCTTAGTCGCACTTACTTGTTTAATCCCTCAGCCCTTTTATCTCATCCTCATACCCATCCTTGCTATCCTATTTCTTATCTACCTCTAAGTCTTCTTTTGCTATTCTTTCCAGCTTTCCTCTTCAACCTCCCTCTCTCTTCCCCAGCCTTCACCCAGTATGCCCTCCTCCTCACACTCTCCCTTCTTCCACCCATCTTAAATTCTCTTTTCTCTCTTCTCTTCCCTTGCCCTTTTCTCTCTTCCTTACCCCTTCCCCGCCCACCTTTCACTACCTTTCCTCCATCCCACACCCCCCCCCTTTTTTTTTTTTTTTTTTCTCTTTCTCTTCTCTCTTCTCTCTTCTCTCTTCTCTCTTCTCTCTTCTCTTTCTTTCTTCTCTCTTCTCTTTCTTTCTTCCCATATTTCTATGCCCATTTACTCTGGGTTCTATTACCCACGAACGATTAATTGGCTATGTTGCAGGGTAATTCAATACGTTGGACTGCAGGAAAAGCTTAAGTCCTTGTTTCGAGGACACCCCCGTACCAAGTACACCATCTAGCCACGTTGGTTCACCCTGGTAGTTACTAGGGACACCCTCTCCTGGTCACACTGCTGGATCAGTTCTTTCGGCTGTGTGTTTGCAACCGATAGTTTGTATTTAAGGGTACGTTTGCCCAAGTTCTACTGTGGGTTAAGTTTTTGACATTTCCCTATTAATTCAGTGGGAGACACATTTCAATGGCTTTAAGCTTGATGACATGGAATGTTAGGGGACTGGGCACATCCAGGAAACGGGCGGCAGTGTTCGCACATATCAAAAAATCCAAAGCTCAGATTGTATGTTTGCAAGAGACCCATTTATTGTTGGAAACCACAAGAGTGCTTCAAAAGCCTTGGGTTCAATGGTCAGCTCACTCTGTTCATTCCTCATATTCGAGGGGAGTTTCGGTACTAGTCCATAAAGCACTGCGGTGGGACCCGGGTAAGATCATAAAGGATAATGATGGGAGGTATGTGTTTGTCCAGGCTCACATCGATGGGATCATGATAGTGATCTTAGCCATATACATCCCCCCTGCGATGGGAATCTCAATTTTGTATGAAGCGGCTAAGTTTGCCTCACAATTCCCACAAGCCTTGGTGCTCTGCATGGGGGATTTCAATTTGATTAGCAACACAGGGCTGGATAGATTCAACACCCGACAGGTCCCGATCTCCCCAACGATGCAAACTAGACTGAGTGCATTCCTCCAGGAGGTGGGGTGGTGCGACATGTGGCGGTTTTTTAACCCAGTACTGAGGGAATACACATGTTATACCCCAGGGAAAAACTCATTGTCTAGAATTGATTACATCTGTGGAAATGAAAGAGTCTGTGCCCATATACAATCGGTGTGTCATCTACCCAGATCAGTATCAGACCACTCTCCGGTATTTGTCAGCATTAAGTGGGAAGGTTGTAAATCTCGTAAAGTGTCACGGAAGATTAACCCTTGGTGGCTGTCACTCTTTGGTGCCAATGATAGGATTCCTGATCAGCTCAGGGCATACACCGAGACGAACTCCGTGGAAGAGAATCACTCGGCCTATTGGGATGCGCTTAAGGCATATTTGAGGGGATGCTGTCACTCCTCTATCTCTTATGTCAAGAGACAGGCGGCCAGAGAGGAGGAGGAATTGGCCACTCAAAATAGAGTGCTTGAACATAGATTTACCTCAGACCCTTCTGAAGGAAACAGACTCCAGTGGCTACAGGCTGGGAGGAAATATCTTTTGTTCCTACAAGATAAGGCTAAGAGGCATGTCTTCTTCATGAACCAGAGATATTTTGAGCAAGGGAACCAATCTAGTAGTTTACTAGCGTTCCTGGTGCGCCAATCCACTAGCTCACCTGCGGTCCTTAAGATCAGAGACTCCGATGGCGATTCAATCACCTCCGTCACTGGTATTCTGAAGGTGTTTCTGGACTTCTATAGGAACCTATATGAGTCCAGACTGACTGTGTCAAGGGGGGAGATCACTGAATACTTACGGGATCTGGAGTTTCCCAGATTGACTTTGGCTCAGAGGTCGGCCTTGGATGAGCCCATTAGCATGGAAGAGATGGTGGAGGCGATGGGTGCACTCAATAGGGGTAAGGCGTCTGGCCCGGACGGACTCCCAATTGAAATATTTGACAAGTATAGGGGGGAGCTGGCCCCAGCTCTCCTGGAGACGGTTGAGGCTTCATTCCGCAGGGGAAGGTTGCCTGATTCCTTCTATGAGGCAACCATCGTGCTACTATTGAAACCAGATAAGGATCCATTGGATTGTGGCTCGTACAGACCGATCTCTCTGTTAAACTCTGATTATAAAATTCTTACCAAAATTCTAGCAACTAGACTCAATAAAGTGATCTCCTCCATAATACACGAGGACCAGTCTGGATTCATTCCGGGTAGAAGTACCTCGGATAATCTGAGGAGGGCACAGGTGATTCTACAGATGGGCACCAAGTTAGAGGAGGATTGGGCTTTGATCTCCTTGGATGCGGCCAAGGCCTTTGACTCTATAGAATGGCCATACCTGCTGGAGGTGCTGCGGGCATTTGGTTTCGGCAACGATTTTGTTAGATGGATTGAGATTATATATAAAGCTCCAACGGCCAACATTCAGGTGGGAGGTGGAGTATCGGAAACTTTCCCTTTGGGGAGGGGAACCAGGCAGGGATGTCCTCTATCCCCTCTTCTGTTCGCCCTTGCCATGGAACCGTTGGCAGTGCGCATTCGGGCGGACTCAATCTACCGGGGAGTGAGACATCGTAAGGGAGATGAACGTTTGTCTCTGTATGCTGACGACCTGTTATTGTTTGCTTCGGATCCGGATTCCTCCATTCCTAGAGCCGTAGAGCTAATCGACCGATTCGGGGAGTTCTCGGGCCTGTCAATAAATTGGTCAAAATCGTACCTCCTCTTCCTATCTCGGGACAGGGAGGAAATGATGAACACCCACATGTGTAGAGTTCCAGTGGTGGATCACTTTAAATACCTGGGGATTATATTGACGGGAAGCCCTTCGGAGATGATAGCAAGAAATATTGCCCCCTTATTATCACACCTCGGGGAGAAATTTAATAGATGGAGCCAACTCCCGCTCTCAGTGGCGGGAAGGATTAATCTCCTTAAAATGATAGTGCAACCAAAGTGTCTTTATATAACCCAACATGTATTCGTACAGATTCCCCGTTCTTTCTTTCGGTCCCTGGAATCTTTGATGATCACCTTTGTCTGGGGTCCTTCCAGATCAAGGGTCCAGATGGCCAAATTACAGAGACCCAAGGACATGGGGGGTATGGCCCTTCCTGATCTGTACATATACTATCTGGCCGGACAATTGAAATATTTGGGACAATGGACACTTCCTGGGGTGAGGGGTTCTCCGGAGGGTCTTCTGGCAGAGTTCACAGGTATGGATCTCTTATGGCCATTGTTGACGGACCACAAGAGGGCTCCTGAGGGTCGGGTCCTCCCAATACACAAACTGGGGGCCAGGGTCTGGAAAGAGGCTAAAACCATTTTTGGTTTTCACGATATGCCAACTGAGACACCCCTATGGGATAACTTGGACCTTCCACATTTTTGTGGGCTGCCGGGGTTTGGCGAATGGAGGAATCGAGGAATAGTCTCCCTGGGATCACTGGTCCGGGATGGTGATCTCCGCCCATTTGCGCAACTGTGTGCAGAATTTGATTTGCCGGAATCTCATGGGTTTCAGTACCTCCAGATTAGGCACGCCTTCCGGGCTCAGTTCTCTGGTCGTGGGGTTAGATTCTCTTCCTTTCCAGTCATTGGAATTATCAGATCACAGGGCCCTGGAGGTCTCATTTCCAAATTGTACTCCTCCCTTATCCGGGCCAAGGCCATGAACAGTCCTCTTTCTGTCCGGGAGAGGTGGAGTGTCAGGATCCCTGAAATTGATGATGTAGTGTGGGACGACATTGTCGAATCCCACACGCTAGTCTCTCCTGCAGTCAATAATAGACTGATTCAGTTATACATAATACATCAAAGTTATATGACTCCTCAGAGACTGAACAAGATGAAAAAGGCAAATAATCTGGTGGGGGTGGGTTGTCCAAGATGCGGGAGAGACGGTGCTGATTTCTGGCACATGATATGGGATTGCCGGGTCATTCTCTCCTATTGGAGTGAGGTTGTAACAACTCTGTCCACCATACTTCAGAAAGGAGTTGCTCTGTGCCCAGTCCTGTGTCTATTTGGGGTGGTGGATGTACGCTCCTGGTCCCAAAATGAAAACTTGCTAATAAAAAAGGTATTATTTTTGGCCCGGAAGGGCATTATACTAAACTGGATGGGCATCCACCCTCCAACTAAAGCCTCATGGATTGCATTGGTAAATGCTATAATTCCGTCAGAACACTATGTTTATAAGATAAGAGGTTCTTTAAATAAATTCGACAAAATATGGGGTAGATGGATGGGCTCGCCCTTGACCGGAGGATCACCCGGCTCCCTAGCTGATAGCCTACAGTCGGTACTGGCGTGATAGTAACTGATGGTAATCCGATGGGAGGAAAGGAGAATTACGGGGTTTATGATATACTGTATTGGAGATATTACGAGACCTCTGTAATCTGGGTTGCGCTTCTCTTATTGGTGTGGGCTTTTTGCCCCAGAATGGATATGTTTCGAGAACTGACACCTCTGCAATGATTAATGTGCTAAGGCCAGATTGAAAGTACTAATTGTTGATTTAATTGTTGTTGCTTTATTACCCTGCTTATCAAATAGTATACGTGTATACTTGTAAAGTACAAATTGCTGACTTATCCTATAATGTAATGTCTTACTTAACCTTCAATAAAACGAGTTTAAAAAAAAAAAAAGTGAGCACACAGCAACCATGCAGCAGCACATCCAGACCAAAATAGTGCCCTATAAATTTCTGTACAACCAGGTTGAGCACGTAGGCCATGCAATGGACATGTGATGTCGCCCAGACATAGTGCTGCCACCAGGTTTGCACCATTTTTGAACCCGGCCTGGCTCCAGGTTCAGTGGCGACATCCATTGATCAAACTCGGCCAGTTAATGGTCCACAACTCTGTAACTGTGTGACTGCATTCTTCAATGCATGTAAATTTAAGCACTGCCTCATTGCATTGACTTACACACAGAATATGGCCTGGCATTTTCATTTTAAAAATCAAGAGATGCATGAGTGACAGGCATAGGCCTCTTGCTCCCAGAACCCTGGCACTACAAACAAAAGAAAATTTGGAGACCCTACTTGGAGTCTCCACCGTTTCAAAAATTATGGTGAGACAACAGGAAAAGTGGCAACAATTGGCACAGACTACAAATAGTCCAAGGCCGCAACATTGATGCGTGGGGCCAGCCCTGTAACCTTGCCTGAACCACCATTTGTTAGAACCCTCCACGAGTAGGGGAGAATGTCCCGGGACTCAGTGATGGTGCTTAGGGGTGCCATGGGGAGCGAAGGGGTCACTTTCATACTCACTCAGTCCATTAAGCTGACACCGACAACTGGATAAACCAAAGTTCTGGATACCGCTGCCACTGAGGGGAGCTAGTTCGGGTCCTGTCCCAAATGGTGCTGCCTGGTGATCCGTGATCCTTCCTCCTGGCACTAAGTTTACTTCTCTGTTGGTCCTGGTAGTATGGAACTTGCCGGGTCCCGCTCCCCACTATGGCTAAGTGTGGGAGCTTGCTCTCAGGGTTCACGCTTGGGATTTTCTGGACCATTTTAGTGGAACGTCCTATCCCCCTCGTTGCACAAGTACCCCAATTTTGGAGAGGGTGGAGAGCGGATCTTGAAGGCTCCATTCTCATCGGATAAATTGTCAGGTTGCCTGAAGCTACTCCCTGACCTAGGGTCCACGTACCCCGTCATGCCCTGGTCCCAGCCCGATGATGGTTAAAGGCCACCAGCTGTCCTCCTTGAAAGTTCTGTGCCCCTTGCCATGATCTCCTTCGGCCGGGGGTCCAGCTCCTCTAGGCCCAGACCACCTCTGCCACCTAGATAGCTTCCTAGGAGCCCGGCTCCTGACCTCCTCTCTTCTTCACCTCTCAATTTTCGACTCCTGACACTCCTGACCTCCCCTAACCAACCCCCCAAGTGGGCGGCCCTATTCCACTCAGGCCGTCCACTGGTGTGTCTGGTGGGTGTGGTGCAGAGTGTACCTAGGACTTTAATTAGCTGCTGTAGGCAACACCATGTAGTTGGGGACCAATAAGCAAGAAGGAGGTGGATATTCTACGGGATGGCAGATTGTACAATACCCTGTGACGACCTGATAGTCCACACATATATTACTCCGATTTCCACCACACAAGGACAATCGGGATGAGCTGAGTAAAGCACCAGAACTAGCGAATCTAATGGATGTGCCCCTTCTGGGGTGGCTGGTCTTTTTAGGTTGAGGTGGGCCAATACCGACGGCTTTTCTCAGCTTGATAATACCAGGTCCAAGCTGTCCACTTTACCTTGGCTGGATGTCAAAAATGGAGGGGACACTACACCATGTTTTTAATTATTCATTTAAATACTTTTAAAAAAGTGGGATCCCCTGTATTTTTATACTCAGCCATGGTAAAGCAGACCACTGTGGGTTGCAGCCTGTAGCTGCTGCTTTACCCGCAGTCCTTGCCAAAAATAGGATGGGATCCTACATCATTTTTTTTTTACAGTGGTGCGCCAGCCAATCACAGCCATGTGAATACTTGACATGGCTGTGATGGGGCCAGACGTGCCCACACAAAAGCTGTCTGACTGGATGCTCTACAGTATTTCAACAAACTTTATTCAGATGACAAACCCGAACAGGACGTACAAGTGAAAGTTTGTGTTCATGTCAGTTACCCGAGCACTCGGTGTTCAGTATGAATCCAGAACTTTACAGTTCGGGTTTGGTCATCCCTGCAGGTGATCCAAACATTATAAATGCCCCAAAATAATATCAATAAAAACATCAGATTAGGACACAAAAACACAAGTCTTCAAAGGGTTCCATATCCCGAAAATTTAAAACGTTACAGTTCTTGTAAAGTCATCACACAAGCAAAATAATTTTTCAAAATTTCAGATTTTTTTTCCACCTCTCAAATAAAACAAAAAATGTTCATGTTTGGTATCTATATAATCGTACTAACCTGGAGAATCATACTGTCATTGTTATGGTCCAATGAACACTCTAAATCAAAAATACAAAAACCAATTGCAGAATTTCATTTTTTTCTATTTTGCCACACCTTTTGCTATTTTGCCTCTTACCATTACATTATATAATAAAATGAAAGATGTTATTCAAAAGTACAGCTCATCACCCAAAAAACAAGCCCTTACATGGCTATGTCAACAGAAGAAATTAAAAAAAAACATGGTTCTTGGAATAAGTGGAGGAAAAAAAGAAAGCACAAAAATGAGAAATGAGAAATCGCCTGGTCCTTAAGGTGTTAAAGTAGGGTGTTTTCCTTTTTTTTTCTTTAAGAATCTATAAATTCACCACCCTTTATGGGAAACTGCCCACTTTTCCTCTAACTTATCCCCTATGAAGTGCTGCAATTTAACAGCAGCCCAATTTTCAAATTAAAAATCAATGCCTCTAGTGTTGCTTACATGTAACATTCTGCAGTTCAGTGTCTAAACACTAGAACACAAGGGCAAATAACGACAAAAACCTTAACCGTGGCCCTGATCCACTCTCGCCTTGACTACTGTAACTCTCTATTAATTGGTCTCCCCCTAACTAGACTCTCTCCTTTACAGTCCATCCTTAATGCAGCAGCCAGGGTCACCTATCTGGCTAACCGCTACTTGGATGCCTCTACTCTCTGCCAGTCATTGCAGTGGCTGCCCATATATCACAGGATCCAATTCAAACTGCTTGTTCTCACCCACAAAGCTCTCCACAGTGCAGCACCCCCCCACATCTCCACCCTCCTCTCTGTCTATCACCCCACCCGTTCTCTACGCTCTGCAAATGACTTTCGACTAACATCCACACTACTTCGCACCTCCCACTCCCGAATCCAAGACTTCTTCCGAGCTGCACCAAACCTCTGGAACGCTCTACCCCAAGAAGTTAGGACAAATCACAACTTACTCAGCTTCAGATGCTCCCTAAAAACGCATCTTTTTATGGCGGCCTATCGCACTCTCTAGCCAAACTAATTTCACCTAGTCCCTCCACAACTTATCAGAAAATAACTCCATGTCAAACTCCATGGCACCCAAATGCATCTCAAGGCTCTGGCCAACTGGTCCAGGAAGCCATTATCTATCCCCCATTTCCTTGAGATGGCTGGATTGTCATTGTAAATAAGCACTTGTACTTTGCCCCTCCCCCCATCTCATTGTAGATTGTAAGCTCTCACGAGCAGGGTTGCCTTTTTCCCCTTTAAATATTGTATCTTCTATAACTGTTACTTGTTTGTATATGATCCTCCTGAATTGTAAAGCGCTGCGGAATATGTTGGCGCTATAGAAATAAAGATTATTATTATTATTATTATTATTATTATTATTATTATATATAGTGCCAACTCTAATGCTCTTGGGAATGGAAGGAGATATTTAGTATTGCTGGGGAAATTGTTTCTGGTGCCAGAAACTTAATAGGAAGTTCTTGGTCCCCAATGCAAAATATGTAACAGAGGCTGAATAATATATAGTGGTGTACTCATATATGGTTGAGAGACTTTGCGCTCACTCAGGCACCAGGGGCCTCGTGCAACTGGAATGATATCTCAGCACATCATACAGCTATGCCCTGGTTCGCATTAATGACGGCAATGTGTTTGTTACTTATTAAGGAATGGTGACATATCACTGATAAGGGCACTGTGACATTGCATTGAAGCGAAGACTATAACTTGCAGTATACCAGGATGTACAACATTTTAAAAAGCTTTGAGTAATGAATTTTATTCTAGCAGAACAGATCAGAGTAATTACTGACAGCTGCATTAATATAGCTATTGTTCTAAAAGATATATATGTGACTGCTAGATATGAGTCTAGTGAAATAGTGACAGTTTGTGTATGACAAAAATAATTAATATTGAATTTCAATAATTCTGTGTGAAAAATGATTAGGGGCTTTATTACCCCTAGCAAAGTCATTAGTAAAGTAAGGATGGACTAGACATTCTTTTGGCCATGAACTTACTAGAAATTTCTGCCATAGAGATTTCGAAGTGACTTAAAGCCAAGGGAATGGTACCTTAGAAGTAGTGATGGGTGGACCTAGACTGTAGAAGTCCAGATCCGTGCAGTTTCAAACATACCGTGTGCCGTACTAGAGTGCTGTGCCCAGGCCAGGAATTCTCAGTGAATTCTGGCCAACAATCCAGATCTGGCAACTCAGGAAATAAAAAAAATAAAGGAAAAATTATATAAGTAAAAATGAAGCAAGCGCTTCACAGTTACCGAGTCTCCGGTATCATAATGTCCCTCCATGTCATAGAGTCACCCCGTATTATGATAGCCAGCACAGATAAAGCCTATGAATAACAGCCCCTAGCTATGTACTTATCTTGGCTGTGTATCAAAATAAGAGGAACCACATGCGGCTTTTTATTTATTTATTTTTTTAATAATTTAAAAAACGACGTGCGGTTTCCCTGATTTTGATTCCCAGCCATAATAAAATCCGACAGGTGGGGATTGGTAAGCCTGCAACCAGCCAGAATTGCTGAACTGGATCAATTAAATATGACAATCTCTGCACTTTACCTGGTTCTTCCCAATTGCCCTGGTGTGGTTGTAATCAGGGAAATAAGGGATTAATCGCAGCTCACAGCTGCCACTAAGTCCTAGATTAATAATGAGAGATGTCTATGAGATCCCCTATTGCTAATCTGTAAATGAAAGTAAATAAACACAAACACCCAAAAAATCCTTTATTTGAAATAAAAGACAAAAAAGCCACCCTCTTTCCCCACTTTATTAATTCCAAAAACACTCCTGCAAGTCCGACAAAGTCCACACAAGGTCCATGATTATTTCAAATCTGCTACATATCTGAAGTCACAGAGCATGATCATGGAACATGACCACCCGCTGCGGACTTCAAGCAGAAACTGAGCCGCGTAATCAGTGATGATGTCACTCAGGTTATTTGCTGTCACAGCTGAAGGTCACACAGTCCTCCACCTGTGACCGGAGGTAACCTAACCTCAGGTAACCTCAGTAAAGTCAGTGACCTGACCTCAGGTGACACCTGCATCTCCTGGAAAAAAAACATGTTTTTTTAGCCAAAAGATGTAGATTTGCTCCTGAAAATTATACACTATATTAACGCACCGAATCAACACCTCCTGTCAAGAAAAACGCATCACTACCGCATCATACCGCATGTGGTTTTGATGCATTTTTTGCTAGGAGGTATAGATTGGGTGCATAACTATGGTGTAAAAATGTAATCACCAAATCTACATTTCTTGGCCCAAAAATGCAAAAAAAAAAATGCTTTGACGTCATTTCGGTGCAGTTTTCTGCGAGGAGGAGCAAATTTCATGCAGAAATGTTTGCACCACATTTTGGCACTAAATTTGCACCTCCTGGCAAAAAAAAACCAAAAAAAAAACTTTTTTTAATTCTGGAGCCAAGAGAAGCATATTTGGTGCTGAAGGTTTTCCAACATATTCATGCATCCAATCTACACCTCCTTGCAAAAAAACGCATCAAAACCACATTCGATATGATGCAGAGTTTTGCGAGGAGGTGTTTATTGGGTGCAGGAATATGGTGTAAAAATATCCGCACCAAATCTACATCTCTTGGCAAAAAAATGTGGTTTACTGCCAGGAGATGCAGATCTCACCTGAGATGAGGTCACCTTAGGTCAGCTTACCTGCAATCACAGGTGGAGGACAGTGGGAACCTCCCACTGTGACCAAAATTAAACTGAGTGACGTCACTGCTCACCGCATGGCTCATTGACTCTCTGCCTGAATTCCAGAGCGTGCGATCATGTTCTATGGCCACTTAGTGTGAATTCAGATGTAGCAGAGCTGGAATCGTCGTGGGATCTCATGTGGATTATTTCAGACCTACAGGTGTGTTTTGGGGGGGTTAATAAAGTGGTGAAAGAGGATGTTTTTTTTCTCTTTTGTTTCAAATAAAGGGTTTTTATTTCTTTTCACTGTCAGATTAGTAATGAGGGTCTCATTGACTCCTCACATTACTAATCTAGGGCTTAATGGCAGCTGTTAACCCATTATTACCCCGATTGCCACTGCACCAGGGCAATCGGGAAGAGCCAGGTAAAGCACCTGGACTGTCACATCTAATGGATGCAGAACTTCTGGGCATCTGTGGGCTGCTATTTTTAGGTTGGGGGGCTCAATAACAATGGGTCACCAAAGCCTGAGAATACTAGCCCCCAGCTGACGGGCTTTCTTATGGTTATGTATCAAAATTGGAGGTACCACACACAATTTTTTTTTATTTAATTACATTTTTAAAAGAAAAAAAGCCGCATGCGGTTCCTTTTCTTTTGAAACACAGCCAAGATAAGCGAACCGCTGGGGGCTGCAACCTGTCGCCGTAAGCTTTATCTGCGCTGGGTATCATAATATGGTGGATCCTATGACAATTGTTTTATTTATTTATTTTTACACCCCGATACTGACCCTCAGACAGCGCCTGTGATTGGTTACAGTCACACACTGTTACACAGGCTGGCGATGCGTTGATACGCCGACGGATGGCAGGGAAAGCAATTCATATGCAATAAAGGTGATGACCAGCCCCATGAATGAGCAACCACAGAGCAGTTACAGCTGTGCCAGAGACTCGGTAAGTAAGAAGCACTTGTTCCTATTCCTTCTACTACCATTTTGAATCACCGGATTCTGGTCCCCATAGATTGATCCCGGGCCGGAACCGAGGGTTTTTTTTGACCCTGTTAGATCCACCAGTCCCGGTTGTCTGAGAGTTCCCCCATCACCACACAAAAAATGTAATCATCCAGTGGGCTAGTGAAAGGATAGAAGAAACTTAAGGGGCTGTCTGCAAATAATACATTGTTTTATAAATAAATATAAGACATGTATATAAAGTTCTAATGCACCAATGCAAATTCTGTAACCGGGTTCTTCATGTACTATATGGTATTGATAATAATGGTGACTTCCTATGTGTTAATGGATCACCTTGTGAGGTAAATTTAGTTTAGGTCTGGGTAATAAGCACAAACCTAAAGTGATGCTGCAGTGGAATGGGTGTTACTGGCTGACTGACACATGGATAATTTAGAACCAGAACACCTGGATAAGCAGGATGGCAGACAAACAAGCTGAGCAGGTAACACAGATTAAGCAAAAACAGGGATGTGGAGACATGAACGATGATTGCATAGAAAACTAGTGTTTTCTGGCAGGTCAATGTTTAAGGATAAGATTAACTGAGAAGTAAAAGCAGTCTGGTGTCTTCCAGCAAAGCAGTGGTTATTAACCCTTAACGACTGCGGACAATAATATTGCGTCCCTGCGTTCATAGTGTTAATTCCCGCCTGCTGCTGCGGGCTGCAGGCGAGGATCCACGCACGTCAGTTGATTTGTACAACTGACATGTGTGCCTCGCAGGTACGAGTGGAATCGCTATCCATCCGTACCTCTTAACCCCTTACATGGCGCTGTCAAAATGTGACAGCAACATTTTAATGGTGATTGCGGTAATCGCATACACACAGGCCACCACCGGAAGTGACGTGATGGGATCAGGTGGATCCGATGGTTGTCATGGTAGCACAGGGTCATATGATGACTCCTGTAGCTCACATGAGGTCCTACAACCAGCAGCCGATTACTGCAGGTTACAAGACATGATCATTTTTCCCGATCTGAGCGGTTCTGCTCTGATTAGGAGATATAAATGAGCAATCAGACTGCTGATCCTTATAGTTCCCTAGGGGGATTAGTAAAATAAAAACAAGTTCATAAAAAAGTTTTGAAAAATTAAAAAAAAACTAAAAATTCAAATCACCTCCTTTCAGCCCATTGAAAATTAAAGGGTTACAAAAATATACACACATTTAGTATCACCGTGTTCAGAAATGCCCGATCAATCAAAATATAAAATCAATTAATCTGATCGGTAAAAAATATGGCGGACAAAAACTTCCAAACGCCAAAATTATGTTTCTTGGTCTCCACAAATTTTGCGCAAAATGAGATAACAGGTGATCAAAATATAGCATTGGCACAAAAATGATACCGTTAAAAATGTCAGCCTGAGATGCAAAAAATAAGCCATCCTTGACCCATAGATCCTGAAAAATGAGAACACTACGAGTCACGGAAATGGCGCAATACGTGCGCCACTTTTTAGGACAAACTTCTGATTTTTTTAACCCATTAGATAAAAGTCATGTCTAGTGTCTATGAACTCACACCAACAGTAGGCATCACAATAAATGAATAAAATATCTCAAAAACAATAGTGCAATCGCACTTTTTTCCAATTTTTCCGCATTTGGAATTTTTTGCTGTTTTTCAGTACACTAGATGGTAAAACTCATGGTTTCATTTAAAAGTAAAACTTATTCCACAAAAAATGAGAAAATGAGCTCTCACATGACCAGAGATACTGAAAAATAAAAAAGTTACGGCTCTCGGAAGAAGGAGGACAAAAAAAAATCAGAAAGCGCATAATGTGCCGGTCATGAAGGGGTTAACAGCAATTTAACAGAGAATTCAATGTAAACTGGAGACATGTTTGAAGAGATTCATTTCCTTGATTTCAGAGGCCAGGAATAGGACTGATAAAACTTGCAAGGTCCTGGTAACTTGTGTGCTGAAAAGCTGGTGTAGACAACACAAAATAAGTGAGACTTGAGCTTGGAATTACTTCTTGTAACAATGAATTCAGGAGAAACTGATTACATTACAGACAAATGTCTCAAGCTCAGTCAAAGGAAGTAGTAGCATATTTCTGCCAAATTTGAGGCATCTTTGGACAATGCTTTAAATGTAATATGCAAGAATCTGAATGTCTCTACAGGACCATAACTCTCGCACTCTACCAAGGAAAAGAAGTTCCCACAAATCTTCGTACAGTCCAACATGTGGTTGATCTGATACTCCTTGAATCAAAAGCATAGGAGCTGTCTGGACACTAGAAGAGAATTTATTGAGGACCAGAGGATGTAACAAGGAGATATGAACAGCATTTGTACTTGTTAATGTAGGAGGCAACTTTAGATAGAAAGTGACAGGATTTGCTGAATCATCTGGAACAGACCAAAGAACTTGGAAGTCAGTGCCTTACAATATGTTAAATGACTGTTTTTGGTGTAGAGCCAAACGTTAGCACCAAGAAAAATATCAGAAAAAGCTCATCAGTGTTTTTCAGCACCCTTCTTCTCTTTTGCCACTGCTACTGCAGAATTGGATTACACCTCAGTGGAGATAAGATGCCCTGTGGAAGTTTGGGTTCGTTGGGATCAGCAGGACTTCAGATATAGTTCAGTTTGAGACCCAGACTTGGCCTAAACATGATCCCGGATCCCGAATTCCATTGGAAGTCAATGATTAGGCAGTTTGCTTTCAGTCCACATGCAGCCAGCCATAAACAGAACATTCCTGAGGAAGAGGGGGCAGGGTTTTGGGGTTTTATTGGATCCACCACATCTCTAAATGTTGTTTTTACCCCATTAAAAGCCATTCAGAGGTTGCAAGCGACACTGGGTCAAGCACCGAGCATACCCAAGCACCACGATGCTTGATCGAGTGGTTAGCGTAAGTACATCACTCGAACTCTGGACTCATCTCTGGATGTCATGAATGTCCTGAGTGTCACTGTTTACAGCAAAATGTTGACTTTTTGATGCAATTAATGAGGGTAAATGAGGCTTTTCACTAAACAGGGATTTACAGGATGACTCAGAAACTGAGTTGTGAGCAAATTCAGCCCAAACAAACAAATACCGTCAATTATCTTGATTAGAGTTAAGGTACCTTCACACATAACGACTTACCTGCAATCCCGAAAACGATGCGACCTGATAGGGATCGCAGGTAAGTCGCTGGGAGGTCGCAGGTGAGATGTCACACAGTGAGATCTTACCAGCGATGCCGGAACAATACAGGTCGCAGTAGCGACCTGTATAACGATCTCCGCAGTCACTGTGACCCTGTCCCACAGTGTCACACACAGCGATGTGTCCTGCCCAGCAGGACATCGCCTTTGAAGAAAATGGCCTGGACCATTCTGCAACGACTAGAGATCTCACAGCAGGGGCCTGATCGCTGGTAAGTGTCACACATAACGAGATCGCTAACGGGATCGCTACTACGTCACCAAAACCGTGACTCAGCTGCGATCTCGCTAGCGATCTCGTTATGTGTGACGGTACCTTTAGAGAAAATTTGTAGGTATTGCTCCTTAACTTGATTATTTCAGTTTTCCCCAATATATTGAGGGTATAAAGCAAAGGAGAAGTCTAAGGAGATTTTCAGATTATTGCAGAGTGTCCTCCTGAACCTGGAAACTAAAGGCCCCGTCACACTAAGCAACATCGCTAGCAACATCGCTGCTAACGAACAACTTTTGTGACGTTGCTAGCGATGTTGCTGTGTGTGACATCCAGCAACAACCTGGCCCCTGCTGTGAGGTCGTTGGTTGTTGCTGAATGTCCTGGGCCATTTTTTAGTTGTTGCTGTCCCGCTGTGAAGCACAGATCGCTGTGTGTGACAGCGAGACAGCAACAACTAAATGTGCAGGCAGCAGGAGCCGGCTTCTGCGGAGGCTGGTATCCACAGTAAACATCGTGTAACCAAGAAGCCCTGTCCTTGGTTACCCGATATTTACCTTCGATACCAGCCTCCGCCGCTCTCACTGTCAGTGCCGGCTCCTGCTCTGTGCACATGTAGCTAGCTGCAGGACACATCGGGTTAATTAACCCGATGTGTGCTGTAGCTAGGAGAGCAGGGAGCCAGCGCTAAGCAGTGTGCGCTGCTCCCTGCTCTGTGCACATGTAGCTGCAGCACACATCGGGTAATTAACCCGATGTGTGCTGTAACTAGGAGAGCAAGGAGCCAGCGCTAAGCGGTGTGCGCTGCTCCCTGCTCTGTGCACATTTACCTGCAGTATACATCGGGTAATTAACCCGATGTGTGCTGTAGCTAGGAGAGCAAGGAGCCAGCGCTCAGTGTGCGCTGCTCCCTGCTCTCTGCACGTGTAGCTCCGTGCGGTGGTAACCAAGGTAAATATCGGGTTGGTTACCCGATATTTACCTTAGTTACCAAGCGCAGCATCTTCCACGCGGCGCTGGGGGCTTGTCACTGGTTGCTGGTGAGCTCACCAGCAACTTGTGTAGCGACGCTCCAGCGATCCCTGCCAGGTCAGGTTGCTGGTGGGATCGCTGGAGCGTCGCAGTGTGACATCTCACCAGCAACCTCCTAGCAACTTACCAGCGATCCCTATCGTTGTTGGGATCGCTGGTAAGTTGCTTAGTGTGACGGTACCTTAAATCACCGTCAGATAGTACACAAGTCGAAGACTATAGAACTTTATTTGAAGCAAGCTGTGAAGCAAATATAAGACCTGGTAAATGATCAAAGGGAGGCATCTTGGTCCACAATGACCCAGATAGTAGTAAATCATTGCACAGTAGGAAAATTAGTAACAAAGTCAACAGAAATTTTAGACCAGTGTTCTTTTGGTATTGAAAGGACTGAGAAACTCTTGACTTGCAGGTGTGTACTGCACACACTAAGAATAAAATGTATGAATTCTTTGATGTCTTTTTTACATTTAGCCCACCAATAGAAATGGGAAAGAATTCAGCAATTAGTTTTTGACATCGATGACCTTAGAAGAGAGAAGAATGGGCCCAAGATAAAACTTTCTGGCAGAGTGCCTTAGAGACATCAGAAAGTCATTTGGGAGGAGAATTGGAAGACAAAATGGAGGCAAGAAAGCATTAAGGTTCTATTATCTATTAGGAAGCATATACTAAGTTGTTGCCGAGATCAAAAAATATGATAAGGCTGCTAGATCTGTGAGTTTTCCCTGCAGGACAGTAGGTGAGAATGAAGTCAAACTGTGAGAATAAGAGGTATTATTGGGTTTGATTGGTATTCAGCTTATAGGAAGATTGAAGCTGTTCCAGGTTTTTACGGTCCATATAGATGGTCACCAGAAACTTAGCTCTTGTGTAGATGACGACATTCCTCTAAAGTTAATTTTATGTTAGCAATTACATGAGCACCAATGGTGTAATTCCATTCATTCAGGTCTTTGGAGAAGAAACCACAGAGAATTTTTAGAAAAAGGTTAAAATTTCCCTTTAGGTGGTTAAGTGCCGGAAAGTCTGGATACTGTGCAATTAAAGGGATGATATGCAAGTAGTGTTTTGACCTTCTACTTAGAGAACACATTTATGAAATCCTGAGGCAGAGCAGAGTTTCATTGAAGGTGGTTAGGTGAGACCTTTGAGTCAATTTTGAAAGGAAGATGATCCCCAACAGGCAATTCAGTCACATGATTATTCAATAACTGGAGCAAAGGGCTTTTGCCACAGAAAGCTAAAGCACAAGTGGATCATAAAGTGACAAAACTAGTAAAAAATGTCCTCAACATGAAATGTTCCAATTTGAAGAATTAAATTCACAGTCTGGAAATGGCCATTTACAAAAATTAGTTTCAGAGGTGTCTGCAGAGTAACAAAATAAACTTTCAGCCTTCTAGCTAAAGAGACATTCTCTGCTGCCCAGAATTAATAAAGACTTAAGCCATAAATTCTGTTGAAACAAGATGATGAATACATGCACAACAAGCTTGTCTTTAGTAGAGAAAAAAATAACTCAAAGGTGATGCCACCTTATTATGCATATGGTCTGAAATTTCCCTTTTAAGTCTTAAATGTAGTACGTTTTATGGGAGAATGATCCTTTTCAACCTAATAGAGACATAGTCCTTCAGAATGGCCACAGGATCCTTTAGCCAGTGGCAATTTCTTCAAGCCAATTTGCATGAGTTCTGAAGTATCTTCCTGGGAAAATATTTAGAAGAAGCTCTAAAATTTACAACACAAGAACCTTGATACTTTTTTTCCTTGATCTCCTTTTGAAATGTGAGAGAGAATTCATGTCTTCGTATGTTGAACTGAGCTTGGAAATAATTTTTGTAGCATGGAAGTAAGGAGATGCTGAAGCGGTGACAGTCATATAGCGGGAGTGCAGCCAAGATATGTAGCAGCAAATTACTGACAAACATAAGGCAGCTGTGGACAATACTATTTCATACCCAAGTACCTGACCACTGCCATAGCTGGTCTTAAAATGCCTAGTGTTATCATACAGGTAATATATATCTTTGTACCGTGTTATCCAGTAGAGATAAAAAAAAAAGTTTGTTTAACCCCTTAACGACCCATGACGTACTAGATACGTCATGGATCGTGTCCCGATAAGCCCCGCCCCCTGCCGCCGGCGGGCGGCGGCGAGACGCGCACATATCAGCTGTTATCAACAGCTGATATGTGTGCCTGCTAGCCGCGGGTGGAATCGCTTCCACCCGCGGCCATTAACCCCTTACATTTCGCTGCCAAAGTCTTGGCAGCGATATGTATATGGGCGCCGCCATGACAGTGACTTACCCCGCCCCCGCCGGAAGTCACGTGACATGATCACGTGACTTTCGGCGGTTGCCATGGTAGCACAGGGTCATGTGATGACGCCTGTGGCTAACATGAGTCACTTCCTCTCAATGCCGGAATACAGCCGGCATTGAAAGTGAAGCAGCAAATCTGCAGTTCTCAGCTCTGTAGCTGAGATCTGCAGATTGTGCAAAGCGATCAGATTGCTGATCGCAATAGCCCCCTAGGGGGACTAGTAAAATAAAAAAAAAAAGTAAAAAAAAAAGTTTTAAAAAATTAAAAAAAAATAAAAAAACCTAAAAGTTCAAATCACCCCCCTTTCACCCCATTGAAAATTAAAGGGTTAAAAAAATAAAAAATACACACATATTTGGTATCGCCGCGTTCAGAAATGCCCGATCTATCAAAATATAAAATCAATGAATCTGAGCAGTAAACGGCGTAGCGGCAAAAAAATTCCAAACGCCAAAATTACGTTTTTTGGTCGCCGCAAATTTTGCGCAAAATGCAATAACAGGCGATCAAAACGTAGCATCTGCGCAAAAATGGTACCGTTAAGAACGTCAGGTCAAGACGCAAAAAATAAGCCATCACTGAGCCTCAGATCCTGAAAAATGAGAACGCTACGGGTTTTGGAAAATGGCGCAAAACGTGCGCCATGTTTTTCGGACAAGCTTGTGAATTTTTTTTAACCCCTTAGATACAAGTAAACCTATACATGTTTGGTGTCTATAAACTCGCACCGACCTGAGGCATCATACCCACACATCAGTTTTACCATATAGTGAACACGGTGAATAAAATATCCCAAAAACTATTGTACAATCCCACTTTTTTTGCAATTTTTCCGCACTTGGAATTTTTTTGCCGTTTTCCAGTACACTATATGGTAAAACTTATGGTTTCATTTAAAAGTACAACTCGTCCCGCAAAAAACAAGCCCTCATATGGCAAGATTGATGGAAAAATAAAAAAGTTACGCCTCTCGGAAGAAGGGGAGCAAAAAACAAAAACGCAAAAACGGAAAGTGCCCGGGGGCTGAAGGGGTTAAAAGAACTGAGAGTCCTCAGTAGTTGATACCTTTTAATGGCTAACTGAAAATATGGTAATAATAGCAAGCTTTCGAGACTACTGAGGTCTCTTTATCGGGAATGTAATAACACAAAATCTGAAGAGTCACATATTTATACACAACAGGACATAGAATAGTGCAGTAAAAAAACAAACAAAAAAAAAAAACAAGTCCTGTGAAGCAGAACTATCACTATGGCAAGGGAGCAAACACCACAACCAATGTGGTGTACTTAATTATATGTACCAAATGTCCAACTGGGGGTCTGTATGTAGGGGAGACCGGACAACAGCTCAGGACAAGGATGAATTCTCACCGCCACACAATTAGAGAAAAAAGGATGGATCTACCTGTGGCGAAACATTTTTGTAACTCAGACCACAGCATCAGGGACATGAAATTGCTGGTATTGATCAACCACTGAGGACTTCAGTTCTTTTAAACAATTTTCTTGGTATTGAAAAGGAATTTCAAGTCCCATAAAGACAGGAGAGTCTGGGAGTACATTCTTATGATGAACTTTGACACACTCAGAGCAGGAATGAATGTGTCTCATGAATTTATGTCTTTTTACATCGATTAAGAAATGTGCTCTTAAGAGCATCCACGGGCATCACAGCCCAGACCAGACCCCAATCAGAGGACAATAAAACTTTCAAACTGCTTATCTATGAACCACAACAATATTTATGGCCACAACAGTTTGCCCCCCTGCCATAGTGATAGTTCTGCTTCACAGGACTTGTTTTTTTTTTGTTTTTTGTTTTTTTTTCACTGCACTATTCTATGTCCTGTTGTGTATAAATATGTGACTCTTCAGATTTTGTGTTATACCATGCCTGATGAAGAGACCTGAGTAGTCTAGAAAGCTTACTATTATTACCATCTTTTCAGTTAGCCATTAAAAGGTATCAACTACTGAGGACTCTCAGTTCTTTTAAACAAACCTTTTTTTGTGTGATGATGTCAGAGGAGTTTGTTGAGTTGCCTGATAAACCAATGTTGAGTACTGCTACGGGAGTTGGTCATAGGACAAGGGAGCCAAACCAGTCTTGATGAGTTATACTGTGTACGTAGCAAATGGGCCTTTGCACACCCTCATGTACTAAGCCCCTGATATGACTTAACTCTGCACTTCAGCATTTAGGCCTCTGCCTCCATTGATTTCATTATGTTCATTTAGTTGAAGGTTGCTTCACATAGCAGTATTTTGTATTAGCTTTTTTTAAGCATAAATCATGAGTGCATGCACAAATACCAAAGTCAATGTGTTTCTATTATACTTCATCTGTACATTTCTTCCAATTATAGTTTGCATTAAAATTACTGATGTGAAGCAGTGACAGATATACTGCTGTGAGAAAGTGGCCTAAGAGGAAGATTAAAAATAACATATGATTGAAAATAAGTTACAAAGCAGAGCAGGAACATTTTTTTTTCATTCACTTAAATGGATATACATAATAGTTTAGTAACCTATTTTATTACAAGAAACTTTTACATATATACATTTTAGGATTTTTAACCAATTATGCCAATACACATGGGTATTAAATCAAATGATCCAGAGATATAAATCTATCACTAACTCAAATATAAATGGAGATGCCATTAAAATACAAATAGAAAGGACTGATTCCCAAAAATAGCCACATTTAAATAGTAAAACATAGATTTTATTGAAAACAAAAAAAAATAAAAAAAAGTATTAAGCTAGGAAAAAATAGTGAAAAAATTACAAATATTGGCCCAGCACAGCAGAAAATACATATAAGAACACAATTTTTAATGGCAAGCAAAGGTATAATAGATGAAAATAAGTAAAATACTACTGCAGAATTTACAAAATGTGCAAGTAAAGTGCAATATAGTGCAGCAAATGTGCTCAGCAGGGATACCAAATCAAGCGTATATGGATGAGATGGCCACGAGAAAGTGAGCAAAAAGCACAAAAATTATATAGTGCAAAGTGCAAATGCACAATATCACATTATTCAAAATGATGCTAGTGCTGGTGCTGGTGAAACCTGCATCTCTGAATAATGTGATACATCTCATTTGCCAAGTGTCTGCTCATTCTGACATCTTATCCAAATAATTTTGTAATATTGTACTGTCAAGGTCACTTTTTAATATCCTATGTAGGTTGGGGTCATCAGCAAAGACTGACACTTTACTATCAATACCATCCATGAGGTCATTAATAAAGAGATTGAAAAGATTCGATCCTAGCACAGAACCTTGTGGTACCCCACTGCTGACTATAGCCCAATTAGAGAATGAACTATTTAGGACTTATTTATTTACAGTTTTTTCCTCATCTTTTAGCCAATTCTTTATCCACCTGCTTATAGTTTCCCCCAATCCTTGCTTCCAGAGTTTATTACAAGAATGTTATGCGGCACAGTATCAAATGCCTTTGTAAAGTCCAAATAAATCACATCAGCTTCATTACCAAAATCCAGATTTGAACTTACCTCCTCATAGAACCAAAACATGTTGGTTAGACATGACTTATCTTTCATGAATCCATGTTGGTTATCAGTTATAATATTTTTCTCTCTAATACATTGTTGCATGTCATCTTTTAAAATGCCCTCAAAAACCTTGCACTCCACTGATGTCATACTTACAGGACAGTAGTTGCCTGGATCCACCCTCTTACCTTTCTTAAATATCGGTAACATGTCAGTCATTCTCCAATCCTGAAGTACCAACCCTGTTACAAGAGAGAAGATAAGATCTAGCAGTCTGTCAATTACTGAGCTCAATTCTCTCAACATTCGTGGATGAATGCCATCTGTCTCAGGGGATTTGTCAATGTTTAATTTATTCTTATGTAGGAGCACTTCTTCTTTTGTTAAATTAGTTATGTCAGGGGCTTTAATTTTTGCCCTGTTGAATGATCCCTGGAACAGCCAGTTCCTTGGTGAACACCAATGAAAAATGCTTGTTTAATATGTCATCCTTTGCTTTGTCCTCTATAATTATCCTATTATAATCTTTTATGAGATTTTGGTATTGATGTATTTATAAAAATTTTGGAGATTTATTTTAATGTGTTTGGTGATTTTGTTTCAGTAGTTAATTTTGCTAGCTTTCATTTATTTTTTACATTTCCTATTTACAATTTTATACCCTTGAAATGCTGTTTTTGTATTCTCAGCCTTCAAGATTTTGAATTCCCTTTGTTTTTATTTTATTATACTTTGTATTGTCTTATTTATCCATAGTGGCTTCTTTTTGTTCCTGCACATTTTATTACCATACGTTTTTACAGGACTCTAGTAATATATCCTTAAATTTTCCCTATTTATGTTCAGTATCCCCGGTTACCATGACATTTTCCCAATCTACACGATTATGCTCTTCCCTTAGGCCTGAAACACACTTCTGCATAAAAAACGTACGTGTCTCACGTTCCGTTTTTCGGGTCCGTGTTCCTTTTTTTATGGGCGTTTCTCCAGTACGTGTGACATCCGTGTGATGGCGTATGGATGGTGTGTGTGGAATGTCCGTGTATGCGTACGTGTCATGTCCGTGTGGAGTCCGTATGTGTTGATCTGTGTGTGTTGTAAAATGTCATTGCTACATACCCGCTGACAGCCGACACAGACAGAGATGAGTGATGAGAATGAACTCGGGTGAACCTCACCCGACTTCATTGTCATACCACGGCTGTCTGTGTGTGGCGTCCTGATTAGCGGTCACCCGTGATGGAATCACGGGTGACTGCTAATCCCCTGAGTGACTGAAGTTAGCGGCAACATTAGCGCTGCCGTCACTCAGGCTACCCTTGGCTAGCTGGAGTCACCCACCCGACACCACAACTCACCTGTGACTTCTTCGCTGATCGCGCAGCTCACTTCAGACACTTGGGTGACTCGCTGTCACAGGTGGAGGATCCAGTGGTGGCCGCGAGTAACCTGACTGATGTCATCGGTGATCGCACGGCTCACTTCAGTTGCTGCTTGGAGGTGATAGAGAGCGGTCATTGTGTGTGGCCGCTCCTGTCACCGTCATGTAGCAGAGCTGAGAGCATCATGGGACATCCATGGATTACGGCGGACCTGGATGGGTTTTTTGGTTTTATTAAATTGATGAACGAGGGTGTTTGTTTGTTTTAATTATTCTAAATAAAGGATTTTTTGAATGTGTGTGTTTATTTAATTTAAATAACAAGTTAAACATGGAAGTTATCTTGGGGAGACGGCTGCCATGATTAACCTAGGACTTAGTGGCAGCTATGGGCTGCTGCCATTAACTCCTTATTACCCCAATTGCCACCGCACCAGGGCAATTCGGGAAGAGTCTGGTAGAGTCCCGGAAAGGTCGCATCTAATGGATGTGGCTTTTCTGAGCGGCTACTGGCTGATATTGTTAGGGTGGTGGGCTCCCCATACCGTGGGGCTCCCCATCCTGAGAATACCAGCCTTCAGGCGTGTGACTTTTCCATGGCTGGTATCAAAAATGGGGGGAACCGCACGCCGTTTTTTTAAATTATTTATTTATTTATTTTACTGCACAATATACACACACCCACCGGATGCTGTGATTGGTTGCAGTAAGACAGCTGTCACTCAGCGTGGGGGCATGTCTGAATGCAACCAATCATAGGCGCCGGTGGGTGGGGGAAGCAGGGAACAGTAGATTGAATAATGAGCGGTCGTCATTTTCAAAATAATTAAAGCCGCCGTATCTTTTGCACAGCTGTGCTTTGCCGCGCTGGTGATCGGTGATCGCTAAGTAATGGACAGGGGGATATACAGACCGACCGACAAAGGGATATTGACTGACAACCACAGAAAATAAGGTAAATTGACTGACAACTAAATTAAAAATAGATTGACCGACATCGCTAACTAAAAAATGCACACGGACAGTACGTGTAGCACACGGACATGCTACGTGTGCCATCTGTGCAGGCACGGACCCATTGACTTTAGCGGGTCCGTGCCTGCATGATGCCGGCAAAAAACGGACATGTCGATCATGTGGGGAAACGAACACACGTACAAAAGACATGGACACACGTTCCGTGTGGTTTTACATGTGTGTGCCTGCTACCATAGGGTAGCATTGGTCTACGTGTCTCCGTGACGCCGGTACGTGCAAAAACATACCAAACATGTACCAGCATCATGGATGTGTGTCGGAGGCCTTAATGTGTTGAAATCAGTTTTCCTAAACTTCGAAGTTTTAGAATTTCCCCTTTCAAATGTTCTATTGAATATTACATTGAAACTTACCATATTATTGTCACTGCTGCCCAAGTGCTCCTGGATCTGTATATTTGAAATTATATCTGGTCTATTTGACACGACCAAATCCAGCAAATTATCTCTCGTGGTCAGTTCGTCTACCGCCTGAGAGATGTAATTTTCTTGAATTGTAGATAAGAACTTGCAGCTTTTCGCACAATCCGAAGATTCTATGTCCTCCTGAATGTCTGGATAGTTAAAATCCCCCATAATAAGGACCCAATTATTATTATTTTTTGCTGTGTTTTCAATTTGTTGCAGCATTTCATCCTCTACCTGTTCAGCCATGCTAGGAGACTTATTGCAAACAAAATCAGCAGCTTTTCATTGCCCTCCCCGTGTACATTTAGCTATACTGACTCTACCTTGTTGCAGCTCCCCAATGTCGTCATTAAGCACAGGTGTTAAGTTAGATTTAATAAATTAACACACCCTTCCACCTTTTTTGTCTTTCCTGTCATTTATGAATGTGGTGTAACCCTCTACGTTTGTCATTCAGTCATGGCTCTCATCCAGCCAGGTTTCCGTAATGCCCATCACATCGTAATCCGTGGTTGACATAAAAGTCTCCAACTCATTAATTTTGTTTACAAAACTTCTTGCATTTGCCAGCAGACATTTAATACTATTAGCACTTTTCCTATTCATAGCTTCCCTACTTTCCTTGCATGTCCCTGCCTCATTAAACATGCCTTGACCCCTACTATCTCACTCACTGTGTCTACTCTATCTATTCACTTTTTTGCACAACTACCCTCCCTCCCCCAGATCCTAGTTAAAAGGTTTCTCCATTTATCTGTCCATTTTTCCCCCCGTACAGCTGTCCCCTCCCCATTGAGATGCAGTCCGTTCCTACCATAGAGCCTGTAGCCGACGGAGAAGTTGGCCAAGTTCTCCATGAACCCAATCCCTCCTTCCTGCACCAATTTCTAAGCCACGTATTTATCTCCCTAGGCTCCCGCTGTCTTTCTAGTGATACTTGTGGCACCAATAGTATTTCTGAAAACACCACCTTGGAGGTCCAGGACTTCAGCTTCTCTCGTAGTTCCTGGTAATCAATGCTAAGGTCCCTCTACCTCCCTTTAACTTTGCCATTAGTACCAATGTGTACCATGACTGCTGGGTTTTTCCCAGCTCTACCCAGCAATCTTTCTATCCAATCCACAATATGCCAAACCTGAGCACCTGGCAGACAACAGACTATTTGGCATTCACGGTCTCGCTGACACATGACGTGCCTAATTGTAGACTCCCCTACCACCATCTGTCAGGCCTTTGCTGCTCTCCCATTTCCCTCCTTCCTATAGCCATCATTTTCCTGGCTGCTAGGAACAATGTCCTGATGTAGAGATGCTAGTCCCGACCCTGCATCCCCAATAACAGCCTATATCTATTAATATTCTTGATGGTATTGAATACATCCAAACTACTATTTGTAGGAGCAATATTGAGTCCCTTTGATAACCAATGGTTTTCTGAGTCAGTAAGCAGGGTGGACGATAAATTGACAACATGTAGTGAGTGCTGTAATGACTCTGTAGTTGTCTCGCCAGAAAAACATTGCGCCCCGACCCCCCCGGTTTATTCATCCACCCCTCCTTTGGGTTTTTTGACTTTTTTTAATTTGTGGGCTGATTAAAATAACTAGGCTGGAATCTCTTAGGGGTGCAGTTTTACTCAGTTTTATTAATTGAGAAATCTGACGATTCTCCATCAGAGGATGAAAAGGTTATCCTTTATTTCTTAAAACTGTCCGAGCTCTGATTTCTCCCATGTTTTTGAATATGCCTAGGGGTGCTAAGTTGTCTAGTCCACTGACCTCACTCATAAATTGATGATTTTTTTTTTTGCATAATCAAAAGGAGTCTGTATTGAATTTACATGTTTTGTAGGAGATAATTTGATTCTCCAATGTTTCAATTTTGGTTTTAATGTCTTTTTGGTAAGGCTCAAAGTCTTCCACAGATGCTACAGATTTAATTGCATCAGTTTTTTTTAAAATGTCTTCTTGTAAATTATTCAATTCAATGCTTTCATATTTAATTATTACTCTCATGAGTTTCAACCATCAATCTGAGAGAATATCGTTCCATTCATTAGTAAAAGCCTCTGAATAAATCGAAGTGGGTATTTTTTTAATCCTAAGACCACGAGGAATCATCTGTTTCTGAACATCATTTTCCAACATGGTCTGGTCCCACCAAATGCGGATTTCCCGTAATGAGAGCTTTTACAATTCCTGTATATTTGTTTCTAAGTCCACCCCATTCTGTGTAGAGTTACTGGGCACTGATCTACTAGAGCTTAAATTCATATTGTCCAAGCTAAACATATCTTCTTGTAATTAAAACATACAGTCTGGTAAATATAAATATTACGACCTGTATCCACAACAATAATAAGGTACCCGGGGGCACGGTAACAAAGTTACAATAGATATAGAGGAAGCACCAGCTCACCCCAGACACTTTCTTGATTGCCGATGGATGGAAGCTCGAGATCCTGCTGCTACCTCAGTATAGGAATAAGGGATAAATGATCCAGCTTTCGGCTAATTTAGTCATGGCTTGGTGGGAAAATGTTTTATTTATAACATCCAAAATCCTTTTTTTCATCTAATTATGCGGTATACAAGATATATGGATGAGGTGATCGTCGTATGGGAGGGGGACACTGATGATTTCCCCCTATTTATACCCCATTTAAACAACAATGACTTCAATCTAAGCTTTACTCACTACTTTCAGAAAAATAATATAACATTTTTGGATTTAGAACTTTTTCGTCATCAAGGGCAAAGAATTAGCAGTAAAACTTTCTGTAAACCTACAGCTGGTAATACAATACTAAATGCGAATAGTTTTCATTCAGCTCTTATCATTAAATCCATTCCAATGGGTGAACTCACCCGGGCAGAAAGAAATTGCAGTAACAATGATCATTTTTTTTAAAGAATCTGAAAACATCAAAAACCGCCTTTCACAGAGGAATTACCCTCTTGGTCTCTGAAACGTGCATGGAAAACTGTGGAAAACAAAGATTGGGCAAATTTAATTAAAAATATGAATCAATCAAGTAATGCTAGTGACGCCAACATTTCCACTTTTGTCCTAACATACAATAGTGCCCTCAAAAATATTTCTAATATTGTAAATCAAAATTTACATATATTAAAAGAGGATCCTGTAGTTGATTCTATTCTAAAAAAAAAAGGCATTAGAATAGTTCCAAACAAAACGCCCCAACATTGGGACACTATTTATCCCCAAGCGGCTTAGGTCCAAAGACAAACCGCATGTGGGAAAATGATAGTTGTCTACCAAAGGTTATTTTAAATGTGGCTCTTTTCCATGTAAAACATGTAACCATTCTCTAAAAAGACAAGATTTTAGATTTTAAACTCATGTGGTTTAGTCCAGGTGTGATATGATTAATCATTTAAATATGTCACATGGAGTGGCTCCCATTCTCTCCAAGTCTAAGAGTGGCACGCTCGAAACGCGCCTGGTGTGTACTATCTGTCATGCTCCTCCAGTCCCGGCGCCATCTGTTACTCACTGCTCTGATTCCCGGTCCTTCTGGCCGCGGCTGCCCTCCTCACTCTTCCTCCTCTGCGTCCCCCGTGCCTCCTGCCCGCCAGTCCTGGGATCCCCCTGCGACCCAGGACACTTTGTCTGGTCCCCCTGCATCTCCTGCACCGCTTCCTGCTCTGGTCTCCGGCACACGAGCCTCGCGCATGTGGATTAGGGTGCGCGTGCGCTCACTTACCTCTTCTTAAAGGGCCAGCATCCAGGAAACAGGATATGGTCAATTACAGGTACAGGGTATATTAGGACTAGAGTTGAGCGCGGTTCGTGGTTCGTGGTTCTCCAGTTCTAGGCTCGAGTGATTTTGGGGCATGTTCTAGATCGAACTAGAACTCGAGCTTTTTGCAAAAGCTCGATAGTTCTAGAAACGTTCGAGAACGGTTCTAGCAGCCAAAAAACAGCTAAATCATAGCTTGGTTTCTGCTGTAATAGTGTAAGTCACTCTGTGAATCAAACTATTATCACATTTCAGTGTATAGTGTGCGTGAACAGCGCCTTCAGATCACTGCTGTTTCTATAATGGCGATCGCCATTTTTTTTTTTTTTTTTCTTGTCTTCCTTCCCTAAGCGCGCGCGTCTTGTGGGGCGGGCCAGCATGTCAGCCAATCACAGACACACACACAGCTAAGTGGACTTTGAGCCAGAGAAGCAACGGCATGTGTGATAGGATCTGCATGTCACATGTCCCTGCATTATAAAACCGGACATTTTCTTCACGGACGCCATTATCTGCCTTCTGCGTCTTGGGTGTCAGACATCACTGTCGCAGCTCCGTCATCCTGAGTCCTATAGCCGATACAGCTGTATGCGCTGCATACACAGCGTTAGACAGCATAGGGAGAGCACTTTATAGCAGTCCTTTTAAGGGCTCAAACCGGCAGGGTCAGAGTTAAGGTGACAGGTCCTGAAAACAGCGCCAGCGTCTGTGCAGCCAAGGTCAGGGATTTCCTCCCTGCATTTCACCATTAGGAGGGAATAGAAAGGCAGGCTTCCATTCCTCTACCCAGAGCACCACAATCCTGCCACTGTACCCTCTTGTCCTCTGCACACTCCAACTCATAACTAAGCCATTATACTAGCAAACACTCAGTGTACCTAGTGGCATCCTATCTGTGGCTATTGGACTTTGCTATAGTCCCACTAGTGCAAAGACATTTGCAGAGCACGTCTGCCTGCATTGCACACTACAACTAATTATAACTAAGCCATTATACTAACAAACACTCAGTGTACCTAGTGGCATCCTATACGTGGCTATTGGACTTTGCTATAGTCCCACTAGTGCCAAGACATTTGCAGAGCGCCTCTGCCTGCGTTGCACACTCCAACTAATTATAACTAAGCCATTATACTAGCAAACACTTAGTGTACCTAGTGGCATCCTATACGTGGCTATTGGACTTTGCTTTAGTCCCACTAGTGCCAAGACATTTGCAGAACGCATCTGCCTGCGTTGCACACTCCAACTAATTATAACTAAGCCATTATACTAGCAAACACTTAGTGTACCTAGTGGCATCCTATACGTGGCTATTGGACTTTGCTATAGTCCCACTAGTGCCAAGACATTTGCAGAACGCATCTGCCTGCGTTGCACACTCCAACTAATTATAACTAAGCCATTATACTAGCACACACTCAGTGTACCTAATGGCATCCTATACGTGGCTATTGGACTTTGCTTTAGTCCCACTAGTGCCAAGACATTTGCAGAACGCATCTGCCTGCGTTGCACACTCCAACTAATTATAACTAAGCCATTATACTAGCACACACTCAGTGTACCTAGTGGCATCCTATACGTGGCTATTGGACTTTGCTATAGTCCCACTAGTGCCAAGACATTTGCAGAGCGCATCTGCCTGCGTTGCACACTCCAACTAATTATAACTAAGCCATTATACTAGCACACACTCAGTGTACCTAGTGGCATCCTATACGTGGCTATTGGACTTTGCTATAGTCCCACTAGTGCCAAGACATTTGCAGAGCGCATCTGCCTGCGTTGCACACTCCAACTAATTATAACTAAGCCATTATACTAGCAAACACTTAGTGTACCTAGTGGCATCCTATACGTGGCTATTGGACTTTGCTTTAGTCCCACTAGTGCCAAGACATTTGCAGAACGCATCTGCCTGCGTTGCACACTCCAACTAATTATAACTAAGCCATTATACTAGCACACACTCAGTGTACCTAGTGGCATCCTATACGTGGCTATTGGACTTTGCTATAGTCCCACTAGTGCCAAGACATTTGCAGAGCGCATCTGCCTGCGTTGCACACTCCAACTAATTATAACTAAGCCATTATACTAGCACACACTCAGTGTACCTAGTGGCATCCTATACGTGGCTATTGGACTTTGCTATAGTCCCACTAGTGCCAAGACATTTGCAGAGTGCATCTGCCTGCGTTGCACACTCCAACTAATTATAACTAAGCCATTATACTAGCAAACACTTAGTGTACCTAGTGGCATCCTATACGTGGCTATTGGACTTTGCTATAGTCCCACTAGTGCCAAGACATTTGCAGAGCGCATCTGCCTGCGTTGCACACTCCAACTAATTATAACTAAGCCATTATACTAGCACACACTCAGTGTACCTAGTGGCATCCTATACGTGGCTATTGGACTTTGCTTTAGTCCCACTAGTGCCAAGACATTTGCAGAACGCATCTGCCTGCGTTGCACACTCCAACTAATTATAACTAAGCCATTATACTAGCACACACTCAGTGTACCTAGTGGCATCCTATACGTGGCTATTGGACTTTGCTATAGTCCCACTAGTGCCAAGACATTTGCAGAGCGCATCTGCCTGCGTTGCACACTCCAACTAATTATAACTAAGCCATTATACTAGCAAACACTCAGTGTACCTAGTGGCATCCTATACGTGGCTATTGGACTTTGCTTTAGTCCCACTAGTGCCAAGACATTTGCAGCACGTCTGCCTGCGTTGCACACTCCAACTAATTATAACTAAGCCATTATACTAGCAAACACTTAGTGTACCTAGTGGCATCCTATATGTGGCTATTGGACTTTGCTATAGTCCCACTAGTGCCAAGACATTTGCAGAGCGCATCTGCCTGCGTTGCACACTCCAACTAATTATAACTAAGCCATTATACTAGCACACACTCAGTGTACCTAGTGGCATCCTATACGTGGCTATTGGACTTTGCTTTAGTCCCACTAGTGCCAAGACATTTGCAGAACGCATCTGCCTGCGTTGCACACTCCAACTAATTATAACTAAGCCATTATACTAGCACACACTCAGTGTACCTAGTGGCATCCTATACGTGGCTATTGGACTTTGCTATAGTTCCACTAGTGTCAAGACATTTGCAGAACGCATCTGCCTGCGTTGCACACTCCAACTAATTATAACTAAGCCATTATACTAGCACACACTCAGTGTACCTAGTGGCATCCTATACGTGGCTATTGGACTTTGCTATAGTCCCACTAGTGCCAAGACATTTGCAGAGCGCATCTGCCTGCGTTGCACACTCCAACTAATTATAACTAAGCCATTATACTAGCAAACACTCAGTGTACCTAGTGGCATCCTATACGTGGCTATTGGACTTTGCTATAGTCCCACTAGTGCCAAGACATTTGCAGAGCGCATCTGCCTGCGTTGCACACTCCAACTAATTATAACTAAGCCATTATACTAGCAAACACTCAGTGTACCTAGTGGCATCCTATACGTGGCTATTGGACTTTGCTTTAGTCCCACTAGTGCCAAGACATTTGCAGCACGTCTGCCTGCATTGCACACTCCAACTAATTATAACTAAGTTACATTGTCAGGGATATTTATTCTTTATTATTCTGCTGTTAATAAAGCTAGACCAACACTGCAATCTTCACCACCTCTCAATTTTTACTACCACATTTTCAGTCCACAATCTTGTCGCAATCAACATGAGTGGCAAAATGACAGATGCTGGTGGAAAGGGGAAGAGGCGTGGTGGAAAAGGCAAAAAAGGTTTTGTCAGTGGGGAAGGTGGCAAAGCTCCATTATCATCTGCTGCAGATAGACCATCTACTAGCAAAAGTAAGATGTCTACTACTTATTGTGGACAATCCGATGTGCTCCCTTTTTTACGGACACGAACAAGAGGAACAAAGGTAGATGATGGGCAAAAAAGGAAAATGCTTGAATGGATCTCAAGTGGTCCAACAAGTGCCCTCTCAGCCACTTCAAGTACCGCATCCAAAAAACACCAGTCCTCTGAGTTGTCATCCCAATCACACTTGATTTCTCCCAGCTCTGAAGTCTCCATCAGCCCTGCACAGTATGGTGGAACTGAGATGGCTGAGTCTGCAGAGCTGTTCAGTCACACTATAGCCTGGGAATCAGAGGTCTGCTCCCAAGCTACAGTGAGTACAGAACAGGAAATGGTCTGCAGTGACGCCCAGAACCTTTGTGACTCTGATTCAGGCCGTGAGGACCAAGTTTCTGAGCATAATGTTGACCCTTTGTCACAAACTGTAACACCTGTGGTTATAGACAATGAGGAACATACTGATGAAGATGAGACGCAGATACCCGATTGGGATGACAACTTAAATATTCGGTCAGGGCAAGAAGAGGCTCGGTCTGAGGGGGAGGGGAGTGCAAACACAACAATTGATGATGACGTTCTAGATCCCACCTACTGTCAACCCCCAGTCAGGCACTCGAGGAGGTCAACAGAGGCGGTGGAGGAGGATGCAACCGACGACGAAGTTACCTTGCGCCTTCCTGGACAGAGTCGGAGCACTGGTAGCACGTCTACAACTGCATCCTCAGCCACCACTCTGCCTATGAGCATTATTCGGGGTGGATCAACAGGTCGCATGGCCTCTAAGCCTTGCCTAGCCTGGTCCTTTTTTCACATCGAAAAAGATCGCCCAACTCATGTGATATGTAACATTTGTCATGATTCTGTTAGTAGAGGTCAAAACCTCAGCAGTTTGACAACTTCTTCCATGAATCGTCACATGACTAAATATCATAAGTCCCGGTGGGAAGCTCACCGTGCTGCAATGCGGCCTAGCGGAGCGAACCATCCACCGCCCGCCCCTTCCAGTGCATCCGCGAGCTCTTCATCTTCTAGGACTGTGGGGACAGCTGTCACACCTGTTTTTCCACGCAAAACTTCCACCACTGTAACCGCAACAGGCAGTTTGCTTGTAAGGTCGTCAGTTGGTTTGGAAGGGGAAACAAGTGAGTGTGTACAGCTCTCTCAGACATCGATAGCACCAACGTTGGATGAAGGCAACATCATGTCTCCGCCTGCACTTTCCTCACAAACCTGCATTTTTCCAGGGACACCCTACTCAACACCGTCTACACACAGCAGCCAGATCTCTGTCCCTCAGATGTGGTCAAATAAAAGGCCACTTCCTCCGACCCATGACAAAGCTAAGAGGTTGACTCTATCCCTCTGTAAGCTGTTGGCTACCGAAATGCTGCCTTTCCGCCTAGTGGACACACAGGATTTTAGAGACCTTATGTCTGTCGCTGTGCCCCAGTACCAGATGCCTAGTCGCCACTACTTCTCTAAGAAAGGTGTGCCCGCGCTACACCAGCATGTCGCACACAACATCACCGCTTCCTTGAGAAACTCTGTGTGTGAACGGGTGCATTTCACCACCGATACTTGGACCAGTAAGCATGGACAGGGACGTTACATGTCGCTGACTGGGCACTGGGTAACTATGGTGATAGATGGTGAAGGGTCTGCTGCACAAGTCTTGCCGTCCCCACGACTTGTGTGTCAATCCTCTGTCTGTCCAAGTTCCGCCACTGCTTCTGCATCCTCCACCTCATCTGGGTCCTCCACCTCCGCCCCAAGCCTGCCTGGTCAGGCCACCAGCGTTCTCACTGCGCAGAAGGAATCACGCACCCCTCATTACTATGCTGGCAGCAGAGCGCAACGGCATCAGGCGGTCTTTAGCTTGACATGTCTTGGGAATAAGAGTCACACAGCTGAGGAGTTGTGGTCAGCTCTGCGGTCCGAGTTTAATAAATGGTTGTCTCCACTTAACCTGCAGCCTGGTAAGGCCGTGTGCGACAATGCTGCAAACCTGGGTGCGGCCCTTCGCCTGGGCAAGGTGACACACGTACCTTGTATGGCTCACGTGTTGAACCTTGTCGTGCAGCAATTTTTAACACAGTATCCCGGCCTAGATGGCCTTCTGAACAGGGCACGAAAACTGTCTGCTCACTTCCGCCGTTCAAGCGCCGCAGCTGAGCGACTTGCATCGCTCCAGAAGTCTTTCGGCCTGCCGGTTCATCGCCTGAAATGCGATGTGGCGACACGCTGGAATTCAACTCTCCACATGTTACAGCGACTGTGGCAGCACCACCGTGCCCTGGTGCAATACGTCATGACGTATAGCCTGGGCCAACGAGATGCAGGGGTGGGGCAGATCACCCTGATGGAGTGGTCTCAGATCAAGGACCTATGCACCCTTCTGCACAGTTTCGACATGGCGACGAATATGTTTAGCGCTGACAATGCCATTATCAGCATGACGATTCCAGTCATTTACATGCTGGAACACACGCTAAACACTATTCGGAGTCAGGGGGTGGGACAACAGGAAGGGGATGAGCTACAGGAGGATTCATATGCGCAAGACACAACAACATCACCAAGGTCCAGACGTTCATCATCACCAAGGCGCCAGGCATGGGAGCATGGGGTACAGGGATCAACAAGGGCGCATGGTAGCAGGCGAGATGTTGAGGAAGGTGCAGGAGGACATGAAGAAATGGAGGACGAACTGTCCATGGACATGGAAGACTCAGCAGATGAGGGAGACCTTGGTCAAATTTCAGTTGAAAGAGGTTGGGGGGAGATGTCAGAGGAAGAAAGAACGGTTAGCACCTCTATGCCACAAACACAGCGTGGACTTGGTCCACATGGCTGCGCAAGACACATGAGTGCCTTCTTGTTGCACTACCTCCAACATGACCCTCGTATTGTCAAAATTAGAAGTGATGATGACTACTGGCTTGCCACACTATTAGATCCCCGGTACAAGTCCAAATTTTGTGACATAATTCCAGCCATAGAAAGGGACGCACGTATGCAGGAGTATCAGCAGAAGCTGTTACTCGATCTTAGATCTGCTTTTCCACCAAACAACCGTGCAGGTGCAGGGAGTGAATCTCCCAGTTGTAACTTGACAAACATGGGACGGTCTCGTCATCTTCAACAGTCTACACGTACCAGTAGGACCGTATCTGGTGCTGGTAACAGCAATTTTATGGAATCTTTTCATAATTTTTTTAGACCCTCCTTTGCAAGGCCACCAGAGACAACAAGTCTGACACATAGTCAACGGCTGGAGAGGATGATACAGGAGTATCTCCAAATGAACATCGATGCCATGACTGTGCAACTGGAGCCTTGCTCCTTTTGGGCTTCAAACCTAGAAAAATGGCCAGAGCTCGCAACTTACGCCTTGGAGATTTTGTCGTGTCCAGGTGCCAGCGTTGTCTCTGAACGTGTCTTCAGTGCTGCTGGGTGTGTGCTGACAGATAAGCGCACGCGTCTGTCCAGTGACAATGTGGACAGACTGACGTTCATCAAAATGAACAAGTCATGGATCCAGAAGGAATGTACAACCCCTGTGTCATCCTGGGGAGAGTAAATGCTTGTGGATTTTGAATGTGCTTGATGCAAATCTAGCTGTGAAGTGTACAACTAGGGCACAAGTGCTGCCACTGAATGGGTGGGTGTGTGGGGCCCAATTTTTTGAAAAAAAGGGAGACTCCGCTTGGAGTAACCCTTGCTTACATTGTTTTTAAAAGAAGCCAAGATGAACAGAGCTGGGATCAGGAAAGACTTTGCTACCTACCCCGGTGTCATCCTGGGGACGGATAAGAATGACGTATTTTTGAATGTGCTTGATGCAAATCTAGCTGTGAAGTGTACAACTGGGGCACAACTGCTGCCACTGAATGGGTGGGTGTGTGGGGCCCAATTTTTGGAAAAAAGGGAGACTCCGCTTGGAGTAACCCTTGCTTACATTGTTTTTAAAAGAAGCCAAGATGAACAAGTCATGGGTCAGCAAAGACTTTGCTACCTACCCCGGTGTCATCCTGGGGATGGATAAGAATGGCGTATTTTTGAATGTGCTTGATGCAAATGTAGCTGTGAAGTGTACAACTGGGGCACAACTGCTGCCACTGAATGGGTGGGTGTGTGGGGCCCAATTTTTGGAAAAAAAGGGAGACTCCGCTTGGAGTAACCCTTGCTTGATGTGTTTTTAAAAGAAGCCAAGATGAACAGAGCTGGGATCAGGAAAGACTTTGCTACCTACCCCGGTGTCATCCTGGGGATGGATAAGAATGGCGTATTTTTGAATGTGCTTGATGCAAATGTAGCTGTGAAGTGTACAACTAGGGCACAACTGCTGCCACTGAATGGGTGGGTGTGTGGGGCCCAATTTTTGGAAAAAAGGGAGACTCCGCTTGGAGTAACCCTTGCTTACATTGTTTTTAAAAGAAGCCAAGATGAACAAGTCATGGGTCAGCAAAGACTTTGCTACCTACCCCGGTGTCATCCTGGGGATGGATAAGAATGGCGTATTTTTGAATGTGCTTGATGCAAATGTAGCTGTGAAGTGTACAACTAGGGCACAACTGCTGCCACTGAATGGGTGGGTGTGTGGGGCCCAATTTTTGGAAAAAAAGGGAGACTCCGCTTGGAGTAACCCTTGCTTGATGTGTTTTTAAAAGAAGCCAAGATGAACAGAGCTGGGATCAGGAAAGACTTTGCTACCTACCCCGGTGTCATCCTGGGGACGGATAAGAATGGCGTATTTTTGAATGTGCTTGATGCAAATGTAGCTGTGAAGTGTACAACTGGGGCACAACTGCTGCCACTGAATGGGTGGGTGTGTGGGGCCCAATTTTTGGAAAAAAAGGGAGACTCCGCTTGGAGTAACCCTTGCTTGATGTGTTTTTAAAAGAAGCCAAGATGAACAGAGCTGGGATCAGGAAAGACTTTGCTACCTACCCCGGTGTCATCCTGGGGACGGATAAGAATGGCGTATTTTTGAATGTGCTTGATGCAAATGTAGCTGTGAAGTGTACAACTGGGGCACAACTGCTGCCACTGAATGGGTGGGTGTGTGGGGCCCAATTTTTGGAAAAAAGGGAGACTCCGCTTGGAGTAACCCTTGCTTGATGTGTTTTTAAAAGAAGCCAAGATGAACAGAGCTGGGATCAGGAAAGACTTAGCTACCTACCCTGGTGTCATCCTGGGGACGGTTAATTATGGCGTATTTTTCAATGTGCTTGATGCAAATGTAGCTGTGAAGTGTGCAACTGGGGCACAAGTGCTACCACTGAAGGGGTGGGTGTGTGTGTGGCCCAATTTTTGGAAAAAAGGGAGACTCCGCTTGGAGTAACCCTTGCTTACATTGTTTTTAAAAGAAGCCAAGATGAACAAGTCATGGGTCAGCAAAGACTTTGCTACCTACCCCGGTGTCATCCTGGGGATGGATAAGAATGGCGTATTTTTGAATGTGCTTGATGCAAATCTAGCTGTGAAGTGTACAACTGGGGCACAACTGCTGCCACTGAATGGGTGGGTGTGTGGGGCCCAATTTTTGGAAAAAAGGGAGACTCCGCTTGGAGTAACCCTTGCTTACATTGTTTTTAAAAGAAGCCAAGATGAACAAGTCATGGGTCAGCAAAGACTTTGCTACCTACCCCGGTGTCATCCTGGGGATGGATAAGAATGGCGTATTTTTGAATGTGCTTGATGCAAATGTAGCTGTGAAGTGTACAACTAGGGCACAACTGCTGCCACTGAAGGGGTGGGTGTGTGTGGGGCCCAATTTTTGGAAAAAAGGGAGACTCCGCTTGGAGTAACCCTTGCTTGATGTGTTTTTAAAAGAAGCCAAGATGAACAGAGCTGGGATCAGGAAAGACTTAGCTACCTACCCTTGTGTCATCCTGGGGACGGTTAATTATGGCGTATTTTTCAATGTGCTTGATGCAAATGTAGCTGTGAAGTGTGCAACTGGGGCACAAGTGCTACCACTGAAGGGGTGGGTGTGTGTGTGGCCCAATTTTTGGAAAAAAGGGAGACTCCGCTTGGAGTCACCTTGCGGTGTTTTACATGATTTTAGAAGGGCGTGCCATGCCTATATCTGTGTGTCCTCCTCTTTTTCCTTGTCCAGCTGTTTTGTTTTCGCATGAGTATATGTCCTTGTCACTTTCCAATGTGTTTGAGTTGTTTGTCACCTTTAGGACACCTTTGAGGGTGTTTTCTAGGTGTTTTTCTGTGTTTGTGATTGCCTGCCATTGTTTCCTATGCAGTTCGAGTTCGGTTCGTCGAACGTTCGACGAACCGAACTCGAACGGGAGGTCCGTTCGGCGAACCAACCTCGAGCCGAACCGCGACCGGTTCGCTCATCTCTAATTAGGACTTCCTTTCCATGTGGGCCGTGCCTGATCAACGTGTTACCTAAGCTAGGTGTTCAGGTCCCTTTGTGCCTTGTCTCCGTTTAACTCTGTCTCTCCCACAGAACCCATCCTGCCACCTTGACCTGGTCTTGACTGCTGATTCCTCAGGAAGTCTTCCGGTGACCGTCTGATGAGGATCCCGCCATCTACCGTCAGCCTGAACCCGTCACCGATTCCCGACTTCACCTGGTAACACCAGCCTTCACGTCTTGCTGGACCCAGACCCAGTCTACGATTTCTACCTGGCACCTGAATCCGGTTCCAGTCATCCATCCGGTCTACGGTGCTCGTTGGACTCAGAGACATTCCCGTACAAGATCCCAGAAGGACTCTGATCCCGTACCCCTAGTGTTCCGGCTACCGTGCATCTAGGCCCTCTGGTGGGGTGATCGGATAGTCCCTGTATAGGGGTTAGCTCCGGGTTGCCTCACTGGAGGAGTCCGGTGCACGGCCCAGTGAATCCACCTCCAGGACGTTACACTATCTCTTTACATTGTCTGGAAGCCTGTTATATTATCCACCTACATGCAATGTTACAAATGTTGGCAAAAGATTTTTAAGAAGATTTTCTATTAAAGATTGGATTTTTACCTTGTGCCGGAAGCTGGATCGTTTACCTCTTCATGTAAATGAATATGATGCAGTGTGTGGCATATGGTCTGAGCACTGACAGGCTGCTCCCCACCCTTTTAAACTCTGCAGTAATGCTGGCAGCTCTCATATGTGTATTGTTAAAAAACAACCTCTGGATATAACACTGAGCACGTGCATGCAACTTCTTTGGTCGACCATAGCAAGGCCTGTTCTGAGTGGAACCTGTCTTATTAAACCGCTTTAGAGTCTTCGCCACCATACTGCACCTCAGTTTCAGGGTCTTAGTAATCTTCTTATAGCCTAGGCCATCTTTACGTAGATCAACAATTCTTTTTTTTAGATCCTCAGAGAATTCTTTGCCATGAAGTGCCATGGTCAACCTCCAGTGACCAGCATGAGAGACTGTGAGTCATACACCAAATTTACCACACCTGCTCCCCATTCACACCTAAAATCTTGTAACACTAATGAGTCACATTTCACCGAGGAGGGAAAATAGCAAATTAGGCAAAGCTTTGCCATTTTCACTTAGGAGTGTAGTAACTTTTGTTGCTAATGGTTTTGAGATTGCTGTGTGTTGAGCTGTTTAGAAGGTACACCAAACTTACACTGTTGTACTGTCAGGGCAGGGAGGACTGGTAGGCCCAGGAGGTGGATCCACTGGACCATGCACCCCACCGGAGGGCAGGGTACACGGCAGCCGGAGCACTGGCGTGGCAAGGACAGGTATAACCAGGTCACCAGGGTCACGGAGTTCTTTAAGACGGTACAGAATGCGGGTACAGGTAACAGGACACAGTACAAGGGGACCTGAGGACCTAGCTCAAAAGACAAGGCTTCAAGACACGTTGATCAGGCCCCGCCCACATGGAAAGGCAAGTCTTATATACCCAGCACAGCCCTATGTCATTTCCTGCTTCAGGTGTGCTGGGCCTATAAGACCAGGAGAGTGGGCGCGGCCTGGTCCTATACAGAGGCATTAGTCAGAGTCAGACTCCTGAGACCAGGAACATAACACAGGAGAGCACGAGCGGGGGTGGTAGCCGTGACCGGTGGACACGTGGACAGGATCAGTGGTCACGGAGCGGTGCTGGGATGGTGCGACCGGGTCAGTGGGTATGGAGCGGTGCTGAGGTATCGGGAGCGTGACATGTACAAGCCGTACAGTGACTAATTTACATTGTTAAAAGTGTCATATTTTCAGTGATGTCCAATAATATCTATATATATATATATATATAAGCTGATATGATTATTCGTGGCTACTCGCTAATCCTTCTGCACTGAGCCATACACATTGAACGTGCGGTTCTGAAGCATACATGTCATACACACACGGCTCTGCTCTGTACACTTTGTGCACACACGGCTCTGCAACATCCACACTCTAAATCCCTCCTGACCCCACACATAAACTTCACCTCATCCAGCACCATAACAACCAGCACAGCAGAGTCCTGCATACACTGAGGAGCTGATTATGTGGCCCCTGACTCCTCCCCTCCATGTGACATCATCACAGGTCCTGTAAGCACAGACACAAATCCTATTGTGTGCATTGCACACTCACACATCTCAAGCTGAGCTGATTTAGCCAATGACAGATAAAGGCCACGTACTGCAAAATTGCAACTCCCAGCATTTTTCACATCACGTTTTCGTTCGACTGTCACTACTATTGCAACGTCTTGCTTTCCGTATATCATTGGGATTCATGTTCCCATGATGAAAATGACTATACATTTATTTGTGTTGCCAGAGAAATTTTAACTTACGGTAATTTATGTTTGATTGTGACATTTATTTAGATGTTGGAATGAATAAGAAATGCACATCTTATTGAATCCAGTTTGTTTTGGATTTTACACTGTGAATTAAACATTTCATTAGTATTATTCAGATTTTTGATGATTATTATTGTTATTAACTTAATTTTAATTTAATTTACCACCTGCGTAAACGCTGCTGAATGTTCTCATTATTAATTTTAGTTTAATTAATCACCAGCAGCGTTAATTAGATAGGAATGGGCGTGCAGAGCGTTAGCTAGCTGGGAACAGCTAGTGTATATATACTGTATATATGTAATTTTTTTTGCTTCAGAGCAGCTGTCTGATACTGGTTGCCATAGTTGGTTTTACTGCTCATGCCCCGTTTATGAGGCATGTTACATCATTCCATTACGGTATTTAGTACAAATGTATACATTTGTTTCCAGTGCATGACCTAATATTTATCTACGTTAAACTAATACTCAGGGTTTAAGCAGCAGGGATCAAACTTAGCTGCAATCCTGGCTAATGATGATGGTGTATGTAGACTGTATGTTAAGCCCGCTATACACGCATCAATATATCTCACAATCCGTCTTCGGGGTCAAGTTGTAAGTGATGCACATCCGGCATCGTTTGTGAGGTGTCTACGTGTGACATCTACGTGCGATCAGGATTGAACGCAAAACCGTTGATCGCAAACACATCGTATCTTTGTCTAGAATTGAGCGTTTTGTTGCACGAACCTAGTCAATTGTAACGTGTGACATCCCTCATACGATTTTGATGTCTGAGGCTATGTGCGCAGGTGTGCGCTCTGCACCGCAGCTTAAAAAAGGTCCGCTTCAGAGCGCAGCTGAAAAGCTGCGTTGTGAAGTGCCTCACAATGTCTGTCATTCACTAATCTCTGTCAGTCGGTCACTATCTCTGTCCCTCTCTCTCTGTCCATGTCAGTCTATCCCCCTCTCTCATACTCACCGATCCCCGGTGCGGCGCTGCACGGCATTCACACTGTTCTGGCGGCTTTTACTGTTTTGAAAAAGCCGGCCGCCCATTAAACAATCTCGTATTCCCTGCTTTCCCCGCCCACCGGCGCCTATGATTGGTTACAGTGAGACACGCCCCCACGCTGAGTGACAGGTGTCACACTGCACCCAATCACAGCAGCCGGTGGGCGTGTCTATACTGTGTAGTGAAATAAATAATTAAATAATTAAAAAAAACGGCATGCGGTCCACCCCAATTTTAAAACCAGCCAGATAAAGCCATACGGCAGAAGGCTGGTATTCTCAGGATGGGAAGCTCCACGTTATGGGGAGCCCCCCAGCCTAACAATATCAGCCAACAGCCGCCCAGAATTTCCGCATACATTATATGCGACAGTTCTGGGACTGTACCCGGCTCTTCTCGATTTGCCCTGGTGCGTTGGCAAATCGGGGTAATAAGGAGTTATTGGCAGCCCATAGCTGCCAATAAGTCCTAGATTAATCATGTCAGGCATCTATGAGACACCTTCCATGATTAATCTGTAAATTACAGTAAAAAAACACACACACCCGAAAAAATCCTTTATTATAAATAAAAAACACAAACATATACCCTGGTTAACCACTTTAATCAGCCCAAAAAGGCCCTCCATGTCCGGCGGAATCCAGGATGCTCCAGCGTCGCATCCAGCGCTGCTGCATGGAGGTGCCCGGAGCTGAAGACAGCCGCGCGATCAGCTGAGCTGTCACTGAGGTTATCCGCTGTCACTGGATACAGCGGTGGCCGCGGGTAACCTCAGTGACAGCTCAGCTGATCGCGCTACTCACCTCAGTTGCTGCGTGGAGGTGAGAGGAGCGGTGAGTAGCGCGATCAGCTGAGCTGTCACTGAGGTTACCCGCGGCCACCGCTGTATCCAGTGACAGCGGATAACCTCAGTGACAGCTCAGCCGATCGCGCGGCTGTCTTCAGTTGCTGTGTGAAGGTGACAGGAGCGGCTGTGTCTGCTGCAGCTCCGGGCACCTCCATGCAGCAGCGCTGGATGCGACGCTGGAGCATCCTGGATTCCGCCGGACATGGAGGGCTTTTTTGGGCTGATTAAAGTGGTTAACCAGGGTATATGTTTGTGTTTTTTATTTATAATAAAGGATTTTTTCGGGTGTGTGTGTTTATTTACTGTCACTTACAGATTAATCATGGAAGATATCTCATAGACGCCTGACATGATTAATCTAGGACTTATTGGCAGCTATGGGCTGCCAAAAACTCCTTATTACCCCGATTTGCCAACGCACCAGGGCAAATCGGGAAGAGCCGGGTACAGTCCCAGAACTGTCGTATATAATGTATGCGGCAATTCTGGGCGGCTGTTGGCTGATATTGTTAGGCTGGGGGGCTCCCCATAACGTGGAGCTCCCCATCCTGAGAATACCAGCCTTCTGCCGTATGGCTTTATCTGGCTGGTTTTAAAATTGGGGGGGACCGCACGCCTTTTTTTAATTATTTAATTATTTATTTCACTACACAGTATAGACACGCCCACCGGCTGCTGTGATTGGGTGCAGTGTGACACCTGTCACTCAGCGTGGGGGCGTGTCTCACTTTAACCAATCATAGGCGCCAGTGGGCGGGGAAAGCAGGGAATACGAGATTGTTTAATGGGCGGCCGGCTTTTTGAAAATAGTAAAAGCCGCCGGAGCAGTGTGAATGCCGTGCAGCGCCGGAGATCGGGGATCGGTGAGTATATGAGAGAGGGCTGCTCAATTCAGTTACTTAGGAGTTTAGCGGTCACCGGTGGGTCCTTCACTGGTGTCCGCTAATCAGGGCGCGACACAGACAGAGCCGCAGCATGACAATGAAGTCGGGTGAAGTTCACCCGAGTTCATTCTGACAGTGCGGCTCTTTCTGTGTCTGCTGTCATCGGCCATTCAGCCCTGCTACATGGCTGTCTGTGTCTGCTGTCAGCGGCCATGTAGCAGAGCTGAATGGCAGATGGCATAGTAAAAACGCATCCCTACACATTACACACGCTTGTCAAGTCAATAAATAAAAAAAAAAAAAAAAGGTGCCCAATGCATACGTCACAGAACACATGATCTAAAGGATCGCACACAAAATTAATCAATTTAACATAGACTACTAACGCTCGTGTGACAGCAAATGAACGACCTACGTGCAATCTCATAAGATCCCGTATGCAACCTGGGCGTGTCACATCGCAAATGCGATTGTACAACTAATTGCAACGTGTAAAGCAGGCTTTAAGCCAGCTTTACACCTTACAATTAGGTGTGCGATCTCATATGCGATTGAATGAGATTGCACGTTGGTCGTTCATTTGCTGTCACACGTGCGTTAGTAGTCTATGTTAAATTGATCAATTTTGTGTGCGATCCTTTAGATCATGTGTTCTGTGACGTATGCATTGGGCACCCTTTTTTTTTTTATTTATTGACTTGCCAAGCGTGTGTAATGTGTAGGGATGCGTTTTTACTATGTCATCTGCCATTCAGCTCTGCTACATGGCCGCTAACAGCAGCCACAGACAGCCATGTAGCAGAGCTGAATGGCAGATGACAGCAGACACAGACAGAGCCGCACTGTCAGAATGAACTCGGGTGAACTTCACCCGACTTCATGGTCACGCTGCGGCTCTGTCTGTGTCGCGTCCTGATTAGCGGTCACCCCTGAAGGACTCACCGGTGACCGCTAAACTCCTGAGTAAGTGAATTGAGCAGCCCTCTCTCATATACTCACCGATCCCCGATCCCCGGCTCTGCACGGCATTCACACTGCTCCGGCGGCTTTTACTGTTTTGAAAAAGCCGGCCGCCCATTAAACAATCTCGTATTCCCTGCTTTCCCTGCCCACCGGCGCCTATGATTGGTTACAGTGAGACACACCCCCCACGCTGAGTGACAGGTGTCACACTGCACCCAATCACAGCAGCCGGTGGGCGTGTCTATACTGTGCAGTGAAATAAATAATTAAAAAAAAACGGCGTGCGGTTCCCCCCAATTTTAAAACCAGCCAGATAAAGCCATACGGCTGAAGGCTGGTATTCTCAGGATGGGGAGCTCCACGTTATGGGGAGCCCCCCAGCCTAACAATATCAGTCAGCAGCCGCCCAGACTGTAACCAATCATAGGCGCCGGTGGGCGGGGAAAGCAGGGAATACGAGATTGTTTAATGGGCGGCCTGCTTTTTCAAAACAGTAAAAGCCGCCGGAGCAGTGTGAATGCCGTGCAGAGCCGGGCCGGGGATTGGAGATCGGTGAGTATGAGAGAGGGGGTAAGAGGGATAGACTGACATGGACAGAGAGAGAGGGACAGAGATAGTGACGGACTGACAGAGATTAGTGAATGACAGACATTGTGAGGCGCTTCAGAACGCAGCTTTTCAGCTGCGCTCTGAAGCGGACCTTTTTTAAGCTGCGGTGCAGAGCGCACACCTGCGCACATAGCCTCAGACATCAAAATCGTATGAGGGATGTCACACGTTTCAATTGACTAGGTTCATACAACAAAACGTCCAATGTATGAGGAATAAACGACGTGTATGCGATCACCGTATTTTCGTTCAATCTTGATCGCACGTAGGTATCACACGCAAATACGTCACGAACGATGCCGGATGTGCGTCACTTACAACTTGACCCCGACGACGGATTGAAAGATTTATTGAAGCGTGTAAAGCAGGCATTACACCCGCTGATTGACAATGGCATCCTTCATACAGTATATTTACTGTGCTATGTTTTACACACCAGCACTAAAATTGTACAACAATGTGCAAACAGAGGTTAATTAAAGCTTTGAAGAGAAGTTATACACAAAGGAAGAGTACAATTGCAAAAAAAAAAAAAGAAAACAAACTATTCTGTTAAAATACAGACAGTGTTCTGGTATTTTCTACTTTAAAAGAAGTAAAGTAACATTTGAATTATTTGTGAGTCAAAACCAATGGCAGTTCAAGACCCAAAGGATATAGTCAGTAAGGTGATTTAAGTGTTTCTCAGTATTACTAATACACAACATGCTGGATGTCTCACAAGAGCCACCTGAGAAACAGAAAACAATGTTCTTTCGGTATATTATACAACACAGTAAAGAAACAATCAAAAGTTTTATATAAATAGCAGTAGAAAGTTTACAAACTTAAAATGATTTTGTTGTTATTGTTGATGTCTAATCTTTTCTCGCTGCAATACTTTGCATTTCCCTCTGGCAACAAATGTGGAATATTATGTCAGAGAGATGTTCCACCGTACTCATTGTATATTAGATCTTTTTAAATCAGCAGCAGAAATGTAAATAAATTTAATATAGTCATTTTCTTAAGACTACACAGGACATCTGAAAAACACAACACAAAGAATGGAGAAGACTTTTCATGGTCTGTTATATATTAGAAGATGAGAAAAGTGTAGGGAATACATGCTGCCAAGGGTGACAAATAATGACAGTAAAATAATTGCTTTTTGATGTAGTCTTTCAAAGTCACAAGCATATGTAACTTACGCAGAGCAATTAAACATAATCGAAATTTCACCATATAATCGTTATCAAAATACATTTTTAACGATTTAACGATACTGTTCCTTTGTGTATATGGTGTTATGTGTATATGGTTGTTTATTTTTTTAGTTTCTAGGTTTGATTATATTCTGTGTATGGATGTTTTGCATTTAGATTATTTTACTTTTGTTTTGTTTAGCAGGCTTTTGTTCTTTTGTAACTGAAAAAATTGTGAGATCAGTGAGGCTCAGACAGGTGTAGGAAAAGTTTAATCTTAGTTGTTAGGTGAGTGCAATTTAAACAGGAATTAATTAGAAGAAGAAATAATTAGGGGCTATGGGTCATCACCAGCGTTATCCAAATAGCCGCCCATAATCTTGCGCCTGCGCAATAACATCACCGGCGTTCGCGATTTGAAAACAGCGCTCAGTCCCGTGATAGTGCCACTGCGCATGCGCGAGATTTGGAACATGAGGGCGGCACCTCATCTATGTAAATGAACACTGGGGTACGGCAAACAGCGGCAGGAGGGGGAATAACAGACGAAATACAGCCCACCCCTGGGGCCAGCAAACCTCATTACCATAGCTAAAGGTAATATTTTATAAAGTTGTTATTTAGGTCTGAAAGGCGGGCCAGTAGCAAGATGAACCTTTATAGAATGCAGCCCATGAGCTGCAGAAGGGGATTCTTTTAGTTTAATAGCAAAAATTCTGGTGACAGGTTCCCTTTAATGCCCAACCTATAACAACAGTGCATAGTATGTCCATAAAAGATTACTGGCAACTTAAATAGGCATAAATAACCAGAGGACAAATGAGTAGGGGAACAGATCTCATAGACATTATAACATAGTGTACCTTAAAGGAGAAATACGCAGACACCTAGTCCAATTGTATTCCTGGAGGATAAAAACATATTATATACAATGGCACTAAGAGACTACATAAAAAAGGCACATTTGTAAATACTGATGTGTCAAGAAAGACTACACCAACATTGTATATCAGCACTGATATTTGCCACAGAGAGATAACTCAATGTTTATAGAATCCTGTGAACAGAAGTTCTTCATTAATGCCATTAGGATGGACACAGTCTAGTCTGAAAATCCATCTGGACTCACATCGCAGCAAAGCTGGTACTACACCTCCATCTCTAATGGACACCTAAATTTGCGCAAGGCGTACAGCATAAGAATCCCTGATCTTACATTTATGATGTTTGTGAAAATGCATTGCAGCTGTAGATATCTGTTTACCCTGCCTGAGATGTTTGTGAGCAAGAGCAATGTTAGACAAATGCTGCTGCAGCCATTTTTCGCAATTCCTAAGTCATTTGACCCACATAGATAAACAGGTAGGGACACACCCGGGCATAGATGACCTTTTCAGATTTATATAGTTGCGTAGCACATATACTCGGTTATTGTTGGGGTGAACAAAATTTCGAGTTGCTGGCATGAAGAAACAGATTGAACAACCACTACAGGTAAAAGATCCCTTTAACGTGTCCCCTTCTGCAACCATACGGTAGGGCGTATAAGGGCGTGACTCTTGCTGAGACAGGCATTAAGATTACAAGCTCTCCTCGTGGTAAGCCGAGGTTCTGTGAGAAAGATGTTCCAATTTTTAGTCAATAGTCTGTGGATATTCTGCCATTGGTTGTTGTACGTGGTCACCAAACAAACGGTGTTGTCCGCTCTTTTCATACTGGGATGTAATAGATCCAATAGATCTCTCCATCTATGTGGTCTGACTTAGTGCCTTCTTGATGGTCTGTTTTGGGAAGCCTCTATTTCTGAAATGTTTTACCAAAATATTCGCCTGTGATTTGAAGTTAGATGTGTCACTAAAATTTCTCTTCACCCTTATGAATTGGCTATATGGGATGTCTCTCTTGAGATGTTGGGGATAGAAGATGATGGGAGTGGAACCCTATATTCCTATATGGATAATTGTACATCTAGATATTCCACTGTAGTGCCTAGAGAGGAGGTGAGAATGATATTGTACATGTTGACCATTAGGGTGTCAATAAATTCCTGACATGTCTGGATCGGGCCCGACCACAACAGGAGAAAATCATTGATATATCTAAACCAATGCAACATGTGTTGTGAGGACCAACCCTTGGGGTATATGTGTAGCTCCTCCCACCACCCCAAAAATAGATTGCAAAATGATGGGGCACATCGTGCCCCCATGGCCATAATGGACAATTGTTTGTAGTATGAATGATCAAAAACAAAGAAATTGTGATGTAACACAAAAGACAGAACGTCCAGCAAAAATAGATTGTGTTAGGCAACCGTTTTCGTGGTGTCTTCCAGAGAAAATTCCATAGCATTCAACCTAAGGACATGTGGAATGCTGGTATACAGTGATTCCACGTCCAGTTTGACAAGTATGGTAATGAATGGTATACGGAGATTTTCAAAAATTTGCAAGAGGTGCTTTGTATCACATATATAAGATTTAAGTTTAAGTACCTGGGGTTGTAGAAAATAGTCGATGTATTTGCAAACTCTCTTATTCAAGCATCCAATCCCTGCCACGATGGGTCTTCCTGGTTGTTTAGAAAGCAATTTATGCACCTTAGATACTAGGTATAAAGTGGGAGTGGTCAGCTTAGATGTAGTTAAAAAAAAATTAAATACCAAAATATAATACTTAATTCCATCCTGAATTATTACCAGTTATATGGTTGAGCAGACATACAGTTAGGTCCAGAAATATTTGGACAGTGACACAAGTTTTGTTATTTTAGCTGTTTACAAAAACACGTTCAGAAATACAATTATATATATATATATATATATATATATATATATATATATATATATATATATATATAATATGGGCTGAAAGTGCACACTCCCAGCTGCAATATGAGAGTTTTCACATCCAAATCGGAGAAAGGGTTTAGGAATCATAGCTGTGTAATGCATAGCCTCCTCTTTTTAAAGGGACCAAAAGTAATTGGACAAGGGACTCTAAAGGCTGCAATTAACTCTGAAGGTGTCTCCCTCGTTAACCTGTAATCAATGAAGTAGTTAAAAGGTCTGGGGTTGATTACAGGTGTGTGGTTTTGCATTTGGAAGCTGTTGCTGTGACCAGACAACATGCGGTCTAAGGAACTCTCAATTGAGGGGAAGCAGAACATCCTGAGGCTGAAAAAAAAGAAAAAATCCATCAGAGAAATAGCAGACATGCTTGGAGTAGCAAAATCAACAGTCGGGTACATTCTGAGAAAAAAGGAATTGACTGGTGAGCTTCGGAACTCAAAAAGGCCTGAGCGTCCACGGATGACAACAGTGGTGGATGATCGCCGCATACTTTCTTTGGTGAAGAAGAACCCGTTCACAACATCAACTGAAGTCTAGAACACTCTCAGTGAAGTAGGTGTATCTGTCTCTAAGTCAACAGTAAAGAGAAGACTCCATGAAAGTAAATACAAAGGGTTCACATCTAGATGCAAACCATTCATCAATTCCAAAAATAGACAGGCCAGAGTTACATTTGCTGAAAAACACCTCATGAAGCCAGCTCAGTTCTGGAAAAGTATTCTATGGACAGATGAGACAAAGATCAACCTGTACCAGAATGATGGGAAGAAAAAAGTTTGGAGAAGAAAGGGAACGGCACATGATCCAAGGCACACCACATCCTCTGTAAAACATGGTGGAGGCAACGTGATGGCATGGGCATGCATGGCTTTCAATGGCACTGGGTCACTTGTGTTTATTGATGACATAACAGCAGACAAGAGTAGCCGGATGAATTCTGAAGTGTACCGGGATATACTTTCAGCCCAGATTCAGCCAAATGCCGCAAAGTTGATCGGACGGCGCTTCATAGTACAGATGGACAATGACCCCAAGCATACAGCCAAAGCTACCCAGGAGTTCATGAGTGCAAAAAAGTGGAACATTCTGCAATGGCCAAGTCAATCACCAGATCTTAACCCAATTGAGCATGCATTTCACTTGCTCAAATCCAGACTTAAGACGGAAAGACCCACAAACAAGCAAGACCTGAAGGCTGCGGCTGTAAAGGCCTGGCAAAGCATTAAGAAGGAGGAAACCCAGCGTTTGGTGATGTCCATGGGTTCCAGACTTAAGGCAGTGATTGCCTCCAAAGGATTTGCAACAAAATATTGAAAATAAAAATATTTTGTTTGGGTTTGGTTTATTTGTCCAATTACTTTTGACCTCCTAAAATGTGGAGTGTTTGTAAAGAAATGTGTACAATTCCTACAATTTCTATCAGATATTTTTGTTCAAACCTTCAAATTAAACGTTACAATCTGCACTTGAATTCTGTTGTAGAGGTTTCATTTCAAATCCAATGTGGTGGCATGCAGAGCCCAACTCGCGAAAATTGTGTCACTGTCCAAATATTTCTGGACCTAACTGTATTAATCCCAGCACAAGACTTCCTTCATACAGTATTGTGTTCTCAACAACAGGACGAAGCTGATGCGAAATGCACGTCAAGGTGCAGGGTAGTGTGTTCTGCAGGGTCTGCTGTGCAGCTTTGGTGGGTAATTTAATCCCCAGATGGTTTGTGCAATTGCTAGGCATGCCCAAAAGGCAGCATGATATCTCTACATGCACTTTCTAGGTCAATTTCATTGAAAGCTCTTTGTACATATGATTGATCTCACTAATTGTAGTTGAGTATTATAGGTGATGTGCATCATGAACATTAATGTGATTGCATTTTTCATACCGGGACTGTTTGTGCAATATTTCCAGGAACTGCCTGTGTAATATTCTGAATGGATTTTGTTATACAAACCTTTGTCTGCACTTTTCATACATTATTCTGATGCACTGATGCTGGAATCTGATATATAGTGAATATTTATTGTCTATTGCATGCATCACATTGCCCTGTCTTTTCCTTGTTGTTTTTAATAATCCCTGTCTGTGTGATTCACGTTTTGCTGTCTTTAATAAAATCATATATTTTGAATATCATTTATGCTCTATTAGGACATGATTGATATTACTTTTGGATACAGAGTCAATTGTAGGTAGCTTTTCAGTATTTTGGTGACTTTGATTAAGATCTTTTGATTATTATGGACCTAGGTATTCTTTTTGTAATTTATTTACTGAGAGGTAGATGGTCTGAACTTTTTTTTTATCTATTAGCCAATGGCTAAAAACATGGATATAAAACTGAAGTATAATGTAAATCTTCTATATTTCATGTTTTTATTGGATCCTTAAATACTCTAATGTATGAGTCTGATCTGCAAAATGGATGAGAATATGTCATGCTCTAAAGGGGACTTTACACGCAACGACATCGCTAACAAGATGTCGTTGGGGTCATGAAATTCGTGACGCACATCCGGCCTAGTTAGCGACGTCATTGCGTGTGACACGTATGAGCGACCGCTAACGATGTAAAATACTCACCAAATTGTTGATTTTTGACACATCGTCCATTTCCAAAATGTCGTTGCTGCTTTTGGACGCAGGTTGTTCGTCATTCCTGAGGCAGCACACATCGCTACGTGTAACACACCAGGAACGACGAATAACACTGTACCTGCGTCCTCCGGCAAGGAGGTAAGTGTGTCTTTCATGTGGCTGATCTCTGCCCTTCCGCTTCTATTGGACGCCTGCCGTGTGACGTCACTGTGACGCCGCACGTACTGCCAGCTTAGAAAAGAGGCTGTTCGCCGGCCGCAGTGACGTGGCTGGGAAGGTAAGTCCGTGTGACGGGTACTAGCGATATTGTGCACCATGGGCAGCAATTTGCCCGTGATGCACAAACGACGGGGGCGGGTGCTTTCACGAGCGACATCGCTAGCGATGTCGCTGCATGTAAAGCGCCCTTAAGACTCATGAATTGAACACATAGATCATTTTTAAAATCAATATGTGTAGCATCAATACGCTATAGTTTAAAAAAAACGGACAGCACATAGATGTATATCTGGAAGTTACCAATGGAAAAAGCAGGATAAGATATAATCTCATCAAAAAAGCATGTGAAATACAAAGAAAGAGAAAAAAACATGTTGTGTCATCTGTTGTCATGTACAGTCATATGAAAAAGTTCGGGCACCCCTATTAATGTTAACCTTTTTTCTTTATAACAATTTGGGTTTTTGCAACAGCTATTTTAGTTTCATATATCTAATAACTGATGGACTGAGTAATATTTCTGGATTGAAATGAGGTTTATTGTATTAACAGAAAATGTGCAATCCGCATTTAAACAAAATTTGACCGGTGCAAAAGTATGGGCACCTCAACATAAAAGTGACATTAATATTTTGTAGATCCTCCTTTTGCAAAAATAACAGCCTCTAGTCGCTTCCTGTAGCTTTTAATGAGTTCCTGGATCCTGGATGAAGGTATATTTGACCATTCCGGTTTACAAAACAATTCCAGTTCAGTTAAGTTTGATGGTCGCCGAGCATGAACAGCACGCTTCAAATCATCCCACAGATTTTCAATGATATTTAGGTCTGGGGACTGGGATGGCCATTCCAGAACATTGTAATTGTTCCTCTGCATGAATGCCTGAGTAGATTTGGAGTGGTGTTTTGGATCATTGTCTTGCTGAAATATCCATCCCCTGCGTAACTTCAACTTTGTCACTGATTCCTGCACATTATTGTCAAGAATCTGCTGATACTGAGTTGAATCCATGCGACTCACAACTTTAACAAGATTCCTGATGCCGGCATTGGCCACACAGCCCCAAAGCATGATGGAACCTCCACCAAATTTTACTGTGGGTAGCAAGTGCTTTTCTTGGAATGCCGTGTTTTTTTGCCTCCATGCATAACGCCTTTTTGTATGACCAAACAACTCAATCTTTGTTTCATCAGTCCACAGGACCTTCTTCCAAAATGTAACTGACTTATCCAAATGTGCTTTTGCATACCTCAGGCGACTCTGTTTGTGCCGTGCTTGCAGAAACGGCTTCTTTCGCATCACTCTCCCATACAGATTCTCCTTGTGCAACGTGCGCTGTATTGTTGACCGATGCACATTAACACCATCTGCAGCAAGATGAAGCTGCAGGTCTTTGGAGGTGGTCTGTTGATTGTCCTTGACTGTTCTCACCATTCTTCTTCTCTGCCTTTCTGATATTTTTCTTGGCCTGCCACTTCTGGGCTTAACAAGAACTGTACCTGTGTTCTTCCATTTCCTTACTATGTTCCTCACAGTGGAAACTGACAGTTTAAATCTCTGAGACAACTTTTTGTATCGTTCCCCTGAACAACTATGTTGAATAATCTTTGTTTTCAGATCATTTGAGAGTTGTTTTGAGGAGCCCATGATGCCACTCTTCATAGGAGATTCAAATAGGAGAACAACTTGCAAGTGGCCATCTTAAATACCTTTTCTCATGATTGGATACATCTGCCTATGAAGTTCAAAGCTCAATGAGGTTACAAAACCAATTTAGTGCTTTAGTAAGTAAGTAAAAAGTAGTTAGGAGTGTTCAAATCAAGAAATTGATAAGAGTGGCCATACTTTTGCACCGGTCAAATTTTGTTTAAATGCGGATTGCACATTTTCTGTTAGTATAATAAACCTTATTTCAATCCAGAAATATTACTCAGTCCAACAGTTATTAGATATATGAAACAGAAATAGCTGTTGCAAAAACCCAAATTGTTATAAAGAAAAAAGGTTAACATTAATAGGGGTGCCCAAACTTATTCATATGACTGTAAATAATAGGTACAATGGAAATAGCATGCCTCTAATTTCTACACTGTTCATTGGATTGAGCAGAATTTATGAGACTGAATGAATATAATTTCACATTCATTTACTTATGAAAACAACTAGAGAACGAACTATGGTTTTTGTTTAGCAGTGAAAAATTATATTTCTATTCTAATGAAACTCATCAGCAGTATCAATGAAGCCTGAAGGGGTTGAGGACATGATTTAGATAAATGTGATATAGTTCCCTGCATGATGGAATACATCGCAATTTATTTAAAGTTAATGGTCTTAAAGCAGGTGAAGACACAGCACACTTCTTGTTTTTCAGATGTTAAGCAACTGTATTCATGTTTTCAACTGAATCTTTTTTAGCCATAATTTTAATAAAAATTAAGAAAAATAATAATCCCTTCTTGGTTTGCAGGTAAACCGATCAAATTACTGTCAATATTGTGTATTAACTTAAAATGCTATAAGAAAAACCTGACCACTATGTCTGGTCAAACTTATGTCCTCATGCAGCTACCACTCATTGTGTTCTTACCCACTTGCAGCAAGTGATCGGTCATTTGTTGGTGTGTATGTATTGGAACTAGTGAAAAGAGTGAATTTAAGTGACTTTAACAAGAACCAAATTTTGATATCTACACAATTTACTCAGGGCTTTTGCAAACCTGTGGGTCTTGTGAGGTGTTATTATTACGCACTGGTTAATACCTATCACAAGTGGTCCAACAGAGGAGAACTGGAGAATAGACAAACAGGATTAAGGGGAGCAAAAGCTAAAGAAAATGTAGTGTTCTGGGCAATGACCTTCTGGGTCCTAGCTTCTATTTTGCTTTGACACAAGCCACATATTTAAAGAGAACCTGACAGGACAGCTGACCCAGGCCCCCAAATTGTCATCATGCATTTATTGCTTTCTTAATATCCTTCTTAAGAGGCCCATCTTATTGTTTTGTTGAATACTGCTTATGCCAATAAACAATTAAATAACAATGGCAGCAATATGCTAATTAGTGGGTGACTAATCATGGGGGGGAAATTATTTTCCCCAAAATTAGCACCCCACAAATCATGTTATTACACCTCTGTGGGCGTGTATAACATGATTTGCAAGAGCGACATCATCTGCATCTGTGATGTCCTGGCCTATCAGGTCGTCACAGGGTATTGTGCAATCTGCCCTCCTGCACAGTATCCACATCCTCCTTGGTTATGGATCCCTGTTCTTTGGTGTTGCTAAGATCAGAGCCAGTCAAAACCCTAGGAACACTTTGCACAACACCCGCCAGACACACCATTGGGTGGCCTAAAGGGAATAGGGCCACCCACTTGGGGGGTTGGTAGGTGAAAGTGAAAAGTGACAAGAAAAGCGAAAAAGGAGTGGAAGGAGTAGGAGTGTGGAGTGGTGACTCTCAGAGGGAGAGGTCACCGTGTTGGAGCAGGGCTCCTCTGGACTACTAGGTGGCAGACGTTGGTCTGGAACTGGTAGGAGCTGGAACCCCGGTCACAGGGGATAATGTCAAGGCGCAAGGACTTGCTGAGGAGGGCAGCTGGCAGCCTTGAGCCATCTCCGGGCAGGGGCCAGGGCACGACAGGGTACGTAGACCCTAGGCCGGGAAGTAGTTTCAAGCGTCCTGGTAATTTACCGGATGGGGGTGAAGTCTTCAAGATTCATCCCTCACCCGCTCCAAAATCGGGGTACTAGCGCAATGAGGGGGTTGGACTTTTCCCAAAACACAGTCCATCAAATCCTAAGTGTGAACCCTGAGATCAAGCTCACTCCGTTAGCCATACGGGTGAGTGGGACCCGATTAGTTCCACACTATATGGTCCAAACAGTGAAGAAGGTGCCACGGAAAAAGTCACAGGCTAACAAGCAACACCAAGGGCACAGGTCCAAGCGTGCTCCATCCTTGCTGCAGAAGTGCTCAGAATTCTGGTTTACAAGCTGTCGGTGTCAGTATTCTTGGACTGAGTGAGTACACAGAAAACCTTTTCTCCCCAATTGCACCCCTTCGCTATCCTCACCACGCACCATGGGTGGCATCACGAACTTCCATATCCCCTGTACATATCCCCCTTTTCACTTCAAGTGTCCGCGCGACCCCCCTCCCGGGTCTGGAGACCCCTCGAGCCGCCGCGGTTCCGTATCTGAGCGGCTCGGCCGCTGACACGGGGGCGGTACACATCTTTTTTCCAAATCTCTGCCTCCCTGAAAATATGCAGTAAACTGTGTACATTGAGGAAAATAAATATTTGATACTCTTCCAATTTTTCAAGTTTTCCCACCGACAAAGAAAGGAGAGGTCTCTAATTTATATCATAGGTACACTTCAACTGTGACAGGCAGAATTCAAACAAAAAATCCGGAAAATCACATTGTATGATTTTTAAATAATTAATTTGCATTTTTTTGCATGAAATAAGTATTTGATCACCAGCAAAAATTCTACTTCTAACAGACCTGTTATTTTTTCTTTACGAAGTTCTCCTACTCTGCACTCATTCTCTGTATTAATTGCACCTGTATGAACTTTTTATCTGTATACAAGACACCTGTTCACATAATCAATCAATCAATCACACTCCAAGCTCTCCATCATAGCCAAAACCAAAAAGTTGTCTAAGGCCTCCTTCACACATCTGTGTCTCTGGTATGTGTGACGTCCGTGTGACGTCCGATTTCACATGTACCAGAGGCACGAACACAATAAAATAAATGGGTATGCTCACACATTCGTATTTTGACATGGACCATGTGTCTGTGTGGAGCACACGTGTTTCTGTGTGCTCCACATGGTCCATTTTCTGTCGTGCTGAGTGTCACACGGACCGCACACTGATGTGATCCATGATGCATCTGTGTGACACGTACCGGAGAAAACATAGATGACATTAAAATAAAAAGTTTTTATACTTACCTCCAGCGCTGCTGTCTCTGCCTCTGCTGTTGCTTCCAGGCCCACTCATTATATGCTCATGGCATATTCCCTACACGCAGAGGGGACCTGGAAGTAACAGCAGACAACAGCGACAGAGCCAGGTAAGTTTAGCAGCTCATGCTGTCCATATCCTATCTGCATGTCACACGGATAGCACAGGGACAGCACACGTATAAAAAAGACACACGCACACATATATGTACCTTCAACAGAGACGGTGCAAAACGTTAGTGTTTTGCACGGACATATGAAGGAGGCCTAAGGACACTAGGGACAAAATTGTAGACCTGCACAAGGCTGGAATGGGTTACAGGACAATAGGCAAACATCTTGGTGAGTAGAAAACAATTGTTGGAACAATTATTAGAAAATGGAAGAAACACAACATGACTGTCAATCTTACTTGGTTTAGAGCTCCATGCAAGATCTCGCCTCATGGGTAGAGATGAGCGAGCCTCTGAAGGCTCGAGTTCGGTTCGTCGAACGGAGACCCCGTTCGAGTTCGGTTCGACGAACCTCTCGAACCCCATTGAAAACAGTGGGAGGCAAACACAAACACATAAAAACACATTATACATGTACACATATAGTTAATAAACATTGCCATAACACTTAAAAGTCCCCGCGATGCGTCCTGAACTCTGTCTCCTGACGCTTTTCCTTCCGATAATCGCTGCGTCCTCCCGGTAACCAGCACTTATGATAGGACCTTCCGTGACGTCAAAAAAAGCATGTGACCAGTCTATTATCTCATAAGCTACAGACTGGACACATGGCTAGACATCATTGCTAGGTCCTGTCAGTGCATCTCTCCGGTAAGCGGTGCTTGTTTGAGCATGTCTTTTTACCGGCGCGATGCTCTCGCACATGATCGGCTTCCCCATCCATGCATGTCGGCAGTCTTTACAGAGTCAGCCCACATGCAAGAACTAGCTGTCAGAGCCGGTAAATAGCGACATTGGGAATCACGTGATCAGAGCACCGTTGCTATGGTAACCATCCTGTCAGCGGTGACGTCACCGCTTACAGCACGCAGCCTCTGGTCACTCTCACTTGAGTGAATAGACTGCACGGAAAGCAGCAGCGTTCTTCCTCCCATGCAGTGCTGTCTGATGTAGCAGAGCTGCAGGGGTTGAAGGAGAAAGAAGAAAGAAGAGCGGGATCGTGGAGGGCTGACAGGGAGTAATAAACATGGAGTATCTAATGTGTCTGTGTATTTATTTCTATTAGAGTATTTTTTCTCTGTGTGGTGTTTTTTTAACCCTGTATTGGAGATTCTTAATGGCCGGGTCAAACTTGCCTGACGTTAAGAATCTCTGACTTAATACTAGCTAGTAAAACAAAGCTAGTATTAACTCATTATTACCCAGCAAGCCACCCAGCTTCAGGGCTGCTGGAAGACTTGGATACAGTGCCAGATGATGGCGCTTCAATGAAAGCGCCATTTTCTGGGGTGGCTGCGGACTGCCATTTGCAGCAGAGGGGCCCAAAAAGCTCGGGCTAACCTGTGCTGTGGATTCCAATCCCCAGCTACCTAGTTGTACCCGGCTGGACACAAAAATGGGGCGAAGCCCACGTGGGTTTTTTTTTAATTATTTCATGAAATTCATGAAATAATTACAAAAAGGGCTTCCCTATAATTTTAGTTCCCAGCTCGGTACAAATAGGCAGCTGGGGGTTGGGGGCAGCCTGTACCTGCCTGCTGTACCTGGCTAGCATACAAAAATATGGCGAAGCACACGTCATTTTTTTGTAGTTTTTTGGCAAAAAAAATAAAAAATGCTTCCCTGGATTTTCCATTGCCAGTGAAGGTAACACCAAACAGTGGGGGTTAGCAGCCAGTAGCTGCTTGGATTACCCTTAGCTAGCAATACAAAAAATGCAGCGGGAGCCCATATATTTTTTTTAATTATTTATTTAAATAACTAAAAAAAAAAAAAGGGCTTCCCTGTATTTTGATTGCCTGACATCACAGTACTGTAAAAATAAATCATTAAAAAAACTCTCGTAGCGCTCCACGGTATTTTTGATTCTCAGCGCAGATACAGCAGACAGCTACGGGTTGCCACCCCCATCTGCCTGACGTTACCTTGGCTGGTAATCAAAATACAGGGAAGCCCATTAATTTTTTTTATTTAAAGAAATAGTTAAAAAAAAGTGACGTGGGGTCCCCCCATTTTTGATAGCCAGCTAGGGTAAAGCAGACGGCTGTGGCCTGAAAAGCACAGCTGTCAGCTTTACCGTGGTTGGTGATCCAATGTGGAGGTCACCCCAGGCTCTTTTTTATAATTATTTTATAAATAATAGGAATTACAAAAAAAAAGTAGGGTCCCCGACAAATTGGATCACCAGCCAAGGTAAAGCGAACAGTTGTGGTCTGGTATTCTCAGGGTGGGAAGGTCCATAGTTATGGTCCCTTCACAGCCTAAAAATAGCAGGCCGCAGGCACCCCAGAAGTGGCGCATCCACTAGATGTGCCAATCCTGGCGCTTCACCCCAGCTCATCCCGTGCCCTGGTGCAGTGGCAAACGGGGTAATAAATGGGGTTGATACTAGCTGTAAGGTCACCTGACATCAAGCCCAGCAGTTTGTGATGTCATGGTGTCTATCGGATACCCGACATCACAAACTGTCAGTACTAACAAAACAAATAGACAACAAAAAAAAATGTATTTGAAAAAACACTCCCCAAAACATTCCCTCTTTCACCAATTTATTGTAAGGAAAAAAAAATAAGAGGGTCCCACGACGACAATGGACCGTCTAGAATATGAAGGGACACGCTCAGGGAATGTATCCTCCATTTTCTAGGAGTGCAGACCTTCCATATGAGGAGTGTGGGTGCAATGAATCTGCACCCACTCTCCCCGGGTCCACAGCAGCAGAGTCCATGTTGTAACTGTTGCTACCAAAGCTGCAATGCCCTGCTCATGAAGTAAGGGCATGCCTAATCAGAAGAACTATTCTACATTTCCAAATATTGGTATTTCCTGATATTATTACTATTCAACCTACTATATATTGGGGATAGGATCTTGGAGATGGAATACCCCTTTAAGTCCAGTTATCCTGCTGAATGAATACTAAACAACAGAGCTCGCTATTTAGACATGGTGTTTTGCGGCGTATGACGGACTCTCATGTTTGGTATTCATTCAGCAGGGCAACAGAAATAGCAAATACCTCCATTTGGAAATTTAGTATAGCTCTGCTGATCAACTATGTTCCTTACCTCATCAGCAGGGCATTGCAGTAGCTTATGTACGCATGGTTATCACCATTCATAGAGACAGTGGGTTGCTCTTGGTCGTAACTGTTGCTACCAAAGCTGCAATGCCCTGCTCATGAGGTAAGGGCATGCCTAATCAGGAGAACTATACTACATTTCCAAAAAAAGGTATTTACTAATATTATTGCTATTACACCTACTATATATTGGGGATAGGATTTTAGAGATGGAATACCCCTTTAAGTCCAGTTATCCAGCTGAATGAATACTAAACAACAGAGCTCGCTATTTAGATATGTTTTCTTGTAGCATATAACGGACTCTCATGTTTGGTAGTTGTTCAGCCGGGCAACTATAAAATCAAATACCCTCCATTTGGAAATGTAGTATAGCTCTCCTGATCAACTATGTTCCTTACGTCATGAGCAGGGCATTGCAGTAGCTTACAGATGCATGGTTACCGCCACTCACTGTGACTGAAGACAGGAAGCTGAGCTGACAGCCGCTCTGTGCATGCGGCAGTGTCTATTGTGAAGGAGGGGGCCGCGGGGGATTGACGCTGCACAGGTATCGTGGGACACCGGGGAACACCGGTGGTGTTATAGGGGGTGACCTGGCAGGGCCTGGGGAGGAGTTTTCGGTCACAAGTGTCATGGCACATGCGACAGAAATCAGAGGAGTAGGGTGAATGCGGCTGGCGCGCTGCTATGCGCGCGGCCATCTTGGATTTCCAGAAGGGGATCGGGGGGGCATTTTGGCGACAGCGGGGGACTGGAGGGGACCGGGGAGGAGATTTATATCCCATCTGAGATGTTTGTTCATGCCAGATGGGAGATAAATAATTTTTTACCGCCGCTGTCATTTACTGAAACGTGATCATTGGTGTACGGTGTATACCGGTGATCACGTGAGCGAGGACCGGAAAAAACGGCCTTCATCATGATCTCCAGGGTCTCAGCTACCCCCTGAAACCCCGGATATTTTCTGACGCTGGGGTGCGCTATTCACTTATTTCTGCCTGCTGTTTATAAGTGGCAGATCAGAATAAGGCTACATTCACACGACCAATCCGTTTTTGCGGTCCGCAAAAAATGGACCGTTTTTTCACGGATGCATCCGTGTGGCATCCGTGTCCATTCCGTTCCATATACGGTCCGTTTGTCATCCGTTTGTCATCCGTTTGCCTTCCGTTTTTTTGCGTACTGCAAAAAACTGAAGGAGGGAAAATACATAAATTTACCCAGGATCCATAGCTTCAACCTACATGAGACGGTCACATGTTCACTCCAGTGCCATTTTCTACTGCTTTTCACAGCGTAGAGCGCTCTGGTGATTTTCCTGTGCTTGTACACTTCATATCAGTCTTTTCTGTCATTATAATGGCAGAAAAACACAAAATGTCCCACTCTCCTGCATTTTGTAATTTTGCACCCTTTGGTGCCTTTCATGTGGCACTAAGGGGTGCTTAGCCTTGTATTTAGCCAAAAAAAATAAATATATTTTTTTTAAAAATGAGGTGGGGTTCCCCCTATTTTTGATAGCCAGCTAGGGTAAAGCAGACGGCTGCATCCTGCAGACCACAGCTGGCAGCTTCACCTTGGCTGGTAATCCAAAACTGAGGGCACCCCATGGTGGTATTTTAAATTAAATAAATAATTAAAAACAAAAACCACGTGGGGGTCCCCCAAAATTGGATCACCAGCCAAGTTAAAGCGGACAGCTTTATATTCTCAGACTATGGAGGTCCATGGTTATTGGACTCTCCCCAGCCTAAAAATAGCAGGCCGCAGCCACCCCAGAAGAGGTGCATCCATTAGATGCGCCAATCCTGGTGCTTCGCTCCAGCTCATCCCATTGCCCTGGTGCGGTGGCAAACGGGGTAATATATGTTAATACCAGATGTGTAATATCACCTGGCATCAAGCCCTGGGGTTCGTAATGTCAGGCGTCTATCAGATACCCGACATCACCAACCCAGTCAGTAATAAAAAAAAAATAGACGATAAACACATTTTTTTTTGAAAAAACACTCCCCAAAACATTCCCTCTTTCACCAATTTATTAAAAAGAAAAACAAATCCAGGTCTGGTGTAATCCAAGGGGGTTCCATGACGATCCATACCATAGTCAATGCCCCAGTCGATGAAGAACAGAATATTCCATATTGGCTGGGAGAGCAATGCTGTGACCTGAGCTAACATCAATAGGTCAGCCCAGCTCACTGCAGGGGATGAAAAGTGCTGCAGTCAGGAGGATAGCGAGGTACATTACCTGCGGTGATCACTGCACTCCTGATAGCAGGGCATGACAAGTGCTGCTGTCAGGAGCATAGCGAGGTACATTACCTGCGGTGATCGCTGCACTCCTGATCGCAGAGCTGTCACTGCAGGGCATGACAAGTGCTGCTGTCAGGAGGATAGCGAGGTACATTACCTGCGGTGATCACTGCACTCCTGATAACAGAGCTGTCACTGAGTTCAATGACTGCCGCCTTCACAACCAAGTATCGCAGGTGCCTGTGACGTCACCGTTAGTGACAGTCTCGGGTCGGCAGCGAGAGGAGATGTGACAAGCGGCGGCCATGGAGGACAGAGACAGCGCTGACGTCGGGAGGGCAGGACTTCATCACCGCAGGTAAGGAACTTCACTAACCTCCTGACGGCAGCGCTTGTTATCCCTGCGGCTGCTGTCACTGCAGTGTGGGCAGCTGCGGACACCGTACAATGCGGGCAGCTGTGGATACTGCTGAGCGGGCAGCCGCGGGGCTGGGTCTGGGGCTGGAGTGGGACACAGACTGCAGAGGCATCCGATGGAAGTCACACGGAAGTGCTTCTGTGTGGCTTTCGGAGATTTTTGCATACGTAGCCAGGGTAAACATCGGGTTACTAAGCAAAGCACTTTGCTTGGATAGCTGATATTTACCCTGGTTACCAGCTTACCGCAGGCTGCCAGCGATGGCTCCCTGCACACATAGCTGTAAAAAGCCACGCTTTTGGTGCTCGAACCGTTCTCGAATGTTACTTGAACTGTCGAGCTTTTAGCAAAAGGCTCGAGTTCGTCGAATGACTCAAACACCCCCCAAAATCACTTGGACATGAAATTGGAGAACCTCAAACCTCGCTCATCTCTACTCATGGGTGAAGAAGATTCTGAGAAAGGTCAGGAATTAGCCCAGAACTACATGGGAGGATCTGGTCATTGACCTGAAAAGAGCTGAGACCACAGTCTAAAAGATTATTGTTAGTAACACACTACGACATCATAATCCTACAGGTCCCCCTGCTCATGCCAGCACATGTCCAGGTCAGTTTAAAATTCCCCAAGGACCATCTGGATGATCTAGAGGAGGCATGGGAGAAGATCATATGGTCAGATGAAAACAAAATAGAACTTATTTGGTATCAATTCCACTCGCCGTGTTTGGAGAAAGAAGACAGATGAGTACAACCCCAAGAACATCATCAAAACTGTGAAGCATGGGGGTTGACACATCATATTTTGGGGATGAGTTTCTTCAAAGGGAACAAGACGACTGCACTGTATTGAAGGGAGGATGGATAAGGTTATGCATCTCGAGATTTTGGCCAACAACCTTTTTCCCCCTGTAAAAGCATTGAAGATGGGTCATGGCTTGGTCTTCCAGCATGACAATGATCTGAAACACACAGTCAGGAAAACTAAGGAGTGATTCCGTAAGAAGCATTTCAAGGTCCTGGAGTGGCCTAGCCAGTCTCCAATCTGAACCTAGTTCTGAACCCAATAGGAAATCTTTAGAGGGAGCTGAAACTCAATGTTGCCCAGTGACAGCCCTGAAACCTTTAAAATCTGGAGAAGATCTGTATAGAGGAATGGGCCAAAATCCCTGCTACAGTTGTGTGCAAACTTGGTCAAGAACTACAGGAAATGTCTGACCTCTATAATTGCAAACAAAGGTTTCTGTACCAAACATTAAGTTCTGTTGTTCTATTGTATCAAATATTTATTATATGCAATAAAATGAAAATTAATTATTTAAAAATCATAAAATGTGATTTTTTTTTTTTATTTTTTTTGTACAAATCTGCAGAAGGGTGTGACTGACAAAGCTGGGGTGCACTGGCTTTCTGTGCAATGTTAATTGTACTTTTTTAACTTTTGTAATCAAGAAGACAATAAAATGAGCTTGTCAGAAAGAGTATAAAAACAACAATAAATACATGGTGACAGTTTGAGAGCCTGGGAAAGCTATCAGGTTCCTTTTAGACCTGAAACACGTCCACAAAAAAACAGGTGAATGTCTCGCAGTCCGTTTTTCGGGTCCATGTTCCGTTTTTGATGTCCGTTTCTCCGGTACGTGTGACATGAGTGTGATGGCGTATGCTTGCCATGCGTGCGTGTTCAATGTCCGTGTATGCGTGAGATACGTACGTGTCTTGTCCGTGTGCAGTCCGTGTGCAGTCCGTGTGTCTTGAGCAGTTTCACCATTTTTAAAAAACAAAAGAAAACACACGGACCATACAGAAAACACACGTCCGTGTCACGTATGAGCAGACACGGACCCATTGACTTTAGCGGGTCCATGTCTGCGTGATACCGGTGAAACGCGGACATGTCATCCGTGTTAAAAAAATGCACACACGTACAAACCACAAGAACACACGTTCCATGTGGCTTTACGTGTGTGTGCCTGTTGCCATAGGGTAACATTGGTGCACGTGTGTTCGTGCCGCCGGTACTTGTCAAAAAGTCCCAAACACGTACCTGCAGCACGAATGTGTGTTGCAGGCCTTAAGCAGTGAAGACTAAGGAGACTCTTTCATAGTAATGGCATTCCTCCATTTTATCAACAGAACTTTGAACCCTGCCACACTGCAAACATTTTGTTTAAATGGTTTAACAACAATACCAGCCATTGTGGATTCTTGCCATTCCACAGTATTGTACTGATTCCTCATTCAACCCCTTGATGACACCCATTGTTGATGTACAGCAGACAACCATCATCACTAATGGAGCAGACTCTTGTGCTGTGTCAGCTCCTTATTCAGTTGGTTCTTTCTGCATAACTAGTGTGAGACTAACTACTGTGTTCAGAGCATTGATCACTATGGTTCAAACATTTAGATGCCTCTGTCAATTGTGAAAGCAGCATTTAGGAGGTAAGGAGCAAGGACTTACTTCTCATGTCCTTTGATCACCCCCACAATGATATTGTGTGGGGTTGATGGATTATCATGGCAGCCTAGTGCTTACGAAGAGCTTTTGTTTTTGTCATTTACTATTCCTATGAAACTAAAGCACATACAGTATAAAGCTATGTGCGCACTTTGCGTTGAGTTACTTGCAATTGTAAAAGCATCCTCTGGCAGAGATTGTCTTTGTCAAATTTGGTTTTGACGACAAAAACCCTAAAAATACGCTTGCGTTTTTACCTCGTTTTACATGATTTTTCATTGCTTAAAGTCAGATGCGTTTTCAATACAAATACACTAGAGATGAGCGATGTTCGAGGTTCACCAATTTCATGTTTGAGTGATTTTGGGGGGTGCTCGAGATCGAACTTGAACGCGAGCTTTTTGCTAAAAGCTCGATTGGTCAAGTTACCTTCGAGAATGGTTCGATCAGCAAAAAGCCTAGCTATTTACTTGCTGGCTTTTGACTGTAATAGTGTGAGTCACTGTGATTCAAGCTATTACCAAATTTCAGCGTCTAGTGTGGGGGGGGACGTGGTTTAGATCTGTGCTGCCGCTGAGTGCTAAGATAATGGCGATCGACTTTTTTCTTTTCCTAAGCGCGCGAGCAGTGGCGCGAGCTAGGATGTCAGCCAATCACAGACACACACAGCTAAGTGTACTTTTTGCCAGAAAAGCAAGGGCATGTGTCATAGGCTGTGAATGTCACATGTCCTTGCCTTATAAATATGGCCATTTTCCTTCACGACGCCATTATCTGCCTTCTACGTGTGGGTGACAGTCACCGCTCACGCTGCTGCTGCTGATGCTCCTGCTGTGCGTGCTATAGACACAGAGCTGTAGAGATTAGGGACTGCTGTTTATTTCAGCCCGTTTCAGGGCTGATTTCCAGGCGCTCAGAGCCATAGCTGCTAGGCAGGTCCGTGCAAACGCTGTATACAGCTTTAGATAACAGCGTCTGTGTACCTCAGCTCTGGGAATTCCTTGCTGCATTTAATCATTAGGAGGGATAGAAAGTGAGGCTTACTTTCCTGTCCTGGTACCCACAGAACCCAGCCACTGTACCCACCTGCCCACTTTTGCTACGCTATTTTTATAGCAAACAGTGCTGAAACTTAGTGGCATCCAAAAAGTGTCTGCTATACTAAATTAGTGTCCCATTGGTGCCAAGCAAGTTCCACCACCTCTGCCTTCTACCCTCCTGCCCACTTTAGCTAAGCTATTTTTATAGCAAACAATGCTGAAACTTGGTGGCATCCAAAAGGTGTCTGCTATACTAAATTAGTGTCCCACTGGTGCCAAGCAAGTTCCACCACCTCTGCCTTCTACCCTCCTTCCCACTTTTGCTACGCTATTTTTATAGCAAACAGTGCTAAAACTTAGTGGCATCCAAAAAGTGTCTGCTATACTAAATTAGTGTCCCATTGGTGCCAAGCAAGTTCCACCACCTCTGCCTTCTACCCTCCTGCCCACTTTTGCTAAGCTATTTTTATAGCAACAGTGCTGAAACTTGGTTGCATCCAAAAAGTGTCTGCTATACTAAATTAGTGTCCCACTGGTGCCAAGCAAGTTCCACCACCTCTGCCTTCTACCCTCCTGGCCACTTTTGCTACGCTATTTTTATAGCAAACAGTGCTGAAACTTAGTGGCATCCAAAAAGTGTCTGCTATACTAAATTAGTGTCCCACTGGTGCCAAGCAAGTTCCTCCACTTCTGCCTTCTACCCTCCTGCCCACTTTTGCTATGCTATTTTTATAGCAAACAGTGCTGAAACTTAGTGGCATCCAAAAAGTGTCTGCTATACGAAATTAGTGTCCCACTGGTGCCAAGCAAGTTCCATCACCTCTGCTTTCTACCCTCCTGCCCACTTTTGCTACACTATTTCTATAGCAAACAGTGCTGAAACTTAGTGGCACTGGCATCCAAAAAGTGTCTGCTATACTAAATTAGTGTCCCACTGGTGCCAAGCAAGTTCCACCACCTCTGCCTTCTACCCTCCTGCCCACTTTTTTTACGCTACTTTTATAGCAAACAGTGCTGTCAGTTTTAGGGCCATAGTTGCATTGTCAGGGATAGTCAGTGTTGGTTCTTCAGCTGTCAATAAAGCTAGACCACCTCTGCAATCTACACTACCTCTCAATTTTTGCTACCACATTTTAAGTGCCAATCTTGTTGCTAACAAAATGAGTGGAAAAAGGACAGATGCTGGTGGAAAGGGGAACAGGCGTGTTGGAAAAGGAAAAAAAGTTTGTGTCCGTGGGGAAGGTGGGAAAGGTACATTAACATCTGCTGAAGATAGTCCATCTTCCAGCAAATGTAAGATGTCTACTACTTTTCGTGGACAATCCGATATGCTACCTTAATTTACATAACAAAACAACTGGAACAAAGGTAGACGATGCACAAAAAAGCACATGCTTGAATGGATCTCAAGTGCTACAACAAGTGGCCTCTCCTCCACCTCAACTTCAAAATCTAAAAAACAACATTCCTCTGAGATGTCATCCCAATCGCACTTGCTTTCCCCTAGCTCTCAAGTCTCTACCCGCCCTGCAGAGTATGGTGTAACAGAGATGGCTGAGTCTGCAGAGCTGTTCAGTCACACTATACGCTGGGAATCAGAGGTCTGCTCCCAAGCTACAGTGAGTACAGACCAGGAAATAGTCTGCAGTGATACCAAGGAGCTTTGTGAGTCAGATTCCGGCCCTGATGACCAAGTTTCTGAGCATAATGTAGACCCTCATTCCCAAACTGTAACACCTGTTGGTGGAGACAATGAGGAACATACTGATGACGATGAGACGCAGATACCAGATTGGGATGACAACTTAACTATTCAGTCAGGGCAGGAAAAGGTTAAGTCTGAGGGTGAGGGGAGTGCAAACACAACTCTTGATGATGAAGTTCTGGATCCCACATACTATCAACCCTCAGTCGTGCACTCGAGGAGGTCACCAGAGGTGGAGGAGGAGGATGCAACTCACGATGAAGTAACTTTGCGCCTTCCTGGACAGAGTCGGAGTACTGGAAGCATGTCAACAAGTGCATCCTCAGCCACCTACTGCCGCTGAGCACAAGTCAGGGTGGCTCTGCAGTTCGCATGTCCTCTAAGCCTTGCCTAGCCTGGTCCTTTTTTGACCTTGAAAAGGATCTCCCAAATCATGTGATCTGTAAAATTTGTCGGCAATCTATAAGTAAAGGCCAAAACCTCACCAGTTTGACAACTTCTTCCATGAATCGTCACATGAATAACAAGCATAAGTCCCAGTGGGAAGCTCACTGTGCTGCAATGCGGCCTAGCGCAGCAGGCCAACCACCGCCTGCCCCTTCCAGTGCATTTGCATGCTCTTCATCTTCTATGACTGTGGGGACAGGTGTCAAACCTGTTCTTCCACGCAGACCTTCCACCACCTTAACCGCAACAGGCAGTTTGCTTGGTAAGTCGTCAGTTGGTTTGGGAGGGGAAACAAGTGCTGGTGTACAGCTCTCTCAGACATCGATAGCACCAATTTTGGATGAAGGCAGTATCATGTCTCAACCTGCACTTTCCTCACAGACCTGCAGTTTTGCAGGGACACCCTACTCACCACCGTCTCCACACAGCAGCCAGATCTCGGTCCCTCAGATGTGGACAAATAAAAGGCCATTTCCTCCGAGCTATGACAAAGCTAAGAGGTTGACTTTAGCCCTCTGTAAGCTCTTGGCTACCAATATGCTGCCTTTCCGCCTGGTGGACACAGAGGATTTTCGAGACCTTATGTCCGTCGCAGTGCCCCAGTACCAGATGCCCAGTCGCCACTACTTCTCCAAAAAAGGTGTGCCTGCGCTACACCAGCATGTCGCACACAACATCACCGCTTCCTTGAGAAACTCTGTGTGTGACCGGGTGCATTTCACCACCGATACTTGGACCAGTAAGCATGGATAGGGGCGTTACATGTCGCTGACTGGGCACTGGGTAACTATGGTGATAGATGGAGAAGGTCAACAGATAGATGGATGAAGCTCAACAAGTCTTGCCGTTCCCACGACTTTTGCGTCAGTCCTCTGTATGTCGAAGTTCCTCCACTGCTTCTGCCTCCTCAACCTCGTCTGGGTCCTCCACCTCCGCCCCAAGCCTGCCTGGTCAGGCCACCCGCGTTGCAACTGCGCACAAGGAATCCTGCACACCTCCTTACTATGCTGGCAGCAGAGCTCAACGGCATCAGGTGGTCTTTAGCTTCAAATGTCTTGGAAATAACAGTCACACAGCAGAAGATTTGTGGTCAGCTCTGCGGTCCGAGTTTCGTAAATGGTTGTCTCCACTCAACCTGCAGCCAGGGAAGGCCATGTGCAACAATGCTGCAAACCTGGGTGCGGCACTTTGCCGGGGCAAGGTGACACACGTGCACTTGTATGGCTCACATGTTGAACCTTGTTGTCCAGCAATTTTTAACCCACTATCCCGGCCTAGATGGGCTTCTCCACAGGGCACGGGCACTCTCTGCTCACTACCGCCGTTCAACCGCCGCAGTTGACTGACTTGCATAGCTCCAGAAGTCATTCGGCCTGATGATTCATTGCCTGAAATGCGATGTAGCGACACGCTGGAATTCTACTCTCCACATGTTACAGCGACTGTGGCAGCACCGCCGAGCCCTGGTTCAATACGTTATGACGTATAGCCTGGGCCAACGAGATGCAGAGGTGGGGCAGATCATGCTGCTGGAGTGGTCTCAGATCAAGGACCTATGCACCCTTCTGCACAGTTTCGACATGGCGACGAATATGTTTAGCACTGACAATGCCATTATCAGCATGACAATTCCAGTCATTTACATGCTGGAGCAAACGCTAAACACTATTCGTAGTCAGGGGATGGGACAAGAGGAAGGGGAGGAAGTACAGGAGGATTCATATGCAGAAGGGATACCAACATCTACAAGGTCCAGACGTTCATCATCACCAAGGCAGCAGGCATGGGACGGTGATGGAGAGGGATTAACAAGGGTGCATGGTAGCAGAGAAAATGTTGAGGAAGGTGCAGAAAACCAGGAAGAAATGGAGGATGAACTCTCGATGGACATAGAAAACTCAGCAGATGAGGGAGACCTTGGACAAATTTCGGTTGAATGAGGTTGGGAGGAGATGTCAGAGGAAGAAAGCACGGTTAGCACCTCTATGCCACAAACACAGTGTGGACTTGGTCCGCATGGATGCGCAAGACACATGAGCGCCTTCTTGCTGTACTACCTACAAGATGACTCTCGGATTGTCAAAATTAGAAGTAATGATGACTACTGGGTTGCCACACTATTAGATCCCCGGTACAAGTCCAAATTTTGTGAAATAATTCGAGCCATTGAAAGGGACACACGTATGCAGGAGTATCAGCAGAAGCTGTTACTCAATCTTAGCTCGGCTTTTCCACCAAACACCAGTGGTGCACAGAGTGAATCTCCCAGTTGTAACTTGACAAACATGGAACTGTCTCATCATCAACAGTCTAACCGTACCAGCAGCACCGTATCTGGTGCTGGTAACAACAATTTTATTGAATCGTTTCATAATTTTTTAGACCATCCTTTCGAAAGCCAGCAGAGAAAACAAGTCTGACACATAGTCAACGGCTGGAGAGGATAATACAGGAGTATCTCCAAATGAACATCGATTCCATGACTTTGCAACTGGAGCGTTGCTCATTTTGGGCTTCAAATCTTGAAAAATGGCCTGAGCTCGCCACTTACGCCTTGGAGATCTTGTCGTGTCCCGCAGCCAGCGTTGTCTCTGAACGTGTCTTCAGTGCTGCTGGGGGTGTGCTGACAGATAAGCGCACGCGTCTGTCCAGTGACAATGTGGACAGACTAACGTTCATCAAGATGAACAAGTCATGTATCCGCAAGGACTTTACTACCCCTGGGGTCATTCTGGAGAGAGTAAAGGCTGGCGTATTTTGGAATGTGCTTCATGCAAATCAACCTGTCAAGTTTGTAACTGGGGGACAACTGATGCCACTGAAGGGGTGTCTGTGTGGCCCAATTTTTGGAAAAAAAGGAGACTCTGCTTGGAGTCCGCTTGCTGTGTTTTTAAAAATGAGCCAAGGTGACCAAGTCTTGGTTCTGCAAGAACTTTGCTACCTACCCTGATGTCATCCTGGGGACAGTTAAGGCTGGCATATTTTTGAATGTGCTTGATGCAAATCAAAACATCCTGTTTGCAACTAGGGCACAAGTGATACCACTGAAGGGATGTCTGTGTGGCCCAATTTTTGGAAAAAAAGGGAGACTCTGCTTGGAGTCCGCTTGCTGTGTTTTTAAAAATGAGCCAAGATGACCAAGTCTTGGTTCTGCAAGGACTTTGCAACCTTCCCCGGTGTCATCCTGGGGACAGTTAAGGCTGGCATATTTTTGAATGTGCTTGATGCAAATCAAAACATCCTGTTTGCAACTAGGGCACAAGTGATGCCACTGAAGGGGTGGGTGTGTGTGTGGCCCAATTTTTGAAAAAAAGGGAGACTCTGCTTGGAGTCCCTTTGCTGTGTTTTACATGATTTTAGAAGGGCATGACATGCCTATATCTGTGTCTCCTCCTCTTTTTCCTCGTCCAGCTGTTTAGTTTTCGCATGAGTATTTGTCCTTGTCACTTTCCCATGTGTTTGTGTTGTCTTGGGAGTTGTTTGTCACCTTTTGGACACCTTTGAGGGTATTTTCTAGGTGTTTTAATGTGTTTGTGATTGCCTCCCATTGTTTTCAATGGGGTTCGAGAGGTTCGTCGAATGGGTCGTTGAACCGAACTCGAACGCGGCCTCCAGTCGACGAACCGAGTCGAACTTGAGCCTCTAGAGGTTCGCTCATGTCTAAAATACACTACTAAATAAAGTTTAAACATTCAATTACTATGAAAAAAAATTTAAAAAATGATAATAAATATTATGCTTAAAATAATTTTTGATAAAATGTTAACTGTGATGTAATATTTGTTTCAAATAACGTTAAAATTTAGATTTTCATTAAATTAATTGTTGGACTATCTGTGTGTGAAAAGGGACACATCATGACCTCAATATAACGTCAAAAACGCATGCGTTTATTTTGTCAAAAAAGCATGCGTTTTGCATCAAAAAAGCATGTAAAACTCTAGGATTTTGATTTAGGATACGTTTTGAAAGTTCTCATTGACTTTAATGTTAGCAAAACGCTGCCAAGATGGCAAAAACAATTGACATGTTGCTTTAATCGCAGAGATTTTGACAAATTTGCTGCAACTAAAACGCTGTGTCTTTAACAGCATTGTGCGCACAAGAAATCCCTATTTCCCTTAGACTTTGCTTGAAAATCAAAACGCATGCATTTTTGCATTAAAACGCTGCAGTTGAAAACGCTGCGGAAACGCATGAACAAATGCAACGTGTGCACACAGCCTAAAAAACATATATTTAAAAAACCTGTTCTACTGCCAATCATGTGATCGATACTTTGACACATACCACATACAGTGCCTACAAGTAGTATTCAACCCCCTGCAGATTTAGCAGGTTTGATAAGTTGCAAATAAGTTAGAGCCTGCAAACTTCAAACAAGAGCAGGATTTATTAACAGATGCATAAATCTTACAAACCAACAAGTTATGTTGCTCAGTTAAATTTTAATAAATTTTCAACATAAAAGTGTGGGTCAATTATTATTCAACCCCTAGGTTTAATATTTTGTGGAATAACCCTTGTTTGCAATTACAGCTAATAATCGTCTTTTATAAGACCTGATCAGGCCGGCACAGGTCTCTGAAGTTATCTTGGCCCACTCCTCCATGCAGATCTTCTCCAAGTTATCTAGGTTCTTTGGGTGTCTCATGTGGACTTTAATCTTGAGCTCCTTCCACAAGTTTTTAATTGGGTTAAAGTCAGGAGACTGACTAGGCCACTGCAACACCTTGATTTTTTCCCTCTTGAACCAGGATTTGGTTTTCTTGGCTGTGTGCTTTGGGTCGTTGTCTTGTTGGAAGATGAAATGACGACCCATCTTAAGATCCTTGATGGAGGAGCGGAGGTTCTTGGCCAAAATCTCCAGGTAGGCCGTGCTATCTATCTTGCCATGGATGCAGACCAGATGGCCAGGCCCCTTGGCTGAGAAACAGCCCCACAACATGATGCTGCCACCACCATGCTTGACTGTAGGGATGGTATTCTTGGGGTCATATGCAGTGCCATCCAGTCTCCAAACGTCACGTGTGTGGTTGGCACCAACGATCTCGATCTTGGTCTCATCAGACCAGAGAACCTTGAACCAGTCTGTCTCAGAGTCCTCCAAGTGATCATGAGCAAACTGTAGACGAGCCTTGACATGACGCTTTGAAAGTAAAGGTACCTTACGGGCTCGTCTGGAACGGAGACCATTGCGGTAGAGTACGTTACTTATGGTATTGACTGAAACCAATGTCCCCACTGCCATGAGGTCTTCCCGGAGCTCCTTCCTTGTTGTCCTTGGGTTAGCCTTGACTCTTCGGAAAAGCCTGGCCTCGGCACGGGAGGAAACGTTCAAAGGCTGTCCAGGCCGTGGAAGGCTAACAGTAGTTCCATAAGCCTTCCACTTCCGGATGATGCTCCCAACAGTGGAGACAGGTAGGCCCAACTCCTTGGAAAGGGTTTTGTACCCCTTGCCAGCCTTGTGACCCTCCACGATTTTGTCTCTGATGGCCTTGGAATGCTCCTTTGTCTTTCCCATGTTGACCATGTATGAGTGCTGTTCACAAGTTTGGGGAGGGTCTTAATTAGTCAGAAAAGGCTGGAAAAAGAGATAATTAATCCAAACATGTGAAGCTCATTGTTCTTTGTGCCTGAAATACTTCTTAATACTTTAGGGGAACCAAACAGAATTCTGGTGGTTTGAGGGGTTGAATAATAAATGACCCTCTGAATAAACTTTTCTCAATTTAAAAAAAATAAATAAAAAAGAAATAACATTCTTTTTTGATGCAGTGCATTTCACACTTCCAGGCTGATCTACAGTCCAAATGTCACAATGCCAAGTTAATTCCGAATGTGTAAACCTGCTAAATCTGCAGGGGGTTGAATACTACTTGTAGGCACTGTACATAAACATTGTTGCAGGCCAGATACAGCCTTTTATGGCAAAGACATACCTCCATTAACCCCTTAACGACCACGGGCCTTAAAATTACGTCCTAGCGGTCATAATGTTACTGCCCGCGGTCTGCCGGCGGCAGCATGCCGCGATCGGCGCACATCTCAGCTGATTTTCACAGCTGAGATGTGTGCCTGCTAGACACGAGCAGAATCGTTATCTGCTCGTGCCGTTTAACCCCTTAAATGGCGCTGTCAATATGTGACAGCGCCATTATTAGCGCGATCGTGGTAAACTTTTACTTACCGCCCGATACCGTAAGTCACGTGACGCGATCACATGACTCTTCCGTTAGTTGTCATGGTAGCACAGGGTCATGTGATAACTCCTGTACTACACATGAATTGCTTTCACTTTCGCTGTGCCAGCGGCACAGCAAAAGAGAAAGAGAGCGTATCTGCTGTTTACAGCTGTATAGCTGTGATCAGCAGATAGATAACAGCGATCGGAATGCTGATCGCAATAGCCCCCTAGGGGGACTAGTAAAATAAATAAAAAGTTAAAAAAAAGTTTTAAAAAATTAAAAAAAACAAAAAAACCTAAAAGTTCAAATCACCCCTCATTCACCCCATTGAAAATTAAAGGGTTAAAAAAATAAAAAAATATACACACATTTGGTATCGCCGCGTTCAGAAACGCCCGATCTATCAAAATATAAAATGAATTAATCTGATCAGTATACGGCGTAGCGGCAAAAAAATTCCAAACGCCAAAACGACTTTTTTTGTCGCCACAACGTTTGCGCAAAATGCTATAAGAGGCTATCAAAACGTAGCATCTGCGCAAAAATGGTACCGTTAAAAACGTCAGCTCGAGACGCAAAAAATAAGCTGTCACTGAGCCATAGATCCCGAAAAATGAGAACGCTACGGGTCACAGAATATGGCGTAAAACGTGCGCCACTTTTTTCTGTCAAACTTCCGATTTTTTTTTAACCCCTTATATAAAAGTAAACCTATACATGTTTGGTGTCTACGAACTCGCACTTACCTGAGGCATCACACCCATACATCAGTTTTACCATATAGTGAACACAGTGAATAAAATATCTCATAAACAATAGTGCTATCGCACTTTTTTTGCAATTTTTCTGCATTTGGAATTTTTGTTGCCGTTTTCCAGTACACTATATGGTAAAACTTATGGTTTCATTTAAAAGTACAGCTCGTTCCGCAAAAAATGAGTCCTCACATGACCATATTGACTAAAAAATAAAAAAAAGTTACGTCTCTCAGAAAAACTATGGCGGAAAAAAAAACGGAAAGCGAAAAATCGGCCGGTCGTGAAGGGGTTAATTGACTGGTATAAAAAAAATCTAAAAGTTTAAATCACCACCACCTTCTTCTTCCTCGTAATGATAGTAGCATAATTTAATCAAAAATAAAACAAAACTAACATATTTTTCTCCATTGCATGCAAAGATGTCTGAAAAAATGAAATACAAAAATACTTTTCCCAAACAGACAACATCAAAAGAATAAAAAAAACACTGTTTTGGTCATGTCACACTGCAAAAATGTAATAGAGAAATTAGAAAGTTATTTGGACTCTAAAATGGTACCAGAAAAAGCTTTATTTTCCCTATCAGAAAAATTTGCCCTTATACAATGTTATTAACCTACAAATAAAAAGTGTCAAATGAAGAAAAAATGTTTTCAAGGGGTTTTTTTTATTTCTTTTAGGTAGAAAAATAAAAAAAATATATACGTTTAATATATAAAATGTGCTGACCAGAAGAACAAAAATACCACGTTATTTTTACTGTAAAGTACTGTATTTTTTGGACTATAAGATGCATTGGACAATAAGACGCACCTAGGTTTTACAGGAGAAAAATAGGGAAAAGAAAATATAAGCAAAAAAGGGGGTCATGATGCTCTGTTATAGGGGGTAGCTGCTGCTTACAATGATATGAAGAGGATATGATGCTGACACTGTTATGGTATCCCCATCCTGGCTTACATGTGGCCCAAACTGGTGTATATGTGGCCCAACCTGATATATACAGTTTTTCCCTCATCCTGATATATATCTTCTCCATCCTGGGCCCATCTTGGAATATATGTCCCTATCCTGGTATATATGTTCCCCATACTGGGCCCATCCTAGTATATGTGTCCCTCATTCTGGTATATATGTTCTTCATCCTTGGCCCCTTCCTGGTATATATACTACAGTTCAAAAGTTTGGGGTCACCCAGACAATTTTGTCTTTTCCATTAAAAATCATAATTTTATTTATCAAATGAGTTGCATAATGAATAGAAAATATAGTCCAGATATTGACTAGGTTAGAAATAATGATTTTTACTTGAAATAATAATTTTCTCCTTCAAACTTTGCTTTCATCACAGAATTCTCCCTTTGCATCAATTAAAGCTTTGCAGACCTTTGGCATTCTAGCTGTTCATTTGCTGAGGTAATCTGGAGATATTTCACCTCATGCTTTGAGAAGCCCCTCCCACAAGTTGGATTGGCTTGATGGGCACTTTTTGCGTACCATACGGTCAAGCTGCTCCCACAAAAGCTCAATAGGGTTGAGATCTGGTGACTGGGCTGACCACTCAGTTACAGATAGAATACCAGCTGCCTCCTTCTTCCCTAAATAGTTTGTGCATAATTTGGGGTCACGTCGCTCTGAAGGGAAGCTGGCGCTACGTGTAGGGATTTTGGTGGGGAAGGTTCACGGCCGATGCCGTTGCGTTTAGGGATGTAAGTTCGTGACGCCACCCACGGATTGTGGTGAATGTGAACACCATCGCTGCCGTTAACTAGGCTCCCGGGGACGGTGTTATGCAGCCTTGTGCTGACCCCTCCGTGGGCATGGGGTGATGGTCCTGGGGCCCGGTGGTTGTGAGGTGCGGGCGGGATGGTGCGGTGCAGTGCGCGGCCTGAGGGCACTGTTGTACTCACTATGACAGATACACCGGAGTCTCTGGTAAACCAAAAAGGATGGTGGTCGGTGCCTGCAGCCGGCTGCGCTTTGCCCCTTTCTCAGGTTGGTGGCTCCCGCCTTTCTCCTGCACCTCTGTGGTAGAACTTGACTGCCTATGCTTCAGCAATGGTAGTCCACTCCCCGGCTTGATGTGTGTCAGGGAGCCTGTTTGCCCGCAGGCGCTGGCCCGTCGAATCTCTCTGCCTGTGCGGTGGCTTTCTATCCCCCTCGGTGGGCTGTTGCCGTATTTTGGGTCTTGAGATGGGAAAGGACCTATGATCCAGACCTCAATCAGTGAATTCGACGTGGTCCAGTGGCTTCTGGACCTCGTTCTGGGTCTGAGTACCCCTCCTGGTGCTCCGGTTTCCAGTTGTCTCCCCGGTTCGGTACCGGCGGGCCACTACCCTGTCCCCATCCCTTACAGTTCCACCAGCCATCTTCCTGGCTCCTGCAGGAAGCAACCACCGTCTGCCTCCTGGTCACAGGGTATCTGGGCTCCTACCCAGATCCCTGACAGACGTTGACACACTGCTACTACTCTCCTCTCCTCCCTAACTCATCTGCTCTTGTTTTTCCCACCTCAGGCTCTCCGGACTCCTCGGCGGGCATGGCCAACCGGCTGGCTCCGCCCCCGGGTGTGAACGTCAAGACCTGAGAGGGGTGACTCAGGGTTTTCAGGTTGGCTGGTTACACCTTTTTAGGGGCTGGGGTTTGTGTAGGGGGTCTACCTGTGACTACCTGGCTAGTCCAGAGCGTCACATTCCCCCTTGGTTTAATGCAGACCGTCCGCGGGCTGCCCAACCACCACCGGTTTATTTTGTTTGCTGTAAAGATAAAACGGGGACACATAAATACAAGTATACTAAACTTTTTACAATTCAAGCATGCTTTTGGAAAATCATCCCTTGCGGGAGGCACATTTTTAAATGTTGCATAATAAAACAGTTTTATTAACGGGAACAAAAACGGGTCCTTCCAGTTACCCACCCAAGCAAACCTAGCCTTGATGCTGCCTCTAGGAAACAGGCAGCATCCCTTTTCCCCAGTCCAGGAACGGGTCAAGGCCCGAGTATTGCCCTTGCGGGCCGGGTAAAAGTTCCTTACCCGGCAGTCTCTCAGAGGCCCCACGTCCAGGGGACCCATGGACCCGGAGGGTTGTCACCGGTTACATTGGTGACGGGACCTTGGCCTCCTCTGCTGCAGGTCCTTCCTCCAGTCTGCCTCTCCGGAGGCTGTGGGATCTAAAGGGTGGGCCGGGAATTATTTACAAACCCAAAAGTTATTGGGTGGCCTGCAAGTTCACGGCCTTGTCTGTGTTGGAATGGGGTAAAACAGAAAAGTCCCAACGGGGACGGGCAGCATGGTCCCAATGGGGACAACAACTGGGGTAGTCGGGATCCGCTACCTTTTACTCCGGCTGCTATTCTGAATCAGGTGAGAGTCTCAGGTGATTGGCATTCATTCGCACACATATGTACATAATCAACAACTGTACCCCTTCTAGATGGCAGTTTCCCTGTACCTAAGCGGGGGCTGACCTAGGTTAGGGCATGTGGACCTCCGGGGTCCCCTACTCTCAGGGGGAGGCAATGGGGGAGAGGGAACGACCAGTTCCTCTTCCCTAGTGTCAGGTATGGCGGGTAGAGACCTGCGGGGGCGTGGTGTAGGTGCATCCCTGGGTGCTTGCTCGGATGGCTCGCTGGCGGGCGTCTCTGGTTCCACTTTTTCCATGGGTTGTGGGATCATTATTACAGGAACAATGACCGCACCGTTCTGCGTAGGCCAGTCAGCTGGGAAGTCTCCCATTACCGTATGGATCACCCCCTTCTTCTCCTCCACGCTTGGCATGGGCACGGGGTCCTCTTCCACCAGCCTCAGGGGACCCGGGCATCTCTTCAGGTGGTCCCTGGAAATGGTGGCTGTGGTTTTCCCCTGGTCATGACTAATCAGGTAGGTTTTCTCATCCTCCCATCCTGTTGGCTGGACGACGTAGGGGGTCCTCTCCCATTGATCGTCAAGCTTATGGGTTCTCCATTTGCGCTTCAGCACCACATCTTCAGGCCCAAAAGGAACAGCCTGAGCCCGCTTGTTGAAGCGCCGCTTCTGCTTTTCTCGACTTTGACACAGATTCCTTTCCACATACTCCTGGATCCGTCGGTACTGCGTCTGCCACTTGGCATCCCAATTGCCAGTGGGAGGGAGAGTTTCGGGCACTTCCACATCCATTTCCAGATCTACTGGTAGCCCTCCCGGCTGGACCCTCATCAGGTATGCGGTGGTGCACTTGGTGGAGCTGCAGGGTATGTTATTGTACATGTCCACTAGATCAGGTAGCTTCTCCGGCCACAGATTCCGTTCTTCCAGGGGTAATGTCTTAAGGAGATTTAGGACCAGATGGTTCATCTTCTCACACATCCCATTGGTTTGGGCATGGTAAGGCGTGGTCCGAATCTTATTGCACCCGTACAAGTGGCAGAACTCCGGGAACACCTCCGCTTCAAAGGCTGACCCCTGATCTGTGAGCACCTTTTCGGGATAGCCATGTGGCCAACAGAAGTAGGCCTGGAAAGCTCTGGCTGCAGTGCGGCCTGTCAAGTCCTTAATGGGAACAACCACCAAAAATCTGGAGTAGTGGTCGACAATGGTCAGGGCATAAGTGTACCCGCTTCGGCTGGGCATGAGCTTGACGTGGTCCAAGGCGACCAATTCCAGCGGCTGGCAGGTGACAATCGGTTGTAGCGGGGCCTTATGACTGGTTTCGTCCCGCCTCCTCAGTGTACAGGGGCCACACTCTCGGCACCAGGCTTCCACAGACTCTCGCATCCTGCTCCAGTAAAACCGCTCCTTCAACAGCATTTCCAGCTTCTTCCAGCCGAAGTGTCCTGCGCCATCATGATAGGCATACAGGACTTTGGATACACACGCCTGGGGCACCACCAGCTGGCGAACCTTCTCATGAGTTTTCGGGTTGATCGACCCCCTGTAAAGCTTCCCTTGATACAGGTACAGCCGGTCTCACTCCTTCCACAACCGCTGGGCTTCAGAGGGAACTGTGGGGCTCATCCGGGAAGAACCCTGGGCAATCATTGTTTTGACCAGCCGAACTGCAGGCTCCTGATCCTGGGCTTCCTGCCACCCGTGGCTGGGCAACGGGTCGAGGTTCGCCTGTTGTTGGTGAATGCAGGGCCTCTCGCCTCGGGGCCGTTGGAATGCGGGCAGCTCGATTTCCTCCAAGGTGTCTTCCTGCATCCCTTCATCAGGTAGATGGGGCATCCGGGACAGCGGGTCTGCATTGATGTTCTTGCGGCCAGCCCGGTATTTGATGGTGAAGTCGTAATTGGACAGCTGCACCATCCATCGCTGTTCCAGGGCCCCCAGCTTGGCCGTATCCAGGTGTGTCAATGGGTTATTGTCCGTATAAGCCGTGAACTTCGCCGCCGCGAGGTAATGTTTAAACCTCTCTGTGATAGCCCACACAAGGGCCAGGAACTCGAGCTTGAAGGAACTGTAGTTCTTGGGGTTCTTCTCCGTTGGCCGGAGCGTCTGACTGGCGTAGGCGATCACCTTCTCTTTTCCATCGTGTACTTGGGACAGGACCACACCCAGGCCCACATTGCTGGCGTCGGTATAGAGGATGAACGGTAGGTTGTAGTCAGGATAGGCCAAGATTTCTTCCCCTGTCAGGGCTGACTTCAGCTGTTGAAAATATTCTTCGTGCCCTTCACCCCACACAAACGGGGGTCCAGAGGATCTACCATTCTTGGTCTGTCCCACAAGGAGGTCTTGCATGGGTGCAGCCATCTTTGTGTACCCTTTGATGAAACGGCGGTAGTAGCCTACCAGGCCCAAAAACTGCCTCACCTCTTTCACCGTGGTTGGTCGCGGCCAGCTCTGGATAGCAGAAATCTTCTCAGGATCTGGGGCCACGCCTTCTGCGCTCACCACATGCCCGAGGTACTGCACCTTGGGCTTCAACAGATGACACTTGATGGGTTTCAGCTTCATCCCGTACTTGGTGAGGGCTGCAAACACTTCCACCAGGTGCTCCAGGTGAGCTTCATACATCTACACACACAATCACGTCGTCCAAGTACAGCAGCACCGTTTTGAAGTTGAGATGTCCCAAACAGCACTCCATAAGCCTCTGGAAGGTTCCTGGGGCATTGCATAGCCCGAATGGCATGCTGTTAAACTCACAGAGTCCCATGGGGGAAGCAAATGCAGTCTTCTTGCGGTTTCTCGTGCAACCGCCACCTGCCAGTAGCCACTAGTGAGGTCTAGGGTAGAGAAATAATTAGCAGTCTTTAGTGCAGCGAGCGATTCTTCAATACGGGGAAGAGGGTATGCATCTTTATGCGTTATCTGGTTGATCTTCCGGTAATCCACACACTCTCATGGTACCATCCTTCTTCCTCACCAGCACCAATGGAGCTGCCCAGGGACTACAACTATCCCGGATGACCCCTGCCTCCTTCATGTTCCTCAACATGTCTTTGGCGCACTGGTAGTGTGCAGGTGGGATTGTCCTGTATCTCTCTTTAATGGGTGGATGCATACCCATGGGGATATGGTGTTGGACCCCCTTAACTCTCCCAAAATCCAGCGGGTGCTTGCTGAAGACCTGCCCGTACTCCTGCACTACCCTGTATACCCCCTCCTTATGGTGCATGGGGGTAGCCTCGGTGCCAACATGCTATTCTTGGCACCATTCTTCTAATTGCCCGGGTGGGAGGTCACTGCCTGAGTGTGGTGTAGTAGCTGCGGGGGTCATGTCATGGATAGTATGCACGTCTATGGTGAACAACTTGGCTATGGTGGCATAGCGGGGGAGCCTGACCTCTTCCTCTCCACAGTTCAGCACTCTCATAGGCACTCTCCCCTTTTTTACATCAATCACCCCCCTAGCTGCCATTACCGTGGGCCAATGCTCTGAAGGCAAAGGCTCCACCATTGCTGGTTAATCCTGTCCCCGGGATCCTACTGCTGCCCTGCACCAGATCATCATCTCACTCCGTGGCGGCACCACTAGAGGTGCGGCATCCATCACCCGCACACCACCAATCTCTCCACCTATCATGTTCACCTGCTGTCGCTGCAGGAGGGCCCGGATCTCACGCTGCAAAGCCCTCTGTCGGCACCCTCCTGCAGTGGCAGACAACTGCTTCAACAGACTCAGCACCTCCCCCATGCAGTGCTCAATCGCATTGGTCCCAAGGACCACCTTTGGGTTACGGTCACTAGAGTCATTCAACACCACAATCATCCCTTGACGTCTCAGCTCTGTTCGTCCCACAGTCAGGGTCACCTCCTTGAATCCCACCTGGATCATAGGGAGCCCATTGGCTGCAATGATGGTTAACCCATCATCCAGAGGGGTAAGTTCGCTATCGGCCCAATATCGCTGGTACAATGAATAAGGCATAGTCATTACCTGTGATCCAGTGTCAAGCAGGGCCATGGTCGGGACACCATCCACCACCAGGGAGATGATTTGGCGGCCTCCAACGTACCGATCCCGCAAATCAGCTGGGTCTTGAGGGTCTACTCCTGAGGATTGGCCCTTGGCCTCAGGGGTTGCTCGTTTAAGGGACAGCATCGGGAGTAATGTCCGGTAATGTCCAGTCTTGTTACACTTGTAGCAGATGGGCGGTCCATACCGTGTGTCGTTATTCCTCCTCCTCTGCATCCAAGGGACATCCTCTGGGCTGTCGGCGAGCTGGATCTTCTCCGGGGGCTTGACTCTCGTCGGTAGCTGGAGAGCGGTGAGGATCTGGATGACGTCCTCATTCAGGCGCCGGACTTGCGATGTCAGTTCTCCCAGAGCTCCGGTGGCTGCAGCAGGGGCCAACAGGGCCCAAAAGGGGGGCACTACCGAGACAGGGGCGGTATCCACCGGCCAAGCTGGCGGGTCAGAGGTACTGGCTTCTGATGTTTGTAGGGCCTTGATGGCCCGTTCCTTCAGCACAGCAAAGTCTAGGTCAGTGTGCTCCAACGACCACAGCCGCAGTTGTTTGTGATCTTTGGCAGACCCCAGCCCCTGCAGGAACTGCTCCACTAGCATCTTATTGCCATCCGCCTCGTTGATGAGATCCACCCGCCTTAGCGTGTGTAGGGCTGTTTGCAGCTGCAAGGCATAGTCTCTTATACTGTCCTTTGGCTGCTGTCGGCAATGGTAAAACTGCATCCGCAACTCTGCTTCCGTGCGGGTTTCAAAGGCGACCTGTAGTTTATCAAAAATGGCGGTTACCGAGGCCCGGTCCGCATCTGCCCAGGTTTCCACCTCCTGCTCAGCCGCGCCGGTCAACTGCCCCAGGACTACTGCTGCATGCTGCTTGCCAGTCATAGCATACAAATCTAGGATCGTGCACATTTTCTTCCGGAACACCTGCAAAGCATCAGGCTTCCCATCGTACTGGGGTAACCAGACATCACCGGGCACATAGGGCAAGGATATTGGCATTACCTGAGCAATCGCCGGAGCCACGGCCTCCCCCGCTCCTGCGACCGGAGCGAGCGCCGCTGCATTCCCATCACCGGGCACATCCACGGGAGCCGCCACTCCAGCGGCCGGCGCCACTCTGCCATCGAGTTTGGGCGCGGACATCTTCCCGCTTCTCCCCCTTGGTCTTTTTGGGGCACTCCGCTTTCTTTCTGTTCAGCTTCTCTTTTTTTCCAGCCGCACACCTTTCTGCACCGCTCTGTTCCCCGGGGGTGGGGCTTCAACTCTCGCGCTCTTTTCGTGGGGAAGACGGGTCTGGCAGGAAACTTTGCACCCATGGATAGTGATAAGATGGCGGATTCTGAAATTTTTCAGCGGGTCACCGCTGACTTTTGTTTCATGGCGCACTTCCACCGGTAAGTGGATGGGTTCAATCCTGTTCGTGACGCCAGAAGAGTCGATGTGTACCACCCCAGGCTCAGCCGGCTGCCGAGCCGCTTGGATCCCTGCTCATCGGTGGGTGGCTCGAGCTCCTCCTGGACCCAGGGGTCACGTTGCTCTGAAGGGAAGCTGGTGCTAAGTGTAGGGATTTCGGTGGGGAAGGTTCACGGTCGAGGCCGTGGCGTTTAGGGATGTAAGTTCGGGACGCCACCCACGGGTTGTGGTGAATGTGAACACCACCGCTGATCCCTGACAGATGTTGACACACTGCTACTACTCTCCTCTCCTCCCTAACTCATCTGCTCTTGTTTTTCCCCCCTCAGGCTTTCCGAACTCCTCGGAGGGCATGGCCAACTGCCTGGCTCCGCCCCCGGGTGTGAACGTCAAGACCTGAGATGGGTGACTCAGGGTTTTTAGGTTGGCTGGTTACACCTTTTTAGGGGCTAGTGTTTGTGCAGGGGGTCTACCTGTGACTACCTGGCTAGTCCAGGGCGTCACATATATACCTTATTTCTCTTTTGTTTTTAATTTTTTTTTTTGTTTTTTTTTTCGTTTTGTAAGACTGATATTGTTTTATTTTCATTGTTAGATCATTTTGCCTTGACAAAGGCTCACCAAAAGAGCCGAAACGTTGGCAAACTTACGGTGTGACTTTTTGCAGAATTTATATAAAAAAGACTTAATAAATATTTTCTCACATTCCTACGTGTGACAGAAATATATTTTGTTGATATCATAAGAGCAACCACAAAAATGCAGATTGCTGTGAATTTAGGAAGGTTATATATTACAATAAATCGGCAACATCGAAAGCCCAGCAGTTCCTTTAATGCATATTTAGACTACCATAAAATACAGCCATGCTACAGTCATTTAAACAATTTTTTTAACCCATGAACAACCACAATATTGGTTGAAAACCAGTGACACAAGGTCTAATATTCCAATAAATGTATTTATTAAACAATATGTTCACAATTTTTAGATACAACAGGGTGTTTCAGAGAATGTTGGTATAACACTCGGGATTGGTGGGCACATGCACCATTATACATTATTATATACATTATACCAGTACACTAAAATTACAGAGTCACTTGGCAGAACACAGTGTTATTGGCTATAAGATTCTACATTAAGTATATACAACCATAAACCAGTGTATGGGGGTAAAGATGGAACACCAATTAATATTAATATCTGTATCAACAATAAAGTGACAGCAAATGATACTGGTACATTATATTCTATTAAATAATCATAGGAGTCCGCACAGAAAGAATAATAACCATAAGGACAATTATAACCGTAACAGAAACTGTTAGATATGAAACAGTGAAACTAGCCCATGAAAAGGCTGAAAAAGTATACAGCAGTACATAATGTCATTAGAACCACGTGTTCAATATTGCCTATGCTCAGTGCCGTAAGCTCCACTGAAGCATAGGAAGCAAGATATAGCAAAACTGCACAGTTGTTTTCAATGGGGTTCGAAGGTGTTCGTTGTCATCCATTGCCGGCATCCTGGTTCTTGCAGTTTGCTGGTACAGGATGTGTATCGATAACCATTGCGACCGATGCCAGAACTTCCGCTGCCAGAGCGCTGACGTCAAAGGCAAGAGCCGCTTGCCTCTGATTGGCCAGCGCGCTGCCTTTGAGTAGCGTCTGAAGTTCCTCCATCATTGCGATGGTTACCCGATACACATCCTGCAGTGGCGAACTGCAAGAAAGCCCGGAGATGGAACGGAAGGTAAGGTGAGCATAATATGTGTGTGTGTTTGTGTGTATTTGTGTGGACTGTAAGAGCGGGTTAGAGCACGGTGGAAGTACGGAACCGGAAGTGTCTGAAGTAAGTATTTGCTCATACGGCAAAGCTTGCTCGTAAACTGAGTTACAAATTTACAGCAAGCTTTGCTCGTTAAGCGAAATACTCGCAAACTGGGTTACTCATTAACCGAGGTTCCACTGTATCTGGTTTACCTTACAATGTTTAAATTAAATATTAAGTCTATATAAAGGGGTATACATAAAAATCTAAATCACAGTTATAAATGAGCTCTTGTTCCTATCCACCATAAGAAACACTCAACATAGTAGGTGAAGAAATAATGAATACCTGCTTTCACAGGGCATACCTCTGATCTTTTAACAACATGAAGAGGGGCATGTATTCCTGTTCATATGCAGTAAGTCTGCACCTACTGAAGTCCCTTACTACTACACTGGACTACATTTGTAAAACAAATTTCTGCTGACCTAGGTATTTTTGCTAATTTTACCCAAATGAGAGGTGCTGATTCCGGATATGAAGTAAAAATGTATGCAATATATCATTTTTTTCACATATTATATGTGTTTGTTTAAAGGTTTTAACCCCATAAAGATGAAGCCAATTTTGTCCCTAATGACCAGGCTTTTAAAAAAAAAATAAAAATAAATCTTTATTTTTATATAGCGCTAACATATTCCGCAGCGCTTCACATACATCAGGAACGCTGTCCCCATTGGGGCTCACAATCTAAATTCCCTATCTGTATGTCTTTGGAGTGTGGGAGGAAACCGGAGTACCCGGAGGAAACCCACACAAACACGGGGAGAACATACAAACTCCTTGCAGATGTTGTCCTTGGTGCTTTTTATAACTCTTGAACGCTTCAGCAGATCTCGGTGATTCTGAGATTGTTTTTTTTGTGGCATTTTGTACTTCATGATAGAGGTAACTTATGACAATAATTTTTGCTTTTATTTGTGAAAAATCATAAATTTTATGAAAAGGTTGAAAATTTTGCAATTTTCAAACTTTTAAATTTTATGTACTTAAATCAGAGAGTTATGTCACACAAAATAGTTACTAAATAAAATTTCCAACACGTCTACTTTACATCAGTGCAATTTTTGAGACAGATATTTTTGGGGGTTTGGAAGTTAGAAGGGGTCAAAGTTCATTAGCAATTTTTAATTTTTTAAACCAATTTTACAAAACAATTTTTTTTAGGGACCACATCACATTTGAAGTAACTTTGAGAGGGCTAGATGACAGATAATACCCAAAAGTGGCACCATTCTAAAAACTGCCCCCGTCCAACTGATCAAAATCACATCCAAGATGTTTATTTACCCTTCAGGTGCTTCACAGGAACTAATGCAATATGGAATGGAAAAAAAAAGTTTGCATTTTACCTACAAATGTTGCTTTAGACCTTATGTATTCACTTTTAGAAGAAATAACACATCAAAATGGACACCAAAATTTGTTACACAGTTTCTTCTGAGTGCGCTGATACGTTACATGTGGTCAGAAACCTCTGTTTGGATAAATGGGAGGGCTCAGAACAGAAGGCGCAATATTTGAATTTTGGAACACAAATTTAGCTGAAATAGACTGCAGGTACCATGTTGCAGTTGCAGGGCCGCTAAGATACCTAAACAGCAGAAACCTCCCACAAGTGACCCCATTTTGGAAACTAGACCCCTCGAGGATTTTATCTAGGGGTATAGTGAGCATTTTGAAGCCACAAGTACTTCACAGAATTTGATAATCTTAGGTCAAACATTTTCATTTTTTTCACAAAAATGTTGCTTTAGCACTAAATTTCTCACTTTTTCAAGAGGCAACACCAAAAAGTGGACCCCACAGTTTGTTATCCCATTTCTTATGAGTACAGGGATAACCCACACATTATCAAAAACCTTTGTTTGGACAAATGGGAGGATTTGGAATGGAAAGAGCACTATTTGAATTTTGGCAAAAGTTGAAATAAAATGCAGGCACCATATCCCATTTGCAGGGCCCCTAGGTACATCAGAAACTCCCCACAAGTGACCCCATTTTGGAAACTAGACACCGCAAGGATTTTATTTAGGGGTATAGTAAGCATTTTTAATCCACAAGTACTTCGCAAAAATGTTGCTGTTGCAGCAAATTTCTCAATTTTATGCTATGTCCCCAGGATCCAGCACAGCGTCAGCCTTCCTGCAGAGATGTGAGTGTTGTTCACAGGAGAATGCAGCTACCCATGCCCACGATCTGGGTTTAGATGGCTGCAGACTCTATCATCTCCACAGCATAAATTGACATGCTGAGGCTCAGAAAGCCACGCTGCGGGTCAGTTTATGCTGCAGAGAAAAGAAGCACAGCAGGCAGCAGAGTTCTAAAAATCCTTCCACTGCACTTACACTGCTCAATGCAGCGTCTATCAGATACCCGACATCAATAACTGTCAGTAATGAAAAAAAAAATAAAGACGACAAAAAAAAAATATTTGAAATAACACTCTCCAACACGTTCCCCCTTTCACCAATCCATTGAAAAGAAAAAAAAAATCTGGTCCACTGTAATTCATTTTGGAGGTCCCTCAATGACTCTGGACGCTTCAGAATATGGGGGTGCACGCTTAGAGAACACTACCCATTTTCTGGAACTGCAGGCACTCCATTTGAGGAGTGTGGCTGCTGTGACCTGAGAATACTGTACTCACACTGCTCCGGTCCAAAGAAGGACAGAGTGACCTGCAGCAAACTCATTCCAAAATATGGGGGGCATGCTCATTGAACGTATCCCCCATTTTTAGGGGGTGCAGGAACTCCATATGAGCAGTGTGGCTGCAGTTAAATGAGAATACTGCACTCACACTCCCACACTCCCGGGTCCACTGCACGGCTGTGTGAGTGTAGTAAGCTCCATGTCACTGAGTGCAGAGACGGCTGAAAGCCATTATCTGCACATGCGGCCAGCATTTCTGATGACAAGGATGGGTGGCAAGGGATCAACGCTTCAAGAGGTTCCGAAGGGACCGAGGGGACCCGGGGATTGACAGTGGGTGACCTGGTTGGATGTGGGGACGACTGTTCTGCCTCATCTGACATATCAGATGAGGTAGAAATCGGAGGAGGAAGACGCGCAGCGGGTGCGCCACACGTGCAGTGGCCATTTTAGGCGATCGTGAGGGGGAGGAGAGGTGGACCAGGGTGAGGGGCACTTTGCCACACTGGGGGACTGAGGTAGGAGATTAATCTCTCATCTGACATGTTTGATCATGTCAGTTGGGAGATAAATGATTTTTTACCGGTGCTTCCATTTTCTGCATCATGATCACAATTGTCCAGTGTGTACCGGTGATCACATGACCGGGCACCGGAAAAAAACGAAGACCGAATTCTGATCTCCAGGGTCTCAGCTACCCCGGTAGCTGAAACCCCGGAGATTTTCCGACACTGGGGGGCACTATTTACTTTTTTCTGTCTGCCGTTTATAAGCAGCGGATCAGAATAAGTACCATATTCTGCCACTGTTTATTTCCGTAAGGCTGTCGTAATGGGCTTAATGTTGATTATCAAGGGTAATAAGGAATTCTGGAGAAGCAATAGCATGTAACATATTTTTTTAATTTAAATATAAGTCTATCATCTAACCAAGAGAGAAATAGTTGTGTAAATTTTATTTGCTAGGGAGAATGTTTTTGTTTTATGGATGCTCTGAAGTAGTTATGATCAGGGTTGTCATGCTGAAAATACCAGCAGTAGTCTGCCATCATGTTTGGGTTCCATCTGCCTTGATATCTGATATCCATGGTCCAGTTGTTTTGGTGAAACAAAAACCTTTTTAAAATTTGCTGCGACAAGTACGTTTCTTAAACGACTGAATCCTGCCATTGTTTTTCATGTTGGATATACAGTTAGGTCCAGAAATATTTGGACAGAGACCGAATCTTTGTGATTTAGGATCTGCAATGTCTGCATGTCACTATTTTTAATTAAAATTAAACAACTAAGATGCCATTGAAGTGGAGACTTTCAGGTTTAATTAAAGGAGATGAGCAATGATATCCTGTGAAACATTTAGAAATTGCAACCATTTTTCTAGAAAGTTTCCTCATTTAAGGGGCTCAAAAGTAATTGGACAAATTTACCATAAATAAAAGGTTCATGTTTACTTTGTAGAGGATCCTTTACAGGCAATGACTGCCTGAAATCTGGAAGCCATGGACATCACCAAATGCTGGGTATACTCTTTTGAGATGCTTAACCAGGCCTTTACTGTAGTTGCTTAGTTGTAGTTTTTTCCATTAAGTTTTTTCTTAAGCATGTGAAATGCATACGCGATAGGGTTGATATAGGGTGATTGACTCAGCCATTGCAGAAATTCCACTTATTTGCCTTAACCCCTTAACGACCGCCGATACGCCTTTTAACGGCGACAAATTAGGGTACTTCTTCCAAACCGCCGCTTTTTAACGGCGGTCGGAAAAAAGGGTCTAGCGCCCCCCAGAGTCGGAAAATTTCCGGGGTCTCAGCTGCCGGGGGTAGCTGAGACCCTGGAGATCATGATTCAGGCCGGTTTTTCTGGTCCCCGCTCACCTGAAGACTGGTATACACCGTATACCGATGATCAGGTTACAGTAAATGACAGCGCCGGTAAAAAATGATTTATCTCCCATCTGGCATAAACAAACATGTCAGAAGGGAGATAAATCTCCTCCCCAGTCACCTCTGGTCACCTGGTGTCGCCAAAGTGTCCCCCCCGATTCCCCCTGACACCCCCCCTCCCGAAAATCCAAGATGGCCGCGCGCACACCGGCGCGCACAGCAGCGCGCCGGCCGCATTTCTCTGGTTTCTGTTACATATGCTATGACACATATGACAGAAAACTGCTCCCCAGGCCCTGCAAGGTCACCCCCTATTCCCACCCCGGTGTTCCCCGGTGTCCCCCGTACCTGTCTCAGCTCTGATCCCCCGCGGCCCCCTCCTCCTTCACAGTGAACGCCGGTCACACGTGCAGAGCGCGGCTTTCAGCTCAGTTTCCTGCTTTGCTTTCAGAGACGCTGTGCGGGCTGCTTGCACTCTGCAGCTGTGACCCGGGGAGGGTGGGTGCAGATTCTTTGCACCCACTCTCCTCAAATGGAGGGTCTGCATTCCTAGAAAATGGGGGATACGTTCCCTGAACGTGCCACCATATTCTAGAAGGTCCAGAATCGCCGCGGGACTTTCACAATGGATTACAGGGGCCCGATTTTTTTTTTCTTTTCAATAAATTAGTGAAAGAGGGAATATTTTGGGTAGTGTTTTTTCAAATAAATTTTTTTTTTGTTGTCAATTTTTTTTTTTTTTATTCCTGTCAATTAGTTATGCCTGGTATCAAATAGACGCCGTGACATCACTAATTGCTGGGCTTGATGCCAGGTGACATTACACATCTGGTATCAACCCCATTTATTACCCCGTTTGCCACCGCACCAGGGCAACGGGATGAGTTGGGGCGAAGCACCAGGATTGGCACATCTAATGGATGCGCCACTTCTGGGGCAGCTGGGAAGAGTCCAATAACCATGGTCAGCTTCACCTTGGCTGGTGATCTAATTTGGGGGACCCCACGTTTGTTTGTTTTTTTAATTATTTATTTATAAATAATTAACAAAAAAAACAGCTTGGGGAGCCATCCAAATTGATCACCAGACAAGGTGAAGCTGTCAGCTGTGGTTTGCAGGCTACAGCTGTCTGCTTTACCCTAGCTGGCTATCAAAAATAGGGGGGACCCCACGTCATTTATTTTAATTATTTTTTTTTCTTTTTGGGCTAAATACATGGCTAGGCATCCTTTAGTGCCACATGAAAGGCACTAAAGGGCACCAGCTTAGAATATGCAGGGGGGTGGGATGTTATATATGTTTGACATCTATCCATTCATCCACTGTAGCATTTTAGGCTGTGTGCCCACAATCAGGATTTGCAGCGTTTTGGGTGCAGAGTGTTTTCCCTGTGTCCATAGCGCTGCATTGTCCAGTAGAAGCACAGTGGAAGGATTTTTAGAAATCTCATGCCCACTGTGCTTCTTTTCTCCGCAGCATAAACCGACCTGTGGTGCAGCTTCCTGAGCCTCAGCATGTCAATTTATGCTGCGGAGATGAGTGTTCTCTGCAGGTAGAATAGAACTAAAGTCCACAGCAACCTTAACCAAAATCCTGGGCATGGGCAGCTGCGTTCTCCCGTGGACAACACTCACATCTCTGCAGGAAGGCTGACACTGTGTACTAGACGCCATGTCGCTGGATCATGGCCACATAGCCTAACAGTGAGAATATTGTTCCTGCAGCAACATTTTTGTGAAGTACCTGTGGATTTAAAAGGCTTACTATACTCCTGAATAAAATCCTTGAGTGGTACAGTTTCCAAAATGGGGTCACTTCTGGGGGGTTTCTGATGTCTAGATACCCAAGAGGCCCTGCTAATGTGACATGGTGCGCACAATTTATTTCAACTTTTCTAAAATTCAAATGGTGCTTCTTCCATTCCAAGCCCTCCCATTTATCCAAACAGAGGTTTGTGGCCACATATGGGGCATCCCTACACTCACAAGAAATTGGATAACAACCTGAGGGGTCCATGTTTTGTTGTTGCCTCTTGAAAAAGTGAGAAATGTCATGCTAAAGAAACATTTTTGTGAAAAAAATGAAAATTTTCAATATGGCAACCTAAGCTTTTCAAATTCTGTGAAGTATTCGTGGATTCAAAATGCTCAATATACACCTAGATAAAAGCCTTGAGGTGTCTTGTTTCCAGAATAGGGTCACTTGTGGGGGACCTTCACTGTTTAGGCACCTTACGGGCTTTCCAAATGCGACATAGCGTCCACTAATTATTCCAGCCAAATGTTCAGTCAAATGACACTTTTTCCCTTCTGAGCCCTGCTGTTCACCCAAACAGTTGATTTCCACCTCACATAAGGTATCAGCATACTCAAGAGAAATTGCACAATAAATGTTATGCTGCTTTTTTTCCTTTTACTCTTGTTAAAAAAAAAAGCTATCTGGTTGAAGTAACAATTTTGTGGTAAAAATGTATTTTTTTTATTTTCACAGCTCAACATTATAAACTTCTGTGAAGCACCTGGGGGTTCAGGGTACTCACCAAACATCTAGATAAATTCCTTGAGGGGTCTATTTTCCAGAATGGGGTCACTTGTGGGGGACCTCTACTGTTTAGGCACCTCAGGGGCTCTCCTAATGCAACATGGTGTCCGCTATTGATTGCAGCCAATTTTGCAGTCAAATTGCACTCCTTCCCTTCCGAGCCCTGCCGTGTGCCCAAACAGTTGATTTCCACCACATATAAGATATCACCAAACTCAGGAGAAATTGCACAATAAATTTCATGGTGATTTTTTTTCCTGTTACCCTTGTGAAAAAAAAGCTACCTGGTTGAAATAACAATTTTGTGGTAAAATTTAATTTTTTTATTTTCATGGCTCAACATTATAAACTTCTGTGAAGCACCTGGGGGTTCAGGGTACTCACCAAACATCTAGATTCATTCCTTGAGAGGCCTAGTTTCCAATATGGGGTCACTTGTGGTGGTTTTTTGCTGTTTACGTACCTTAGGGGTTCTCCAAATGTGACATGGTGCCCGCAATCTTTTTCAGCCAAATTTCCTTTCCAAAATTCAAATATTGCTCCTTTCATTCCAAGCCCTCCCATTTGTCCAAACAAAGGTTTCAGACCACATGTGAGGTCTCACCGCGCTCATAAAAAAGTGGGTAACAGACATGTGGGTAACATTTTTGGAATTACCTCTTGAAAAAGTGAGAAAATTGATGCTAAAACAACATTTGTGAGAAAAAAATTACAATTTTCAATATGACAACGTAACGTTATCAAAATCTGTGAAGTACCTGTGGGTCTAAAATGCTCACTATACCCCTCGATAGAAACCTTAAGGGATCTAGTTTTCAAATGGGGTCACTTGAGGGGGGTTCCTGCTGTTTAGGTACCTTAGGGGATCTGTAAATGCAACATGGTGCCCGCAATCTGTTTCAGCCAACTTTGCTTTCCAAAATTCAAATATTGCTCCTTTCGTTCCAAGCCCTCCCATTTACCCAAACAAAGGTTTCTGACCACATTTGGGGGGGTTTTTGTCGCGTTCATAATAAAGTGGGTAACAAAGTGTGAGGTCCAATTTTTGGTGTTACCTCTTGAAAAAGTAAGAAAATTAGTGCTAAAGCAACATTTTTATGTAAAATGTTAATTTTTATTTTTTTTTCATTCCACATTACTTTAGTTCCTGTGAAGCACCTGAAGGGTTAATAAACTTCTTGGATGTGGTTTTGAGTACCTTGAGGGGTGCAGTTTTTAGAATGGTGTCACTTTTGGGTATTTTCTTTCTCCTAGGCCTCTCAAAGTCACTTCAAATGTGATGTGGTCCCTAAAAAATGGTTTTGTAAATTTTGTTGAAAAAATGGGCAATTGCTGATGAACTTTGAACCCTTCTAACTTTCTAACCCCAAAAAATGTTGTTTCAAAAATTGCGCTGATCTAAAGTAGACAAGTGGGAAATGTTATTTATTAACTATTTTGTATGACATAACTCTCTGGTTTATGGGCATAAAAATTAAAAGTTTGAAAATTGCAAAATTTTAAATTTTTTTCTCAAATTTCAGATTTTTTCACAAATAAAATAAAAAAAAATCATCCTAAATTTACCTCTAACATGAAGCCCAATATGTCACAAAAAAACAATCTCAGAATCACCGGGATCCATTGAAGCGTTCCAGAGTTATTGCCTTATAAAGGGACACTGGTCAAAATTACAAAAAAATGGCCTGGGCATTAAGTACAAAACTGGCTTCGTCCTTAAGGGGTTAAAAAACTCCTGAATTGCTTTTGCAGTATGTTTTGGGTCATTGTTCATCTGTATGGACCATCAACCTTGCTGCATTTTGTTAAATCTGAGCAGAAATTATACTCCGTACACTTCAGAATTCATCAGCTTGCTTCGGTTTTCAGTCACATCATCAATAAACAGTAGTGACCTTGTGTCATTGGAAGCAAAGCATGCCCGGGTATCACACTGCCTTCACCATGTTTTACAGAGGATGTGGTGTGCTTTGGATCATGAGTCTTTCCAAGCTTTATTCTTCCAATCATTATGGTACAGGTTGATTTTAGATTTATCTGTCTAAAGAATGCTTTGCCAGAACTGAGTGGCTTCTTTAGAGGTTTTTTGGCAAAGTCTAATCTGGCCTTTCTCTTTTTAGGCTGATTAATGGTTTGCACCTTGTAGTGAATTCTCAGTATTTGCTCTCATGAAGTATTCTCTTTATGGTAGACTTAGATACTGAAACACCTACTTGAGGGGATTTTGAAGGGGTTTTTCTTCACTATGTAAAGGATTCTGCAATCATCAATCACTGTTGTCTTCTGTGGACATCCAGGTTTTTTTGCATTCCAACCTCACCAGTGTCCTCTTTTTTTAGAGAATGTATCCAATTAATGATTTGGGCACTCCCAACATTTCTGTTATCTCTCTGATAGAGGTATTATTTTCTTAGCCTTATCATGGTCTGTTTCTCTTCCATTGACAACTTGTTTGATAGCATGTTGTGTGTTTTCAGCAACAGCTTTCAAATGCATCTCGATTCAGCTCCAGACCTTTTACCTGCTAAAATTATGTATTAATGAGGGAATAGCTCATGCAGCCCAATAAAGAGCTTTTAAGATAATTGTCTAATTACTTTTGGTCCCTTGAAAAAGAGGCAGCTAAATATTAAACAGCTGTAATTCCTAAATCCTTAAGGGTACTTTACACGCTGTGACATCGCTACCGATATATCGTCGGGGTCATGTCGTTAGTGACAGACATCCAGCACCGGTAGCGACACCACAGTGTGTGACACCAAGGAGCGACGATCAACGATCGCAAAATCATCCAAAAACGGTGATCGTTGACACGTCGCTCCTTTCCTTAATATCGTTGCTGCTGCAAGTATGATGTTGTTTGTCATCGCTATGTGTGACACCGCAGGAATGACAAACATCTCCTTACTTGCGTCCACCGGCAATGTGGAAGGAAGGTGATGGGCGGGATGTTACCTCCCGCTCATCTCCATCCCTCCGCTTCTATTGGACGACCACTTAGTGATATCGCGGTGATGTCGCTGTGACGCCGAACGCACCTCCCCCTTGAAGGAGGGATTGTTCGCCGGTAACAGCAACGTCGCTGACAAGGTATGTGCGTGGGACGCTGCCATAGTGATAATGTTCGCTACGGCAGTGATCACCAAATGTCGCACATATGACGGGGGCGGGTGCTATCATGCTCGACATCAGTAGCAATCGCTAGCGATGTCGCAGCGTGTAAAGCACCCTTTACTCTAAATAGGATGTGGATATTCCGATGTCAACAGTGTTTAACAGCTTATCAAGCAGTCTTCCATATTAGTTGTACTAAATACATATTTGCATATTCAGCTATTCTGCAGTCTAAGTTCACATGTCCTGTAGTCATCTCTTAGAAGGGATCAATTGGGAAACTGTTTTCTGCCGGATCTGTTTTTTTAATATGAGAGTCTATGGGCAACGGATCCATTAATGTATTGCTATTTAGCCTCCGTTGCACTTACATTTGTAACAGATCTGTTGTTTTCTTACAAATGGACGATAAATAGAAATCCGTTAACGGATCCTTTGTCCATAGACTCCACATTTTAAAAACAGATCTGACTGACATCTGTTTTTTAACAACAGACAAAAAGTTGTAAAAGCACAACTTTTTGGGAAATAAATCTCTAATGGATCAGTGAAAACGGATGAGTACAGGACATGTGAATCCAGCCTTAGGATTAATATAATTTAGTTTAAACACTCTTTGTGCTTGGTGTTGCCTAATAATGGCCTCATGGTCTGTAGTATGCCATTGTCTATATAATTTATTGACATATTTGTAATATAATATTGAAAGAAAGGGCACAATCTCTTGAAAAAGTTTATTCAATGACAAATATAAAAATCTGTAGAACTCAAGCTCAATGTTAAACTTTCAATTAACTGTATAAAAGAGTATTTGAAAGCTTAGAACAACATAGACTATAAACTGCCTAATTTAAATCCAATTGACTGAACAGGACATCAAACATTCCAAGACCAATATTTTACCAGGACCGATCATTTACCAAGATTACATTTTGAAATAAATGCCACTTTGAAAAATGTCTGTTTCTGATTTTTATCTTATTTTTTTCTAAAGCATTTTCCAAAACTTGATGGAGATGATAAGAATTTATGAAGGAAATGGTGTATGTCATACTACAGCCAAAAAATTAGACCCTGAGGAATTACTCATCAATCTTTCCCTGACAAAACCCTATGTTGCTAAAAGAAAAGACTGACTGCAATCTGTCCAGTTATGACTGCTAGGAGTCATTCTTCATTATCTCTATTTCTCATGTGCCTCTAAACAATATCTTAACTTTGAGAGCAGAAATGAGTGATTTTTTTTTTTGAAGGACAACTTACATATCACTTTGATTATTCTCAGATTTTATCCATTTGTTTGAAATCCTGTTTGTTCATTTAGATCAAATCCAAACAACATGTGTTGGAAACCACTATATTAATGTTAAACCAGAGAAAAAGTGGTATGACTCCATTTTAATAAAAACAGTAATTTTTATTTCACATTTAAAACATAAACACAAAAATACCCAAACTTACATAAATTCACAGCAAAAATCCTCAGTAGTGGGTGAGCTGGTACCATACAGCAATATGTATACAGTTAAAGTTCATACAATAGCAGGTCAGCACCAGTTGGCAGTAATGCTCTACAGTTAGGTCCAGAAATATTTGGACAGTGACACAAGTTTTGTTATTTTAGCTGTTTACAAAAACATGTTCAGAAATACAATTATATATATAATATGGGCTGAAAGTGCACACTCCCAGCTGCAATATGAGAGTTTTCACATCCAAATCGGAGAAAGGGTTTAGGAATCATAGCTCTGTAATGCATAGCCTCCTCTTTTTAAAGGGACCATAAGTAATTGGACAAGGGACTCTAAGGGCTGCAATTAACTCTGAAGGCGTCTCCCTCGTTAACCTGTAATCAATGAAGTAGTTAAAAGGTCTGGGGTTGATTACAGGTGTGTGGTTTTGCATTTGGAAGCTGTTGCTGTGACCAGACAACATGCGGTCTAAGGAACTCTCAATTGAGGTGAAGCAGAACATCCTGAGGCTGAAAAAAAATCCATCAGAGAGATAGCAGACATGCTTGGAGTAGCAAAATCAACAGTCGGGTACATTCTGTGAAAAAAGGAATTGACTGGTGAGCTTGGGAACTCAAAAAGGCCTGGGCGTTCACGGATGACAACAGTGGTGGATGATCGCCGCATACTTTCTTTGGTGAAGAAGAACCCGTTCACAACATCAACTGAAGTCCAGAACACTCTCAGTGAAGTAGGTGCATCTGTCTCTAAGTCAACAGTAAAGAGAAGACTCCATGAAAGTAAATACAAAGGGTTCACATCTAGATGCAAACCATTCATCAATTCCAAAAATAGACAGGCCAGAGTTAAATTTGCTGAAAAACACCTCATGAAGCCAGCTCAGTTCTGGAAAAGTATTCTATGGACAGATGAGACCAAGATCAACCTGTACCAGAATGATGGGAAGAAAAAGGTTTGGAGAAGAAATGGAACGGCACATGATCCAAGGCACACCACATCCTCTGTAAAACATGGTGGAGGCAATGTGATGGCATGGGCATGCATGGCTTTCAATGGCACTGGGTCACTTGTGTTTATTGATGACATAACAAGCAAGACCTGAAGGCTGCGGCTGTAAAGGCCTGGCAAAGCATTAAGAAGGAGGAAAACCAGCGTTTGGTGATGTCCATGGGTTCCAGACTTAAGGCAGTGATTGCCTCCAAAGGATTTGCAACAAAATATTGAAAATAAAAATATTTTGTTTGGGTTTGGTTTATTTGTCCAATTACTTTTGACCTCCTAAAATGTGGAGTGTTTGTAAAGAAATGTGTACAATTCCTACAATTTCTATCGGATATTTTTGTTCAAACCTTCAAATTAAACGTTACAATCTGCCCTTGAATTCTGTTGTAGAGGTTTCATTTCAAATCCAATGTGGTGGCATGCAGAGCCCAACTCGCGAAAATTGTGTCACTGTCCAAATATTTCTGGACCAAACTGTATATGAGTAGACTATATTAGTAAAGTGCACAACATATATCAATTGGGGGCTTTAACAGTCTATCCGCCACAACCTATAGTGATATAGTCACTATATAGCATATATATAGCCTAGGTACTGAACCTATACTAACCAGTGATGTAGGTACCGCAACACCCGCTTGTCCCTGTTTAGTTCATGCAATATCTGTCTGCTGGACTAAAAAATGCATGTAGTCTACAAGAATGGAAAGAAAGTAATGCACGTAAATAATAGGTTTTGCGCAAGTAATATGCATGGATATGTAGGAGCTGAAGAGTTCGTCATCACTCCAATCTAAATCCACAAGTCTGTAATCACTACATATGTCACTCTATGTGATTGCAGACTTGTAAATCCTCACATTGCATGCACTGTGCGCTGTAAGGATTCGCCAGTGTTAGAACCAGGAACAGCAGACACGTGGCTTTGAATATGTGATATGCACATTCCCAGCCAGAATTCAACGAGAGGGAGGTGACCTTGCTCATTTCCCTTGTGTTGAGCAAGTCCATGCGCATCTAGTCAGATTCTGGCTGGCATTATGCATATCACATACTCACAGTCACATGACCACTGTTCATGCCTCAGACACTGGCGAATCCTCACAGTGCACAACACATACAATGTGAGAATTCACAAGTCTGCAGTCAAAGAGTGGGACAGAGTCACTGCAGACTTGAAGATTCAGACTGGGCAATCCCTTTAAGACTTTCCTCTGGGCAGTGTGTATTGCTGGTCAGTGGTACATTAGTGACCTAATTCATAATTTATGTTCTTTTCAAGTTGTTTTTGTATACCACATTCAAAGTGGTTTACAGATTCAAGAATTTTGTGCAAAATCAAAACAGGTCTTTGGTAGTAATGGGCGAACCCCCCAATGTTTGCGTTCGGGAGCCTCACCTGAACGTTTTGTAAAGATCGAGTTCGGGTTCTGAGATAACGTAAACTTGCGTCCGAACACCGAACTCTGGCTTTACAGTTATGGGATGGGGCAAGGGGAACTGTAAAATAAAGAATATGGTTAATAATAAACACTGTCATTATACTTACAGGTCCCGCGATGTGTCCTGCAGACTCTGTCTCCCGGCAGCTTCTGCTTCAACGTCCAATCCTTGTTGTGCCCTCCCAGTAGCCAGCACTGACTTACAGATCCTTCCGTGACGTCATAGCCATGTGACCAGTCAGGTGGGAATGTTGTATTAACTCGCTGGTTACAGACCAGTCACATGGCTATGACGTCATGGAAAGGTCCTGTTAACTGAACTTTGACTGTGCGAGTGTCGCTTCGGCGTCACCCAGTACGGCGCACACTATTCTGACAGGAGCGGTCGGCTGCATTTATTTCCATGCAGCTGAGGTGCTGCTGTCCGGACAGCGTTAGGTCATACTAGCTGATATCGATGTAAGACGCAAGTGGATTCATACCCTCACTGTCAGGGCTCTTTTCCACTTGTGATAAAATAATCACTGCGATACTCGTCCCAAAAGAGTATTATGCCTATGGCCTGCATTTTTTTCTCACCTAACAAACTACTATTTTCAGAAAATAAATACAAAATTTTTTGCTTGGAAATTTAGACACATGTTGGTAGTAGTTTATAGAATAAAAGCACAATCTACATTTTACTTCAAAAATATAGTTATATAGACAAAAATCAGAAAAAGTGAAAATTTTGCAGTGGTCCTTTAATTTTTGCCAGAGCTGTATATATGTATATGTATATATATAGAGATATATATATATATATCTATATATATATATATATATCTCTATATATATAATTGCCTTATTCTGTCTGTCTGTCTGTCTGTCTGTCTTGCTCCAAAATTATGTCCTTACGGTGACACAAAGCTGATTGGCCGCTGGGCTCGCCATGGCCCCGCCCCCCCGCACGGATTGGCCGCTCGCCTCGCCTCGGCTCCGCCCCCCCACGGATTGGTCGCTCGCCTCGGCCTGGCCCCGCCCTCTGCATGGATTGGCCACTCGCCCCGGCCCTCCGCACGCATCGCCAGACATAACCTTGCGCTGCTTGGATCGTGACGGAGCCGATGAACGCTGGTAACCATTATACACATCGGGTAACTAAGGTTCCTTAGTTACCCGATGTGTATCATAGTTACCAGTGTACACCGGCTCCGTCACGATTCCAGCAGCGCCAGACATAACCTTGCGATGCTGGGATCTTGACGGAGCCGGTGAACGCTGGTAACCATTATACACATCGGGTAACTAAGGTCCCTTAGTTACCCGATGTGTATCATAGTTACCAGCGTACACCGGCTCCCGGTACACATGTGCAGGGAGCCGGCATTATACTCCTCTCCCCCCAGGACTACTCCTCCTATTATACTCCTCTCTGAGTATAATCTGAGAACTATTATAGCATGGGGGATGGAGCACAATGGGGGGTGCGCAGCATGGGGGATGGAGCACGATGGGGAGTGCGCAGCATGGGGGGGTGGAGCACGATGGGGGGTGCGCAGCATCGGGGATGGAGCACGATGGGGAATGCGCAGCATGGGGGATGGAGCACGATGGGGGGTGCACAGCATGGGGGATGGAGCACGATGGGGTGTGCAGCATGGGGGATGTAGCACGATGGGGGGTGTGCAGCATGGGGGATGGAGCACGATGGGGAGTGCGCAGCATGGGGGGTGGAGCACGATGGGGGGTGCGCAGCATCGGGGATGGAGCACGATGGGGAATGCGCAGCATGGGGGATGGAGCATGATGGGGGGTGCGCAGCATGGGGGATGGAGCACGATGGGGTGTGCAGCATGGGGGATGTAGCACGATGGGGGGTGCGCAGCATGGAGGATGGAGCACGATGGGGAGTGCGCAGTATGGGGGATGGAGCACGATAGGGAGTGCGCAGCATGGGGGATGGAGCACGATGGGGGGTGCGCAGCATCGGGGATGGAGCACAATGGGGAATGCGCAGCATAGGGGATGGAGCACGATGGGGGGTGGGCAGCATGGGGGATGGAGCATGATGGGAGGTGCACACCTCCCCCCAACACACACACACAACACACCACACACACACTGGGAACCACAAACACTGCCATACACAGACACCCACACACACAGACAACGCCGCACACACACAACACCCAACACACAAACACCGCGTCATACATAAATATACGCACATACGGCACAACACACACACTGCACAAAACATACCTCCCCCCAAAACACACCACACCCACACAAACCGCGCAACACACACACACACAACGCTACAGACACACAGCGCTCCACAAACAACGCAACACACATACAACACCGCTCTCACCCCCCGCCACACCCAGACAACACCCAGAACATGTACAGCGCCCTACAGAAACACTTGGTAACTACACACAACAACATCTATATATATATATAACAAAAATCATACTTGAACTACACAATACGTAAATTCTAGAATACCCGATGCGTAGAATCGGGCCACCTTCTAGTATATATATATATATATATATATATAGATATATATCTATATATATATATACAATGTATAGTTGTATGATATTAAGTAATTTTAAAAAAATGACATCACGCTCCGCACTATTTTTGAATCTCAGCGCAAATAAAGCAGATGGCTACGGGCTGCCACCCCCATCTGCCTGGCTTTACCTTGGCTGCCAATCAAAATGCAGGAAAAGCCCATTAAGTTTTGTTGTTTTTCTATTATTTAAAAAAAAATAATTAAAAAAAATGCGTCGGCTCCTGCCGCATTTTGATTGCCAGTCATTTAAAACAAGACAGCTGGGGGCTGAGATTCTCTGCAGCCCACAGCCGCCCCTGGAAATGGCGCTTTGGTTCCTAGCGCCATTTCCAGGCGCTTTACCCGTCTCGTCCAGTGGGCCTGATGGTGCTGGCACGCTGAGTAATAAAGGGGTTAATACCAGCTTTGTATTCTCAGATGGTACTAAGCCCGAAATTCATGGTGTCACGCCAAATTAGATATGGCCACCATGAATTTCTAGTAAACAGTAAAAAAACACAACACAGAGACATTTTTTTATTAGAAATAAAACAAAAAACACATTTAGAGACTATTTATTATAAAAAAAAACTCCTTAGTCTGACGTAGTCCACAGTGAGAACCATGTCAACTTTGCTTCATCACTCTGTAAAGACCAGCCGCTCTACAGAGAGGGAAGCAGAGAGCATTGTCAGCTCTGCTACATTGCTCTGTACAGAGCGAGAAGCAGGCTTACAGTGAGGGTATGATTCCACTTGTGCCTAGCATCGTTATCAGCCGGTACTACCTGACACTCTCCTGACAGGAGCACCTCAGCTGCATGGAAATACATGCAGCCAACCGCTCCTGTCAGGACAGAGTGCAGATGTACCGGGTGATGCTGATGCAACACTCGCACAGTGACAGTCAAAGTTCAATCGAGTCTATGAGCCATGGACTCAGGTGAACCCTGAGGTTGCCACGAACACGGCCAAAGACAAAAGACTACCGAGTAACGAGCAGTGCAGTGCATACCCCCAGACGTTAACAGGACCTGCCAGGATGTTAAAGCCATGTGACCAGTATAACCCAATGTCTGTACAACATTCACACCAGACTGGTTACATGGCTATGACATCATGGCAGGTCCTGTAAATCAGTGCTGGTTACCGGGCTGCACAGCAATGATCGGACGCGGAAGCAAAAGCGCCCGGGAGACGGTCTGCAGGGCGCGTCGCAGGACCCTGTAAGTATAATCACAATGTTTTTTAAAAATGTGCTTTTTTTACAGCCCCTGGACCAAACTGGACCTGAACTGTAGCAAGAACTTCCCAGAAAGCTTGTGTTTGGGATCGTGTGCACGAACACCATGCGTTCAGTATGAACCTTGAACTTTACAGTTCGGGTTTGCCCATCCCTAGTCTTTGGGCCTCATTTATTATTGCATTTGCACCTATTTTGGGCTATTGTTTGATATTTTATGCCAGTTGTTGAGCCTAATTCTTTTAATTAATGCCTTTTTAAAGTAACCATTTTATGTGTTTCTCTGGGGGGGGGTTAGTTTTCCATTGTGGACAAGGTTTAATGTTTCCTAGCTTTTTTGCCTCATTAGTCATTTGCGACTTTTGAAAAGTCACATTTGTTTGGCAAAAATGTACTCCCTTCCTTCCCTGGAATGATTTTATCTACAACAGGCTTTATTTTTTTCAATTCTTGCAACATGTTATGAAATGTTGCGCCAAAGAGAAAGAGTGGTACAACTCCAAATAATAAAAAAATTTAAATTTTATTTCACATATAAAATACACAACATTATCAATAGCAAAATTCACAGCAGTAGATCCTCAAAAATGGGTGAGCTGGTATCATAGAACAAAAAGTGATTATAAACAGTTCATGCAGAAACAGGTCAGCAACATTTGACAATAATATTGTAAGCAGATAGTTTTGCACTTTAATGCCAAGGAGCAAACCAAAAGTCTATTGGGGCTTTAAACAGTCAAGCAGCCTACCAACTAGAAAGGTAATCCCTGTAAATCATATAAACGTCAAAGAGCTGAGCCCGTACTGACCAGTAAATTGGATACCGCAACACCTGCCTGTCCCTGTCCCGGATTCCGCTGTTTCCCATAGACTTGCATTGATGACGGATTGTGCCAAAAGTACCTGCGTTGCTTCCGTTGGCCGACGCTCCGTTGCTTCCGCCGAGCGGAAGCAACTCTGAATGTAACATTCTTTGCTTGCATCAAAATGACGCCGACCAGCGGATTCCGTTGCTTCCGTTAAAATTTATAATGGTTCCCTATGGTAGCAGATTCCATTGCTAAGTGCTTAAGAACGGAATCCGCTGCTGGATTCCGCTATTTTCTACTGAGCATGCCCAGACTAAAGACCAATCACTATGTCAAGGTTCATTCTCTGGAAAGCTATATAAGAGCCCTAATTCAAAGCAGCAAACAATGCCTTTGGATACTGAGAGCTGCTGTGAATCATTGAAGACCATCTCTGAAGAAATCAGACCAGGAGAAAATATCTGGGAGAACTGGAGGACAATTGCAGAGGTGAGAAAAATCAGTGACCCATAGTCCCCATATTTAGTTTACCTATCCTTTTTTTTTTTTTTTTAATTTATTTATTATTTTTTTTTCACTGTTAATATTATTCTTGAATGTTAAATAAAGAGCTTATGCTCCTTTCTGTATCCAAAAACATTTAAAAAACAATAATAATAAAAATGTACCCAATTATTGGTTTGTTGAGTAATTTACCGCCTTTTTAGTGTATGTATTTGTATAAGATTGTTTTGCATATTTTTCCTTTTTTCAACAATGTTTATTGGTTAATTTTGTGTGTTGGAAAAAACATTCAAATTAGTGAAATTGAGCGGAAATTGGATTAATGGAGTTGAGTTGGGTTAGGGTGGGTCTATTGTTTGGTAAGGGGAGGTGGGTTAGGGTCGGGCTATTGTTTAGTAATGGGAGGTGGGTCTATTGTTTGGTCATGGGAGTTGGGTTGGGTGGGGCTATTGTTTGGTAATGGGAGGTGGGTTAGGGTGGGGCTACTGTTTGGTAATAGTAGGTGGGATTAGGGTGTGGCTATTGATTGGTAATGGTGGTAAGGTTTGTTATGGTGCTAATTTTAATTTGTGGGGTTTTGTTGTTTTTTTTTTTTGTTTTTTTATTTGCCAAAACTCATACAAATTTTGTATTTTTTTTTCTCCAACAGACTAAACACCAACCAGCGGCTGCAACCCAGCCAGCCCAACCAGCGGCAGCAACCCAGCCAGGCCAACCAGCGGCAGCAACCCAGCCAGCCAGACGCCCAACTTTCTAGGTACCCATGTAAGCATCTCTTCAGCCCAACTGAACAGGTGAGTGCTCCAAAGCTCTTTATTTTTTTAATGCGGTGTTTTTTTCTCCAATAGACCAAACACCAACCAGCGGCAGCAACCCAGCCAGCCCAACCAGCGGCAGCAACCCAGCCAGCCAGACGCCCAACTTTCTAGGTACCCATGTAAGTATCTCTTCACCCCAACTGTACAGGTGAGTGGTCTAAAGCTTTATATTTATAATGTGGTCTTTTTTTCTCCAATAGAACTAAAGGAAAAGATTCTATAGAATGTCTTCTGATGACAGCCCCCCTGAAAGGCGTCAGCGAGTGGAGGTGAAATTTTCAAGTACATTTTTTTTTTTTAATATGTTGAATGAAACTAGTACTAACAATTTTTTAATTTGTATTTAGGAGGAGGCTGATGCCGAACCGGGGGTGCCAGAAGCAGGACGGGGTGTAGAAAATAGTGGCGAAGGCTCGCAGGATGTAAGTAAATCCACAACAATGACATCATAACCATTACACCACACATGCTAACACGACAAATTTCCAAAAAAAATCACAAGTTGCTATAATTACCATATCATGCATGACATATTTAAAAGTAAAACTATAGATGTGTCTATCTGTAATGTATTTTTTCTTTTTTCAGGTTGCATTGCCTGTCCGTCGTAGAGATCATCCCAGGGGCTCCCGGGGTTGTCGAGGGCGCGGCAGTGGTCGACAGCGTGTGAGTATTTATTGTAGAACATTTTTTGGTAACTAAAATGTATACAATGCATTATAACTAATATCAGGTTTTATATATTTTTTTCGTACTTGCCACAGGTTTCACAACGGCAGCAGGACGAGGAATCTGATGGGGTGGAAACGGGTATAGACGTGGACCTCCTCATCAACCTCGTCCATGCCTGGCAGCCGTTGTGGGACATGCAAGACCACCGCCATGCTGATTCTGTCATCACCCGACGGCTCTGGGAACAGGTTGCCTCCGAAGTAATAGAGGGATGGGAGGATCTCAATGACAGGACAAAATCCAAAGCAGGTAAGTAAACTACTTCAAAAATCGGTGTTGTCAAATTCCCTATTCAAGGGTTAACCTTGTGTTTCTATTTTATTTTCAGTGCGACGTCTGATAATACGGTGGCTGTCACTACGTGATCACTTCAGGAGGGACTTAAACATGGAGACGCAGGCTCCAAGTGGTTTGGCAGGACACAAGGGCTTCCAATACAGATATGCCAGAGCCCTTGAATTCCTTAGAAACACGATGCTGCCAAGAAGGTAATTAAACTGTTTTTGGTTGATTTTGTAATGTATTTTAATTGTCAAAAAATTGTCTCCAACAGCATTTTAGTGTAAAGTTCAGAACCCAATTTTCATTGAATTTTTTTTTCTTTTTGTTTTTCTCACACAGAACATTCACGAACACATTGGAGCCTGCATCCGTCCAGCAACCTCCTGGAGTGATCCCACAAGTGACCATTACCGGTGACCCCTCCAACATGTCTGGCGATCCCTCTTCTGCTCTCTCCATCCCTTCCACCTCTACTTCTGATCCCTCCGTCCCATCCACCTCTACCTCTGATCCCTCACAATCTACCGTACCATTTTTCCCATCTTACCCACCCTGCCCCTCAGCATACTGGCAGACCTCATTACATGAGGCTGGTCAGCGTGTAGGTGTTCCCTTATCCAACCCCTCTGATGCTCCCGACACTAGAACCGCGTTAGGTTCTGGGCGACAGCGACCAAGGGGACAGGATAGGGGCAGCGCCAAATTCTTACATCTGAATACATCCATCCATAGTTTTATTAAAGTATTATCTGACCAAATTATTGCTGGCTTCAACCTGATAAACCATAGTTTACAGGAGTTGACCAGCAAGATGGATCAGGTGCTTTCAGCTGTAAGACAAACACCTAGTCAGCATTATTTTCATTCAGTAATCGGTCAGCTGGAAAACCTACCGTCTAAACAGCAAATACATGTGATAAGGGCTTTCCAGAATGCTATTATGCTACTGAATCCACTACCCCCTACCACCAGTGCACCATCTCATGCCACAGCACCTCCTCCTCCACCCCCTGCCCCGATTCAGCCCCCTGCCCCGATTCAGCCCCCTGCGCCGATTCAGCCACCTGCCCCGATTCAGCCCCCTGCCCCGATCCAGCCCCCTGCCCCGATTATGCCCCCTGCCCATTACCAGCCACCTCCCCATTATTACCACTCTTCACTACCCACCCAGCACACAATCCCTTCCCAGCATACTTACCCTGTCCAAACATCCCTTCATTCCCTGTCTCCTCATGTCATGCCTGTCACAAGTCCATGTCCTTCTTCACTGTCTTCTACACCTTCACTCCATTCCCCATACCAGCATTCCACTTCTTCACCCCTCTTAATCCAAACCCAACCATCTTTTGCCATACCCACCTATACCCCTTCCGTACATCACCCATCTCCCAGCCCTCAGCCATCTCCAAGCCCTCAGCCATCTCCTAGCCCTCAGCCATCTTCTGTAAGTACACCATTTTATCCCACTACTTCCCTTGCTTTTTCCACTCCCTCACCTGCTGCAACCATAACCCAACCTTCTCCTTCCCCATCCTCACTTAATACACCGCATGTTGAAGGGGTCAGTCCTGCGAGCAACTCCAGCAATATCTCCACCCCACATAGATACTTTAATTTCTAAATTTATTTTATATCATGTCTATTTTAATTTAATAAATTCTGTTTTATTTCACTTATATTTTGTCTCTGGTTTTTAATGAACTAACACATTTCTTCAACATTTGTCTTTATTAACATTACCATGTGGTTTTCATGACATAACGCTTGACAAACAATATAATCAAGTATGAAATACACTCTTACAATTTTAATAAAATCTCCAATTGGAATTATTGCAATTTTTACCACTATGAATGCCTGAAAAACGCGTAAACTTTAAGAAAAAAAAAATCAGATCATTCTGTCCTGCCACTCAAGTCGCCCTTCTTCAGAGATAAAATAGGCAGCAAATTTGTCGCGGATTGCAATAATTTCCCTACCACTGCGGAAGGTAATGTTTGCGTAGTCTGGCAGATTACTATTGGACAGTTCATCTTCGACTGGAGTCACTCCATTGGGTAATAGATAATTATGTAACACGACACAGGCTTTGATGATATCATCCACGGTGTTGACTTTTAAATTTATTGCAGTGGTCATCATAACTCGCCATAACACGCCATAAGGAGGCCAAACATGCACTCAACCATGCGCCTTGCACGACTCAATCGGTAGTTGAATATTTTCTGCTCGTATGACAACCCACGACTAGAGTAGGGTTTGAGAAGGTGTTTGTCCAACTGGAATGCCGCGTTGCCAAGGCAGACAAAAGGCAGGGGTGGACCAGAAGTTTGGGGAAGTGGGCTTGGTGGTGGGAAGCTGAATTGGTCTCCATATAGATTGCGGCCCATGATAGAGGTTTTAAAAACCTGTGAGTCATTACTTCTGCCATAGGCTCCTTGGTCCACTGCCAGGAATTTATATTTTGCATCGGCAATAGCCATCAGGACAACTGAAAAGAACTTCTTATAATTGAAGTGTTCGGATCCGGTGTTTGCTGGCTTCACTATCCGAACATGCTTTCCGTCCACCGCACCGCAGCAATTGGGGAAGTCACAGATTTCATAAAACTGGGCTGCTGTGGACATCCAGAGTTGTGACGTTGGTTGCGGAATATATTCAGCATTTAAGGAATCCCATAATGCACGGCAAGTGGTGGTTACGATGCCGGAAATAGTTGAGATTCCTACACGGAACTGGTAATGCAGCGAAGAATAAGACTCACAGTGGCCAAAAATCTGTAAAATAAAAACATAACAATTAATTATCACAAAAAAGCTAATACAAGGAGAGCTCAAAACTGGTTCACAGACTAAAAACTCCTTAATTTATAAAATATTAATTTTATTAACAGAAGCAATTAATTAAAAAACACACTTCCACATTGTATAGAAAATATCCATATAGTGCCATACAACAATTCAAAACATATATCCCCCTTATTATTGAAGTCCTATGTGTTTCCCCAATTTAGGAGCAAGAACAAATGTCAGTAAGGCATAGTACGGAAGTATATCCCTGAACAGTCCAGTAGTCAAGGGTCCTACAGTTAAGATCCCTAAGGGCAGCACTTTATCCTAAGTTAGTTGGTTCTGTATTGAGATATAGTTCTGTATATACTGCCACTTCCTATATGGCTGGGGCCACACGGGCACTACTGCGATCCACTTGCATGAGACTCGGCTCGTGCTGGCAGTACAGCAGAGCCGAGTGTCATGCCTGTGTCCTTGCAACTGAGGTCCGTTCGTGCGAGCAGACCTCAGCTGCGGGGGGCGGGCCGGCACTCAGGAGGGGAGGGAGGGATTTCTCTGCCTCTCTCCTGCGTAGCCGGCTATAGCCATTCTCGCACTGCACTAGCAGTACACCGGTGTACCGCGAGTGCAGTGCGATTTTTCTCTCGCCCCATTCACTTGAATGGGTGCGAGAGAAAGAGACTCAGCTTACAATCGCAGCATGCTGCGATTGTTTTCTCAGTCCGATTAGGGCTGAGAAAATAATCGCCCATGTGTGCTGACACACAGGCTAGAATTGGTCCGAGGGGAATGCGATGTTTAATCGCACTCCACTCGCACCGATTTTCTCGCCGTGTGGCTTAGCCCTAATAGTGAGGAGGTTGTCAACCCTCTACCCCTAATCGACCCAACGCGTTTCCCCTTCCAACAGAAGGTTCCTCAGAGGTCATCAAAAAGTAGTATAGAGAAATAATACAAATACTTTATACATTATACTCCAATCATATAGTGAATACAGACATAGTTTTTGTAATCTTCCCAAACAAAGTACATCATACAGATAATCTTCAGGTTATACAGTCAGTGTACATATGACTATTATAGTCTCCTCTGGTAATATTGTATCCTTAGACTCCAAAAATTGCCAGGTGATGCAGAGTTTTATAAAATATTAGTGTGGATGTTACAGAGCAAAAAAAAATGTTTACACATATATTTTTCAGATTTTGTCACCTTATCTGGGACAAAGCTGTAAGTTCTGGGTGAATGATGGTGTCACCTATAAATGACATGTCCATTCATAATTCCCCTTCAAAAAGCATTTTTCCTTTCTCTGAAAATGCAAATGGATAGACTAAGAACCCTCCAGGATAAAATTGATATGTCCGGTCCAAATAGTTTTAGAACTCTGAATAATATACCAGCCTGTAGTTGGGGATCCCTGTGGTATTCGGAGCGTTCCCAGTCTCTGCAGAACCCACGTGGAGACAACATCCACACTAATATTTTATGAAACTCTGCATCACCTGGCAATTTTTGGAGTCTAAGGGGTACTTTGCATGCTGCGACATCGCAGGCCGATGCTGCGATGCCGAGCGCGATAGTGCCCGCCCCCGTCGCAACTGCGATATCTTTGTGATAGCTGCCGTAGCGAACATTATCGCTACGGCAGCTTCACATGGACTCACCTGTCCTGCGACCGTCACTCTGGCCGGCGACCCGCCTCCTTATTAAGGGGGCGGGTTGTGCGGCGTCACAGCGACGTCAGACGGCAGTTGGCCAATAGGAGCGGAGGGGCGGAGATGAGCGGGATGTAAACATCCCGCCCACCTCCTTCCTTCCGCATATCCTACGGAAGCCGCAGTGACGCCGGTAGGAGATGTTCCTCGCTCCTGCGGCTTCACACACAGCGATGTGTGCTGCCGCAGGAGCGAGGAACGACATCGGACTGTCGCGTCAGCGTAATCATGGATTACGCTGACGCTGCACCGATGATACGATTACGACGCTTTTGCGCTCGTTAATCGTATCATCGAGCCTTTACACACTACGATGTCGCATGCTATGCTGGAAGTGCGTCATTTTCAATTTGACCCCACCGACACCGCACCTGCAATGTCATAGTGTGCAAAGCCCGCCTAAGGATATGCTATTACCAGACGAGACTATAATAGTCATATGTACACTCACTGTATAACCTGAAGATTATCTGTATGATGTACTTTGTTTGGGGAGATTACAAAAACTATGTCTGTATTCACTATATGATTGGAAGATAATGTATAAAGTATTTATATTATTTCTCTACACTACTTTTTGATGACCCCTGAGGAACCTTCTGTTGGAAGGGGAAACGCGTCAGGTCAATTAGGGGTAGAGGGTTGACAACCTCCTCACTAATATAGGAAGGGGCAGTACTATATATACAGAACTATATGTCAATACAGATTCAACTAACTTAGGGTAAAGTGCTGCCCTTAGGGATATTGACTGTAGGACCCTTGACTACTGGACTGTTCAGGGATATAACAATTAATTAACAGTCCCAAAAAACAACAATTACATCACATGATGGGTAGCACAATACAATTTTTGATTTTTACCTGAGAGTGATCATGAGACGCTCTGCAGGAGTTATTGCCAGCCGGCAAAATGTGTAGTTGCGATGGATGAGAGGCTCCACCAAGTTGTCAAACATCGCCGCAGACATTCTAACATATCGGAAAAACTTGTCCAGATTGCTCCTTAACTCTAAATAGAGTGTGGTAAAAACGCCACAGGATACACGAACATCATTGATGGGGTGGACCCAGAAACGGCGAAGCCGACGCCTCATATGCTGCCGCTCCTTTTCAGCAAGGTTAAACGTAAAAACATTTGCTTGATACGAAAAGTTGATGTATGCTTGTACGATCCTCCCAGTAATAACTAGAGTTGAGCGCGGTTCGAGGCTCGAGGTTCTCCAGTTCTAGGCTCGAGTGATTTTGGGGCCTGTTCTAGATCGAACTAGAACTCGAGCTTTTTGCAAAAGCTCGATAGTTCTAGAAATGTTCGAGAACGGTTCTAGCAGCAAAAAAACAGCTAATTCCTAGCTTGGTTTCCGCTGTAATAGTGTAAGTCACTCTGTGAATCACACTATTATGACATTTCAGTGTATAGTGTGCGTGAACAGCGCCTTCAGATCACTGCTGTTTCTATAATGGCGATCGCCATTTTTTTTTTTTCCTTGTCTTCCTTCCCTAAGCGCGCGTGTGTAGTGGGGCGGGCCAGCATGTCAGCCAATCCCAGACACACACACAGCTAAGTGGACTTTTAGCCAGAGAAGCAACGGCATGTGTGATAGGATGTCCATGTCACATGTCCCTGCATTATAAAACCGGACATTTTCCTCCAGGACGCCATTACCTCTTCTGCGTCTTTGGTGTCAGACATCACTGTCGCAGCTCCGTCCTCCTGAGTCCTATCGCCGATACAGCTGTATGCGCTCCATACACAGCGTTAGACAGCTTAGGGAGACCACTTTCTATCAGTCCTTTTAAGGGCTCAAACCGGCAGGGTCAGAGCCATAGGTGACAGGTCCTGAAAACAGAGACAGCGTCTGTGTAGCCAAGGTCAGGAATTTCGTCGCTGCATTTCACCATTAGGAGGGAATAGAAAGGCAGGCTTCCATTCCTCTACCCAGAGCCCCACAATCCTGGCACTGTACCCTCCTGTCCTCTGCACACTCCAACTCTTTTTAACTAAGCCATTATGCTAGCAAACAGTCAGTGTACCTAGTGGCATCCTAAACGTGGCTATTGTACTTTTGTCTAGTCACACTATTGCAACGATATTTGCAGCACCTCTGCCTGCATTGCACACTCAAACTTTTTTTAACTAAGCCATTATACTAGCAAACAGTCAGTGTACCTAGTGGCATCCTAAACGTGGCTATTGTACTTTTGTCTAGTCACACTATTGTAAAGATATTTGCAGCACCTCTGCCTGCATTGCACACTCAAACTCTTTTTAACTAAGCCATTATACTAGCAAACAGTCAGTGTACCTAGTGGCATCCTAAACGTGGCTATTGTACTTTTGTCTATTCACACTATTGTAAAGATATTTGCAGCACCTCTGCCTGCATTGCACACTCAAACTTTTTTTAATGAAGCCATTATACTAGCAAACAGTCAGTGTACCTAGTGGCATCCTAAACGTGGCTATTGTACTTTTGTCTATTCACACTATTGTAAAGATATTTGCAGCACCTCTGCCTGCATTGCACACTCAAACTCTTTTTAACTAAGCCATTATACTAGCAAACAGTCAGTGTACCTAGTGGCATCCTAAACGTGGCTATTGTACTTTTGTCTATTCACACTATTGTAAAGATATTTGCAGCACCTCTGCCTGCATTGCACACTCAAACTTTTTTTAACTAAGCCATTATACTAGCAAACAGTCAGTGTACCTAGTGGCATCCTAAACGTGGCTATTGTACTTTTGTCTATTCACACTATTGTAAAGATATTTGCAGCACCTCTGCCTGCATTGCACACTCAAACTCTTTTTAACTAAGCCATTATACTAGCAAACAGTCAGTGTACCTAGTGGCATCCTAAACGTGGCTATTGTACTTTTGTCTATTCACACTATTGTAAAGATATTTGCAGCACCTCTGCCTGCATTGCACACTCAAACTCTTTTTAACTAAGCCATTATACTAGCAAACAGTCAGTGTACCTAGTGGCATCCTAAACGTGGCTATTGTACTTTTGTCTAGTCACACTATTGTAAAGATATTTGCAGCACCTCTGCCTGCATTGCACACTCAAACTCTTTTTAACTAAGCCATTATACTAGCAAACAGTCAGTGTACCTAGTGGCATCCTAAACGTGGCTATTGTACTTTTGTCTATTCACACTATTGTAAAGATATTTGCAGCACCTCTGCCTGCATTGCACACTCAAACTTTTTTTAATGAAGCCATTATACTAGCAAACAGTCAGTGTACCTAGTGGCATCCTAAACGTGGCTATTGTACTTTTGTCTATTCACACTATTGTAAAGATATTTGCAGCACCTCTGCCTGCATTGCACACTCAAACTCTTTTTAACTAAGCCATTATACTAGCAAACAGTCAGTGTACCTAGTGGCATCCTAAACGTGGCTATTGTACTTTTGTCTATTCACACTATTGTAAAGATATTTGCAGCACCTCTGCCTGCATTGCACACTCAAACTTTTTTTAACTAAGCCATTATACTAGCAAACAGTCAGTGTACCTAGTGGCATCCTAAACGTGGCTATTGTACTTTTGTCTATTCACACTATTGTAAAGATATTTGCAGCACCTCTGCCTGCATTGCACACTCAAACTCTTTTTAACTAAGCCATTATACTAGCAAACAGTCAGTGTACCTAGTGGCATCCTAAACGTGGCTATTGTACTTTTGTCTATTCACACTATTGTAAAGATATTTGCAGCACCTCTGCCTGCATTGCACACTCAAACTCTTTTTAACTAAGCCATTATGCTAGCAAACAGTCAGTGTACCTAGTGTCATCCTAAACGTGGCTATTGTACTTTTGTCTAGTCACACTATTGCAAAGATATTTGCAGCACCTCTGCCTGCATTGCACACTCAAACTTTTTTTAACTAAGCCATTATACTAGCAAACAGTCAGTGTACCTAGTGGCATCCTAAACGTGGCTATTGTACTTTTGTCTAGTCACACTATTGCAAAGATATTTGCAGCACCTCTGCCTGCATTGCACACTCAAACTTTTTTTAACTAAGCCATTATACTAGCAAACAGTCAGTGTACCTAGTGGCATCCTAAACGTGGCTATTGTACTTTTGTCTATTCACACTATTGTAAAGATATTTGCAGCTCCTCTGCCTGCATTGCACACTCAAACTTTTTTTAACTAAGCCATTATACTAGCAAACAGTCAGTGTACCTAGTGGCATCCTAAACGTGGCTATTGTACTTTTGTCTATTCACACTATTGTAAAGATATTTGCAGCACCTCTGCCTGCATTGCACACTCAAACTCTTTTTAACTAAGCCATTAAACTAGCAAACAGTCAGTGTACCTAGTGGCATCCTAAACGTGGCTATTGTACTTTTGTCTATTCACACTATTGTAAAGATATTTGCAGCACCTCTGCCTGCATTGCACACTCAAACTTTTTTTAACTAAGCCATTATACTAGCAAACAGTCAGTGTACCTAGTGGCATCCTAAACGTGGCTATTGTACTTTTGTCTATTCACACTATTGTAAAGATATTTGCAGCACCTCTGCCTGCATTGCACACTCAAACTTTTTTTAACTAAGCCATTATACTAGCAAACAGTCAGTGTACCTAGTGGCATCCTAAACGTGGCTATTGTACTTTTGTCTAGTCACACTATTGCAACGATATTTGCAGCACCTCTGCCTGCATTGCACACTCAAACTTTTTTTAACTAAGCCATTATACTAGCAAACAGTCAGTGTACCTAGTGGCATCCTAAATGTGGCTATTGTACTTTTGTCTAGTCACACTATTGTAAAGATATTTGCAGCACCTCTGCCTGCATTGCACACTCAAACTCTTTTTAACTAAGCCATTATACTAGCAAACAGTCAGTGTACCTAGTGGCATCCTAAACGTGGCTATTGTACTTTTGTCTATTCACACTATTGTAAAGATATTTGCAGCACCTCTGCCTGCATTGCACACTCAAACTTTTTTTAATGAAGCCATTATACTAGCAAACAGTCAGTGTACCTAGTGGCATCCTAAACGTGGCTATTGTACTTTTGTCTATTCACACTATTGTAAAGATATTTGCAGCACCTCTGCCTGCATTGCACACTCAAACTCTTTTTAACTAAGCCATTATACTAGCAAACAGTCAGTGTACCTAGTGGCATCCTAAACGTGGCTATTGTACTTTTGTCTATTCACACTATTGTAAAGATATTTGCAGCACCTCTGCCTGCATTGCACACTCAAACTTTTTTTAACTAAGCCATTATACTAGCAAACAGTCAGTGTACCTAGTGGCATCCTAAACGTGGCTATTGTACTTTTGTCTATTCACACTATTGTAAAGATATTTGCAGCACCTCTGCCTGCATTGCACACTCAAACTCTTTTTAACTAAGCCATTATACTAGCAAACAGTCAGTGTACCTAGTGGCATCCTAAACGTGGCTATTGTACTTTTGTCTATTCACACTATTGTAAAGATATTTGCAGCACCTCTGCCTGCATTGCACACTCAAACTCTTTTTAACTAAGCCATTATGCTAGCAAACAGTCAGTGTACCTAGTGTCATCCTAAACGTGGCTATTGTACTTTTGTCTAGTCACACTATTGCAAAGATATTTGCAGCACCTCTGCCTGCATTGCACACTCAAACTTTTTTTAACTAAGCCATTATACTAGCAAACAGTCAGTGTACCTAGTGGCATCCTAAACGTGGCTATTGCACTTTTGTCTAGTCACACTATTGCAAAGATATTTGCAGCACCTCTGCCTGCATTGCACACTCAAACTTTTTTTAACTAAGCCATTATACTAGCAAACAGTCAGTGTACCTAGTGGCATCCTAAACGTGGCTATTGTACTTTTGTCTATTCACACTATTGTAAAGATATTTGCAGCTCCTCTGCCTGCATTGCACACTCAAACTTTTTTTAACTAAGCCATTATACTAGCAAACAGTCAGTGTACCTAGTGGCATCCTAAACGTGGCTATTGTACTTTTGTCTATTCACACTATTGTAAAGATATTTGCAGCACCTCTGCCTGCATTGCACACTCAAACTCTTTTTAACTAAGCCATTAAACTAGCAAACAGTCAGTGTACCTAGTGGCATCCTAAACGTGGCTATTGTACTTTTGTCTATTCACACTATTGTAAAGATATTTGCAGCACCTCTGCCTGCATTGCACACTCAAACTTTTTTTAACTAAGCCATTATACTAGCAAACAGTCAGTGTACCTAGTGGCATCCTAAACGTGGCTATTGTACTTTTGTCTATTCACACTATTGTAAAGATATTTGCAGCACCTCTGCCTGCATTGCACACTCAAACTTTTATTAACTAAGCCATTATACTAGCAAACAGTCAGTGTACCTAGTGGCATCCTAAACGTGGCTATTGTACTTTTGTCTATTCACACTATTGTAAAGATATTTGCAGCACCTCTGCCTGCATTGCACACTCAAACTCTTTTTAACTAAGCCATTATACTAGCAAACAGTCAGTGTACCTAGTGGCATCCTAAACGTGGCTATTGTACTTTTGTCTAGTCACACTATTGCAAAGATATTTGCAGCACCTCTGCCTGCATTGCACACTCAAACTTTTTTTAACTAAGCCATTATACTAGCAAACAGTCAGTGTACCTAGTGGCATACAAGAAGTGGCTGTTGTACTCCATTAGTGCCCCACTGGTGCAAATCTATGTGCAGCACCTGTGCAGGACACCCTCCTGCTCTGTTTTTAATAAGCTATAATGATAGCAAAAAATACTGCCATTTAGTGGCATCATAGAACTGGCTGTTGTATTCCATTACTGCCCCACTGGTGCCAAGCTATTTCTAGCACCTGTGCAGGACACCCTCTTGCTCTGTTTTTAATAAGCTATAATGATAGCAAAAAATACTGCCATTTAGTGGCATCATAGAACTGGCTGTTGTATTCCATTAGTGCCCCACTGGTGCCAAGCTATTTATAGCACCTCTACATGACACCCTCATGCACATTTTGCTACGCTAATGTTATAGCAAACTCATGGAATTCATTGCTGCATTTGATAATTCGGAGGGATAGAAAGTCAGGCTTCCTTTAGCTTTTCCTTCTGTTCATAGACAGCATCTCCAAGAGCAATTTCCCCTCCACGTCTAAGTGTGGAGAGGCAGCAAGTGCGCATGCGTGTGCCGATTTACCCCAGCTGCAGCCTAATTACAGTGTTTCGCCTAGTGAGTATGCTCAGCCTGACTGTGCTTCATTTCGGGATACAGCGCATGCTCCCACACTAAGTGTGAAAAGCCTCTTTGCACAGGTGCTTGCATTCCGTGCCGGGTCTAAGTCCTGTTTTGTGCCTAGACACCATGCTAAAGCTGATAGTCTTTTTTTAGAGACTGTATTTCATGCTACTGAGCATGCTCAGGCACTTACTGCATCAGAGACTAGGTCCGGTAATGAACTCTTTGGCCCTGCCCCTGATGTGGGGGTCCCATATAGACCACAGGGCATCAGGTGTCCTCCCAAATGGCTTGCAGAGGCCCACCCCTATGACTTGTCACCGCATTATTGATGGTCAGACGATGACTGGTGAGGTGTTTGGGTCATGGCAGCCATGAGGTCATCATTGAAGTTGCGGTTCCAAATAGGACGCTAGTTATGCCACTCATGACGTGTCACTCTACTTTTGTCTCCAGGAGGTGCATTGTGGTTCACCCTGGTTTGGGGCGGACCCAGGTTATAAAAGGGGCTGGAGCCAACAAGGAGGTGCGCAGTCTTCTATTATGCGCAGTCTTCTATTATGCTCCGAAAGAGCACACCTCCATGTGTTGAACCCATTTAGGCCAGAGGTAGGCAAGGATAGGGTGTCGATGCAGGCCACCACCACAGTTGGTAACGCAGAACGGTTAAGACCAGCTCCTGTCCTACCAGTCCTGCTTGTGCAGCCCAGTGGCATTAACAGGCCTGCTGCTGCTGATGCGCCTGCTGTCCACAGGTGTGCCCCTACGCACACGGTCAGCGTACTCAATGGCCCCTGTGTTGTTAACAGGGAGTTCCTGGGCTGGGTGGGCATGTGGACCCTGTGACGCTAACAGGGCTCCCAGTCTCCAGATCCGAATGGCGTCTAACTCGGTTCAGGCTACTATTAGTTTCATAGCCACACCGCTCTGTATCCTCCACCAAACCTTCCAGTTGCCAACCTCTCCTTTTCCAACTGGGAGCACGGTGGACACTGACTGCTGATGGGGATATATAAGTTTCTCTTTCTTTTCTTATTAATTTTCGTTATATAGCGGTAACATAGTATATACCACTTTATCCAAATCTGCCAGTCCCACTGTAACAGATGGTGTTTCTTCAGCAAATGTTACTGTTGCTTAACCACCAAATCCACGGACCAAAACTTTTTTCCCCTTTCCAACACACCTGTTCCCCTTTCCACCAGCATCTGTCCTTTTTCAACTCATTTTGGTATATGACCAAAAGTGCAACTCTGCAGGGACACAACGTACTCAACGCCATCTCAGCACAGCAGCCAGCCCTCGGTCCCTCAGATGTGGACAAGTAAAAGACCATTTCCTCCTATCCATGACAAAGCGTTGAGATTCACTCTGTGCAGCACTGGTGCTTAGTGGAAAAGTAGATCTAAGATTGCGTACCACATTCTGCAGATACTCCTGTATACGTGCGTCCATTTCTATGGCAGGAATTATTTTGCCAAATTTTGTCTTGTACCGGGGATCTAACAGTGTGGCAACCCAGTATTCTGGATTACTTTGAATTCGTACAATCCGAGGGTCATGTTGTAGGTAGTGCAGCAAGAAGGCGCTCATGTGTCTTGTGCATCCAGGAGGACCAAGTCCTTGGTGTGTTGGTGGCAGAGAGGTGAGAATCGTGCCTCCTTCCTCTGCCCTCTCCCCACAACCTCGCACAACCGAAATGTGAGCAAGCTCTCACTCATCTGCTGAGTCTTCCATGCCCATCGCCAGTTCGTCCTCCATTTCTTCATGGGCTCCTGCACCTTCCTCAACACTTTTTGCTGATACTATGCGCCCTTGTTAATCCCTCTCCCTCACCATGACTGCCGCATAGGTGCCGCTGACCATCTGGACCTCGTAGATCTTGTTATCCCTTCCGCATATGACTCCTCCTGTACTTCCTCCCCTTCCTCTTGTCCCAACACCTGACTCCGAATAATAATTACAGTGTGCTCCATCATGTAGATGACCAGAATTGTCACGCTGAGAATGACATTGCCAGTGCTAAACATCTTCGTCGACATTTGTAAACTGTGTAGCAGGGTGCATAGGTCCTTGATCTGACACCACTCCAGCAGCGTGATCTGCACCACCTCTGGATCAAGTTATCCCAGGCTATATGTCATAACGTATTGCAGCAGGGTTCGGCGGTGCTGCCACAAACGCTGCAACATGTGCAGATTCAAATTCCTGCGTGTGGGCACATCGCATTTCAGGCGTTTAACCACCAGACCTAAAGACTTCTGTAGCGACGAAAGTTGTTGAGCTGCTGTGTGCGCACGATGGAAGTGAGCACATAGCGAGCGTGCACGCTGCACAAGGCCATGTAGGCCGTGATGGTGTTTTAAAAATTGCTGGAGAATTAGGTTCAACACGTGAGCCATACAAGGCACGTGTGTCACATTGCCCTGACGATGGCCCGCAGCCAGGTTTGCATCATTGCCGCACACGGCTGTTAAGTCACCAACGGAGTCCGCTCCGTCAATTTGTACTCCGGTCGCCAGGTGACAACGTGTTCCTTTCATGAATAGTGCTGATGATGGGAGAGCAGTCGATGCCAGCGGCGCAGGTGGACGCAGGTTATGCTCACCCACTGGGCTGCATTACCTTGGCAGATGCAGAATCTCTGGCTGAATGTAGCTGGTGGGTATCTCACAGATGAAATACCATCATTCAGCTACAACCAATGGGAAGACACCACACCCTTTTTTATGCCCATCCTGTCTGCAGACCACTGCCAGACATAGCTCTGCTTTTACCCCCAGTTCAGTTTTATGATTTTGTGTGCTTGTTACCTGACTACTTTTCCTGCTTGCTGTTTATGTACCTTGTTGGCCGATCCGCATTTCACCTCTGCTTGTTTTCTGATTAAGTCCTGGCCGTCCCATTCTGTTCCTGTTCCTCAATTAATGTTTTGACCCTGCCTGACTACTATTCTCTGGAACTGCAGCCTTCCACAGGTATTAATCACCTTGGGCCCTGTGCAATTCCTAATCCCTGTATAGGGGTTAAAGGGTTTCAGGGTTCTAGGGGTCCTGCTTGGTGAGTGGCTTCCCTCTAGCCTATCCTTTACAGCCCATCTGAGTGTGTAGATCAAGGCAGGCGTTACACCTTGCCCTCTGCAGAAGGCCATGTGGGCCAGGATAGTGCTTTAAAAATTGCTGGACAACCAGGTTCAACACGTGAACCACACAAGGCACGTGTGTCACATTGTCACAGCGAAGGGCCGCACCCATGTTTGCATCATTGTCGCACCCGGCCTTCCCTGGCTGCTGGTTGAGTGGAGACAACCATTGATGAAACTCGGTCTCCAGAGCTAACCGTCCACAACTTCTCAGCGGTGTGACTCACATTTCCCATACATTTCAAAGTAAAACTTTGACCGCCTGATGGCATTGAGCTCTGCTGCCAGCATAGTAAGGAGGTGTGTGGTAGTCCTTGTGCGCAGTTACAAGGAAGGGTGGCCTGACCACACAGGGTTTGCGCCAAGGTGGAGGACCCACATGAGGTTGAAGAGGCAGAAGCAGTGTATTAACTTCTACATACAGAAGAAGGATTGAAACAACTCGTGGGGACGGCAAGACTTGTACAGCAGACCCTTCTCCATCTCTCCCCACAGTAACCCATTGCCCAGTCAGCGACATGTAACGCCCCTGTCCATGCTTACTGGGCCAATTATCTGTGGTGAAAAGCACCCTGTCACACAGAGTTTCTCAAGGAATCAGTGATGTTTAGTGCGACATGCTGGTGTAGCGCGTGCACGCCTTTGTTGGAGAAGGAGTGGCGCCTGGGCATCGGCTCTTGGGGCACTGCGATGGGCATAAGGTCTCGAAAATCCTCAGTTAAAAAGGTTGGAAAGGCAGCATTTTGGTAGCCAACAGTTTCCAGAAGCTGAAAGTCAACCTCTAAGCCATGTCATGCCCTTCTAAAAGCATATAAAACACAGCGCGGGGACTCCAACCACAGTCTCCCTCGTTTCCACTAACTGGGCCACACACACCCCACTTGACTGGCATCGGTTGAGCCCCCTTTTGAAAAAGAAAAAGATGCTTTGCATGAAGCACTCTCAAAAATACGCGTGCCTTTCCCATCCCCTGGCTGACCCAGGGGAAGAAAAGTCCTCTGAGAGCCATGACTTGTTCATCTTGGTTCTTTTAGAAACACAGCGAGGGGACTCCAACCACAGTCTCCCTCGTTTCCACTAACTGGGCCACACACACCCCACTTGACTGGCATCGGTTGAGCCCCCTTTTGAAAAAGAAAAAGATGCTTTGCATGAAGCACTCTCAAAAATACGCGTGCCTTTCCCGTCCCCTGGCTGACCCAGGGGAAGAAAAGTCCTTTGAGAGCCATGACTTGTTCATCTTGGTTCTTTTAGAAACACAGCGAGGGGACTCCAACCACAGTCTCCCTCGTTTCCACTAACTGGGCCACACACACCCCACTTGACTGGCATCGGTTGAGCCCCCTTTTGAAAAAGAAAAAGATGCTTTGCATGAAGCACTCTCAAAAATACGCGTGCCTTTCCCGTCCCCTGGCTGACCCAGGGGAAGAAAAGTCCTCTGAGAGCCATGACTTGTTCATCTTGGTTCTTTTAGAAACACAGCGAGGGGACTCCAACCACAGTCTCCCTCGTTTCCACTAACTGGGCCACACACACCCCACTTGACTGGCATTGGTTGAGCCCCATTTTCAAAAAGAAAAAGATGCTTTGCATGAAGCACTCTCAAAAATATGCGTGCCTTTCCCGTCCCCTGGCTGACCCAGGGGAAGAAAAGTCCTCTGAGAGCCATGACTTGTTCATCTTGGTTCTTTTAGAAACACAGCGAGGGGACTCCAACCACAGTCTCCCTCGTTTCCACTAACTGGGCCACACACACCCCACTTGACTGGCATCGGTTGAGCCCCCTTTTGAAAAAGAAAAAGATGCTTTGCATGAAGCACTCTCAAAAATACGCGTGCCTTTCCCGTCCCCTGGCTGACCCAGGGGAAGAAAAGTCCTCTGAGAGCCATGACTTGTTCATCTTGGTTCTTTTAGAAACACAGCGAGGGGACTCCAACCACAGTCTCCCTCGTTTCCACTAACTGGGCCACACACACCCCACTTGACTGGCATCGGTTGAGCCCCCTTTTGAAAAAGAAAAAGATGCTTTGCATGAAGCACTCTCAAAAATACGTGTGCCTTTCCCGTCCCCTGGCTGACCCAGGGGAAGAAAAGTCCTCTGAGAGCCATGACTTGTTCATCTTGGTTCTTTTAGAAACACAGCGAGGGGACTCCAACCACAGTCTCCCTCATTTCCACTAACTGGGCCACACACACCCCACTTGACTGGCATCAGTTGACCTTCCCTTTTGAAAAAGAAAAAGATGCTTGGCATGAAGCACTCTCAAAAATACGCGTGCCTTTCCCGTCCCCTGGCTGACCCAGGGGAAGAAAAGTCCTCTGAGAGCCATGACTTGTTCATCTTGGTTCTTTTAGAAACACAGCGAGGGGACTCCAACCACAGTCTCCCTCGTTGCCACTAATTGGGCCACACACACCCCACTTGACTGGCATCAGTTGACCCCCCCTTTTGAAAAAGAAAAAGATGCTTTGCATGAAGCACTCTCAAAAATATGCGTGCCTTTCCCGTCCCCTGGCTGACCCAGGGGAAGAAAAGTCCTCTGAGAGCCATGACTTGTTCATCTTGGTTCTTTTAGAAACACAGCGAGGGGACTCCAACCACAGTCTCCCTCGTTTCCACTAACTGGGCCACACACACCCCACTTGACTGGCATCGGTTGAGCCCCCTTTTGAAAAAGAAAAAGATGCTTTGCATGAAGCACTCTCAAGAATACGCGTGCCTTTCCCGTCCCCTGGCTGACCCAGGGGAAGAAAAGTCCTCTGAGAGCCATGACTTGTTCATCTTGGTTCTTTTAGAAACACAGCGAGGGGACTCCAACCACAGTCTCCCTCGTTGCCACTAATTGGGCCACACACACCCCACTTGACTGGCATCAGTTGACCCCCCCTTTTGAAAAAGAAAAAGATGCTTTGCATGAAGCACTCTCAAAAATACGCGTGCCTTTCCCGTCCCCTGGCTGACCCAGGGGAAGAAAAGTCCTCTGAGAGCCATGACTTGTTCATCTTGGTTCTTTTAGAAACACAGCGAGGCGACTCCAACCACAGTCTCCCTCGTTTCCACTAACTGGGCCACACACACCCCACTTGACTGGCATCGGTTGAGCCCCCTTTTGAAAAAGAAAAAGATGCTTTGCATGAAGCACTCTCAAAAATACGCGTGCCTTTCCCGTCCCCTGGCTGACCCAGGGGACGAAAAGTCCTCTGAGAGCCATGTCCACATTGTCAGTGGACAGACACGTGTGCTTATCTGCCAGCAGACCCCCAGCAGCACTGAAGACAGGTTCCGAGAGAACGCTGGCTGCAGGACACGACAAGATCCCCAAGGCGTACGTGGTGAGCTCAGGCAATTTATCAAGATTGGAAGCCTAAAATGAGCAGGGCTCAAGTTGCACAATAATGGAATCGATGTTTCCTTGCATATACTCATATATCTGTGTGTCCTCCTCTTTTTCCTTGTCCAGCTGTTTTGTTTTCGCATGAGTATATGTCCTTGTCACTTTCCCATGTGTTTGTGTTGTGTTGTGCGTTGTTTGTCACCTTTTGGACACCTTTGAGGGTGTTTTCTAGGTGTTTTTCTGTGTTTGTGATTGCCTGCCATTGTTTCCTATGCAGTTCGAGTTCGGTTCGTCGAACGTTCGATGAGCCGAACTCGAACAGGACCTCCGTTCGGCGAACCGACCTCGAGCCGAACCGGGACCGGTTCGCTCATCTCTAGTAATAACATCCATCTTTCTTCTTCGTGTGGCACCCTCTACAGATGGCCAGTCAGAACACACTTTATATACGTCTCCAAATTGTGTGGCACTCCCATTGGGCTGTCCCAAAGAAGAAGAAAAAGAGGAAAACAAAAAAAACAAACAAAAAAAAAAAAAAACGGATCTGACGGATTCCGTTTAACGGACGCATAACGGATGCAACGGATGCAACGCGTCTATTTTTTCACAGGAAACCGCTAACGGATTCCTGTGAAATAACGGATCCGTTGCTTCCGTTTGCACCTTAAAAATAACGGATGCGTCAAAACGACGCAGCAACGGACCCACCGGATTTCGCCCAACGAAGTGTGAAACTAGCCTTATTCAGTGATTGAAGGCTTAACGCCAGAAACACGTTTGAATACACAATGTAATCTGCCACCTATGTATTTTCACTAATAAAATTTGAAAACTTTTATTTATCTGGAATCTTCCTCTTTCCTTCAAAATTTAGGTGATTGGAAAGAAGCATGTATTTGCAGTAATATAGTTTTGTATCTTTATTTTGTTTTTATAAAGCATTTAATATTGTGACCATACTGGAGAACCAGACCCTTGCATAAAACATTTGCTTTTATCTCATTTATTTATTTAGTTTTTATAAAACAAATGAAAATGTGACCTTGCTGATAGTATCACACACACAATCATTTGTCTACTTTTTATTTTAATCATTTTTAGAATATTATTCTTGTACTTGTTGACATTCATTGACTGCTTAGTCGCAGTTCTGTATCCTTGGAGGCGCTCATATGCCTTACTATAACCAGTATAAGTAAGGATTAATTTATAGTCAAGATGCCAGAAAATTTGAGCAACATCAGCTTCCCACAGTGAGACAATTACTCCATCAAAGGAATCATGTTGCGCTCAGTACGCCGGTAATTTCAGCACGGTTTAAATATGCACTTACAAGTTATTATTATGCACACTGCTCTGACAAACCAGGTGTAATTTTCAGAATAGCTAATGCCATTCATTACCGGAAAGTTTCAGCAGATACTATTTTTTCAACTTGCTTGCAAAATTACAATACAGGAAGTAGGCATACCATGCTTGCCATATATATTAGCATTAACGTCTAGATTCATCAAGAGACAACACAAATTCTCTAGTGAGAGAATGCTAGAAATGTAATTTGTTTAGTTGTACAGATTGCAGACAGTTTGATAAATCTCTAAAGCTTGAGAATTTGAAAAGTTTTTATGCTTTCAAAAGTGTATAATTTTCAATGTAATAATTGTGCATCTTTAAAGGGAACTTGTCACCGGATGTTAATAATACTCACCTAACGGTCGGTGCAGAGCAGACAGGTCGGATGGGCGTCTCTGTTCTCCGAGTCTGCACCTTTTCTTTCGGCCATCTTTGTCCTTCTTCTGAAGCTAGTATCGATGACACATTCTATGTCATCTACACTAGCTGGAATTGAGGTCCCGTGCAGGCGCACAACAATACTTTGATCTGCCCTACTCAGGGCAGATTAAAGTGCACCTGCGCAGGACCTCAATGTTGGCTTGTGTGTATGAAATAGAACGCATCATCCACACTAGCTTCAGAAGGAGGACAAAGATGGCCGAAAGAGGAGGCATGTACCCAGAAAACGTAGACGCCCATCCGACCTGTCTGCTCTGCACCAACTGTTAGGTGAGTATTATAAACATCCGGTGACAGGTTCCCTTTAAGGTGGCATCTAAATTACACATATTAACATATTTGTGCATTACTTCTATTAGAGAACTGTTTTGATATTTTCTTTCAGTGCATTTTAAACTAATAGCACATTGAAATTAGTGTCAGACAGTTTTCATTGACTCACAAAGGTGGGCAACTAGATTATTCCAAGGAAGGAGAGGTTGAAAAAAGTTGGATTTGTTGAGCTTAGAAAAAAGACGTCTCAGAGGAGATCTAATTGCATTACATATACAGTACGGACCAAAAGTTTGGACACACCTCATTCAAAGAGTTTTCTTTATTTTCATGACTCTAAAAATTGTAGATTCACATTGAAGACATCAAAACTATGAATGAAAACATGTGGAATGAAATACTTAAAAAAGTGTGAAACAACTGAAAATATGTCTTATATTCTAGGTTCTTCAAAGTAGCCACCTTTTGCTTTGATTACTGCTTTGCACACTCTTGGCATTCTCTTGATAAGCTTCAAAAGGCAGTCACAGGAAATGGTTTTCCAACAGTCTTGAAGGAGTTCCCAGAAATGCTTAACACTTGTTGGCCCTTTTGCCCTCACTCTGCGGTCCAGCTCACCCCAAACCATCTTGATTGGGTTCAGGTCTGGTGACTGTGGAGGCCAGGTCATCTGGAGTAGCACCCCATCACTCTCCTTCTTAGTCATATACCTCTTACACAGCCTGGAGGTGTGTTTGGGGTCATTGTCCTGTTGAAAAATAAATGATGGTCCAACTAAACGCAAACCGGATGGAATAGCATGCCGCTGCAAGATGCTGTGGTAGCCATGCTGGTTTAGTATACCTTCAATTTTGAATAAATCCCCAACAGTATTATGAGCAAAGCACCCCCACACCATCACACCTCCTCCTCCATGCTTCACGGTGGGAACCAGGCATGTAGAGTCCATCCATTCACCGTTTCTACAAAGACACAGTGGTTGGATCCAAGGATCTCAAATTTGGACTCATCAGACCAAAGCACAGATTTCCACTGGTCTAATGTCCATTCCTTGTGTTCTTTAGCCCAAACAAGTCTCTTCCGCTTGTTGTGTGTCCTTAGCAGTGGTTTCCTAGCAACAATTTTACCATGAAGGCCTGCTGCACAAAGTCTCCTCTTAATAGTTGTTCTGGAGATGAGAAGGTGTGTCCAAACCTTTGGTCTGTACTGTATATATATATATATATATATATACACACATGTGTAGTCAATATAAAGGACTGAAACATGACTTATTCCTGCCAAAGACAATACTAAGGACCAGGGGGCATTCTCTCCGAGTGGAAGAAAAGCAATTCCAGCAACTAAATAGGAAAAGGTTCTTTACAGTTAGACCAGTCAGACTGTGGAATGCCCTACCACAAGAGGTAGTAATGGCATACAGTATAACAGCTTTTATAAAGGGATGGATGATTTCCTCAGTACATAATAATAATAATAATCTTTATTTCTATTCTATCTTCTTCTATTCTATCTATAATCTTTATTCTATGTACACACAACATTGTTGGTTATAAATGATTTAGTGATGAAATACAGTATATATTGGTGGAGGAAGGATGAACTAGATGGACCTAGGTCTTTTTTTAACCTATGTACAGTAACTATGTAACAAAGACTCACCAACCCTGCCAGGCCCATTCTCACCATTCACTCAGCTGTTGGTATGGGAAATTTTAAATAATTTTGACCAATATAATTGACGGTGCTGAGCTCAAACAGCACTAAGGAATCCCACAATCCAAAAAGATGAATTGCAGCAAAAGTCATAATGTCCAACTTTCCCTTTTTAAGCATAAGCAGGTAAAAATAGAGAAAGCGTGTATGCACATCAAAAGGCATTGCCATGTGGATTGACCTGTCCTCTCATGCTTAGAAAATTAAGCTGGATTTTCATACCACTGTGTACCAGAGTACCAGTGTGATACATCATTTTGGATGGTGTTTTCAGTGATTGTTGTGTGAAGTTTTTTTATAAGACTATATTTTTCATAAGACTCCAGAGATATGTCTCTTTAGGTAGTGGTAGTATTTATGGTCTTTACAATGGGGAGTTGCCCACCAGATATGATGCAGTACAGCCTAAAGACATACCCCTAGAAACTCTGTAAGTCACACCCCCTTGTTAATACAAATTAGAACTAGATCATATCTCTATAACTGTATAGTGGCTTTGAAAAAAAAATGGATTTGTCAGGGGTGCAGCAACAATAAAATAGAGCAAAACCTTGCCACTTTTGTCCAGTGACTCATCCTCTTTAAATGTAACTTTTCAAGAAGATTGTAGCTGTGGGCAGCATGACAGAGTGACATGACCAACAATCATATTGGACGAAGTTTACTTCTGATGCATTTTAGAAAACACACTATGCGTGTTGGGCTTATTGAAAAATATCCACTAAGTGACATCTTTGATTGATTGCTCAACTCACTATAGACATGTATCTGGTTGACAGGAATCACTACTTATGAAAAAAGATGTGATTAAAACAAAATTCTTACAGTTTAAAAAAAATGGGCAAAATAGAGAATATTACAAAGTAAGAAATCTTTTAACAATTGACTAATCCCCACAGGTTGTTAAGCGACGATATTCAATCAAACACTCTTTAAAGTCAACCTGTCCACAGATTTATCACCTATAAGCTGTTTACCACCAGTAAGCTGTTATGTACAGTATTCAGGAATACTGTATATAAGAGCCCAGGGCTCTCTGTAGAACATAAAAACATCTTTTTTTTTATACTCACCTGTTGGGCCTGACAGCATACCCACTGTTCACTGCTTTTGTCCTGCCTCTTCCTCTCAATTCAGTGAATAAATTAAGTCATCTACTCTGCTTTCCCACAACAGAACTAGAACTCACAAATGTGTGAGCTCATTGTCTACAGGCAGCAACTGTACCATTGAGGCACTGCCTGTACTAAGGGACATAGGCAGATTTGGTAATCTTGACCTGTATTGCAGGCAGAGAAGCCAAAGGCAGATTATTCAGCAACGTAGGGTAGATATATACTGTATCTCTATGTAGGTGAAGGAAGAAGTCAGATTCTTTTGTTCCTAAAAAAAACTACTACAATGAAATAAAAAAAAAGAACAAAAACATAGTTTTATTTTTCACCCTACTTGGAATCAAACCAGCAACCTTCAAACACAATACAGCAGCTAAAGCAGTGGAGCCACAGGCTGTGCTGCCATCACAGAAAGGATTTTAGATAGATGAACCTGCATTGCAGCCTCTGACTCCACAGCAGATTGCACTGGACATAGAGATCCACTGTACAGAGCAGCATCTTGTGTCCTGTATTCTACAGGGAGAGTACATTTTTTATCTTTTAATAAAATTTGTAAAGATAATAAAAAAAATAGAATAATGTAATTTTGATTGTGCTTTTTTAAAAAATAATAAATATCACAAATCAGCAAATAAAATGGACATATTTGATGTCTCTGTAATCATAACAACCTGAACAAAACAGCAATCAGATTATTTTATGGGGACTGGTAAATCGCAAAAAATGGCGGAATTGATTAATTTTCTCTATTAAAACTCATAAAAACTGTAACAAAATGAATCACTGAGGCCGTGTTCACACAACGCAATAACAATCTTCTCTGATTATTGCATGTTTGCTATGTTTTTTTATGTCCCGAATAATTGATATATGTTTGGTGCAGATGTGAGTTCAGGTTTTTAATGCATGTTAATACTACAGATTTAAAAATGCAACGCCACTTTTTTTTACTTGCGTTTATTTTCAGGCTCCACAAAGAAACCTCTAGAGGAAAAATAAATATAAAAACTGCACAGTCCAGTGGCAACTTTAGACACACCGAGGGCGGAGATTTCATGACATTTCATCCACTTTGCTTAGACATTTAGTCAATGTTCCAATGTAGCGGAAATGCCGGGTTTTTCCTGCTGCTTTTCTGGCACAAATTCTGCTGTGTTTAAATGCCCAAACAAAGGGAATGAGATTTCATGAAAAGACGCAGCTGATCTGGTTTTGGTCCTTTTTTTTCTCTAGAGGCTTCTATGTGGAGCTTAGGAAAATGCATGGAAAAAAAACTGCAGTTACTTTTTTAAGAATCAAATCTTTTCTGGGCTATAAAAAGGGCTTAAAAACGCAGATTCACATCTGCACCAAATGAGTGTGGGTTGGGTAGGAGCTCGGTCAAAGTTTGCCACGGCACGCTACGTGCACCACATATTTTGTCCCTCTTTCTATTCTTCAAGAGTTGGGAGGTATGCTGATGGGCATCACAGGTCTCCGTCCAGTGCCTCTTCTCTTCCTTCCATCACCGTCCCCCTTCCCTGCTCTGTGTTGATTGGGCTCCTGTGCACGCGTATTTCTCTATGCCCTGCTCTGACATGCTCCATGAAATACTGGAGCAGACAACAAGTCACAAACTGGTGAAGACTGAAGGGAATAATGCTGGAAACAGATGAAGATGTTGGAGGGTAAGTATAAGGCCTCTATCACACGTCCGTGTTTCAGGTAAATGTGACATCCGCTTTTTTCATGGATGCCACATGTACTCATGTTATTCCATGGTTTATCTCACACTTCTGTGTTTTCCCAAGGATCGTGCGACCCGCATGTAAATACGGAGACATGTCCGTTTTTTCTCCGGCAGCACTGATGTCACATGGCCTGCACACTGATGGCATCAGTGTGACACTTACCAGAGAAAACACGTATTTTTGAAATAAAAAGATTGTCTATACTCATCGTTCTCCAGCGCTGCTGTGTTCAGTACCGTTGTCATTTGTTTCTGGACCTGCTCATTATGCTCATTGCAAATTCACTGCACCGCATTCCCAGAAGCAGCAGCAGCACTAGAGACAGCATTGCCGGGAACAAGTGAGTATCCAGCAGTATGTGAGCACTGACATCTTGGTTTCATTAGAGTATCCAATGAACTCGGATTACCTCCTGATGTCACTGCCGAGCGACCAGCGCTACCATGGGTGTCGTGGCAGTGACTTCAGGGGTTCATCAGAGTTCATTGGGAACTCCAATGAAACCATAACATCACTGCCACGGTTGCACTCACACTGCTGAAGGCGCCCCTGCGGTGACATGAGCTAACCATGAGGCCATCTCAGGTCACTGCAGGGAAGCACACACAAAAAAATAAAGAAACAAATTGTGAACAGAGGTTGGAGTCAGGGTTTTTGTTCAAATAAAATGTCTTCTTCTACTTTCAACAATTGGATTCCTAATGGAGGTGTCTGCTAGACGCCTATCCATTACTAATAACAGGGCTTGATGCTAGCTGGCAATTCACACCTAGCATCAACCCTATAAATATTACACCGTTTGCCACCGCACTAGGGCAACGGAAAGAGCCGAGTCCAGCACCAGATTTGTTACGCTATTGTTAGGTTGGAAAGAGACAAATAACCATGGCCCTTCCCACCCTAATGATATCAGCCCCCAGTTGTCTACTATATCGTTGCTGGTTTTAGAAAAATGGAGGGTACCCTACGTCATTTTTTTTTATATAAAAAAATCTAATAATTTAAAAAATAAGCATGGGATCCCCTCTCTTCTTAATAACCAGCCAAGTTACAGCAGAGAGCTGAGGGTTGCAGCATGCACCTGCTGCTTTTCCTGTGCTGAATCTGAAAATTGGGGGGACCCATGTCATTTTTTTTAAATTAAAAAATAAAAATGCTGCAAAACAGCTAGCCAAGCTAGCTATCTCTATATCTATTGAGCGATTCTATCTGTTCTTTCTTTCTATGAATTTTATATGTTCTTTCTTATTTTATTTCTTTATATCTCTCTCTCTCTCTCTGTTTTATCTCTTCTATGTATTTATCTCTGTATCTATCTATCTATAGTTTTCTGGCTTTGCACATCTTTTACACATTAAAAAAACATTCATTTCAGCATCATGCATGGTTTTAGTGGTACCAGTCACACGGATGTCACACATATGCAAACATGAATGTCACGCGTATAAAACACGGATATCACACATATGACTATACTAGTGCGTGTGGTTTGTACGTGTTTAAACACGGATGTGTGAAAGAGGCCTAAGACAGGGGGCTGAGGATTTAGATTTGAAGCACCACTCTGGGAGTAAAATAAAAAATCTGAAGTGGTGCTTTAGGATGACCATCACTAAAGGTCCAGTCACACTAAGCAACTTACCAGCGATCCCAACAACGATAGGGATCGCTGGTAAGTTGCTAGGAGGTTGCTGGGGAGATGTCACACTGCGACGCTCCAGCGATCCCACCAGCAACCTGACCTGGCAGGGATCGCTGGAGCGTCGCTACACAAGTTGCTGGTGAGCTCACCAGCAACCAGTGACAAGCCCCCAGCGCCGCGTGGAAGATGCTGCGCTTGGTAACTAAGGTAAATATCAGGTAACCAACCCGATATTTACCTTGGTTACCACCGCACGGAGCTACACGTGCAGAGAGCAGGGAGCAGCGCACACTGAGCGCTGGCTCCTTGCTCTCCTAGTTACAGCACACATCGGGTTAATTACCTGATGTGTGCTGCAGCTAAATGTGCAGAGAGCAGGGAGCAGCGCACAATGCTTAGCGCTGGCTCCTTGCTCTCCAGTTTCAGCACACATCGGGTTAATTAACCCGATGTGTGCTGCAGCTAAATGTGCACAGAGCAGGGAGCAGCGCACAATGCTTAGCGCTGGCTCCTTGCTCTCCTAGTTACAGCACACATCGGGTTAATTAACCCGATGTGTGCTGCAGTTAAATGTGCAGAGAGCAGCGCACAATGCTTAGTGCTGGCTCCTTGCTCTCCTAGTTACAGCACACATCGGGTTAATTAACCCGATGTGTGCTGCAGCTAAATGTGCAGAGAGCAGCGCACAATGCTTAGCGCTGGCTCCTTGCTCTCCTAGTTACAGCACACATCGGGTTAATTAACCCGATGTGTGCTGCAGCTACATGTGCACAGAGCAGGAGCCGGCACTGACAGTGAGAGCGGAGGAGGCTGATAACAAAGGTAAATATCGGGTAACCAAGGACAGGGCTTCTTGGTTACCCGATGTTTACATTGGTTACCAGCCTCCGCAGAAGCCGGCTCCTGCTGCCTGCACATTTAGTTGTTGCTGTCTCGCTGTCTCACACACAGCGATCTGTGCTTCACAGCGGGACAGCAACAACTAAAAAATGGCCCAGGACATTCAGCAACAACCAACGACCTCACAGCAGGGACCAGGTTGTTGCTGGATGTCACACACAGCGACATCACTAGCAACTTCACAAAAGTTGTTCGTTAGCAGCGATGTTGCTAGCGATGTTGCTTAGTGTGACGGGGCCTTAACTGGGGGATATTATAAGCTTGTTAGGAATTTGCAAAAAGGCTGAAGAAAGTGATAGCTTTTAGTAGGAACACCTGATGACTAGTTCCCTGTAAAGGAAAATTAGTATTATCTAAATTTAAAATCCACATTGATTTTTCATGTGGTTTCTGCAAAAATGTTTTATGCAATGTGCGGATAATAATTAGAAAGATTTTATGAATATTGCTGCCTGACAAAAAAATTGCAACATATTGGTCCCACATTGACATACCCTAAAGGCCGCTTTACATGCTATGATTTATCTGACGATATGTCGTCAGGGTCACGGTTTCCGTGACGCACTTCCTTCATCGTTAGCGATGTCGTTGTGTGTGACACCTACGTGCGACTCCGAATGATCACAAATAGTGTGAAAATCGTTGATCATTGACACGTCATTTAGTTTCAAAATATTGTTTGTCGTTTGGAACGCAGCAGACATTTTGCTATGTTTGACACCCTGCCAATGACGAACAACATCCACACGACCACCTTAGTCAAACAATATATCACTGAACGATGTAGCGTCCTTTGTGAGATGTGTACATGTGACCGCTGCAAAACAACCTATGAGCGATATCGGCAAATCGTAACAACGATCTGGGCGTGTCACATCGCTAACGAGATCGCTAGCGATATCGTTGTGTGTAAAGCAGCCTTAACACTACACCAAACCCTCCCAAATAGTATTCCCTCCATACTCAAAATCTGAAGCAATACGTTCTATTCTTGCACTAGTGCAATTTCTTGTTTTCTTCTCTATTTCTTTTAGTTACAAAGCATCTTATATAAAAGAATTCTGTTTTATAGCTAACAAAACTAACATCTGGAGCCAAAATAAAAACATCATTCTCAAGGCCCCTTATTCTAGGAAAAAATCCACCTCAATGAATAGAGGCAAACTAGGCGGCATATCATTGTATCGCTACGACAGGGAAAAATGCAAATGTGTTTTGTGTAACAAGAATATATTGTATGGTACAACATGGTGGGAATTGAGAGAATGACAAGCAAAGCAGTACAGAGGCTTTTGTGCGTGTGGCAATTAAAAGAGACAAAAGAGCCAGATACATTCTGTATTTCCTCCTGACAAAGTATTGATTCTGAGTTTCTTAAAGCCTATGATTCAAAGGAGAAGTGAGAGCAATTAAATGAGGATACAGCTGTCGTCCTTCACTTGTTTGCCAACAGTTCTCTGCTAAGGGTTGGATGCCATTTAACATCAATAAAAACAAAGCAGATTTTTTCCTTGTTGAGTCATTCAGGTTAATTTGCAAAGCATAAAATGAGTGAACTTCACATGCCATTTTTAGAAATTTTATTTTCAAGACTTTCAAATTAATTTCACATTTTCATAAAAGTAGAGTCATGTGTATAGAACCTGTCAGCTTTATGTTCCGCAAACATTGCCTTTCATAGAGCATAGTATTAAAACTCTTAAAATTAAAGACATATAAAGATAAAGTTCACACACTACAACTAAAATATTGATATGTCAATTGTTTTTGCCATTTGCGTTTAGAACTGCAAAGCAGAGTTTTTGCCCAAATTTCTGCCACAAAAAGGCTGCAGTTTGAACTGCTAGTGGGGTTTAGAAACCCAAATTCCCATAGACTAAGCTTGAAAAGCAGAACACATCCATTTTGGCATTAAACGCTGCAGTTGAAAAAGCAGATAAAAAGCAAAGTGGGGTCGTAGCCTTAAAGTGGAAGGTAGATTTAAGGCGGGCTTTGCACTCTGCGACATCGCAGGTGCGATGTCGGTGGGGTTAAATTGAAAGTGACGCACATCCGGCATTGCATGCGACATCATACTGTGTAAAGCCTAGATGATACGATTAACGAGCGCAAAAGCGTCGTTATCGTATCATCGGTGCAGCGTCAGCGTAATCCATAATTACGCTGACGTGATGGTCCGATGTTCCTCGCTCCTGCTGCAACACAGTGAAGTCGCAAGAGCGAGGAACATCTCCTACCGGTGACACCGCGGCTTCCGTAGGATATGCGGAAGGAAGGAGGTGGGCGGGATGTTTACATCCTGCTCATCTCCGCCCCTCCGCTCCAATTGGCCGCCTGCCGTGTGACACCGCAGTGACGCCGCACGACCCGCCCCCTTAACAAGGAGGTGGGTCGCCGGCCAGAGCGACGGTCGCAGGGCAGGTGAGTGCATGTGAAGCTGGCGTAGCGATAATTTTCGTTACACCAGCTATCACAAGATATCGTACCTGCGACGGGGGCGGGGACTATCACGTGCGACATCGCAGCATCGGCCTGCGATGTCGCAACGTGCAAAGCCCGCCTAAGTCCATCAAGTTCAACCCTTGACCTAACATGGTGATCCTGAAGAAAGCAAAAACCCATGCGACGGACAGTAAGCGCCACACTAGGGGAAAAAATTCCTTCCAGACTCCACATATGGCAAACAGACTACTTCCAGGATCAACACCCCATCACAAAATCTAGTGCACATAACCAGTAATATTGATTTTTTAAGAAAGGCATCCAGTCCTCTCTTAAATTTTAGTAGTAAGTCAGCCATTACAACATAATGTGGCAGAGAGTTCCATAGTCTCACTGCTCTTACAGTAAAGAATCTGCATCTGTGATTATGATTAAACCTCTTTTCCTCTAACTGTAGTGGATGCCCCCTTGTCCCTGTTGCAGGCCTAGGTGTAAAAAGATCATTAGAGAAAGCACTGTACTGTCCCCTTGTAGCACCCCTGCGGTAACGGGTGCCACAAATAAAGCTACAAGCCCTGTGGAAGCTCGAATCTCAGACAACTGTGCCAGTAAACACACAAGCACCTTCAGGACACATACACCCAGAACCAGGTTGGGAGACTGCCTAACAACAGGTGACAGGGCTGGGTACTATTGGTTAATAGGCAGCCAATTTATAGGGAGAGACCTAGACCAGGGGGAGGGGCCTGTGGCCTGACAGGAAATAGTCAGTTGACAGTTGGGAGAGGGAGTTGACGGTTGGCGACTGAAGTGTAAAGTTCTGTAAAAAAAGCAAGCCACTGACAGGAGGGGAGTAGCTGCAGAGCCAGTGACCAGGCTCCAGGAACCGAGGGGGTCGCCTGAGGAAGCGGGAATCCAGTGCTCGCAGTCCTCCGCACGTGGCAGGGTGCAGATCCCCAGGACAGGTAGTGACTCCAGGTTGACTGTCAATTCTGCCAGGCCCGGGGGTCTCAAGGATCACCCGCCACCAGGAAAACATCTGAGGCACCAGCAGCAAAGAGAGGACCGGGACCAGTAACCCCTAAATAGTCTTCACTGCCAGCGGTAGGACACAGACACGTCAGGGGGACCTCCAAGTATTTCAGGGGAGGGAGGACCACATCAAAACAGAGTTCACAGGTGGGCAAGTGTTCCAGGTCAAACTGGCAGAGAGACGGGACTCCGGCACACCTGGAATCCGGCATGTCTCCAGGCCGCACCACGAGCTGTGAGTAAAAAGGCTGAACTACAATTGTCCTGTCTGTTCTGGCTTATTACCACCATGTTTCACGTTTTCCCCGCAGAGACCACTGGGGCCCCAGCCCTGCTCGCAGAGGGCTACACCATCAGCACTGCCCCCACTCTATCAGCCCCAGTAGGACTCGGCAGCGGCGGCTTCACAATCCCTGGCTGCACACTGCGAGTGGCATAGTCTTTATTAAAATTCCTTTACGTTCGGAACGGCCCCCAGGGCCAATGGACCAGGCATCGGCCACAACCACGATCCCCACCGAGTGCTACCAGCCTGGGACCCGGGTACCCCATTGCCCCGGGGTGCCACACCCTCATATACAGTATTTGTAAATTGTAAGATCGACCTAAGCCTTCATTTTTCCAAACTGAATAACCCCATTTTAGTAACCTGTCTTGGTATTGCAGTCCACTCATTCCTTTAATTACCTTGGTTGCTCTTCCCTGCACCCGCTCTAGTTCATTCACCAAAATTGTACACAGTATTCTAAGTGTGGTCGCACTAGTGACTTGTATAGGGGTAAAACTATGTTCTTCTCATGAGCATCTATGCCTCTTTTAATGCATCCTATTATTTTAATAGCCTTGGCAGCAGCTGTCCGACACTGGTCAGTAAAGTTGAGTTTGACATACACCCATACACCCAAGCATGTTATAGTTACAGTTTTACCCAGTGTTTTACAATTGAGTACATAGTTATACATTTTATTTCCTCTGCCCAAGGGCATCACCTTACATTAATCCACATTAAACTTCAATTGCCATTTCTCAGCCCAAGCCTTCAGCCTACACAAAGTCCTCTGCAATATTAAATTATCCTCCTCTGTATTAATTACTTTGCATAGTTTAGTATGACATGCAAATATTGAAATTGTACTCTGAATGCCCGCTATAAGGTCATTAATAACTATGTTAAAAAGAAGAGGGCCCATTACCGATCCCTGTGGTACCTCAACAGTTAACTGTGACCTAGTCCGAGTGTGTTCCATTCATAACCACCCTTTTTTTGCTCTTACTGAGCCAGTTGAGTCATACACTGCACAAATCTGGCCTTTATGGAAGAGTGGCAAGGAGAAAGCCAGTTGTCAAATATAGCCATAAAAAGTGTTGTTTAAAGTCCACAAGCCACCTGGGAGACACACCAAACATGTAGAAGAAGGTGCTCTGGTCAGATGAAACCAAAATTTAACTTTTGAGGCACAATGCCAAACAATATGTTTAGCTTAAAAGCAACACAGCTCATCACCCTGAACACACCATCCCCACTGTCAAACATGGTGGTCGCTGCATCATGGTTTGGGCCTGCTTTGCTTCAGCAGGGACAGGGAAGATGGTTAAAATTGATGGGAAGATGAATGGAGCCAAATACAGGACCATTCTTTAAGAAAACCTATTGGAGTCTGCAAAAGACCTGAGACTGGGATGGAGATTTGTCTTTCAACGAGACAATGATCAAAAACATAAAGTAAAATCTTCAATGGAATGGTTCACAAATAAACGTATCCAGGTGTTAGAATGGCCAAGTCAAAGTCCAGACCTGAATCCAATCGAGAATCTGTGGAAAGAGCTGAAAGCTGCTGTTCACAAATGCTCTCCATCCAACCTCACTCAGCTCAAGCTATTTGCAAAAGAAGAATGGGCAAGAATTTCAGTCTCTCGATGTGCAAAACTGAGACATACCCCAAGCAACTTGCAGCTGTAATCGCAGCAAAGGGTGGCGCTACAAAGTATTAACTAAAGGGGCCGAATAATATTACACGCCCCAATTTTCAGTTTTTTATTTTTTGACAAAAATTTAAAATAAGCAATAAATATCGTTCACCTTCACAATTGTGTCCCACTTGTTGTTGATTCTTCACCATAAAATGTAAAATTTTTATCTTTATGTTTGAAGCCTGAAATGTAGGAAAAAGTTGAAAAATTCAAGAGGGACAAATACTTTTGCAAGGCACTGTATCTGCTAATTTGAACAGCAGACATGTGGGGCTAACATGCACGGGTGGGTCCTCGCCTGCTTGCCACTTAGATCAAGCTGTCAAAATGTGAGAGCGTAATTTTAATGGCTGCGGCAGGGATCGCACCGTTCCCCGCTGCAATCTTAGGTCCGGTGACACAATCACGGGGAGTTGATGGTTGCCATGATAGCGACGGGTCATGTGATAACCCCTGTCGCTATCATGACGTATTTCCTTTGAGAGCCAACAGAGTGCTGGGTCTCACAGGAATGCTGCATTTCTGCTGATGAGGACTATGCAGCTCTGATCAGCAGAAATGAACAAGCAATCAGTAGAGTTGAGCGATGTTCAATTCGAACCGTTCGCCAGTTTCAAATTCGAGTGATTTTGGGCAGTGTTTGAGTCGTTCGACAAACTCGAACGATTTGCTTCAAGTTTGGCAGTTCGAGTTACCGTTCCATAACGGTTCGATCACCAAAAGCGTGGCTTTTCACTGTAAGGCTATGTGCACATGTTGCGTATCTGCATGCGTCCTGCATCCCCAGCACAATCCCTCCCTCTTTCCTACTCACCGATCATGGGCGCGGCGCTGCACGGCTGTCACAAAGTTCCGGCGGCTTTTGCTCTTTTGAAAATGGCTGCCGCTCATTATTCAATCTGGTATTCCCTGCTTTCCCCGCCCACCTGCGCCCATGATTGGTTGCAGTGAGACACGCCCCCATGATGAGTGACAGCTGTCTCACTGCAACCAATCACAGCCGTCGGTGGGCGGGTCTATAGCGTGCAGTAAAATAAATAAATTATAAAAAAAACTGGGGTTTCCCCCAATTTTGACACCAGCCAGGATAAAGCCGCACGGCTGGAGGCTGGTACTGTCAGGATGGGGAGCGCCACATTAGGGGGAGCCCACCACCCTAACAATATCACCCAGCAGCCGCTCAGAATTTCTGCATCCATTAGATGTGACAGTCCTGGGACTCTACCCGGCTCATCCCAAATTGCCCTGGTACGGTGGCAATCGGGGTAATAAGGAGTTAATCATGGCAGGTGTCTCCCCAAGATACCTTCCATGATTAACCTGTAAGTGAAAGTAAATAAACACATACAACGAAAAATCCTTTATTTGGAATAAAAGACAAAAAAACATCCTCTTTCACCATTTTATTAAAATCCCCAAATAACTCTCCAGGTCCGACGTAATCCACAGAGGTCCCGCGACGCATCCTGCTCCGCTACATGAAGCTGACAGGGAGCGCCGTAGAACACGAGTGCTCTGTGTCAGATCCACGCAGCAACTGAAGTGAGCCGAGCTGTCAGCGGGGACGTCACTGAGGTAATGCCTGCGTGTGCGGTGATGATTGGGGCGGTAGTGCCTGCGTGTGTGTGGTGATGAGTGCGGTAGCGCCAGTGTTTGCCCTCCCATCCATCCCTCCATCCCTCCATCCATCCATCCCTCCCTCCATCCATTCATCCCTCCCTCCATCCCTCCCTCCATCTCTCCATCCATTCATCCCTCCCTTCATCCCTCCCTCCATCCCTCCATCCATCCCTCCATCCATCCCTCCATCCATCCATTCCTCCATCCCTTCATCCCTCCCTCCATCCATCCCTCTATCCCTCCATCCATCCCTCTATCCCTCCATCCATCCCTCTATCCCTCCATCCATCCCTCTATCCCTCCATCCATCCCTCCATCCATCCATCCCTCCATCCATCCCTCCATCCATTCATCCATCCCTCCATCCATCCCTCCATCCATCCATACTTCCATCCATTCCTCCATCCATTCATCCATCCCTCCATCTCTCTATCCATCCCTCTCTCCATCCATCCATCTATGCATCCCTCCATCCATCCTTGTAGCTGAATAATCTACATCTGGATTCTCAAGTGCAATACAGAGGTCAAGATTACCAAAACTTCCTAAGCTTTTCATTAGAGGCAGTGGCTCAATGGGTAGAGCTACTGCCTAAGGAGAATTAGTTCACGAGTTTGAGTCACGGCCATCCCGGTAAAGAATTTTATTTATTTTAAATTATAATTATTTTTTATTTATAATTTAATTTAATTTAATTATGCACTGAGGGGAGGAGCCGGACATCAGCTGTGAGCCGCGAGACACACCTCTAAAATCGGAGCAGTTCACGGAATGAGACTGCATTGTTCTCTCACCTCTCTCTCCTCTCTCTCTTCTCTCTCTTTTCTCTCTTCACTCTCTCCTCTCTCTCTTCTCTCTCCTCTCTCCCTTCTCTCTCTCTTCTCTCTCTCCTCTCCCTCCTCTCTCTCTCTCTCTCTCTTCTCTCCTCTTCTCTCTCCTTTCTTCTCTCTCTCTCTTCTCTCTACCTCTGTCTCTTCTCTTTTCTCTCTCTTTTCTCTCTCTTTTCTCTCTCTTTCTCTTTTCGCTCTCTTTTCTCTCTCTCAGACCGAAGTGTGTATTTTTTTTGGGGGGGGGGGTTTGCACTGATACATCAGCTGATTGTATAAAAGCCATTTATACAATCAGCTGCTGTGTCATGTGATTCAGGCCCTTGAACCTGACACATCATCTGATCACTTTGCCTTCAAGAAAACCGATCAGATGATATTGGATCCGGATTGGACGGCGCGGGACCCTTGACCCAGGATTACTGCGGAGGGGGGTTCTTTATTTAAAAAAAAATGGAGTGACTAATTGTGTTGTGTTTTATTTCTAATAAAAATATTTGTCTGTGTGTTGTGTTTTTTTTTATCTGTACTAGAAATTCATGGTGGCCATGTCTAATATTGTCATGACACCATGAATTTCAGGCTTAGGGCCAGTTGATAATATGAAAAACTGAGAAAGAAAGAGGGGAGTAGCAACCAATATCAGGTGTTTGAAAAAATAGACTTCAAACAGGATCAGCTCTATCAAAGTGTATAAATCTTTATTACATACAAGAAGGCATATTAAACTTAGCAAAACGAGTGATCCAGAGTTTACAGAGTTAAATATTACAGGTGGATAGGTAAAAATATCCAGAGCAAGGCAGTTAGGTCTGTAAGCCTGCCATGGGAAGTAAGAGCAAAAATTAGCCCCAACATGTGAAAATCAAGTCCAAGTGACAGTGCACATATTAGCATTATAGTACATATGATAACTTACCCATGGTAAAGCCTAGACAAACCCACAGCCACCGCACCCCAGCGCGTTTCGTGGTCTTCCTCAGGGGAGGGCGACATGGTGTGCAAAGAGAGAGATCCTTTTAACTGTGCCCCAGTGATGACATACAGGCCAGGCGTCCATTCAGGCCGCATGAGGGGGCGGGATCCCGTTCCGAGCGTCTGGTATCGGGCCGTTCCCGGAAATGACGCGGGCAATTGGCAGTGTCGTCACACTGTGCCCGCCCCATACCATTGAAGAAGCCGTCATTCAATGACGCTCAGGAGGGGGCCACACCGCGCATGCGCGCCACGGGCGCGGCCATTTTTAAAAAGGGCACAGACAAGGGCAAACTGAAAAGGAACCTGAGTACAGGTAAGCAGATATAGGTAGCGCGAACAACACTGGGAGAGTGAAAAGGGATCACTCAACACCAAATGTCAGTACTGGGTGAAAAAATAATAAAAACAGAGATTAACACTCCCAACGCTCCCAGACATATGATTTTCCAGTCCCTGCTGTCAGAAAGGTATAAAAATGTATACATATCGCAACCAAGAGGTCATCCTAAGATGGGTTCCCACAGATACATCTCTCTCACCTTCGCAGCCAGAGGTGCATAATATATGTAGTTATAATAACAAAAATCATCAAAAAAGTATATATAAAAAATAATAACATCCATATTATAATTATATTAATATGCACCAGCTAGATGCAGAGCCAGGAGAGATGCCAGATGGCATTCATCCACGAATATTGAGGGAATTGAGCTCTGTAATTGACAGACCGCTGTATCTTATCTTTTTAGACTCGCTTGTAACAGGGTTGGTGCCTCAGGATTGGAGGATTGCTGATGTGGTACCGATATTTAAGAAAGGTAAGGGGGTAGATCCAGGCAACTACCGTCCAGTAAGCCTGACATCAGTAGTATGCAAAGTTTTTGAGGGCATTTTAAGGGATGACATGCAAAAATATGTTGCAGAAAATAATATAATAACTGACAGACAGCATGGATTCATGAAAGATAAATCGTGTCTAACCAACCTATTGGGGTTCTATGAGGGGGTAAGTGCAAACCTGGATATTGGTAATGCAGCTGATGTGATTTATTTGGACTTGGCAAAGGCATTGAATACTGTACCACATAATAGCCTTATACTAAAGCTCCAGAAGCAAGGACTAGGGGAAACTATATGCAACTGGGTAAGGAATTGGCTAAAAGATAGGAAACAAAGAGTAGTCATAAATGGAACATTCTCTAAATGGGCCATAGTCAGCAGTGGGGTGCCGCAGGGATCTGTGCTAGGACCGATTCTTTTTACTCTCTTTATTAATGACCTCGTGGATGGGATTGATAGTAAAGTGTCAGTCTTTGCTGATGACACCAAACTATGTAGGATATTAAAAACTGACCTTGATAGTATAATATTACAAAAAGATCTGGATAAGATGTCAGAATGGGCAGATACTTGGCAAATGAGATTCAATGTTGATAAATGTAAAGTAATGCACCTAGGACGGAGTAATCCTATAACTGCGTATACATTAAATGGAAGTAAACTCGGGACTACAGAACAGGAGAAGGACTTGGGTATTCTCATTACAAATAAGCTGAGCAGCAGCACTCAATGTCAAGCAGCAGCTGCTAAAGCAAACAAGATTCTAGGGTGTATGAAAAGAGAGATTAGATCCCGTGATCCCAACGTATTGTTACCCCTCTATAAATCACTAGTAAGGCCACATCTGGAATATGGGATTCAGTTTTGGGCTCCACATTTTAAAAAGGACATTCAGAAGTTAGTCAGTTCAAAGGCAGGCAACTAGACTACTACAAGGAATGGAAGGCCTCCCATATGATGACAGGTTGAAAAAGTTAGATATGTTTAGCTTAGAAAAAAGACGTCTCAGAGGAGATCTCATTTATATGTATAAATACATGTGTGGTCAATATAAAGGACTGGCACATGACTTATTTCTTCCGAAGACAATACTAAGGACCAGGGGTCATTCACTGCGAGTGGAAGAAAAGCGATTCCGACAGCTAAATAGGAAAGGGTTCTTTACAGTTGGAGCAGTCAGACTGTGGAATGCCCTACCACAAGAGGTAGTAATGGCAGATACTAAAACAGCTTTCAAAAAAGGGCTGGATGATTTCCTCAGTACACACAACATTGTTGGTTATAAATGACTTTGTGACCAAATGTAAAACTGGTGGAGGAAGGTTGAACTAGATGGACCTAGGTCTTTTTTCAACCTTAGTAACTATGTAACTATGTAACTATGATGCAGATGGAACCACAAGAAGTACCATATATTATGGCATAAACGACTAAAAATGTATATGTCACAAGGCGGAGAGGACTAAGGTCAAATAGAAGGATCCAGCGTGATGTGGGCCACGGCTCACGTCCACATAGTGGGAGTAAAGACGGAATCCACACCAGGCGGAATCCTGGATACCCAAAACCGTGTCAAAATAGAATTAAGTTAATTCATGAACACATTACGCAAAAATATAAAAAGCTATAATGACATTCATAAACACCCAGTTGATGACATAAAAAAGATTGGTGTCCCGTTGTTTCGCATTTCAAAGTAGAATTTCTTCAAAGGAATCCAGTATCCGCAGGAAGTGTTTCGAAAAAGCCAGAGAAAAAGGATAGTCCCTCTTGATCATAGATGAACAGATGAACTAACAATAAATGAAAATCAGAATAAAATTACAACAAGGTACTAGAAACACCATTAAAAGCAAAACCAGAGGAGAAAAGTAAAAACTGTTCCTGTAGATACCACAGGAATGGTGCGAAAGATAACTTTTCGTTTAGCCCAAATGGTGTCATTGTCCCTAGTGTCACTATCCAGCGACATTCCAGTTTTGGCAGCACTTTTTTGTGGTTACCACCTCTTATACCTAATTTCAGCCTGTCAATCCCTCTTACTTTCAGAGAGGAGGGATCACAAGCATGATATAATTTGAAGTGTTGGGGGATGGTTTTTAAGGTCTCAAGATCAGACACCTCCCCTGCAGCAATGATGTCCCTGACATGTTCGCGCACCTGAACATGGAACTGTCTGGATGTTAATCCCACATATGTCAGTCCACAGCCGCATCGGGCCGCGTAAAGCACATATTCAGTGCTGCAAGTAATGAGGTGCCTGATCTCAAAGTCCCTTTTTCCATCCGCCGACACAAAGGTTTTAGTCCTTTCAATGTTGCGGCATGATAGGCATGTCCCACAAGGGAAACATCCCCACCGAGGTGGCCCAGCATTAAAGAGAGGAGGAGTTTTAGGGGCATAGTGACTATGCACTAGATCAGGGGTCAGGAACCTTTTTGGCTAAGAGAGCCGTAAACGCCACATATTTTGAAATATAATTCCGCGAGAGCCGTACAATATGTTTAAAGGGCCATTGACAGATCAATCGCTCCAATGTTCACTTAGTACAGCAAGGAATGCTCCTCCCTGCTGTATAAAGCCACAACTGGACTGAAACAATGGTAATTAGCAGTAAAAAAATCAAATAAATAACTTACATTGTGAACTTGCGATGCATGACATCAGTCCAGCAGTCTGGCTTCTTCTTTTTCCTGCGCATGACTGGAAGCTGGCATTCTTCCCACCTGATGTTGAGAGAATGCCAGCTTTGAGGCATTCGCAGAAGAAAGAAGCTGGAATATTGGACATGTCACACAACGCATTGTCAGTTATGTCAATTATCTATTTTATTATTTTACAGCGAATTATTGTTTAGGTCCAGCGGTGGCTTAGTGCAGCAGAGAGGAACACTCCTTTGTGTACTAAGTGACCGCTGGAGCAATTGTATCTGTCAGTGGCCCTTTTAAAAGTGTTGGTCTTACAGAAAATGAACAAAAAAGAGAGGCTCAGACCCATAGGGAACTAAAGCATTTACTACTTAAAGTGGTACATACAAGCAGGCACACCCAGCGTAATAAATAATTGAACTTTATTAAATAGTCTCACTGTACATAAAGTGCACACATTGACTTGTATTTAATTTTAAAGAACAACAAATCTCCGAACTCTTTTTTTTTATAACATAATAACGTTTTAATGCTGTTGCTAACCAACGATGAATAGAATACTTCCTACCATTAATGTGACTTCTGGTGCTGCATGGATTTGCTGATGGCTTTGTAATCTGGTTCATACGTGGTGAGGTTTACCTTCATGCAGGCGTTGAGACTTCCATCCGTTAAACGTGAACGTATGTTAGTCTTGATGTGCTTTAGATGTGAGAAAGACTGCTCGCATGCATAGGTAGAGCCAAACATTGTCAGTACAGCAATACCCACACGCTGCAGTGTTTGGTATGTGACAGGAAGTGCATTCCAAGTTTTGACAATCAGCTGGTCTGCATGTTGGAGTTGTTTCATTTCTCTCCACTTGTGTTTGCTTGCCAACTCTGCTTGCTGTCGTGCAAGTTTTTCCAAATCTTCATTAAGTGATTTAAACTTATTCACCCACATGTCTGAAGCCTTCAGGTCAGCAGCTTGTAGGTCAAAATCTCTGATGGAGACACCAGGGATATAACTCAGGTCAGTGCTGTCCAGTGCACACTCATGTGGATGAGTGATGAACTTAAAAAGACGAGTGTGCTCACGAAATTCTCCAAAGCGCGCTTTGAATGATTGCAGGAGATTTGATGTAAAGCCTGCTAGCTGCTGAATATCAAGATGTTGTGCAGGGTCATTTGCTGTGCATGCATCTTTAAACTCTCCCAGTTTTTCAAAGTGTATTAAACGACCTGTTTCAATGTCTGCGATAAACAGTTCCAGCTTATTTTCAAATGCAAACACAGCTTGTTGAAGCGATAAAACTGTATTGCCAACGCCTTGCATTTTCACATTGAGCTGGTTCAGATGTTCAGTCATATCTACAAGATAGAAGAACTTCAGGAGCCACTCAGTGTTGGACAACTCAGGATGGTCAACGTTTTTCATTTCAAGAAAAGTTCGTATTTCACTCAGACAAGCTGCGAAACGGCTGAGCACCTTCCCTCTTGACAGCCAGCGCACGTTGCTGTGCAGAAGCAGACCAGGATAATTATTCCCAACTTCATCCAGGAGTGTTTTAAACTGGCGATCATTTAAAGCACGGGCAACAATAAAGTTGACCACCTGAATGACAAGTGACATCACCTCACCAAGCTGCTCACCAAACATCTGAGCACAAAGTACCTCCTGATGTAGGATGCAGTGAAAACTAAGGATAGGTCTTTTTTCATGTTCACGAAGAAGCGCTACAAATCCTTTGTTTTTTCCTACCATGCATGGAGCACCATCAGTACACACTGAAATAAGTTTATGCATTGGTAGATTTTTTTCTTTAGTGAACTCAGTGAATGACTTGAACAAATCATCCCCTCTTGTTGTCCCTTTCAGAGGCAAAACAGCAAGACTTTCCTCATGTAACGTGTCACCGACAGCATACCTTGCAATGATGCTGAATTGAGATATATGGCTTACGTCAGTTGATTCATCCAAAGCAAGAGAAAAGAACAGAGCTGTATTTATGTCCTTCACTTGGGATGCCTCAATCTGATTTGCCATCATGATGGCACGGTCATGAACTGTTCTTGCTGACAGAGGCATGTCTTTTATCCGTTTGATAATCTTGGCTTTATCCGGAAAATCATCAAAAAGTTCATTGGCAACATCAAGCATAAATGTTTTGGCATACTCCCCATCTGTGAATGGTTTTCCGTTTCTGACAATTGCCAAAGCACCAACAAAGCTAGCCGAATTTAAGTCACCTTGTTGGGTCCAAACTCGAAGTTGCTGCTGAATAGCTTGCTTTTTGCACAGCAGCTCTTGACAGACTTTCTTCCTGCTGTCCCCTGCAGGATATTTCGATGCAAATGAAGCATGGCGCGTGTCAAAGTGGCGCTTTATATTTGACCGCTTCATGGATGCAATTTTATCATTGCATATAAGACAAACTGGTGAACCTGCTATCTCCATAAAGGCAAATTCGTCTGTCCACTCCTGCTGAAAAGTACGATACTCCTCATCCTTCTTGCTTTTAGCCATCTTCTTCAATAAAGGGCAGTACTGTGGGGTGAAAAGAAGGCTCTGAGTCATTATTTCTTTAATTTGTGGATTTGTCTGCAAGCAGGGCCAACTCCAGGTTTCTTTTGGTCCTTGTGCTATAGAACTTTAGTAGACCTCTAGAAGAGCTGTCTTCTTTTCGTCACGGGTTAGTCGGGTGCTGACGCCGGCCGTGTTCAGCTGTCACTTTCAATACCCCAGCATGGCCCACCATATGGGTAAGATGTCAGCTGTAGGGATACCTACTACACCCCAGTAGCCCCCCCCATCCAGTGACTACAGGTGGTGTGCCCTTACCCATACCTATTACACCCAGTGACTACAAGCAACATCACCCACCCCTGCCTACATACCTATTACATTCAAAACATCATAATTTTATCTAATAAAGCCCCATTTGTGTTTAGATATTTTCTTACCTCAAATTTTATCCTTGGGGGGAGTCTGCAATTTGATTGAAGGTCGCTTCTTCTCAACTTGGTGTTCTTCACCAATATGGTGCAGATAGCTTCACAACTTCCAGTCTTTCCGATGAAAAAACAGTCACTGAGCAAAGAAGAGACACTGTGACAGGAACAGTCAAAACTCCTCTTCTGGGACATAAATCTGAGGTCAGAACAATAGGTAAGTATAAAGGGGCTTTATTAGCTAAAAGGAGCAAGTACTTCCCTCTCTCTCCATAGAGGTAAATGGAATCTGCTGGCAGCGTATGCGCACCAGTGGCAGCACGACGTAAGATGCACGGTTCAACGCGGAAGTAAGAGCTGCGGAGCACAACGAATATAAATGGAGGGGGTTATGAAGCTCATGTCTCCTCGGTTCAGCAAGTGCCGAGGAGGCAGAGCCGGCGGCGCATGCGTGCTAGAGTGAAAGTATATGCAGCGATCCCACACAGATACGTCATCGGGTGGAATCGCTGCATTATGGGAGAAGGTAAAAACAGGGGCTAGCGCCCCAATAACATATAGCACGGGCGCCGTTCCTGAGCGCTTTATTACAGCTCTGGGAGACCTCCAGAGCTGTAAAGAAGTGCTCAGAACAGATTTTTGCCCTGATAGTGGTCCTTTAAATCAGTTTCTTATGCCCACAAGAGATTAATTTAAAGCCCCCAAGAGTGTAATATGGGTGGCAGATGTTTTTTAAGGCCATATTTTTATTTTTTTGGGGGGGGGGCTATATAATGGATTATGTGGGATTATTTTCAGGGGTGAAGTGGGAAGGGGAGGTTGGTGGGACACACTGTATTACACAGCCCCTTTATTGATGCAGCTCACTGCTGCTGACCGTGAGGCTGTGTAACAATTTCCATGTTATAATGTTCACCTTCAAAGCAGCAGCACAGCCAGGGGTTTCTGGAATGTCCAAGGGAGACACAAGGGAGGAGGCAGATGCCGCTTCACTAGGGGACGCAGGTGCATGCTTGCAGACGGCGCGGCTATGCGGGGAGTTATGGGAAATGTAGTCCATGCTCCCTGCCGCTCACCACTGCCGCCAATGCTTATCAGGCCATCAAAGAACTACCAATATCAGCGTGCACCGCGGCCTGATGGAGCGCGGTGCATGCATCCTTCCCATAGACAGGTAGGAGCCCTGTCTGCGAGCCAGATACGGCCACCAAAAGAGCCATATCTGGCTCGCGAGCCATAGGTTCCCGACCCCTGCACTAGATGATCTTTTAAATTCCGATTCTTCTGAGCTGTCAATGCTGGATATCTGGGGAGTACTGATCTCAATGATGGTTCGGTCTTCAAAATAAACCAATGTCTAGATAGTATTCCCCTGATATCTTCCCATTGATTATTGTAAGTCGAAATGAATCGAATGGTGGTGTCTTGATGTTTATCTTTCTCTTTGTGTAAGAGAAGTTGGTCTCTAGGTGTAGTCCTCGCTCTACCATATCCTCGTTTTATATCTCTGAGGCTGTACCCTTTATCTCTAAAACGCTCTTTAAGATCGAGAGCCTGATATTAAAACGATTGGTCCGTTGAACAAACCCTCCGTGCACGCAAAAACTGCCCTGTTGGAATTGCCCTAATTGTAGAGGGCAGATGGGCTGATGACGCGTGCAGCAGGTTGTTCATGGAGGTCTCCTTTCTAAAAATAGTGGTCTGGACAGTACGATCAGGCAAAGTTGTCACCTTGATATCCAGGAAGTCCACCTCCACTGGGTCCCACTTATAGGTGAGTCTGATGTTTAAATCATTGCAATTTAGGGATGTGATAAAATCCTGTAATTCAAGGTCAGTTCCCCTCCAGAACATAAGGATGTCGTCAATATATCTAAGCCAACACTGTACTGGGGAGGCGGCGCAGGCCCCGTCACCGAGAACCTCCCTCTCCCACGACCCCAGAAAGAGGTTAGCGTATGACGGGGCGCACGCCGCGCCCATTGCAGTGCCGCATCTCTGGAGGAAGAACCGATCCTTGAACAAGAAAAAATTGTGGGTAAGTATATACTCCAACAATTCCAGGATTAAGTTCTGCATCTCAACATCCCAATTGCTCATCCGGAGAAAACATCTCGCAGTGGCCATCCCATCGCAGTGTCTAATACACGAATAAAGGGTCTCCACATCAACTGTCACCAGCAACACACCACCATCCAAAGAGATACCATCAATACTCCTCAAGACATCCGAGGTGTCCCTGACAAAGGAGGGCAGCGTTTCAACTAAAGGATGTAAATAAAATTCAATAAACTTACAGATGTTATCGCATAGCCCTCCGATGCCAGAGACAATCGGACACCCTGGGGGACAGGCAGAACTTTTATGTATCTTTGGTAATAAGTAGAAGGTGGGTGTTACCGGGAACCTGGTGTGGAGACCCTCGTATACCTTTTTCGTGATGACACCGCTCAGAAAGGCCGCCTCAAGAATATCTTCTAATTCAGACTCAAACCTTTTTGTGGGATTACCAGATAAGGAAGTATATGTATCCCGGTCTCGTAACTGCCTAAAGGCCTCACCCTCATACATATCCGTGGGCCAGATTACCACGTTTCCCCCTTTGTCCGCAGGTTTGATCACAACTCCCTCCAACAATTTCAGCTCATCAATCGCTTTTTTTTGACTAAGAGAGAGATTGTGACCACCTGTCGATCTCCTAAGGTTCCGAAGATCCTCTAGAACTAGTTTAGTAAAGATATCTACCTGCGGACAAAGGGAGAAAGGCGGAAAAGCAGTAGAACGTGGATAAATCGAGGTAGGGAATTTACCTGAGGGAGTGTCAGTTGATTCCTTCTAAAGCTCCTTTAGGATTTTTAAAACCTCCAGGTCCTCAGATGTTAGTCCTTGGATATCCATGTCATCTTTGGAGTGTAATTTGCATAGGATCAATTTTCTGGAGAATAGTTGTAGGTCTTTAGTCACTGTAAAGAGATCGAAATCTGCATCAGGGGCAAAAGAGAGACCCAGACTCAAAACATCAACCTGATTTTTTGTTAATTTATGTTTAGATAGATTAATGACCTCCATCACCTGTTTACTTTTTTTACCTTTTGGCTGTGGAAGGGTCAGTTTTCTCTTCATCTGGGAGTTCCTTTCCCCTTGATGCTTAGATCTCGTCTGTATACCCAGTCGCTCTGCAAATTGATCACTCAAACCACTTCCCGTGGAGGTCTCATCTTCCACAGAGGACATGGATGAAAAGGAGCCAGAGCGTGAACCAACACTTTTATTTTTTCTCCTTATACTCCTCTTCCATCTGTATACTGTCCCATTCTTATAGTCTGATAGGTCTCTCTGATATTTTTTTGTTTTTATTCCAGTGATTTCCTTTTCCCATTTAGAGAAATCCTTATCCAGGTCCGCATTAAGGGATGCTAATTTTTCTTTAGAGAGACTCTCCATGAGTTTCCCCTGAATCATATTAATCTCCACTTCAATCTCTTTCAAAGTACTGGCATTGTGGCCAACTAGAAGTTTCATGAAGGTCATGGAGCAAACATTAGAAGCCTCCTCCCATTCTTTTTTAAAAATATCCACTTTTATATCAAATGAAGGGAATAACTGAACACGTAATCCTCTTGGGATGAGGACCTTCTGAATGTATCGCTCCATGAACGTCATGTTCCACCATAATTTTGTCTTTTGGTTTAGCAGCTGTTTTAATCTGCTAACCATTTTAGCATTCTCCACTGTTTCGGAGTTAAAAACAAGCTCTGGGTTTTCACTAAAAACCTGATTAATTTTTGATAGCCACGCTTCTTCGCGTGCTTTGAGGTCCATGTGTCCTGTAGAGACTGCTGTGAATAGACACAGATATATAATTAGAAAACCAGATAGGACACATGAAAAAAACCTTATGCATCATTAGTTTGTGTGGTTACACCCTCTCCGCCTTGTCACATATACATTTTTAGTCATTTATGCCATAATATATGGTACTTCTTGTGGTTCCAGCTGCATCTCTCCTGGCTCTGCATCTAGCTGGTGCATATTAATATAATTATAATATGGATGTTATTATTTTTTATATATACTTTTTTATGATGATTTTTGTTATGATAACTACATATATTATGCACCTCTGGCTGCAAAGGTGAGAGAGATGTATCTGTGGGAACCCATCTTAGGATGATATTATTTTCCAGTTGATAATATACAGCTAGCCCTAACCCCATTATTACCCAGCAAGCCACCCGTCACCAGGGCAGCTGGAAGAGTTGGATACAGCGCCAGAAGATGGCGCTTCTATGAAAACGCCATTTTCTGGGGTGGCTGCAGACTGCAATTCGCAGCGGGGGTGTCCAGAAAGCTTGGGCACCCAGCACTGTGGATTCCAATGCCCAGCTGCCTAGTTGTACCTGGCTGGACACAAAAATTGGGCGAAGAGCATGTCATTTTTTTAAAATATTTAATGAAATTCATGAAATAATTAAAAACAAAAAAGAGTTTCCCTATATTTTTGATTCACAGCCGGGTACACATAGGCAGCTGGGGGATGGGGGCAGCCCGTAGCTGCCTGCTGTACCTGGCTAGCATACAATAACATGGCGAAGCCCACATAATTTTTTTGGGGGGCAAAAAACTCCTGCATACAGTCCTGGATGGAGTATGCTGAGCCTTGTAGTTCTGCAGCTGCTGTCTGCTGTCTGTCTGTATGGAGGAGAGCAGACAGCAGCTGCAGAACTACAAGGCTCAGCATCCTCCATCCAGGACTGTATGCTGGAGGGAGAGACAGGGGGAGCAGAACTGCAAGGCTTAGCATACTTCATCCACTAGTATATGCAGGAGAGCAGACAGCAGCTGCAGAACTACAAGGCTCAGCATGATGCATCCTGGACTGTATGCTGGAGGGAGAGACAGGGGGAGCAGAACTACAAGGCTCAGCATGCTCCATTCACTAGTGTATGCAGGAGAGCAGACAGCAGTTGCAGAACTAAAAGGCTCAGCATACTCCATCCAGGCCTGTATGCAGGAGTTTTTTGCCCACCAAAAAAATGACGTGGGTTTCGCCATATTTTTGTATGCTAGCCAGGTACAGCAGGCAGGTACGGCTGCCTCCAACCCCCAGCTGCCTATTTGTACCCGGCTGGGAACAAAAAATATAGGGAAGCCCTTTTTTAATTATTTCATGAATTTCATGAAATAATTAAAAAAAAAAAACACATGGGCTTCACCCCATTTTTGTGTCCAGCCAGGTACAACTAGGCAGCTGGGAATTGGAATCCACTGCACAGGTTGGCCCGAGCTTTCTGGGCCCCTCTGCTGCTTTCATAGAAGCGCCATAATCTGGCGCTGTATCCAACTCTCCAGCTGCCCTGGTGATGGGTGGCTTGCTGAGTAATAATGGGTTAATACTAGCTTTGCTTTACTAGCTAGTATTAGGCCAGAGATTCTTAATGTCAGGAAAGTTTGACCCAGCCATTAAGAATCTTCAATAAAGAGTTAAAAAAAAGATACCACACAGAGAAAAAATACTTTAATAGAAATAAATACACAGACATACTTAGAGACTCCATGTTTATTACTCCCTCTCACCCCTCTACGATCCTGCTCTTCTGTCTTCTTTCTCCTTCAACCCATGCAGGTCTGCTACATCAGACAGCACTGCATGGGAGGAAGACACTGCTGCTCCCATGCAGTCTAATCACTCAGTGAGTGAGCAGAGGCTGCCGGTTGTAAGTGGTGACGTCACTACTGCCACCGTTGAAATAGTAATCTGACAGGCGGGTTACTATAGCAACGGTGATCTCCGTTATTCACTGGCTGTGGCATCCAGTCCTTGCATGTGGGCTGACTCTGTAAAGAGCGTCCACATGCAGGAACGGGGAGCCAAGCATGTGTCCAAGCATCTCGCCGGTACACGGAGATGCTCAAACGAGCACCGCGTACCGGAGAGATGCACTGACAGGACCTAGCATGACGTCTAGCCATGTGACCAGTCTGTAGCCAATGAGATAATACACACGTGACTGGTCACATGCTATGACGACGTCACGGAAGGTCCTATCATCAGTGCTGGTTACCGGGAGGGCGCAGCGATGACCGGAAGCAAAAGCGGCGGGAGACAGAGTGCAGGACACGTCGTGGGGACCTGTAAGTGTAATTGCAATGTTTATTAACTCTTTGTGTACATGTATAATGTGTTTGTATGTGTTTGTGTTTGCCTCCCATTGTTTTCAATGGGGTTCGAAGATGTTCGTCGAACGTTTATCGAACGTTCGCCGAACTGAGCCGCCGTTCAACGAACCGAACTCGAACACTAGAGTGGTGGCTATCACAATATAAACTCAATTAATCTTACGGCGTGGTGAGAAAAAAATTCCAAACACCAAAATTAAGTTTTTTGGTTGCTGCAAACATTTTTTAAACTGCAATAACTGGCAATCAAAACGTAGCATCTGCACAAAATAGGTATAATTAAAAACGTCAGCTCAAGACACAAAAAATAAGCCATCACTGAGCCATAGATCCCAAAAAATGAGAAGGCTACAGGTCTCAGAAAATGGCACCAAAAGCGCTACTCTATTTTTGGACAAATTTATGATTTTGTTTTAACCCTTAGATAAAAGTATATACATTTGACATCTACAGACTGATAGCAACCTGATAATGGCTGATAATGGCTGTTAGCATCACTGGGGTACCTAAAGGATGGTAGGACAAGAGCTGACCCTATGTGTGCTGAGCCGCGGGTGCCTTGGAGTGATAGTCACTGTTCGCCTAGCCCTACCTACCACTGTCCTATACACACACACACACCAGCCTGCCACAAGCACTGCAAACTATAGCACAATGGCGCAATGGCCGCTCACAGCTCAGCCTGCTATATATATATAAATGACGCTCATGCACCAATGGGCGTGGCCTAGGGTCTTTTATGACCTAAGCACCCCAAGCCAGACACCAGATGGCAAAGGAGCCAGTGGCGGCCATACAACAGCCGCCATGTTGGTTGACTGTACGGAAGTTTAAAAATTAGTTGTCTGCAAAAAAGATATAAATCTTTTGTTAATGTAAATTTATCCAGTTTGTTCATGAAAATGACAAGTCTTTTGAAAATTACACGACTTTTGAAAGGAATTTAGCTTCTATGTCGGACATGGTATAAGAAGAAAGATTAATAATCTGCAAGTTACCTTCAGTCTTAAGGGGGCTTTACACGCAACGACATCGCTAATGAGATGTCGTTGGGGTCACGGAGTTCGTGACGCACATCCAGCCTCGTTAGCGGCGTCGTTGCGTGTGAAACGTACGAACGACCGCTAACGATCAAAATTACTCACCTAATCGTTGATCGTTGACGCGTCGTTCTAATCCCAAATATCATTGCTGTTGCAGGACACAGGTTGTTCTTCGCTCCAGAGGCAGCACACATCGCTACGTGTGACACCCCAGGAACGAGGAACAACACCTTACATGCGTCCTCCGGCAACGAGGTGGGCATCACTTTCTTTCTGCTGCTCTCCGCCCCTCTGCTTCTTTTGGACGGCTGCCGTTTGACGTCGCTGTGACGCCGCACGAACCGACCCCTTAGAAAAGAGGCGGTTCGCCGGCCACAGCGACATTGCTAGGCAGGTAAGTCCATGTGACGGGTCCTAGAGATGTTGTGCGCCACGGGCAGCGATTTGCCCGTGACACACAACCGATGGGGGCGGGTGCTTTCACCAGCGACATCGCTAGCGATATTGCTGCGTGTAAAGCCCCCTTTAGTGTTGCCTACTGTCTCCTCATTTGTTGTGTCTCCCTCCGATATGATGGGGACCGGGCTTGGTATCTCCTGCCTCTCCTCCTGGGAATGGTGTGGTTTTCTGTGACCCCTCCTTGTCCGCTTTCTGGGTCGCTGGTGTCTGACGATACAAAATAACTTGACAATAATTCAGATGTAATAGGAATTAAATGCTCAGCTTGTCTCATAGTCCTTTTATTTCCCAATGCAACAATTTATATATTTTATTGTTGGTAATGTCCAGCCTATCACGTTGGAATTTATGTTTTTTTTCCTTTAACAATTTATTTTTCAAATAAGTCAATAATGGTTTTCAATTTCTTTTGAAAAGGCAGAACTAACGTTTGCATGTCAGATTGGTGCAGGTTCTGTTCTTTAGATTTAATTTTCTCCTTGAGTTTAAATAGGAGGTTATGATCCTGTTGAATTAGGATCTCCAGCAGGATAATGGAACTTTTGAGTAGACCCTGTTCCCAGGTCCTCCAGAAAGCTGAATCAGCTTCCCAGGCTGGAAAGATTTGAATGCTAAGACCCCAGGGAATAATATTGAGTTTTCTATACTCTTCAAGACTCCTAATATTCAACCAGGTTTTGTTGACACGTTTATGTTAATCAAATCACTAGATAATCTCTGGACATCAACGTTCATTTCCCTGTCTCAGAAGGATCAAACGGACCACTAATTACCCCAAATACATTATCAGATTGGTTCAACCAAACAGCGTCCCTAGCCTCTAAATCCATATCATGAAGAGATCAATACCATAAGAATGAACAATCACTGAATAAATGTCATATTAAAGATGATTAATTAATACAAGGTTTGCCAAACACTTCAAGAAACAGTGGAAAAGCCAACAAATGCCTGGGTGCTCATCTCGAATAATGAGTATAATGGAAGTCAATGGGAAATTCGAGCATTTTTACGGAAGACCCACCCAGGAGGTCTGGAGGAACATGAAAATCGTGGAAATTGATGGAAACGACACTCAAATGGAATGGGAACAGCATGGGGAAGATGCCTGGATGCATCTGTGACTCCCAGGTTGATGCTGGGAACCATATTGTCATAGTATTATGCTACTTTTACTTTTTTACTTTTTTTGCACTTCTCATTGCTTTCAATGGTGCAAAAACTATTCAGCAGTAAATGTATACTACCTCATCTGGACATGTGTGTGTGACATGGTTAGACACATCCTGTTTAATTTATGAAGGAGGGACTCTAGAACTCATAAAGCCTATGCGGACAATGTAAGAGCTCCCAAAACTTAGAAGCAAGAGCGACTCCTACACTCACTAAACTTTTAAAGCCTATGCTCTAAGTGCAAGGCTGCCAAAAATTAGGAGGGACTTCAGTACCCTATGGAAGATATGTGGAGGAGGGCCTCAGAAAACATTTTTTACCATTGTAAAGGAGAGGGACTCGAAAACTGGTAAAGCCTATACACAAGTACAAGGCCTATTCAAAAATTATAAGGATGGAGTGCGTCTATTTTACCAGCACAATTTTTGAAACAGAATTTTATTTTTTTAGGACGTTAGAAGGGTTCAAAGTTCATCAGCAATTTCTAATTTTACCAACATCACACTTGAAGTGACTTTGAGAGGCTTCGGTGACAGAAAATGCCCAAAAGTTACACCATTTTAATAATTGTACCCCTCACAGTACACAAAATCACATTCAATAAGTTTATTAACCCTTTAGGTGATTCACAGGAACAAAAGCAATGTGGAGGGAAAAAAATTAAAATTTTACTTTTTCCACACAAAAATGTTACTTTAGCTCCAAATTTTGCATTTTTTATAAGGCTACCAAAAAAATGCACCACTGTAAAATTTATTGTACAATTTCCCCTGAGTACGCCGATACCCTTCATGTGCTGGAAATCTATTGTTTAGGTGTATGGAAGGGCTCGGAAGGAATATTTAGCGAACGCTATGTGGAAAGCCCCTAATGTAGCTAAACAGTGGATCTCTCCCACAAGTCACCCCATTTTGGAAACTTTCTGAAAGCAAAATTGTTAGGAATAGATAGCGGTTGCCATGTCATGTTTGGAGCGCCCCTGATGTGCCAAAAAAAGTGGAGGTTCCCCACAAGTAACTCCATTTTGGAAACTAGACCCCTCAAGGAATTTATCTGGATGGTTGGTGATCATCGTCAATTCCCAGGTACTTCTCAGAGTTTTATAACATTGTTCTGTGAAAAAGAAAAAATACGTTTTTAACCAGAAAAATTTGAAGAGATAGGCTATAGCAGACCTGGGCAAGGGGCGGCCCGCGGGCCACATCCGGCCCGCCTGCTCTCTGTGACCGGCCCGCCCGTCTTCAGCCGGTGCAGTGGAGCCGGGCTGCAGCGTGCCGAGCAGGGAGAGATCCTGTGCAGGTCCGCACAGTCAGTGCAGGAGAAGAAGCAGCACAGCAGAGCAGACGGAATAATTCATCTTCCAGGACCTGCGATGATGTCACGCCCATGTGACTGTGTGGGAGGAGACACAGGATGCCGGGCAGAAAGCAAAGATGGTGAATCCTGAAGGAGATGTGGACACATGATGACTGGTAATAAGAAAAGAGGGGACATGAGGGGGAGGGGGGCTTTAGGGTGAGGGGCATATGAGGGAAGATGGAGTTGCAGGGTGAGGGGCATATGAGGGCTGCAGACTGACAGAAGGATGTGAAGGGGTGCAGAGTGTTTGAGAGGGGTAAGTTGGGGGTACAGGCAGGGTGAGATATGTGGGCAGGGTGTGTGACATATGGGGGTGTAGTGTGTGTGATATGGGGGTGCAGGCTGTATGGGTTAGCAGGGTGTGTGACATATGGGGGTGTAGTATATTACAGGTGTGCTATATGGAGGTGTATATAGTGGTGTAGTATATGGGGGTATAGTGATGTAGTATATTACAGGTGTGCTATATGGAGGTGTAGTATATTACAGGTGTGCTATATGGAGGGGTAGTATATTACAGGTGTGCTATATGGAGGTGTAGTATATTACAGGTGTGCTATATGGAGGGGTAGTATATTACAGGTGTGCTATATGGAGGTGTAGTATATTACAGGTGTGCTATATGGAGGGGTAGTATATTACAGGTGTGCTATATGGAGGTGTAGTATATTACAGGTGTGCTATATGGAGGGGTAGTATATTACAGGTGTGCTATATGGAGGTGTAGTATATTACAGGTGTGCTCTATGGAGGTGTAGTATATTACAGGTGTGCTATATGGAGGTGTAGTATATTACAGGTGTGCTATATGGAGGGGTAGTATATTACAGGTGTGCTATATGGAGGTGTAGTATATTACAGGTGTACTATATGGAGGTGTAGTATATTACAGGTGTGCTCTATGGAGGGGTAGTATATTACAGGTGTGCTATATGGAGGTGTAGTATATTACAGGTGTGCTATATGGAGGGGTAGTATATTACAGGTGTGCTATATGGAGGTGTAGTATATTACAGGTGTGCTATATGGAGGTGTAGTATATTACAGGTGTGCTATATGGAGGCGTAGTATATTACAGGTGTGCTATATGGAGGCGTAGTATATTACAGGTGTGCTATATAGGGGTGTAGTGATGTAGTATATTACAGGTGTGCTATATGGAGGTGTAGTATATTACAGGTGTGCTATATTGAGGTGTAGTATATTACAGGTGTATATAGGGGTGTAGTGATGTAGTATATTACAGGTGTATATAGGGGTGTAGTGATGTAGTATATTACAGGTGTATATAGGGGTGTAGTGATGTAGTATATTACAGGTGTACTATATGGAGTTGTAGTATATTACAGGTGTGCTATATGGGATGTAGTGATGTAGTATATTACAGGTGTGCTATATGGAGGTGTAGTATATTACAGGTGTAGTATATGGGGTGTAGTGATGTAGTATATCGGAGGTGTATTATATAGTGGTGTAGTATAATACAGGTGTATACGGGGGTGTAGTATATTACAGGTATATGGAGGGAGTGTAGTATAATACAGGTATAGTATATAGGGGTGTAGTTTATTACAGGTGTAGTATATGGAGGGGGTGTAGTGATGTAGTATATTGGGTAGAACTGAGGTAATTATATTAGTCCGGCCCTCTAAACCAATCCCAATTTCCCATGCGGCCCCATGGGAAAATTAATTGCCCACCCCTGGGCTATAGCCATTGATGTATCAAAAATGGACACTTAAGGCCTCAAAACAATAGTCGCCTATCTCCCCTACATCCTCCTTCTAAAACCAGTGTAACTGATCCTAACATATGCTTCATACCACATTTAATTATGAGTGGCAGATCATGCATTCCATTTTAGGTAGGCATTGGTCTGTCCTTATGACTGATCCTATTTTAGCTAAAACACTGCCGGATGGCATCCCAGAGGGCTAGAAACCTTAAAGATATTATGGTGAAAAGCCATTATATTTCACAATTGCAGAATCCTTTTGGTACTGGGTATCCCATAATTGGCAGCTATCCGTGCAGCCACTGTCTTGCCTTCGCCAATGTTCCCTGTGTTCACTCATTTCTCACAGTTCTGTTGGGAGACAACACTTCCAGATTAAATATTGGACTTCATGTAGCTTTATGTGGGTGCCCGCTAATATATGTCTGATTCACCTCTCAGTAATTCATAATACGGATGAGCTAGCATATTGGGACCATTGGCGCAGCCACGAAAGTGGATGATATTTCCCATCTTAAAATCCTGCCACGCCATTTCAAACTCCATGACAATAGTAATCTTAAATCTCTAATTTTTAGAGAGATAGACAGGGTTCTTTGTGGGATTAGGGGGAAGATGTCAAAGAGATGCTAGCACAGCGAGAAATAAAATGTATTGTTACCCTGAATACTGTCAGGCCACATGGCCTGGATGAAGCATTGAACTTTGCCTGATTTTGTGAACTAAGCATTGTTTCTTGTATTTTTATGTGGGAAAAAAAACATTTTAATCTGTTTTTTGTCTTTTGTTTATTTTCAGTTATCTTCTGTAATTGCTCCTACACCCATGAACATCATGTCTTGATTAGAGATGAGCCAGCTCTGAAGGCTCAAGTTCGGTTCGTCGAATGGAGGCCCCGTTCGAGTTCGGTTCGACGAACCATTCAACGAACCTCTCGAACCCCATTGAAAACAATGACAGGCAAACACATAAAAACACATAGAAAACACCTTCAAAGGTGTCCAAAAGGTGACAAACAACTCCCAAGACACCACAAACACATGGGAAAGTGACAAGGACATATACTCATGCGAAAACAAAACAGCTGGATGAGGAAAAAGAGGAGGAGACACAGATATATGAGAATATGCAAGTGAACATCGATGCCATTACGGTGCAACTTGAGCCTTGCTCATTTTAGGCTTTCAATCTGGATAAATTGCCTGAGCTCGCCACTTACACCTTGGGGATCTTGTCGTGTCCCGCAGCCAGCGTTCTCTCAGAACGTGTCTTCAGTGCTGCTGGAGGTGTGCTGGCAGATAAGCGCACGCATCTGTCCACTGACAATGTGGACAGACTAACGTTCATCAAGACGAGGAAGTCATGGATCACAGAGGACTTTTCTACCCCTGTGTCATCCAGGGGAGGCGAAGGTCTGGAGTATTTCTGAGAGTGCTTCATGCAAAGCATATTTTTAAGATTGCAACTGGGGGACAACTGATGCCAGTGAAGGGGTGTGTGTGTGGCCCAATTTTTGGAAACGAGGGAGACTGTGGTTGGAGTCCCCTTGCTTTTTTCAAAAAGAACCAAGATGAACAAGTCATGGATCACAGAGGACTTTTCTACCCCTGTGTCATCCAGGGGAGGCGAAAGGCTGCTGTATTTTTGAGAGTGCTTCATGCAAAGCATCTTTTTAAGATTGCAACTGGGGGACAACTGATGCCAGTGAAGTGGTGTGTGTGGCCCAATTTTTGGAAACGAGGGAGACTGTGGTTGGAGTCCCCTTGCTTTTTTCAAAAAGAACCAAGATGAACAAGTCATGGATCACAGAGGACTTTTCTACCCCCGTGTCATCCAGGGGAGGCGAAAGGCTGCTGTATTTTTGAGAGTGCTTCATGCAAAGCATCTTTTTAAGATAGCAACTGGGGGACAACTGATGCCAGTGAAGTGGTGTGTGTGTGGCCCAATTTTTGGAAACGAGGGAGACTGTGGTTGGAGTCCCCTTGCTTTTTTCAAAAAGAACCAAGATGAACAAGTCATGGATCACAGAGGACTTTTCTACCCCTGTGTCATCCAGGGGAGGTGAAAGGCTGGTGTATTTTTGAGAGTGCTTCATGCAAAGCATCTTTTTAAGATTGCAACTTGGGGACAACTGATGCCAGTGAAGTGGTGTGTGTGGCCCAATTTTTGGAAACAAGGGAGACTGTGCTGTGTTTTACATGATTTTAGAAGGGCATGACATGGCTTTGAGATTGACTTTCAGCATCTGCAAACTGTTGGCTACAGAAATACTGCCTTTCCAACCTTTTGAACAGAGGATTTTCGAGACCTTATGCCCATCACAGTGCCCCAAGAGCCGATGCCCAGTCGCATTTCACCTCAGATACTTGGACCAGTAAGCATGGACAGGGGCGTTACATGTCGCTGACTGGGCACTGGGTAACTATGGTGAAAGATGGAGAACGGTCTGCTGTACAAGTCTTTCCGTCCACACGAGTTGTGTGTCAATCCTTCCTCTGTATGTACAAGTTCCTCCACTGCTTCTGCCTCCTCAACCTCGTCTAGATTCTCAACTTCCGCTCAAAACCTGTATTGTAAGGCCACCGGCGTTGTAACTGTGCACAAGGAATCCCGCACATCTCCTAACTATGCTTGCAGCAGAGCTCAACGGCATCAGGTGGTCGACTCTTTACTTTGAAATGTCTGGGAAATGTGAGTCACACCGCTGAGGAGTTGTGGACGGTAAGCTCTGGAGAGTGAGACCGAGTTTCATCAATGGTTGTCTCCACTCAACCAGCAGTTAGGGAAGGCCGGGTGCGACAATGATGCAAACGTTGGTGCGGCCCTTCGTCAGGGCAATGTGACACACGTGCCTTGTATGGCTCACGTGTTGAACCTGTTTGTCCAGCAATTTTTAAGCCACCATCCCGGCCTACATGGCCCTCTGCAGCGGGCACGCTCGCTATGTGCTCACTTCCACCGTTCACACCCAGCAGCTCAACAACTTGCATCGCTCCTGAAGTCTTTCGGTCTGGCGGATCACCGCCTGAAATGCGATGTGCCGACACGCTGGAATTTGAATCTCCACATGTTGCAGCATCTGTGGCAGCACCGGCGAGCCCTGCTACAACCCTGCTACAATATGTTATGACATATAGCCTGAGCTAAAGAGATCCACAGGTGGGGCAGATCACGTTGCTGGAGTGGTCTCAGATCATGGACCTATGCACTCTTCTTCGAAGTTTAAAAATGGCGACGAAGATGTTTAGCGTTGACGTTGCCATCAATTGGCATGACAATTCCGGTCATCTACATGCTGGAGCACACTCAAAACAGCATTCATAGTCAGGTGGTGGGACAAGAGGAATGGGAGGAAGTACAGGAGGAGTCATATGTGCAAGAAATAACAACATCTACAAGTACCAAGGCGGCAGGCATGGGATGGTAGGGGAGAGGGATTAACAAGGGCGCATAGTATCAGCCTAACTGTTGAGGAAGGTGCAGGAGCCCAGTAAGAAATGGAGGACAAACTGTCGATGAGCATGGAAGACTGAGCAGATGAGGGAGAGCTTGCTCACATTTCGGTTGTGCAAGGTTGGGGGGAGAGGGCAGAGGAAGGAGGCATGATTTCTCATCTCTCTGCCACCAACACAGCAAGGACTTGGTCATCCTTGATGCACAAGACACATGAGCGCCTTCTTGCTGCACTACCTACAACATGACCCTCGGATTGTCCGAATTCGAAGTAATGCTGACTAGTGGGTTGCCACACTGTTAGATCCCCGGTACAAGACAAAATTTGGCAAAATAAATCCTGCCATACAATGAGACGCACAAATGCAGGAGTATCAGCAGAAGCAGGTACGCAATCTTAGCTCGGCTTTTCCACTAAACACCAGTGTTGCACAGAGTGAATCACAATGCTTTGTCATGGCTAGTAGGAAATGGTCTTTTACTTGTCCACATCTGAGGGACCGAGGGCTGGCTGCTGTGCTGAGACGGCGTTGACTATGGTGTCTCTGCAGAGTTGCAAACTAGTAAATATACAAAATGAGTGGCAAAAGGCCATATGCTGATGGAAAGGGAACAGGTGTGTTGGAAAGTAGAAAAAAGTTTGTGTCCATGGGTTTAATGGTTAAGCAACAGTAACATCTGCTGAAGAAACACCATCTGTTACAGGGAGGGATTGGCAGATTAGGATAAGGTGGTATATATCCCAATCACCAGTCGGGGTCCACCGTGCTCACAGATGGAAAAGGAGATGCTGGCAACACGAAGGTTAGGCGGAGGATACAGAGCTGGGTGGCTCTGAAACTAATAGTAGCCTGAACCGAGTTAGACGACACTCGGATCTGGAGACTGTGAACCCTGCTAGCATCACAGGGTCCACCCACCCACCCAGCCCAGGAACTCCCTGTTAACAACACAGGGGCATTGGGTTCACTGTCCGTGTGCATAGGGGCCACATCTGAGGACAGCAGGCGCATCAGCAGCACAGTTAATGCCACTGGGTGCACTAGCAGGACTGGTAGGACGAGCTGGTCTTAACCGTTCTGCGTTACCAACTGTGGTGGTGGCCTGCACCGATGCCCTATCCCTGCCTACCTCTGGCGTAAAGCCACAATGGGTTGAACACATGGAGGTGTGCTCTTTCTGAGCATAATAGAAGACTGCACAGCTCCTTGTTGGCTCCAGCCCCTTTTATAACCTGGGTCCTCCCCAGCCCAGGGTGGACCACAATGCACCTCCTGGAGACAAAAGCAGAGTGACACATCATCAGTGGCATAACCAGCGGCCTATTCGGAAACCGCCACTTCAATGATGACCTCATGGCAGCCACGACGCAAACACCTCACCAGTCATCGTCTGACCAATAATAATGAGGTGACAAGTCATAGGGGCGGGCCTCTGCAAGACAGTCCAGAGTGGCCTCGCCACATCATCAGGACACCTGATGCCCTGTGGTCTATCTGGGCCTGCCACATAATGGACAGGGCCAAAGAGTTCATTACCGTACCTAGCCTCTGATGCACTAACTGCCTGAGCATGCTTAGTAGCCTGAAGAACAGTCTCAGAAAAAAGACTATCAGCTTCAGCATGCTCTCTATCCACGACACAGGACTTAAGCTAAAGCGATCTCGTTGGGGTCACGGAATATGTGACGCACATCCGGCCGCTTTAGCGATGTCGTTGCTTGTGACACCTATTAGCGATTTTGAATCGTTGCAAAAATGTTCAAAATCGCTAATCGGTGACATGCCCCCCTCTTCTTAAGTATCGTTGCTGCTGCAGTAACAATGTTTTTCCTCGTTCCTGCGGCAGCACACATCACTATGTGTGACACCGCATGAACGAGGAACCTCTCCTTACCTGCGTCCCGCCAGCAATGAGGAAGGAAGGAGGTGGGTGGTATGTTTGTCCCGCTCATCTCCGCCCCTCTGCTTTGATCGGGTGGCTGCTTAGTGATGTCGCTGTGACGCAGAACGAACCGCCCCCTTAGAAAGGAGGCGGTTCGCCGGTCACAGCGACGTCGCTAAGCAGGTATGTGCGTGTGACGCTGCTGTAGCGATAATGTTCGCTACGGCAGCGATCACCACATATCGGCCGTACAATGGGGGCGGGTGCTATCACGCTCGACATCGCTAGCATCGGCTAGCAATGTCGCAGCGTGTAAAGCGGCCTTTAGACACGGCACGGAGTCCAAGTAACTGTGCAAAGAGGCTTTTCGCACTAAGTGTGGGAGCATGCGCTGTAGGGTGAACTGAGGACTGAGGCCTCAGGAATGGCACAGTCAGGCTGAGCATACTCACTGGACTTAGGCTGTGGCTGGGGTAAATCGGCACACGCATGCGCACTAGCCGCCTCTCCACACTTAGACGTGGAGGAGAAAGCAGCCAGCTGGACGCCCCGAGGCACAGCCAAAAATGTCAGCTGATGCCTGGGCGGAACTGAAACCGCAGCATGCTGCTTGCATCTACGGCGGCACCGATTCGTAACACCAACTACCAGCCAAAATAACAGGTGTACTTCTTTCCGTGGATAATCTGATATGATCTCTTTTTTCATGGACACGACCATCGCTACCAAATTTAGATGAGGCACCAAAACAGCAGCTGCTTCAATGGATCTCAAGTGCTCCATAAAGTGGCTTCTCCTCCACCACAAGTTCAATATCCCAAATACGCCATTCCTCTGTGGTGCCAACCCAATCGCACGTGCTTCCTAACAGCTCTCAAGTTTCCACCAGCCCTGCTGAGTATGGGGTAACAGAGATGGTTGAGTCTGCAGAGCTGTTCAGTCACACTATAGCCTGGGAATCAGAGGTCTGCTCCAAAGCTGCAGTGAGTCCAGACAAGGAAATGATCTGCACTGATGCCCAGAAGCTTTGTGAGTCGGATCCAGGCCCCGATGAAGAAGGTGCTGAGCATAATGTACACCCTCATTCCCAAACTGTAAATCCTCCTGGTGGAGACAATGGGGAACATACTGAGGAGACTCACATTCCTGATTGGAACGACAACTTTACTATTCAGTCAGGGCAGGAAGAGGTTGTCTCGGAGGACTCAGGATGAGGGGAATGAAAACACACCGGGTGATGATGAGGTTAGAGACCCCACTTACTGTCAAACCAAAGTCAACCAGTAGATGAGGTCAGCAGAGGAGGTGGAGGAGGATGCGACTGACGACGAGGTTACGTTGCGTCTTCCTGGACAGAGACAAAGTACTGGAAGCACGTCAGCAACTGAATCCTCAGCCACAACTCTGCCTCTGAGCAGAAGTCGTGGTGGCTCTGCAGGTCGCATGGGCTCTAAGCCTTGCTTAGCCTGGGGCTTTTTTGACATTGCAAAGGATCACCCAAGTCATGTAATCTGTAATATTTGTCACCAATTTCTAAGTAGAGGCCAAAAACTAACTACTTTCAGTACTTCGTCCATGAAGTGTCACATGGATATCAATTGATAGCATGAGAGTGTATTGATCAGCTTTATCCAATGTCAATACAACATGCTTATTTGCCGTTCATTGCATGCATTGTTGCAGACTACACACAAGGGACTGCTGTTTATTTGCATCTGCCTTTGTCTGTTTGGTCACTATAGCAATAGCAAAACGGTCTTCGGGATGGACTTGGAGAGCGGAGGAGATTCTGTCTATGAACAGAAGGAAAAAGCTAAAGGTGTGCGTTACAGCAAGGAGCCACCACGGAAACACTTCGGTCAATTGTGAGGGGAGTCGTGTTGGAATTGAGTGAGGAGGACCGTAACGCCTGTGAGCAGCATCCTGTGCCAGAGACCAACATTCTTCCGGTGCTGTCTATACTGTTTACTGTGAGAGGAGCGTAAAGTCTGTATTTATGGCAACTGGACACCACAGTACCTGGGTACGGTAGGGTGGGCCCATACATTAATGAGTGCACGCAACACTTTGTTTTATTAGCAAAACACATATCTGATCTGGTTAGGCCGACTATATAGACAATAAGACTTGCTGCCTCTGCACTGTCAAATTGTCACTTACAGTTAAAATCATAGAGGGACAGCGCGACATGTTTGCATTGACTGCTGCTTTACAAGATTTCCAGGACCGTGTTGCTGAGCTGTGTGGTTTGCATTCACACTGTTATCATCTGCCTTATCTGTGAGGCTTCAGCTAATAAGGGTATTCAGGGGGGGTAATGGGTTTTGTCTATGTTTAGGTAGATAAGTTGTAAGCTCTTGTGATGCGTCACTGGGAAGTCGTGTTCGCGCACACACACACACACAATTACTCCTACAATGCAGAGGGATTACCAGGTAGTAGGCAACTGTTTACACAGTCCCTTGGTTAGTCCAAATTTGGTGAGCAGGGTGTATAAATCGCCATTACGAGTGTTGCACCATAGGGGTGTAAGCTTTTGGAATTGTGAATAGATTGTGGTTCTACTAACATCTTTTGAACCATGTTTGTCGGCCTCTTCTGCACAGCGATGAACTTCATTGTGGGATGCAGCATTCATATTGATACCATTTATGATATAATGTATGCTTTATATAACTCATTTTATGCCCTTTTATTTATATTAAATTACTTATGGCTGTTTTTGAAGTTGCTGCATTGTAATATCCATGTATTCAATTTTATCTCTGTATGCACTCACTATATTTCAGCCTCTTTTTGCCTTCCCCCTGGAGGTTTGAATTTGTGTGTGTCTTTCTGAGCCCTGGGTGCATTCCAGCATTCATTTACTGCATCTGCGCATGCTTGGGAGCCATAATAACTAGTGATGAGCGAGTACTAAAAAGCTCGGGTGCTCGAGGCTCGGGCCGAGCATCCCAAGATACTCGTGTACTCGGCCCGAGCACCGAGCCCAATATTATCCTATGGGAGACCCGAATATTTTTATGAAATGACCCCCCGGCAGTATGTAGAAACCCTAAAAATGTCACAAAAGTCTCAGAAGAGTGCTCAAATGACATGGCAACAGCATGGGGAAGACCCCTTGAAGCATTTATCACTCAAAAGTCACAGCTGTGAACAATTTTATCCGAGTTTTATGCCATTTTTACAGACTCGCCAGAAAACCTTCCAAAATGACACCAAAATGAATTTTCATGGCGGAAATGTTAAGGGCACATACCCAATAGTGAGATAGAGCTGGTGTATGTTACTTTCTGAGATTACATGAAAGATTTTACGTGAAAACATTGTGTGGCACTCCGATGTCCCTGAGAAGAGACGTACATGAAGGCTAATGTGCCCATTTTGAGGAAGTGAGTCTTTGTAGTATTTTCCTTTGACAGGGAAGTCCAAAATTGTGAGGTTTACCAATGCCCCTGCATACAGACGTGCATGATGGCCTGTAAACCTGAAGTGCCCATTGTAAGGAAGTGGGTCTATTTTAGTATAGCCCTTTGGCAGGGCAGCCAAAAATTGGGAGGCTCCACATTGTCCCTAGATAGAGACGTGCATGAGGGCCTGTAAACCTGAAGTGCCCATTGTAAGGAAGTGGGTCTATTGTAGTGTCGCGGGCGGGGAGGAGGGTGTCAGCACTGCGCTCACCCCCCTGCTCAGGTCCGGCTGCTGCTGCTCAGTGGTGGCTCGAGCGGTGGGCCGGATCCCGGGGGTTCTCGAGCGGCTCTCCTCGCCCGTGAGTGAAAGGGGATTGGGTTTTGGGATACTGTCTATTGTCCGTGACGCCACCCACGGTTGTGGTGAATTTGTTAGCACCACCGCTGTTCGGTGTGGGGATCCCGGGAGTGATGGTGTGAAACAGCAAGTTGTTCTGTTGCCCCTCCGTGGGTAGGGGTTGGTGATCCCGGGGCCCAGTGATGAGGTGGGAGATGCAGGGCCTGGTGGGCGCAGGGACGCGGGGGAAGCGCTGTGCCTTGCGGCACTGTGGTACTCACTCAGCCTGAGACGATGACACAGTTCTCGGTAAAACACACGGCTGGAAAGACGGTTCCCACGGACGGCTGCACTTGCTTTCCCCAGTAGGTGACGGCGATGTCCCTTTTCCTGCACCTAATGTTGTTGATGGTTTCGATGGGTTCCCACCGGTAACCCGCTCCCCGGCTTCAAGCTGGACCGGAAGAGCTCTACTCTTTGCCCGCAGGCGCTGGCCCTTAGAAACTGGTGCCCTGGCGGTGGCGGTGTCTCTACTGTAATGGTTGGGCTGTTGCCTTCAATCGGGACTTGGTTGTTGGGGGATCGACGTCCCCTTCACTGACGGATTTGGCAAATTATGGCGACTCCTAGCCTTGCCGGGGTCCGAGAGGCCCATGCCCTGGTGCTGACTGTCCTTTGTACATTGCTCCAGACCGCCGGACCACCACCCGTCCGCGGTCCTTCCAGGAATTGGGAGGCTCCACATTGTCCCTGGATAGAGACGTGCATGAGGGCCTGTAAACCTGAAGTGCCCATTGTAAGGAAGTGGGTCTATTGTAGTATAGCCCTTTGGCAGGGCAGCCAAAAATTGGGAGGCTCCACATTGTCCCTGGATAGAGACGTGCATGATGGCCTGTAAACCGGAAGTGCCCATTGTAAGGAAGTGGGTCTATTGTAGTATAGCCCTTTGGCAGGGCAGCCAAAAATTGGGAGGCTCCACATTATCCCTGGATAGAGACGTGCACGATGGCCTGTAAACCTGAAGTGCCCATTGTAAGGAAGTGGGTCTATTGTAGTATAGCCCTTTGGCAGGGCAGCCAAAAATTGGGAGGCTCCACATTGTCCCTGGATAGAGACGTGCATGAGGGCCTGTAAACCTGAAGTGCCCATTGTAAGGAAGTGGGTCTATTGTAGTATAGCCCTTTGGCAGGGCAGCCAAAAATTGGGAGGCTCCACATTGTCCCTGGATAGAGACGTGCATAATGGCCTGTAAACCTGAAGTGCCCATTGTAAGGAAGTGGGTCTATTGTAGTATAGCCCTTTGGCAGGGCAGCCAAAAATTGGGAGGCTCCACATTGTCCCTGGATAGAGATGTGCATGAGGGCCTCAAAACATTGTTCCCATTGCAAAGGAGCAGGTCTCCTGTCGTTGTAATGTCCATTCTGAAAGAATGGGCGAAAAAATTTACCACTGGGGGTATACCTGAAACAACGGCCTAACTATTGTAACGGTCATCATGGTGGCGCATGAGGAGAAGGAGGAGCAGTCCAGCGATTATCCAAAGTCCAGAAGTGTGTACCCATGGGTGAGTGGAGGTACATGGCAAATTCCCGTTACAAACTTTAAATTCCGCTGTCATTTGCTGGTGGTGTGGTGAAGTCTGGCCCAATCCAACCCTTGTTCATCTTGATCAGAGTCAGCCTGTCAGCATTTTCAGTTGACAGGCGGGTGCGTTTATCTGTAATGATTCCACCTGCGGCACTAAAAACACGCTCTGACAAAACGCTAGCGGCAGGGCAGGCCAGCACTTCCAAGGCGTAGAGAGCCAATTCATGCCACGTGTCCAGCTTGGATACCCAATAATTGTAAGGCACAGAGGAATGTCGGAGTACAGTTGTTCGATCTGCAAGGTACTCCTTGAGCATCTGGGCAAACTTAGGATTTCTTGTGGCACTACCCCGCACCTCAGGGGCTGTGGTACGTGAGGGGCTGAGAGAACTGTCCCACATCTTAAAGACTGTTCCCCTACCTCTGGCGGATTGGACTTGTGCCCCTCTCAGCTGTACGCCTTGGTTGTCCACTGATTCCTGACCTATGCCCCTAGCGTTTTGTGAGTGGAATGCTTTGCCTACTTCCGTGACTATGGCCTTCCGGAACTGCTGCATTTTGGCTGACCTCTCCGCCTCGGGAATAAGAGACATAAAGTTCTCCTTGTAGCGTGGGTCTAACAGTGTTACCAACCAGTAATGATTGTCGGCCAAGATGTTCTTAACGCGAGGGTCACGAGACAGGCAGCTTACCATAAAGTCAGCCATGTGCGCCAGACTCTTAACAGCCAGTACTTCTGTATCCTGACCAACATGATGACTGAACATGCTGTCCTCCTCCTCCTCCTCCTCCTCCTCATCTACCCTGTCCTCTGGCCAGCCACGCTGAACCAAGGATATGACTGGTGTGCATGTCATATCCTCAATTTGGCCGGAGAGTTGCTCCATGTCTTCATCCTCCTCCTCGTCATAGTCCTCCACTGCACGTTGTGATGAGACGAGGCTGGGCTGTGTGTTATCACCCACAACCACTACTGTTTCTTGCTCCAACTCATCGCGCTCCACCTGCAATGCATCATGTTTGTTTTTGAGCAGAGACCATTTTAGAAGGCAGAGAAGCGGTATGGTGACGCTAATAATGGCGTCATCACCACTCACCATCTTGGTGGAATCCTCAAAGTTTTGGAGGATGGTACATAGGTCGGACATCCATCTCCACTCCTCAGGTGTTATGTGTGGAGTTTGACCCATTTCCCGACGGCTTAGGTGATGCAGGTACTCAACAACTGCCCTCTTCTGCTCACATATCCTGACCAACATGTGCAGAGTTGAATTCCAACGCGTGGGGACATCACACACCAGTCTGTGAGCCGGAAGATGCAAACGGCGCTGAAAGCCGGCAAGGCCGGCTGAAGTAGTAGGTGACTTTCGAAAATGTGCAGACAGGCAGCGAACTTTTACCAGCAGATCAGACAGCTCTGGGTTTGACTTTAGAAACCGCTGAACCACGAGGTTGAGCACATGGGCCACGCATGGAACATGTGTCAGCTGGCCTCGCCTCAAAGCCGCCACCAGGTTCCGGCCATTGTCACACACGACCTTTCCTGGCTTTAGGTTCAGAGGTGTGAGCCAGTGATCTGCCTGCTGTTTCAGAGCTGTCCACACCTCTTCTGCATTGTGGGGTTTGTCACCTATGCAGATTAGCTTCAGCACAGCCTGTTGCCGCTTCGCTGAGGCAGTGCTGCAGTGCTTCCAGCTTGGGACTGGTGTGGAGGGTAAAGTGGATGAGGATGCGCAGGAGGAGGAGGAGGCTGAGGAGCATGACATTCCGGAGCTGTAGAGTGTGGGTGAAACCCTGACTGAGGTAGGGCCTGCAAACCTTGGTGTTGGAAGGACGTGTTCCGTCCCTCGCTCAGACTGGGTCCCAGCTTCCACAATATTAACCCAGTGTGCCGTCAACGAGATGTAGCGGCCTTGCCCACAAGCACTTGTCCACGTGTCTGTGGTTAGGTGGACTTTGGGTGAAACAGCGTTGTTCAGGGCACGTGTGATGTTTTGTGACACGTGGTTATGCAATGCGGGGACGGCACACCGGGAGAAATAGTGGCGGCTGGGGACCGAGTAACGTGGGACAGCTGCCGCCATCAGGTCGCGGAATGCTTCTGTCTCCACCAGCCTAAAAGGCAACATTTCCAGCGCAAGCAGTCGCGAAATGTTAGCATTTAGAACTGTGGCATGTGGGGCGTTGGCAGTGTATTTGCGCCTGCGTTCAAAGGTTTGCTGAATGGATAACTGAATGCTGCGCTGGGACAAGGACGTGCTTGATGATGGTGTTATTTCTGCGTAGGCAACTGCAGGTGCAAGGCCGGAGGAGGCTTGTTCGCAGGCAGCATGGACAGGGGATTGGCTCGCATGCACAACAAGCGAAGACGTAGCAGTGACATCAGCAAGCACTGCTCCTCGACTCTGTTGTACATCCCACAAAGTCGGGTGCTTGGCTGACATGTGCCTGATCATGCTGGTGGTGGTCAGGCTGCTAGTTTTGGTACCCCTGCTGATGCTGGCATGGCAGGTGTTGCAAATGGCCTTTTTAGAATCATCTGGAGCCAACTTAAAAAACTGCCAGACTCGGGAAGACCTAACATTTGTACAGGCACCTTGTGTCGTGTTGTTGTTCCGGGGAACGGTTGCCTGACTTCTGCCTGGGGCCACCACCCTGCTTCTTACTGCCTGTTGGGATGCTACGCCTCCCTCCCCCTGTGCACTGCTGTTCTCGCTCTGCATATCCTCCTGCCAGTTTGGGTCAGTTACTGGATCATCCACCACGTCGTCTTCCTCTTCTGCACCCTGCTCCTCCTCCTGACTTCCTGACAATTGTGTCTCATCATCGTCCACCCCTTGTTGAGACACGTTGCCAACTTCGTGAGAACGTGGCTGCTCAAATATTTGGGCATCTGTACATACGATCTCCTCATGACCCACTTCAACAGGAGCTGGCGAGAGGCCAGAATGTGCGAATGGAAACGTGAACAGCTCTTCCGAGTGTCCAAGTGTGGGATCAGTAATGTCCGTGGACGTGTACTCAGCCTGGTGGTAGGAAGGAGGATCAGATTCTGAAATGTGCGGTGCAGTATCACGGCTACTGACACTTGACCGTGTGGAAGACAGAGTGTTTGTGGTGGTGCCAATCTGACTGGAAGCATTATCCGCTATCCAACTAACAACCTGTTGACACTGGTCTTGGTTCAAGAGCGGTGTACTGCTGCGGTCCCCAAGAATTTGGGACAGGACGTGCGAGCGAGTAGATGTAGCCCTTTCTTGTGGCGAAATTAGAGCTTGCCCACGACCTCGGCCTCTGCCTGCACCACCATCACGTCCACTTCCTTGTTCGTTGCCAACGCCCTTGCGCATTTTGCAATGCTGTGCTGACGTGTATTCACTAGACTTGTGCGTTATATACTAGTTTGTGCAAAACGTGCACATGTACGCTGCCACCGACAGGCACACACGTGCGGTTTTTAAATGCAAGCACGGACGCACTAAGAACCTAACAGGTTTTTAGGAGCGACAATTACTGAGAAGTTTGACACTATCAGACACTGCTGACTGACGTGTATTATTCACTAGACTTGTGCATTATATACTAGTTTGTGCAAAACGTGCACCTGTACGCTGCCACCGACAGGCACACACGTGCGGTTTTTAAATGCAAGCACGGACGCACTAAGAACCTAACAGGTTTTTAGGAGCGACAATTACTGAGAAGTTTGACACTATCAGACACTGCTGACTGACGTGTATTATTCACTAGACTTGTGCGTTATATACTAGTTTGTGCAAAACGTGCACCTGTACGCTGCCACTAACAGGCACACACGTGCGGTTTTTAAATGCAAGCACGGACGCACTAAGAACCTAACAGGTTTTTAGGAGCGACAATAACTGAGAAGTTTGACACTATCAGACACTGCTGACTGACGTGTATTATACACTAGACTTGTGCGTTATATACTAGTTTGTGCAAAACGTGCACCTGTACGCTGCCACCGACAGGCACACACGTGCGGTTTTTAAATGCAAGCACGAACGCACTAAGAACCTAACAGGTTTTTAGGAGCGACAATTACTGAGAAGTTTGACACTATCAGACACTGCTGACTGACGTGTATTATTCACTAGACTTGTGCGTTATATACTAGTTTGTGCAAAACGCACACAAGTGCACCTGTACGCTGCCACCGACAGGCACACACGTGCGGTTTTTAAATGCACGCACGGACGCACCAAGAACCTAACAGCTTTTTAGGAGCGACAATTACTGAGAAGTCTGACACTATCAGGACTGTTTAGACTGTGTACACAAGCCCCAGATATGATGAAGGCTGGTATACGGTCACCACTAGGAATAGCTATATACCCTGCCTGCCTGCCTGTATACAGCTACAATAGTCCTGAGAAGGACTCTTCTGGTCACTAGCCTGTATTCGGACCTGGCTATACCCTGCCTGCCCTGCCTGTATACAGCAACAATAGTCCTGAGAAGGACTCTGCTCCTGTACTCCGACCTGGCTATACCCTGCCTGCCTGTATACAACTACAATAGTCCTGAGAAGGACTTCTGGTCACACTGTTTGCAGCCCTGCTATGGAAATAACTATAAAGGGCCGCAAACCTTTCCCTGAAGCAGCAACACTCTCCCTGCACTGACTGTCTGGATGGCTGTGTGCAGAGCACAGCGCGCCCGCCGGTATAAAGGCTCGGTCACGCTGTGCAGGCCGGCTAATCACTGCAATTCCACAACTAACAGGGCTGTGGCATTGCAGTGGTCTGTCAGCCAATCCCTGTATGAGAGCTGGCTCTCAAAAGAGCGCCAACATGCAGGGATGAAGACCACGAGTACAGCACGAGTATCGCGAGATTACTCGGTCCCCGCCGAGTAGCCCGAGTACAGTGATACTCGTGCGAGTACCGAGTAGTGACAAGCATACTCGCTCAACACTAATAATAACGCGTCCCTGCTCCTGTGCGTGCACAGAATGCTCGTACAGCCAGGATTGTACCACGAGGTGACGGAGGCTGCTGTGCAGGAGCCACACCACTCCTGGAGGTGGGCCAGATGGCGGCACGGACACTTCCAGGTCTGGGGCTGTTTTAAACACGCACACAGGACATGTGCACTACATGAATCTTTCCCCCAAATGAAGTGGTTAATACTGTGAAATGTGAGTTGAGGATTCAAAATGATAGGGTCTTTCACATGAGATTTCTGAGGTCCCTTCACACTATGGGTATGTGATCTTACTGATGTATTTTTGCACTATTGTTCCTCCATATGATATTGTTGCAATTATTTGATTGCAATGGCATTTTTCTATTACATGTATTAGGAGATTCAATTGTGCATTGGGCACCGCTCCTGGCATTGAGAGCTGGGTCTAGACTGTAACATCAGCCAGAGACCCGGTGGTGATCGTGGGGGTACAACGCCTGAAGCCCCTCGATCACCATGATGTATCCCGTAAGTCATAGGTTGGAAATGCACTGACTTGGATACAGGGTGCATCAAGAGTCTGTCACGATTCTTCTGTGCAGAGCATCTTGCAGACTAGAAGATGTTCTGCTGCATTTTCCTGGATTACAGACCTGGCAGTGATACGATTCCTCTGTGCAGCATATCTTGCCTTTGGAGATGGTCTGCTGCGCTTTCCTGAGTTACTGAGCTAGCAGCTTGATTAACAGCTCAGGTTTCCATGTTGGTACTGATTACTCAGTTGTTCCTCCTTCCTAGTAATTGCTCAGGCTTCTTTGCTGAGAATGCTTGCCCAGAACCTTGCCAGTTGTATTTTCTGGTTCTGCAGTTGTGCTGTTGGATTGTGTCTCAACTAGTGTTCTGATCTTTGTTTTCTGACCCCCAGAACCATGATTTTCATTCAGGAGTCGTACCAAGAGTTGTCATGTCAAAAATAGTTCTCAAAACATGTCAACAAAATAATAAATGTGAAACAAGGTTCATGGGTTGATGTATGGCTATACTACCATTTTATTTGAAACACCTGCATGGTGCCATTATGTCAAAATGGCACAACATCCTTTATTAACAAAATGAGGTAACAGATTTTCTCTTTATTGTGAACATTGCAGCAATTAATTACCTTAGAGTAATTTGCATGGAACTATATACTGTATGTATTACATTTTCAATTTCAGATAAACAATGCAGCTATAGTGCTTTGGTATAATTTAATCAGCTACCAGAAATACAGATTGTTTGTCTAATTGCAACTTTTCCCTCTGATGGTTAAGACTTTTTATAAGGATGTGGATGTTTTAAATTATTTTTATATCATGTAATTTAAAATATGTCTAAAGGCGTAATTCTACAGCAAAGAAATTGTACTGAGACACAGATTTTCTAGAAGTGTCACAACATTGCACCCCTTGCAATTAAAGTAATTTCACTTGTGATGTAAGTCACATGGGAACACACTGAACTACAGGTTGGTACACTGTTGAGGATTATAGTCATTTAGTTTAGCTACAAAGAAACCAAAAGTGGAAATAAATTGCTACTTTCCTCTTGCAAAAAAAAGAATAGGAACAAAAACTCAAAAGTTTCTATTTTTCATGTGATGAGAACATTTCTATCAAAAGAAAAACTTCTATAAAAGAACAAAGCACGAAGAATACACAGAAAGATGTCAGACTGTGATATATGATTTATGCACTTATCCCCATATAATATTTTCACTAGTAGAAATTGACTGTGCCGACAAAATATCTAAAAGATCGTTTTTTCAGATATGAAAATGGTATAAAGATTAAAAAAAAAGTATACAAAATCCTGAAAAGTGGTAAATCTAATTTTAAAAGCTTTTGTCTAAGGCTAGGGTCACGCAACCGTATTTTCTCCATCCGAGAAAAACATACCGAATATGCTAATCAGGCTCTGATCCGAGTTTTATAAAAGTTTAATCATAGTGGAATCTGTTTTTCTCATATGTGGAAATGATTAAAGAAAAATCTCCATCTTCTGCATTTTATCAGTCTGAAATAAAACGGACTGCACTTGGTTGCCATCGGAGTGTGGTCCGATTTTTTTCACAGACCGATAGATTTGAATAGCGGAGTGCCATCCGATTCACAGAAGAAAGGAAAATCATGAATGCTGCAATATTTTTCCTTGGACCCATCAGTAAGGGATCATAAAATTTTGTATGACCCCGGGCAAAATATCTTTTTAATGTTTTTACCCATTAGAACAAGTAAAAATCGAGGAAATGTGCACTGTCTCATTGAATAACATTAGTCCGAGTGTGATATGACATTTTCACTGATCGTACTTCTTACAGGAACAACAACACTACTAGAACTGCTGCTCCTTTATTCTGTTGGTCACTTGAAACTTTAGTAATTTTTTACTATTTACTTATTGCATGTTACAATTTTGGGAATACCCATTTAAATATTGTATGACATGCATGGAAATTAAAAAAAAAAAAAATAGCTAGAACTAATAGTAAACCAAGCAGTCTTGCATTGTAGAGTAATGTAGAGTAGGTCATTGTAGAGTAATGTAGAGTAGGTCATGGAACATTAGCATTTTATGTTTACCTCTTATATTTGTATAGTAAGTGTGTCATTATATCACACAGCACAATACTAACAATATTATGTTATACTAAGGGTTATGGATAAAGTTAATTGGTGTTATGGGCTCACTTAATGAGGTGGATTCTCTAAGGTCAGGGTGAGCAGCAGGGATTGAAAGCAATGATATGATGGCGATAGACTTGATGGATGGCATTTGGAGCCACAAGGGTCAATACTACTGGATACAGAGTATAGCAGTTGAATAAGCAGAACTGGAAACACTAGATTCAGCAGAACCAGTTGTGCAGACAGCACAGGAATGATAAAAATGTGTTCGCAATCTGCTACTGTAATGCTAGACATTTACTCATGAGCAGTTCTAAAGGCAGAGTAGTCAAATAATCCAGGGTCAGGTGCCAGGAAACCCCCTCATGGATGCAGGGGGGCATAGTCAGGTAATGGTCCGGGATTAAAATACCAGGAGAGCACATCTTGGATTCAGGGAGTAAACTTAGGCGTAGTCAGATACCAGTCCGGGGACAGAATACCATAGAGCACGTCGGGTCCAGGGAGCAGCAGAGGGATAGTCAGACAATGGTCCAGGGTCAGATAACAATGATCAGAACAGGCAAAACACAGAACCACAGGCCAACAGTGCCACTCTAACTGAATATACTATTGGCAGAGATCTGGGAGAGACTGCTCAGATAAGTAGCTGAGCAATCTCTGGGAACATGGAACACCTTAACAACCAAGAACCTCCAAAAACCAGAATGGATGATGGCGTTGTCATTCAACTCATTGACAGCTCACTACTACATGTAGATTCCATAGTCATCATACAATCCCTCATTGCATCCTTCCCAGCCTAATAATAGTAGCCAGCAACCGCCTCAGAATTAGTGCATCCATTAAATGCCTGGTGCATTGGCAATTGAGGTAATATTTTTTTGGGTTGATGTCAGCTGTGATTTATCAGCTGGCATCAAGCCAAGGTGGTTAGTATTGGAGAGACATCTATAAGACACCCTCATTACTAACCCAGTAGTTTTAAATTTAAAAAAACACACACAGGTAAAAAAAAGTTTATTTAAATAAAGACCCCTCTACACGATCCCTTATTCACCAATTTAATTAAAAAAAAATGAAGATCCGATGTAATCCATCATGTAGTCATCCTACGATGTTCCCCTGAATCTGTACTTTAACCTACGGAGCCTTGTTCTCAGAATGAGGCTCCGTAGATCACTCCAAGTCACTCCCAGTCAGCGCCAGACCCAAAGTTTGTCATGCACAGTGACGTCAGTAGCTCAGTGACATCACCACCACACATAAGAAATTATGCGTCTGGCACTGACCAGGAGTGACTCCAGTGGTTACTCCTGATAAGGGCCAGACCCAAAATTTTTCATGTGTGGTGACATTAGTATTGCTATTCTCTGAAGGAGGAAAAAGGTGAGGTGCCTGGGTGCTGCTGACTATCACTGATGCCACACAATGAAGTTTAACTCTTTAAATACACACATGTTGAAGTTAAAACTCATTGTGTGGCATCAGTGACCAGCAGCATCCAGGCACCGCACCTTTTTCCTCTTTGCCTCTTTCACTGTTTTACTTCCCTCTGGGAATGAGCAACGGCATCTTTTGGTTTCCACGCAGTCCCTGATCAATGCTTTATTCCATCATTGTGCCTGCTTGCACAACCCACCAAGGTAAATTTACATCACCTGTGCTTTGCATTTTTGTTTCAATCAGAAGTATACAGAAGTGCTCCTGCTGTTTCCCTTTTATTCTCTGAATGAGGCTCCATGTGTTGGAATACAGATTCCTGGGATTTGTGGGACTACTGCACCATAGGTTATGTCAGAGCTTCATGGCTTTTTTTTAAAAAACTAAATTGGTAAATGAGGCATAGTGTCGAGGGAGTCTTTAGTCAAATTAACTATTTTCACCTGTGTGTGTTTTTTAACTTTATACTTACTGGGTTTGTAATGGCAGTGTCTGATAGACACCTCCATCCCAAGTGCTTGATGCCAGCTGACAATTCACAGCTGACATTGACCCCCCAAAATTTTACCCCGATTGCTGTTAGGTCCTGGTGGTGGATTCTCTGGACCGTGAACCGAACTCACCTGGAGAGGCAACCAAGAGCTAACCCCTATACAGGGACTGTCTGGTCGCCCCACCAGAGGGCCTAAATGCACGGCAGCTGGAACACAGGGAGTACGGGGTATGGGTCCTTCAGAGAGTGGCACGGGAGAGGAGTAGGAGTCTAATGGTAACCGGAGGCAGGCCAACTGGCAGGAACCGGGTACAGGTGCAGAGTAGTCCCAGCTGACCGAATCCGGATCCAGCGGGACGTGCAGACTGAAGTATCCAGGTGAAGTCCAGGTGACGGGTTCAGACTGACAGGAGTTGGCGGGATCCTCAGTACACAGTCACCGGGACACTTTCTGGGAGATCGGCACTCTGGGACCAGGTCAGGACAGCAGACAGGCTCTGCGGAAGACACAGGATTAATTGCATTGCAAGGCACAGAGAGACCTGACATCTAACTCTAAGGAACACGTTGAACAGGCGCCACCCACATGGAAAGGGAAGCCCTATATACCCTGTCCCAGCATCATGTCATATCCTGCTTCAGGAGTGCTGGGCCTATAAGTTAATGTGAGTGAGCGCAGCCCCGCCCTATAGACATGCATGGCCATCAGAATCAGAGCCAGACAACTCAGAGTCAGACCACTCAGAGTCAGACACAAAGGACCAGGACGCAGGGGAGCACCAGCAGGAGTGGCAGCCGAGACCAGTGGGCACGTTGACCGGATCAGTGGGTAAGGAGTGATACAGTGATGGTGAGACTGGATCAGTGGGAAAGGAGCGGTGCCATGATGGCGGGAGCGTGACAATTGCCAACACCCTGGGGCAAGCTATGGTGAAGCACCAGAATTGGTGCATCTAATAGATGCATCAATTCTGGGGCAACTGCAGCCTTGTATTCTTAGGCAGGGAAAGGCCAAATAACCATGAACCTTCCCTACCTGATAGTATGAGCCACAGCTATCTGCTTTATCTTGGCTGGCAAAAATGGTATACATAAATAATTTAAAAAGATGGTGTGTGGTCCCCTTTATTTTTGTTAATCAGCCAAGATAAAGTATTATTTAATTTTTCATCTCTCAGCACAACCTGGTGTCAGGGATACGTCCAGGTGTCTTCCCCATACAATTTCTATCTATTTCAGCAACTTACACCCTCTGCAGCCTTCCTAGGGAGGACTGCCAGAAAAATGCTTGTGTTCTCCATAGTCTTCCATTATATTCGTTACTCGAACTGAGCCCGCCCAAGTTTATGTAACAAGTACTAAAGCATTTTAGTGTTCGCTCATCACTAATCATTATTGAGTACCTTCATTTGGAAAAGTTAAGGGACTGGATAGTACCAGGTATAGCTGAAACGAAATTGTTATTAAGTACCTTGACACAGTAGAGTTGAGGGTGCTCAAGCAAAAATAATAACAGAGACAAGCTTGTTACCAAGTATCTTAATTCAAGAGAGCTGAGTATTCAATAACACCAAGGACAGAAGAAATAAATTCGTTATCAGAAACAGAATTGGAGATACAGCAACACCAGGAATAGCAAAGACCCCTTTGTGACCAGATACCTTGTTTTAGTAGAATTTTCAGCTTCAGCAAAGGTAAGAAATTTTATTCTTACACTTTTTTTCACTTTCTCTGCTTTCCTGAATTTCTGAATAAAGTTGTAAACATGGTTCAGGAACTCTGGCATCACATCACCAGTGAGTGTTGTGTGAATTTGTGGGAACTTGATACATGGACTTATCCCATCATCACAGGAGGACAGGATCATTATAGATATTTTAACCTACATCTGAGAATACCTGAAAAGCAGAACAGCAACAACACAGGCATTACAGCAGGGGATCATGGTTGACTCTTTTTGTGAGGTAAAATACTTTCCTACCACTTTTTAAAAAATGTTTATTGCAAGGATTATTTGCAATTCTGGGGTAAAATGTCTATATATTTTTTTTACTTCCTCCCCATCCCAGGGGCTGTGGTATGATCAGACCATGTTTCTGTATAGTCAGAAACAGCCATTAAACAGTACATAACAGGGGCACATATGTAAGATTATTTCAGCATAGGAACATTATTTTACATACATTAAATTGTGGAACTTATTTTTTCAAAATCAATTTTTTAAAATGAACTTTTGTTTGTGGGAAACCCCTTTTAAACTAGCAGGACGTTCAGCACCATCTCAAAAAAGCTACAATTCAGAAATCACCAGTCTGGATGGCATACACTTCTGAGTACTGCAGGAATAAAGTGCTGTATAAGACAGACCATTATTTAATATTAAGGACTCCATAATAAAATAATCTGTACATCAGGATTTGTGCATAGCCAACGTGGTGTTAATATTAAAAAAAAAAAGGGTCAAAAACTGAGCGTGGAAACTAAAAGCCAGAAATATTTAACCTCTACTGTGGGCAAAATCTTTGATAGCTTTTTAAGAGTAGCTATGCTGGAGTATCTAGATAAAAATATCCTCATAACCCAGCATCAGCATGGTTTTGAGGGATCAGTCCTTTCAAACTGATTTGATAAACTTTTATGAGGAGGTTAAGGCCATTTATGTTGTTGTCTATCTAGACTTTTCATATGTATTTGATGCAGAGCTACATGAAATGTTGACACATACTGTAGGTTGAGAACAATGTGAATCAGGAAAAATTATGTGCAATTGAGATCATAACTGGCTCAGTGATAGGAAACAAAGGATGATATTTAAAGGAACACACTTTGGTAGGATCACAGTTTATGGATACCATAAGGGTCAGTATTGGGCTCTCTCATTTTTAATATATTTATTAATGACCTTTCAGGGGACATAACAGGTAACATTTCAATATCTGCAGATGATGCTAAACTCCACAAGGTAATCAGCAAAGTAAGATAATTTAATATTCTAAAATTCAAGCAAACTTAATCTTGGGTGGAGAAATGGCAGTAAATGTTTAATGTATATAAAAGTAACAACAAGTGCTTTGGCAAAAGAAATGAAATCTACAATTATGTACTAAATCAGTTTTTCCCATATTTCAGTCCTCACCCCAACAGTTCAGGTTTCCAGGATTTTATTAATTTCGCAAAGGGGATAACATTTTTATCATGGTAACAGAAATTGTCATAGGTTCTCTCACCTGTGCAATAGCAAAGATGCCATGATCTGTTGGTAATTCATGTGGACTGGAGTTTGTAAAACATGGCATTAAATGGGAAAATACTAATTAAAACTGCCACTGAAAAAGACTTGAGTGCATGGGTTGATTTAGGAAAAAAGTTCAATGAAGGCCTGGATGTGTTTCTTGAAAATATAATATTTCAAGTTATTGGTACCAAAATCTATGGTGGGAATTAAAAGAATCATACAGAGAATATCAACACCAACTACCTCCTCAGTTTTTGCTCTAGGTATTACATAATTTGTAATTTATTTTCCTCTACTGTTCTCTTGTAAATGTAATGACTTTTGGTATTATTAGTTTTATGAAAGTTCTCACAAAAATGTCACCACATTTACTTACATGTTTTTAACATTTTAACTTGACATGAAAATAGTATAAAAAAAATCCAAGGGTTTCAATTTTATTGTTCATATACTATTATATTTTTTTAACTTTATTCTCTGTGAAAAATAGTACAGCAAATACAAATTTTATGTTCCGTATACTCTATCTTCTTTGTTTCATTTATTTATATTTCAACTATCAAAAACCAAGTGATTCTATTTATTTTCAATATTATTTCAATAGCTGTGGAGTTCACACACCAAGGAATATATAATTTATACCATGACCTTATAAATCCATTAAAAATGTTTTCTTTTCAAAGGATTTAATGTAAAAATTGTAATTTCCCTAGCCATTGCTCTTATAAATTCGCTGTATTTTTTCAGTTACTTGTCTCATAAACCAATGATGGGGTTTTGTAGTTCAATGCTTATTTAAAAAAAATAATTTATGCTGGTCAGTGAGGGGCAAAGAAGAAAAGAAGTGATGCAATTATGACTGTGTTTACCCAATTACATATCTAATTTTGTGTTTATAGATGCATGATGTGACTCATTTGAATTCTCAGCTGCAAAATAAAAAAGGAAGTTTCAAAATTTCAGCATAGGGATAAAAGTTTTGAAGGATTTAATTATTGCAATTTCTCAAGATATTGAAGGATATACTTTCTATCAATAAACGGTGCCCCAAGTATCCCAGTAACAAATACCTTAAGAGCCAGTTGCAGGTTGTCGTTTCTTACAGTGTAGTATACATTACTAACAAAAAGTTAAGGATGGATATTAGGCTTTCAGGTGAAAAACAAGTAAAACAAAAAGTTCACACTACAGTAATATTTTATCATGAAAGTAGGGTGTTAGGGTAGAAGCATGCAAGGGCAATTTTCTCATCTCAAACAATTTATTAAAATAAAAGCCAACATTAGTGGGGGGTATACTCCACTGTCTCAAGTGGAGTTATTGTCTGTTGAGGCTTGGCATCCCACTCTTCTTGAAGGGCGGGCCTCAGGTCAGTGAATTTCTAGGATACAGAGTTACAAGCCTCTAAACGGCGACTCAGCTGATCGCATAGATTTTCTATTGGATTTAGGTCTGGAAAAAGTGAAGCCCACTCCATTTAAGGTACCCCAGTCTACAGCAGTCTTTCCCCAATGATGTAATATTGATAAGCTGGAGCATTGTCAACTATGAAGATGAAATTAGGCCTGTGTTGTTCATGCAGAGACAGAATGACTGGATTAATGTTGTTATTTAGGTAGTAGCGGTGTGTCACAGTACCAATCACAAAGTATAGGGCAGTTCTGCATTGACTAGACACATCTGTCCACACAGTAGCACCACCCCTCCAATGGCTCAACTGGTGACAATGGTGGTTGATGTATAACTGTTTCCTTGACGTCTCCAAAATCATTGAATGTTGAAGACGTTGAATTGTCAGACATGACACATGGGTATCTCTCACCTTTCTTAACCCCTTCACGACCGGACGAATTTGCGCTTTCCGTTTTTTTTTCGCCATTCTTCTCACGAGAGATGTAACTTTTCTATTTTTCAGTCAATATGGTCATGTCAGGGCTCATTTTTTGCGGAACGAGCTGTACTTTTAAATGAAACCATAAGTTTTACCATATAGTGTACTGGAAAGCGGCAAAAAAATTCCAAATGCAGAAAAATTGCAAAAAAAGTGCGATAGCACTATTGTTTTTGAGATAATTTATTCACTGTGTTCACTATATGGTAAAACTGATGTGTGGGTGTGATGCCTCAGGTAAGTGCGAGTTCGTAAAAAAAATTCAAATGCAAAAAAAGTGCGATATCACTATTGTTTTTGATATATTTTATTCACTGTGTTCACTATATGGTAAAACTAATGTGTGGGTGGGATGCCTGAGGGCGGTGCTAGTGCGAAGACACCCAACCTAAATTGGTTAACTTTTATCTAAGGGGTTAAAAAAATATCAGAATTTTGTCCGAAAAAAGTTGCGTACGTTTTGCGCCATATTCCGTGACCCATAGCGTTCTCATTTTTTGCAATTTATGGCTCAGTGATGGCTTATTTTTTGTGTCTCAGGCTGCCATTTTCCATGGTAGCATTTTTGCTTAAATGCTACCTTTTGATCGCCTTTTATTACATTTAGCACAAAGTTTGTGGCGACTAAAAAACGTAATTTTGGCGTTTGGAATTTTTTTGCCACTATGCCATTTACCGATCAGGTTAATTGATTTTATATTTTGATAGATCGGGCATTTCTGAATGCGGCAATACCAAATGTGTGTATATTTTTTATTTTTTTAGCCCTTTAATTTTCAATGGGGCGAAAGGGGGGTGATTTGAATTGTTAGGTTTTTTATTTTTTTAATTTTTAAAACTTTTTTTTTTTTTTACTCAGTCCCTAGGGGACTATATGGATCAGCAGTCTGATCGCTCTTCCATATCTGCTGATCACAGCTACACAGCTGTGACCCTTCCAGTCTATCTGTTGCATCCTCTTGTTGACACCCTGTGGTACTCTAAGCTCAGTGGACACTGCAGTTTGAGGACTTCCAGCTTGAAGCCTCACGAGGGCGAGGTACGTTGGATCAATTGTTAAGTGTTCCTGTGGTCTCATGTTGTCTCATTGTGAACAGCATGATGAGGAGGACTGTTTAAGTACAAATTCTAATTGAACCCCAGAATTTATTGGGCAATTCATGGATCAAGCACCTTTACTGATACATAGGAACAGTTAAACATGTGCATTCAAAGAAGGTCATGTTAAGTTCACCTTGAATGGTTTAGAGTGCATTTTAGGATCATTCTGAAATTTCAATCAAAAGCAAAATATCTCTAACTTTTTGTGAGTAGTTTTTGCTAATATTCGTGTGCCCAATTCCTCAAAATGGCATAAGTGGGTCATAAAAAACTAAGATGCCCATTTTTTTTAGTTTTGAGAATATTTCTGTGGGTCAGTGTGATTACAGCGATAACAGATTTATATAGTTTTTTATGTTTTACTATCACATAGTAAAAATGCTTTTTAAAATAAATAGTTTTTCCGTTGCAATATTCTGAGAGCTGTAACTTATTTATTTTTGAGCAAACAGGGCTGCAAAAAGCATTATTTTTTGTACATCGAGATGGAGATTTTATTTAGTACCATTTTGTTGAAGATAACATTTTTTAATCGCTTTTTATTCAGATTTTTCAGATGAAGACTTTTTTTTATAAATTGTTTGCACGGCTCATTGTATGGTAAAAGTGTTAAGACTGATTTATTATTCAGGTTAGTATGGTTACAACGATACCAGATTTATATAGTTCTTTATTCTTAGATATTTTTACATATGAAAAACAATATTTAGCAAAAATTAGTTTTTGCATTGCCATATTCTAAGAGCTGTAACTTTTTTATAGCCACATTAGGGTTTGTTGTTTTGTGGGACAATTTGGCAGGTTCATTTTAACCATCTTTTTTTACATATGGCTTTTTGGTTGCTTTTTGGCATGTTTTTTATTTTTCTTTTTACAATATTCGCCATACAGAAAAAAAAAATGACATTTTTATAGATTGGGTCGATATGGATGCAGCGATACAAATTATGTGTATATTTCTTTGTTTATTTTTGTTTTAACATAAAACTTGAGCTTTTTGTGGTGAAACGGGTTTTCGTGATTTGTGCGCGCTTTTTTAATGTGTTTAAAAAACTTTTTACACATTTAATTAAACTTTTTTTTTTTTTTTAGGCCGGAGTCACACTTGCGAGTGACTTACATCGCATAACCTGGCACAGCTACACACTCTCCAAACACAAGTGTCTCAGCTACATAGAAATACATGCAGCCAGCCCGCTCCTGTCAGGCGACTAACTCGTGAGTGTGACTTGGCTTTAGTCCCACTGTGGAACATGAATCTTTTATAGGCCTCTTTCAAACATCCGTGTTTCAGGTACGTGTGACATCAGTTTTTTTCACGGATGCCACATGTACCCATGGTATTCTATGGAATAACTCACATGTCTGTGTTTTTACACAGACAGTGTGGCCCCCGCACGTACACATGGAAACATGTCAATTTTTTTCTCTGGCAGCACAGGTGTCACACAGATCGCACACGGATGTGATCCATGTGACATGAGTGTGACACGTACCGGAGAAAACACGTGTCTTTGAATTAAAAATTATTTTCTATACTCACCTGTATCCAGCGATGCTGTATTTGGCGCTGCTGTCACGTGCTTCCGACCTCCACTCATTATGCTCATGCATATTCACTGCACCACAGACCTGAAAGCAGCAGCATCACCGAAGATATTAGTATCGGGGACAGCAGCACTTGGGACAGGTGAGTATCAAGCAAGCAGTGTGTGTGCAGTGATGTCGGGAGGTCATCGGAGTATCCCATGAACTCAGATGACCTCCTGATGACACCCGTGCGACACCTGCACTACTGTGGGTGTCACGATAGTGACTGCAGGGGTTCATAAGAGTTAATTGGATACTCCAAAGAACTTGTGACATCATTGCTGTGCATGCACACACTGATCTTATGAGTTCCAGGTCACTGTAGGGAAGCACACACAGCAGTGTGTGTGTGTACCTGCAGGGGCCACTCTCAAAATCAATGGGGAAGGTTCGGTTCTCCATTGAATGTGCCAGCAAGTATGGGATTGACATGGGCCCCCTTAATTGGATTAATATTGATATAATTAATATTGGATTTTATATGTTCTTTCTTATTTTCTTTCTTTATATCGCTATCTGTTTTATCTTCAGTATCATGCATTTTTTACCTTTACCAGACACACGGATGTCAAACGTAGCCAAACACGTACGTCACACGTATGACACACGGACGTCACACGGATATGTGTGATTTGTATGTGTTTAAACACAGACGTGTGGAAGTGGCCTTACTCTGATTGCTGTTCCCTTGCACTGCTTAAGGCCTCCGACACACTCACGTGAAAATCATGCACGTGCCGAGAGACACGTATTTCCCCTGTGTGTTGCGTGCAGGTAAGTACGTGTCTCTGGTACGTGTGGGCCACGTGTGTTCTACATGTGCTATCCGCGATAGCACACGTAGAACCGGTAATTTACATACTCACGTGGTCCATTCTGCCGTCCGTGGGGCTAATCTTCGGCTCCAGCCCTGCCGTCTCCCCGCTGCTGCTGCTGCCGGCCGTAGTGAAGTGAATATTAAATGAGAATAATGAGCGGCGGATGGCAGAAAGTGACAGCAGCGGCAGAGACAGGAGGGCTGGAGAAGGTGAGTTAAGGTTTTGTTTTTTTTTCTCTGACACGTGTGTTTTCTCCGGCATGTGTCACACTGGACCGCATCCACACTACACCCGGGTGGTACGGGTGCGGGCCGTGTGACACCCGTGCTGCCAGAGAAAACACTGACATGTCAGCGTTTAGAAAAACGCACACACGTACAAACGCACACGGACACACGTTTCGTGTGGTTTTACATGTGTGTGCCTGCTACAATAGGGCAGCATTGCTGAACGTGTCTCCGTGCCGCCGGTTCGTGCAAAAAATGGCAAACACGTACCGGCGGCACGAATGTGTGTCGCAGGCCTAAGGCTGTGTGTGCACATTGCCGAATTTCATGCATTTATGCTGCGTATTGCACCGCAGCGTAAATGCATGCGGCCTGCGTCCCCCGCACAATCTATGAAGATTGTGCATAATCCATGAGCACGTTGCGTTTGAGAGCGCAGCGATTTGGATGCCAAAATTTTGTTCCAAATCGCTGCGTTCTAAAAAGCAACATGTCAATTATTCTGTGCGCTGTGGATGCAGGTCCCGCTCTGTCTATGGGAGAGGCTGCATCCAAAGCACAAGTAATCAGCTTTTTTTCTGCAGAAACACTGCATCCATTATGTAGTGTTTCTGCAGCGATTTGAAGTGCACATGTGCTGTCAAATCCCTGCAGAAATTTCTGCAGGGACACGACGCAACGTGCGCACATAGCCTAACTCATGTATAGCAGTGCAGGAGTCCTGTCAGTGATTCACTGACTGTGCCTGTAAGGCCCCCTTCACACGCACGTGTCTCTGATACGTGCTAGGTCCATGCCCGCATGTACCGGAGACACGGGTACACGTAAACCCATTAAAATCAATGGGTTTATGTGCACGCATGTGTTTAGCCATTGGCCCGTGTCTCCGTGTGGAGCACACGTGAGCCCATGTGCTCCACACGGATGCATGTCAGTGTTTCTCCGGCAGCACGGGTGTCACACGGCCCGCATACGCACCACACGGATGTAGTGTGGATGCGGTCCCGTGTGACACGCGCCGGAGAAAACTCACGTGTCAGAGAAAAAAATAACAAATCATTACTCACCTTCTCCAGCCCTCCTGTCTCTGTCGCTGCTGTCACTTGCTGCCGACCACCGCTCATTATGCTCATTTAATATTCACTTCACTGCGGCCGGAAGCAGCAGCAGCGGGGAGTCGGTGGGGCTGGAGACCGAAGTTCAGCACCACGGACAGCGACGCCAGGGAAAGGTGAGTTTAAAGTTTGCGTTCTCCATGTGTTATCACGGATAACACACGGAGAACACACGTAGTGCCATAAACACGGCACACGGAGGGGAAAACACACCTTTGACACGTCCGTGAAACACGTGCCTGATTTTCACGGACATGTGAAGGGGGCATAAGACCCAGCTTATAGTGATTAGAAAGGAAAAAGGAGCACTGCACCGCTTACCGCTCTGTAAGGCCCCTTTCACATGTCAGTGATTCTGGTACGTTTGTGCTTTTTTTTAAACGTACCAGAATCACTGACATACGCAGACCCATTATAATGAATGGGTCTGCTCACACGTCAGTGATTTGTCACTGCACGTGTCTCCGTGCGGCGTACCCGCGTGTGCGTGATTGCCGCACGCAGACATGTCCATGTTTTTCTGGCATCACTGATGTTCCACGGACCACGCAGTGGTGTGGTCCGTGAAACACGTGCCAGAAAAAAACGTGAATTTAAAATAATAAACATTTTAACTCACCCGGCGTCCAGCGATATCCTCTGCAGCCCGTTCTGCCAGCTGCTTCTAAGTCAGCTGATTACTGTCGCGCATCTTAATGATGCACGACACTGACTACCCGGAAGCAGCTGCTGCGGGGGTCACCGCCGGCCGGATGCTGCACCGCAGGAGGATGCAGCACCACGGAGAGCGGGAGCGGGCACAGGTGAGTTGATTGCTAAGTGTAATCACGGGCCACAGAGAACGGAGCCCGGATTGCACTTAGACAACCCACGTGTGCCGTGATTCACGGCACACGCAGGGACATGTGCGTGTTTTACACGCCAGTGAAAAACGTCTGTGTTTTTCACTGACGTGTGAAACGGGCCTTAAGCCCGCTACACACGTTTCAATATATCTCACAATCCGTCGTTGGGGTCAAGTTGTAAGTGACGCACATCCGGCATCGTTTGTGAGGTATCTGCGTGTGACAGCTACGTGCCATCAGGATTGAACGCAAAACCGTTGATCGCAAACACATCGTATCTTTCTCTAGAATTGAGCGTTTTGTTGCAGGAACCTAGTCAATTGTAACGTGTGACATCCCTCATACGATTTTGGTGTCTGATGCTATGTGTGCAGGTGTGCGCTCTGCACCGCAGCTTAAAAAAGGTCCGCTTCAGAGTGCAGCTGAAAAGCTGCGTTCTGAAGCGCCTCACAATGTCTGTCATTCACTAATCTCTGTCAGTCGGTCACTATCTCTGTCCCTCACTCTCTGTCCATGTCAGTCTATCCCCCTCTCTCATATACTCACCGATCCCCGATCCCCGGCGCTGCACGGCATTCACACTGCTCCGGCGGCTTTTACTGTTTTGAAAAAGTCGGCCGCCCATTAAACAATCTCGTATTCCCTGCTTTCCCCGCCCACTGGCGCCTATGATTGGTTATAGTGAGACACGCCCCCACGCTGAGTGACAGGTGTCACACTGCACCCAATCACAGCAGCCGGTGGGCGTGTCTATACTGTGTAGTGAAATAAATAATTAAATAATTAAAAAAAACGGTGTGCGGTCCCCCCCAATTTTAAAACCAGCCAGATAAAGCCATACGGCTGAAGGCTGGTATTCTCAGGATGGGGAGCTCCACGTTATGGGGAGCCCCCCAGCCTAACAATATCAGTCAGCAGCCGCCCAGAATTACCGCATACATTAGATGCGACAGTTCTGGGACTGTACCCGGCTCTTCCCGATTTGCCCTGGTGCGTTGGCAAATCGGGGTAATAAGGAGTTATTGGCAGCCCATAGCTGCCAATAAGTCCTAGATTAATCATGTCAGGCGTCTATGAGAAACCTTCCATGATTAATCTGTAAATTACAGTAAATAAACACACACACACGAAAAAAATCCTTTATTAGAAATAAAAAACACAAACATATACCCTGGTTAACCACTTTAATCAGCCCCAAATAGCCCTCCATGTCCGGCGTAATCCAGGATGCTCCAGCGTCGCATCCAGCGCTGCTGCATGGAGGTGACCGGAGCTGCAGCAGACACAGCCGCTCCGGTCACCTCCATGCAGCTAATGAAGACAGCCGTGCGATCAGCTGAGCTGTCACTGAGGTTACCTGCTGTCACTGGATCCAGCGGTGGCCGCGAGTAACCTCAGTGACAGCTCAGCTGATCGTGCTACTCACCGCCGCTCCTCTCACCTCCACGCAGCAACTGAGGTGAGTAGCGCGATCAGCTGAGCTGTCACTGAGGTTACTCGCGGCCACCGCTGGATCCAGTGACAGCGGGTAACCTCAGTGACAGCTCAGCTGATCGCGCGGCTGTCGTCATTAGCTGCGTGGAGGTGACCGGAGCGGCTGTGTCTGCTGCAGCTCCGGTCACCTCCATGCAGCAGCGCTGGAAGTGACGCTGGAGCATCCTGGATTACGCCGGACATGGAGGGCTTTTTGGGGCTGATTAAAGTGATTAACCAGGGTATATGTTTGTGTTTTTTATTTCTAATAAAGGATTTTTTTCGGGTGTGTGTGTTTATTTACTGTAATTTACAGATTAATCATGGAAGGTGTCTCATAGACGCCTGACATGATTAATCTAGGACTTATTGGCAGCTATGGGCTGCCATTAACTCCTTATTACCCCGATTTGCCAACGCACCAGGGCAAATCGGGAAGAGCCGGGTACAGCCCCAGAACTGTCGCATCTAATGTATGCGGCAATTCTGGGCGGCTGCTGACTGATATTGTTAGGCTGGGGGGCTCCCCATAACGTGGAGCTCCCCATCCTGAGAATACCAGCCTTCAGCCGTATGGCTTTATCTGGCTGGTTTTAAAATTGGGGGGGACCGCACGCCGTTTTTTTTAATTATTTAATTATTTATTTCACTACACAGTATAGACACGCCCACCGGCTGCTGTGATTGGGTGCAGTGTGACACCTGTCACTCAGCGTGGGGGCGTGTCTCACTATAACCAATCATAGGCGCCGGTGGGCGGGGAAAGCAGGGAATACGAGATTGTTTAATGGGCGGCCGGCTTTTTCAAAACAGTAAAAGCCGCCGCAGCAGTGTGAATGCCGTGCAGAGCCGGGGATCGGGGATTGGGGAGTATGAGAAAGGGCTGCTAACTTCAGTCACTTAGGAGATTAGCGGTCACCGGTGAGCCCTTCACAGGTGACCGCTAATCAGGGCGCGACACAGACAGAGCCGCAGCATGACAATGAAGTCGGGTGAAGTTCACCCGAGTTCATTCTGACAGTGCGTCTCTTTCTGTGTCTGCTATCATCTGCCATTCAGCTCTGCTACATGGCTGTCTGTGTCTGCTGTTAGCGGCCATGTAGCAGAGTTGAACGGCAGATGACATAGTAAAAACGCATCCCTACACATTACACACGCTTGGCAAGTCAATAAATAAAAAAAAAAAAAAAGGTGCCCAATGCATACGTCACAGAACACATGATCTAAAGTATCGCACACAAAATTGATCAATTTAACATAGACTACTAACGCACGTGTGACAGCAAATGAACGACCTATGTGCAATCTCATAAGATCCCGTATGCAACCTGGGCGTGTCACATCGCAAATGCGATTGTACAACTAATTGCAACGTGTAAAGTGGGCTTAAGGCTGTTGTAGCAAAGTCCTTTTCGGCGCTGTTCTGTTTAGAGCCAGCCACGAGGGTGTTCTGAGAGGCAGCGTCAGCTGCTAATACTCACATGGACTTGCTGCAGAAAAAACAGCTGAGTGCATAGGATGAAGTGACTGACCGTGGTGCTGTTGCCAAAGTGCCAGGATAAATACTTCTTTTGCCACAAAGAGAAATTTGCAACACTCTGCGGTTGTCAAACAAATCTTGCTTTATTTTTTCTTGCAGACAGGTGAAACAGACATGAGGGTGCAGGGGGAGCGGAGCACAAGGACAACGGTACCGTTTCGCACCACAGGGGGTGCTTTCACGGGTCCATACAAAGTAACGTGAGTATTAGCCACTTAAATAGGGTAATTTTTAACTCCACGTGTTACTTGATAAAAACAAATTAAAAACCTTTCACTGAAAAACAACCTCTCTCTACATCAACGTTAGATTTCTCTCTGGAAATAGAATAAATATCTTTCTGTTAAATATCATTCCAGCAATAACAGTTTTATAACTTATGGACACTTTAAATTATTTGTCATTATACATATCTCAAGTTATGACTACAACATTATAAGACTACTCATCATTGTGTTATTTTTATATTATTTTGCGTGTTGTATAAATAGATCTTTAGTTTTATATGGCTAGATTATTAAAAAAAAAATTATTTCAATTTTTTTTTTTATATATATATATTATTATTTTATTATCAAGCAGGGATATAGAGATATTACTAGGTAGATCTATTTATCCTCACCTTCTTTTATATCAGCACCAACAGGTAAAGAGGCTAGGTATGGACAGCAGGCACTATAGATCTTTAGATAGCAGGCATTTTTTTATTATACAATGCAGTATTCTTCTACAAAAAATAGCTAGATCGTTTTTGTCGTTGAACCCTATGGGTCCCATTGCCTTTGTTTCCATGATCCATCGAGCCTCTCTCCTTAATAAATGTTTATGCGTATCTCCCCCTGCTGGGGATGGTGTGATTTTTTTTCTAGCCCTGCGAATTGTAATAATCTATGATTACCGTTATGTGAATTCCGCATGTGTGTTATCAGGCGTGTGGCTCCAATCCCAGTGCTAATGGAGTGTAAATGTTCACGGAATCTGGTGAAGAGAGGTCTGATTGTCTTGCCTATATAAAAGAAGCAGCACGGGCATAGAATTATGTTAGGACCAGGAGGACGGGTAGGCCCAGGAAGTGGATCCACTGGACTGAGCACCCCACCGAGGGCAAGGTGCCCGGTAGCCGGAGCACTACGGGTAGCAGGACAGTCCGTTCAGAGGAGTGGAGTGAAGTAGTCCCTGGGACCACGGAGTCTCTGAAGGTAGTCCGGGTGACGGAGCTCAGGTTCGGAGGCCGGGATGATGTCAGGCGGAGTCCGGAACCAGCTGAGCGAGGAGGTCGGTCACCACACGGATCCAGGGATCGGAGACGGTAGGGACTGCCCAAGGAAGGAGCGTGGACAATCGTCGTGATGGGTGTTAACGTAGTGACGCAAGAAGGAGGTCAGGATCTGATTGACTCGTTCCACTTGGCCATTCGACTGCGGATGGTAGGTCGAAGAAAAGTCCAGAGCCACTCCCAGATGTTTGCAGAGAGCCCTCCAGAAGCGCGAGGTAAACTGAGTTCCTCTGTCAGACACAATGTGTGAGGGAAAGCCATGCAACCGGAAGATATGCTGTATGTAGGCGTCAGCGAGCTCCTGGGCAGAGGGCAGTCCAGCCATAGGGACGAAATGAGCCATTTTTGAGAAACGGTCCACCATGACCCATATGACCGTGTGTCCGGAGGACAAGGTCAAGTCTGTAATAAAGTCCATTGCAATGTGTTGCCACAGAACGGAGGGAATTGGCAGCGGCAGAAGACGACCATATGGCAGGTGTTTGGGCGTCTTGTTCCGGGCACAAGAGGAGCAGGCTGAGACAAAAGACGCGACGTCCGTGCGAAGGGATGGCCACCAATAGTGACGTACAATTGTACTCAATGTTCTCTTCTGACCAGCATGGCCGGCTATTTTAGAGGCATGGCCCCAGTGCAAGACTTTTTGTCTGTCAGTTTCAGAGACATAGGTCTTCCCAGGCGATATCTGGGCCAGAGAGACAGGAGCCACCGGAATGAATTTACTTGGGCAGATGATGGGCTGGGATGTCTCCTCCTCCTGTTCCATGGGCACGAATGACCTGCACAAGGCATCTGCTCGCACATTCTTATCCGCGGGCCGGAAATGGACCTGAAAATTGAACCTGGCAAAGAACAAGGACCACATGGCTTGTCGTGGGTTCAGTCGCTGAGCAGACCGCAGGTATTCCAGGTTCTTGTGGTCCATGTAAATGATCACGGGGTACACTGCTCCCTCCAGAAGGTAGCGCCATTCCTCCAGAGCCAGTTTGACTGCTAATAGCTCTTGGTCACCGATGGTGTAGTTGCGTTTAGGCGCTGAGAAGCTCTTGAAGAAGAAACCGCAAGTGACCATCTTCCCGGTGGAGGACTTCTGCATGAGCACTGCCCCGGCCCCAGAAGAGGAGGCATCCACCTCCAAGGTGAACTGATGGTTTAACTCAGGACGGTGGAGCACAGGAGAGGAAGCAAATGTCCGCTTCAGGGAGCCAAAAGTGGCGTCAGCCGCCGGTGACAAGTCCTTCGGATTAGCCCCCTTCTTGGTCAAGGCAGAGAGAGGCGCAGTCAGGGCAGAGAAGTGAGGGATGAAGTGACGGTAATAGTTCACAAAGCCAAGAAAACGTTGAATTGCCTTCAGTCCGGAAGGAGGGGGGCTCTGGTGTCCTCCATCTTGGATGAGGCACAAAGTCTATATAAGACCCTTACGCACGCCGCCCGACGCTCAGTCCTCTTGGTTCATGCATGAGGGTAGACGCCCTGTGCACGTCCCTCTAGGCATCTCTCTGTCTATGTTAGGTGAGCGCTACCGGCAGGGTAGCGTTCTTATACCTTACAGCTTCGGCTGCAGTCCGTATCCTTACCTCTTAGTGGAGCGGACATAGGCAGGTGCCTGAGGCACATGGTCCGGCTGGGCCTTGTGATTCTACTCGTAGGTGGACATTGCCGCTAGGGTAACGATCCTTATACTGCGTCTGGCAGTTGTTCGTATCCTCGCACACTAGGGGAGCGAACAGAGGTAGGAGCTTTGTGCGGCTTATGCTGCTGTCCGTCTCTTTTGCACCACTAGAAGAGCGGACCTAGGCAGGTGCCATATCTAGTGGTTCGTGTCCTCGCACACTAGTGGAGCGAACGCAGGTAGGAGCTTTGTGCGGCTTACACTGCTGTCCGTCTCTTTTGCACCACTAGAAGAGCGGACCTAGGCAGGTGCCATATCTAGTGGTTCGTGTCCTCGCACACTAGTGGAGCGAACGCAGGTAGGAGCTTTGTGCGGCTTACGCTGCTGTCCGTCTCCTGGCACCACTAGAGGAACGGACCTAGGTAGGTGCCATTTCACACTCACTGCTTTTGTCTCTGTGATCTTTAACAGAGACCATTCCACACACCCTCCAAGTAAGGGAGGAATTGCTTTATTTTCTAATTATATTCCTCTGTGAGTTTAACAGAGGTATTGCACTCTGCACTTGTGCTATTATTTTTTACAGTGGCACACTTATATACCCTTTATCCTCTGCCATAGTCTGCAGCAGAGTCTTTGCATGGTGGACCCTGACTGTCTGACATTCCTTTAGGTTTTATTATCAGACAGCCCCCTGTAACAGGCGTACAGGCGATTCTCTCTAAGCCTTTGTAGTACCAGCTGCACGTTCTCTCTGTGGGTCTGGAGGTCCGGAGAGAAGACCAGGATGTCATCCAAATATACCACCACACAGACGTAGAGAAGGTCCCGGAACATGTCGTTCACTAGTTCTTGAAAGACTGCCGGTGTATTACACAGGCCGAAGGGCATCACACAATACTCGTAGTGCCCATCGCGAGTGTTAAATGCGGTCTTCCATTCATCCCCAGAGCGGATGCGGACCAGGTTGTAGGCACCACGAAGATCCAACTTGGTAAACAAACGAGCTCCTCTAAGCCGATCAAACAATTCGGGGATGAGCGGCAGAGGGCATTTATTCTTTACGGTGATTTGATTCAATCCCTGGTAGTCAATGCAGGGGCGCAGGTCCCCCTCTTTCTTCTTAATGAAGATGAAGCCTGCTCCAGCAGGAGAGGAGGATCTCCGGATGAATCCCCTTGCCAGGTTCTCAGTGATGTAGGCAGACATGGCCCTTGTTTCAGCAGGGGACAAAGGATATATCTGTCCTTGAGGTGGTATGGTTCCCGGGAGTAGGTCGATGGCACAGTTGTAAGGACGATGTGGTGGCAGTACCTCTGACTCTTTTTTATCAAAAACGTCCGCGAAGGACCAATAGGCCGAAGGCAGTCCTGGTAGGGACTCCGGGACCGGAGGTCGTCGGATGGGCTGTATGGACTTCAGGCAGTTCTCGTGGCATGAGGAGCCCCATCGGGTAATTTCGCCAGCACGCCAGCTGACCGACGGTTTGTGTGTCCGTAACCAGGGGAGTCCCAGCAGGATTTGATGAGATATGTGCGGGAGGACGTAGAGAGTGATTTTCTCGGTGTGCAGGGCACCAATACGTAGTTCTACAGGCTTGGTGATCCACGAGATGGTGTCAGAGAGGGGTCTCCCATCTACAAAGGCAATCACGAGGGGTTTGTCGAGTGGAGTAACAGGCACCTGGTACTTGTCCACTGTGGCCTACTGGATGAAATTGCCTGCTGCCCCGGAATCGAGGTACGCCTTTGCCGTGAACCGCGTCTCTCCCGCTGTCACTTGAATAGTCCACGTAACCGGGTCTGAGAGAGTCCCAGTACCTAGGGTGGCCTCTCCTACCAACCCTAGGCGTTGGAGTTTCCCGGCCTCTCTGGACAGGAACGTAGCAGTCGTGTGCCCTCTCCACAGTATAAGCAGAGGCCCTTGGCGAGCCGTTCTGCTCGGCGTTGTTCGGACTGCTGCAAACGATCAATCTGCATGGGCTCGTGGACAGAGACGCCAGACGCCGCCGACTGAGGTACGGCGGGCTTCTGTGGAGGAGAGGAATGCTGTATCGGATGTCTCTCGCGGGACACCTCTTTGGATCATTCCTGAAAACGGAGGTCCACGCGGGTGGCTAGTGTGATCAGGGCATCCAGGGTGGAAGGAACATCGCGGCTGGCCAGCTCGTCCTTAATACGACCGGAGAGTCCTTCCCAGAAGGCGGCGGTTAGGGCCTCATTGTTCCAGCCTAATTCTGAGGCCAAGGTGCGGAAGCGGATGGCATATTGACCCACCGTCAAGGTCCCCTGACGTAGCCTGAGTAGTGATGAGGCGGGCGCGGCGGCACGTCCGGGTTCATCAAAGGTGGTTCTAAACGCCTGCAGGAATTCCTGGATGTTAGTAGTTACAGGGTCCTCCTTCTCCCACAAGGGGTTCATCCAGGCCAGTGCCTCACCCTCTAGATGGGACATCACAAACGCCACCTTGGCTTGGTCGGAGGCAAACAGATGCGGAAGCAGCTTAAAGTGGAGGGAGCACTGATTCAAGAATCCTCTGCAGGTCTTAGGATCTCCGGCATATCGGGGTGGAGAGGCCAAGCGGAGTTTAGAGGCTTCCGAGGAAGCTGCCACAGGAGCTGTGGATGTGGACTGTGATGCCAGGGACATGGCTGTTGCTTGCAGCGTATTCAAGCGGGTGTCCACTGAGGTAATAAAGGCTAGCATGCGGGATTGGGTCTCACGTTGTCGTCCGAGTTCCTGCTGCAATCCGGCCAGCTGGGACGCTAGTGCTTTGGCAGGATCCATGGCCTGTTCTTACTGTTAGGACCAGGAGGACGGGTAGGCCCAGGAGGTGGATCCACTGGACTGAGCACCCCACCGAGGGCAAGGTGCCCGGTAGCCGGAGTACTACGGGTAGCAGGACAGTCCGTTCAGAGGAGTGGAGTGAAGAAGTCCCTGGGACCACGTTTCTCTGAAGGTAGTCCGGGTGACGGAGCTCAGGTTCGGAGGCCGGGATGATGTCAGGCAGAGTCCGGAACCAGCTGAGCGAGGAGGTCGGTCACCACACGGATCCAGGGATCGGAGACGATAGGGACTGACGGGATGGCGGACAGTCACCGTTCGGGGTTCTGGAACCGTCAGGACCGGTTGGCGAGACAGGAGCGGCTCTACAAAGGAGATAGGTAAGTACGGGACAAGGCACAGGGGGACCTGACTCCTAGGTTAGCAAACACGAAGAACAGGCCCCGCCCACTTGGAAAGGAACCCCCTATATACCCTGTACCTGAATCTTCAATATCCTGTTGGAGGATGCTGGCCCTTTAAGAGAGGGTCAATGACCGCGCGCCCTAATGCGCATGCACGAGGCCCGGGTGCCAGAAGCCAGAGCAGGAAGCGGTGCACAGGAGGCAGGAGTGCCGGGCTGGCTCAGCGTCGCAGACGGGCGCTGGGAGCGGGGACCGGGTTGCCTGGAGGACGCAGGTGAGGGAGCATGGAGGCTGAAGAGCGGGGGACCGGGGAGCATGGCACGGGACGGGGAAGCGTGGCACGGGAGCCAGGGAGCGTGACATGGAAGCGTGGCAGGGGAGCCGGGGAGCGTGGCACGGGAGCCGTGGAGCGTGGCACGGGAGCTGGGGAGCATGACAAATTATATAGACTAGCCATTTTGTACGACATGTAATCAGACTCTGTTGATCACAATAGGAACAATTGCCACATTTATAATTTCCTACATAATTTCCTATAAGACCCAGCTTATAGCAGGATGTTTCAGGTCACCATACCTTGGGTCCATCAGATCACCATTGCGGGTGGGGCAATACTGTCAAAGAGGGTATTTTAACCCATGTTTAACTTCACAGACACTGCACTCATGCTTAACAGTGGTATTTAAGGGGTAAATCAGCCCCAATCAGTTACAAAACCGATTGGGACTAATGCCCGCATGTGTCAGCTGTCATGTACAGCTGTCATTCGCTGGAATTTCAGGTTGTGCATATCACAAACCCATTATATGCCCATAAAGAATACAGCTGCTGCAGTCACTACTAGAGATGAGCGAGCCTCTAGAGGCTCGAGTTCAGTTCGGTTCGTCGAACGGAGGCCGCGTTCGAGTTCGGTTCGGCGAACGGCTCGATGAACCTTTCGAACCCCATTGAAAACAATGGGAGGCAATCACAAACACATAAAAACACATTATAAATGTACACATACAGTTAATAAACATTGCCATAACACTTACAGCTCCCTGTGATGCGTCCTGCACTCTGTCTACCGCCGCTTTTCCTTCCGATAATCGCTGTGTCCTCCCGGTAACCAGCACTGATGATAGGACCTATCGTGACGTCAAAATAGCATGTGACCAGTCACGTGTCTATTATCTCATTGGCTACAGACTGGTCACATGGCTAGACGTCATGCCAGGTCCTGTCATTGCATCTCTCCAGTACGCAGTGATCGTTTGTGTAACTCCATGTATCGGCGAGATGCTCTGGCACACAGTCGACTCCCCATTCTGCTTCCCCGTTTCGTTATTCACCGGCTGCCACAGCCGGTCAATAACGGAGATCGCCGTTTCTATAGCAACGCGCCTGTCAGCAATGACGTCAAAGCTTACAGCCAGCAGCCTCAGCTCACTCACAGAGTGAAAAGACTGCACAGGAAGCAGCAGCGTCTTCCTCCCTTGCAAGCTGCTGATGTAGCAGAGCTGCATGGGTTGAAGGAGAAAGAAGACAGAAGACCATGGATCGTGGAGGGATAAGAGGGAGTAATAAACATGGAGTCTCTAAGTGTGTCTGTGTATTTATTTCTATTAAAGTATTTTTTCTCTGTGTGGTGTCTTTTTTTTTTAACCCTTTCTTGGAGATTCTTAATGGCCGGGTCAAACTTGCCTGACATTAAGAATCTCTGGCTTAATACTAGCTAGTAAAACAAAACTAGTATTAACTCATTATTACCCAGCAAGCCACCCAGCTCCAGTGCTGTTGGAAGAGTTGGATACAGCGCCAGATGATGGCGCTTCTATGAAAGCGCCATTTTCTGGGGCGGCTGCGGACTGCAATTCACAGCAGAGGGGCCCAGAAAGCTCAGGCCAACCTGTGCTGCGGATTCCAAATCCCAGCTGCCTAGTTGTACCTGGCTGAACACAAAAATGGGGCGAAGCTCATTTGGTTTTTTTTTTAATACATACATACCCCGATTTAATGAAATTCATGAAATAATTAAAAAAAAGGCTTCCCTATTTTTTTAGTTCCCAGCCGGGTACAAATAGGCAGCTGGAGGTTGGGGGAAGCCGTACCTGCCTGCTGTACCTGGCTAGCATACAAAAATATGGCAAAGCCCAGGTTTTTTTTTTTGGTGGGCAAAAAACTCCTGCATACAGTCCTGGATGGAGTATGCTCAGCCTTGTAGTTCTGCAGCTGCTGTCTGCTCTCCTGCATACACTAGTGAATGGAGCATGCTGAGCCTTGTAGCTCTGCAGCTGCTGTCTGCTCTCCTCCATACAAACAGACAGCAGCTGCAGAACTACAAGGCTCAGCATACTCCATCCAGGACTGTATGCAGGAGTTTTTTGCCCCCCAAAAAAATTACGTGGGCTTCGCCATGCTTTTGTATGCTAGCCAGGTACAGCAGGCAGCTACGGGCTGCCCCCAACCCCCAGCTGCCTATTTGTACCTGGCTGGGAACCAAAAATATAGGAAAGCCCTTTTTTTTTTAATTATTTCATGAATTTCATGAAATAATTAAAATAAAATAACGTGGGCTTCGCCCAATTTTTGTGTCCAGCCAAGTACAACTAGGCAGCTGGGGATTGGAATCCGCAGCTCAGGGTGCCCAAGCTTTCTGGGCACCCCTGCTGCGAATTGCAGTCTGCAGCCGCCCCAGAAAATGGCGCTTTCATAGAAGCGCCATCTTCTGGCGCTGTATCCAACTCTTCCAGGTGCCCTGGTGACGGGTGGCTCGCTGGGTAATAATGGGGTTAGGGCTAGCTGTATATTATCAACTGGCCCTAAGCCCGAAATTCATGGTGTCACGCCAATATTAGACATGGCCACCATGAATTTCTAGTACAGATAAAAAAAAACACAACACACAGAAAAATATTTTTATTCGATATAAAACACAACACAATTAGTGACTCCATCTTTATTGAAATAAAGAACCCCCTCCGCAGTAATCCTGGTTCAAGGGTCCCGCGCCGTCCAATCCGGATCTAATATCATCTGATCAGTTTGCTGGAAGACAAAGTGACCAGATGATGTGTCAGGTTTAAGGGCCTGAATTAAATGACACAGCAGCTGATTGTATAAACAGCTTTTATACAATCAGCTGATGCATCAGTGCAAAAAAAACAACAAACTACACACTTCAGTACAGACTCCTGTCCAACAGCATCAGCTGATAGTTTAGCCGGCCAGGTGGTAAAAAGCCGGCCTCACCGCTCGACTTATAGTGTCAGCTGATTCCGTCAGGTGACCGCATCAGCTGATCATCGCCAGGTCTGAGAGAGAGAGAGAAGAAAGAGAGGAGAGAGAGAGGAGAGAGAGAAAACAGAGAGAGAGAGGAGAGAGGAGAGAGAGATAGAAAGAGAGAAAAAGAGAGAGGAGAGAGAGGGAGACAGAGAGATAAAGAGAGAAAGAGAAGAGAGAGGAGAGAGAGAGAAAGACAGAGAAGAGAGAGAAGAGAAAACAATGCAGCCTCATTCCGTGAACTGCTCCGATTTTAGAGGTCCCGCGGCTCACAGCTGATGTCCGGCTCCTCCCCTCAGTGCATAATTAAATTAAATTATAATTTTAAATAAATAAATAATAATTATAATATAGTATGTTTTCTCTACCCTCCCTGAAACACTTTCTTCCCTCTCCTTGTCTGTAGTATGCTTTCTCAGCCCTCCCTGAAACACTTTCTTCCCTCTCCTTGTCCATAGTATGTTTTCTCTGCCCTCCCTGAAACACTTTCTTCCCTCTCCTTGTCCATAGTATGTTTTCTCTGCCCTCCCTGAAACACTTTCTTCCCTCTCCTTGTCCATAGTATGTTTTCTCTGCCCTCCCTGAAACACTTTCTTCCCTCTCCTTGTCTGTAGTATGCTCTCTCAGCCCTCCCTGAAACACTTTCGTCCCTTTCCTTGGGAGACAGAGATAAAAAGAAAGAGAGAAAAAGGGAGAGAGAGAGAGAAAGAGAGAAAGAGAGAAAGAGAATGAGAGAAAGAGAGAGAAAGAGAGAGAGAAAGAGAGAAAAAGAGAGAAGAGAGAGAGGTAGACAGAGAGAAAAAGAGAGAGAGAAAAAGAGAGCGAGAGAAATAGAGAGAGAAAGAGAGAGGAACAGAGAGAGAGAAAGAGAAAGAGAGAGAGCAAGAGAGAGAGAGAAAAAGAGAGAGAGAAAAAGAGAGAGAAGAGAGAGAGGAGAGAGCAATGCAGACTCATTCCGTGAACTACCCCGATTTTAGAGGTGTATCCCGCGGCTCACAGCTGATGTCCGGCTTCTCCCTTCAGTGCATAATTAAATTATAATATAAATATAATTTAAAATTAAAAATTAAAAAAAATTCTTTACCAGGACTGGAACTCGCGACTTAATGCTTCTTAGGCGAGCGCTCTATCCACTGAGATACTGCCTCTAATGATAAAGATAGGCAGATTTGGTAATCTTGAAGTCTGCAATGCTGAGGTCTCTGCTGACCGCGCGATTCAATTCATTGCTACGTGGAGCTGTCGTGTGGATTACGGATTACGTCGGACCTGCATTGTTGTTTGAGGTTTTTAATAAAATGGTGAAACAGGGTGTTTTTTTGTCTTTTATTCCAAATAAAGGATTTTTCACTGTGTGTGTTTATTTACTTTCACTTTATAAATAGATAATTATTTTAATTTAAAATTAAAAATTAAAAAAAAAAAAATTAAATTCTTTACCGGGAATGGGACTAGAACTCATGAAGTTATTTTATTCCAAATTTATTCTTTTATTCCAAATAAAGGATTTTTTACTGTGTGTGTTTATTTACTTTCACTTTAAATTTAATCATGGACTTTATCTCGGGGAGACGCCTGGCATGATTAACTCTTTATTACCTCGATTGCCACCGCACCAGGGCAATTCGGGATGAGCTGGGTAGAGTCCCCCGAGACTGTTCGCATCTAATGGATGCGGCAATTCCGGGCGGCTGCTGGGTGATATTGTTAGGGTGGTGGGCTCCCGATAATGTGGCGTTCCCTATCCTGACAATACCAGCCTCCAGCCATGTGGCTTTATCCTGGCTGGTATCAAATATGGGGGGAACCGCATTTTTTTTTTTCTTTTTTTTCTTATTTATTTATTTATTTTACTGCACAATATAGACCCGCCCACCGGCGGCTGTGATTGGTTGCAGTGAGACAGCTGTCACTCAGTGTCTGACTGTAACCAATCATGGGCGCCGGTGGGCGGGGAAAGCACGGAATAACTAATTGACTAATGAAGCGTCAGCCATTTTCTAAAGAGGAAAAGACGCCGCAGATTTTAACAGACGTGGAGTGAGATGCCCGTGATCGGTGAGTAGGAAAGAGAGAGGGATTGTGCTGGGGATGCAGGACGCATGCAGATATGCAACGTGTGCACATAGCCTTACTGTGAAAAGTTTATAGTGATCGAACCGTTCTTAAATGTAACTCGAACTGTCGAGCTTTTAGCAAAAAACTCAAGTTCAAGTTCGATCTCGAGCACCTCCCAAAATCACTCGAACATGAAATTGGCGAACCTCGAACATTGCTCAACTCTAGTCACTACTACAGATAGTAGAAAATCTTAATCTGAAAATATACTGAGGAGTTAGGCTATGTGCGTACGTTGCGTTCTGTACCTTGCTGAAATTAACGCATCATCTGGCAGAATTTGTCATTGTCCAATTTGGTTTTGACCACATAAACGCAGGAAATACGCAAGAGTTTTTATAGCACCGTTTTGACCGCGTTTGACATGCATTTCCAATGCTTGAAATGGGATGCCTTTTCAATACAAAGACACTACTAAATAAAGTTTGAACATTCAAACACTAAGAAAAAAGTGAAAAAAAAAAAGAAAGCTTTAAATCATACACTATAATGATAATTTTCCGAAAAAGATTATTGAGATTTAATAATTAGGTTCAAAATAAAGTAAAAGTATTGTTTCACTCTATTTTTTAAGTCGGGCTGGATGTGAGGACAAAAGGAAACCTCTTGACCTCACTATAATGCCAAAAACGCATGCTTTGATTTCAACAAAAAAAGCATGCGTTTTGCATCAAAAATGCATGTAAAACGCTAGAAATTTGTTTTAGGATGCGTTTTGATAATTCTCATTGACTTCAATGTTACCAAAACGCTGCCAAAGCGCTCAAAACAACTGACATGTTGCTTCTTCAAACGCAGAGATTTTGACACATGTTTACCACAAAAAAACACAGTTTTTGGACGCATAGTGCACACACAATATGCCTATTTCCCATAGACTTTGCTTGGAAATCAAAACGCATGCATTTTTGCATTAAAACGCTGCAGTTTAAAACACTGCGGAAACGCATGAAAAAACGCAACGTGCACACATGGACTAAAGGAGATGGTTGATTTGTGATTAAGCTGCTGCTGAAATAGTAGTTATTCGGTGCTGTGGTGGTATTCAATAGCAGCTTTAGGGCTCTTCTCCACTTCCGATTTCTATGTGCGAGTGCGATCCGATAGAAAATCGGATCGCACTCGCACCAGTGTTAATCAATGAGGTCATGTCCTCTTGCTAAATGTTTTACGGCACGTCTCGTTTACTAAGTACCCTATGTTTATATGCACTATGCTTTTATTTAGTTACAGCAGGGTATGTTTTCACAATTTTTCCCTTGGTTTCTCTTTGTCTAATGGCCAGTGTGAACATGAGCTCACAAGCTCCATGTATACCATCTCATACTCCGGCTCACTTTTTTGTTTTTATGTAGTTTTTTTGTATTCAGTACAAATGGGGTGTGGCCCTCCCTCTTGGTGAGCTGGACATTTCATTCTGTGAATCCCCCTGACTGTGTGTGTCCTGTTGGGACCCGGTCGCTCTCAGCCCTTAGCCACATTGAGGCCTATTTTAGACCCATGGTAAGGTTTTAATATTAGAGAGTGTAGGTACTATCCCAACTGGGTACACCTTGGCGTTGGTGGGATAGCTTTATGCTTTTTTTGATCAAAAACAGTGTTTACTAAGTACCCTATGTTTATATGCACTATGCTTTTATTTAGTTACAGCAGGGTATGTTTTCACAATTTTTCCCTTGGTTTCTCTTTGTCTAATGGCCAGTGTGAACATGAGCTCACAAGCTCCATGTATACCATCTCATACTCCGGCTCACTTTTTTTTTTTTTTTTTTGTTTTTTTTTTTTTGTATTGTGGGAACATTATCACTGGAACAATCACTACACCGTTCTGCATCGGCCAGTCTGCTGGAAAATCACCCATCACTGTGTGGATCACCTTCTTCTCCTTTTCCCCGCTCGGCGTGGGAACCGGAACCTCATTTGTCACTCTCAAGGGGTGAGGGCATTTCTTCAGGTGGTCCTTGGAAACTGTAGTGGTGGTCCTCCCTTGGTCGCAACTGATCAGAGAAGCCTTCTCATTCTCCCATTCAGTGGGCTGTATGACATACGGGGTCTTTTCCCACTGGTCATCAAGCTTATGGGTCCTTCTCTTCCGTTTCAGCACTACATCCCCCGGCTCAAAGGGGACGGCTGACGCTCGTTTGTTGAAGCGTTGTGCTTGTTTCTCTCGGCTCTGACCGAGATTCTTCTCCACATACTCCTGGACCCGTCGGTATTGGATTTGCCGCCGGGTATCCCAGCCGGCAGTCGAAGGAAGGGCCTCTGGAGCTTCCAAGTCCATTCCTAGGTCCACCGGCAGCCGGTCCGGTCGGGCTCTCATCAGATACGCCGGGGTGCATTTGGTAGAACTACAGGAGATGTTATTGTACATGTCTACCAGGTCAGGCAGCTTTTCTGGCCACAGGTTCCACTCTTCCAACAGTATCACCTTGAGGAGATCCAGGACCAGGTGGTTCATCTTCTCACACATCCCATTAGTCTGGGCATGGTATGGCATGGTCCTGATCTTCTTACAACCGTACAATTGGCAGAACTCTTGAAACACCTCTGCTTCAAAGGCTGAACCCTGGTCCATAAGCACCCTCTCCGGGTATCCGTGCGGTCGACAGAAGTAGGCCTGGAATGCCCTAGCTGCGGTACGGCCGGTCAAATCTTTGACTGGAACAACCACCATGAATCTGGAATAGTGGTCCACGATGGTCAAGGCATAGGTATATCCATTCCGGCTGGGTGTGAGCTTGACGTGGCCCAAGGCAACCAACTCCAGCGGTTGATGTGTGACGATCAGCTATAGAGGGGCTCTTTGGCTGACTTCATCCTTCCTTCTCAGCGTACAGGGGCCGCACTCTCGGCACCAGGCCTCCACAGATTTCTTGCATCCCACTCCAATAGAACCACTCTCTCAGCAACATCTCCAGCTTCTTCCAGCCGATATGTCCGGCACCATCGTGATATGCCTTTAGGACTTTGGGCATGCTGGCCTGAGGAACCACCAGCTGGCGAACCTTCTCGTGAGTCTTCGGGTTGATCAGTTCCCGATACAGCTTCCCTTCGTGCAGGTACAGCCGGGCTCGTTCTTTCCACAGCCGCTAGGCCTCAGAGGGAGCTGCAGGATCCATTCCGGAGGAGCCCTGCTCAATCATGGTCTTGACCTGCTGGACGGCAGGCACTTGGTCTTGGGCTTCTTGCCATCCCTGACTGGGTAGCTGGTCCAGGTTCGCCTGTTGTTGTTTGACATATAGTTTTTCGACCAGTGGCCGATGGAACACGGGCAACTCAATTTCTTCGAGGTCATCGTCTTCCGACCCCCCATCTGGCAGGTGGGGCATCCGGGATAACACGTCCGCGTTGGTGTACTTGCGGCCGGCTCTGTATTTGATAGTGAAGTCATAATTAGACAGCCTGGCTACCCACCGCTGTTCCAGAGCACCCAGTTTGGCCGTGTCCAGATGGGTCAACAGATTATTGTCCGTGTAGGCAGTGAATTTTGCCGCTGTGAGGTAATGTCGGAACCTCTCGGTGATTGCCCACACCAGGGCCAGGAACTCAAGCTTGAAGGAGCTGTGATTTTCGGGGTTCCTTTCCGTGGGCCGGAGTTTTCTGCTGGCATAGGCGATCACCTTGTCCCTCCCGTCCTGGACCTGGGACAGAACTGCTCCCAAGCCCACATTGCTGGTGTCGGTGTAGAGGACGAACGGGAGGCTGTAGTCGGGGTATGCCAGGACTTCTCCTGTCAAGGCCGTCTTTAGCTGGTGAAAGGACTCTTCATGCTTCTCCTCCCACACAAACTGGGGCCCAGTGGCCCTGCCACCCTTGGTCTGTCCCACGAGGAGGTCCTGCATAGGTACAGCCATCTTCGTATACCCCTTGATGAAGCGGCGATAATAGCCCACCAGGCACAGGAACTGTCTCACCTCTCTCACTGTGGTCGGCCTCGGCCAGTCCTGGATAGCAGTGATCTTCTCGGGATCTGGGGCGACATCTTCTGCGCTCACGTTTCCGAGGTACTGTACCCTAGGCTTCAGTAGGTGGCACTTGGAGGGCTTCAGCTTCATCCCTTACTTAGCTAGGGACGCAAACACTTCAGCCAGGTGCTCCAGGTGGGCCTCGTACATCTGGGAGTATACGATCACATCATCTAGATACAGCAAAACAGTTTCGAAATTGAGATGTCCCAGGCAACACTCCATGAGCCGTTGGAAGGTTCCAGGGGCATTGCACAGCCCAAACGGCATGCTGTTGAACTCGCAGAGTCCCATGGGAGTGGGAATACAGTCTTCTCGTGGTCCTCTGGTGCGACCGCCACCTGCCAGTATCCGCTGGTAAGGTCAAGGGTAGAGAAGAAGTTAGCAGTTCTCAGCGCAGCTTGCAACTCTTCGATACGGGGAGAGGATAGGCATCTTTATGCGTTATCTGGTTGATCTTCCGATAATCCACACAGATTCTCATGGTGCCGTCCTTCTTCTTCACCAGCACCAGTGGGGCTGCCCAGGGACTACAACTATCCCGAATGACCCCTGCCTCCTTCATGTTCCTCAACATGTCTTTGGCGCATTGATAATGTGCTGGCGGGATGGGCCTATACCTTTCTTTGATGGGTGGATGTATGCCTGTAGGGATATGGTGTTGAACCCCTTTAATCCTCCCAAAATCTAATGGGTGCTTGCTGAAAACCTGTTTATACTCCTGTGCTACCCTGTATACCCCCTCTTTGTGATGCGTGGGTGTGGCTTCAGTGCCTACATGTAGTTCCTGGCACCACTCCTCTAACTGTTCGGGGGGTATATGGTTACTGGCAGGGGGTGCTGAGGTAGGAGGGGCGGCTTCGTGAATGGTGTGAGGGTCTAGGGTAAGCAACTTGGCAAGGGTAGCGTAACGGGGAAGCCTAACTTCCTCCTCTCCACAATTCAGCACTCACAGGCACTCTCCCCTTTTTGACGTCAACCACCCCTCTGGCCGCCATCACCGTGGGTCAGTGTTCAGAAGGCGTGGGTTCCACCATCGCCGGGTAGTCGCGCCCCTGGGGGCCTACTGCTGCCCTGCACCAAATCATCATCTTGCTTCTGGGTGGCACTATCAAGGGGGCTACATCCATCACCCTTACTCCACCAATCTCTCCACCCGTCGAATTCACTTGTTGCCGATATAGGAGGGCCCGGATCTCACGCTGCACAGCCCTCTGTCGACCTCCTCCTGCTGTGGTGGCCAACTGCTGCAACAAACTCAGCATCTCACTCATACAATGCTCCATCACATTGGTCCCTAGAATTACTTTTGGGTTATGGTCACTGGATTCATTCATCACCACAATCATTCCTTGGTGCTTTAACTCCGCACGTCCCATGGTCAGGGTCACTTGTTTGTATCCCACTTGGGTTAGAGGGAGTCCATTGGCCGTGACAAGGGTCAGGTTATCATCAGGGGGGGCAAGTTCGTCAGTACCCTAATACTGCTGGTACAATGTATATGGTATAATGGTTACCTGTAGTGATGAGCGAGTACTAAAAAGCTCGGGTGCTCGAAGCTCGGGCCGAGCCTCCCAAGATACTCGTGTACTCGGCCCGAGCAACGAGCCCAATGTTATCCTATGGGAGACCCGAGTATTTTTGTGAAATGACCTCCCGGCAGCATGGAGAAACCCTAAAAATGTCACAAAAGTCTCAGAAGAGTGCTCAAATGACATGGCAACAGCATGGGGAAGACCCCTTGAAGCATTTATCACTCAAAAGTCACAGCTGTGAACAATTTTGTCCGCGTTTTACGCCATTTTTACGGACTCACCAGAAAACCTTCCAAAATGACCCCAAAATGATTTTTCATGGCGGAAATGTTAAGGGCACATACCCAATAGTGAGATAGAGCTGGTGTATGTTACTTTTTGAGATCAATACATGAAAGATTTTACGTGAAAACATTGTGTGGCACTCCGATGTCCCTGAGAAGAGACGTACATGAAGGCCTCTTGAGTCTAATGTGCCCATTTTGAGGAAGTGAGTCTTTGTAGTATTTTCCTTTGCCAGGGCAGTCCTAAATTGTGAGGTTCACCAATGCCCCTGCATACAGACGTGCATGAGGGCCTCAAAACATTAAGTGTCCATTGTCAGGAAGTGGGTGTATTATAGTATAGCCCTTAGGCAGGGCAGCCAAAAATTGGGAGGCTCCACATTGTCCCTGGGTAGAGACGTGCATGATGGCCTTTAAACCTGAAGTGCCCATTGTAAGGAAGTGGGTCTATTTCAGTATAGCCCTTTGCCAGGGCAGCCAAAAATTGGGAGGCTCCACATTGTCCCTGGGTAGAGACGTGCATGAGGGCCTCAAAACATTAAGTGTCCATTGTCAGGAAGTGGGTGTATTATAGTATAGCCCTTAGGCAGGGCAGCCAAAAATTGGGAGGCTCCACATTGTCCCTGGGTAGAGACGTGCATGATGGCCTTTAAACCTGAAGTGCCCATTGTAAGGAAGTGGGTCTATTTCAGTATAGCCCTTTGCCAGGGCAGCCAAAAATTGGGAGGCTCCACATTGTCCCTGGGTAGAGACGTGCATGATGGCCTTTAAACCTGAAGTGCCCATTGTAACGAAGTGGGTCTATTTCAGTATAGCCCTTTGCCAGGGCAGCCAAAAATTGGGAGGCTCCACATTGTCCCTGGGTAGAGACGTGCATGAGGGCCTCAAAACATTAAGTGTCCATTTTAAGGAAGTGGGTGTATTTCAGTATAGCCCTTAGGCAGGGCAGCCAAAAATTGGGAGGCTCCACATTGTCCCTGGATAGAGACGTGCATGATGGCCTTTAAACCTGAAGTGCCCATTGTAAGGAAGTGGGTCTATTTCAGTATAGCCCTTTGCCAGGGCAGCCAAAAATTGGGAGGCTCCACATTGTCCCTGGGTAGAGACGTGCATGAGGGCCTCAAAACATTAAGTGTCCATTTTAAGGAAGTGGGTGTATTTCAGTATAGCCCTTAGGCAGGGCAGCCAAAAATTGGGAGGCTCCACATTGTCCCTGGATAGAGACGTGCATGATGGCCTTTAAACCTGAAGTGCCCATTGTAAGGAAGTGGGTCTATTTCAGTATAGCCCTTTGCCAGGGCAGCCAAAAATTGGGAGGCTCCACATTGTCCCTGGGTAGAGACGTGCATGAGGGCCTCAAAACATTAAGTGTCCATTGTCAGGAAGTGGGTGTATTATAGTATAGCCCTTAGGCAGGGCAGCCAAAAATTGGGAGGCTCCACATTGTCCCTGGGTAGAGACGTGCATGATGGCCTTTAAACCTGAAGTGCCCATTGTAAGGAAGTGGGTCTATTTCAGTATAGCCCTTTGCCAGGGCAGCCAAAAATTGGGAGGCTCCACATTGTCCCTGGGTAGAGACGTGCATGAGGGCCTCAAAACATTAAGTGTCCATTGTCAGGAAGTGGGTGTATTATAGTATAGCCCTTAGGCAGGGCAGCCAAAAATTGGGAGGCTCCACATTGTCCCTGGGTAGAGACGTGCATGATGGCCTTTAAACCTGAAGTGCCCATTGTAAGGAAGTGGGTCTATTTCAGTATAGCCCTTTGCCAGGGCAGCCAAAAATTGGGAGGCTCCACATTGTCCCTGGGTAGAGACGTGCATGATGGCCTTTAAACCTGAAGTGCCCATTGTAACGAAGTGGGTCTATTTCAGTATAGCCCTTTGCCAGGGCAGCCAAAAATTGGGAGGCTCCACATTGTCCCTGGGTAGAGACGTGCATGAGGGCCTCAAAACATTAAGTGTCCATTTTAAGGAAGTGGGTGTATTTCAGTATAGCCCTTAGGCAGGGCAGCCAAAAATTGGGAGGCTCCACATTGTCCCTGGATAGAGACGTGCATGATGGCCTTTAAACCTGAAGTGCCCATTGTAAGGAAGTGGGTCTATTTCAGTATAGCCCTTTGCCAGGGCAGCCAAAAATTGGGAGGCTCCACATTGTCCCTGGGTAGAGACGTGCATGAGGGCCTCAAAACATTAAGTGTCCATTGTCAGGAAGTGGGTGTATTATAGTATAGCCCTTAGGCAGGGCAGCCAAAAATTGGGAGGCTCCACATTGTCCCTGGGTAGAGACGTGCATGATGGCCTTTAAACCTGAAGTGCCCATTGTAAGGAAGTGGGTCTATTTCAGTATAGCCCTTTGCCAGGGCAGCCAAAAATTGGGAGGCTCCACATTGTCCCTGGGTAGAGACGTGCATGAGGGCCTCAAAACATTAAGTGTCCATTTTAAGGAAGTGGGTGTATTTCAGTATAGCCCTTAGGCAGGGCAGCCAAAAATTGGGAGGCTCCACATTGTCCCTGGATAGAGACGTGCATGATGGCCTTTAAACCTGAAGTGCCCATTGTAAGGAAGTGGGTCTATTTCAGTATAGCCCTTTGCCAGGGCAGCCAAAAATTGGGAGGCTCCACATTGTCCCTGGGTAGAGACGTGCATGAGGGCCTCAAAACATTAAGTGTCCATTTTAAGGAAGTGGGTGTATTTCAGTATAGCCCTTAGGCAGGGCAGCCAAAAATTGGGAGGCTCCACATTGTCCCTGGATAGAGACGTGCATGATGGCCTTTAAACCTGAAGTGCCCATTGTAAGGAAGTGGGTCTATTTCAGTATAGCCCTTTGCCAGGGCAGCCAAAAATTGGGAGGCTCCACATTGTCCCTGGGTAGAGACGTGCATGAGGGCCTCAAAACATTAAGTGTCCATTGTCAGGAAGTGGGTGTATTATAGTATAGCCCTTAGGCAGGGCAGCCAAAAATTGGGAGGCTCCACATTGTCCCTGGGTAGAGACGTGCATGATGGCCTTTAAACCTGAAGTGCCCATTGTAAGGAAGTGGGTCTATTTCAGTATAGCCCTTTGCCAGGGCAGCCAAAAATTGGGAGGCTCCACATTGTCCCTGGGTAGAGACGTGCATGAGGGCCTCAAAACATTAAGTGTCCATTTTAAGGAAGTGGGTGTATTTCAGTATAGCCCTTAGGCAGGGCAGCCAAAAATTGGGAGGCTCCACATTGTCCCTGGGTAGAGACGTGCATGATGGCCTTTAAACCTGAAGTGCCCATTGTAAGGAAGTGGGTCTATTTCAGTATAGCCCTTTGCCAGGGCAGCCAAAAATTGGGAGGCTCCACATTGTCCCTGGGTAGAGACGTGCATGAGGGCCTCAAAACATTAAGTGTCCATTTTAAGGAAGTGGGTGTATTATAGTATAGCCCTTAGGCAGGGCAGCCAAAAATTGGGAGGCTACACGTTGTCCCTGGGTAGAGACGTGCATGAGGGCCTCAAAACATTGTTCCCATTGCAAAGGAGCGGGTCTCCTGTCGTTGTAATGTCCATTCTGCAAAGAATGGGCGAAAAAATTTACCACTGGGGGTATACCTGAAACAAAGACCTAACTATTGTAACGGTCATCATGATGGCGCATGAGGAGAAGGAGGAGCAGTCCAGCGATTATCCAAAGTCGAGAAGTGTACCCATGGGTGAGTGGAGGTACATGGCAAACTTTAAATTCCGCTCTCATTTGCTGGTGGTGTGGTGAAGTCTGGCCCAATCCAACCCTTGTTCATCTTTATCAGAGTCAGCCTGTCAGCATTTTCAGTTGACAGGCGGGTGCGTTTATCTGTAATGATTCCACCTGCGGCACTAAAAACACGCTCTGACAAAACGCTAGCAGCAGGGCAGGCCAGGACTTCCAAGGCGTAGAGAGCCAATTCATGCCACGTGTCCAGCTTGGATACCCAATAATTGTAAGGCACAGAGGAATGTCGGAGTACAGTTGTTCGATCTGCAAGGTACTCCTTCAGCATCTGGGCAAACTTAGGATTTCTTGTGGCACTACCCCGCACCTCAGGGGCTGTGGTACGTGAGGGGCTGAGAAAACTGTCCCACATCTTAAAGACTGTTCCCCTACCTCTGGCGGATTGGACTTGTGCCTCTCTCGGCTGTACGCCTCGGTTGTCCACTGATTCCTGACCTATGCCGCTAGCGTTTTGTGAGGGGAATGCTTTGCCTACTTCCGTGAGTATGGCCTTCCGAAACTGCTGCATTTTGGTTGACCTCTCCTCCACGGGAATAAGAGACAAAAAGTTCTCCTTGTAGCGTGGGTCTAACAGTGTTACCAACCAGTAATGATTGTCGGCCAAGATGTTCTTAACGCGAGGGTCACGAGACAGGCAGCTTACCATAAAGTCAGCCATGTGCGCCAGACTCTTAACAGCCAGGACTTCAGTAGCCTGACCAACAAGATGACTGAACATGCTGTCCTCCTCCTCCTCCTCCTCCTCCTCCTCCTCCTCATCTACCCTGTCCTCTGGCCAGCCACGCTGAATCGAGGATATGACTGGTGTGCATGTCATATCCTCAATTTGGCCGGAGAGTTGCTCCATGTCTTCATCCTCCTCCTCGTCATAGTCCTCCACTGCACGTTGTGATGAGACGAGGCTGGGCTGTGTGTTATCACCCACACCCACTACTGTTTCTTGCTGCAACTCATCGCGCTCCGCCTGCAATGCATCATGTTTGTTTTTCAGCAGGGACCGTTTTAGAAGGCAGAGTAGCGGTATGGTGACGCTAATAATGGCGTCATCACCACTCACCATCTTGGTGGAGTCCTCAAAGTTTTGGAGGATGGTACATAGGTCTGACATCCATCTCCACTCCTCAGGTGTTATGTGTGGAGTTTGACCCATTTCCCGACGGCTTAGGTGATGCAGGTACTCAACAACTGCCCTCTTCTGCTCACATATCCTGACCAACATGTGCAGAGTTGAATTCCAACGCGTGGGGACATCACACACCAGTCTGTGAGCCGGAAGATGCAAACGGCGCTGAAAGCCGGCAAGGCCGGCTGAAGCAGTAGGTGACTTTCGAAAATGTGCAGACAGGCGGCGAACTTTTACCAGCAGATCAGACAGCTCTGGGTATGACTTTATAAACCGCTGAACCACGAGGTTGAGCACATGGGCCACGCATGGAACATGTGTCAGCTGGCCTCGCCTCAAAGCCGCCACCAGGTTCCGGCCATTGTCACAAACGACCTTTCCTGGCTTTAGGTTCAGAGGTGTGAGCCAGTGATCTGCCTGCTGTTTCAGAGCTGTCCACAGCTCTTCTGCATTGTGGGGTTTGTCACCTATGCAGATTAGCTTCAGCACAGCCTGTTGCCGCTTCGCCGAGGCAGTGCTGCAGTGCTTCCAGCTTGTGACTGGTGTGGAGGGCACAGTGGATGAGGATGCGCAGGAGGAGGAGGAGGCTGAAGAGCATGACATTCCGGAGCTGTAGAGTGTGGGTGAAACACTGACTGAGGTAGGGCCTGCAAACCTTGGTGTGGGAAGGACGTGTTGCGTCCCTCGCTCAGACTGGGTCCCAGCTTCCACAATATTAACCCAGTGTGCCGTCAACGAGATGTAGCGGCCTTGCCCACAAGCACTTGTCCACGTGTCTGTGGTTAGGTGGACCTTGGGTGAAACAGCGTTGTTCAGGGCACGTGTGATGTTTTGTGACACGTGGTTATGCAACGCGGGGACGGCACACCGGGAGAAATAGTGGCGGCTGGGGACCGAGTAACGTGGGACAGCTGCCGCCATCAGGTCACGGAATGCTTCTGTCTCCACCAGCCTAAAAGGCAACATTTCCAGCGCAAGCAGTCGCGAAATGTTAGCATTTAGAACTGTGGCATGTGGGGTGTTGGCAGTGTATTTGCGCCTGCGTTCAAAGGTTTGCTGAATGGATAACTGAACGCTGCGCTGGGACAAGGACGTGCTTGATGATGGTGTTCTTTCTGCGTAGGCAACTGTAGGTGCAGGAGTGGAGGAGGCTTGTTCGCAGGCAGCATGGACAGAGGATTGGCTCGCATGCACAACCAGCGAAGACGTAGCAGTGACATCAGCAAGCACTGCTCCTCGACTCTGTTGTACTTCCCACAAAGTCGGGTGCTTGGCTGACATGTGCCTGATCATGCTGGTGGTGGTCAGGCTGCTAGTTTTGGTACCCCTGCTGATGCTGGCACGGCAGGTGTTGCAAATGGCCTTTTTTGAATCATCTGGATCCAACTTAAAAAACTGCCAGACTCGTGAAGACCTAACATTTGGACAGGCACCTTGTGTCGTCGTGTTGTTCCGGGGAACGGTTGCCTGACTTCTGCCTGGGGCCACCACCCTGCTTCTTACTGCCTGTTGTGATGCTACGCCTCCCTCCCCCTGTGCACTGCTGTCCTCGCTCTGCATATCCTCCTGCCAGGTTGGGTCAGTTACTGGATCATCCACCACGTCGTCTTCCTCTTCCGCACCCTGCTCCTCCTCCTGACTTGCTGACAATTGTGTCTCATCATCGTCCACCACTTGTTGAGACACGTTGCCAACTTCGTGAGAACGTGGCTGCTCAAATATTTGGCCATCTGTACAGACGATCTCCTCATGACCCACTTCAATATGAGCTGGCGAGAGGCCAGAATGTGTGAATGGAAACGTGAACAGCTCTTCCGAGTGTCCAAGTGTGGGATCATTAATGTCCGAGGAGGACGTGTACTCAGCCTGGTGGTAGGAAGGAGGATCAGGTTCAGAAATGTGCGGTGCAGTATCACGGCTACTGACACTTGACCGTGTGGAAGACAGAGTGTTTGTGGTGGTGCCAATCTGACTGGAAGCATTATCCGCTATCCAACTAACAACCTGTTGACACTGGTCTTGGTTCAAGAGCGGTGTACTGCTGCGGTCCCCAAGAATTTGGGACAGGACGTGCGAGCGACTAGATGTGGCCCTTTGTTGTGGCGAAATTAGAGCTTGCCCACGACCTCGGCCTCTGCCTGCACCACCATCACGTCCACTTCCTTGTTCCTTGCCAATGCCCTTGCGCATTTTGCAATGCTGTGCACTGCTGACGTGTATATTCACTACTTGTGCGTTATATCAAAGTTTCTGGAAATTGCACACAAGTGCACCTGTACGCTGCCACCGACAGGCACACACGTGCGGTTTTAAAAACCAAGCACGGACGCAATAATAACCTAACACAGGTTTTAGGAGCAAAAATTAAGAACTCTGACACTATCAGCCACTGCTGACTGACGTGTATTATACACTACACTTGTGCGTTATATAATAGTTTGGTAAACGCACACCAGTGCACCTGTACGCTGCCACCAACAGGCACACACGTGCGGTTTTAAAAACCAAGCACGGACGCAATAATAACCTAACACAGGTTTTAGGAGCAAAAATTAAGAACTCTGACACTATCAGCCACTGCTGACTGACGTGTATTATACACTACACTTGTGCGTTATATAATAGTTTGGTAAACGCACACCAGTGCACCTGTACGCTGCCACCAACAGGCACACACGTGCGGTTTTAAAAACCAAGCACGGACGCAATAATAACCTAACACAGGTTTTAGGAGCAAAAATTAAGAACTCTGACACTATCAGCCACTGCTGACTGACGTGTATTATACACTACACTTGTGCGTTATATAATAGTTTGGTAAACGCACACCAGTGCACCTGTACGCTGCCACCAACAGGCACACACGTGCGGTTTTAAAAACCAAGCACGGACGCAATAATAACCTAACACAGGTTTTAGGAGCAAAAATTAAGAACTCTGACACTATCAGCCACTGCTGACTGACGTGTATTATACACTACACTTGTGCGTTATATAATAGTTTGGTAAACGCACACCAGTGCACCTGTACGCTGCCACCAACAGGCACACACGTGCGGTTTTAAAAACCAAGCACGGACGCAATAATAACCTAACACAGGTTTTAGGAGCAAAAATTAAGAACTCTGACACTATCAGCCACTGCTGACTGACGTGTATTATACACTACACTTGTGCGTTATATAATAGTTTGGTAAACGCACACCAGTGCACCTGTACGCTGCCACCAACAGGCACACACGTGCGGTTTTAAAAACCAAGCACGGACGCAATAATAACCTAACACAGGTTTTAGGAGCAAAAATTAAGAACTCTGACACTATCAGCCACTGCTGACTGACGTGTATTATACACTACACTTGTGCGTTATATAATAGTTTGGTAAACGCACACCAGTGCACCTGTACGCTGCCACCAACAGGCACACACGTGCGGTTTTAAAAACCAAGCACGGACGCAATAATAACCTAACACAGGTTTTAGGAGCAAAAATTAAGAACTCTGACACTATCAGCCACTGCTGACTGACGTGTATTATACACTACACTTGTGCGTTATATAATAGTTTGGTAAACGCACACCAGTGCACCTGTACGCTGCCACCAACAGGCACACACGTGCGGTTTTAAAAACCAAGCACGGACGCAATAATAACCTAACACAGGTTTTAGGAGCAAAAATTAAGAACTCTGACACTATCAGCCACTGCTGACTGACGTGTATTATACACTACACTTGTGCGTTATATAATAGTTTGGTAAACGCACACCAGTGCACCTGTACGCTGCCACCAACAGGCACACACGTGCGGTTTTAAAAACCAAGCACGGACGCAATAATAACCTAACACAGGTTTTAGGAGCAAAAATTAAGAACTCTGACACTATCAGCCACTGCTGACTGACGTGTATTATACACTACACTTGTGCGTTATATAATAGTTTGGTAAACGCACACCAGTGCACCTGTACGCTGCCACCAACAGGCACACACGTGCGGTTTTAAAAACCAAGCACGGACGCAATAATAACCTAACAGGTTTTTTTGGGGAGCGACAATTACAGTACAGACAAGTCAGACACTATCTGGACTGTTTTACACTGTGTACACCAGCCCCAGATATGAAGGCTGGTATACGGTCACCACTACCCTGCCTGCCTGCCTGCCTGTATACTGCTACAATAGTCCTGACAAGGACTCTTTTGGTCACTAGCCTGTATTCAGACCTGGCTATACCCTGCCTGTATATAGCAACAATAGTCCTGAGAAGGACTCTGCTACTGTACTCCGACCTGGCTATACCCTGCCTGCCTGTATACAACTAGAATAGTCCTGAGAAGGACTTTTGGTCACACTGTTTGCAGCCCTGCAACTGAAAAAGCTATAAAGGGCCGCAAAGCTTTCCCTGAATCAGCGACACTCTCCCTACACTCACTGTCAGAATAGCTGTGAGCAGAGCACAGCGCGCCGGCCGATATAAAGGCTCGGTGACGCTGTGCAGGCCGGCCAATCACTGCAATTCCACAACTAACAGGGCTGTGGCATTGCAGTGGTCTGCCAGCCAATCCCTGCATGAGGGCTGGCTCTCAAAAGAGCGCCAACATGCAGAAATGAAGACCACGAGTAAAGCACGAGTATCGCGAGATTACTCGTTCCCCGCCGAGCAGCCCGAGTACAGTGATACTCGTGCGAGTACCGAGTAGTGACAAGCATGCTCGCTCATCACTAGTTACCTGTGATCCTGTGTCCAATAGGGCCATGAGCGGGATGCCGTCCACTGCCAGTGGGATGATGGGGCGAGCTCCAACGTACCGGTCTCGCCAGTCGGGTGGACCATTGGTGTCTACTCCTGAGGATTGGCCCTTGGCCCCATGGGTTGCTCGTTTAACCCCTTCACGACCATGGACGGAAAGATCCGTCATAGTGCCCTGGGCCTTAACGACCAAGGACGGATCTTTCCGTCATGGCGTAATCGCGGCACCGGAGCCTCCGGTGACTGCGAAAAGTTAGCATAAACCGCAGATTCAGGGAGGAGGGGACCTGTACCTGACCTCAGGAGGGGTGGTGCCTCCTCCCCGGACCTACGGAGGCTGTGATTGGCTGACGAACGCCGCTCAACCAATCACAGCCACTGTAATGTTCCAGCCACTTAAAGTGACTGAAACATTGAAATCCAGCCCTGGCCAGTGCAGCTATAGCACTGGCCATTGGCTGGAGCTGGGTGACCTCACTGGATCACCCTCCCCCAGCTCCAGTAGCTCTGATTGGAGAGATCGGCCTTGTGACCGCTGTCTCCAATCACAGTGGACCTGTTGCCGGTGACCGCACCATCAGCTTCACTTCCCGTTCCCTGCAGCACGCCAGCACAGTGAGTGTACACAGTGCAATGGCAGGGCGACAAGCTCCGGTCCCATGCTGTTATGTGACCGGAGCATGGGACCCGGAAGTTGCCGCGCTGCCATTGCACTGTATGAAACCGGCCTCCCGATCCGCCTCCGCCGCTGCCCTCCGCGATCTGCCACCCGCACCCCCACCCCTCGTATCTGCTGCCCGCACCCTCAACCCCACGCCTCCCGATCCGCCGCTGCCCTCCGCGATCTGCCACCCGATCTGCCGCCCGCACCCCTACCCCCACACCTCCCGATCCGCCGCTGCCCTCCGCGATCTGCCACCCGCACCCCCACCCCTTGTATCTGCTGCCCGCACCTTCACCCCCACACCTCCCGATCCGCCGCTGCCCTCCGTGATCTGCCACCCGATCTGCTGCCCGCACCCCCACACCTCCCGATCCGCCGCTGCCCTCCGCGATCTGCCACCCGATCTGCTGCCTGCACCCCCACACCTCCCGATCCGCCGCTGACCTCCGCGATCTGCCACCCGATCTGCTGCCCGCACCCTCACCCCCACACCTCCCGATCCGCCGCCGCCCTCCATCTGCCACAGTGCCACCGGTCCCCCCCGATCTGCTGCCCGGCCCCTTTCCCTCGTGATCGGCTGCTCATCCCCTCACCTCCGTGATGTGCTGCCAGCCCCCTCCACTCGAGATCGGCTGCCCGCTTCCTCCTCCGTTATGTGCTGCCCAGCCCCGCCCCTTCTCCGTTATGTGCTGCCCGGCCCCGCCCCCTCTCCTCCGTTATGTGCTGCTCGCTCCCCCCCACCTCTCACCCCCGTGATCGGCTACTCGCCCCCTCCCCTGTCACCCCCGTGATGTGCGCTTCCTCCCCTGTCACCCCCGTGATGTGTGCTCCCTCCCCTGTCACCCCCGTGATGTGCGCTCCCTCCCCTGTCACCCCCGTGATGTGCGCTCCCTCCCCTGTCACCCCCGTGATGTGCGCTCCCTCCCCTGTCACCGCCGTGATGTGCACGCCCTCACCTGTCACCCCCGCGTGATGTGCGCTCCCTCACCTGTCACCGCCGTGATGTGTGCTCCCTCCCCTGTCACCCCCGTGATGTGCGCTCCCTCCCCTGTCACCCCCGTGATGTGCACTTCCTCCCCTGTCACCCCCGTGATCTGTGCTCCCTCCCCTGTCACCCCCGTGATGTGTGCTCCCTCCCCTGTCACCCCCGTGATGTGTGCTCCCTCCCCTGTCACCCCCGTAATATGTGCTCCCTCCCCTGTCACCCCCGTGATGTGTGCTCCCTCCCCTGTCACCCCCGTGATGTGTGCTCCCTCCCCTGTCACCCCCGTGATGTGTGCTCCCTCCCCTGTCACCCCCGTGATCTGTGCTCCCTCCCCTGTCACCGCCGTGATCTGTGCTCCCTCACCTGTCACCCTGTGATCTGTGCTCCCTCCCGTCACCCCCGTGATGTGCGCTCCCTCACCTGTCACCCCCGTGATGTGCGCTCCCTCACCTGTCACCCCCGTGATCTGCTGTCCACTCTCCCTCACCTCTCACCTCCGTGATCTGTGCTCTGCTCACCTGTCTCCTCCGTGATCTGCGCTGCGCTCCCTCCCCCACCTCTCACCCTCCCCGATCTGCTGCCTCCTTCATCTCCTGTGATCCAGCTGCCTAGATCCATCCTGTAGGGTAACTATCCCCAATCTCACCTCCCACTCCCCTTCCCACCCATCCCCCCCATCCCCCCTCCCCCATCCTCTGCCGCTCCTGCATCCACTGCGCCCTCTCCCATCCGCCCCCACCCTATCCCAGCCGCCGTCTCACAATCACAGATGCTCCCTTTATATGCCGCTGCCCCCCCCATCTGCCGCCGCCCCATCTGCCGCCCCCCCCCATCTGCCGCTGTTTTTTTTTTCTATGCCATGGGGGTCTAGTTTCCAAAATGGGGTCACATGTGGGGGAGCTCCACTGTTTCAGCACCTCAGGGGGTCTCCAAACGCAACATGCAATACGCTAATTAGCCCAGACAATTTTCCGTTTGAAACGTCAAATGACGCTCCTTACCTTCCGAGCCCTGCTGTGCGCCCAAACATTTTATTTCCACCACATATGAGGTGTCTGTGTACTCAGGAGAAATTGCACAATACATTTTATGGTGCAATTTTTCCTGATACCCTTGTGAAAAAAAAGCTACCTGGTTGAAGTAACAATTTTGTGGTAAAAAAAATTTTTTTTATTTTCACGGCTCAACTCTATTAACTTTTGTGAAGCCCCCAGAGGCTCAAAGTGCTCAATAAACATCTAGATAAATTCCATGAGGGGTCTAGTTTCCAAAATGGGGTCACATGTGGGGAAGCTCCACTGTTTCGGCACCTCAGGGGCTCTCCAAACGCAACATGGTGCGGCTAACTATTCCAGCTAATTTTCTGTTCAAAAAAGTCAAATGGCGCTCCTTCCCTTCCGAGTCCTGCCGTGCGCCCAAACAGTGGTTTTTCGCCACATATGAGGTATCTGCGTGCTCAGTAGAAATTGTCCAACAAATTTGGGGGGGGTTCATTTAATCCTGCTACCCTTGTGAATATGCAATATTTGAGGCTAAATTAACATTTTTGTTGCAAAAAGTAAAATGTTCATTTTTTCCTTCCACATTGCTTTAGTTACTGTAAAGCACCTGAAGGGTTAATAACCTTCTTGAATGTGGATTTGAGTAGCCTGAGGGGTGCCGTTTTTGGAATGGTGTCACTTTTGGGTGTTTTGTGTCATGTAGACCTTTCAAAATCGCTTCAAATGTGATGTGGTCCCTAAAAAAAGTGGCTTTGTAAATTTTGTTGTAAAAATGAGAAATTGCTCATAAACTTTGAACCCCTATAACTTCCTTATTTTTTTTTTTTCCGCAAATTGTTCTGATGTAAAGTAGACATGTGGGAAATGTTATTTATTAATTATTTTGCGTCATATGTCTCGTAGGTTTTAGAGCATAAAAATTCAAAGTTTGAAAATTACAAAATTTTCAAAATTTTCGCAAAATTTCAGTTTTTTTCACAAAGAAACGCAAAAAATATCGGCCTAAATATACCACTAACATGAAGCCCAATATGTCACAAAAAAACAATCTCAGAATCACCAGGATCCGCTGAAGCGTTCCAGAGTTATAACCTCATAAAGTGACACTGGTCAGAATTGCAAAAAATGGCCTGGTCTTTAGGGTCAAAATAGGCTTGGGGCTGAAGAAGTTAACGGGCATCGCCTAGAGTAGTGGCCAGGCTTGCTGCACCTCTAACAAATAGTAGGCCCATACCGCGAGTCATTGGTCCTTCTCCGCTGCATCCAGGGGACGTCCTCCGGGCTGTCGGCGAGCTGGATCCTCCCTGGGGGCTTGACTCTCGTCGGAAGCTGGAGTGCGGCGAGGATCTTGGCTAGGTCTCCATCCATGCTGTGGACCTGGGCAGCTAGCTCCTCCATCATCCCGACAGGCGCTGCAGGGGCCGGGAGAGCCGGGAGAGGAGGTGCCACCGAGATGGGAGCAGTTTCTGCCGGCCATGGGGCCGCCTCAGGAGCGTCTGGCGTTGGGGCCTGCGGGGCCTTGATGGCCCGCTCCTTCAATACTGCAAAGTCCAGCTTGGGGTGTTCCAGGGCCCACAGCCGTAGCTGCTTGCGGTCTTCCACAGACCCCAGACCTTGCAAGAATTGTTCCACTAGCATCTTATTGCTGTCCGCATTGTTAATAGTGTCCACCCGCTTCAGCGTACGGAGGGCTGTTTGCAGGCGCAGGGCATAGTCTCTTATATTATCCGCAGGCCGCTGTCGGCACTGATAAAACTGCAACCGCAATTCTGCTTCCGTGCTGGTCTCAAAAGCGATTTGGAGTTTCTCAAAAATGGTAGTCACTGAGGCCCGGTCCGCGTCAGTCCAGGTCTCCGTCTCCTGTTCAGCCACGCCGGTTAGCTGCCCTAGCACTACCGCTGCCCGTTGCCTGTCAGTCAAGTAATACAAATCGAGGACCGGGCTAATCTTTTTCCGTAACACCTGCAAAGCATCAGGCTTCCCATCGTACTGCGGTAGCCAGGTAGCACCAGGCACATAGGGCAGGGAGAACGGCATTACCTGGGCGACCACTGGACCCGCGGCCTCCCCTGCTCTTGCGGCCAGAACAAGGGCTGCCCGATTTACATCTGCGGGCGCCGCTGCGGCTGCGACCGCCACTCCTCCAACAGCTCCGTCGGGCACAGACATCTTTTTCCCGTCCCCCCTTGGATCTTTCCAGCACTTCCTCTTTGGGGGCGGGGCTTCACTTTCGCGCCTTCCCTGCTCGGGGAAGACGCTCGAGCAGGAAATCTTCGCGCCAAAGATGGCATCACTTCAAATTTTTCGGCCGGATTGGTTCTATCCTGTTCGCAGATGCCAAGTTGTCGCTGGCGGAGGGGACGCGCTCGCCACGCTCGGGTCCGGGGCTTCTGCTGCTGCTCGGTGGCTCGAGCGGTGGGCCTGACCCGGGGACTCGAGCAGCGCTCCTCGTCCACGAGTGAAAAGGGGGTGGTTTGTTTTGGGAGATAGTTCGTGACGCTACCCACGGGTCGTGGTGATAAAGGGCACCACTGCTGCTGGTGACGGGGATCCCGGGAGCGATGGTAGGGAGCAGCTAGGATGTTGTCCCCTCCGTGGGTAGGGGTTGGTGATCCCGGGCCCGGTGGTGTAACGGGGAGGCTGGATGGCTGGGATGCAGGGTTGCAGGGGCAGCGCGGCGCGGTGCCAGATGGCACTAGTGTACTCACTCAGGCAGTCAATGACAGAGTCTCTGGTAAACCAAACGGCTGGATGGACGGGTCCCGCAGCCGGCTGCAGTGTTTTTGTGCTCTCCCCGGACGGCTGATGGTGGCAGTCTTTCACTGCACCTGTTAGAATGTTCTGACTCCTGTGGTTGCCCACTGGTAGTCCGCTCCCCAGCATATAGGTACCGAATGAGCCCGTTTTGCCCGCAGGCACTGGCCCTTGGATCTCTAGCCTATGGCGGTGGCTGTATATCCTCATGGTGTGGACTGTTGCCTTCTGTCGGGTCTTGGTTGTTGGGAAACCCCTGGGGTTCCGGTCACACTCGGATTTGACCGTTGTCGGCAGCTACAAGCCTAGTCGGGGTTTGATGGCCCTGCCTGGGTGCTTAGCTTCACTCCACTCCCCGGTTCGGTAGCGGCGGGCCACCGCCCGACCTCGGTCCTACGGTTCCGCAGAGATCCACTAACTCCAGCAGACGGCCACCACCGTCTTGCAACCTTGCTGTTTGTGTCTGGGCCCCTACCCAGACACCGACAGTTTCTGACCTCTCACTTTCAACTCCAAACTGAAACTGTCACTTTTCCCGCCTCCAGGCCTGTGAACTCCTCAGTGGGTGGGGCCAACCACCTGGCCCCGCCCCACCTGGTGTGGACATCAGACCCTGGAGGGAGGCAACAAGGGTTTTTGTTTGACTGGTGTGAGGGGGTGTGTGTGTTGTTATGTCTGTGACTACCTGGCTAGTCCAGGGCGTCACACATGCACTGAACTCCGGAGCTGTCACCTGAGCTCCAGAGTGCAGCCTTGTCAGCGAGCGCCGAGTGATTGATTCCCCGGCGATTGCTGATTAGTTCAGCACAGCTGCAAACAGACTGGGCTGATCTCTGGAGCTCAGGTGATAGCTCCGGAGTTCAGTGCAGGTAACCACGGCCAGGCCTGGGATTACTGGATACTCCTTCAGTAGCCAGTCTGACGCAGTATGCATAAACACTCACATAGCACTCGCATGATGCTCGCATGTCATACGGATGCTATGTGAGGAAAAAAACGCACACCTGAACGCAGACCACACGTAGGTCATACACAGGACACTCGACTCACATTTGCAGCCGAGTGTCGCTGTGAATTTGTAAACGCAAGTGGAGAAGAGCCCTTATTATACATCTCAAGTTTGTACTCTTTAATTTAAAAAAAAAAAATTGACCACATGCAGAGATTTATGAATCAGTGTGGGGTCTAAATAATCAAAGAAGGAAGGTTAATATTCAATGACACACCCTACTGGGAGAGAGTGAAGCGTAGTATACATAAGAGATAATGATAACATAGAATATAAAGGGAAGTAGATATATAAAAATACATAAATATATGATATGTAATTATAGCAGGTTCTACAGTCATGGCCAAAAGTTTTGAGAATGCTACAAATATTAATTTTTACAAAGTCTACTGCTTAAGTTTTTCTAATGGCAATTTGCATATACTCCAGAATGTCATAAAGAGTGATCAGCTTAACAGCAATTACTTGCAAAGTCAATATTGGCTAAGAAAATGAACTTTAACCCCCAAAACACATTTCAACATCATTGCATTCCTGCCTTAAAAGGAGCAGCTAACATTGTTTTAGTGATTGTTCCATTAACACAGGTGTGGGTGTTGATGAGGACAGGACTGGCGATCAATCAGTCATGATTAAGTAATAATAACACCACTGGACACTTTAAAAGGAGGCTGGTGCTTGGTATCATTGTTCAGTTAACCATGGTTATCGCTAAAGAAACACGTGCAGCCATCATTGCAAAAAATGGCCTAACAGGGAAGAGTATCGCAGCTACAAAGATTACACCTCAGTCAACAATATATCGCATCATCAAGAACTTCAAGGAGAGAGCTTCTATTGTTGCCAAAAAGGCTCCAGGGCGCCCAAGAAGGACCAGAAAATGCCAGGACCGTATCTTAAAACTGTTTCAGCTGCGGGATCGGAAAACCAACAGTGCCGAGCTAGCTCAGCAATGGCAGCAGGCTGGTGTGAGTGCTTCTGTACGCACTGTGAGGTGGAGACTGCTTGAGCAAGGCCTGGTTTCAAGGAGGGCAGCAAAGAAGCCACTTCTCTCCAGAAAAAACATCAGGGACCGGCTGATATTCTGAAAAAGGTACAGGGAGTGGACTGCTGAGGACTGGGGTAAAGTCATTTTCTCAGATGAATCCCCTTTTCAATTGTTTGGGACATCTAGAAAACAGCTTATTAGGAGAAGAAGAGGTGAGCGCTACCACCAGTCTTGTTTCATGCCAACTGTTAAGCATCCTGAAATGATTCATGTGTGGGGTTGCTTCTCAGCCAAGGGAATCGGCTCACTCACAGTCTTGCCTAAAAACACAGCCATGAATAAAGAATGGTACCAGAATGTCCTCCAAGAGCAACTTCTCCCAACTGTCCAAGAGCAGTTTGGCGCCCAACAATGCCTTTTCCAGCATGATGGAGCACCTTGCCATAAAGCAAAGGTGATCACTAAATGGCTCATGGAACAAAACATAGAGATTTTGGGTCCATGGCCTGGAAACTCCCCAGATCTTAATCCCATTGAGAACTTGTGGGTGTTACGCTCACCGAGGAGCGGCGAGCGTCCGGAGGTGGACCCACTGGACCGTGCACCGGACTCCCCTGAGAAGGCGACCAGCAGCGAACCCCTATACAGGGACTGTGCGGCGCCTCCCCAGAAGGCCTAAATGCACGGCAGCCAGGAACCGGTAGTAGGAGTCTCTGTAGGGCCAGGTGTAGCAAGGTTGTGACGTCCACAGCCGACAGGACACGGAAACTTCACCGGAGATGTTCACAGCAGGTGACGTCCGCCGCAGGTACGGCACGGATAATGTCCACGGCAGGTAGGGCACGGTGACGTCCACTGTCGGTATGAGCGGTGACGTCCCCAGCCGGAATGGTACGGATGGCACTACGGTGAGACAAGGGATTAGAACCAGGTATCAATGCACAGAAAACAGATAATAGCACAAGGGGTCTGGACACTGGCAAGTCTCTAATGGAAGTGTTGCTCGGGCGCCTGCTGCTGGGGGAGGTGAACCTAAATACCCATTAGGTAACAGGTGACCTCTGAGGTCACTTCCAGAAAACGGGGCATACCGCTTTAAGAAAGGGGGCGTGGCCTCGCGCGCAGCCTAGAGTCACTTACTGCAGCTCTGTGTAAGGAAGGGAGACAGGAAAAGGCTGCAGCATGCCTGGGAGCAGGAGCAGCTCCTGCAGAGCCATGGGACCGGTAAGAGGAAGGCCGTCGCTGCCTGGGGCTATGACTGGGAGTGCTAGTGGGAGCCATGCTGGGACTGGGCACATGCGAGGGAGCGTGCCCCCCACGGGGTCTGGTGGGACCAGGCGCTACAGTACCCCCCCCTGAAGACCCCCCTCCTCAGGAAGCTCCGGAGGAGACGAGGAGCATCCACGTCCTCCGCAGGAACCCACGTCCTCTCCTCAGGACCGAACCCCTTCCAGTCTACCAGATAGTAGGTTCTACCTTGGACCTCCTTAGCCGCAAGGATGGCTTTTACCTTATAGACGTCATCACCACCAACAGGAGGAGGTGTATTACCAGGATCACTGTGGAAACGGCTCAGGACCACCGGCTTGAGGAGGGACACATGGAAGGAGTTCGGGATGCGAAGTGTAGATTGCAGATTGTAGATTATAGGACACCTCATTGATCCGTCGGAGCACTTCAAAGGGACCAATAAAGCGGGGACCCAGCTTGTAGGACGGCATCTTCAGGCGGACATACTTGGATGAGAGCCAGACTTTATCTCCGGGTTGAAAGAAAGGAACATCCAGACGTTTCTTGTCAGCGTGTTTCTTCATGCGGACAGAGGAATGTTCCAGAGCCGACTTGGTCTCCGCCCAGACGGCGGAGAACGACCTCACAAGGTCATCAGCTGCAGGGTTGCCGGAAGAACATATCACAGGGCACAGCACTTTGGGTCGCTGTCCATACACCACCTGGAACGGGGATTTAGCAGAGGACTCACTGTCATGATTGTTGTAGGAGAACTCGGCCCGTGGAAGCAGGTTGACCCAGTTGCTACGGTGTTCGTCCACGAAGTGGCGGAGATAATTAGTCAAGACTTGGTTAATGCGCTCCACTTGCCCATTGGACTGAGGGTGGTAGGCAGAAGAAAAGTCCAATTGTACCTCCATCATTTTGCAGACTGCTCTCCAAAACCGAGCGGTGAACTGGACCCCTCTGTCGGACACGATATGGAGAGGCAAGCCGTGAAGCCGGAAGATATGTTGAATGAATAAGTCAGCAAGAACCGGAGCGGACGGTAGCCCGGAGAGTGGTGTGAAGTGGGCCATCTTGGAGAACCGGTCCACCACCACCCAGATGACTGTGCAGCCAGACGATTTTGGCAGGTCCGTGATGAAATCCATGCCGATATGTTGCGATGGAGCAGATGGTACGGGTAAAGGAAGCAAAGGGTCCGCCGGATGAGTCTTCGGGACCTTGTTCCGGGCACAGGAGGAACAGGATGAAACAAAGTCCTGGACGTCTTGACGTAGCCCTGGCCACCAATAATATCGGGATATCAATTGCAGAGATTTCTTTTGACCCACATGACCTGCTATTCGGGAAGAGTGTCCCCACCGGAGTACACATTCCCTATCGACCTCAGCAACAAACGTCTTACCGGGAGGAAGGTGGTGCATGTCAACTGGTGCCGCCATTAGCTTGTAAGGTTCAATGATGTGCCAAGGTTCATCTTCCTGATCCTCTAACAGGAATGATCGAGACAGCGCATCGGCCTTCAGGTTCTTCTCGGCTGGACGGAAATGCAGAACAAAATCAAAGCAGGCGAAGAATAATGACCATCGGGCCTGTCGGGGGTTTAGCCTGTGGGCTGTCTGGAGATATGCCAGATTCTTGTGGTCAGTATAGTTGGTAACTGGATGTAATGACCCTTCCAGCAGGTATCGCCACTCTTCCAGGGCCAGCTTGATTGCCAGCAACTCACGGTCTCCGATTGAGTAGTTTCGTTCTGCTGGGGAGAAAGCCTTAGAAAAGAAGCCACAGGTTACTGTCTTACCCTCTGATGTTTTCTGTGTAAGAACCGCACCGGCTCCGGATGAGGAGGCATCTACCTCAAGGATAAATGGCTTGTTAGTGTCAGGTCTGTATAAGGCTGGAGCAGAAGCGAAGGCTCGTTTAAGGGACATGAACGATTCTTCAGCTTCCAAGGTCCATTTCTTAGGGTTCTCCCCTTTGCGAGTGAGAGAGGTTATGGGACGCACCAGAGACGAGAAGTGTGGATTGAATTGCCGGTAATAGTTGGCGAATCCCAGGAATCGCTGGATAGCCTTCAACCCTTCCGGACGGGACCAATTCAGTACGGCTGATACCTTATCGGGGTCCATCTTCAGGCCAGTATCAGAGACTATGTGGCCAAGGAAGGGTAGCGAGGTCTGCTCAAACAGGCATTTCTCGAATTTGGCGTAAAGGCGATTCTCTCTCAATCTCCGCAGGACAAGACGGACATGTCTTCGGTGGGTATGCAAGTCCGGAGAGAAGATAAGGATGTCGTCTAAATACACAACCACACAGGTGTATACAAGGTCATGGAAGACGTCATTCACGAACTCCTGGAAGACCGCTGGAGCGTAACTGAGCCCGAAGGGCATCACTCGATATTCATAGTGCCCATCCCGAGTGTTGAACGCAGTCTTCCATTCGTCTCCCGACCGAATGCGGACTAGATTGTACGCACCCCGGAGATCTAATTTGGAGAAGATCTTGGCACCTTGAAAGCGGTCAAACAGTTCTGGTATCAGGGGTAGCGGGTATCTGTTCTTCACCGTGATCTTATTCAATCCGTGGTAGTCAATGCAAGGCCGTAGACCCCCGTCCTTTTTCCCCACAAAGAAGAAGCCCGCTCCGGCAGGAGAGGAGATTTTTTTGGATGAAGCCTCGTGCTAGATTTTCCTTTATGTAATCAGACATGGCTTGGGTCTCTTCTCGGGACAGAGGGTAGATGCGCCCACGCGGAGGGGTTTCCCCGGGGAGCAGGTCGATGGGACAATCGTAGGGTCTGTGTGGCGGCAACGTCTCAGCCTCCTTCTTGTCAAAGACATCGGCATAGGCCCAATAGGCATGGGGTAACCTGGGAAGGGTGACCGGTTCAACGGGTCGGTGCGGAGGATGCACTGGTTTCAGGTAGTTGCTGTGGCAAGACGCACCCCATTGCAGGATGTCTCCAGAATCCCAGTCCAGTACTGGCTTGTGCGACCGAAGCCAGGGTATTCCCAGTAGTAGGGCATGCGTCATGCCAGGGAGTACGTGGAAGGCGATGGTCTCAGAGTGTAGCAACCCCACTTGCATAGTACAGTTCTCCGTGATGTACCGAATGGGTTTGGATAGTGGTTTTCCATCCACGGAAGAAAGACTGATGGGGGTAGCAAGACATCGGACGGGAATCTGGTGTAGGTCCACCACGGCTTGTTGGATAAAGTTCCCGGCAGAGCCTGACTCCAGGAACGCATGCTCTGACAATCGGATGGAACCACAAGACAGGGATACAGGTACATGGAGAAAAGGAGAGGACTTGGCATGACCTAGGGTGGCCTCTCCGATGGACCCTAGGCTCTGTAGTTTCCCGGCTTTACTGGACAGTCCTGAATTAGATGTTTGGCACTTCGGCAGTAGAAGCACTCTCCTGCCATTCTCCGATTCCTCTGTCGCAGTCTGGACTCACTGACACGATCGACCTCCATGGGCTCGTGCGGAGCAGTAGGCCGGGTGGAGGGAGGTGACATCGGCCTTTGGAAGGTGGGTGCAAGGCGCGGGGTTCTTCTCGCCCGGGTGACTTCTCTGGCACGCTCTTGGAAACGGATATCAATACGGGTAGCCAGAGAGATCAGCTTTTCCAGGGTGGTAGGTACATCCCGGCTGGCCATTTCATCCTTGATGTTACCGTATAACCCTTCCCAGAAGGCAGCTATCAAGGCGTCATTGTTCCACTTGAGTTCGGAGGACAGAGTGCGGAACTCGATTGCATACTGTCCCACGGTGAGATTCCCCTGGTAGATTCTCATGAGCGAAGAGGCAGTAGACGAGAGACGGCCTGGCTCATCGAACACCTTACGGAAGGTGGTCAGAAAGACGGACAGGACTTGAACGGTCGGGTCATTCCTCTCCCAGAGCGGATTCATCCAAGCCAGAGCCTGACCAGTCAGATGAGACATGATAAATGCGATTTTCGAGCGATCAGTCGCTCGCTGCAGCGGCGACAGCTCAAAGTGCAGGGAGCACTGGTTTAAGAAACCCCTCCATACATGGGTAGGGAGGCCATGCGGGAAGGAGACATGCATGTCGATAATCCCGCAGAGTCGGGGGTTGTTGAGGAGGCCGGATTCTGCAGGGCGTATAGACGGGAATCCATGGACCCCATATATTCGGCCATGCCTCTCTGGGCCTCATGCTGGCGGGACAGTTCCTTCTGTAGTTCACTTAACTGGGAGCCGTCGGAGGATTCGGAGGTTTGCATGGATGCCAGACGGGATTCCACAGACTTCATGTGAGCCACTAATCTTGCTTGGGTCTCACGTTGGCGGGAGAGCTCCTGTTGCAGGTCAGTCAGCGGGTTAACCTTGATCCCGGCGGAGTCCATGGCCTGAGCAAACTGTTACGCTCACCGAGGAGCGGCGAGCGTCCGGAGGTGGACCCACTGGACCGTGCACCGGACTCCCCTGAGAAGGCGACCAGCAGCGAACCCCTATACAGGGACTGTGCAGCGCCTCCCCAGAAGGCCTAAATGCACGGCAGCCAGGAACCGGTAGTAGGAGTCTCTGTAGGGCCAGGTGTAGCAAGGTTGTGACGTCCACAGCCGGCAGGACACGGAAACTGCACCGGAGATGTTCACAGCAGGTGATGTCCGCCGCAGGTACGGCACGGATAATGTCAACGGCAGGTAGGGCAGGGTGACGTCCACTGTCGGTATGAGCGGTGACGTCCACAGCAGGTACGGCACAGATAATGTCCACGGTAAGTAGGGCACAGTGACGTCCACTGTCGGTATGAGCGGTGACGTCCCCAGCCGGAATGGTACGGATGGCACTACGGTGAGACAAGGGATTAGAACCAGGTATTAATGCACAGAAAACAGATAATAGCACAAGGGGTCTGGACACTGGCAAGTCTCTAATGGAAGCGTTGCTCGGGCGCCTGCTGCTGGGGGAGGTGAACCTAAATACCCATTAGGTAACAGGTGACCTCTGAGGTCACTTCCAGAAAACGGGGCATACCGCTTTAAGAAAGGGGGCGTGGCCTCGCGCGCAGCCTAGAGTCACTTACTGCAGCTCTGTGTAAGGAAGGGAGACAGGAAGAGGCTGCAGCATGCCTGGGAGCAGGAGCAGCTCCTGCAGAGCCATGGGACCGGTAAGAGGAAGGCCGTCGCTGCCTGGGGCTATGACTGGGAGTGCTAGTGGGAGCCATGCTGGGACTGGGCACATGTGAGGGAGCGCGCCCCCCACGGGGTCTGGTGGGACCAGGTGCTACAGTGGGCAATCATCAAGAGATGGGTGGACAAACAAAAACCAACAAATTCTGGCAAAATGCAAGCAATGCTTATGCAAGAATGGACAGCTATCAGTTAGGATTTGATCCAGAAGTTGATTGAAAGCATGCCAGGGAGAATTGCAGAGGTCCTGAAGAAGAAGGGTCAACACTGCAAATATTGACTTGCTGCATTAACTCATTCTGTCAATATAACCTTTTGGTACTCATAATATGATTGCAATTATATTTCTGTATGTGATATAAACATCAGACAAACACATTTAAAAGCCAGAGGGCAACAGATCATGTGAAAATATAATTTTGGTGTCATTCTCAAAACTTTTGGCCATGACTCTATACTGAAAAGACAAAAAAACACAACACATCTAAAATTGATAGAGGACAAAATCTCCATAAGGGATACTTAATTTATAAATGCCATTGTGAAAGAAAAGATAAATGAAGACAGTGCTTGGATTTCTATGAGTAACAGAATCATTTGCATTTTATTTATCTGCATAAGAGAAAAAAACTGATGAAACTCTAATGGTAAAACTAATAAAAAATGCAGATGAAAATTGGTCTGGTTTTTTGCAGACCAGAAAAGTCACTAACATCTTACTGAGCAATACTCCACTGGATACATATCTTTGTAATATGCCTTTGATTGAATTTGACATATACGGTATTTTTATATTTTGGATTTATTATGGATTCAGCATAAATGTTCTTTCTATGCCCTCATATGAAATTCAGTGTTGATTTATATGAGTGAAATATATGTAAGCAGGAATTCTTATCTAAAAAAAAAATTGTTCTTTTTGCATGGAAAATAAAAGAAAAAGATTGAAAAACCATTTGTGAAATTGTATTCTTCTGTGGTATAGACCTTGTGATTATTTTCTATAATCCTTAAAATAGCATTGAGCAGTTGTGGATTATGATTAGAAATGTTCTGATTAATAGCTCTGGTGGGGAGAGGATATGTTCTGCAGGAAGTCCCTTTTAATAGCCAAACTAAGTCATGATTCACATCACCCTTGCTGATTGCAGAATACATTTGTAAAGTGTTGTGTTTTTTGCATGGCAATCGCCCATTTATGACACTTTTATATCTCAATTATATCACTTAATTACATGTTTCAATCAATGAATTCTCTAGTTACATTTCTTGTATGGTTTAACAGCTCTAGGGTAAATACCACTCTCATTTTCTTGTGTGGAAAATCCTGGTTTTTGCTATGTAATGATTGTTAGACATTGTCATATAATAACTATGGTCAATGTAGGGTGAAAACAAACAGTATTTTTTTAGTTTGTAACCATTATTCAACATCATAATAACTTATGTTTCTTTGTACGTAATGTTGAACGAGTAGTTAACTATTTGTACTTGCTATGCTGGTAACGAACGAGAGGAGACCAGAAAGCTTTTATAGTGCAAAAACATTGACATAAGTTTATTCAGACAAGGTGACAGTTCATTACAAAGTTAAAACAAATTAAGAACAGAGACCATGGTTGTGACAGGCAGTACCATGTCATCCCCCTATCCAGAGGCGTATATGTATACATATCTATGTAGACATGGGAGCATGCAATAGTTGTATTAATTCAATTAAACCACAATGGTGCATAATCAGAAATCAAATCAGTAACATAAGAGTAGTACTGCTGATATATATTGCAAGTTGCCCGAGAGTCATTATGGGAAAGTCCCAAAAGGATAGGGAGGAAGGCAGGAAGCCAGAGGTGATAACTCTGAAGGGGTGACTGCAGAAGTCTCAAATACAAGCCTCAGACCAGCCCAACGTACGTTTCAAATAACGATTTTCTTATCTTCTTCAGGGGAAGGTGCGGTGTTTTTTAGTTTGTAACCATTATTCAACATTACAATAACTTATGTTTCTTTATACGTAATGTTGAACGAGTAGTTAACTATTTGTACTCGCTATGCTGTTAACGAGTACTGTCCACTCCTCCCATATTTGTTATGAGTAGCGGGCGCAATGTAAGTCAATGGGAAGTACTCGCTAAGTAGCAAGTAACCCGAAAGCCGTACTATTTGCTACTCGCACGAAAAGTACAGCTTTCAGGTTACTCGCTACTTAACGAGTATTTCCCATTAACTTACAATTTGCCCACTACTCGTAACGAATATGTGAGTAGCGGACAGTACTCGGTAACTGTTTCCAGGCAGCTTCCAGGCTCGATCATTATTGCTAATCCATATGCCCTGCTTTCACTGCCCACTGGCCGTCTTGACATTTGTGATTGGTTGCAGTCAGACACACCCCCCAGCCTTTGTGATGGTGTCTGACTGCAACCAATGACAAGCGTTGTTTGCGGGTCTATCGTACAGTAAAACTAAATTAATTAATAAAACATTTGGCATAAGATCCCACCAAACTGTGATACCCAGCACAGATAAAGCATATGGTTATAGGCTGCAGCTCCCAGCCATGGGCTTATCTTGGCTGTGTACCATAATAGGAGAGACCGCACGTGGCTTTTTTTTTTTTTTAAAAAAATTCATTTAAATAGTTAAAAAAAAAACAGCGTGTGCCCCCCCAATTTGGTACCCAGCCAAAATAAAGCCCGACAGCTGGGGGCTGATATTCTCAGGCTAGGGAGACCCAGGCTTATTGGGTCAACTCCAGACTAAAAATAGCAGCCTGCAGCAACCTGGGATCATCGCATCTATTAGATGTGATAGTCCCAGAACTTTACCTAGATCTATCCGATTCCTCTGGAGCAGTGGCAATTTGTGTAATAAGGAGTTAATTGCAGCTCATAGCTGCTACTAAGCCCTAGATTAGTAACGTGAGGCGTCTATGAGATACCCCTATTATTTGTCAGTAAGTGAAAAGAAATAAACACAAATGCTGGAAAAAAATTCTTTATTTGAAATAAAAGGCAAAAAAGCACCCTCTTTCACCACTTTATTAACCCCAAAACACCTCTGCAGGTCCAACCTAATCCACATGAGGTCCCACAACGATTCCAGGTCTGCTATATATATGAATTCACATTGAGCAGCCATAGAACATGACTGCCTGCTGTGAGCTGCAGTCAGAGACTGAGCCATGTGATCACCAGTGACGTCATTCAGGCTTGCGGTCACAGCGACAAGAGTGGAGTAAACTTCCGGGTTTGTCGCACCTAATGAATGTCACAATCGTGGATAGCTGCAGGCTGCTTTTTTTAGGCTGGGATGGCCCAATAAGCATGGGACTCCCCAGCCTGTGGGTACCATCCCCCAGCCGTCAAGCTTCATCTTGGCTGGGTATTAAAATTGGGAGGGGCCGCAATCTGTTCTTTTAATTATTTATTTAAATATTAAAAAAAAAACATCTGCAGTTTCTCCTATTTTGATACACAGCTAAGATAAGCACTTGGCTGGGAGCTGCAGCCTATAGCCGTATACTTTATCTATAATGGGTATCATAATACAGAGTGACCCTATGCCAAATGTTTTATAAATTTATTTATTTTTACTGTACAATAGACCCGCAAACAGCACCTGTGATTGATTGCAGTCATACACTGTCACACAGGCTGGGAGCGCATCTAACTGCAACCAGTCACAGACGCCAGAATGGCTGGTGGGTGCGGAAAGCAGTGCATATTGATGAGCGATAATGCGCATCCCATTTAATTGAATGAGCGGCCGTGTGAACAGTTACAGATACGCAGGATACTCGGTAAGTATGAAGCACTTGTTTCATAGATTTATATTTATGCACAGTGGCACCTTATCTGTATCCTTGTATTTTGGCTTTATACCAATATACTTTTGCTACATTGATACCTATTTGGTGATTCTTGGGATCAGGTTGTTAGTTATATATCCTATGTAACTATTTGATCTTATGTGATGTTTTAATCCTGTAACATTAAATAAAGTATTCTTTTATATGCACTAGAAACTCCTGCTTCTCTCTCCTTTTTGTATATATCTGCTTTAGGGAGTGTGCCGTCTTGTGGCTAACCTTTTGGGGCCTCTTTGTGTGTCCTTTATCAAGTATGACCGCTTTAAGACATTATCTACAGACCATGAGTCTTTTATGTTGTATAGAAATCTAGTGTAGTAGTCTGTCCAGTAAAAGACATTGTTCTCATTTCTCTTGGGATAGGATGAGCTGATGTTTGCTCACTACACCTTTGACTAACAGAACTCCCCACACATACACCTCCAACACCCAGCTTATCCCCCCTTCCATGACAACCTCGTCATGATTTACCACTCATGCTTGTTATATCCTTAACCTTTCAAACAGATGTTTCGCAAACCTACGCCCACACCTGTCAGACACCTGACCCAAAAGATAAATTATTTATTTCCTGCCTGAGTTGGCAATATTGTGAAGGCACTAAAAAGTATCACAAACCTGCAAATGTGGTTCAGTGTGTAAATTGGAGAAGACATGGAAAACTGTCAAGAAGACCTTTTTAAGCTTGTTCAATAGCAATTTTTCAGCAGGCACTAATAACTAATGACAATACCTATGAATGTGTTTCACTGCGAAATTATGAGCAGGCAATTAAACTTGCCAAGAATAACTTTTTAGCTATGTAGTTGCCTAGAAAATTTACAACAGGCCAGGCACTGCTAAGTAGCAATACCTATAAATGTGTTTGCGTAATTTTGAGCATGGAATTACAATTGGCAAGAACCACTTTTTAGATACTTCCCTAGTAACTTTTTAGGCCAAGCACTGCTAACTAGCAATACCTATAAAGGTTTTTGCGTAGGTAATGCTCACCACCCGGGGGTGCAAGTACACTGGAATGGTGTAGAGTTACTAGGTGTAGTAAGGCGCTTGCCCGCTAAGGGTCACTAGTACCAAGGTGGGGACAGTCTGCAGAGTAGTCGATCAAGCCGAGTGTCAGAAGCCAGGAGGTCATGACAGTAAGGAGGAGCAAGAGAAGCCAAGGTCAGTGAACAAGCCAGGGTTGGAAGGCGAAAGGACACAAATTTACAGAGCAGAGAGCGGGGCCAGAGTCACAAAACAGGTTGAGGGTCAGGGAGACAGGGAGTACAGACAATACGATAGGGATGGAGGTCAGGGAATGGGCCACAAGGTAACGGGACAAGAGCAGAACAACTCACAAAAACCAGAAGTGTACACTGCAGAGCAGGAACTAATACTGGCGGTGTTCCACTTGAAACAGCTCCAAGATAAGGCAGAGCAATCACCCGGAATGAGGCACGACCGAATAGGCTCATCCCACCATACCTGAACCCAGAGAATATAGACAACAAGAAAACACCTAGGACACAATGGCATTGCATAGAGCAGAACCATAAGTGAATCTAGCAACTTTTTAGGCCAGGCGCTGCTAACTAGCAATACCTATAAATGTGTTTGCAAAATTTTGAGCAAGCAATTAAAATTGTCAAGAACCATTTTTTAGATACTTCACTAGCAACTTTTTAGGCCAGGCACTGCTAACTAGCAATACCTATAAATGTGTTTGCGGAATTTTGAGCAGGTACCCATTTAGATGCTTCACTTGCAACTATTTAGCAGCCTCTACAAGTACCAATCCCTAATTCTATCATGATTTGTGGCTCACACACTCACACACCTTTCTCTACACTGCACTTCCCTATTCTAAACTATCGCTCTACTGTATATCTCACCTACCTAGCATTAAACCCCTAGCTAAGCTAACTGTCTAGCAGCAGCGGTGGGAGCACCAGCGGCAGCAACTTACCTAACATTTCACATACACAAAATGGTGCCAACGCAACATGTCTGCAATTTAAATGCAGATGGACATGTGACTTAGGCAGCCGATCACAAAAACACTTGTGTCCGAACCTTATGGATTGACTGCACCAATTTTTTTTATTTATTTATTTTTATACCACAATAGTGACACACAGATGGGCTGTGTGATCGCAAGCTATCAGATACTGTAACACAGGCTGGGGGTGCGCCTGACTGCAACCAATCACTGTGGCCCTTTTAGTCACTATCCAGCTCTTGGCGAGTTTAAAGATATGACAAGGGAAATACCAAGGCCAGATATCCACCCACAGACAGCAGTTTCAGGGTATTGCCTCTTGTGAATGGCAATGTTTTCTCTGTCTGGTCTCCCGAGATCAAGGAAAGAGACAGACAGACAAGGAAAGAGACAGAAAAACAAGGAAAGAGACAGACAGAGAGAGAGAGACATACAAACAGAGAGGGAGACAGAGACTGGGAAAGAAACAGAGAGACAGTTAGGCTGCTTTCACACATCCGGATTTTTGCTCTGCGGCACAATACGGCGTTCTGCAGAAAAAACGCAACCGGCTTTTGTAACGCCGGTTGCGGGTTTTTTTGCATAGACTTACATTAGTGCTGTATTGTGGTGCAGGGGCTTGCGTTCGGTCCAGTTTTTGCCGCATGCGGCAGATTTAGCCGATGCCGCGGCCGGATCGAACGTTCCCTGCAACGTTTTTTGCTCCGGCAAAAAACACCGCATCGCGCCGCATCCGGCCGCTGCGGCACATTTTTCAATGCATACCTATGGAGGCCGGATGCGGCGCGATGCGGAAAAAAACGCATCCGGTCGCCACATGCGGTTTTTTCCACTGCGCATGCTCAGTAGCATGCCGCAACCGGAAAAAACCGGACGGGCCGCATGTAAAAACTTATGCAAAGGATGCGGTGTTTTCACCGCATCCGTTGCATAGTTTTCACAGCCGGATTGAGCCGCAGTGCTCAAACCGGATGTGTGAAAGTAGCCTTACTATCCCGGGCAACGCCAGGTGCTACAGCTAGTTCTTCATAATTCTGTAATCTATTCTGAGGAGGCAATACGTACAGGCCTCAGTCCTTATGGTCATTTAACTCTCAAAAAAATCTCCAGCACATTGTTTCTGGATTATTTTTCAGTTTATGTTTGTAGGTTGTATTCTAAACACAGGGTGAATGCAGGGAAAATACAGAAATGTAAAAAACCGGAATATATACATTTTTTTAAAAGACCTTCTCAAGAAGATAAACTACTAAAAAGAGCTATTACATTTCCAAAAGCTTCCCCTAAAATAAGTTGTCAACATCTTGTTATATAACAAGGTAGATAACCTAATTATACCTGTTTAATGACTACTTTATTCTAACTTCTATTTTAAAGTTATAAAATAATTTAACCATTTCAAAGCAATATATATTCATCAAAGGATCTGAATTATATAATGCTGGTTCCTCTTTAGATTATCTTCTAAATTATTTTTAGCTTTGTCAAGTACAGTGTTCTTTAAAATAAAATTTAACAAATATTTTCTATTTCACATGCAATTAGTAAGAACTTTCAATCAACTTAGTAAAACATTACTTTCTGTGCTATAAATTTAGATCAAAGATCTTCCAAAATCAGTATACCATAATTAAATGTGAATAGATATATAAATTTAAAGTTTAATTATTTCTGGGTTAGGATAATTTGTCTGCTTTAAAGTAAAAATTCACAAAACTGGGTTGATGTAACTTGCGTTACTTGAAATACTTGTTTTATAGGCTTTGTCACAGAATAAAGGCTATCCTATAAAGTGGGAGGCTGCTAGTGTAATTTTTTTTTTATTTTTACATTGTTAGATGATCATCATCACAGGAGTAGAAATACCACAGGTTCATGCAGTGCAGCTGAACTGGGCTCCAGGGAGTCTTCCTGTAGCTCCGCAACCTAACCATCACTTTCTCTGTGACTCAGGTGTGCATGGTGGGATGCTGCTGCCTTGCTGCTTGTGTCATTTAGAAATAACCAAGACAGGAAAATAGTGAAGCACTGCTACGGGGGATTGTCTGCAGAGTTGAGTGTTTCCTTTTTTTTTTACAAAGTAAGAAGAGTCCAATGGTTGAAAAAAGGTGAGCTAGGATGCAACATAAGGACTTATAGTAAATTAGGAGGTGGGTGAGGACTCTATCAGGGACTTAGAATAAATTGGGGGTGAGTGAGAAAGCTACATAGAGACTTACAATGAATTGATGGGTAGAGAAGGACACTATAAATGACAGTAAACTGATGAGTGGGGAAGGATGATATCAAAAACTTATAATGAATTGTCAGTAGGAGAGAACAACACAAAGGGACTTATAATAAATTACTGGGTAGAAGTGGATGATAAACAGGAACTTATAATGAATTGGGGGTGGGAGTGAATTCTATATAGGTAATTATAATGAATTTGGAGAGGATAAAGGACAGGATTTTGTAATAAATTGGGGAAAGAAAGAACACAGAACAGTGAATGAATTAGGGGGAGAGATAAAGTAACTGAATAATTTATATGTACTGGCTGGCAGAAATTATAGTTAATGGGGGGCACCGTGCTGGCTTAGCAATTTATATTTTGAATATTGTGTACATAATTCAATATTAATGATGTGATCTGTATTTGAATTCAGGCACCCGGTGTAGGGGATTTTTTCATTAAGGAGACAAATGTATATACACAATATATGAGACCTTTTTATTTTCAGGACCCCAATGATCAGTGTGGTAAGACAAGTCATGACTGGAGGATGTCAACATGAAGGTTTTATTAGATAGAGAAGAAACAAAAAAATATTCTTATCAGATAAGAAATCAGTGGCAAGTCACTGAATGTAAATATTTATTTTAATTTATTTATACAGCATGATTTACATAGAAATGATGGGAATAATACTTTTGTTTGTAAAGCATCCTCACTTAGGCAACATTCACCCATTCAAGTGAAATGGTGTGCTCTCAGAGTTTTTTATCAAATGGCACATGGACTAATAGTGTTACATAGTTACTTAGGTTGAAAAAAGACCTAGGTCCATCTAGTTCAACCTTCCTCCACCAGTTCTACATTTAGTCACTAAGTCATTTATAACCAACAATGTTTTGTGTACTGAGGAAATCATCCAGCCCTTTTTTAAAAGCTGTTATAGTATCTGCCATTACTACCTCTTGTGGTAGGGCATTCCACAGTCTGACCGCTCTAACTGTAAAGAACCCTTTCCTATTTAGGTTTCGGAATCGCTTTTCTTCCACTCGCAGTGAGTGCCCCCTAGTCCTTAGTACTGTCTTTGGAAGGAATAAGTCATGTGCCAGTCCTTTATATTGACCACACATGTATTTATACATATAAATGAGATCTCCTCTGAGACGTCTTTTTTCTAAGCTAAACATATCTAACTTTTTCAACCTGTCATCATATGGGAGGCCTTCCATTCCTTGTAATAGTCTAGTTGCCCGCCTTTGAACTGACTCTAACTTCTGAATGTCCTTTTTAAAATGTGGAGCCCAAAACTGGATCCCGTATTCCAGATGTGGCCTTACAAGTGATTTATAGAGGGGTAACAATACGTTGGGATCACGGGATCTAATCTCTCTTTTTATAAACCCTAAAATCTTGTTTGCTTTAGCAGCTGCTGCTTGACATTGAGTGCTGCTGCTCAGCTTATTTGTAATGAGAATACCCAAGTCCTTCTCCTGTTCTGTAGTCCCGAGTTTACTTCCATTTAATGTATACGCAGCTATAGGATTACTCCGTCCTAGGTGCATTACTTTACATTTATCAACATTAAATCTCATTTGCCAAGTATCTGCCCATTCTGACATCTTATCCAGATCTTTTTGTAATATTGTACTATCCAGGTCAGTTTTTAATATCCTACATAGTTTGGTGTCATCGGCAAAGACTGACACTGTACTATCAATCCCATCCACAAGGTCATTAATAAAGAGAGTAAAAAGAATCGGTCCAAGCACAGATCCCTGCGGCACCCCACTGCTGACTATAGCCCATTTAGAGAATGTACCATTTATGACTACTCTTTGTTTGCTATCTTTTAGCCAATTCCTTACCCAGTTGCATATTGTGTCCCCTAGTCCTTGCTTCTGGAGCTTTAGTATAAGGCTATTATGTGGTACAGTATCAAATGCCTTTGCAAAGTCCAAATAAATCACATCAGCTGCATTACCAATATCCAGGTTTGAACTTACCCCCTCATAGAACCCCAACAGGTTGGTTAGACACGACTTATCTTTCATGAATCCATGCTGTTTGTCAGTTATCATATTATTTTCTGCAATATATTTTTGCATGTCATCCCTTAAAATGCCCTCAAAAACTTTGCATATTACTGATGTCAGGCTTACTGGACGGTAGTTGCCTGGATCTACCCTCTTACCTTTCTTAAATATCGGTACCACATCAGCAATCCTCCAATCCTGAGGCACCAACCCTGTTACAAGTGAGTCTAAAAATATGAGATACAGCGGTCTGTCGATTACGGAGCTCAATTCCCTCAATATTCGTGGATGAATGCCATCTGGCCCTGGGGATTTGTCAATGTTTAATTTACTCAGACGTAGGCGTACTTCATCTTGTGTTAAATTAATTATATCGGGTGGTGGACTTTGATTTTTCACTTGTTGAATGATCCCTGGTACAGTCAGTTCCTTGGTGAATACAGATGAGAAATGCCTATTTAATATCTCAGTCTTTTGTTTGTCCTCTATAACTAACTTGTTATTATATTTTAAGGGGCCGATACTATCCTTTGTTTTCCTTTTGGCATTAATGTATTTATAAAAGATTTTGGGATTTATTTTAATGTCATTGGCGATTTTTGTTTCAGTAGCTAATTTTGCTTGTTTGATTTCTTTTTTACATTTCCTATTGATATCTTTATACTCCTGCAATGCTATTTCTGTATTCTCAGCCTTTAAGATTTTAAATGCCCTTTGTTTTTGTTTTATTATACTTTGTACAGTCTTATTTATCCATAGTGGTTTCTTTTTATTCCTGGACATTTTATTACCACTGGGTATACGTTTTTTACAGGACTCTAGTAGTATATCCTTAAACTTACCCCATTTATGTTCGGTATCCCCAGTTACCATGACTTTGTCCCAATCTACACATTTAAACTCTTCCCTTAATTTGTAGAAATCAGCTTTCCTAAAATTCCAGGTTTTAGCATTCCCCCTTTGAAATGTTCTATTGAATATTATGTTGAAGCTTACCATATTATGATCGCTGGTGCCCAAGTGCTCCCGGACCTGTAGATCTGAAATTGTATCCGGTCTATTTGACAGGACCAGATCTAGCAAATTATCTCCCCTGGTCGGTTCACCTACCATCTGAGAGAGGAAATGGTCTTGAATGGTAGATAAAAACTTACAGCTTTTAGCAGAACCAGAAGATTCTATGTCCCACTGAATGTCTGGATAGTTGAAATCCCCCATAATAAGAACCCGATTATTATTATTAGCTGCCTTTTCAATTTGTTCCAGCATTTCACCCTCTATTTGTTCAGGTATGTTAGGAGGCTTATAGCAAACTCCAATTAGCATTTTTCCATTATTCCCCTCCCCATGTACATTTACCCATACTGACTCTACATTGTTGCTGTTCCCCTCAATGTCATCATACAACACAGGTTTTAGGTTAGATTTAATAAATATACACACCCCACCACCTTTTTGGCCTTTCCTGTCCTTCCTAAATGTACTATAACCCTGTATGTTTGTCACCCAGTCATGGCTGTCATCCAGCCAGGTTTCCGTAATGCCCACCACATCATAATCCATGGTTAACATAAGAGTCTCCAATTCATTCATTTTGTTTGCAAGACTTCTTGCATTTGCCAGTAGACATTTAATCCTATTAACACCTTTATTACTCCTAGCCTCCCTAGGTTCCTTGTATGTCCCATCCCCCCCTAATCCTTCATTGACCCCTACCGTCTCCCTGTCTCTATCTGCTCTATCTATCCCCTTATTTGCTCCACTACCCTCCCTCCCCCCCGATCCTAGTTTAAAAGCTCCTCCATCCGTCTGACCATTTTCTCCCCCAGCACAGCTGCACCTTCCCCATTGAGGTGCAGCCCGTCCCTACCGTAGAGCCTGTAGCCGACTGAGAAGTCGGCCCAGTTCTCCATGAACCCGAACCCTTCCTTCCTGCACCAATTTCTAAGCCACATATTTATCTCCCTAAGCTCCCGCTGTCTTTCTAGTGACGCTCGTGGCACCGGTAGTATTTCTGAAAACACCACCTTGGAGGTCCTGGACTTCAGCTTCTCTCCTAGTTCCCTGTAATCATTTTTAAGGACCTTCCACCTGCCTCTAACTTTGTCATTAGTACCAATGTGCACCATGACCGCTGGGTTTTCCCCAGCCCCACCCAGCAATCTGTCTATCCGATCCACAATATGCCGAACCCGAGCACCCGGCAGACAACACACTGTTCGGAATTCACGATCTCGGCGACAGGTGACCCTGTCTGTCCGCCTAATTATAGAGTCCCCTACCACCAACATCTGTCTGGGCTTTGCTGCACTCCTATTTCCCTCCTTCCTACAGCAGTTGTTTTCCTGGTTGCTAGGAGCAACATCCTGCTGTAGTGACCCTAGTCCAGGCCCTTCATTCCTAATATCAGCCAAACAGGCATATTTACTAGGTTGTGCCAGGTCTGGACTAGGCTCCCTGACACTTTTCCCCCTACCTCTTCTTCTAACTGTTACCCAGCTACCTACCTCTGGGTCCTGATCTTCCCCACCTCCACCCTCCTCCATATCACTGGCCCCAGCCGGAGAAAGCTCAGTGAGCTCTAAACTCCTCTCCAGGTTTGCAATGCCCCTTAGTGTTGCAAGCTGCTTATTTAGATCAGTTACCTTGGCTTCCAAACACGCAACATGCTTGCATCGAGTGCAGACAGTCACCCTCGAACGGCTGCTCAAGGCATGCATACATCTGACAAGATACACACCTGGTAGCATTGTCCATGGAGCACCTATCAAATGGGGATCAACAGTAAAGTAGAAAAACAAAGAGAAAAAAACCCAATGGGAAACGTCTAAGGATAAATTCAAACTATATTCTTGTGTCAAACTATGTAATTGTGTTGAAACTATGCACTTATCTTAAATTCAGCACTTTACTTTAGTTCAGCACCTCGCTCGCTCAGCACCTCGCTCGTACTGGCTGGTTTATTGTTTAATAGATTTATTCACACATCTGTGAAAGTCACGGATCCAAGAACATGATCTATAAGACTCAAAGCATGGGACAATAGGATAAACTTAAAGGAGTTGTCCGACATAAACTCCCAAAAAGAATTTAAGCTAATCTGTGCTGTATTGTTATATAAATCACCCCTACATTATTATTTTTTTGTTTTCTGACTTTTGTTCCTCTTGAATTATCCCTTTATTCTCTACAGCTCTTTGTTTACCTTCAGCACAAGCAAACTTGACTTCCTCCTCTTCTTGGTTGCCAAACCTCATAGTCAGAGCTGGCACCGCCCGACCTCACTGTCCAGCCCCTCCCCCTGCCAACACTCTGCACACTCATTAGCTGTTAGTATTCTGCCCCAGCATCTGACCTCGCAGCATTGGAAATAACAGAACAAGATCCTTTTTTCCTTTCTGTGACAGAGCAATCACCTCACATCCACAATGGAGAGATGTTACATGTTCCTCACCCCTTATAGATAAAGGAATACTGTGTAATGAAGACTATACAGGGTGGTCCAAAAGTAGGTGAACAGTATGTGTAGTAGGGCTATGAAGGGGGAGATTTATCAAACATGGTGTAAAGTGAAACTGATTCAGTTGCGCTTAGCAACCAGATTCCACCTTTCCTTTTCCAAAGAGTCTGTGAAGAGTGAAAAGTGGAATCTGATTGGTTGCTAAGGGCAACTGAGTCAGTTTCACTTTACACCAAGTTTGATAAATCTCCCCCTTCATAACCCTATTACACATACTGTCCACCTACTTTTGGACCACCCTGTATAGTCTTCATTCCTGCATATAGAATCTAATGTGAGTCTATAGTAGATATATACGCCATGTATTTATGGTGTGTGTGTCAAAAAACTGCGTCTGAATGGATCCTGCAGTGTGCGGCAGTTTAAGGCTGGTTTCACATCAGCGTTTTTTTGCCTAGTAGCAAAAAAACGCAAGGCGCATATCACCGAATCCTACAGATGGAATGTCCAACGCATGCAACCGCAATTGTTATTTACCAGATCCTGGATACAGCGGGACACAGAATTTATCGGCTGGCACTGGATCAGTTGATCGGGAGTCAGCTGAATTCCTGATGTGACAGCCCGCACACGCTGTGGATGCACTGCTGCCAATCACTTGTGCGGACTGTTTGGTCAGGAGTTCAGCTAAGTTCAGATCAGCTGACTCCAGCGTCGGCCGATTACTTGTTCTGTGTCCCGTTGCATCCATCGCAGAGTGTGCGGGCTGTGAGGTCAGCTGAGTTCAGATCAGCTGACTCCAGTTCCGGCCAAACTCAGCTGACCTCACAGCCAGCACACTCTGTAATGGATGCAGCGGTACACAGAACAAGTAATTGGCTAACACTGGAGTCAGCTGATCTGATTACTTGTCCTGCTGGCTGTGTAGTCAGGAGTAGGGATGAGTGAGCAGTAAAATACTGAGGTGCTTGATGGGTGAAGCCCATGTCGATATATTTTTTTTTTTTTAATTATTGAAAAATAAAACAAACAAAAACCCCAAAACACATAACCCTAACTTTAGGGTTAGGGATAAAAAAAAAATGACGTGGGCTTCCCCATATTTTTATATGCTAGCTAGGTACAGCAGGCAGGTATGGGCTGCCCTCAACCCCCAGCTACATATTTGTACCTGGCTGGGAACCAAAAGTATAGGGAAGCCCTTTTATAATTATTTCATGAAATAATTAAAAAAAAGAAAAAAAAAAAAAAACGGGGAGGGCTTCACCCAATTTTTGTGTCCAGCCAGGTACAACTAGTCAGCTGGGGATTGGAATCCGCAGCGTAGGGTGGCCCAAGCTCTCTGGCCCCCCCTGCTGTGAATTGCAGTCCACAGCCACCCCAGAAAATGGCGTGTTCATAGAAGTGCCATCTTCTGGCGCTGCATCCAACTCTCCAGTGGCCCTGGTAATAAGGGGTTAATACCAGCTTTGTTTTACCAGCTGATATTAAGCCAGAGATTCTTAATGTCAGGACAAGTTTTACCAGCCATTAAGAATCTCCAATAAGGGGTTAAAAAAAGACAACACACAGAGAAAAAATACTTTATTAGAAAGAAATACACAGACACTTAGAGACTCCATCTTTATTACCCTCTCTCCCCCTCCACGATCCTGGTCTTGAGAGAGATAGAGAGAGAGAAGTGAGAGATCAGCTGATCGCTCTTAAAAGCCGGCAGCCGGCTGATCGCTCAGAATAGCCAGCCGCCGGCTGACCAGCTGATCGCTCATATAAGCCAGCCACCGGCTGATCAGCAGATCGCTCATAAAAGCCGGCCACCGGCTGATCAGCTGATCGATCTATAAGCCGGCCGCAAGCTGATCAGCTGACCGCTCTATAAGCCCGCCACCGGCTGATCAGCTGATCGCTCAAAGCCGGCAGCCGACTTTTATGAGCGATCAGCTGATCAGCCAACGGCTGGCTTTTATGAGCAAGTAGCTTCAGAGCATGCTCTGTAGGGCAAACTGGATCCGTTCGTGAAGTATCAGAACGCTGCACAGAGGAGAGCGCATGGGGGAGGGGGAAGACAGTTCCCAGGGCGTCGGGCACTAAACATGATAAAGCGCTGGGGACACAGCACTGACAGTGTCCCTGAAAGCAAGTGGGCAATTTTCTTGTGTCTTGCCTTATTGAACTGGACACTGAATCAGCTGGATTATCAGGTGATACGTAGCTGGGCACAGGAGGTGGGGAAGAGAGACTACGGAGTGTGTGGGAGGGGGCGGGTACTCATCGCACTATACCTGCCCACTAAGCAGCAGTGCTTCAACATGCTGTTGTCATGATTGACTCCTGGCTCAGCTGGAACTGAGCCTTTTTTTAGTTTCACTTCTGATGCAGGTCACATTAGGGGTTAATCCTTCCTGCCTCGTTCTGGAGGTCAGGCTGCTTTATTAGGGCACTGTTTCTCTTGGACTTCACCAGTGATATTTCTGGCTCTGCTGTGTTCTGCTCTTGAGTGACCTGTTGTCTGCCCTGCCCCCTCCTGACCTCCGTGTTCACCTGACCTGTTAACCTCCTCTGTTGTCTGTTTCCATCAGTGTCTCTCTCGCTGTCTCCCTGTTCGTTCCTTATCTGTTTACCTTAATTCTGTCTGCTCTTCCCACTCCCCCTCGCTTCTAGGCTCTGATTTCCTTGCTACTGACTATTTGCTTCCATCTGACTACGTTTAGACTTTGCCCTTGTGTATTTACAAGACCTCATGTTGTGACACGGCTTTCTGACAATTCTACTGCCATCTGGTGGGCTTGACTAGTATTACCTCTGCTAGGGAATTCCATGCTCATACGTTTCCTCCACTTTACGCCCCCTAGTGATTTACCAGCTAACTACCTTCTCAGATAGTTTCAGGAATCCTCTCAGTCCCACATTACTGCGCTGTACTGCTATTGTACATCTTAGAGTATAGCGTGACAGCTGTTCACTGATTTGCATGTCAACATGGTCCTGCCACTGTTGACATGAAATGACTGAAAGCAGAAAAATCACGGCAGGAGTGGTCACATGACCACTCTGAGCCGGGGGAGAGGGGCTGACAGCAGGACAGGTAAGTGGTCACTATCTACTTACCTGCCCCAATGTAGCCCAATAGGGAAAAAAAATGCAAAATAAGCCGGACAACCACTTTAATGAGGCAAATATCATTTTTATGCATACTTTCCAACTCTATGCTGTGTAAACTTGACTGATGTTGGTTTTGGTCAATTCAATATCTTTCTCTAGAGCTGTTGAAAGCTATGTGTTGTTATTTTGGTACTCATCAGCACACCTCTTGGATAGGTGTTAATGGGACTCCCCATCACCTCCACATCTGCTTGTTTCCATCCATCTCCACTCTTCTCCAACTCTATGAAGCCAGAGCTGTCAATCAAAGTGTGGGGCATGGAGGAGATAGAGGAAAAATAGGCAGGTGCAAAGGTGTACTTAAATGTTTGGCCCTGCAATGATGTACCAATCACCTATACTTGGTTTCATAAGTCATTTTATGCTGCATAAGTCCTTTTTATCTGTGATATGTACCTGACTACTGTCATGACAGCATACTCACTCAGTGTCACCCCACTCACCACGCTCACCGCACGGCTCCTCCTCATTTCAGATCTCCCCGCTGAGTTGACTGGTGCAGCACTGCTCTGCCTGTGGCTTCCATTTGGCCTTAGGTGGTGTAGTCAATGTCTGAAGGAATTCAACCCTACTGTGTCTTGTAGAGATTAAGTTCCCAGACCTATTCTGTGCAAGCAAGAGTCTATATTAGGTAAATCCTCCCGCCACTCCTTGCCCAATTGTTGTTTCACCTGATAAAGTCCATATCATGCACTTGTTTATATTGATCCTTCCATTACCAACGCAGCCAGCATACCCATCCTGCCTGACCTCTCCATTTGTGACCTTGAACTTGTATTTTGATCCTGTGCTGTCTGCCCTGACCTTGGACCATTTGACCATGTCTCTGTCTCACCCTCCTGTACTTTTCTCCCGAGCATCTGAGCCTCCAGTCAGCTGCTGCCGTCCCGGAGACTGAATTGGAGTGGTACCTGGTGTCTACTGGCAGCCCAGCCTATCCTCACCATTAGAGGCCCTAGTGAAGACCCGGTAGACACTTAGTCACGTCCTTCCTGGGTAAGCCCATCCCATAGCATAGTGGGTCCACACTCACCACCGTGAGAGCTACAACCTCACTTGCATGTACTGTATATATCTAGCACCTGTGTGTATATACAAACCTGTAATGACCTAAATGAATGTAAATAACTAGATCCCTGTCTTGCTGAAGATGTCCATTAGTGAAAAACAGATCAGTTCAATATTGAATTTCAATATACTGTTATCGCATCCATTTGGATAAGTTATATCTTCATAAAATGTAGAAAAATGCCCTGTTTTGATATCTTTTTATTGCCAGTTATAGTCTCTCATTGTTTTTTGGTACAATATTTACTACTGAAACATATATTTATAAAGGTCCAACCGCATCAATGTTGCCTCTGTTGTCAAATCAAATAAATGTATCTGACCTTTTGGTGTCAAAATAATAAAATAAAGTTATTTATCTTTTTACGAACTGTCAAAAGAAAAGTGACATTGATGTCTCAGGGATCTTATTAACCCCAAAGGATGAAAGAGCAACTGATCAGTTCACTGCTTAAAGCGTTAAATACGATGATTTATATAAGAAAAGGTCAGCAGGACATTGAGTAAACCTAACCTTTTATTTGCTGACTTTCCCTCGGTGAGTAATTGTGTTCAGGCTTTCATTTCCTAGGCAGCACCAAGAACGAAATTTATTTCTACAGAACGATGACCCACATCAAACATTTCTCAACTCCATAATGCCACCAGGTTCTTGGACTTGTGATCATAATATTTAGTGTCAGGAGTCATCCTGAACTTGAAACAAAGGACCCACATGTGTTATTATACATTGTTAAGCGCTAAGATCACATTACTTCTCATAACAGCTTCTGTTAGTTCAGTTTAAAAACTGTGGTGCAGTTACTATACTTCCTATTTAAACTCATCTTTGTATTAATTTATCTATCATCAGTATAACGGTGCACTCAGATTAGAATATATAAAAGTGGCCCAGATTCTCAGCCAGAAAAGTTGGCAAGTGTCATGCATTTTTCCCCTCTCCTGGTATCCATATATAATTTGCGTGCTATGAGATTGTGCATTTATTTTTCACCTAGCATCTGTATGTCATGCAAATGTGCATTTTTTTTCTAGGCAAGAATAAAATGCTATCAAAAAGTTCTTTGTAAAGAATAGTAATGGGCGGACTTGCAGATAACTGGGACTGGTGGGTCCCTGTTATCTGATTTTTAAAATCCGGTTCTGGGCCAGATATAAATCCCTATATAAGTCTATAAAAATGTTGGTAGAAGAGATAAGGGGATGGGAACAAGCGCTGTACTTACTGAGGCTCTGTCGCTGCCGTAACTGCTCCTGCGACTGCCCATTCACTTACTTGGCTGTGCATTAGGCTCATGCATGTGCACTTCTTTCTCTACCCACTGGCGTCTGTGATTAATTGCAGTAAGACGTGCCCCAACCCTGAGTGACAGCAAACCTGATGCTTCCAAATCACAGACCCGGTCTGCGGGTCTATGGTACAGTAAAAATAAATAAATAAATAAGAAAATTGGAGTTGAGTCCCACCATGTATTTTATTTCAAATAAAGGATTTTTTCGCTATTTGCGTTTTACTTTCACTTACAGATTAGTAATGGGGGGTCTCATAGACCCTCCTCATTACTAATCTAGGGCTTAATTACAGCTGTGGGCTTATATTAACCCCTTAGTACCCTGATTGCCACCACACAAGGGCAATCGGGAAGAGTCGGGCAAAGTTCCAGGACTGTCACATCTAATGGATGCAACAATTCTGGGTGGCTGCAGGCTGCTATTTTTAGGCAGGGATGGACGAATAAGTATGGGTCACCCCAGCCTGAGAATACAAGCCTCCAGCTGTCGGGCTCTCTCATGGCTGGGTATCAAAATTGTTGGGACCACAAGCTGTTTTTTTTATTATTTAAATAATTTTAAAAAAAAGTCACATGCAGTTCATCTAATTTTGATACACAGCCAAGATAAGTGCACAGCTGGGGGCTGCAGCATATAGCCATATGCTTTATCTGTGCTGGGTATCATAATATGGGGGGACCCTAAGCCAAATATTTAATTTATTTATTTTTACTGTATGATATAGGCCCTCAGACAGTGCCTGTGATTGATTGCAGGCAGACCCTGTCACACAGGCTGGGAGTGCATCTGACTGCAACCAATCACAGACACCAGGATGACCAGTGGGCGGGGAAAGCAGTGCATATGCAATGAAGGTAATGCGCGACCCTTGAAGTGAATGGGCTGCCGCAGCAACCGTTACAGCCGCACCAGAGCCTCAGTAAGTATGAAGCACCTGCTTCATTCTTATTTTTCCTTTCTTTTTGTTATTTCCTGAGTTGCCAGATCAAGATCAACACCTGGAATCTCGAGTCCAGCACTCAGGTAAGTTTGAAACTGCACGGATCCGGACCTTTACAGTCCGGATTCGCCCATTGCTATTAAAGAACAATGGTATTACTGACCATTACCTTGTCCTGCAAAAAACTATTTCTCACTCAGCTCCACTTGCAGAAAATTAAACACACTACAGCTGTTAAAATATGGTGCTGCAAAAAAAAATGTAGTTAGTTTTTAGACTGCAAAAACAGCGAAACAAAAATGATACCTAAATAAATGAGCTGAAGAATAAACCTGTCTTATTTAGTTTTACTGCTTGTTGAATGCAATAAAAAATAAATGAAAACATTTTGTGAATTGCGGTTTCATTTTGTCTTCCAAAAACTGAGATAGAAACCGATCAAAAAGTGATATGTATTGTAAAATGGTAATGATAAAAACTTCAACTCATCTTACACATTCAAACACTCACACAGCTCTATCAACAAAAAAATAAAAAAGTTGTAGTTCTCGAAATATGGTGATGGAAAAAATATATATTTTTTTACTATAAAAGTTATAAAGCCATGTTGAGTATTTGGTAATACTTTTACCTCAGTATTTCCCAGAAGTGGGAAACAAAAATGCAGAAATGGTGATGGTGTTTCTATTACATTTTTCCTCTAACTGTTCCACCGTGGAATTAGAAGTATAAAAACTCACTAAACATTCAAGGTGTGCACATGGCCTCAGTCTGTAAAAATAGCAAAACATAAAAAGCCTACTTTAGGCCACGTGAACACCTTGAGTATTTTTCAATCAATATTTGTAAGCCAAAACCAGAAATGGAACAAGAGAAAATTAAAATAAAGTGTGACTTCTATCTGCGCTGCTGAAATTAATTGATGAAAGGCTGCAGGAGACAGAATATTTTGCGATTTATTTTCTACACGTTCCACCTTCTTCATCAGCAAAACACTGTAACTGTGTAGGTGGAGAGAAGGGGACAGGAGCTCCTAGCCAAGCCCTCAGGCTAGGGGACGCTAGCCATCCCTAATCCCAGAGTTACCTCTGATTATAAGGATATCTGGGCTGTGTTCCTTGCCCTGCTCCTAACCAGCTCTGATCTTATTCCCAAACACCTGGCAGGAGCGATAAAGTCAACAGAAAAAGACAAGCAGAGAAACCAAATCTCTAGCTCATGGCACACACACAAAGAAGTATAAGACAAAAAGAGCAGGGAGGAAACAACATGGCAATGGGAGAACTCCACAACAACTCCACGCACAAAGTACTGCAATCACCATCAGCACTGAGATACAACAGCACACGGACTGGATTAGAAAAAGCTATAGTGGGCATGGGAAAACAAGCTCCAGCATCTTAAAAAGGCATGGAGTGACTATGATAGGTCTTCCCCAACATAATCCAAGAGGTAACCAGCAGGCTAGCAGAAATTATCTCTTGCAAGCCCGATCACTAATGAGAAACAGCTGGTCATTGCCTGAGCCTGCCTGTGTAACTCAGAAGCACCAAAGAAGGCATTGTGTAGAGTTTCAGATTCTGCAGAGTGAATAGCATCAGATAACGCCATGACACTCTTCAAGTTTAGAGCCAAACAAATTACAACATAGTAAGACACAAATGTACATCTAAAGGAGTCCACGACTGAAAAAGCAGCAAGGATGAGTACACGACATGTCAGAGTTCAATGTCAGGTTGGGTCAAAAAGATAACAAAATGTAAAATAGAATTTGAATAAAAAACACTTTGCAACTAGGCCTTCCCTGAATGTATATACAAATGGCACAACGTTTGTAAAAAATTATATATGTATAATTCATTTTGCAGATATTAGAAATAAAAAAATGAAATGCAAGTATCTGTGGTGGGTAACAATCTCACAGTCTTAAATGAAGGTGATTCATGTAGTGCAATTAGTCTATTAAGCTACAGTGGTGTTTTAGAGGCTCACAGGCTGACATCTAGAAGCTGGTTAAAAGTTGACAGCAGAGCATGAATTAAGAAGAGGACAAATCGTTACAATGTGAAAGGGACACTAATGATGGGAGTGTGTAGAGAAAGGAATTCCAAATTAGAGTGAAGAAGGAATGAATGACATCTCTATGAAACTGAAGGAGTTAATTCAGGTAATCAAGGGAATATTGAGAAGTGTGCGGTAATGTATAATATAACAAGGAGAGATTGTCACTAATTAGGTTCACACAAAGACACAAAGGGCTTAGACAATACTCTTGCAGATGAAAAGGAACATGAAAAAGGATATGTGCACACATTAAAGGGCACTTTACACACAGCGACATCGCTAGCGATGTCGCTGGTGAAAGCTCCCGCCGCCGTCGGTTGTGCATCACAGGTAAATCACTGCCCGTGGTGCACAACATCGCTAGGACCCGTCACATGTATTTACCTGCCTACTGACGTCGCTGTGGCCGGCGAACTGCCTCCTTTCTAAGGGGGCGGTTCATGCGGCGTCACAGCGACGTCACTAAGCGGCTGCCCAATAGAAGCGGAGGGGTGGAGATGAGCGGGCGGAACATCCCGCCCACCTCCTTCCCTCCTCATTGCCGGCGGCCGCAGGTACGGTGATGTTCCTCGTTCCTGCAATGTCACACGTAGTGATGTGTGCTGCCGCAGGAACGATAAACAACCTGCGTCCTGCAACAGCAACGATAATTGGGAATAGAACGACGCATCAACGATCAGGTAAGTAATTTTGATCGTTAACGGTCGATCGTGCGTTTCACATGCAACGACATTGCTAAAGAGGCCGGATGTGCGTCACGAATTCCGTTACCCAAACGACATCTCGTTAGCGATGTCGTTGCGGGTAAAGCGGCCTTAAGTATTTGTTGAGTTGTTTACCTCAGTAGATGTAAGCCAAAGCCCGGAGTGGGACAGTCAGAGGAAAAGTATAATAGAAACGTGCACCATTTCTGCATTTATCACCCTCTCCTAGTTTTGGAGTTTACTGAATTAAAAAACTCCCTGAATACTCAGTGTGTGCACATGGCCTAAATCTGGTATCACTCTCGTTATACTGACGAGAAGAATAAAGTTGTCTCATCACTTGTATCACATGGTGAATGGCATAAACAAAAAGAAAATTCCTAAACTGCTATTTATTTATTCATTCCTCTTAAATATCACAATAAGACTCATTTCACATTTATCCCATACTCTACATTGAGCATTGCTGTCATTGGATATGAATAAAAGCCTGAAAAACAGAATCAGATGATCATTGACAGAAAAATTCCCTATAATGAGGCAAATAGCATCATGTTTGGTTCTCTCTCTCTTCGGTTACCTCCATTTGCTCTTTGTTCTGGTGGCAGCTCAGCATTTTAAAGGCTTGCACAAAAACGCTGTTGACTGTAGATTTGTGGGATTCTAAGAAAAAAGACGCCACCAGTGGCTGTCAGAGTCCACAGTAAAGCAAGGGTCACTCAATTGTATTTTCCATCAGAGAAAAATGGTCAGATTATGCTAATCAGACTGTGATTAGAGTTTGATCAGAGTGGATCCGTTTTTCTCAGATGTGGAGAAGAATAGAAAAAAAGTTTCTCCGTCTTCTCGTCATTGTCATCCAAGTGCAGTCCGGTTTTGTTGACGGACCGATAGACTTAAATGGCCAAGTGCCATCCAATTTTTGGAGGCAAATCGTGCATGCTGTGATTTTTTCAATAGAGACCCTTAGTCGAAGGAAAAAAATGGGACATGTACATTGTCTCATTGAATTAGATTGGGCTGCGTGCGATCCAATTTTTTGACGGCTCATACTCTGACCGGAAATACAGTCGTCTGCATGAGCACTATCTGTGCATGTGCCATTATATTAAATAGAACTATTGGGGTTACATCTGAGTCCTATTTTTTGTGGATGTAGATGGAAATCCCAAGGTAAATGCTTCGTGTGGAGCACAGGGTAAATGTGAACTGAGTCTAAAAGCAATTAAAAATAAAGTAAAGTAGCCATAACTGCTACCGATAAAAACTTTTCTAATAAAAAGGAAGACCACTTAAATCTGTCATCTGTAAATGGAAATATAGCCAGTTTCCAAACTCCCAGTAGCTCCAAGGCTCTGAATAACACAACATGGCTCCTCACCTCCGTCCTCCCAAAAAAAAATAAAAAATCTCCACTCCTAAATACAAATTGTCCCCCATTTCTGCTAAGCCCTACAGTGTGCTCAATCCGCACTTAGCAAATTACGGTAGATGAGAGGGCCCACTTCACAATTTGCTCTAGAAACATAAGCAGTTCATAATGTATTTCTCCAAATTGGCATATTTGCAATTTGCCCTCTGCAACATAAACCTGCATGCTTATGTGTGGAATTAAGTTGGAGGGCCAAAATAGTCACTATACCCATAAAGGAATTCCCAAAGAAGTGCAATTTCCATAGTGAGCTCACTTATGAGGGTTTCTGCTATTCAGGCACCATAGGGGCAATGCAAATTACTCCAGGAAAATCTGCACTTCAAAAGTCAAATAGAGCTCCTTCCTTTATAAGTCCTGCCATATGTCAAAAGAGTAGTTTCCAACTACTAATGGGGTATTGCTGCATTCAGGAGAAATGTTGTAACAAATTGTGAGGCCCATTTTTTCCATATAAAACCTTCTAAAATGAAACTCTGGGGCTATAACAATATTTTCATGGAAAACATAATATTTTATCTTCATTGCCCTGTAAAATATTGTGTAACCCCTGCGGCGTCAATATGCTTGTTATACCTATGAATGAATTCATAGAAGGGTGTAGTTTCTAAAATGAAGTACATTATGAGGGGATGATATTGTTGTGGCATCTCAGTGACTATGCTAATGTGACATGACAGGAAAATATAAGGATAAGGGGTGAGATGTGGCTCACCTGGTAGGGTTGTGTATGTCACAACTCGATTATAAGCCTGTGTTCAGATTAGCCGCTAAATTCACACCTGTAGTAATAACATCCCTTTCTTCTGTATGAAATTGGATGGGAGGCTCTACACTCCGAGGTAGACTTAAGTTGTTTTACTGATGCTTTTCTAGTACAACCTGAACCTTTTATCAAAATAAGCTACATATAGAGACTGGTACAGGGGGATCGGGGTTTATATAGTAAAAAAAATAGCGTCAAGACATACATTATCACTGGTCGCCCCTGGTTTCCCTGTGGTCCAGTGGGTCCACTTCAGCTCATCTCAGAACCATTCCTGTCGGTGAGCGGGACACCCACAAAAATGTGATTCAGACAAAACCCTCATTGGAACCACTCACTATACTGAGGCAGATGGAGACACTTTGAACCCTGATTAGCATCTGTTCTGGTAGTAACCATCTTTTTTAGGTGTTCACAAAACTGTGGTCATCTACACTTGTGTGCTAAAAAGATGACTAAAATAATGGAACCTGTCCGGAACAGAGACCGGACAAAGTCTTAAGTGACTCACTCTGTCTCATTATAGTAAGTGGTTCCATTGGGGGTGTTGTCTGAAGCACGGATTTTGGGATTTAAGTGGAAACCCCAACGTAAGTGCTCAGCGGAGTACACAGGATAAATGTGAGGCTTATTATGATTTTTTCAAGGTAGAATAAACAAATAGACAGTAGTACACTAAGTTCTTGTTTTTATTTTTGCATGGATCAACATGTTATATTTGTTATGGGACAGTTTTACTCTCTGTGTCAGAGTGATTACAGCAATACCAGATTTATATATTTTTTTTAAGGTTTTGCAACCATTACACAGTAAAAATGCTTTTTTCTTTATAAAAAAAAAATAGTTCATCCATTATCATATTCTGAGAGCTGTAACCTTTTTATTTTTTGGTGAACAGCGCTGTATAATCGTTTATCGAGTTGGAGATTTTTTTGGTACTATTTTGGCATACATACCATTTTGCAATCACTTTCTATTCAAATTTTTCAGATGCAAAAAGAACAAAACCAGCAATTCATTTATTGTTTTAATATTTTTTCCTTTTTTGCACAGTTCACCTTGTGGTAAAAGTGATAACACAGATTTATTATTTGGGTGAGTACAGTTACAGTGATACCATATACGTAGTATGTTTTTTATGCTTTGCTACTTTTACATACTAAAAACAATACTTTACAGAAATTAATTTGTTTTTGCAATGCCATATTCTGAGAGATGTAACTTTTATTTTTTTGCCAAATGAACCATATTGGAGGTTTCTTTTTCAGAATGGTTTGACATTTTAATTTGTACCATTTTTTTTTACATATGACATCTTGATTGCTTTTTATTCACTTTCAGCATGATGAAAAAGCGACATTTTTGTCATGTTTTTAGCATTTTTTTTTGTTTGTCATATGAACTAAATAACATAACAGTTATATAGTTTGGGTCTGTCACGGGTGTGTCATGGTTGACAGACAATCCTGTGATGTTTAGCTGTAGAAGGTTTCAGTGTTTGGATGTGTGGGGCCCCGAGGCTCGGTGTCGGTGCAGCGGTGCATTACCTTCAGGGACTCCACTCGGCTGGATCTTGTCACAGGTAGGAAATCTTCTATTTTGATTGTCGTGACGCCACTCTCAGAATTGCGGTCAGTGGGGACCGCCACTGCAGGTTAGGGGTGCCTGGGGCTGATAGTAGGTGCAGTCAGTTGTAATAGCCTCCTGAGAGTGAGGCATGCCCCAGGGTCCCGGGTAGGTGTGTGGAACTACAAGTCGCAGAATGACTCACACGCACAAGCAGGATGTCTTTCAGGGATTTTACTCACTGATGGTGGCAGGGTGAGTAACCCGGGCGTAGCTGGGATGAACCAGGCTGGAACCAGGTGTCCTTCAGGCTGACTGGTGAGGGTGGCTACCAACTCGCCTTCCTTAGCCCATTGTGTTTTGGGGTAACCCCTGCTTGAAGCCCTGCTGGGGTCGCCCAGGGAAGTTGCTGGTGCCTCTCTCCCCTTCTTTTGGCCCGTTTGCTTGTAGCCTGGACCAGGTCACTCCGGCTGCTTGCCTCCTGTGAGCTATGGGCCCTAACTTTGGCTACGTGGCTGCGGACTCTGTGGTGTTGTCTTGGGGGTGTAAAGTGCCCCCTCATGCAGGTTTGGCAAAGGAAAGGTGAATCTATCCCTGCACTGGGACCTGCTACCCGTTTGGGCCTGGTATCTCCCTGACAGTCTCCTTACTTTCCACTCCGTTGCTCTCTCTTTAGCTGTGTGTGGATTTCGGGCAGCACTCCCAGGTGACCGTTCTCCCCCGTCGGTAGTCACTGCGCGTACATTGTCAGCCTTGTGTAGAGCTACAGGGTCTGCTTCTGCCCTCCCTGAACTTCACCACTCAACTGTCCTCGGCTCACTCTTCCCTCCTCTCCTGTTCTTGCCTACGTCACCTAGCAACCAGGCTCTCTACCACACCCCTCGAGTGGAGATGGAGGCTTCGCCCCCTCCACCCCTCGAGTGGAGATGGAGGCTTCGCCCCCTCCTGGGATCCCCAGGGGTCCTCTCAAAGGTAAATGTGTGAGACCTGATCACTATGCGCCTGTGTAGTCACACCTCGGTCAGCCTCTGGATTACCTGTTTTGTACTGTCCCCAGCATGGGTGCAGTACTCAGTGGTGCCTGACCAGGTCAGGGGCGCCACAGCTACACAATGTGCTGTCTGACATTCTGTTCTTCCTGCTGTGGTGTAATTGGGATCCTATGTATCTTCTCTGCTTGAGCCCTTTCCTTTTAGGACCCTGCAGATATCTTCACCTTTCAGCTCGTAATCATCATCACTTCCCCTTGTGTTCTTAAATACCGACATTTCACATTGGTATTTGTTGGTGATAGAGTTATATTCCTATGTAGGCCTTGGATGCAAGCAGTCGCCTTGTATTCATCTGAAGAAACATTGCTGTTCCTTGCTGTACCTCTTCCAGAGACATCCTGGAGATAAGTTTTTCATATACTTTCCCCTGTGAGTGTTCTCTGTGTGTTCTTTAGAACTTAGTGGGGTTTACTAAGTGCTCATCTCATCCCACCTAGGGCCCTGTTCAGGGTCAGCCAGGGTCAAGTATCTTGCTCAGTACATAGGTGTGCAACCTATCTAGGGTGGTCAGGTGAGCCAGGGGCCAGCAAAAGGTTTGGTCAGGGGTCACCATTTTCCCCTTCCCTCGACACAGGGATTGCCTTCCCTGTCGTCGTATGTGTGATACTTCCCTATACCTAGCATGATAGGGTCATGCCAGACTACAGACGCCACAATACCAATTATAGAGTATGTACATATCTATTTTTTTATTTTTGTTTTAATGCAAATGCTGCATTTTTAGTGGTAAAACGGATTTTTGTTATTTGTGCTTCTTTTTACTTTTTTACATATTTTATTACACTTTTTTAATTTGTACACTTAGTTCAAGTGTGGAACATGAATATTTTTTACTTTAATCACTGGTGACTTATGTCCTTAAGTGCCAGAGACATGTCAGTGAGTCACAGCAGGATCTAACAATCCACTATACCTTGAGGCGACCAAATGGCTTCAGGATTTCATGGCAACAATTGGCACCCACAGCTAGAATCACAGAGAGGCCAATCCTTTCAAAGGGGTTAATTTTAACCCCATTTTAACCTCTAACATACCGTTGTGGTGATTTTTAGTGATATTTAAAGGGTTAATCAGTCCCGTTAGTTCCAAAACCAGTTGGGGTTGATGCTCACATGAGTCAACTGCCATATTCTGCAATCACCCATGGGAAATTCATCCACAGGGGTTAATATTTACTTATTTCTCAGTGCCGTTAAAAAGTGGTGTATCGGCCGTCATTAAAGGGTTACATTTTATAACTGTCTTTAAAACCACCTTACTTTTCCCAAATATGCTTTCATACAAATAAATTGAAATTGTTCTGGGGTTTGTTTTTTTCAATCCACCACTGTACATACGTCTTGGGAGATGAAAAATTGTTATCTACTACCTGATGTATATGCAGTTTGTTCTGGCATTTTCATGTAAGTCCAGAAATTTCCCAAGGCTTAATAATAGATAACGTTTAGAAATTGCTGCTCTAATAAAATTAACATAACTTTGATTATGTATTAATTGATTTCACTAATTAAAAGCAAGGCTAGAAAGCTATAATACATTATTATTTAATCTATGAGTTATTATCCATCTTGTTAATTCATTATGTATCGTGTAATTAATATGATTGAGGATGCTTCAGTTTATGGTTTTACACTGTGATAAAGTATTGGTGGAATTTTGTATATGCAGAACCAAATGAGTCCCATGAATAAAAACTAGTGTAAAGAATAAAGGCCCAGTCACACACAACGACTTACCAGCGTTCCCGAAAACGATGCGACCTGATAGGGATCGCTGGTAAGTCGCTGGGAGGTCGCTGGTGAGATGTCACACAATCAGACCTTACCAACGATGCCGGAACGATACAGGTCGCAGTAGCGACCTGTATAACGATCTCAGCAGTCACTGTGACCCTGTCACACACTGTCAAACACATCGATGTGTCCTGCCCAGCAGGACATCGCCTTTGAAGAAAATGGCCTGGACCATTCAGCAACGACTAGAGATCTCACAGAAGGGGCCTGATCGCTGGTAGGTGTCACACATAACGAGATCGCTAACGGGATCGCTACTGCGTCACAGAAACCGTGACTCAGCTGCGATCTCGCTAGCGATCTCGTTATGTGTGACGGTACCTTAACTTAAATTAAATATGATTGGTTGCTTTGAAAAAATAATATATCTAATGCACAAATAAGGGGTAAACATTTTGTAAATCTACTGCTGCAGTCACCAGGTTTAGAAAAATAAATTCTAATCATGAGACAACTGCAAATGTGTTATGGCTCTAAGATGATAATTTAAAATAACCTGTATTTATTTAGTTTTTTATTAAATGCTTGTATTTTCCAGTTTAACAATCTATTGTAGATTATCATGTAACTCAGCATAATGAGTTGTACAGTTCTTTTGTTATTCTTCATAGAAATGTATGAAAAAAAATTGACAACTGTCACCAAGTTCGGTGGCGTTCCTTCTCCCTCCGACACTGACACTCAGTGTTAACTGTAATGGAATGTGTAAGAACACACTCCTTTGACAAATGTTAATTTCTTAAAATATTCATGGATAATTATAAAATAGTACAACTCAAAATTTGGAGAATATGAAGCTACAGAATTGGTAACTCAAGGACAATGTAAGTATTTACAAAAATTAGCAAGCCAGATCCTCTTTAAAAATTTAAATTCTATTTCCGTCAGTTACCTTTTCCAATTTAATTAGTGCAGAATGTGCCATTAATATTAACTGTAGGCCATTGATTCAATGATTTTGTTTTATTACACTCAACTGAATTTTATGGAATTAGTTTATCGTAAAAATTACGTTACTAAAGTCAATGATCTTTCTGATCCCTTGCCTAAAGTGCTCAGAATTTTACTTGTGTGGTTTCAAAATTTTGCTCATATCTATCCTTACCTTCTGTAGGCCTCATGCACATGACCAAATGAACATTACATGCAAAACATCAAATACAATTTCTTTCTCCACCCTATATAGAAATGAAGAGACTGTGCAGCAATAAAGCTAATAATCAACATTGATCAGCTAACTTGGATTCAAACATTAATGTGCATTAACTGAGAGGCTTTTTACTTTAACCCCTTTTTGACATTTGACATACCTATACGTCACGCTTGGAAAGGGGTCCCCAACTGAAAGTGCAAAGGCATGTGATGGCAATAATGTGGGCACATAAGCTGTAGGTGCACCATTGCTGCTGGGAGCCGATCTCTGGCTTTCAAAGCCATGTGCGGTGCTTCTGCTGCCTTTGCTATTTAACCCCCTAAATACCACAATTAATAGCAATCGGAGCATTTAGGTGGCCCAGCTGATCGACACCCTCATAAAGTAATTGCAAACTGAAGATCATTGTCATGGCAACCAAAGGTCAAATAAGGACCTCTGGGCTTGCCAGCTAAATTGGCCTTTTAGACCATGCCAAGAGCATGGTCTAAAAGGTGTTGTCCTGAGTGACTATGGGGACAGAGGGGAACCAGAGCTCCTACGCTGACCCTGAGACTTGGGGGCCCTGTGCTATCCCTATTCTCAGAGATACAGCTAATAGTGGGGATGTCTAAGTCTCCTTACTGACCCTGCTCCTGGCCAAACCTGACCTTATCTTCCCTCCGCCAGGGAGGCTGGGACAGGAATGTAATTTAACCCACAGAAATAGACAAACAAGGAAAACTAAAACTCTGTTACATGGCTCGCCCACATAGAGGTATAAGACTGTACCAGTCTGTTTTGTACTGTTAATGATTGTTGTACTAGTTTTTATGCATACCCTTTCTCACTTGTAAATCGCCATGGAATTAATGGTACTATAATAATAAGCAATATTATTATTATTATTATTATTATTATTATTATTAAGGAGGAAAACTAGAGCAGAGTGGAAATAGTAAGATGATGGGTAACTCCACAACAACACCAAGCACAATGCAACTTTTTCTCCTGCATATCAGGGACAGAACAGAAAACAGACCAACAAAGCAGAAACTATAGTTGGTGTGAGTGGAAGATCTCCTCAAACCTAAGTGTAAAGCTGGGTTTACACACTGCAACATCGCAAAGGACATCGCTGTAACGTCACCGGTTTTGTGACGTTATAGCGACCTCCCCAAGTCTCCGTTGAGTCGCTGGTGAGCTGTCAAACAGGCAGACCTGGCCAACGACGCAACAGCGGTCCGGACCTGCAGAGCGACCTAGCTGGTTGTTGGGGACGTGTCAAAGCTGCTATTTGAAAGGGAAGTCGCTGTAAAGTCCCCTTTACACACTGAAACTTTCTAGCGATGCATGCTGCACAGCGGGAAACAAAGGACCTAGGAATGGTCCTGAACGATTTGTAGCGATCACAACTTCACAGCAGGGGCCAGGTCGCTGATAGGTTTCACACACTGCAATGTCGCTGGGGAGGTCGCTGTAATGTCACAAAACCGGTGACGTTACAGCGATGTCGTTTGCGATGTTGCAGTGTGTAAAGCCACCTTAAGAGGAGCAGATGTGATAGGCTTCCTTACAACTTGTGATCCTAGAAGCCTAACAAGCAGGCTAGCACAGATTAACTCTTGCTAATCTGACTATGACTGAGCACACAGCTGGTTGACACCCGAGTCTGCCTGTGTATCTCAGAAACACCAGTGAAACCATTGGGCAAAGTGTCAGAATCTGCAATGTGAACGGCGTCTGATGCCGCCATGACAGTTGGCGAGTTTTGTGTAAAACTCCGTGTGACAGGTGTTCTGTCTGTGTAACACTGACAGGTGTAATGCATTGCACTGTATTATACAAGAGATCAGAGTAATAAACGTTAAAGTTCCATATAGGGACTAAGGAAAAAAGTGAAAAAATATTTTGAAAAAAATCACAAAATGAAGAACAAAAAAATGAAAAAATAACAAAAATAACCAAAAAGTACACATATTCGGTATCGCCGCTTCCAGAGTGACCAGTTCTATAAAACTGTCACACTATTCAACCCTTTCAGTGAACGCAAAAAAAAAAATTAAAAACTTGGCAAATAAACAATGCCATTTCATCATAGCATTGAGAAAAAGTTGAATAATAATATGTGATCAAAAAGTCACATCTACAAAAAATGGTATTGTGAGAGAGGGGAGCCAGCACGATCTGAAAATGGCATGCATCATATAAAAAGTGCAAATTCACAGATTTATTCCAACTGTACTGTAATATAAATGAGATTTTTAGCAAATAATTGATCAATTCTTTGAGCCACCCCTGCCAACGTCACGGCAAATCTCAATAGGGGGGTCCTACTCTATATTCTGTATTTCATGTGCCATGCGGCCTCCTAGATAAAGTTAAAAGCAGAACCATAATGGAGCACACATACCTGTAACCTGTATTTATAACCGCTTCTATGTTGCAAAAGAGGCAATTGTGGATAGAGGTCAGCCCAGGTCCCAGCATGTGGAGCAAGCTCTATACATACCAGGACTATATCAGAACTGACCCTCCCAGTGCCAGAGAGCAACCATTGATAAAGGCGGACCAGATCCAAGTGTGGTGCTTAATTAGCAATGCCTGTGGAAAGGGTGAGGCAACTGAATGTGTACAGCTACCAACAGGAGGAATATATTGCAAACAAAGATCAGGCGTGCATAGCATGGTGGTGACCAGCCACCAGACATTTGTAGCATAACTACAACCAAACAGAGAGAGAGGGTAGCCAGCACGATCTGAAAATGGCATGCATCATATAAAAAGTGCAAATTCACAGATTTATTCCAACTGTACTGTAATATAAATGAGATTTTTAGCAAATAATTGATCAATTCTTTGAGCCACCCCTGCCAACGTCACGGCAAATCTCAATAGGGGGGTCCTACTCTATATTCTGTATTTCATGTGCCATGCGGCCTCCTAGATAAAGTTAAAAGCAGAACCATAATGGAGCACACATACCTGTAACCTGTATTTAACCTTTAATTAAGCACCATTCTTGGATCTGGTCCGCCTTTATCAATGGTTGCTGTTTGACACTGGGAGGATCAGTTCTGATATAGTCCTGGTATGTGTAGGGCTTGCTCCACATGCTGGGACCTGGGCTGGTCTCTATCCACAAGTGCCTTTTTTGCAACATGGAAGCGGCTATATACAGGTTGCAGGTATGTGTGCTCCATTATGGTTCTGCTTTTAACTTTATCTAGGAGGCCGCATGGCACATGAAATACAGAATGTAGAGTAGGACCCCCCTATTGAGATTTGCCATGACGTTGGCAGGGGTGGCTCAAAAAATTGATCAATTATTTGCTAAAAATCTCATTTTTTTATTATAGTACATTTGGAATAAATTTGTGAATTTTCACTTTATATGATGCATGCCAATTTCAGATCGTGCTGTTCCCTTTTTTTCTCTGTTTTGACCGTAGTTATGCTACAAATCTGGTGTCTGACCAACACCATACCATGCACGCCTGATTTTGGTTTGCAATATATTCCTCCTGTTGGTAGCTGTTCAGACTCAGTTACCTCACCCCTTTCCACAGGCAATGCTAATTAAGCACCATTCTTGCATCTGGTCCGCCTTTATCAATGGTTGCTGTTTGACACTGGGAGGATCAGTTCTGATATAGTCCTGGTATGTGTAGGGCTTGCTCCACATGCTGGGACCTGGGCTGGTCTCTATCCACAAGTGCCTTTTTTGCAACATGGAAGCGGCTATATACAGGTTGCAGGTATGTGTGCTCCATTATGGTTCTGCTTTTAACTTTATCTAGGAGGCCGCATGGCACATGAAATACAGAATGTAGAGTAGGACCCCCCTATTGAGATTTGCCGTGACGTTGGCAGGGGTGGCTCAAAAAATTGATCAATTATTTGCTAAAAATCTCATTTTTTTATTATAGTACAGTTGGAATAAATTTGTGAATTTTCACTTTATATGATGCATGCCAATTTCAGATCGTGCTGTTCCCTTTTTTTCTTTGTTTTGACCGTAGTTATGCTACAAATCTGGTGTCTGACCAACACCATACCATGCACGCCTGATTTTGGTTTGCAATATATTCCTCCTGTTGGTAGCTGTTCAGACTCAGTTACCTCACCCCTTTCCACAGGCAATGCTAATTAAGCACCAGTCTTGGATCTGGTCCGCCTTTATCAATGGTTGCTGTTTGACACTGGGAGGATCAGTTCTGATATAGTCCTGGTATGTGTAGGGCTTGCTCCACATACTGGGACCTGGGCTGGTCTCTATCCACAAGTGCCTTTTTTGCAACATGGAAGCGGCTATATACAGGTTGCAGGTATGTGTGCTCCATTATGGTTCTGCTTTTAACTTTATCTAGGAGGCCGCATGGCACATGAAATACAGAATGTAGAGTAGGACCCCCCTATTGAGATTTGCCGTGACGTTGGCAGGGGTGGCTCAAAAAATTGATCAATTATTTGCTAAAAATCTCATTTTTTTATTATAGTACAGTTGGAATAAATTTGTGAATTTTCACTTTATATGATGCATGCCAATTTCAGATCGTGCTGTTCCCTTTTTTTCTCTGTTTTGACCGTAGTTATGCTACAAATCTGGTGTCTGACCAACACCATACCATGCACGCCTGATTTTGGTTTGCAATATATTCCTCCTGTTGGTAGCTGTTCAGACTCAGTTACCTCACCCCTTCCACAGGCAATGCTAATTAAGCACCAGTCTTGGATCTGGTCCGCCTTTATCAATGGTTGCTGTTTGACACTGGGAGGATCAGTTCTGATATAGTCCTGGTATGTGTAGGGCTTGCTCCACATGCTGGGACCTGGGCTGGTCTCTATCCACAAGTGCCTTTTTTGCAACATGGAAGCGGCTATATACAGGTTGCAGGTATGTGTGCTCCATTATGGTTCTGCTTTTAACTTTATCTAGGAGGCCGCATGGCACATGAAATACAGAATGTAGAGTAGGACCCCCCTATTGAGATTTGCCGTGACGTTGGCAGGGGTGGCTCAAAAAATTGATCAATTATTTGCTAAAAATCTCATTTTTTTATTATAGTACAGTTGGAATAAATTTGTGAATTTTCACTTTATATGATGCATGCCAATTTCAGATCGTGCTGTTCCCTTTTTTTCTCTGTTTTGACCGTAGTTATGCTACAAATCTGGTGTCTGACCAACACCATACCATGCACGCCTGATTTTGGTTTGCAATATATTCCTCCTGTTGGTAGCTGTTCAGACTCAGTTACCTCACCCCTTTCCACAGGCAATGCTAATTAAGCACCAGTCTTGGATCTGGTCCGCCTTTATCAATGGTTGCTGTTTGACACTGGGAGGATCAGTTCTGATATAGTCCTGGTATGTGTAGGGCTTGCTCCACATGCTGGGACCTGGGCTGGTCTCTATCCACAAGTGCCTTTTTTGCAACATGGAAGCGGCTATATACAGGTTGCAGGTATGTGTGCTCCATTATGGTTCTGCTTTTAACTTTATCTAGGAGGCCGCATGGCACATGAAATACAGAATGTAGAGTAGGACCCCCCTATTGAGATTTGCCGTGACGTTGGCAGGGGTGGCTCAAAAAATTGATCAATTATTTGCTAAAAATCTCATTTTTTTATTATAGTACAGTTGGAATAAATTTGTGAATTTTCACTTTATATGATGCATGCCAATTTCAGATCGTGCTGTTCCCTTTTTTTCTCTGTTTTGACCGTAGTTATGCTACAAATCTGGTGTCTGACCAACACCATACCATGCACGCCTGATTTTGGTTTGCAATATATTCCTCCTGTTGGTAGCTGTTCAGACTCAGTTACCTCACCCCTTTCCACAGGCAATGCTAATTAAGCACCAGTCTTGGATCTGGTCCGCCTTTATCAATGGTTGCTGTTTGACACTGGGAGGATCAGTTCTGATATAGTCCTGGTATGTGTAGGGCTTGCTCCACATGCTGGGACCTGGGCTGGTCTCTATCCACAAGTGCCTTTTTTGCAACATGGAAGCGGCTATATACAGGTTGCAGGTATGTGTGCTCCATTATGGTTCTGCTTTTAACTTTATCTAGGAGGCCGCATGGCACATGAAATACAGAATGTAGAGTAGGACCCCCCTATTGAGATTTGCCGTGACGTTGGCAGGGGTGGCTCAAAAAATTGATCAATTATTTGCTAAAAATCTCATTTTTTTATTATAGTACAGTTGGAATAAATTTGTGAATTTTCACTTTATATGATGCATGCCAATTTCAGATCGTGCTGTTCCCTTTTTTTCTCTGTTTTGACCGTAGTTATGCTACAAATCTGGTGTCTGACCAACACCATACCATGCACGCCTGATTTTGGTTTGCAATATATTCCTCCTGTTGGTAGCTGTTCAGACTCAGTTACCTCACCCCTTTCCACAGGCAATGCTAATTAAGCACCAGTCTTGGATCTGGTCCGCCTTTATCAATGGTTGCTGTTTGACACTGGGAGGATCAGTTCTGATATAGTCCTGGTATGTGTAGGGCTTGCTCCACATGCTGGGACCTGGGCTGGTCTCTATCCACAAGTGCCTTTTTTGCAACATGGAAGCGGCTATATACAGGTTGCAGGTATGTGTGCTCCATTATGGTTCTGCTTTTAACTTTATCTAGGAGGCCGCATGGCACATGAAATACAGAATGTAGAGTAGGACCCCCCTATTGAGATTTGCCGTGACGTTGGCAGGGGTGGCTCAAAAAATTGATCAATTATTTGCTAAAAATCTCATTTTTTTATTATAGTACAGTTGGAATAAATTTGTGAATTTTCACTTTATATGATGCATGCCAATTTCAGATCGTGCTGTTCCCTTTTTTTCTCTGTTTTGACCGTAGTTATGCTACAAATCTGGTGTCTGACCAACACCATACCATGCACGCCTGATTTTGGTTTGCAATATATTCCTCCTGTTGGTAGCTGTTCAGACTCAGTTACCTCACCCCTTTCCACAGGCAATGCTAATTAAGCACCATTCTTGCATCTGGTCCGCCTTTATCAATGGTTGCTGTTTGACACTGGGAGGATCAGTTCTGATATAGTCCTGGTATGTGTAGGGCTTGCTCCACATGCTGGGACCTGGGCTGGTCTCTATCCACAAGTGCCTTTTTTGCAACATGGAAGCGGCTATATACAGGTTGCAGGTATGTGTGCTCCATTATGGTTCTGCTTTTAACTTTATCTAGGAGGCCGCATGGCACATGAAATACAGAATGTAGAGTAGGACCCCCCTATTGAGATTTGCCGTGACGTTGGCAGGGGTGGCTCAAAAAATTGATCAATTATTTGCTAAAAATCTCATTTTTTTATTATAGTACAGTTGGAATAAATTTGTGAATTTTCACTTTATATGATGCATGCCAATTTCAGATCGTGCTGTTCCCTTTTTTTCTCTGTTTTGACCGTAGTTATGCTACAAATCTGGTGTCTGACCAACACCATACCATGCACGCCTGATTTTGGTTTGCAATATATTCCTCCTGTTGGTAGCTGTTCAGACTCAGTTACCTCACCCCTTTCCACAGGCAATGCTAATTAAGCACCAGTCTTGGATCTGGTCCGCCTTTATCAATGGTTGCTGTTTGACACTGGGAGGATCAGTTCTGATATAGTCCTGGTATGTGTAGGGCTTGCTCCACATGCTGGGACCTGGGCTGGTCTCTATCCACAAGTGCCTTTTTTGCAACATGGAAGCGGCTATATACAGGTTGCAGGTATGTGTGCTCCATTATGGTTCTGCTTTTAACTTTATCTAGGAGGCCGCATGGCACATGAAATACAGAATGTAGAGTAGGACCCCCCTATTGAGATTTGCCGTGACGTTGGCAGGGGTGGCTCAAAAAATTGATCAATTATTTGCTAAAAATCTCATTTTTTTATTATAGTACAGTTGGAATAAATTTGTGAATTTTCACTTTATATGATGCATGCCAATTTCAGATCGTGCTGTTCCCTTTTTTTCCCCAAAAAATGGTATTGTGAAAAGCATTATCTTGTCCTGCAAAAACAAGCCACAACTCTGCACAGTCAGGAAAGGAATTAAAAAAGCTATAGCTCTTAGAATATAGCAATGCAAAAGCAATTTTCTTTCTATAAAATTGTTTTGATTGTGTAAAAGTGGTAAATCATAAAAAATTATATAAATGTATTTTCTCTGTAATTGTTCTGACCCGAAGAATAAAGTTAACTTGTGAATTTTACCACAGGGTGAATAGTATAAAAACAAATCTTAAAATACAATTCCTGAATTGCTGTTTCCTGTTCATCCTGCCTCCAAAAGTCAGAATAGAAATCAATGAAAAAATGTTAAGTGCTTGAAAATTATACCAATGAAAACGTCAACTCATCCCTCAAAAATGAAAAGAAAAACATGACTTTGTTTGTAGAAATTAAAAAAAATTAGTTCTTAAAATATGGCAATGCAAAAACTTTTTTGTGAACACAAAAAACTAAATAAATTTGGAATCGCTGTAATCACTCCGACTTGAAAATAATGGCATCTAATTATATCTCGCACAGTGAATAACGTAAAAAATAAATAAAAGCAATTCTTGAGCTGCTGTTGATTTGTTCATTCTTACTCCCAAAGATTGCTGTCATTCTTTGCTCATATTTACCCTGTGCTCTGTGCTGAGCACTTACACCGGGGTTTACGCAAATCTCTGAAATACGTGATTCAAACAACTCCCCTGACAGAACATTTAGGGAGTATTTTTGGACTTTCTCTGGCCTATAATCCAGCAGATTCTATCATTTTAAGTGTGTATAAAAGTGCGTCTCTAGAAACACAAGCTGGACACAATGTATGGCTCCTACAATGTACTAGGCAGTACAATGTACGGGCACTACAATACCAGATTTGACATGTTCACTCGGTAACATCCACTGCTGGTTGTTTCTGGAAAACATCCATTAAGTCAAAATCATCACTACACCTGTAGATAAATTTCCAGAGGGGTATTATTTACTAAATTGGGTCACTTGGGGAGGATTCAGCTCTTTTGGCACTTAGGGGCTCCATGTTATGATCCAGTAACCGTTGAAGATTACAAAAAACACCCATTGGTGAAAAAACACCAAGAAACAGGAGGTAGTTGGAACCTGGGCTGACCGCAATCCCCTGACTATCAGACAACACTAGAAATAGCCGTGGAGCGTTCCTAAAAACCTAAACACCACGTCACAGCCTGAGAAACTATCTACGCCTCACAGAATGAAATGAGGAAATCTATCTTGCCCCAGAGTAGTCCCCAAAGGAATAGGTAGCCTCCCACATATAAAGATTATGGTGATATAGAAAAACACAATACTCAGATAGGAAAAATAGAATTAGCAAAGGTGAGGCAAAACTAACTTGATACAAAGCATAGGAAAGGAACTGATTTGGGTCAGTGCAAAATCCCTATAGAAAAATACCAAACTCCTGATAGTAAAAATCGCCCAGGAGGTCATACGACCTCACCCCCTCTATACCAGGTACTCCTGTAAATAATGGGAGAGACAAAATACCAAAAAAACACAAAAATACAGAAGAGAAAATAATCAAATCAGACAGGGATAAAAATCCCTTTTCCTGCAGGAAAGCCAGCACGGGGGCAAACCCCCATGCTCACAGCACAATTGAAACAAGGCTTCACCTGCAAAAAAACAGATACACAGCAAAACAAGGAAAAACAACACCCTAAGGTGTAAAGAAGAAAGCAAGGCAAAACTGAAACTTATCTACAGAAGTCTTGCTCAGGGATACAGGGAAGGACAAATCTCAAGGCCAGGAACAGAGACAGGGAATGTTCACTTATAATCGGCATCAGCTGGGCAGAAAGTGCTCTCCTCTATAGACCAGACTTGTCTGCAATAGGTTTTCCCCATTCCCAATTAACACCGACTCCTGTCTTAGTCAATGGCTCAGATTTACCTCCGCTACCATTCCTGGCCACCAGAGGGAGATTCAGAACTGCACCTACACAGACGATGTTCACAACAGCTTTGTATATGGAGTCTGCTAACTATTCTAGGAAAATATGTGTTCAATCATTTAAATAACACTACTTAGCCATATGAAAGGAGTATCAGCCACATGTGAGGTATTACCACGTTCATCAGATATTGTTTTATGAATTATGGTGCCAATTTTACCCATTTACCTGTGTAAAATTATAAAATCTGGGTCTACAACTAAATTTGTTTGTAAACATATAATTATTATTTCTTCACTGCCCAATGGTATAAAATTCTGTGACATACCTGTGGTGTCAATATAGTCATTGCACCCCTAGGTGAAATAATGGACTGTGTAGTTTGAAAGGTGGAGTCACTTATATGGAGTTTTGTCAATGTGACATACTCACGAGAAACTGCACAACAAATTGTATGGTCCATTTTCTTCACCGCTCAATGGTATAAAATTCTGTAACACACCTGTGGTGTCAATATAGTCATTGCACCCCTAGGTGAATTCATGGAGTTTGCAGTTTGAAAGGTGGAGTCACTTATATGGAGTTTCACCAATGTGACATACACACAAGAAACTGCACAACAAATTGTATGGTCCATTTTCTTCACCACCCAATGGTATAAAATTATGTGACATACCTGTGGTGTCAATATAGTCATTGCACCAATAGGTGAATTCATGGAGTGTATAGTTTGAAAGGTGGAGTCACATATATGGAGTTTTGCCAATGTGACATACTCACGAGAAACTGCACAATAAATTGTATGGTCCATTTTCTTCTGTTACCTTGAAAAATGACATGATACATTTTGGGTAAAGGCAACATGTTTGTGGGAATAATGGCTTCTGTCATTTTCATGGTCCAACTATATAAAATTCAGGGAAGCACCTCTGGTTTCCAGGTGCTCACACACCTCTAGATAAATTCCTTGAGTGGTGTAGTTTCCAAAATGGGTCAATTGTTGGAATTACCACTGTTTAGGCCCATCAGGGGCTCTGCACAGATGACATGGCGTCCACTATCTATTTTAGCCAATTTTGCACTCCAAAAGTCAAATGGTGCTTCTTCACTTCTGACCCCTTCCATACACCCAAATAGTTTTCCATCACATATGGGGTATTGGCAAACTGAGGAGAAAATGCACAACAAATTCTATGGTTCTTTTCCTTGTGTTACCCTTATGAAAATACAAAATGTGTGGCTAAAGCAATATTTTTGTGGAAAAAGTAAAATTATTTTTTTCCTTCCACATTGCTGTAATTCCTGGGAAGCTAAACGACTGTTGAATGATTTCTCATACCACCTGAGGAGCCAGTGGAGAGGTCACTATACACAGTTAACCAGGAGACAGGAACTGTGCAGAGGTATACGGTGCCCAAGGTGAGGAAACATAAAAAGTGCACAAAGGGGAAAAAGGAGACTAATAAATTACATAAATTACATAATAACCTCCCACCAACCTAGCTGAGGAGAAATGAAATGTAAATGGTGTCTGCCTAGCAAGGAAAATCCATTCCTGAAGGGCTAGAACTCCTAAGCAATAATCCAACTAGATTTTATAGCTAGAAAGGAAATGTAGTGATGGAGAATATATCCCCACTCAGACTGTGATAGGACAAACCAAAATGGTACAATGGAAAACACCTGAAGAGGAAAAAGCCCAGAAAGGAAAAACAAAGATAATAATGGAATTTTTTTTATACAAAAAAGGGAGTGCTCTTGTAGCTCCCTGGAAGACCAGGTAGTTGAACATATAGGTCCCCGCATAACACCCATCTCATGAAGGGTTAAATCAGCCAACCTAAAACCCTAGTCACCCCCCTCAGGTAAGGACGGACACACCAGTTGGCGGGACCAGGCAGATGGGGAATGCCCACCTAGGGTTCTGGAGAGCCCAGGTCGGGAAAACAGAGCAGATCAGTTAAGGTAGAGTTCAAGTGAGGAGTGAAGTCTGGCAGGTGCCAGAGTCGGAGCCCTGACACCTTAGCTATTCACATTGGTTCTTACCTGAGTTTCATTCTCCTTTGGTGGCGACAGAGACTTATGCTGATGTTTCTCCATCTCTGTTTAAGCACAACATACACTTGATGGTTCTATGCGCCCGTACCTCTTCGGGTTCTACACTGTTTTACTTCATGTTCATTTTTTCAGATTATGTGGACATGTTATGCATATACACGGTTTATTTATTTCAGTCATGGATTTCATTTTTTTACACACATCCCGTTTTTTATGCAACATGTATTTTGAGTGATTCACAATTTAGAGAGGTGTTTTTTGACATTATGTGTTTGATGTTTTTTCTATTGTCTCTATGTAAACGTCATAGCTGACAACGTGGCACCCTTTTCCCGCCTGTTTTTTTCTGAAGAGGGATGTTCCTATGACGTCACTTTCACTACTTATGATGTGTCTGATCCTTGTGGGACAGATTTGATGTTATTTTTAACCTGACGGTCCTGAGGAAGGGAGCAGGTGCTCCTGAAACGCGTAGACCTGTATGCAAATAAAGTGACATTGGTCTTCATCATCTGAACGAGTGATCTGTTGGCGCGGCAATTGAACACCCTTCTCTATTGCTTTCTGATGTCTGCCACTGGGTGGCTGCAGCCGTGGATCGTGTTGTACATGCACATATAGTAGTTGTGTCTGTCACAACTACATCAGGTGAGTGAGTTTACTCCTCCCTCCCCACCCCACACATATCGGGGTAAGACCCTATTTTGCGCTTTTCTGTCCACAGCCTTTTTCTATACCTGCTTTTGGACCTGGCAAGACCAGATCTTCTTTATCTGTGGACTGAGCAGCAGAGGGTCATTCTTCTTGAATTATTGACTACTTTAACAATCGATTATCATCAAGAGAGAAGCTGATTCTCCAAACCGTAGGTACTCCTGTGACATTTAACATTTGTGGGGTACTGGAGTTGCCTGGCATCTTTTCTGAGGAAGAGACGGATACGATGAAAAAACTATTCCTGCGTCTGGAGGACTTGCTCAAAGAGGAGCTCCGTTTTGGGCTGGATGCCCGTTTCTTAACTATATATATATGGAGGAAAAACTGTGTCCCAGGGGGCTTAGAATCAAACATGATTCACCCTTTCCTGCGGACCCGACCTTTACGAATGAATGGGACACTATCTTACGGACTTGTATGCAAGGAATGTTGCAGTGTCTTTATAAGAAACGTAATGCTATTGCTGTTGATGCGTCTACCAGTATTTCGGAGCTTTACAAAGAGCTCAGTAAGTTTGATTCACATCCAGAATACAAGATTCTTAATTCAGACATCAACACAAAACTTGTCCAAATAGAACAGGATACCATATTCCGTAAATCTAAAAAACTACAAAGAGACACATCTGACATGATCTCTAATAAGACTATGACTGAAGGGGTTACCGTGAGAGTTAATAATTCCACTACTCGGAGACCTAGATCTCGCAGTAGTCACAGAAATTTCTTCAATAGCAAATACCATAAAAGGAACACGAGCTCTCATGACAGGAGAGTAACCACCAAGGATAATGCTAATATTGGGCTCAATAATACGTCTGTGATGGATTCTGTGTCTCAGACCCGCTTTGGTGCCCAACCTCACGATCCATCATCTGTCACAAACAAGGATGAGGTCTTCATAGACTCTCCTACTATAAATCCAGTGGAAGTTAGTACTCCCATGATAGTGAATAATCTGGAACCTATATCTGTAGCACCTCCACCTTCCAGGGGACCTGTAGATTTTGAGTATACAAAGAAACAACTTGAATCTTTAAGGGCGCAGATAGAAAATATTAGAAAAAAGAGGGACTCGCTGTCAGCTCTAGAGGTACATACTGCTCCCCCTGTGGACATCAGCCACCCTGATGGCGACTTTATTGATCTTCTGGACATATCTGTACATGATGATTTTTTATCTTTACCAACTTCCTCTGAGATTCATGATCTTAACCCTTCCACTTCAGCTTCGATATCCCTGTCGGCTGTTCTGAATAAAGGCACCATTACTATAGACAACACTCTTCAGAATGATTCTTGTGTGCCTTTTTTTACCTTTGGCCAGGAACTCACAGGTCCCTATCACGAATTTTCTGACACCCAGAGGAGGGAAAAGAAAAAAGCACTTTAGAGGGACCAGAGCAGGGTGTAGGCTCAAACAAAAAAGAGACAAAAAGTACATGATTAAGGAGGATATCTCAGGCATTTTCAATCTCTCCAGCTGTAGTCTCTCCAAGAGTGAGTTTAGTGTCCTGAAGAAGGGCCTCTCTTTTTGCCCCACCAGGTCTTCAAATGATTTTGATCTCTTTCTAGATTTTCAGAAATTTATTAGGAAATTGACCCTGACAAGGCATTTCCAGATCAACAGATCATCTTCTATTAATAATGAAGTGGTTTTGGACGATTTTTTTCATACAGATTACAAATTAAAATCTAATTTTTATCCCCTACATAATATAGGACACCACAATAAAACTTTTACTGACTTGGTGTTAGAGGACTTCAAGAGGGTCCTTACTAACAGGAACCCCCCTAAAACTAGCTTATCTAGGGAGGAGAGAATGGCCCTCACTTCCCTGAAAAATAACTCAAATTTGGTCATCCGTAATGCCGACAAAGGGGGAGGCATTGTCCTACAGGACAGAAGCAGCTATGTCCAGGAGGCTTTAAGGATGTTATCCGACAATGCACACTATGAAGTGGTTGACATGTCTGTATATCTGAATTCCATTTCCGATTATCAAACCCTAATTAAAGGGGCCTCTGAACTAGGGGTCCTTAATAAAGATGAATACAAGTTCTTAGATGTAAGGAACCCCAAGTTGGCGTTCTATTATCATCTCCCTAAAATACATAAGTGCCTGACCAACCCTCCTGGGAGGCCCATCATCTCTGGATTGGTTCACTTACTGAAAACCTGGAGGCCTATGTTGATTCCATTATGAAATCTCATGTTTTTAATCTGAAAAGCTACCTTAGAGACTCTCCTCATCTCATAGATATTCTAAAGAGTGTCACATGGAAGGATTTGTTTCTTTTTGTGACCCTAGACATCGCATCCCTTTACACGAACATTTCTCATGACCTTGGGCTTGAATGCTTTAAACAGTTTCTAGAGGTAGATGATCGCCTACCTGCTGTGCAAAAGAAATTTGTCTTGGACAGTATGGAATTCATTTCCAAGAATAATTTTTTCACATTCCAAGACAAGATTTACCATCAATGCTGTGGCGTAGCCATGGGCTCAAAAGCAGCACCCACTTTTGCAAATCTAGTAATGGGGCTTTTTGAGATGCAGCATGTCTATTCCTCCGAACTATTCAAATATGTGGTGACCTATAAAAGGTACATAGATGACCTATTCTTAGTCTGGGATAACGCTGACAATAACCTTTCTATGTTTCTAGAGGGTATAGAGAACAACACTTGGGGTTTGAAGTTCTCACCTACTGTGAATCATTCCTCCATTGACTTTTTAGACCTTACTATTTCACATGCTGAAGGTTCCATCCTGACAAAAACCTTTTTCAAGAAAGTAGATTGTAATGGGTACATTAACTTTAACAGTAACCATTATAACAAATGGCTACTTAACATCCCCAAAAAACCAATACCAGAGAGTCAGGAGGAACTGCACATTAGATAATGATTTCAAGGATCAAGCTTTGGTCCTGAAGGAAAGATTTCTAAATAAAAGATACCCTCTGCCTGTTATTAAATAAGCGTATCAGACTAATAGGAATCAGGTCCTAGATGTTCCTTCCCTCACAACCGTGTCTTCAAATGTTAAACCCGTTTCCAAAAATAAGTTTACATCGAATTTTCTTACCACGTTCAGTTGTGATAGTGATGCTATTAGGGGGATACTAAAGAAACATTGGCCTGTACTTCACAATGACCCTTTTCTTAAGAATGTTTTACCCCCCCATCCTGGAATCACGTTCCGCAGGGCCCCCAACTTAAAGAACCAGTTGGCACCAAGTAGACTGAGGAGCCCCTCCAACACTATCAGTACCAGTAAACCTTTGGGAAGCTATAGATGTATGGCTAAAAATTGTTTATGCTGTAAATCGATCCAACATGGAAGGGTCAGTTTTGGGTCTGACTCGGGAGATATTTTTTTCCCTATACAAGGACACCTTAACTGTCAATCAGATTATGTTATCTATTTGATCGAGTGTGACTGCAATAAGCGGTATGTGGGGAGGACGACCCAAGCCCTGCATAATAGAATTAATTCTCACAAGCACAATATCAAGGTGGGATATATGCTACATGGATTATCCCGGCACACTACTATATATCATAACAAAAAAATTGAGTTAAAGGTCACTCCAATCGAGCAGATACCCACTCATAATCCCAATAGGATGGAGATTCTTAATAAAAAAGAAACCTACTGGATCTATAAACTCAACACCTTAAAACCTCGGGGCCTTAATAAGGTAACTGATTTATTTAACTGACATCTGTTCATTATGTTTTTAAACTGTATTTCATTTATCTGCATTTTCTACATATATATGTATGGAAATTATTACTTCCCTTCCTTTTTATATATTTTTTTATTTATATTTATTTTTAATTAGTTTTAACTTATACTCTCTTATCTATGATAATTTATACATATCTTACCCGGTCATCTAGATATGGGTTATTAATATTAATCTATTTTTTATATATATATATTTTTTATACATTCAAAAAAAATTTTATATACAATTTTTTGATTACATTTTTCACTGTCATTATCCTTTGTGGGCCTCGGCTCATGTGCTCTATATATATGCTTTTATTATAGTGTGTATATATGACATATGTAATTATATATATGTGTATATATGTTTTTACACTATTGTGGTTTTATATAGTTTTTCATATATACATTTGGATGTGTATATGCATTTGTCCCGTTACTCATCTGTATTCTTTATGTGTATAGTACACGGTTGTTGGGTATACTTTGATTAGATCCTTCTTATTCACGTCTATTTTTTTCCTTTTTGTCTGGCTTTACATATCGGTCCACCCGTGATTCTTATAACATTATAGGATTATTTGGTGTTCTTCTGCTCCCCCTCTTTTTTTCTCCATTTCTTCACTCCCTTATATTACTTCTTTCCTTTGTATTGTTGGTGCCCCTGGGATCTTTCCCCTCTCTTTTATCTACACATCTTGGCATCAGCTTTATTTTTCGGCTGCCACGCATGCGCTGTAGATTAGTTCCCACGGTCTTGAACTTGTTTGACCTGTCGGTTCCAGATACTTATCCTGGACGCATGTTCAGACTGTTTTTTTCCCACGCTCTTGCCCTATAATACACTGCTGTCATGGGTCTTTGCCCATGAGCTATTTTTGTGGGGGTTTCCATGGTCCCATGTTTTACACACTTAAAGAAGTTGTCCAGCTACCAAAACCGATTTTTTTTTTTTCTGATAAATCTTGCTAATATGTGCCCCTCAACACATCTATTATGTTTTTTCAGCAAAATTAGCTTTTATTGTGCACTAGCAGCACACGGTCATTGCTGGCTCCAGCTCTGATGGGGTTAATCTCTCCTCTGACTTCCTGTGTTCAGTTCCTACAAGTCCCAGAATTCTTTGTGGCTCTAGGGCGGTGTCTGGCTTATCTAACACACCCATTGTGTCTAATACACCCACTCTGCTCCCACCCAAACCCTCCTCCCTGCCTCTTCCCTGTGGATGCACTGAGATCAATCATACAGACAGCAGCAGCTCTACACAGCCAGGGGAAGAAAGTGTGTGTGCGCGTATACACAGTGTGCACGTATATACAGTGTGTGTGCGTATATACAGTGTGTGGGTGTATGTGTGTATATACAGTGTGTGTGTATATACAGTGTGAATGTGTGTGTATGTGTGTGTGTATGTCATACTCACCTGTCTGCAGGGTCCGGGTGCCATGCCTGCTTCCAGTCCCTGTCTCGGTCCCGCCGCTCCGGCTGTGTGCAGTCTCCCCGGGGCACGTACGAAGCTTGCAGGACCTGGCGGTGGATCACCTGATGCAGTCACCTGACGCATCAGCTGATCGATTCTCGTGGTGTCGCCGGCTTTTTCGCGCCCGGCCGGCTATCAGCTGATCCTGCCGTCAGGGGACTTCATCAGCTGATTACCGGCCGCTCCTGCAGTGATGGGCCAGGATCAGACTCCCATCCGATCACTCCAGGAGCTGCCGGTAATCAGCACAGACGTGAGCATTTATTTTTTTTTTTCTACTGATGCATCTGCTGATTGTATAATCGGCTTTTATACAATCAGCTGATGTGTGATGTGATTCACGTAGTTTAACCTGACACATCATCTGATCGCTTTGCCTTCCAGCAAACCGATCAGATGATATTGGATCCTGATTGGATGGCGTGGGACCCTAACCCAGGATTACTGCGGAGGGGGGTTTATTTCAATAAAGATGGAGTCACTAATTGTGTTGTGTTTTATTTCTAATAAAAATATTTTTCTGTGTGTTGTTTTTTTTTTATCATTACTAGAAATTCATGGTGGCCATGTCTAATATTGGCGTGACACCATGAATTTCGGGCTTAGGGCTAGCTGATAATATACAGCTAGCCCTAACTCCATTATTACCTAGCTAGCCACCCGGCATCAGGGCAGCTGGAAGAGTTGGATACAGCTCCAGAAGATGGCGCTTCTATGAAAGCGCCATTTTCTGGGGTGGCTGCGGACTGCAATTCGCAGTGGGGGTGCCCAAAAAGCTTGGGCACTCTTCACTGTGGATTCCAATCCCCAGCTGCCTAGTTGTACCCGGCTGGACACTAAAATTAGGCGAAGCTCACGTCATTTTTTTTTTAAATTATTTCATTAAATAATTAAAAAAAAGGGCTTCTCTATATTTTTGGTTCCCAGCCGGGTACAAATAGGCAGCTGGGGGTTGGGGGCAGCCCGTACCTGCCTGCTGTACCCGGCTAGCATACAAAAATATGGCGAAGCCCATGTCATTTTTTTTTTCTTTTTGGGTAAAAAACTGCATACAGTCCTGGATGCCGGATGCTGAGCCTTGTAGTTCTGCAGCTGCTGTCTGCTCTCCTGCATACACTAGTGAATGGAGGATGCTGAGCCTTGTAGTTCTGCAGCTGCTGTCTGCTCTCCTGCATACACTAGTGAATGGAGGATGCTGAGCCTTGTAGTTCTGCAGCTGCTGTCTGCTCTCCTGCATACAATGAACATTTTGAATAAGGAAATGACATCAGAACTTTTTTTTTTTTCATCAACAATCTTTAATGGCATTGTGCACTGATTAAAAACGCAGTGAGCAAAAACGCAGCAAAAAAGGCACCAAATCGCGGCAAAAACGTGACATGCAGCACCGCAGGTGATAGAGCAGAGCAAGTTGGTGACATGCTCTGCTCTGACACACAGTGTGCTGCATGTCACTGTATCCACTCTGGGACTTGTTGTGCAGGTGACCGGATGATACATGTCACTAACTGCCCCACTCTGTGATTTCTGCTGCATAGTACCAACTGTATACACTCTCACCTGCACAACAAGTCCCATAGTGGAGACAGTTAGTGACATGTAGCATCCGGTCACCTGCACAACAAGTCCCAGAGTGGAGACAGTGACATGCAGCACAATATGTGTCAGAGCAGAGCATGTCACTGTCTCCACTCCGCTGACCTCACAGCCCGTACACGCTGCGATGGATGCAGGGGGACACAGAACAAGTAATCGGCCGACACTGGAGTCATCTGATTACTTGGGATGAATGAGAAGTAAAATGCTGTGGTGCTCGATGGGCGAAGCCCATGCCGATTTTTTTTAAAAAAATTCATTAAAAATAAAAAAACAAAAAAAATCACATTGTTTGTGGGCTCCCGCTGCATTTTCTATTGCTAAGGGTAACCAAAGCAGCTACTGGCTGCTAGCCCCCGCTGCTTGGTGTTACTTTCACTGGCAATAGAAATGCAGGGAAGCATTTTTTTTTTATAAAGGTTTTTCCCTGAAAACGTTTTTAAGAAAATGACGTGGGCTTCGCCATATTTTTGTATGCTAGCCAGGTACAGCAGGCAACTACGGGCTGCCCCCAACCCCCAGCTGCCTAGTTGTACCCGGCTGGGAACCAAAAATATAGAGAAGCCCTTTTTTTTTAATTATTTCATGAAATAATTTACTTACCTTTCTAGGCGTCTTCTCCATTGGCTTGTATTTCCATTTCTGGCACTGGAGCGGCGCTATGCTGCACGCTCAGTGCCTGTCACATGACCCCCTGGAGCTGTGGCCGCCGGCATCCTCTGACATCCCGGCATTTCCGGGCTCTCAAACAAGACGGGTACGTCACAGGATGCCGGCGCCACTCAGATTGAGTGACAGGGCTGTGGGCGGTGACTACCGCACGTCACAGCTCAGCATCGAGGGCAGGATCCGGAGGACGTCAGTGTGGAGCCGGAAGCGTCCTGCAGATGGAGAGGAACGGGGCGCCAGTGTGCAGTACAGGGGGGGGGTTCTTCAGCTGAATCCCCCCCTGCATGTAAGTATGTGATCACACTGTCCACCCGCCCGCTCTGCTGCGATGTCAGGAGAGCGGCCGGTGTCGGGCAGTGTGATCTTCTGCTCCTCCCAGCAGCAAGACACTGGCAGGCATGTCACCGCTGTGCTCTGCCATCTGTCCTGCTGCATGGGACCAACTGTCTGCACTCTGTCACCTGCACCACAAGTCCCAGAGTGGAGACAGTTGGTGACAGAGCACCGCTGCCCCCCTCGTTCTTTCCCCACTCTCTTCTCCCCCCTCTCTCTCTCTTCTCCCCCCCCTCTCTCTCTTCTCCCCCCCTCTCTCTCTTCTCCCCCCTCTCTCTCTTCTCCCCCCTCTCTTCTCCCCCCCTCTCTCTCCCCCTCTCTCTCCCCCTCTCTCTTTTCTCCCCCCTCTCTCTATTCTCCCCCCCTCTTTTCTCCCCCCCTCTCTCTTCTCCCCCCCCTCTCTTCTCCCCCTCTCTCTTCTCCCCCCCTCTCTTCTCCCCCCCTCTCTCTTCTCCCCCCTCGCTCTCTTCTCCCCCCTCGCTCTCTTCTCCCCCTCGCTCTCTTCTAACCCCCTCGCTCTCTTCTAACCCCCTCGCTCTCTTCTCACCCCCCTCGCTCTCTTCTCCCCCCCCTCGCTCTCTTCTCCCCCCCTCGCTCTCTTCTCCCCCCCCTCGCTCTCTTCCTCACCCCCTCGCTTTCTTCTCACTCCCTCGCTCTCTTCTCCCCCTCGCTCTCTTCTCCCCCCTCGCTCTCTCTCTTCTCCCCCTCTCTTTCTCTCTTCTCCCCCTCTCTCTCTCTCTTCTCCCCCCTCTCTCTTCTCCCCCTCTCTCTCTTCTCCCCCCTTTCTCTCTCTCTCTTCTCCCCCCTCTCTCTCTCTCTCTCTTCTCCCCCCCTCTCTCTCTCTCTCTCTTCTCCCCCCTCTCTCTCTCTCTCTTCTCCCCCCTCTCTCTCTCTCTTCTCCCCCTCTCTCTCTCTCTTTTCCCCCCTCTCTCTCTCCCTTCTCCCCCCTCTCTCTCTCTCTTCTCCCCCCTCTCTCTCTCTCTCTCTCTTCTCCCCCCCTCCTCTCTCTCTCTCTTCTCCCCCCCCTCTCTCTCTCTCTCTTCTCCCCCCCCTCTCTCTCTCTCTCTTCTCCCCCCCTCTCTCTCTCTTCTCCCCCCCTCTCTCTCTTCTCCCCCCCTCTCTCTCTCTTCTCCCCCCCGCTCGCTCTCTTCTCCCCCCCTCTCTCTTCTCCCCCCCTCTCTCTCTCTCTTCTCCCCCCCGCTCGCTCTCTCTCTCTTCTCCCCCCCCGCTCGCTCTCCTCTCTTCTCCCCCCCGCTCGCTCTCTCTCTTCTCCCCCTCCCCGCTCGCTCTCTCTCTTCTCCCCCCCGCTCGCTCTCTCTCTCTCTCCCCCTCCCCGCTCGCTCTCTCTCTTCTCCCCCCGCTCGCTCTCTCTCTTCTCCCCCCCCGCTCGCTCTCTTTTCCTCGCTCTCTCCTGGCATGGTCAGTACAGAAATCTCTCCATCGTGGAGGGGTGAGAGGGAGTAATAAACATGGAGTCCCTACTGTGTCTGTGTATTTATTTCTAAGTATTTTTCTCTGTGTGATGTCTTTTTTTGTTTAAAACCCTTTGTTGGAGATTCTTAATGGCCAGGTTAAACTTGGCCTGACATTAAGAATCTCGGGCTTTATACCAGCTGGTAAAACATAGCTGGTATTAACCCCTTATTACCCAGCGTGCACCTGCCACCAGGGGCCACTGGAAGAGTTGGATACAGCGCCTGAAGATTAAAGGTTAGTATAACTGCTACAGAAAATAAAAAAAATGGGTGAACCACCCCTTTAACTACACTTGCTCCTACCGGAGTCTCAATTCACATTGGTTCTTACCTGAGTTTCATTCTCCTTTGGTGGCGACAGAGACTTATGCTGATGTTTCTCATCTCTGTTTAAGCACAACATACACTTGATGGTTCTATGCGCCCGTACCTCTTCGGGTTCTACACTGTTTTACTTCATGTTCATTTTTCAGATTATGTGGACATGTTATGCATATACACGGTTTATTTATTTCAGTCATGGATTTCATTTTTTTTACACACATCCCGTTTTTTATGCAACATGTATTTTGAGTGATTCACAATTTAGAGAGGTGTTTTTTGACATTATGTGTTTGATGTTTTTTCTATTGTCTCTATGTAAACGTCATAGCTGACAACGTGCACCCTTTTCCCGCCTGTTTTTTTCTGAAGAGGGATGTTCCTATGACGTCACTTTCACTACTTATGATGTGTCTGATCCCTGTGGGACAGATTTGATGTTATTTTTAACCTGACGGTCCTGAGGAAGGGAGTAGGTGCTCCTGAAACGCGTAGACCTGTATGCAAATAAAGTGACATTGGTCTTCATCATCTGAACGAGTGATCTGTTGGCGCGGCAATTGAACACCCTTCTCTATTGCTTTCTGATGTCTGCCACTGGGTGGCTGCAGCCGTGGATCGTGTTGTACATGCACATATAGTAGTTGTGACTGTCACAACTACATCAGGTGAGTGAGTTTACTCCCCCCTCCCCACCCCACACATATCGGGGTAAGACCCTATTTTGCGCTTTTCTGTCCACAGCCTTTTTCTATACCTTAGCTAGGTGGCAGACGGTAGCCAAAGTCTGCAGGAGACGGGAAGACGGCAGCCGGAGATCCGAGGTGGACCGGGACATGGTTGGAGCCTGCCGGTACCGACGCCGGAGAACCGACCCAGAAACTGTGTGCACAGAGGGGGTACTTGGACCCTGAAGCCAGGACCGGCACCAACGGCCTAGCTAATTAACCAATTGAGGGCAGGATTTTAGGTCCTGTCCCAACCTAAGTCCCAAAAAGTAGACAACCACCCACAGAGAGGGATAGGGCAACCGCCAGGGCCCATAGACCAACCAAAGGACCGGGAGCTGACTCCCGTGTTTCACACCGGGAAGTCCTACCTACAACACACTGAGTGCAGAGGAGAGAGACTTTGACTACCTACCCGGGTGTGGGATCAGATACACCCATCTGCGGCAGCCGGCCACCATCCCCTTGGTTTACCACAGGATTTGTGTGCTTTATTCGACTGTGAGTAACATCGCCGGCCCCTGCAATCACCATCCTCAGCACAAAGACATTGGGCCCCGGGACATCCATCCCTACCCACGGAGGGGTTAACATCCAGCTGCCAGCCCAACGTCCCTGGGAGCCCCGCAATGGCAGTGGTGGTGCTACATCTCACCACACACCGTGGGTGGCGTCACAGACATCTTACAAACAATTGCGTACAAATACGTCCCCCTTTTATTAAGAGTGTCCGCGCGACCCTCGAGCTGCACCGTAGATCTGGATCCGAGCAGCACCGGCTGCTGGCACGGGGGCGGTACACCCCAAAACTTGGCATCACGAACAGGATTCCTACCCGTTCATTTACCCAGTGAAAGTGCACCTTGTTCTGGACTGTCAGCGGTGCTCTGCTGCAAAGTTTTTTCAAATAGCCATCTTTGCCGCCATTTTTGGGTGCGAAAAAAACATCAACCCAGTGTCTTCTTCCCCAAGAAAGGGCGCGAAGAAAAAGCCCCACCCCGTGGGAAAAAGGCCGGAAGGAAAAACCCTGAGGCCGAAATCGAAACTAGCAAGCCGTATCAGAGGACTGCTCCCGAAAAACCAGGGGGGTGGGCGAGAATAGCGGCATGTGACCCGAGGAAATAAGAGGCAGGGACACCAGGACTCTGCCATCTTCCGTTCCTGGACACCACCGTGAGAGGATGTCTGACCGGTCCGGCAACCCGAAGATGGAAGGATTTGCCCCCGGGACTGCCGACTGGGTTGAAGCCCAGACAGAACGGATGTGCCGAAGAATCCAGGCCCAGGCCAACTTTCTAATAAAAAGATGTCCGGGCCCACGAAGTGGAGGTGGCCTCAGAGGAGCGGGTAAGCGACCCACGCCCCTATGTCCCTCGGGGACCGGCCCAACAGGTTGAGAAGCTCGGTCTGCCCCTGTCCGCCATACCGCCTCCCTCGCTGCCTGTACCAGTAGCTGGCGCCCCGTTCGGTCTGCAGCCACAAGCCACGGCTTCAGTACCCGTTCCATCTGCCTGCTAGGACCCGGCAACGGGGTCCTCGGGCCACGAGCACACCACCGCTCTGGACCCGTAACAGCCCCGCTAAAGACCAAAGCCCGGAAGACATCCCCTCCAGCCCCGAGCCTGGCTGCACCAGATATGACATTATCCCCGATCCTGGAGAAGGCAGCGCACTCGATGACATCGGCCTCGACAATCCGCCCGGCCACAGCAGAGGCAACGCCTGACTGGAAGTCAGCAAAGACGCCGGCCGCTCCCCAGTACCCGGTCCCGGCTGAGGCGAAGCCGGGATGCTCCTGCAGGGTGGCAGAGCAGGCCGCGGATCAACGGAGCCCTCTTCCACTTCACGTGAGCCCGATCGTAGCCGGCAGTGAGGGCGTCCGGATGGTCCAAGCCCCTGAGCAGGAGGCAGCAGAGTGCGGAACCCGTACTCCGTATTGGGAGCGGCAGCGGCAGCAGCTGAAGATGGAGATCATGGCCAGGGAGAAGCGTAAGGCCGAAGTTCTGAACAGAACCATCCGGGAGGATAACCTCCGGCAGGCAACTTTCCGGGTTAAGGGCCCGACGTTCCAAGGACAGGTCCGGCACTTTAACCCCCAGAAGGGATGGGGCTTTATCTACGAGCTGGGCCTGGAGGCCGAGATTTTTGTATCCCGGAGGGATGTGGCCCCTCATTTGCCCACGGGTCACCCGGATCGTGACCTGGAGCCAGGAGAGCTGGTCTCCTATACCCGGCACTGCGGAGAGAGGGGGTGGTTTGCCTTCAACGTAAAGAAGTAGGGGAAGATGGAAGAAAAGTTGTGCCTCCAACCCCCTTCGCCATCTTCAAGTGAAGAGAGTTACTATGGTAGCCGTTCCCGGCTACCTACAGTTGAGCTAACCCCTGTTACAAGTTTTACAGTTCATGGACCATGGCTTTGGACTGGAAATCCAACCCAAAAACTATTGGGCTTTGTAAATAATTCATGGCTACCCTTGTTGCTCATGGTAGCCACTGGAGAGGCAGATTAGAGGAAGGGCCTGTGGTGGAGTCGGCCGAGGCCCAGTTACCACCAAAACCGGTGGCTAACTTCCAGGCCAGGGGTCCCCGGACTTGGGAACCCGTGACAAGGACTGCCGGGTAAGGAACTTTTTACCCGGCCTGTGTGGGCGTCATCCGGACCAGTTCCTGGACTTGGGAAAAGGGGTGCGCACCAGTGTTTAGCGGTGGCACCAGGGAACAGGTTGTTTGAGTGGGAGCAACAAGAAGGTGGCCTGGTCCATCTCGTTCCATTTAAATGTGCAACGTTTAAGAAATGTGCCTCCCGTAAGGGAAGAAAATGTAAATATGTTATTATACTTGTAAATTTGTCTTTTCTACTTTTTCAGTTCCTGTTAAAAATAAATGTTGGTGGTCGGACAGCCCGCCGACAGTCTGTATTCAACCAAGGGGGAATGTAGCGCCCTGGAAAACCAGGTAGTTGAACATGTAGGCCCCCGCATAACATCCATCCCACGAAGGGTTAAATCAGCCGACCTGAAACCCTAGTCACCCCCCTCAGGGAAGGACGGACACACCAGTGGGCGGGACCAGGCAGATAGGGAACGCCCACCTAGGGGTCTGGAGAGCCCAGGTCGGGAAAACAGAGCAGTCAGTTAAGGTAGAGTTCAAGTGAGGAGTGAAGTCTGGCAGGTGCCAGGGTCGGAGCCCTGACACCTTGGCTAGGTAGCAGACGGTAGCCAGAGTCTACAGGAGACGGGAAGACGGCAGCCAAAGATCCGAGGTGGACCGGGACAGGGATAGAGCCCGCCGGTACCGACGCCGGAGAACCGACCCGGAAACCATGTGCACAGAGGAGGTACTTGGACCCTGAAGCCAGGACCAGCACCGACGGCCTAGCTAATTAACCAATTGAGGGCAGGATTTTAAGTCCTGTCCCAACCTAAGTCCCGAAAAGTAGACAACCACCCACAGAGAGGGATAGGGCACTGCCAGGGCTCGTAGATCCCAAGGGTCAGCGTCAGACGGGCACGGCTCCCAACCAAAGGACCGGGAGCGGACTCCTGTGTTTCAACACACTGAGTGCAGAGGAGAGAGACTTTGACTACCAACCCGGGTGTGGGATCAGATATACCCGTCTGCGGCAGCCGGCCACCATCCCCTTGGTTTACAACAGGACTTGTGCGCTTTATTCGACCGTGAGTAACATCCCCGGCCCAGCCGGGTGCACCGGCCTCTGCAATCACCATCCTCAGCACAAAGACATTGGGCCCCGGGACATCCATCCCTACCCACGGAGGGGTTAACATCTAGCTGCCAGCCCAACGTCCCGCGGAGCCCCGCAACGGCAGCGGTGGTGCTACATCTCACCACACACTGTGGGGGGCGTCACAGACATCTTACAAACAATCCCGTACAAATACGTCCCCCTTTTATTCGGAGTGTCTGCGCGACCCCCGGGTCCGGAGGATCCCTCGAGCCGTACCGCAGATCCGGATCCGAGCAGCACCGGCTGCTGGCATGGGGGCGGCACACTCTCATTGTAGACTTAGGTGTGGTACAGACATCCACTTTTTCTATTATTCATGGAGTTACAATGACTCTTTGGTAACATGTTAATTTAATACTTACCACACACCATCTTATATACATGAATAGATATGGTATTGAATAATTTGTGAGTTAATTATATACTGTCCGTACACATCTGCACAGTGTCATCAGATTCTCCTCATCTTTATCCATTATTGTGTATCTTGTCTTACACTGTGCTTTATTTTTATTCTGTATTATATCAATAACAATTGTTATATTTGACTATACTCATTGATGTTATCTTATGTTTTATGGGGATCTTACCATCCTAGCCGGGATTGGTTTTTGAGTTTTTCTACACCAAAAAAAAAGCCAGAAATTTAACCCCTCTGTCAGTAAGAATGTTTTTGGGAACACTATGCAGTTTCACTATATATGAAATGAATAAAGATGATCACATCTGTAAAGTGCTGTGGAATTAATAGAGCTATTGAAGTGAGTAAAAAGAAATACATAAAAGAATAAACTCTTAGCATTCGATATTTTTTGAAGTGGAACCAAATGAACCATCTTGCTAAAATGGTCCACCACCAGGAGGAAGGTTGAACTAGATGGACCTAGTATTTTAGAAAATCAGTACGCGTAAAGAGGAATTTGCATAAAACTTATTTATAGGTAAACCTTTCAGTGTACTATCCAGAGCATCTTCAATGATATCTTCCCACCACCAGCCTTTCACTAAGAACCTTGACTAGATTTTTGTGCCTCAATTCTGGGACAAAGCTACTAGACAAATTGTCAGTCATAATATTCTTAGCTTTAACCCCTTTACGACCGCCGATACGCCTTTTAACGGCGGTAAATAAGGGTACTTTTTCCGATCCGCCGCTTTTTAACGGCGGTCGGAAAAAAGGGTCTAGCGCCCCCCAGAGTCAGAAAATTTCCGGGGTCTCAGCTGCCGGGGGTAGCTGAGACCCTGGAGATCATGATTCGGGCCGGTTTTTCCGGTCCCCGCTCACCTGATGACCGGTATACACCGTATACCGATCATCAAGTTATAGTAAATGACCGCGCCGGTAAAAAATGATTTATCTCCCATCTGGCATGATCAAACATGCCAGATGGGAGATAAATCTTTTTCCCGGTTCCCTCCGGTCCCCCGGTGTCCCCAAAGTGCCCCCCCCGACCCCCAACCCCCTCCCGAAAATCCAAGATGGCCGCGCGCACCGGCGATCACAGCAGCGCGCCGGCCGCATTTACAGTGTTCCTATGGTTTCTGTCGTATGTGCCATAACACATACGACAGAAACCTGCTCCCTAGGCCCCGCCGGGTCCCCCCCTATCCCCCCCGGTGTTCCCCGGTGTCCCCCGGTGTCATACATACCTGTCGGAGCCCTGATCCCCCGCGGCGCCCTCCTCCGGCTCCTTCTCTGCAGACTCCGGTCACATGAGCAGAGCGCAGCTGTCAGCTTCCTGTGTTCAGGACGCTGGCTGCTCGCACTCTGCAGCTGTGACCCGGGGAGAGTGGGTGCAGATTCTTTGCACCCACTCTCCTCAAATGGAGGGTCTGCCCTCCTAGAAAATGGGGGATACGTTCCCTGAACGTGTCCCCCATATTCTAGAAGGTCCAGAGGCGACGTGGGACATCCAAATGGATTATTGTGGATTTTTTTTTTTTCTTTTCAATAAATTGGTCAATCAGGGAATGTTTGGGGGAGTGTTTTTTCAAATAAATTTTTTTTTGTTGTCAATTTTTTTTTTATTACTGTCAATTAGTTATGTCGGGTATCTGATAGACGCCGTGACATAACTAATTGCTGGGCTTGATGCCAGGTGACATTACACACCTGGTATCAACCCCATTCATTACCCCGTTAGCCAACGCACCAGGGCGCGGGATGAGCTGGGGCGAAGCGCCAGAATTGGCGCATCTAATGGATGCGCCACTTCTGGGGCGGCTGCGGCCTGCTATTTTTAGGCTGGGAAGAGTCCAATAACCGTGGCTCTTCCCATCCTGAGAATACCAGACCCCAGCTGTCAGCTTCACCTTGGCTGGTGATCTAATTTGGGGGGACCCCACGTTTGTTTTTTTTTTTTAATTATTTATTTATAAATAATTAAAAAAAAAAACAGCTTGGGGAGCCCTCCAAATTGATCACCAGACAAGATGAAGCTGTCAGCTGTGGTTTGCAGGCTACAGCTGTCTGCTTTACCCTAGCTGGCTATCAAAAATAGGGGGGACCCCACGTCATTTATTTTAATTCTTTTTTTTTTTTTTGGGCTAAATACAAGGCTAGGCATCCTTTAGTGTCACATGAAAGGCAGGTAAGGGGAGCTTCCTCGTTCCTGCGGCGTCACACATAGCGATGTGTGCTGCCGCAGGAGCGACGAACTACATCGTTACTGCTGCAGTAACGATAATCGAGAATGGACCCCCATGTCACCGATGAGCGATTTTGCACGTTTTTGCAACGATGCAAAATCGCTCATCGGTGTCACACGCAGCAACATCGCTAATGCGGCCGGATGTGCGTCACCAATTCCGTGACCCTAACGACTCCGCATTAGCGATGTCGCAGCGTGTAAAGCCCCCTTAACAGTGAGAAATTTTTTGATACAGCAACAGTTTTGTGAAGTACCTGTGGATTCAAAATGTTTACTATACTCCTGAATAAAATCCTTGAGGGGTCCAGTTTCCAAAATGAGGTCACTTGTGGGGGGTTTCTGATGTATAGGTGCCCAAGGGGCCCTGCTAATGTGACATGGTGCGCGCAATTTACTTCAACTTTTCCAAAATTCAAATGGTGCTCCTTCCATTCCAAGCCCTCCCATTTATCCAAACAAAGGTTTTTGGCCACATGTGTGGTATCCCTGCGCTCACAAGAAATTAGATAACAACCTGTGGGGTACACGTTTTGTTGTTGCCTCTTGAAAAAGTGAAAAATGTGTCGCTAAATCAACATTTTTGTGAAAAAAATGAAAATTTCAATATGGCAACCTAAGCTTATCAAATTCTGTGAAGTATTCGTGGATTCAAAATGCTCAATATACACCTAGATTAAAGCCTTGAGGGGTCTTATTTCCAGAATGGGGTCACTTGTGGGGGACCTCCACTGCTTAGGCACCTCAGGGGTTCTCCTAATGCAACATGGCGTCCGCTATTGATTCCAGCCAATTTTGCAGTCAAATTGCACTCCTTCTCTTCTGAGCCCTGTAGTGTGCCCAAACAGTTGATTTCCACCACATACAAGATATCAACAAACTCAGGAGAAATTGCGCAATAAATTTCATGGTGATTTTTTTCCTGTTACCCTTGTGAAAAAAAAGCTACCTGGTTGAAGTAACAATTTTGTGGTAAAATTTTATTTTTTTATTTTCATGGCTCAACGTTATAAACTTCTGTAAAGCACCTGGGGGTTCAGGGTACTCACCAAACATCAAGATAAATTCCTTGAGGGGCCTAGTTTCCAATATGGGGTCACTTGTGGTGTTTTTTTGCTGTTTACGTACCTTAGGGGTCCTCCAAATGTGACATGGTGCCCGCAATCTTTTTCAGCCAAATTTCCTTTCCAAAATTCAAATATTGCTCCTTCCGTTCCAAGCCCTCCCATTTGTCCAAACAAAGGTTTCAGACCACAAGTGAGGTATCACCGCGCTCATAATAAAGTGGGTAACAAACATTGGGGTCACATTTTTGGAATTACCTCTTGAAAAAGTGAAAAAATTGATGCTAAAGCAACATTTTTGAGAAAAAAATGAAAATTTTCAATGTGACAACGTAACGTTATCAAAATCTGTGAAGTACCTGTGGATCCAAAATGCTCACTATACCCCTAGATAGAAGCCTTAAGGGGTCTAGTTTCCAAAATGGTGTCACTTGTAAGGGGTTTCTGCTGTTTAGGTACCTTGGCGGACATGTAAATGCAACATGGTGCCCGCAATCTATTTCAGCCAAATTTGCTTTCCAAAATTCAAATATTGCTCCTTCTGTTCCGAGCCCTCCCATTTGTCCAAACAAAGGTTTCTGACCACATGTGGGGTATCGGCGCGTTCATAAGAAAGTGGGTAACAAGTTTTGGGGTTCATTTTGTTGTGTTATTTCTTCTAAAAGTGAACAAATTTGGGGTAGAGCAACATTTTAGGTAAAATTTTATTTTTTGCTTTTTTTCATTCCACTTTGCTTTAGTTCCTGTGAAGCACCTGAAGGGTTAATAAACTTCTTGGATGTGGTTTTGAGTACTTTGAGGCGTGCTGTTTTGAGAATGGTGTCACTTTTAGGTATTTTCTGTCACTTAGGCCTCTCAAAGTCACTTCAAATGTGATGTGGTCCCTAAAAAAATGGTTTTGTGAATTTTGTTGAAAAAATGGGAAATTGCTGATGAACTTTGACCCCTTCTAACTTCCTAACCCCAAAACATTTTGTTTCAGAAATTGCGCTAATGTAAAGTAGACATGTGGGAAATGTTATTTATTAACTGTTTTGTGTGACATAACTCTCTGGGTTAAGGGCATAAAAATTAAAAGTTTGAAAATTGCAAAATTTTCAAAATTTTCATCAAATTTCCGATTTTTTCACAAATAAAAGCAAAAAATATCGTTCTAAATTTATAACTATCATGAAGTACAATATGTCACGAAAAAACAATGTCAGAATCACCAGGATCCGTTGAAGCGTTCCAGAGTTATGACCTCATAAAGTGACACTGGTCAGAATTGCAAAAAATGGCCTGGTCATTAAGTACAAAACTGGCTTCGTCCTTAAGGGGTTAAGGAAATAATTTACAGTGAATTTACAAAAAAAAGACTGTCTGGTGTTTAAGCACTTAGCAGTAGTGATGAGCGAGTATGCTTGTTACTACTCGGTACTCGCACGAGTATCACTGTACTCGGGCTACTCGGCGGGGACTGAGTAATCTCGCGATACTCGTGCTGTACTCGTGGTCTTCATCCCTGCATGTTGGTGCTCTTTTGAGAGCCAGCCCTCATGCAGGGATTGGCTGGCAGACCACTGCAATGCCACAGACCTGTTAGTTGTGGAATTGCAGTCATTGGCCGGCCTGCACAGCGTGACCGAGCCTTTATACCGGCGGGCGCGCTGTGCTCTGTACACAGCCATCTCATATTCCCTGCTTTCCACGCCCACAGGCGCCTATGATTGGTTGCAGTGAGACACGCCCCCACGCTGAGTGACAGGTGTCTCACTGCACCCAATCACAGCAGCCAGTGGGCGTGTCTATACTGTGCAGTAAAATAAATAAATAAATAATTAAAAAAAACGGCGTGCGGTCCCCCCCTATTTTAATACCAGCCAGATAAAGCCATACGGCTGAAGGCTGGTATTCTCAGGATGGGGAGCTCCACGTTATGGGGAGCCCCCCAGCCTAACAATATCAGTCAGCAGCAGCCGCCCAGAATTGCCGCATACATTAGATGCGACAGTTCTGGGACTCTACCCGGCTCTTCCCGATTTACCCTAGTGCGTTGGCAAATCGGGGTAATAAGGAGTTAATGGCAGCCCATAGCTTAGCCCTTTATTAGAAATAAAAAACAATAACAAAGTCCCTCATCACCAATTTATTAACCCCGACAAACCCTCCATGTCCGGCGTAATCCACAGTCCTCCAGCGTCGCGTCCAGCTCTGCTACATTCAGGTGACAGGAGCTGCAGAATACACCGCCGCTTCTGTCAGCTTCACACAGCAACTGAGGTGAGTAGCGCGATCAGCTGCTGTCAGTCAGGTAACTCACGGCCACCGCTGGATCCAGCGGTGGCCGCGGGTAACCTCAGTGACAGCAGCTGATCGCTATACTCACCTCAGTTGCTGCATGGAGCTGACCGGAGCGGCGGTGAGTAGCGCGATCAGCTGAGCTGTCACTGAGGTTACCCGCGGCCACCGCTGCATCCAGGTAACCTCAGTGACAGCTCAGCTGATCGCTATACTCACCTCAGTTGCTGTGTGAAGCTGACCGGAGCGGCGGTGTATTCTGCAGCTCCTGTCACCTTCATGCAGCACACCTGGACGCGACGCTGGAGGTCCGTGGATTACGCCGGACATGGAGGGTTTGTCGGGGTTAATAAATTGGTGATGAGGGACTTTGTTAGTGTTTTTTATTTCTAATAAAGGATTTTTCGGGTGTGTGTGTTTTTTAACTGTAATTTACAGATTAATCATGGAAAGAATCTCGGGGAGACGCCTGACATGATTAATCTAGGATTTAGTGGCAGCTATGGGCTGCCAATAACTCCTTATTACCCCGATTTGCCAACGCACCAGGGCAAATCGGGAAGAGCCGGGTACAGTCCCAGAACTGTCGCATCTAATGTATGCGCCAATTCTGGGCGGCTGCTGCTGACTGATATTGTTAGGCTGGGGGGCTCCCCATAACATGGAGCTCCCCATCCTGAGAATACCAGCCTTCAGCCGTATGGCTTTATCTGGCTGGTATTAAAATTGGGGGGACCGCACGCCGTTTTTTTTAATTATTTAATTATTTATTTCACTGCACAGTATACACACACACACCGGCTGCTGTGTTTGGGTACAGTGAGACACCTGTCACTCAGCGTGGGGGCGTGTCTCACTGCAACCAATCATAGGCACCGAAAAGCAGGAAAGTACGGAATACGAGATTGTTTAATGAGCGGCCGGCTTTTTCAAAAGAGGAAAAGCCGCCGGAGTTTAGTGAACAGCCGTGCAGCGCCGCGGCAGTGATCGGGGAACGGTAAGTAAGAGAGAGGGGGGAGACTGACCGACAGACTATGAGAGGGGGACAGACAAGACAGAGAGACAGACAGAGCGAGACCGACCGACGGGAGATAGAATGAAAAAAAAAATGACCGACATCGCTAGTAAAAAGCACAAAACGTGCGTTTTGGACATCGGAGTGCCACACAATGTTTTACATAAAATCTTTCATGTATTAATCTCAAAAAGTAACATACACCAGCTCTATCTCACTATTGGGTATGTGCCCTTAACATTTCCGCCATGAAAATTCATTTTGGTGTCATTTTGGAAGGTTTTCTGGTGAGTCCGTAAAAATGGCGTAAAACGCGGACAAAATTGTTCACAGCTGTGACTTTTGAGTGATAAATGCTTCAAGGGGTCTTCCCCATGCTGTTGCCATTTCATTTGAGCACTCTTCTGAGACTTTTGTGACATTTTTAGGGTTTCTACATGCTGCCGGGGGTCATTTCATAAAAATACTCGGGTCTCCCATAGGATAACATTGGGCTCGGTGCTCGGGCCGAGTACACGAGTATCTTGGGATGCTCGGCCCGAGCCTCGAGCACCCGAGCTTTTTAGTACTCGCTCATCACTACTTAGCAGTATTAATAGACAACAGGTTCTTATGATCGGTGAAGAGTCACCTTATGCCTTGCCCCATGCAACCAATGTCTCCATTCCTCAAAAGCGCTTTTAACTGACAAAAGTTCTCGGTCACCAATATCATAATTAGACTAATTAGACTCTGCTTAAGAGAACGTCTGGTAATAAATAGCTTAAGGCTGTGGAAGTGGTGGAGGGCATGGGGCAGGCAGTGGTCATAGTCATGGTAGCAGGGGTCGACAGGCCGCAGCGCAGCCGTCCGTTAATCCCTTGCCTCTCAGTCACCGCACCACACACAGGAGAACTCCGTAACCGTTTAGGCGACATCACTTTCTCTCTCTCAGTAAATAAAGTCCTGACAAGGTTTCTTCTCTCAAACATGGAAACTTTATTTTCCTTCAATTTCTGGATTACTTCGGTCTGCGTTTCGCCGTCATTGGTACTCATCCCATAGGGGTACCTCCTACTCCTTCTTCTCAAACATAATTTAGCAGCTGTCCGTTTTCCAGGCACCTGGGTTCTGATACCTCTAGGCCTCTCATTCCTCCACTACACTTCACACTGGCACCGACCGGTTGATTAAGTTCGTTGAGCCACTTCACCCCACCCACAGGGGACGCTAGCGTATATGAACGACCACAACTGACAGGGCTCTCCCATCTGTGCCCAGGCCAACCAGCCATACCCTACTCCTTGAGTAAGCAGAGGAAATCATTAAGTATTACGGACCAGGTAATATGGACGCCAGACCCCTGACCATCAGAACTAAACCCCTTTTCTGGGGGACATAGTTGACCAGTCCTAAATGGATCCCATGTTTCATGTCTGCAGGGGTCAGAATCTTAAAATGGGGTATTCTCACTGTTGCTCCACTGAGACTCTCCTGTCCTCCTATTCTCTATCCCTGCCTTTTATACTACATACTCTCCTCTCCTACTACTATCCCCCTGCCCACCCAAGTGCCAGGACAACCATGCTGCTACACTGCCACCTGGTGGTGATTTTACACAATGCATTTACATTTTTACAATTGTTATACAGACCTTCAGTGTGACGGCTACAAATGTAGGGGTAAACCTAACCCTAACCCCCCCTACATGGATACCCATTATTTTTTTGCAAAAGAATGGCTCCCACCCAAATAGCAGAAGAGTCTACCTCGACACAGAAAGACAGATCGACCTCGGTTTGACTGACAACAGGAGCCTTAGAGGAAGCTGTCTTGAGTTTAGAAAAAGCATTTAATGCCTTGACTGAACAGGAAATATAATCTGCTCTCTTCTTGGTCATATCAGTTAATGGTTTGGCTATGACCGAAAAATTCTTAATGGACTTCTGATAATTTTCAAAATCCAAAAATTTCTGCAACGCTTTTAGACTACTTGTTTGAACTTAATCAAGGATAGCATGTACCTTAACGGGGTCCATCTAGAATCCTGATGCTGAAACCAAATGTCTGAACTGAACCTGCTGGCCTCAAATTTACATTTTTCTAGTTTTTGAAATAAATGGTTGTCACACAGAATCTGGAGAACCTGTTTGACATGCTTACTAAGCTCCTCATGAGAAAACGAGTAAAACTATAACCCAGGTAAATTACCACACAAAACGCTTTACTAAATGTTCAAATACCCTGGAGGAATAAATCACGGCTGCCATAATCAAAATATTTTGTAGCATAACTAGGAAGTACAGGGTTAATTCCAGCTCCACAGGTCTTGAATAGGAGTGTACCTGTAGTGTTTTGCTAATGTGGCGCCTCTGAGACACTAGATTGCCACAGGGTAATGCATCTCCTGGAGGTGTGATACCCATCCTGGATTGTAAGAACTCCTGTGTGAGTAAAAGCCACTAACAACACACCAGCACCATCAGGTACACACCTACACCCCAACACCAGGCTGGGAGACTGCCTAGCAACAGATGACAGAGATGGGCACTCATTGGTTAAATGGGGGATCCAATCTGTGGGGGGAGACCCAGCAGGGGGAAGGGACAGTGGTGTGGTAGATGGGAGCTGGCAGGAAGTGAGTTCAGTTAAGTCTGTGACAGGAAAGAGGTTGAAGGGAGAGTTCTGTGGGAATGTGTAAGTCGTGTACAGGGTGGGCTCCCCAGTATACAGCAAAATCACGCACCAGGAAAAGGACTCTAGGCAGTTTGTTGATAAATGATTGTTTTACTTTACCAAAACAAAAAAAAAACATGCAGAAAACAAAAAGAACAGAACAATATATTCACAAGGCCAAAAGCCTACACCTCTATGCTGCGCCACTCGTAATGGAGATTTATACCGCCTTCTCACCAACCTTTGCCTAACCAAGGGGTTGTCTAAACAGTCGCCTAATACCTGGTAATCCCTCTGGGTAGCAGGAGTAATTGGGTGTGTGTAAACACGCCCTACCAGTGGTGCAGCATAAGAGCTTACAACTTATCTACAGTACCTAAACATAAACAAAACCCTTTAACCCCCCTGAATACCCTTGATTGCTGAAGCCTCACAGATAAGGCAGATGGTAAAAGTGGAAAGGCAAACCACACAACTAGCAACACAGTCCTGGAAATCTTCTAAAGCAACAGTCAATGCAAACAGGTGGCGCTGTCCCTTTAAGGTTTTAACTGTAACTGGCAAACTGACAAGGCAGAGCCAGCAAGTCCCACTGTGTATATAGTCGGCCTAAGCAGAATAGATATGTGTTTTGGTACCAAAACAAAGTGTTGCGTGCACGCACTCCTGGGCCCAGACTACCGTAGCTGGGTACTGTGGTGTCCAGCTGTTATAACACATGCAGTCTGGGCGATGTGAGGAGTGGGGTCCGGCTTGGCCACTGGTGTCGGGTGGACTAAAGGAGCGGGCAGAGAGGAGCAGAGGACAAGAGTAGTGAGGGGCCAGATAATCCAGTTGGTCTGGTGGCGCGGCAGCCCCAGAGCTGGCAGGAGCCGAAGCTGCTTGAGTACCTGTGTGTAGCCTGGGGCTGGTAACTGAGCTCAGGACAGGTTCTGTCTGTTAACTGCTGGTGAAACTAAAGGTGCAGGAAGGGTTCATCTGACACGGTACGGCACGGGAGTCTGTGAAGAAGGGATTCCCTGGAGTCCACCTTAGTAGAAGACAGTACCGGTCGGCTGCACCTTTTACCATGAGTAAAGTGACATCAACTGCAACACTTGTGTGGACTGAATCATTGCCGGCACACTGCACCGCAACACCAACTCCAAACACTACTACCACCATCATCACCTGCTGTGGAAAAGCCTTACTTGCGGAGGGCCCACGTCATCTGAGCTGCATATTACATCAGCCCCAGCAGAACTCTGCAGCGGCAGTCCCCCAAATCTGGCCGCAAACCGCAAGTGGCGTAGTCACTACAAATCCCCTTTTTATTTTATTCCCTTTTTTGTTTTCTGACCGACCCCCAGGGTCCGGGACCGGGCACCAGCCACGACCCTGAGTATCGCACATGCCCGGGACCGAGTACCCTAAGCACTGGGGTGGGTCACTAAAGATCCAAGAAATTAGACCAGCGTGTGCAGCTGGTGAGTTAGTCAGTCTGCTGTCCGTGGTAGGACATCCTGGAGAAGTGGGTTTTGGTCTGAAAAGCATATAAATAGATAGTCCACCGCACTCTCAAAATGCTTTCAAGTGAAAAACAGTTTACTAATGTGAAAACATACAAGAAAATTAATTAACGTCAAAAGCTATGAAAATAGCGACAAAAGTTGACTTTTCAACCTGTCCCGGTTTTTAGTTATACGGTCGCTTTAGACAAAAGAAAAATAAATAAATACTGTGTAAGTGATCCATAAACATGTAACATAATGCATTTAATCTTAACTATACAGAATATTTTAAATTAAATTAATGTCACGTTCATCAATAGTATAGAATACATAATAGTCTACGTCTGGTTATATAAATAGCAGCGTAACTGAAAATCAAAGAAGCTGTGCTCTATATATTTGAAGTTATTATATGCATTCATGTATATGAAACTCTCTCACGGTGTGCCGCCAACATGAAATGAGAAACCGCCATGTATTCTAAACATAGATGACAATATAAATATCTTAATAGGATGAATGAAGGAGTGAGTATACGAGTATCGGGAATATATGCTATGGCACAGTGGCCCAACTATTGGAGAAAGAGATGATAAATGAAAACATAAATTACCAAATAGTAAAAAGCATGGTGAATAGAGAATAATGAAGGTGTCATAACTGTATAAGGAATAGAAGAGGTGAAGGGCCATAGCACGTGTCACAGCAAGAGGGATTTCAATATCCTATGCAGGAAACACTTCCTGTGTCAGAGGTCAGTGTGACATTACATGCAACATATGAGCTAGGGACATGTTGATTAGAGTGCACTGATCATGATAGTAGAGGGGCATGTGGCTGCTATGCCGTGGTCATGTGATATAAATGGGTGTGTACTTGATGCAACGGTCATATGAAGATGACGCTAAACACATCCTTATGACCAGAGCAGGAAGGAAGCGGACTGACACAATCGTGAGGGTGTATATCTGTCACAATGATCATGTGACGATTCCGCTGGACAGAAGGCACAAAGGGGAATGTGTGTAATGTGGCAGTGATGTGATGCTGAACGCGTCACCGTAACCAGAACAGAATAGGACTGTCACATTATAAAGGGAGCGTGTATCTGATACAATGGTCATAACAGGAACGTAGGTGTGCACAGAAAAGGAAGTGGTTATCAAATGTCGGGTACATCATTAAAGGGGGCATATATTTGATGCTATGATACCGAGAAGATGACGCAGATTGTGTAGTGTTAGTTATGCAGTGTTAGTTTTCTGACACACACAGCATTCTGCAAGCTAATTCACATGTAATATTTCTATACATTTAGCTTAGGTGGATGGTAGCATCATACTTTAGGGTCATAACGCCATGGATGGAGACAAAGTGGTGGGCTTAGTGATTATATATAACACTAGAAGGTGGCCCGATTCTACGCATCGGGTATTCTAGAATTTACGTATTGTGTAGTTAATGTATGATTTTTGTCATATATATATATATATATATATATATATATATATATAGATGTTGTTGTGTGTAGTTGCCAAGTGTTTGTGTAGTGCGCTGTAAATGTTCTGGGTGTTGTCTGGGTGTGGGGGTGAGAGCGGTGTTTGTGTGTTGCATTGTGTGTGTTGCATTGTTTGTGGAGCGCTGTGTGTCTGTAGCGTTGTGTGTGTGTGGTGCTGTGTGTGTTGCGCAGTTTGTGTGGGTGTGGAGTGCGTGTGTGTGTTTTGGGGGGAGGTATGTTTTGTGCAGTGTGTGTGTTGTGTGGTATGTGCGTATATTTGTGTGTGCCGCGGTGTTTGTGTGTTGGGTGTTGTGTGTGTGCGGCGTTGTCTGTGTGTGTGGGTGTCTGTGTAGGGCGGTGTTTGTGGTTCCCAGTGTGTGTGTGGTGTGTTGTGCGGTGCGTGCGTGGCGGTGTGTGTTTTGGGGGGAGGTGTGCACCCCCCCATCGTGTTTCATCCCCCCATTCTGGGCACCCCCCATCGTGGTCCAACCCCCATGCTGCACCCCCCATCATGCTCCATCCCCCATGCTGCACACCCCCATCGTGTTTCATCCCCCCATTCTGGGCACCCCCCCATCGTGGTCCACCCCCCATGCTGCACCCCCCATCGTGGTCCACCCCCCATGCTGCACCCCCCATCGTGCTCCATCCCACATGCTGCACTCCCCATGGTGCTCCATCCCCCATGCTGCGAACCCCTCAGAGGGGAGTATAATAGGAGGAGTATAATAAGAGGAGTATAATGGGAGGAGTAGTCCTGGGGAAAGAGTATAATGGGAGGAGTAGTCCTGGGGGTGGTGTACAGGTGCCCAATGTGTGCGGGGGGCGTGGCCCAGCGGGCATCGCGTGTGGGGGCGTGGCCTAGCGGGCATCGCATGCGGGGGCGTGGCCTAGCGGGCATCGCATGCGGGGGGCGGGCCTGGCCAAACGGTTAATCCATGCGGAGCGCGGGGCCAGCGGGCATCGCATGCGGGGGGGTGGCCTAGCGGGCATCGCATGCGGGGGGCGGGCCTGGCCAAACTGTTAATCCATGCGGGGGGCGGGGCCAGCGGGCATCGCGTCGGGGGGCGTGGCCTAGCGGGCATCGCGTGCGGGGGGCAGGCCTGGCCAAACGGTTAATCCATGCGGGGAGCGAGGCCGAGCCAAGCGGCCAATCCGTGTGGAGGGGCGGGGCCAGGCCGAGCCCAGTGGCCAATCCGACGGTTGTCACTGTAAGGACACAATTTTGGAGCAAGACAGACAGACAGACAGACAGACAGATAGACAGAATAAGGCAATTATATATATATAGATTACATGACATCTCCGGGTTTCAACACAGGGGCCGCCTCTGTTAGCACTTGGACTCTCCCATTGACAGACAGCGACGACTGACTCTAATGTTTCATTTAGGATTCAAGGAAAGGGGAGATATTCTTTTCAATCAATGACAAATGGACTATTTCACTATAACTTCTTCACATATTCTTTATTATTCTACAAATACTACTTTATGAATGCAATTCAATAAACCGCTATAATTTTTGTAAGAATAATCATGCAGTGCTTCTGGCATATCAATTAGGGTAAGATTATCCAAATATGTGTATCACAGACCTGTCAATATAGTATATTGTGACATGTTCCAAAAAATCCATCGTTCAAGTTAAGACTGCTACAGGGTGGTACTGTATAAAATATTGTGTTCATGGCCTTGAGTTATAGTCTATATAGTTTATCCTTTCTCTGCCTAGCAAATAGCATGAATACACATTGATTTTACAACTTTGGATACAAAACAACCATAAATGGCAGCTTTTACTACAGAGGGTTTACCATGACCTTTCAGAGAGCAGTTTCAGGTGAAACAAACTGCAAACGATGCCAAGATCTTACATTCTTTAGAGATTTAATTAAGGCATAAATAGTCATTCACTATGTGAAGCACAAACACATCTACATGAAATTGACTCCTTTGCAGATGACTGATACAAATGCTCAACTCTTATACTGCATCAGAATGTCAGATGGAAGTTGATGGCCATACTTACTCTGAAAAATGAGCCACATTAGTGCTTCAGGTAGTTACTGTGCACGACAATGATATTGCCTTACCTAGAACCCCTTGCTGTGAATATTGTTGTACAACTACTTCACCTAATTATGAACTTCATGCAAATATGATAGGATAGCAATAAATTATTTGTTATAGCATTTCAGTGGCAGCTCTGAAGATGAAAGTAGCCATAGTTTGTGGAGATATATGCACTAAAGCATACGAAGAAACATACAGTATATAGAATAGGATTGGAGCTCATATTGGTAAACAACTTGTTCATATTATTAGGGCTCACGCACATAGCATTGTCATAAGGTTCTGTGGCGCCCTGGACTAGCCAGGTCGTCACAGGTAACATACATACACCCCCACCCCCACTAGACAGCAACATTAGCCAAACATAAAACCCTTGTTGCCTCCCTCCAGGGTCTGATGTCCACACCAGGTGGGGTGGAGCCAAACGGTTGGCCCCACCCACCGAGGAGTTCACAGGCCTGGAGGCGGGAAAAGTGGGAGTTAGAAGTTGGACAACAGTGGAGGAGGTTGAAGTGAGAGGAGTAAAGTGGAGAGTGTCTGGGTTTGGGGCCCAGGCACTGACAACAAGGTTGGCAGACGGTGGTGGCCGTCTGCAGGAGTGGTGAATCAACTAGAAACCTGGACCGGGGTCAGGCGTTGTCCCGCCGGTACCGACCGAGGAGCGAAGTGAAGCCAGCACACACAGGCAGGGCCATCGGACCCTGACTAGGCTTGGAGTCGCCGTCAACAGTCAAATCCGAGTGTGACAGGAACCCCAGGGGTTTCCTAACAGCCAAAGACCCGTTAGAAGGCAACCGCCCCCACCGTGAGGGTATACAGCTACCGCCTAAGGCTAGAGACCCAAGGGCCAGTGACTGCGGGCAAACGGGCTCCTCCGGCATCCATACACCGAGGAGCGGACAACTGTTGGGGATCCATCGTAGTCAAACAAGTACACAAAGGTGAAGGGAAAGACAGCCGCCATCACCTGTCCGGGGAGAGACACTGCAGCTGGCTGCAGGACCCATCCATCCAGCCATTTGGTTTACCGAGGACTTTGTGCATCTCTTACTGAGTGAGTACACCCGTGCCATCCGGCACCATGCTGCGCTGTCCCTGCAACCCTGCACCTCACCAACCCTGTCTCCCCGTCATACCACCGGGCCCCGGGACCACCGACCCCTACCCACGGAGGGGGAAAACAACATCCCAGCTGCTCCCTGCCATCGCTCCCGGGATCCCCGTCGCCAGCAGCGGTGGTGCCCATCTTCACCACAACCCGTGGGTGGCATCACGGACTAAATCCCCCGAACCAACCACCCTTTTCACTCATGGGCGAGGAGCGCCGCTCGGGTCCCCGGATCCGGCCCACCGTTCGAGCCACCGAGCAGCAGTCGCAGCAGCGCCGGACCAGAGCGTTAGCGAGCTGCAGCGGCGTCCTCCCCGCCCGCGACAGTTCCATCAGATCAGATACAGTTGAAACCAAAAGCTACATACACTACCTAAAAAGACACATATGCATGTTTTTCTTACTATCTAACACGAAATCAGAATAAAACTTTCCCGTTTTAGATAAATTAGGATTACCAAAATGTTTTATATTTGCCAAATGCCAGAATAATGAGAGGATTTTTTAAGGCATTTTCATTACTTTCTGCAAAGTCAAATGTTTGCATACACTAAGAATACTATAGCAGAAGATTTGGAAGGAAAAAGTGGGCTCAGCACCAATATAATAAAATCTAAAAACTTTTTATTAATTTCTGATTAAAATAATGTCAGGGAACGCACTGTACAAAACATGTAACAGGTGAAACTTTAGGCGTTTTGGACAAAAAAATTTCTAAAACCAAAAGTGTCCTTAGTCATAAGTTACCTGTAAGAAGGCCTAGGAAGGAATATATCCATGCTACAAGGGTGGAGAACCCAAACGCAAAGGGAGGAGTGTCCCACACACAGTTGCAGGAGGATGCAATCAAGATTCAAATCCAAACAGTTTGAGTTTGGATTTGAATCTTGATTGCATCCTCCTGTAACTGTGGGACACTCCTCCCTTTGCGTTTGGGTTCTCCACCCTTGTAGCATGGATATATTCATTCCTAGGCCTTCTTACAGTTAACTTATGACTAAGGACACTTCTGGTTTTAGAAATGTTTTTGTCTGAAATGCTTAAAGTTTCACCGGTTACATGTTTTGTACAGTGCGTTCCCTGACATTATTTTAATCAGAAATTAATAAAAAGTTTTTATATTTTATTATATTGGTGCTGAGCCCACTTTTTCCTTCCAAATCTTCTGCTACACGTACCGGTATGGACTGACCGGCGGGACTCGTGCACCTTGGAGGAAAGCATGGACTTTAATGACAGGTGAGCTGGATATACCTTTCTCCCTTTTGCCGTACAACTAAGAATACTATGCCTTTAAGCAATATGGGACAGCCCATATGATAATGTCATGTCATTGGAAGCTTCTGCCAGGTTTATTGGCAAAACCTGTGGATGTATTTTAACGCACACCTGAAACACACAGCATCATGGGAAAATCAAAAGAAATCAGCCAAGATCTCAGGAAGAGAATTGTGAAATTGCACAACTCAGGTTCATCCTTGGGTGCAATTTCAAGATACCTGAAGGTCCTGAGTTCATTTGTCCAAACAATTATATGCAAGTACAAACAAGATGGGAATGTCCAGCCATCCTATCATTCAAGAAGGAGACGGGTTCTGTGTACCAGAGATGAACATGCTTTGGTCAGACATGTTCATATCAACCCAAGAACTAAAGCAAAAGACGTTGTGAAGATGCTGGTGGAAGCTGGTAGGATTGTGTCATTATCCACAATCTAGACCTCAATGAAGGCTGAATAGCTGAAACTGGTAGTCTAGTAGAAACTCTTTGAACTAGCAGTATATGTACCAGTCCTGGATTTTATAACAGTGGAATAAAAGGATCTTACTATGTTATGCGGTGTACCTGTGCCCTGTCCATGTGTGGATCCCAGCGTGAATTTGGAGAATCATCCGGACTACTCAGATTGGTGAGCTGACCAATTTCTTTGTTTCTTTTGTACATTATTGTTTAAATGTGCTTTAACGCCATAAAGACATATGACAGACTATGTCCATCATATGTCACCTCCCATATTTTGATGCAGACTCATAAGAATGCTAGGATCTATGCTGAATAAAGCTCCCCCTGTTTCTGTGTATATCATGATGGAAGGTTGATGACAATACTGTTATATTTATTTTATTTAAGATTTTTCTAACTGATATTGAATATTTTGTAGCATATAGGATCCGTACTTAGGCTAGGTCATCAAAGTCTGTTCAATGGGGGTGTGAAACCCGGAAGCCCTTCCAGTTAGTTGATCTCAGTGCCACTGTTGGCAGGATCTACTCAGTTGCAGACATGCACAGCTCCGTTGACGGAATAATGGTTGCAACCAGGTACTGCGCGTCCACCCCTTATTGATTCAAATTGGGGGTGGATATTCATTACCCAGTGATGGCCACTATACAGTTGACAGTGCAGGTTTGCAACTGAGTAGCTCCGGCAGACAGCATAGGATATAGCTGATCAGCAGGGGTGCCTTTTAATATATAATTATTGAATTATGATCGTAGGTTTCATGGTATGCCTATTAAAATCAAGGCATCACAGCAATCTCTATGTTTTTCTATGGGGAAAAATTTCACATGTAAGAATTCTATTGTAGCCTAAGACACTTTTCTGTGCCTGTATAACGTTATACAAGAAGGTTCTCACAGGATAATTAATTCTGTTTTGAGAAGCAAAGCTATTTTATAACGAATATATGTAAATTAAAAAACTATTGATTTAATTTCATTACAGTGGATTGATTTTTCAGTCAATCAGTTAATTTTTGGCCACCTAGCCCTAACCTTAACAGTAATTCAATATGAAATGCAATAAACTAATTAAAATGTTTCTTAAAAAATTATTGTAACATTCCAAGAAACATAATAGCATTTTATTTGGCTTTTGGATTTTAAGTGAAACTATAAAGTATAGGATAGTTCAACAGGATAGACTGAAAGAGATAATTGTTCTTATGAATAACAAAGTTGGCCATACATAGAGGAAAATTTGGATGCACGGTGTTAGTGGCTTTTATCTCTGGAGAAGCTGCCAGAATCTGCAGATTTTAACATCACTACAGAAAAAATTTAACTATACACTTCACCTATTGAAATATGGGAGATCATATTATACAAGTTTCCACTGAGGTTATTCTTTAAAGTCATTCCCTGCATAATAAAAGTTATATAAATTGCCAGTATGATTTCCTTTTTAATTTTTATGGTTTTCAAGATCTGTACTTGCAGTGATTCAATAGGAACCTTCAAAGTTTTCTTTCAAAGGGCACAAATCTGTCTTGGTCATGTAATGGTCATACTAGGACTAATTCTAGTTACAGTAAGTGTACCATAGAACTTTTTTCTATTATGCAATTAAAGGGGTAGTCCAGTCTATATCCATAAGTCTGCAGTAATTCTATCAGACTGCAGAGTTGTGAATCCTCACATCGCGCACACTACGCACTGTGAGGATTCACCGGTGTCAGCACCGGGAATGGATGTTACATTGCTAAAATAAAATAGTTTGCAAAAAAAAACCTTACCCGGCACCATTTCCCACACTGTTGAAATGTCATTTGTCATTGTCATGTGGGCTTCCCCATAATGCCCTGCAACTATGACATTCTAAGGATCAGTACATGAGCCATCACAGGGCAGAATTCTTATGGCAGCAACGTTTTCTATCTCCAGTCATTGGATAAATCTCTCTTTCCGATAGAGTGTAAGGTCTTATGGACAGCTGGGCCTTTTCACTCTCAATTATAGACTGTAAGAGCTTAAAGTTATCGTCCTCTCTCTCCTTTAGGCCTCCTTCACACGTCAGTGATTCTGGTATGGATGTGCTAGTTTTTAGGCCTGTTTCACACGTCAGTGATTCTGGTACGTTTGTGCTTTTTTTTAAACGTACCAGAATCACTGACATACGCAGACCCATTATAATGAATGGGTCTGCTCACACATCAGTGATTTTTCACTGCACGTGTCTCCGTGCAGCGTACCCGCGTGTCCGTGATTGTCGCACAGAGACATGTCCATTTTTTTCTGGCATCACTGATGTCCCACGTGCCAGAAAAAAACGTGCTTTTAAAATAAAAATCATTTTTACTCACCCGGCTCCAGCGATGTCCTCTGCAGCCAGTGCAGCTTGCCGCTTCTGAGCCGGCTCATTACTGTCGCGCATATTCATGATGCACGACATAGCCGACCCGGAAGCAGCTCCCGTGGGGGTCAGTGCCGGCCGGATGCTGCACCGCGGGAGCGTTCAGCACCATGGAGAGCGAGAGCGGGCACATGTGAGTTAATCTCTAAGTGCAATCACGGGCCACGGAGAACGGAGCCCGGATTGCACTTAGACAACCCACGTGTGCCGTAATTCATGGCACACGGAGGGACATGTGCGTGTTTTACACGCCAGTGAAAAACGTCAGTGTTTTTCACTGACGTGTGAAACGGGGATTATACGTACCAGAATCACTGACATACGCAGACCCGTTATAATCAATGGGTCTGCGCACACATCACTGATTTTTCACTGACCGTGACTCCGTGCAGCGTGTCTGTGATTGCCGCATGGAGACATGTCCGTTTTTTCTGGCATCACTGATATCCCACGGACCACACTATGGTGTGAGCCATGAAACACGAATCAGAAAAACACAGGCATTGAAAATAAAAAACATTTATTTTTTTTTAATAAAAAACATTTCAAACTCACCTTCTCTAGCGACGCTTGTCTCTGGCATCTGCTACCTCTGCTTCAGAGCCGGCTGCTTATTCTCATGCATATTCATGTATGCAGCCACAGCCGACCCGAAAGTATCACAGATTACACATGGACAACCCACGTGTGCCATGAATCACAGGACACGCAGAGACATATGCGTTTTTTACACGTTGAAGAAAAACATCTGTATTTTTCACTGACGTGTGAAATAGGCCTTAGAGTGTAAGCTCTTGTGGTCTGCAAGGTTCTCTCTCCTCTCCCCTATGTATATTTTACAACAAGTACAAGCACCAATATTGAGATTTGTGCTAATTGAAGGAATTACAAGCTCCAGTATTGAGATTTGTGCTAATATATTTACCACAAATCAAATTTCGGGGAAAAATTTGCCAAAGCCATCGAATTTGAGTTTTTTAAAAAATACGCTCATCTATAATTCTGCAATATAGCTCACTGCCACCAACCACCTCAAAGAGGTGCTAGAAAACAGAAATTGCAAAACAATATATATAAAAATTATATATATATATATATATATATATATACATATATATCTGTGTGTGTGTGTGTATATATATATATAACATTTAAGTAAACTAATTTGTTATTGTCATGTCCATAAAGGTTTGACTTATCAAAGCGTAACATTATTAAAATACTGTGGTACGCACCAAAAGAAAGAAAAAAAAAACAGAACTGCTGGTGTTTTTTTTTATAAAACATCAGATTTTTTACTTTTTTTTAATCACCAAACTTTAACAAGTCTCAGCTTTCTATCACTGTTTAAAACTAGACTTTTATTTTTACTGCAAAATGAGATCCTAAAAATAAAAAAAATAGCAGAATTGAGATTTCTTTTTTTCACCATTTTACCACACTTGGAATTTCTCCTTTTTTCAGTACATTATATGGAAAAATGAATGCTGCTGTTTTAAACTGCTACTCCTGCAAAAGAACGAGCTTTCATACAAGGTAGAAAGGACAAATTTAAAGCACAAAAATATTTTCCTGGTCTTGAAAGGGTTACTCCATTCACTGCCTAGAAAATAGTATGTTATGAATAATGATATGTCATTTATATATTCACCTTACTAAAACATATTATACATATTGCATTCTTACATTCTGGTTATGTGTGTATAATGCTGGGCTTATACATGTCAACCGCAAGTCGCTCGGTGGTCATTTAATGGCATGTTTCACTTTTTTCATCTTTCTATAGTAATGAGAAGATTGCACATTAAAGCTCCCATCATCCCATTATCCTAATTAGGCCATTTATCTGAATCATAGACATATTTTTTATTCCATTATGTTGTTAACAAAGGCATACGTGAATTACAGGCTCTCTGCACTTTTTAAACTTTTAGTGTTTTGATTAGGTCAGACTTGTAACTAATAACATTTTTTTTCTATTAATGATTACACAATGTTACTATTTAAGGGAATTATCTGGGACTTTGGAGATTTTTCCTATAGGGCCATGAACTTGGATCCAGTTGTCTATAAGCATGACATCAGAAATGACGCCCTGTCGACAAATCAAAGAGAAATAGAAGAAGCTGCTCTGTCAACGTGACGTCACCAGAACAAATAGAATCACTGTCAGGAGTGGTCTATGATTACGCTGATACAGAACAGATCGATGCAGGGCAATGCAGCGCCCCACGGGGCAGGTGGTTAACCTACTCGTTGCCAGGCAGTCGCAGGTCAGGTCAAGCGATGTAACAGGTGGCCTTGCCCAGTTCCGTTGCCCCAAGGTGTGCAGTAAAGAAAGGGGAAGCAGGGTGATTGGGGAAAGTTTGTCGTGACGTCACCTGTGGTACGCAGTCAGGGAGTAGCTGCCGCTGCAGAATACCTCACCGGGGCTGGTGTTATGGCAGCTGGGCTGGTGTTGCTCCCCACAGGTGGAGTGGGCCCCGGGTGGCGTGACGGGGTTTGGCAGTCCATTGGAAGCGCCAGAGCGCAGGGCGACAGCGTCGCTAATCAAAGTCTGAGTCGGCAACTGTGGTTCCAGGTTCTTTTACTCACTGATTTAAAGCTGCACCCAAGTGCTGGTCTCTGCAGTCATGGGCTCCGGTCAATCCCAAGCAAGTAAGGGCCACCACCGGTGTTTGCAGAGAAAGAGAGTGAGAGAGTGAGTGTCCTTTTCCTAGGATGTCCCCCTCAGCAGTTAGGTACCCAGGCTGAGCTCCCGCTCCAAGCCTCGGGCCTAGTAAAGTCCAAGAGTTCCAGAGGTGTCTTGTCAGAACTATGGTCCCGACTGATCTGAGTGTATGAGTGTGTTGCACCTACCTCTACGCTCAAGTGGTCCTGCCCCCAAGGTGGCTGGCTTCAGTGACCGGGAAAGTCCCATGAATCATAATGGCCACCCCCCCCCTGCCTACCCTGAGCCATCCCACTCTGTGAGAAGGCTCCTAAGCTGTATGTAGTGTGTAAATGTGGAACACCAGTGATTATTCCCCTTCTTACCTGAGATGGATACCGCACCTTAACTGAGGTGCAGTACCCTGTGGCGACCAGAGCTTTAGGGGTGCCACAGTAACACCAGCAGGTATTTAGTGACTAATTACCAATAAGCGTTTGGCCCCATAGCCGAAAATCCCCAAAGTCCTGTATAAGACCGTTGATAAAACATTGCATTAGGTGGCCATGAAAAATACTGAAAATGTGCCAAGTGTCTACTTTGGGTATACCTTTTGGTGTAGGAGTGTAGTCTAATTTTTTTTTACTGTTCTAAGGCCTCCTTCACAAGTACTTTTCTGATATGTATGGCTCCACTTTTTTCACAGATACCCATTATAACCTATGTGACTGCTCACATGTCCTTGTTTTTACATGGATCATGTGTCCATCCAAAACACATGGAGACTTGTCTATTTTTTTACCGGCAGCACTGATGTCATGGACCAATTCAAATCTATGGGTCTGTGAAAAACACGCACAGCAGACGTATGGCATCCGTGCCATCCATGTGCTGTCCATGTTTAACATTGCAAAGTATAGGAAAAGCCTTGTAATTGAATTATTGTTTTATCCATACCAGAAAAACACTGATGATACAATGATAGTAAAAATCAGCTGATGGTAAAAACCGATCCACTGACCGTACACTGATGATAGAAACCGACACATAGATGTACACTGATGGTAAAAACCGACACACGGACTGTATACTGATGCCACATTGATGACATTATCTTTTCATGGATATTTTTTATACGGGTGGCTATAGGGGGCCTAACATTCACCTATTGTGTCTGTTAAATGCATGCAAATTGCACCAGCAGCAAAAGGGTTAAACAGTCCCAAATAGGTTAAAGAGAATCAATCACCAGGATTTTCGTATATAAGCTAAAGCCAGTGCTATACTGGCACTATCAGGCTGATTCTATACATACCTGTAGTGGTCAGGTTGGATGTTTAGGTTTTGAAATCCGAGAAAGTAAAGTTTTTAAAATTAGCTGCTTATTGAGTGACAATGTGGCGCCCCTGTCCTGGTCAGGCACCACTGAGTTCTGCACTCAGGCTGAGTGAGTACAAAACAGGTAATCCCAGAGGCTGACTAGGGTGTGGACACACGGACACGAAGTAACCAGGAACACACACACAGCTTAGAGGGGACCCCTGGGCAGAACCAGGAGGGGGCATGGCCCTCGGATCCGAGCTAGTGGTGGGTAGTGGAACTGGAGCACAGGAGTTGTGCAGTGGCAGCCAAAGGAGAAGGAGTGGAGGAGCCGCATCTGGAGGGTAGAGCAGAGGAGCAGGACCCTGTCAGAACCTGCACCTGTAGTGGCTGCTGGCGGGGGAGAACGGCTACCCAGTGGTGTCACCTGAAAACCACCTAAGCAGTAGCAAGAGGTGGCTGAGTAAGGGGACTGCCGGTAGACCAGGTCCGCACGGGGGTAACAGGTCCCTAGAGCAGGAACCCATCTACTTGGCCTGCTAAACCTGCTGGTGAGGGTGCTATATGTGCCTCATCAAACCACACAGAACCCGCAGCATCAACAGCAACGAGGGGGCCCATAAGGAGGATCGAGCCTGGAGCCATCTTATCCTTGGTCCACGCTGTCAGCAAACGGGTCAGAAAGGGGAGAACGGAAGCAGCGACTTCCCTAGGTGATTCCCACAGTACTTCAAGTCGGGGTCACCTCAAAACAAGAAGGGCTAGGAAGGCGAGTCAGCATTCACCCCTACATCAGCCGAAGGGATACCTGGTTCATCATAGCATCGCCTGGGTTAACTCATGTTGCCACCAGAAAAGTGAGTAAAAACCCTGAAAGACATTGCTGCCTGTGTGTGAGTTCTTCTGCGACCTGTGGTACTACACACTTACACTGGGTCCTGGGGCCAACCTCACTCTCGGGAGGCCACAACAACTGACTGCATTTACCATCAGCCCCAGGCATTCCCTAAACTGCAGTGGCGGTCACCCCCTGACCGCAATTACCGAGAGTAGCGTCACGATTCCCATAGAAGTCAACCTAACCTACCTGCGGCCAGAAGATTCCCATCACGTGGAGTCCATGAAGACCCTGAGGCGACCTGAAGGTAATGCGGGGCTCCACAACAACAGCAAAGGAGCAGATAATATATTCATAGTTATCCCCACCCCCTGTTAGAATTAGCATAAGTATTCTACAAACTATTCACTTTGTCTCTTGCAGGACCTGTGTGAAGTCATACCCATGTGACTTGTTATCAGCTTTGTTGGCTGAGACCCCACCCCTTCTGGTCACATAGGTATGACCTCACACAGGTCCTGCAAGATACTTTCTTGGATTTCAAAACCTAAACATCTGACCTGACCACTAAAGGTATGTATAGAATCAGCCTGATAGTGCCAGTATAGCACTGGCTTTAGGTTATATACGAAAATCTTGGTGATTGGGTCCGTTTAAATACTTGTTATCTCACTTCAGCTTCTAGACCTGGCCGTATCTATGTAATGAAACTGAAGAGAAAATAAATTGATAAAATCATTACAGCACAATTACTTTCTGGCCACCAGCTCACATTGAGGAACACATTTCCCCTTCACTTGTTGTAGATTGTAATGGTTTAGATTAATGTATTTTGAAAGTTATAAAGACTTTTGGTGACTATCTTTTAATTCTGCAATTTTTCAACAACTCACTACTTTCAAAAAGAAAAATAAAATACCCATGCATCCTGCGGCTAAGCTCAGCTATTATCAAGGGCCATTTTTTATGACAAAATCAATGGCAAGCAGGAAATTTACACCTTGCAGGCAGTGTGGAAACACAGGCAGTCAGAAAGTGACAGTTTCTCCTTATTGTGAGGATATATTGAGCCGTGCTTTAGAAAACATGAAAGGATATCGGATTAGTTATTTTTCTTATCTTGTGTCACTAATCTGGTAGTTTTTTAAAAATAAAAGTAAAGGTGTAGACTTTTTTGCAAAAATTGATGTACTTTTTTAACCCCTTAATTACCGGGCAATTTTTCATTTTTTTCTGCTTTAGTTTTTTCCTCCCCTTCTTCAAAGTGCCATAACTTTCATATTTCTGTGTTGATATAGAAATGAGAGGGCTTGCTTGTTTTTCGAGTGTTTTCGAGTACTTTTCAATGACATAATTCATTCTATCATATGATGTAATGGTAGGAAACAAATTCCAAGTGTGGTGAAATTGCAAAAAAAAGGGAAAATCTGAATTTATTTATTTATTTAGAGCATTCATTTTATCAAAAACTGACCTTGCACTATGATTCTCCTACTCAGTATGATTGTGTAGATACCAAACGTGTAGCTTTTTGTTTTATTTAAATGGTAAAAATAAATTCTGAAATTTTGAAAAAAAAAATCTTGCTTGTGTCGCAACTTATTTTCGAGAACCGTAACATTTTAAATTTTTTGGATCTAGGGCTATGAAGGCTTGCTTTTTGTGCCTCGACCTGATATTTTTATGGATAATATTTTGTGGAGTATATGATGTTTTGATCTAAAGTTATTACTTTTTTTTCTATTACAGCGAACAAAAAACTGCAATCCTGGCATTTATATTTTTTTCTCATTACGCTGTTTACCGATGTATTTTATTTTATTTTTTTTCTTAATTTTTAATATGGTAAAAGAGAGGTGATTTGAACTTTTACATATTTTTTATTTTTTTACATATTTTTATACTTTGTACTGCATTTAATAATCCCCTTAGGGGACTTGAACCTGCAAAAGTCTGATCAACTTGTTCTAAATACAGCAATGCTGTATATAGAAGAAATCTCAGTCTCCTATGAACGCTGGCCAAGGGCTGGTTTTCACAGAACTACAGTGATGAAAGACACAGGGGTCTGCAGCTATTCCCTGGCTGTCATGACAACTCATTGGCATCCCGCAATTGCGTCATGTGCATAGATATGAGGGCTCAAAAGAGTCTGCCCCCTTGCCAAAACATGTCAAATGCCACTGTCAGAGATTGACAGCAGCATTTAACCGGTTAACAGCCGCAGGCGGAGCGCTGATCCACCTGCAGCTGTTAGATGCAGATGGAGGCTGAATGATTCAGCCTTTATCCTCAGGGAAAGATGTCTCAATGTAGGAGCCACAGGGAAATGACTCATGGTGTACTTAACATATCATCATTCGTAAAGGGGTAAACATAACTTTTGTTGATTTTATATGGGACCTTTCAACTCTTCTAACATTATTGTGTTAGTAAATATTTATGGTAGAGACAAACAAATTTATTTAAGTGGAAATAAATTCTTCTAGAATATGCAAAAAAAAATCAGCATTTTAAAGAATTCGGAGTTTTGTAAATTTCATGTGCACTAATTCAGCAAAATGGCAACCAGCATTTGTTAAAGCATAAACAAGCAGCAAAACTAAAAAAAAACAACTTAAGGAAGCACTCCCATTAACTTTTCTATTAAGTAAATGTGTGTATGGACATGTAGTTTAGTGTGAATATTTTAAAGGGGTTGTCCACTACAAGGACAACACACTATTAAAATGAAAAAGCTTATAAACACCTTTGGTGGTGGCGCAGTTCTTCCAGCTTCTCTCTCCCCGCTTTTGGACACAGCATCAATCAACAGAAAGTGAGTGGTAGCAGCATTTCTCACTTCTAGTTGATTAACTAATTTGCCTGTACTAGCTCAAAAGGGTGCTTCTACTCAATACTAACCAAAGGGTCTGAATACTTATGACTATGTGATATTTCAGTTTTTCTTGTTTAAAAAAATGTGCAAAAATTTCTACATTTGTTTTTTTTCTGTCAAAATGGGATGCAGAGTGTACAGTAATGAGAAAAAAATGAACTTTTTTTGAATTTACCAAATGGCTGCAATGAAACAAAGAGTGAAAAATATAAAGGGGTCTGAATAGTTACCGTACCCACTGTATATTACGCACCATTTGCATAAAACTTCCCTAGCCGAGAAGCGCCAAGTCTATGGCGAATATAGAGATGAACCATGTGATATTTCAGTTTTTCTTGTTTAATAACCTTGCAAAAATTTCTACATTTCTGTGTTTTTTCTGTCAAGATGGGGGGCAGAGTGTACATTAATGATTAAAAAAATGAATTTAACAAATGGCTTTTTTGAATTTAACAAATGGCTGTAATGAAACAAAGAATGAAAAATGTAAAGGGGTCTGAATACTTTATGTACCTACTGTATTTGTTCTTGAACAGTTATTCTGTGCTGGCCGAATCCCATTAAGCAAAATGGTGGCTATCTAGCCATCATATCACTGAAATTGAATGAAGCCAATTGCAAAGAATTTAGATATTATGGAATTCGAATTTTTCTAACATTCGATGAGATCTGAATTCTACACAAATAAAGTTGCTCAATATGCCAGGAAAAAAACAGAAGAACGAACAATAAAATTGTTTTAAGAAAGATGACATAGAAAATATAAATATCCACTAAAATTGTGGGAAAATCATCTTCTGTATTGTGTTTCTGGTCGGTCTCCATATTAATAAAATGTACAAACAACCACCTTGATATAAAATTAATCGCTAAAATGATTCTTATGCCTAATGTTCAGCGGCTCAGACAATGCTAGCAATTTGAAATTAACAACACTTCTAATTAGCTATTAAGTGGCGGTGCTAATATTTATTTGATATCTTCAGGAAAACATTATTGAAATAATGAATTGCCGCATAAAAGCTAATTAATAACAGGAAAACGATTTGCTGTTTCATAGATAACAGGCAATAAAATGAATGTTTTGTTTAGTTTCTGTAATAGGCTACTAAACCATTTATGTAAATTTCAACCTTGCATAAAAAAAGTGTCTGCTGAAAAACAATCTAACATTTATTATTAAGTGCATCTTACTTTATTAACATCCAGGGGCTATGTTCATGGCTTTATAGTGTAGTTTAGTGTTATGTTATAGGCATAAAACAGGACATTCTGGCAACCAATGGTAATATGTAATAAGAGCAGCAATAAAAAAATCACACTAAAGATGTAGAATACTTCTATATTGGTAATAAGTTGACAAACAAGCTACAATAGCTTACAAATAAAATTTTCCTATAAAGTAAAGCCTGAACATTCATACTTACAAGCTCTATGTTATGCAAATGTCATCTGAATTTTGCTTTTTAGCATTTCATGCACTGTAGAATAAAATCTTTTGATGGAAGCTGTTTTTAAGCTCCTGTTTACAAATCTGAATCATCAGTAATACAATTAGTGTTATATCGTTCTATGCAGTATGCTATATGCACATGGGTGCTCCATTATGACTGGACTTTGAGTCTAATTTGCTATTAAAGAGTTTTCTCATTAAAAACAACCTCTTTAGTACAAAGCTGCTGTGGCGACAAACAGCTGCTGAGCCCCTGGCAAAACAATAGATTGTAGTGAGAAAAGTTGCTCTTGGTTTCTCATTTCTCTAATTTTGCTGGAAGAGGCACAGACCATCAATTCAGGTCAAATTCCCATGATGAGATTTTGGTAAGTTTTTTATGCTACGTATTTTCACTGTACAAAAAAATGCAGCTTTTTACAAATCCAGTAAAGTGGATGGGATCTATAGAAACTCCTGCCCTCTGTGCTTCTTTAGTACTCAAAGTAAACTGATCTGTAGTTCGTGTTTCTAATTTGCAACTTGCAAAATTCTCTTCTGAGTTTTCTGTTCAAATTTACCCCATAGACTTGCAGTACAAGATGAAAGAAAATCCAGCGCAGTCCTCAAGGTGTAATTCAAAATTTTTTCCATTTATTTGATAAATCCCTTAAAAATGAAGAGTGTACAAAGCGGTCAGCTAGGAAGGTATAGGGGACATAAAGAAAGAACCCCACAGAACTACGCGTTTCGATACATAGTCTTAATCATGTTCTGAGAAGGAAAGAGTGTTGGTTTCCTATAAGGTGTAAGGCTACTTTCACACCTCCGGTTTCTGCAATGCGGCACAATACGGCACTCTGCAGAAAAACCGCAACCGTTTTTTTTGCCGCCGGTTGCGGGTTTTTTTGCATAGACTTACATTAGTGCCGTATTGTGCCACAGGGGCTTGCGGTCGGTCCGGTTTTTACCCCATGCGGCAGATTTAGCCGATGCCGCGGCCGGATAGAACATTCCATGCAACGTTTTTTGCTCTGGCAAAAATAGCTGCATCGCGCCGCATCCGGCCGCTGCGGCGCATTTTCAATGCATGCCTATGGACGCCAGATGCGGCGCGACGCGGAAAAAAACGCATTTGCTGTTAAAATATATCATATACAAATAAATATTTATGGAACTGGCAGATGCATATAATAGAGATTAAATATTTTTAAAATGTTTGTACTCAAAAAGATCTATTTTATGTGAGTGATTTATAAGAGTAATATATTACTCATATATATATATTAATTGAAACTGCCAGTCCGATCCCAATCCATATATAGAATATTAGTCAATAGAAAACTATGCCCGATAAATAATTATCTTTTATCATACATATTATAGATTGCACAATATTTCATATTTATTATCAATGATGGACCTATAGAGCAGGGCAGAGAACATAACAGAGCTAGAAAAATAGACCTATTATTCAATTGTTATCTTTATTTTCTTTTTTAGTAATATTTAATAGAATTAACCTCCACAATGTATGAATCACATGTATATAAAACACCATATTGATATAATATTTTAATTCATTTTAATTCATAAATAGAGCCAGATAATGTGACAGTCTGGAACCAATCTGCTTATATCCTTTCAGAGAATCAAATTTCACTATTAAGCAAGGGCTTGGGATTCTCACCTAATACTAATTTTTATGTCTTCCATACCATCTTAGACCTGAACAAATTTGCCAGAAATATAACATTAAAGCGACACTTCTTTCAAGATACAGAGAAAATGGAAAATATCCAAGAGATTATTGTACCAACTGATATACCTTATATTGCAAATGACTACCCATTGTTCCAAGAACAAAAAGCCATCATGGACCTCCGTCTACTCCAGTCAGACCAGAATCAGCAATTTTACTCTGAGGACATTAGATCAAAAATTCAGTTGTCTAATCAGACATATTATCCAGTTCAATCACGACCAATGATAATGGACACTTTTCAAGAACTGGTAGTCCAAGAATTAACAGAGCTGAGCAGGACACTCTCCCCCCACAGAGATAATCTCACAAAAGGAGAAAGAACCGCATTGTCTGAACTAATTCATAATACTAACATAGTGATCAGACAAGCAGATAAAGGGGGGGCGATTGTCCTGCTCGACTCTGGCCTATATAAGAAAGTAACTCTCTCTGATCTACAGGATCTGGATACCTATATGGAACTACAAAATGATCCTACTGACCATTACAATAATCTTATGTTAAAAATCTTGGAAGAGGGTGTTTGTATGGGAGCCATCGATAGTAAAATAAAAGACAATCTATCCTGTGGTACCAATTTACCATTCATTACCAAAAATACATAAAAACATTTTTCCTCCCCCCCTCAGGCCCATTGTCTCCGGCATAGGGTCTTTGGGGGAAAAATAAGGAGGTTGGGTGGATCAATTTTTGCAACCATTGCTTTACAACATCCCAGGTTTTATCAAAGACACGAAAGAGATTGTCAAAGCATTAGATAAATTTCATTGGCAAAAAAACTATCGATGGCTCTCATGTAATTACATTGTACCCTTCAATACCCCACAATATAGCATTAAGATCTCTGTCACAACATCTGGACAGATTCAGCACTTATGAAACTGAACTTAAGGATTCTTTTTTGATGGCTGTACAGTTTCTCTTACAACACAATTATTTTACCTTTGATGGACAGTATTATTTGCAGTGTAGGGGTGTCAGTATGGGGGCTCGATTTTCCCCCTCACTGGCTAATATTGTCATGGTGAGGTGGGAGGAACAGTTTTTATATGGTGATGCCAACCCATTCAGCAGCAGCATCCTCTGGTATGGCAGATACCTGGATGACATGCTACTGATTTGGGTTGGTCCACCAGAAAAAAATCACAAACTTTTAACATTACATCAACTCAAATGAGTTCAATCTAAAATTTACAACTGAAACACATACATCTACAATTTTTTGGATGTAACTTTGTCTGTGAGTAATACCAATCATCTGATAGTGACCCCATACAGGAAACCTACAGCATGTAACTCCATACTGACAGCCAACTCATGTCACACATTCCATACAAAATTAAACATACCTGTTGGAGAATTGATTCATGTGAAGAGAAACTGTACAGACCATAATGACTATTTGATGGAAGAGAAAAAAGTTTGTGATAGACTGGCAAGCAGAGGGTATAAAGATTGGATGTTGAGCAGGGCAAAGAACATTGTAGCAAATATGAATAGAAATGATTTATTGTTTAAAGATAAAAATAAATTACCAGATATAGGATAGAGAAGGCCTCTATCGTAATAGATGTTTTAGTTCTATGCATTAAAGGGATCTGTGAATGCACTATTGAGCCCTCCAGACCGGGCCTTGACCTCTCTTCCCTCTCGCTCTTATGTGTGATAGGAAACTGCCTGCCTTCCACTTAACCTCTAATATGCTAATTATACACTGTATTTGAATGCATAATTGGAAAATATTTTTGATACCTGTATATGTGTTTTCACTCTTGGCTGTAAAATTTGTTAAAAAATCTTTTCAAAATAAAAAGTTGAAGAAAAAAAAAAGATAACAATAAAAATAACACTGGAAATAAATATTTTAATAATATCACCTTTGTAACAAATTATAGTAATCAGTTCCCTTTGATCACTAACATCATAAAAAGATATCTACCCATTCTTAATGAAGATCCTAAACTGAAAAAATAATAAAAAATGGAGTAGGATATACAGCAAAAAAAGCTCCTATTAGGTTTTATATTAGGTAATCTTTTGTCCCCCAGCCTTTTTACCAGTACAGAAAATAAAAAATCACAAAGCAGTAATAATTGGTTGAATCTCAGGGGGTTTTAAAAATGTGGAGCGACAAAATGTAAAGCCTGTGGTTATGTGCAGAAAAGTCGCACATTCAAATCAACAAAAAACTGTAAAGAATATACTATCAATCAATTCATCAACTGTAAAACGAATCATGTCGTATATCTTATTCTATGTGATACCTGCAACCTCCAATATACAGGTTGTACAGTAGGACCATTAAAAACTAGAATAAGACGCCACTTACTAGATGCGATTAATCCACAAGCTGTCTCGGTGTCAGCGGCTTCCCGTCACTTTCAGACAGTGCATGGAGGAGACCTTCACTCTTTTAAATTTACTGGTATTGATAAGGTTTTTAGACCTATCCGGGGTGGGGATCATAGGAGGAAACTCCTCAATAGGGAAACCTATTGGATCCTCACCCTAGAGACCAGAATACCATACAGGATGAACTATCGTCATCCTACACTATTAATCTTGCTTGAGGAGAGAAAAATACATCTTTTATTCATCCCCTTTTTTTAGGACTTTGCTTCAATCATTTTGTCCTCATATTAAGTTACATGACAGATTTGTGATATGAAAAATTTAAATATGAGAAATATAAATGTTAATATATTGAAAAACAGAAATAGATGATTAATGTGCGACTTTTTCAAATAAATACACAGACATATATAATATACCATAATATAAACCTCTTTGAATTCAAAAACCAACATAAATAACACAAAAAACTAATGAATAAACAATTGAACAATACAAAAAATTACACATACACATAAGATTATATTGAAATTCTTGTTATTAGGAATTCTATAATGTCTACTATATTATTATACATATATGTTCAACTGGGGAAACGAAACATTTCTACATGGTGTATTTATAATGAAGTAGTATATTTAAAAAATAAATAAATAAAAAAATTTAAAATAAAGAAAAAAACATACAAAAAAAATCATAAAAAACCATCAATAAAATAAATGAGAAAATTTTACTACTTTTCATTGACAATTGATTACCAAAAGAAATACAAATATATAGACAAATTTCTAACATAATCTACATTATAGCTACCAATATAGCTCTATGAGGTTTCATTTAAATATGTGCACTTATGGAACTATTTTTTTGTAAAGTGCACTCATGGTTCTATTTTCATATATTTTTTGGACTTGATAAAATGAATGTGGTAGAACTGAATCCCACTATTTATGAATTAAAATATTATATCAATATGGTGTTTTATATACATGTGATTCATACATTGTGGAGGTTAATGCTATTAAATATTACTAAAAAAGAAAATAAAGATAACAATTGAATAATAGGTCTATTTTTCTAGCTCTGTTATGTTCTCTGCCCTGCTCTATAGGTCCATCATTGATAATAAATATGAAATATTGTGCAATCTATAATATGTATGATAAAAGATAATTATTTATCGGGCATAGTTTTCTATTGACTAATATTCTATATATGGATTGGGATCGGACTGGCAGTTGCAATTAATATATATTTATGAGTAATAGATTACTCTTATAAATCACTCACATAAAATAGATCTTTTTGAGTACAAACATTTTAAAAATATTTAATCTCTATTATATGCATCTGCCAGTTCCATAAATATTTATCTGTATATGATATATTTTCGCATGGCCTCTAAGCCTTGCCTAGCCTGGTCCTTTTTTGACATAGAAAAAGATCGCCCAAATTATGTGATCTGTAAACTTTGTCATGGTTCTCTTAGTAGAGGTCAAAACCTCAGCAGTTTGACAACTTCTTCCATGAATCGTCACATGAATAAATATCATAGGTCCCGGTGGGAAGCTCACTGTGCTGCAATGCGGCCTAGCGGAGCGAACCATCCACGGCCTGCCCCTTCCAGTGCATCCGCGCGCTCTTCATCTTCTAGGACTGTGGGGACAGCTGTCACACCTGTTTTTCCACGCACAACTTCCACCACTGTAACCGCAACAGGCAGTTTGCTTGGTAGGTCGTCAGTTGGTTTGGAAGGGGAAACAAGTGAGTGTGTACAGCTCTCTCAGACATCGAAAGCACCAACGTTGGATTAAGGCAACATCATGTCTCCGCCTGCACTTTCCTCACAAACCTGCATTTTTCCAGGGACACCCTACTCCACACCGTCTACACACAGAAGCCAGATCTCTGTCCCTCAGATGTGGTCAAATAAAAGGCCACTTCCTGCGACCCATGACAAAGCTAAGAGGTTGACTCTATCCCTCTGTGAGCTCTTGGCCGTGTGCGACAATGCTGCAAACCTGGGTGCGGCCCTTCGCCTGGGCAAGGTGACACACGTACCTTGTATGGCTCACGTGTTGAACCTTGTCGTCCAGCAATTTTTAACACACTATCCCGGCCTAGATGGCCTTCTGAACAGAGCACGAAAACTGTCTGCTCACTTCCGCCGTTCAAGCGCCGCAGCTGAGCGACTTGCATCGCTCCAGAAGTCTTTCGGCCTGCCGGTTCATCGCCTGAAATGCGATGTGACGACACGCTGGAATTCAACTCTCCACATGTTACAGCGACTGTGGCAGCACCGCAGAGCCCTGGTGCAATACGTCATGACGTATAGCCTGGGCCAACGAGATGCAGAGGTGGGGCAGATCACCCTGATGGAGTGGTCTCAGATCAAGGACCTATGCACCCTTCTGCACAGTTTCGACATGACGACGAATATGTTTAGCGCTGACAATGCCATTATCAGCATGACGATTCCAGTCATTTACATGCTGGAGCACACACTAAACACTATTCGGAGTCAGGGGGTGGGACAACAGGAAGGGGAGGAACTACAGGAGGATTCATATGCGCAAGGGACAACAACATCACCAAGGTCCAGACGTTCATCATCACCAACGCAGCAGGCATGGGACCATGGGGGACAGGGATCAACAAGGGTGCATAGTAGCAGGCGAAATGTTGAGGAAGGTGCAGGAGAACATGAAGAAATGGAGGACGAACTGTCCATGGACATGGAAGACTCAGCGGATGAGGGAGACCTTGGTCAAATTTCAGTTGAAAGAGGTTGGGGGGAGATGTCAGAGGAAGAAATAACGGGTAGCACCTCTATGCCACAAACACAGCGTGGACTTGGTCCGCATGGCTGCGCAAGACACATGAGTGCCTTCTTGTTGCACTACCTCCAACATGACTCTCGTATTGTCAAAATTAGAAGTGATGATGACTACTGGATTGCCACACTATTAGATCCCCGGTACAAGTCCAAATTTTGTGACATAATTCCAGCCATAGAAAGGGACGCACGTATGCAGGAGTATCAGCAGAAGCTGTTACTCGATCTTAGCTCGGCTTTTCCACCAAACAACCGTGCAGGTGCAGGGAGGGAATCTCCCAGTTGTAACTTGCCAAACATGGGACGGTCTCGTCATCTTCAACAGTCTACCCGTACCAGTAGGAACGTATCTGGTGCTGGTAACAGCAATTTTATGGAATCTTTTCATAATTTTTTTAGACCCTCTTTTGCAAGGCCACCAGAGACAACAAGTCTGACACATAGTCAACGGCTGGAGAGGATGATACAGGAGTATCTCCAAATGAACATCGATGCCATGACTTTGCAAATGGAGCCTTGCTCCTTTTGGGCTTCAAATCTAGAAAAATGGCCAGAGCTCTCCAGTTACGCCTTGGAGATTTTGTCGTGTCCAGCTGCCAGCGTTGTCTCTGAACGTGTCTTCAGTGCTGCTGCGTGTGTGCTGACAGATAAGCGCACGCGTCTGTCCAGTGACAATGTGGACAGACTGACGTTCATCAAAATGAACAAGTCATGGATCCAGAAGGAATTTACTACCCCTGTGTCATCCTGGGGAGAGTAAATGCTTGTGGATTTGGAATGTGCTTGATGCAAATCTAGCTGTGAAGTGCCCAACTAGGGCACAAGTGCTGCCACTGAATGGGTGGGTGTGTGTGGGGCACAATTTTTGGAAAAAAAGGGAGACTCCGCTTGGAGTAACCCTTGCTTGCTGTGTTTTTAAAGAAGCCAAGATGAACAGAGCTGGGGTCAGGAAAGACTTTGCTACCTACCCCGGTGTCATCCTGGGGACGGATAAGAATGGCTTATTTTTGAATGTGCTTGATGCAAATCTAGCTGTGAATTGTACAACTGGGGCACAACTGCTGCCACTAAAGGGGTGGGTGTGTGTGGGGCCCAATTTTTGGAAAAAAGGGAGACTCCGCTTGGAGTAACCCTTGCTTGCTGTGTTTTTAAAAGAAGCCAAGATGAACAGAGCTGGGGTCAGGAAAGACTTTGCTACCTACCCCGGTGTCATCCTGGGGACGGATAAGAATGGCTTATTTTTGAATGTGCTTGATGCAAATCTAGCTGTGAAGTGTACAATTGGGGCACAAGTGCTGCCACTGAAGGGGTGGGTGTGTGTGGGGCCCAATTTTTGGAAAAAAGGGAGACTCCGCTTGGAGTAACCCTTGCTTGCTGTGTTTTTAAAAGAAGCCAAGATGAACAGAGCTGGGGTCAGGAAAGACTTTGCTACCTACCCCGGTGTCATCCTGGGGACGGATAAGAATGGCTTATTTTTGAATGTGCTTGATGCAAATCTAGCTGTGAAGTGTACAATTGGGGCACAAGTGCTGCCACTGAAGGGGTGGGTGTGTGTGTGGCCCAATTTTTGGAAAAAAGGGAGACTCCGCTTGGAGTAACCCTTTCTTACATTGTTTTTAAAAATGATCCAAGATGAACAGAGCTGGGGTCAGGAAAGACTTTGCTACCTACCCCGGTGTCATCCTGGGGACGGATAAGAATGGCTTATTTTTGCATGTGCTTGATGCAAATCTAGCTGTGAATTGTACAACTGGGGCACAACTGCTGCCACTGAAGGGGTGGGTGTGTGTGGGGCCCAATTTTTGGAAAAAAGGGAGCCTCCGCTTGGAGTAACCCTTGCTTGCTGTGTTTTTAAAAGAAACCAAGATGAACAGAGCTGGGGTCAGGAAAGACTTTGCTACCTACCCCGGTGTCATCCTGGGGACGGATAAGAATGGCTTATTTTTGCATGTGCTTGATGCAAATCTAGCTGTGAATTGTACAACTGGGGCACAACTGCTGCCACTGAAGGGGTGGGTGTGTGTGTGGCCCAATTTTTGGAAAAAAGGGAGACTCCGCTTGGAGTAACCCTTGCTTGCTGTGTTTTTAAAAGAAGCCAAGATGAACAGAGCTGGGATCAGGAAAGACTTTGCTACCTACCCCGGTGTCATCCTGGGGACGGATAAGAATGGCGTATTTTTGAATGTGCTTGATGCAAATCAAAACATCATGTTTGCAACTAGGGCACAAGTGCTGCCACTGATGGGGTGTCTGTGTGGCCCAATTTTTGGAAAAAAGGGAGACTCCGCTTGGAGTAACCCTTGCTTGCTGTGTTTTTAAAAGAAGCCAAGATGAACAGAGCTGGGATCAGGAAAGACTTTGCTACCTACCCCGGTGTCATCCTGGGGACGGTTAATTAGGCCGTATTTTTGAATGTGCTTGATGCAAATCAAAACATCATGTTTGCAACTAGGGCACAAGTGCTGCCACTGAAGGGGTAGGTGTGTGTGGGGCACAATTTTTGGAAAAAAAGGGAGACTCCGCTTGGAGTAACCCTTACTTGCTGTGTTTTTTAAAAATGATCCAAGATGAACAGAGCTGGGATCAGGAAAGAATTTGCTACCTACCCCGGTGTCATCCTGGGGACGGTTAAGTATGGCATATTTTTGAATGTGCTTGATGCAAATCTAGCTGTGAAGTGTACAACTAGGGCACAAGTGCTGCCACTGAATGGGTGGGTGTGTGTGGGGCCCAATTTTTGGAAAAAAAGGGAGACTACGCTTGGAGTCACCTTGCGGTGTTTTACATGATTTTAGAAGGGCGTGCCATGCCTATATCTGTGTGTCCTCCTCTTTTTCCTTGTCCAGCTGTTTTGTTTTCGCATGAGTATATGTCCTTGTCACTTTCCCATGTGTTTGTGTTGTGTTGTGAGTTGTTTGTCACCTTTTGGACACCTTTGAGCGTGTTTTCTAGGTGTTTTTATGTGTTTGTGATTGCCTGCCATTGTTTCCTATGCAGTTCGAGTTCGGTTTGTCGAACGTTCGACGAGCCGAACTCGAACGGGACCTCCGTTCGGCGAGCCGACCTCGAGCTGAACCGGGACCGGTTCGCTCATCTCTACTTGTTACTAGGATAGTGAAAAAATATCTACCTATACTTGGTGAGGATCCAATCTTGAAACAAGTAACAAAAAACAACATTAAATGTGTTGCTAAACGAGCCCCTACTCTTGGTACCATTCTCTCTCCAAGCGATATTGGTCACAGGGTGGGATCTTCCTGGATTACCCTGAAAGGTTTTTACAAATGTGGTGCAAATAAATGTAAAGTGTGTAACTATGCACAAAAGTGAAAAACCTTTCAGTTTACTTCAAATCAAAAAAATTTTCATATAAATACCCTAAATAATTGTAATACGACCTTTGTTGTATATTTAATAACATGCAAGTTTTGCAATATTCAATATACAGGTTGTACGATGGGTCCTTTGAAAGTCAGAATTAGGAGACATCTCTCTGATGCCTGTAAACAGAACGCGATTGCTATATCTGCGGCATCTAAACACTTTGCCTCAGTACACAAGGGAGACGTTAGTGGTTTCCAATTCATGGGTGTAGAACAAGTATACAGACCAATTAGGGGTGGAGATCACAGAAGGAAACTGCTTAAGGCTATGTTCGCACGTTGCGTTTTTTACCGCGTTTCTGCAGCGTTTTTGGCAGCAGCGTTTTTGCGCAAAAACGCATGCGTTTTTGATTTCCAGCAAAGTCTATGGGAAAAGCAGAAATCCTGTCTGCACTTTGCTTTTTTTTCAGCAGCGTTTAATTTGCATATTTGTGGTCAAAAACCATGCTGAAAAAGAAGCAGCATGTCAGTTGTTTTTGCCATTTCTGCAGCGTTTCCTTAACATTGGAGTCAATGAGAAATGGCAAAAAGCAACCAAAATGACAATTCCTGCGTTTTTCATGCTTTATACCTGCTTTTCCACTGCGTTTTTGGCTCCAAAAACGCATGCTTTTCTGGGGAAAAATTAATGGGTTCCAATGTTCCTTTACACACACACAATAACCGAAAATTTAAATGTAAAAAAATAATAAACTTTACCTATTTTTCTGTTAAAATGTGCATAACCACTATTATTACATTACAATTGATAATTTCCCATATTGTTTTATTAAAAGTTATTTTTAACCTTTTTTCCTCTTTTTTTCATTCTTTTTGACTATTTCAACTTTATTTCTCAGTGTCTTGATCTCAAAAACGCATCTGCAGAAACGCAGGTGAAAACGCAGGTAAAAAGCGCTAAAAACGCACTAAAAACGTGGTAAAAACGCATGCGTTTTTAGCGCTAAAAAATGGTCAAAAGCCATTTGGCCAAAAACCAAGGGAAGGAAAACGTGCAGAATAAACTGCAGGTACTCCGACGCAACGTGCGGACATAGCCTAACAGAGAATCCTTCTGGATCTTCACCCTCAATACTAGACACCCAGAGGGTTTGAATAGCCGCCAGGATCTGATATTACATTATTAAATATAACTAGATCCTGTGTTCGTCTTTTTATATCAGGATTGTGTTCAGTGAGACTTATATGGTTTACACCTTAATTCATATTATGCGTTTTTTCACTTACATGTTTACATCTATAAAATCTTGGAATTCAATTTTTTGAAATAATTACTGAGCTCTGGATTGGTGCATGGTATACATCTTTCAATATACTGCATTATTTGTATGCAATTCATATGGTATATTGAAATTGATAGGATGCATTAAACACTAAAAATTAAAAATAAAACTTGATCCTTAATATAGATTTGATTTTCAATAAAATCTCTTTCTCTCTAGGGTTTGTAACCTATATATATGTTGATATATAGAGTGATTTGTTGGATTATTATATATTGAATCTATATTATCCATTAAGGGGACTTTGTCCACATTTTTTAACATGTATGTGATTATATATACTTTTTTTGTTCTATGTTGTTTTATGTCACTTTCTATATGTTTCATCCATACGAATTTACCATTGTATACTCCTATTTTGCCGGATCTCTTGCAATTACTATGTGAGGAGTTGCCTTGAGTAAACCTACACATGTGATTATAACTAGTGGAGGAGGGATCCGATAAAAGGGAGCTGGTCACACTAAGGCTATGTCCGCACGTTGCTTTTTACCTGCTTTTTACCTGCTTTTTTGCTGCTTTTTCAACTGCAGCGTTTAATGCCAAAATGGTTGTGTTCTGCTTTTCAAGCAAAGTCTATGGGAATTTGGGTTTCTTGTCCGCACTATGCAGTTCAAACTGCAGCCTTTTTGTTGCAGAACTTTGGTCAAAAACTCAGCTTTGCAGTGCAAAACCCAAATGGCAAAAACAATTGACATGTGAATTGTTTTTGCCATTTGGGTTTTGCACTGCAAAGCTGAGTTTTTGACCAAAGTTCTGCAACAAAAAGGCTGCAGTTTGAACTGCATAGTGCGGACAAGAAACCCAAATTCCCATAGACTTTGCTTGAAAAGCAGAACACAACCATTTTGGCATTAAACGCTGCAGTTGAAAAAGCAGCAAAAAAGCAGGTAAAAAGCAACGTGCGGACATAGCCTTAGGGCTGCTTCTCACTTGCGAGTTTCTCGCAGTAGAGCAATGCGAGAAAAACTAGCATTGGAATCGGACACATGTTAGTGAATGATTCAGCTCTCATCTGCGATTTTTTTCTCAGTCCAAATCGGACTGAGAAAAAAATCGCAGCATGCTGCTTTTTTGCGAGTTTCTCGCACCATTTGTCCCAATGATTTCCTATGGAAGGGGATTAAAAGTAGCATCACACACGCGCACCAGCGTTCACATTTGCGAGTGTGGCAGTAACTTCGCTCATTAGATGAATGTGACAGCACATTCCCATAGGTTAATTAAATGACACATGTGTAATAGCTTTTATCTAATTAAGATGTTGCATGAAACTAGCATCGCAATCGCAACACACACGCGAGCAAAAAGCATCGCACTTGCGTTGCACTCGCACCTAACGTGAACTAAAATCAGCCGAGTATTTTTCAGCCCAGTCGGACCGATTTTACTCGCATAGATGTGTTTCCACCCTTAAAGTCAGAACATGACTAAGACCTGAAGCGTCGAAACGTGTTGTTCTGCAATTTTCTGACATTCATATGGTACCTGCTGGATTTTTACTTTTTGTCATTTAATAAAAAAGGATTTTATACTTCATCCTTGGCGCTGGAAACCTTTTCCTTTATCTTTTACTCTGGATGGTTGCCGAGGCATATTCCGTGCGCAGGACTCTTAATATTACCAGCAGGTCAGTCTTTGGTGAGCTGGACTTCCTCTCTTCCTCACTGAGACATAGATCCCAAAAAAATGAGAACGCTACAGGTTTCGGAAAATGGCGCAAAATGTACGCCACTTTTATTGGACAAGCTTGTGAATTTTTTTGAACCCCTTAGATACAAGTAAACCTATAGATGTTTGGTGTCTACAAACTCGCACTGACCTCAGGCATCACAACAACACATCAGTTTTACCATATAGTGAACATGGTGAAAAAAATATCCCAAAAACTATTGTGCGATCACACTTTTTTTGCTGTATTTCAACACTTGGAATTATTTTGTTGTTTTCCAGTACACTATATGGTAAAACTTATGGTTTCATTTAAAAGTACAACTCATCCCGCAAGAAACAAGTCCTCATATGGCAAGATTGATGGAAAAATAAAAAAGTTACGGCTCTCGGAAGAAGGGGAGCAAAAAAAAAAAACGGAAAGCGCCCAGGGGCTGAAGAGGTAAAGTAAACTAATTGGTTCAGAAAATGCATCAAGTAGTTATTGTGGGAACAAAGTCTCAAATTTCCTCAAAATCATTATATGGATATATTTACATATGCCAGAACTGTTCGTTTTCCTTTTGCAACATCTGGGGAGTTTTACAGTAGCATCTAAATGAGGGAAAATGGAAAATTCAGATCTATACGTTGCATTTCCATACAGAATTTATTTAGATTTTTTTTTTAAATTTTTAATCTACAGCAGTTCAGTTTCTGTTGCAAATAAATTATAGTTTTTTGGGAGCTTCCACAATGAGGTCGAGAGGTCATTTATAATCCGCACTGAAGCCCAATTGTAGAACCCGTAAGTTCTAGCATTAAAAAACTTTCAAAGTTAATTCCTTCATGACATGACATACAGTTATGTCACATCTCATGTCTCTGATGCGGGCTCGACAACCGAGTCCGCACTTCTCCCAGCAGATGTTGGCTGAATTTTACAGCCATAATCTGCCTCTAAAGCCACCGGAAAACGTTGAGTATTTGGAGGAAAAGTATAATAGAAGCACAGGCACCACTCCTGTATTTATTACCCCTTCCTGGCTTTCGTTTACAAATACTAAGGTAAAAAACTCACCAAATCCTCAATGTTTGCACATGGCCTAACAGCCACAAGTGGAGCTGAGCTCCGCCTGCAGTTGCTAACAATATTAAATGCCGCTGTCAATCTCTGACAGTGGCATTTAATGCATAAGGCAAGAGGGCCAATGTGTAAGTTACTGGGCTGTTTGCTGTAGTTTTGATAAAGTCAATGTTTTCTCTACTGTTTATCTACCTGTTCTCTGAATGTTGAGCTCTGTATAACCCCTCCCACACCACTTACTGACAGACTTGGAGTACACTGTGCATAGGCAAAAAGCTGTCAATTAGTGGTAGGAGACAGGTTGCACAAAGCAGGAGGACTACATGGTACAAGACAACTAGTCCTGCAGTGATAATGTCCTGCTGATAAAACACTGATTTTATTTAATAGATGAAAAAATCTTCACATTCTAGAAATTTAAAGCAATGGTCTACCTCACATCTATTTTTTTGCACATCTCCTTTATATTAAACGCATACATACGTCCTGAATATTGGTTAACATCACGTAAGTGAAAGCAAGGATTTAGAATTAAAATACAACTTTTAATATTGTTAATTTAAAGTACAATATAATAAAGTGCAGTGCAGTGCATGAAAATAATAACCAGAAAGATCTCACCCAGTATTTCTCCTGATGAGATCAAATTCCACCGGATTGTCCAAGGCAGAAGCAGGTCATACCAGACCCTGGGAGGGGGGGGGGGTTGTTCAGTATTCAAATTCCCTGCCCCTGTCGTGCCCCTGCAACAATTGCTTCCGCCCTTATGACCTGCTTCTGCCTTGGACAACCCGGTGGAATTTGATCTCATCAGGAGAAACACTGGGTGAGATCTTTCTGGTTATTATTTTCATGCACTGCACTGCACTTTATTATATTGTATTTTAAATTAACGATATTAAAAGTTATATTTTAATTCTAAATCCTTGCTTTCACTTGCACTTTAATTAAGGATTTGGGCTGTACTGCTTTGCCATTGCGGCAGGATTGCTTTCTATCTTATTTAACATCACGTACCAACCAATTTCATTTAATCTTTCATAGGTTGCGGCAACCTGGACATTATTAAAGCTGTGTTTGTGCTAAAGAGCTCAACAGGGATTCAATCCATTCCTAGATCTCAAAGTGTTATACACATCTTTTCCAGGTAATTAAAGTCTTTGAGATATGCTACTACAGTATTTTTCAGATTATAAAATTCACTTTTCCTCTCAAAAAATTTGGGCGGAAAATGAGGGGTGCATCTTATAAGCTGAATATAGCTTACCATGGGGTGGTGGAGAGGGGTCACAGGAGGCAGGGGAAATGCTACAAGCTGTGCACTGTGGACTGCAGGTTGTGAGGCAGAGGCAGGGACTATTCTGAAAATGTCAGCGGTGCAGAATTCAAATAATGGCTCCCAGAGTCGGCTTGTGAGCAGATGGATGCTCAAGATCTCATCTACACATGCGACGCCTCCGGCCCACTGATCTCTCATCAGAAGTCTTAAGGAAAATGGCACCCAGAGGTGGTGCATGCGCAGATGAGATCTTGACTTGTCTACACAAGCAGCAACTACGGGCAACATTTCTTTGAAGCTTGCACTACCGACAGTTTCTGGATTTTCCTGCCTCACAGTGTCCTCTCAGTGAGCACCTGGGACACTCGCCGCACTGCCTGCAGCATTGCCTAACTCCACCATTGATCCTGCCTCCTTGTGACCCTGCTCCACCATCGCTGCCACCCCCTTCCTAGTAATACACCACCGGATTATAAACTAGACCCCATATTTTATTTGGGTTTTTTACATTTTTTTTCTCTAAATTTGGGGTGAGTCTTATAATCCATTGCATCTTATAAAATGAAAAATACGGTAACTTATTCGCTACAAATCAACTTGGGGGGAAAATTCGTCAAAGCTAACAAAATCTAGTTTGAAAAGATCTGCTCACCTCTACTTCCATGCCAGTCTCGGTACTTCGCAGCTTTTATTTGTAACATATTCTCCTATGTGACCACTACATCCGACCCCTAAGGGCTGATAGTTTTTGTTTTTATTTTATTCAGTTTCCTGCTAAAGTCAGCAGGGAAATCTGCAGTAAGATCAGCAGAATTTATCTTGGATTTGCCAGTTTTTCAGGTGCACTCAAGCTATCATATACGCACACTATCACCTTTCTTTGCTGTGCTGCACCTTTCCTTGCAACCTGAAAATAGAACTGATACAGCAAAGCAATTAATAGAAATTCATGTGATAATTAAAGTTGAGCGATGTACGAGGTTCGCCAATTTCATGTTCGAGTGATTTTGGGGGGTGCTCGAGATCGAACTCGAGCTTTTTGCTAAATGCTCAACAGTTCAAGTTAGGTTCGAGAACAGTTCGATCACCATAAACATGGCTTTTCACAGTAAGGCTATGTGCACATGTTGCTATCTGCATGCGTCCTGCGTCCCCAGCACAATCCCTCTCCCTTTCCTACTCACCGATCACGGGCGCCTCGCTCCACGTCTGTCACAAATCTGCGGCATCTTTTCCTCTTTAGAAAATTCAGACAAGAAATCTGTGGAGAGAAAAGCACATATAGGGTCTTACCCCAGTATATAAGGGGTGGGAGGAGGGTGAAACTACTCACCAGATGTCGTTGTGAGAGTCACAACAACTATATTCGCATGTAGAATCTGATCCAAGGCTGCAGCCACCCAAATGGCAGAAAACAGAGAGCAAAAGAGAAGGGTGTTTGATACTGCGCCAAAGGATCACAGGAACAGATGTTTAGATTAATGCATCTTTATTTCATCCAGGTCTACGCGTTTCTGGAGCCACTGCCCCCTTCCTCAGGACCGTCAGGAAAGACAAAACATCAAATCACTGTCCTCTTTAGAAAATGGCTGCCGCTTCATTAGTCAATTAGTTATTCCGTGCTTGCCCCGCCCACTGGCGCCCATGATTGGTTGCAGTCAGAAACGTCCCCAAGCTGAGTGACAGCTGTCTCACTGCAACCAATCACAGCCACCGGCGGGCAGGTCTATATCATACAGTAAAATAAATAAATAAATAATAAAAAAAAAAAATGCGGTTCCCCCCATATTTGATACCAGCCAGGATAAAGCCGTACGACTAGAGGCTGGTATTGTCAGGATGGAGAGCACCTTGTTATCGGGAGCCCACCACCCTAACAATATCACCCAGCAGCCGCCCGGAATAGCCGCATCCACTAGATGCGACAGTCCTGGGACTCCACCCAGCTCATCCCGAATTGCCCTGGTGCGGTGGCAATCGGGGTAATAATGAGTTTAATCGTGCCAGGCGTCTCCCCGAGATACCTTCCATGATTAAAGTGAAAGTAAAGAAACACACACAGCGAAAAATCCTTTATTTGGAATAAAAGACAAAAAAACACCCTGTTTCACCCCTTTATTAATCCCCAAATACCCCTCCAGGTCCGACATAATCCACACTGTCAGCTCTGCTACAGAACACGAGTGCTCTGTATCAGCTCCATGTAGCAATGAAGTGAATCACGCCGTGAGCAGAGACTTCAGCAATGCAGAAGTCAAGATTACCAAATCTGCATATCTTTATCATTAAAGGCAGTAGACTAGTGGATAGAGCGCTCGCCTAAGAAGCATAACTTCATGCGTTCTAGTCCTGGTCCTGGTAAAGAATTTAATTTTTTATTTTTTTATTTTCAATTTTAAATTAAAATTATTATCTATTGATAAAGTGAAAGTAAATAAACACACACAGCGAAAAATCCTTTATTTGGAATAAAAGACAAAAAACACCCTGTTTCACCATTTTATTAAAAACCTCATACAACAATCCAGGTCTGACGTAATCCACACGACACTGTCAACTCTACTACAGAACAAGAGTGCTCTGTATCAGCTCCACGTAGCAATGAAGTGAATCGCGCGGTCAGCAGAGACTTCAGCAATGCAGATTTCAAGATTACCAAATCTGTCTATTTACCATTAGAGGCAGTAGCGGATGGTTGGATAGAGCGCTTGCCTAAGAAGCATTAGGTTGTGAGTTCTAGTCTCGGTAAAGAACTTTTTTAAAAAAATTTTTAGTTTTTTATTTTTAATTTGAAATTATATTTATAATATATTTATAATATATTTATAATTATAATTTAATTATGCACTGAGGGGAGGAGCAGGACATCAGCTGTGAGCCACAGGATACACCTCTAAAATCGGAGCAGTTCACGGAATGAGCCTGCATTGCTCTCTCCTCTCTCCTCTCTCTCTCTCTCTCTCTTCTCTTTCTCTCTATCTTTTTCTCTCTCTTTTTCTCTCTCTCTCTTTCTCTCTCTGTCTCCCAAGGAGAGAAAAGAAAGTGTTTCAGGGAGGGCTGAGAAAGCATACTACAGACAAGGAGAGGGAAGAAAGTGTTTCAGGGAGGGCAGAGAAAACATATCATATTATAATATAATTATTATTTATTTATAATTATAATTTAATTTAATTATGCACTGAGCCGGAAATCAGCTGTGAGCCCCAGGACACACCTCTAAAATCGAAGCAATTCACAGAATGAGGCTGCATTGCTCTCTCCTCTCTCTCTTCTCTCTCTCTCTCTTTCTCTCTCTCTGTCTCCCTCTCTCTCCTCTCTCTTTTTCTCTTTCTCTCCTCTCTCTCTCCTCTCTCTCTCTTCTCTCTCCTCTTTCTCTCTCTCTTCTCTCTCTCTTCTCTCTCTCCCTTTTCTCTCTCCTCTCAGACCTGGCAATGATCAGCTAATGCGGTCACCTTACGGAATCAGCTAATACTATAACTCGAGCAGTGAGGCCGGCTTTTTACCGCCCGGCCGGCTAAACTATCAGCTGATGCTGTCGGACAGGAGTTTGCTCTGAAGTGTGTAGTTTGTTGGGGTTTTTTTGCACTGATGCATCAGCTGATTGTATAAAAGCCGTTTATACAATCAGCTGCTGTGTCATGTGATTCATGCCCTTGAACCTGACACATCATCTGATCGCTTTGCCTTCCAGCAAACCGATCAGATGATATTGGATCCGGATTGGACGGCGCGGGACCCTTGACCCAGGATTACTGCAGGGGGGGGGGGTTTATTTCAATAAATATGGAGTCCCTAATTGTGTTGTGCTTTATTTCTAATAAAAATATTTCTCAGTGTTGTGTTTTTTTTATCTGTTCTAGAAATTCATGGTGGCCATGTTTAATATTGGCGTGACACCATGAATTTCGGGCTTAGGGCCAGTTGATAATATACAGCTAGAACTAACCCCATTATTACCCAGCAAGCCACCCATTACCAGGGCAGCTGGAAGAGTTGGATACAGCACCAGAAGATGGCGCTTCTATGAAAGCGCCATTTTCTGGGGCAGCTGTGGACTGCAATTCGCAACAGGGGTGCCCAGAAAGCTTGGGCACCCTGCGCTGAAGATTCCAATCCTCAGCTGCCTAGTTGTACCTGGCTGGACACAAAAATTGGGCGAAGCCCACGTCCTTTTTTTTTTTAATTATTTCATGAAATTCATGAAATAATTAAAAAAAAGGGCTTCCCTATATTTTTGGTTCCCAGCCGGATACAAATAGGCAGCTGGGGGTTGGGGGCAGCCCGTAGCTGCCTGCTGTACCTGGCTAGCATACAAAACCATAGTGAAGCCCAAGTATTTTTTTGGGGGGGCAAAAAACTCCTGCATACAGTCCTGGATGGAGTATGCTGAGCCTTGTAGTTCTGCAGTTGCTGTCTGTCTGTATGGAGGAGAGCAGACAGCAGCTGAAGAACGACAAAGCTCAGCATGCCCCATTCACTAATGTATGTACGAGAGCAGACAGCAGCTGCCGAACTACAAGGCTCAGCATACTCCATCCAGGACTGTATGAAGGAGTTTTTTGCCCACCCAAAAAATGACATGGGCTTCGCCCTATTTTTGTATGCTAGCCAGGTACAGCAGGCACCTACGGGCTGCCCCCAGCTGCCTATTTGTACCCGGCTGGGAACCAAAAATATAGGGAAGCCCATTTTTTTTTAATTATTTCACAAATTTCATGAAATAATTAAAAAACAAATGACGTGGGCTTCACCATATTTTTGTATGCTAGCCAGGTACAGCAGGCAGGTACGGCTACCCCCAACCCCCAGCTGCCTATTTGTACCCGGCTGGGAACAAAAAAAAATAGGGAAGCCCTTTTTTTAATTATTTCATAAATTTCATGAAATAATTAAAAAAAAATCGACATGAGCTTCGCCCCATTTTTGTGTCCAGCCAGGTACAACTAGGCAGCTGGGGATTGGAATCCGCAGCACAGGTTGGCCTGAGCTTTCTGGGAACCTCTGCTGCAAATTGCAGTCCGCAGCCGCCCCAGAAAAGGGCGCTTTCGTAGAAGAACCATCATCTGGCGCTGTATCTAAGTCTTCCAGCTGCCCTGGTGATGGTGGCTCGCTGGGTAATAATGGGTTAATACTAGCTTTGTTTTACTAGCTAGTATTAAGTCAGAGATTTTTAATGTCAGGCAAGTTTGACCCGGCCATTAAGAATCACCAATAAAGGGTTAAAAAAAAGACACCACACAGAGAAAAAATACTTTAATAGAAATAAATACACAGACACACTTAGAGACTCCATGTTTATTACTCCCTGTCATCCCTCCACGATCCATGGTCTTCTGTCTTCTTTCTCCTTCAACCCATGCAGCTCTGCTACATCAGCGCTGCATGGGAGAAAGAACGCTGCTGCTCCAGTGCAGTCTTTTCACTCCGTGAGTGAGCTGAGGCTGCTGGCTGTAAGCAGTGATGTCACCGCTGACAGGCGCGTTGCTATAGCAACGGTGATCTCCGTTATTGACCGGCTGTGGCAGCCAGTGAATAACGGAATGGGGAAGCAGAACGGGGAGTCGACCGTTTACCAGAGCATGTCGCCGGTACACGGAGATACACAAACGTTCACCGTGTACCGGAGAGATGCAATGACAGGACCTAGCATGACGTCTAGCCATGTGACCAGTTTGTAGCCAATGAGATTATAGACACGTGACTGGTCACATGCTATTTTGACGTCACGAACGATAGGTCCTATCATCAGTGCTGGCTTCCGGGAGGATGCAGCGATTATCGGAAGGAAAAGTGGCGGGAGACAGAGTGCAGGATGCATCGCGGGCACCTGTAAGTGTTATGGCAATGTTTATTAACTGTATGTGTACATTTATAATGTGTTTTTATGTGTTTGTGATTGCCTCCCATTGTTTTCAATGGGGTTCGAGAGGTTCATCGAACAGCTCACCGAACTCGAACGCGGCCTCCGTTCGACGAACCGAACTCGAGCCTCTAGAGGCTCGCTCATCTCTAGTGATAATATTTTCAAATTCTTTTTTCATGTTGCAAAATTTTATAAAGGTTTTTAGCTAAATTCCTTAGGGGTGTGCATATCTGGGCTTTTCTTTGTCATGCTGTCAATCTCCAATCTTTGCGGTTAGTAGCATGAATAGACTGAAAGGTACCTGAGACTCATCCCCTCAACAAGTGGAGTAAAACAGATCTGTATTTATTGATAAATAAATGTTGTCTAGATTTTTCAGTTCTCAGTATTTTGGCTTAAACTAATCTGTTATTTTAATCCCAGATTTCAATAGATCAAGCATTCAAGAATTCAGTGAAAAAAAAGTAGCAGTAATAGAAGAATAAGCATGCAGCGATCGGGCAATTAGTGATGGTCGAATAGTAACTTTTTGTGTTTAGATTATTCGTAATGAAACCCAAAGATTATTATTTCGGTATTCGTCACGAATAACTAACCTAATGCGAATCAATGGTAACCCAAGCATTTTTCTTGTCTTGACAAATACTGGAATAGTACTTGGTATTCAGTAAGCATTATCCGAAAAAGAATACTGTGTTTCCCCAAAAATAAGTCACTGTCTTATAATATTTTTTTCCCCGAAAAATGCAGTAGGGCTTATTTTTGGGGTAGGGCTTATTATTGGGGGAAGTACGGTTGGGGTTAAGTTTACCCCCCCAAAAAAGCAGACCCCCTTTCCGAGGAGAATCATACTTACCAGACCCCAGACATCTGCATTACTCCTAGTCCTCCAGCGATCCTCAGCGAGCGCGCCCAACAGTTATGTTCCACGTGGTCCTGCCTCACAAACATCAGATTGCATTCGCACACTCATACACACAAACATATAAGATCGCACACACACTCACCACATCCAGCGATACTGATTGCTTCCGGCTGGCAGGAGAATCTGTAACGCAGTGTAGTGGAGCATGAGGACCTGCGATGCAACACATAGAGGACCTGCGGTGGAATGTATCGATGCACACACATCAGATTGCACACACACATCAGATCACACACATACACACATCAGATCGCACACACAGTCCCACACACACACACACACACAACATCTGGTGATACCGGTTTCTTCTGGCCAGCAGAGGAACCTGGAATGCCGTACATAGGAGCGTGAGGACCTGTGGTGGAACACATGAAACACCTGTACTGGAATGGATCTATGCGTTTCACCACAGGTCCTCCATGCGTTACACCACAGGTACTCCCACTCCACTGCACTACATTCCCAGTTCCTCTGCCAGCCAGAAGTAATTGGTATTGCCAGATGGGGTGAGTGTGTGTGTGCGATCTGATGTGTGATTGTGTGTGTGTGTGTGTGTGTGATCTGATGTGTGTGCGATCTGATGTGTGTGGGTGTGCAATCTGATGTGTGTGTTTGTGCAAACTGATGTGTTTGGGTGTGCAAATTGATGTGTCTGGGTGTGCAATCTGATGTGTGTGAGTGTGTGATCTGATGTGTGTGGGTATGAATTCCACCACAGGTCCTTGATACTTTCTACTACAGATCCTCCCATTCGATATCTGGTGAGTATGACTGTGGGGTCTTGTGTCTTCTTCTATCCTCTGGGCGTGTCTGCTTTTTATAATGAAGTGTCATGCAGTAGTCTTTAACTTTTTTAGCTGCATGGACACTTCATCATTGAACCGTGACTAGGCCTTTTTTTTTGAAGAAGGGCTTATATTTAAACCTTATGTCGAAAATGCTGAAAATTCCTGCTAAGGCTTATTTTCAGGGTAGTCAAAAAATAACGTCTGTAACATCATTCTGAGTCTGAACTGGGTGCAAAAACCTAAAAAATCTACACTATATGGAGAGAAGGTATGCACACCAGTGACTATGTAAGGGGATATATAGAAACTGCTGTGTGAATACTGACATGAAAAATCCAATAGCTATATGTAAGAATGAAAATATGAAAAATGGAATCTGCATTACTGCCATGAACATATGAATAAAGAGAAATTTAGCTATTGAATTGATCAATGCAACAGAGCCCCAACACTACGCCAAAGTATTTCTCTACATTGTGCATACCTTCTCTCCATATAGTGTAGATTTTTTAGGTTTTTGCACCCAGTTCAGACTCAGAATGGTGTTCCAGACGTTATTTCTTGATTGATTTGTAGTCTTTCGTTTGTGAACCCGGCCCCACCCACACCTAGTGCCAGTCCACATTATACGCATATATAGCCTGGGTCTCAGCTTCCCATACACGGTAAGTTTTTTAACTGCACGAGAGGACACACACAAGCTGGGGACCCCAATGTAGAGAAATACTTTGGCGTAATGTTGGGGCTCTGTTGCATTGATCAATTCAATAGCTAAATTTCTCTTTATTCATATGTTCATGGCAGTAATGCAGATTTCATTTTTCATATTTTCATTCTTACATATAGCTATTGAATTTTTCATGTCAGTATTCACACAGCAGCTTCTGCTTTTCATATATTCCCCTTACATAGTCACTGGTGTGCATACCTTCTCTCCAAATATTTTTAGGGTAGGGCATAGGAAACATGGGTGGGGTTAAGCTTCCCCACCCAAAAAAGCAGACCCCCCCCAGGAGAATCATACTCACCACACTCCGGACATCTGCATTGCTCCCAGGTCCTCCTGCAATCTTCAGAAGGTGCTCCCAGCAATTATTCATCCGCAGTCCTTCTCTGCTTCTGGTTGACACTCACATACATCAGATTAGACAGACACACACAAGCACATCATATCACTTACACATCAGATTACGCACACACACTCACCATATCTGGTGATACCGATTGCTTCCGGCTGGCAGGGGAATCTGGGACACAGTGCAGTGGAGCGCGAGGACCTGTGGTGGAACACATAGAGGACCTGCGGTGGAATGTATCGATGCGTTTTACCGCAGGTCTTCCATGTGGTCCACCACAGGTCCTCTCACTCCACTGCACTACGTCCCCAGTTCCTCTACCTGGCCAGAAGTAATCGGTATTACCAGATGTGGTGAGCGTGTGTGCGATCTGATGTGTGATTGTGTGTGCGCGATCTGCACATTTGTGTGTGCGATCTGATGTGTGTGGATGTGCAATCTGATATGTGTGGGTGTGCAATCTGATGTGTGTGTGTATGCGTTCCACCACAGGACTTTGATGCATTCCACTGCAGGTCCTCCCATTCAGTGTCTGGTGGGTAAGATTGCAAGTCCTTGTGCCTTCTTATCTCTTTTGAGGGTGTCTGCTTTCTATAATGAAATGTCCTGCAGTATTCTTTACTTTTATAGCTGCGTGGACACTTTATTATTGAAGCTTTATGCAGAAAATGCTGAAAATTACTGCTAGGGCTTATTTTCAGGGTAGGGAATATTTTTAGGGAAACACGGTAGTTACAATTTGCCCATCACTACAGGTGATACTATGAATAACCAGGAAAGATTCTGTAATTTCTTTACAGGGGTTGTCCACTACTTCGACAACCCTCCCCAATCCCTATGTTTCCCCCAAATAACATAACATCACTGACAGGGTTGCTTTAACCCCTTCACCCTCGGAGGATTTTCTGTTTGTTTGTTTTTTTCGTTATCCTTCTTTCGAGAGCCTTAACTTTTTATTTTTCCGTCAATCTTGCCATATAAGCTTATTTTTTGCGGGACGAGTTCTACTTTTAAATGAAAGTTTTATCATATAGTGTACTGGAAAATGACAAAAAAATTCCAAGTCCAAAAAAATTGCAAAAAAAGTGCAATTGCATGATTTTTTATGAGATTCACTGTGTTCTCCGTATGGTAAAACTGATGTCTCGGTGTGATGCCTCAGGTTGGTACGAGTTCGTAGATACCAAAAATGTGTAGGTTTACTTTTATCTAAGGGGTTACAAAAAATTCTGAAATTTGTCCAAAAAAGGCGCACTTTTTGCACCATTTTTTTGTGATCAGAAGCATTCTCATTTTTCAGGATCTATGGCTCAGTGACGACTTATTTTTTCCGTCTTGAGCTGACGTTTTTAACTACCATTTTTACACAGAAGCGCTGTTTTGATCACCTGTTATCGCATTTTGCGCAAAATTTGCGGTGACCAAAGAACGAAATTTTGGCATTGTGAGGTATCAACCGGCTGTATTACAAAGGGCCGGTATGTTTTGCAGAAGCGTGGGTGCTCTGCAATGTGAAGCTGGCTGGGACCTGTGGTTCCACAGGATTGCATTACATGCAGAACCATGGAAGGGTGTGTGATGCTGATTACACACTCCTTACCACCTGTGGGTGTGGCTCCAGGGGTTAAAGCAATCCTGTCTCTGAACCTGGGTGGAGTGTGTCTAGGGCAGTCTGGATAGAGACTAGCTCTAGATTTCCAGTGTGTGCTGGAAACAAGTGAGAGCTGTACGCTGGCAGGTGCCAGAGAGTGGGGAAAGTTGCTAAACTTCCACTATGGACTTGTAATGGACTGGATGCCCACGGTACGTGGATCGTTTATGTTTAAGGGCAGTTTATGCTGAGTGTTTTTAAATAAACTGCCAGAATTTCTATGAAGAGACTGTGTACGTGTGTTGCTGAAGCTACCTCACACCGCTGCAAGCGAGTGAAACCCCCACGTTGCAGGGCGCAACGTTACATATGGTGTCTCGAATGCGGGCATGCGGTCTGGTTGCTAGGGGCAACGCAGCCTGGTTGCTAGGGGCAACGGCCTAGGACATATTCCTGTGGATACGGACTGCTTGCGGTGGGTCGGCGGGTCCACGAAAAAATTTTTGAAGCGGTTTGCGGTGGATCGGCGGGTCCACGAACAGGGACAGCGCTCTCAAGCACCTGGCGGTGAATAAGCCGGTCGTTGGGGACCCGTGCTGCAGTGGCGAGAGTCCAGCGACTGGAGGTTCCAGGCCAGCCGGAATTGCAAGGCCCTGCTTGGTGAGCAGTGATACACCACAGGCTGGAGATCCTGGTTGTACGGGCGGTACAACCCGGAAAGGTTAGTGGTTCTCTAACCCCCCCCCCTGTCTTTGACCACCGGGTATTACCCATTGGAGCGCCCCTCCTGTGCCTCTTTTTTGTTACAGCATGGAGGAGCTCCTGAACCAGCTGCTGCAGAGCCAGCAGCACCAACAGCAGGTGCCTGGAGGTCCAGTGACAGCAGTGGGGGCTAAAAGCCAAAAAGAGGGAATGGTCCCTGCGGACGTTGTGGAGGAGCTGTACCAGTTCCTGGTCCAGGGACAGCAGGAGCTGTCGGTGTGTAGCGATGTCACAGCCATGGACCAGTTTGAGCGTTCCCTTCAGGGGCCAGTATGGACACTGGGTGCCCAGGGAGACAAGGGCAAACGGTGTGAACTGGGGGCTAAGGACATTGTATGGAAACCGCAAAAGGGGGCGGAGTCCCAGAAGGGAATAGTTGCCCATAAGGGGGTGGTTGCCCATAAGGGGGTGGAGTCCCATAAGGGGGTGGTTGCCCATAAGGGGGTGGAGTCCCATAAAGGGGTGGTCCCCCAAAAGGGTGCGGAGCATCCCAAATCCAAGGGTGAAGTGGCACAGATGGACTGTAGCCAGGGACAACAGTGTTCATGTCACAAGTGTCCTGTTTGCAATATAGACCACCCATCCGACGAGAAGCCACGTCTGTGTTCCGTGGAAGTGGATGGGGAATCTGTAACAGGGGTCGTAGACTCAAGGAGCTTGGTGACCCTGGTGAGGGCCACTTCTGATGTCAACTTGATTCCTGGAAGGAAGATCCACGTCGGCTGCACCCACAATAATGAGACAGAATACCCGGTATCCAGCGTGGTCATTAAGACAGCCTGGGACAGTGGTTCTCATGATGTTGGAGTAGTCTCAGATTTACTGCACCCAATTATTATAGGTTGGGACTCTAAATTATTTGTGCACTTGTGGAAGCAGGGGGACGTATACGGTTGCTTGTGTAAGAGCCGGAACAGCCCAAAGGAAACCCCACCACATTGGGAGGTGAAAAGGGGTCCTTGTTGTGCAGTTATGTGTGGTAAGGAGGAGATAGCACCTCCTAAAATTGACTGTCCTAAGTTAGGGGTGACCAAAGAAAATGATGGACGGACCCAACTTAGTGACATAAGGACTAAGGGAATAAACGATAGTGTGACCGTTAAAAACGGGGTAGCTCCAGAAAGGGAGGCAGATATCTGGTTAAGTGGGGACATGATAGTCCAGGATGCCAGGGGGAGTGATGATGACTCCAGTAAAGACACTGACTCTAGTAAGGTGACAAACGAGTACAGTGTGGTACAGATGGGCGAGAAGGGCAAAACTTCCTCCCGACGCCGAAGACGTAATAAGCGCCGAGAGGGGGCACAGGGTATGCCGTCTGAGGGTGCAGAGAAAGTGACATGCCTGGTTAATGAAGACATGGTGCTAATAACACCTGCTACGGTAGAGTCAGACGGTGATATCCTACAAAAGACTGAGGAATCAGAGATTGAACTGACACATTGTGACGACAGAAATCAGCGGGCTGCAAGTGCAGAGAAGGAGCCAACCAAGGACGTAATGGTGGTGGTCCCCATGATTTCAAAGTGTGAAGTTGATAGTCTGTCAGGCGAGAGTGCTATAGGAAATGGAATCCTAGAGAGTGTGGGGGAAGGAATAATCCCCAACAGTCGTGGTGAGCAGACTGGTGAACTACCAAGTGCTGGGGTAGATGACAGCGAATTTAGCCCCAAAACTCTAAAAGGAACAGAGTGCCATGTTGAAGGGTGTGACACCCAGGCTGAGGGTGACACTGCAGAGACCCCAGAGGAAGGTGAAGATAATGCAGTGAAGACCCAAGAAACAGCTGGCGCTGAAGTGAAGAGAGCCTCTGAGGAGGTGAAGTCTGGAGCAAAGGTCTCATCCAGGACTGGGAGCCTGCCTGACCTGCTTGCTAAAACCATGATGGAGGATATAGAGACGATCATGGGTAAGAAGAGTAAGAAACCCAAATGTTCTGAAGCTGAGTTGGAAGAAGCCTCAGAAATAGTGTGTCGTAGACCAGAGAGGTCCGCAAGTGAAGACTCATTCAAGAGGATGAGCAAAGACCATCTGCAACAAGAGATACTTCTTAGGCCGGCTACTGAGAGTCGAGTAAGGGAGCTGGAGAAAGAAGTGGCAGAGCTCCGAAGTCGCTTGGCAGAGTACCAGTCCAAGTCCCAGGGAGCCTTGGAGCAGATGGAGCAGCGAGTGTCAATCCTGACCAAACTTGTTGAAGCTGGGGAGGCCCAAAGAGAACTGACTCTAGAAGCTAAACTTGACAAGCATGTGGCAGGGATGAATGAGACTTCTGTAGTCAAGTGCATGGTGGATATACCTGAGGACTTAAGAGAAGCGTGTGCCACCGGGTGCATGCATGACGAATTTAAGAGAGCTGTGGAAGCGTGTGAGGTCTACTGTACCCCAGGGGCTGAACAGTTAGTGATATTGTCTACCAGTAAAATTACTGGGCAACGGGTGGCTATTCTAAAGGACATGCACTTCAGATGTGTTCGTATGAAGTGGCAGGTCCAACTACAAAAGGAAGAAGCCACTAGACAGCTAGAGTATAAAAGGAAAGCGCAGAGTCTGGCGAAAGATATCGTCCAAGTACCCCGGGCTCTGGTGGGGAGAGTCATTGGAAAAACCGGACGAGTCATGCAAGACATGGTGAATAAGTCGGGATTGGTGAGATTAAGAATCCCTGCTGCTAATGAGTGCAAGATACCCAGGGAAGCTGGTATGGTTCCGTTCGTCTGTGTCGGGACTGTAGAGAGTCTTGGAAACATTCGAAGCCTTATTGAATATCGGGTACACCATGTACGTGACATGGAGCGGTTGTGGCAAGACAACCTGAAAATTAAGGAGCAGCTTCGCCAACTGTGTGGGGGACAGCAGCCATCTTCCACCCGTTGTTCAGTGGAAAGAAGTGGAAGATGGCGTGTCGGTCCAGTAGTTCAGACGCGCGATAAAAGGAATCGCCGACAGAGAGGTAACCTACAATGTACTGTAGATAGTGGCCGCTATGAGCTTAGAGTTCCCGACAGTAGCCTTGGGGGTACTCGAGAAAGCCTAGGTTCGGACAAGACTGTAGGTTTGACCGGGGACGTGTCTCTCTACTGCGGTGACCCTGGGAGGGGGTCAGGGAGAGAACGGTCTGGAAATGGGACGTCCTTTAACCCTAGGTTGACAAGACAAAGTTTGGTGACAGTGTTGGGCGATGTCTCAGGGACTACTGCTCTTGGACGGCCCTCTCGACTGGTGGGGCATGGCAGCGGGGATGCCCTGTCTCGCGGCCCCAGGTCATTGGCAAGTGTTCTCCCCTACGGGTTTGAACAGAGGGGGAGGGTATGTGAGGTATCAACCGGCTGTATTACAAAGGGCCGGTATGTTTTGCAGAAGCGTGGGTGCTCTGCAATGTGAAGCTGGCTGGGACCTGTGGTTCCACAGGATTGCATTACATGCAGAACCATGGAAGGGTGTGTGATGCTGATTACACACTCCTTACCACCTGTGGGTGTGGCTCCAGGGGTTAAAGCAATCCTGTCTCTGAACCTGGGTGGAGTGTGTCTAGGGCAGTCTGGATAGAGACTAGCTCTAGACTTCCAGCGTGTGTGCTGGGAGAGAGTGAGAGCAGAGCCGAGAACTCTGCATGGAGCATCCTGTGTGGAGGTTCAGCACAGGACTCAGATATTCAGACTGAGGTGAGTGCAGCCAGACTAGGGCTGTATGGCCGAACCTCTCCTGGAGGAGACACAGACCCAGTGGTCTGCAGAGGGCCCTGGGGCTGAGAAGGAACCTCAGCTAGAGGTGTCTGCTACCCGGTGCCAGAGAGAGAAGAAAGTGGTTAAAACTCCCACTATGTTCTTGTACTAAAGCTCTGCTCTGTAAGCTGCAGAGCCGGAAGCCTGGAAAAGCTCCAGGCCGGCGTGGAGCGATTATAAGTTTGTGGACCCTCCTGGAACAGCCGAACGGGGCATCGTAAGACCGTCTCCTACGGCAAAGGGTGCCTGTGTGACGGGGACCCGTATGGACGGTGCATATCCCGGCTGTGTTCCGGGTCCATTACATGTACAGCGAGGACAATAAAGCTGTTTTGATCGGACTATTTGAGTCACGGCGTCTTTGTGGTCCTGGGGGACCCCCACCCCGCTACAGCATTTAGAATTTTTTTGCTGCTATGCCACTTACTGATCAGATTTAATGATGTTATATTTTGATAGCTCGGGCATTTCAGAACGCGGTCATACCAAGAATGTGTATATTTTTAATTTTTTCAACCCTTCAATTTTCAATGGGGCGTGATTTGAACTTTTAGGTTTTTTATTTTTTTTATTTTTTAAAACTTTTTTTTTTATTTTACTAAGCCGAATAGGGGACTATAACAATCATCAGTCTGCCTGCTTATTCCTTTGTGTAGATCAGAGCACATCACTCTGATCTGCACAAAAGCAGCTCTCTTCTCACACACAGCCCTCTGCCAGCTGCTGATTCATTATAGCTACAGGAGTCATCACATGACCCTATGCTACCATAGCAACCATCGGAGCCATGTGATGACATTACATGACTTCCGATGGAGCCGCGTAAGTGAATGCTCACTGAGGCCCACTGCTACATCACACTGTGACATTTTCAAAGCGCGCTGTAATAGGTTAAGGCTGGGTTCACATTTCCGTTGTTTTGCATCAGTTACATGCGTTGCTTGATGCTTGTGACTGATGCATTGTACAACAGATGACAATAATTGGAATTAGAAAGCCGGATCTACAGGCGGCTGGCTATTTTGAACTATCAGCTGATCGCTCTCATTAGCCGGCCGCCGGGAGATTAGCTGATCGCTCTCAAAAGCCAGTGGCCGGGAGATTAGCTGATCGCTCACAGAAGCCGGCCGCCGGGTGATCAGCTGATCACTCACAGTAGCCGGCTGCCGGGAGATCAGCTGATTGCTCACAGCAACCGGCCGCTGGGTGATCAGCTGATCGCTCACAGAAGGCGGCTGCCGGGCGATCAGCTGATCGTTCGGCCACCGAGAGAGAGCATGTGCAGCGAAATACTAAGGATTTCGCTGCTCAAAAAATGTTACACTCTGCGTTCCTGCCGCCCGACGGTCAGTCGTTCCACGACTGATCAGTTGGGTGGAGGATGCAATGCAAGGGCATCAGTCACAATCCGCCGCTCATATAAGTCTATTGGAAACAATGGAATCCGCCAAACGGATTGGGTTGTTTATCAGAGCAGCGGATTGTGACTGATGCCATACAACGGAAATGTGAACCTAGCCTTAAATGCACAAGTCGGCAGTGAATCCACTCGTGCCTCATAGCCGCACATGTCAGCTGTTCAAATCAGCTGACATGTGCAGGGATCGCTGCCGACTGCAGGCGGCAGCAGGCAGGCATTAACCTGACACGATCCATGACGTACCCAGAATGTCATGTGTCGTGAAGAGGTTAAAGTTAAATGTGCTATTTCGTTCAACAGTTAGAAGTTTGGTGGGTCAGTGGTTAGCACTGTTGCTTTGCATCGATGGGATCCTGAGTTTAAATCCCACCAAGCACAACAATAGCAAGAGGTTTTCATGTTTGGGAGGATTTCCTACCAAGCTCCAAAGCCACACTGATAGGGAAGTTAGATTGAGTGAGACAAAAGTGATCAGTGATGATGTCCGTATAGCGCTGTGGAAAATGGTGGTGAGATATCAACAAGCAAAAGAAATAATACAACTTCCAAACTGTTATTGACATTTGAACGGTAAACTTTTCTTATGTTGGTGCCATTTTTTTCCAACACAAACTTGCCTTGCTCTATAATTTTCTAAGTCTCCAATTCCTTTCAATTAACACAAACATGTTTAGTATTCACGCAGCTATCCTAAGGTAAATACATGCAATGTGAAACAGAGAGATAGATGCATTAATATAAATTATACATTGGGGCTGTCTTTTAATTAAATTAAAAGAATGTAGATAAGCGATTCTGTGAAGGGGAAATATTTATTTCACCTATTTTGTTTTTTTGGAGAGACATAATAAATTTTACAAAACAGTAAACTATAATTGTGTGGAAATAATGATTGCAACGTCTCCATCTGCACTGAAGGGGCCAAGAAAAGGTCACAAAAACAATGTGGATGTGCAGTAAACCGATACCAGCTGTCCAATCAGGATAATTAATATTTTACCATAATCAAACCACAATGTTCTCACAAATCAACTAATTATATGATTGGAGATGATGGTCTCTGTTTATGGAAAAGTAAAAAAAGAAAGTAAGTCACAATTAAAAGTAAAGAAATTGGCACACTAATTAAAGAAAAGTCTCATAGGTCAACTGACCATATGATGTCTTATGGCAGAGCTGGAGTTTGTAAATTTGATTCAAAGTAACAATGTAATGATTATTAGGATTTACAGCTAACATTAGAGCTTATTATTTGAAGAAATTTCAGCTTGGGTGCCTGCTTAGTTGTCAAGGATCTATGATTTGGCAATCTAATAAGGAAAACAGCAGAGATTATTCCATAGTGGAACTAATCTTCAAGACCTGAGGTTCAGCTGGTTGGTAGATAGGATGCTATGAAGTTGGAATTCACTTAACTTTAATAAATGAATTAATGAAGTAATTCATTGTTTTTACAAAATATTGTTCTCTAGTGAAACTATATCAATTTTCTGGTTTATGCAAAAAATTTCAGAAAACTTAAATCTGTCATCAGGTTTTGTTACACCATCTAAGAGCAGAATAATTTACAGGCACAGACCCTGAGTGCAGCAATGTAACACTTACTTAGTCTGATAAAATCACTGTTTTATTTGCAAAAGATCTACCAGTTCTATGAAAACTGAGCTCTGTATAACACTGGCCAAACCACTGATTTTCCCCCGAGGAAGCCCTACGCGAAACGCACGTGGGCCCCATGGTTGTCATCATCCCCTCTCCCCCTAAGTAGGACAGAAATGGGGGAGTGACATTTAGCTCAATTATGTGAGCGCTTCATAGACTAGCATTACCTCTTTGATATGCACTGGCACCTCACTAAACTACATCTATGGGTACCTTTACATGTTTCATTTCATAGTTGGCTAGGGACACATAGGTCTGCTGATCACATGGTGCAGCCAGCTTATGTTATAGGGTCACCCCATATGGAGAGATTTTATATATATATATATATATATATATATATATATATATATATATATATATATATATATATACATACAGTACAGACAAAAGGTTTGGACACACCTTCTCATTCAAAGAGTTTTCTTTATTTTCAGGACTCTGAAAATTGTAGATTCACATTGAAGGCATCAAAACTATGAATTAAAACATGTGGAATGAAATACTTAAAAAAGTGTGAAACAACTGAAAATATGTATTATATTCTAGGTTCTTCAAAGTAGCCACCTTTTGCTTTCATTACTACTTTCCACACTCTTGGCATTCTCTTGATGAGCTTCAAGAGGTAGTCACCGGAAATGGTTTTCCAACAGACTTGAAGGAGTTCCCAGAGATGCTTAGCACTTGTTGGCCCTTTTGCCTTCACTCTGCGGTCCAGCTCACCCCAAACCATCTCGAATGGGTTCAGGTCTGGTGACTGTGGAGACCATGTCATCTGGTGTAGCACCCCATCACTCTCCTTCTTAGTCAAATAGCCCTTACACAGCCTGGAGGTGTGTTTGGGGTCATTGTCCTGTTGAAAAATAAATGATGGTCCAACTAAACGCAAACCGGATGGAATAGCATGCCGCTGCAAGATGCTGTGGTAGGCATGCTGGTTCAGTATGCCTTCAATTTTGAATAAATCCCAAACAGTGTCACCAGCAAAGCACCCCCACACCATTACACCTCCTCCTCCATGCTTCACGGTGGGAACCAGCCATGTAGAGTCCATCCGTTCACCTTTTCTACAAAGACACGGTGGTTGGATCCAAACATCTCAAATTTGGACTCATCAGACCAAAGCACAGATTTCCACTGGTCTAATGTCCATTCATTGTGTTCTTTAGCCCAAACAAGTCTCTTCTGCTTGTTGTCTGTCCTTAGCAGTGGTTTCCTAGCAGCTATTTTACCGAAGGTGTGGCCAAACGTTTGGTCTGTACTGTATTTATATATATATATATATATATATATATATATATATATATATGTATATATATATATATATATATATATGTATATATATATATGTATATATATGCTAATGCTCAGTTGATACTGCTAACATTTATAATGTATTTACTGGTATGTCACATATACCCATGTCTTACTATGGTGGTAGGTGGGGGAGTGTTGGGACACACTTATTGTCTGTTTGCACCTGAGCTCTTCTGATTTGTACCTTATATTGTCCTTTTTTGTCTTTAGTGATGAAATGTTATATTTTTTTAAAGTATTTCAACTGTTGGACTACTCCATAGTCGTTTATAGGAGAAATATTATACCTGGAGTTTGATCTCTATCTATATTAGCATATATTTAAACTTGTAAACTATATTAGCATATATGTTTTTTTCTCCGAGGTTGATTACCATACCACTAATTGGCAGCTCTGTGTACACTGTGTATAGGCTGAAAGCTGGCAATCAGTGGTAGGGGTGGAGATAAAACAGGAATATGGGGGGTTACATGACAGCAGGTTTACTAGTCCCTTGTTGATAGTTTCTTGATGATAAAACAGTCTTTTTATTAAATCTACAAGAATCAACCGAGTAAGTGATCCAGTGCTAGAATCAGGGTCACTGTCTCTACATTTTGCTGCTCTCAGATTAATTGGCAAAAACCTGGAGAAAGATTCCCTTTAATTTTCTCTCCAAGCACTGAGATAGAGATCTAACATGTTGGCAGTTCTACAAGACTAGTCTAATTTTTAAGTATACAGTGCCTACAAGTAGTATTCAACCCCCTGCAGATTTAGCAGGTTTGATAAGATGCAAATATGTTAGAGCCTGCAAACTTCAAACAAGAGCAGGATTTATTAACAGATGCATAAATCTTACAAACCAACAAGTTATGTTGCTCAGTTAAATTTTAATAAATTGTCAACATAAAAGTGTGGGTCAATTATTATTCAACCCCTATGTTTAATATTTTGTGGAATAACCCTTGTTTGCAATTACAGCTAATAATCGTCTTTTATAAGACCTGATCAGGCCGGCACAGGTCTCTGGAGTTATCTTGGCCTACTCCTCCATGCAGATCTTCTCCAAGTTATCTAGGTTCTTTGGGTGTCTCATGTGGACTTTAATCTTGAGCTCCTTCTACAAGTTTTTGCCAAAAAGCAACTATTCAGGCTTCCCGCAGACTTACATTGTGCATCGAATATTCGCATAGCGGCGACCTATTTGTCGAATATTTGAGAAGCCCAATATTGACGAATATTTGTTCATCCCTACTAAAGATCTAAAAATTACATAAAAAATTAGGCTCCACTTAGAATAAAACAGAGGCATAGAATATTTAAATAACCAAAAAAAACACATTTGTACTTATTCATCAAAGCTTTTACTCCAGAAAATTGGTGAAAAAACTTTCAAAAGTTGAAAAAACACTTTCATCAGCAGTAGTACAGCTAAATTTTTGCATCCTTTAAAAAAAACATGATATTTATGCAAAACAATGCTTCATCACATGCATCAATGTACTCCACTGCTTAGCTAGCTAGTAAAGGAATTAAAGATGAAAGAATAATTATATGGCTCCCTTCCTCACCTGACATACACTACAGTTCAAACGTTTAGGGTCACTTAGATATTTCCTTATTTTTGAAAGAAAAGCACATTTTTTTTTCAATGAAGCTAACATTAAATTAAACAGAAATACACTCTATACATTGTTAATGTGGTAAATGACTATTCTAGCTGCAAACATCTGGTTTTGAATTCAATATCTACATAGGTGTATAGAGGCCCATTTCCAACAACCACCACTTCAGTGTTCTAATGGTACATTGTGTTTTCTAACTATGTTAGAAGGCTAATGGATGTTTAGAAATCCCTTGAAAACCCTTGTGCACGTATGTTAGCACAGCTGAAAACAGTTTTGCTGATTAGAGAAGCTATAAAACTGACCTTCCTTAGAGCTAGTTGAGAATCTGGAGCATTACATTTGTTGGTTCTATTAAACTCTCAAAATGGCCAGAAAAAGAGAACTTTCATGTGAAACTCAACAGTCTATTCTTGTTCTTAGAAATGAAGAATATTCCATGCAAGAAATTGCCAAGAAACTGAAGATTTCCTACAACGGTGTGCACTACTCCCTTCAGAGGAGAGCACAAACAGGCTCTAACCAAAGTAGAAAGAGTAGTGGGAAGCCCCGCTGCACAACTGAGCAACAAGACAAGTACATTCGAGTCTCTACTTTGAGAAATCGATGCCTCAAAGGTCCTCATCTGGCAGCTTTTTTAAATAGTACCCACAAAACACCAGTGTCAATGTCTACAGTGAAGAGGCGACTCCGAGATGCCAGCCTTCAGGGCAGAGTGGCAAAGAAAAAGCCATATCTGAGACTGGCTAATAAGAGGAAAAGATTAATATGGGCAAAAGAACACAGACATTGGACAGAGGAAGATTGGGAAAAAGTGTTATGGACAGATGAATTGATGTTTGAGGTGTTTGGATCCCACAGAAAAACATTTGTGAGATGCAGAACTACTGAAAAGATGCTCGAAGAGTGCCTGACGCCATCTGTCAAGCATGGTGGAGGTAATGGGATGGTCTGGAGTTGCTTTGGTTCTCGTGAAGTGTGAGATTTGTACAATGTAAAATGGATTTTGAATTTAGGAAGGCTATCATTCCATTCTGCAATGCCATGCCATACCCTGTGGACAGCGCTTGATTGGAGCCAATTTCATCCTACAACAGGACAATGACCCAAAGCACAGCTCTGAATTATGCAATTTAGGGAAGAAGCAGCAGCTGGTATTCTATCTGTAATGGAGTGGCTAGCCCAGTCATCAGATCTCAACCCTATTGAGCTGTTGTGGGAGCAGCTTGACCGTATGGTACGCAAAAAGTGCCCATCGAGACAATCCAACTTGTGGGATGGGCTTCTGGAAGCATGGGGTGAAATATCTCCAGATTACCTCATCAAATTAACAGCTAGGATGCCAAAGGTCTGCAAAGCTGGAATTGCTGCAAAGGAGCATTCTTTGACGAATGCAAAGTTTGAAGGAGAAAATTATTATTTCACGTAAAAATCATTATTTCTAACCTAGTCAATGTCTGTACTATATTTTCTATTCATTATGCAACTCGTTTGATAAATAAAAGTATGATTTTTCATGGCAAATTGTCTGGGTAACCCCAAACTTTTGAACTGTAGTGTAAACCATATTGAGATAGTGGAGAAGCTCCCCTACAATCATCTAGGGTAGGTGCTCAGAAAAAATGCTAATATAGTAGAAAATTATTTCTGGCACACATATGATTTCACACATGATATTGTGATATATATCATAAATTTATTCTGCAAAAATAGTCAACCATCAGTATTGCCAAAGTTTCATCACAGTGGTGAGCCTTTATCAAGGCAGAATAATCCTGAGGTAGACAATTAAATGGGTATTATGCACAGATAGGGCACAAACAATAAATGGTGCAGCCAGGGGATAAGAGAAGGCAAGTAGAATCAGTGAGACCAGGGGAGGTCGTGCTGGAGGTTGGAGAAAGCAGCTTGGTGCAGGGAACAGTGTCCAGAGTATAGGCTGTCCAGTAGCATAGAGATTCTCCTTGCCTCCTCTTATCCACTGGCTGCACCATTTATGGTTTGTGTCCTATCTCTGCATAATACCCATATAACCGTCTACCTCAGGATTATTCTGACTTGATAAAGGCTCACTACTGAGCCGAAACAATGGTTTGACTATTTCTGCAGAATAAATTTATGATATATATCACAATATCCTGTGTGAATTCATATGTGTGCCAGAAATAATTTTCTACTATAAACCATATTGAGAACTTGTGGGCCCTTCTTAATAGGAGTATAACTTTGAAGAAAAACAGTACACCTGTCTGAACAGTGTCTGATCGCTGAGGTTGGTGCTGCCTATAAAGTTGATTGTCAACAGATTAAAATTGACAGACTCATGGATGGAAGGCTTATGACTGTTATTGAAAAGAAGGGTGTATATATTGGTTACTGATATATTTTGGAAATGGCAAAAATTTATTTTTCTACATTTTGAGCTCTTTGGCTATTATACTCTGTAGAGATGAGTGAATCCGAACAGTAAAGGTCAGTGTTCATACTGAACATGAACTTTACAAAAAAATCACTCGAGTGAGTATCTGTGTGCTAGGGTAAGCTCAGTTTTTGGCCGAGCGTGAGCCGCATGCAGTGTTTGAATGGTTTTAATCAGGGATAAAATCATTGTTATTGGATGTAGTGTGTAGAAAAAAAAAAAGAAGAATTGAAAAAAAACTCTGCCCTACCTCCCCTGGAAGTGATCTGTTTATGGCTGGCTGTATATGGGCGGAGTGCAAACTGCCCAATCAACGACTTACAATTGGGTTCACGGCCCTGAACAGAACTTTATGGAATGTCTGGTTGAACCCGCCAACCCCAAACTTTAATGGGTCCGCTCATCTCTAATTCTTATTTTAACAGATGAAAACAAACAATTGAGATGGGAAATTTTAGTTTTTCATTTGGTAGCATTAATTTCTGTACACTATTAGTTGTCCAATAATTATGCACACATAGATATTCTCCAAAGACAAGACCTCACCTTTATTTAAACATTCAAGCTTCAAGTTTATTAACTTTTTTGGATTGACCAAGAGCACTATAGTTGTTCAATTATAAAATGAATCATAAAAAATATAAATTGCCTAATAATTCTACACAGTGTACTCCCTTACCTCAATTCCCATTTGATAATTTGATGTACAATGCTCAGTATGAGTACCTCCGCTTTGGAAAGTAAGATTTTAACCAAAATCTCATTGAACACAAGGACAATTTTAAAACATTTCATAGAAAAAAATATTTCTTGAACTCATTACTAGAGAGGGGTGAATAGAGGTTCTGTGTTTGTACCAAACGCAGAATTTACAAAAAAAAACGAGTTTGGAGTTCGGGTGGTTTACATATGAACACCACTTAACAGTGTTTGAATGGCTTGCACTGGGGTTAGCAACAGCATGATTGGATGTAGTGTACACCTCCCCAAAAAAATGAATAAAATTTGGCCACCTACCCCTGGAAATGATCTGTTTATGGCTAGCTACATGTGGGTGAAGATCCGAACTGCCCAATTAGGGACTTCCATTGGGGTTCAGGTCAAGTTTGGGTCCAAAAGCAATCTTAATTTAAAGTTCGGCTGCATCCGCTGAACTAAACTTCAACAGCTCCACTCATCTCTACCCATAACATGTGATATAATTCATATACATATTTACATAACATATAATTTTCAATACAAAATCTTCAGTTTTATCTAAAGTGCAAAAAGAAGTACACGCCACATCAAAAACTATTAAATATAGTATTTTGTATGACTTCCATAATTTTTAAGGATAGCATCAAGTCTTCTAGATATGCAATATAATGTAATGGTATAACAGGATCAGTTTATTAAATGATGGCTTCATCATAATTTGGAAATTAACCAAAAGCTTACAATCTAACACTACATCTCACCTCTGTTCAGCCTTCAGTGAAGTAGGTCCACTGGTTTGGACAGGTAATTGAACTAGCACATCTAGTGTAAAAAGATGCTCGGAATCGATCCAAATGTGGCTGAATTACAACAATTCTGCAAAAATGAGTGGGCAAAAAATTCCTCAAGAGTGTTGTAAAATATTTATTGCCAGTTATCGCAAATGCTTGTTTCAGTTGTTGCTCCTTAGGGTGGCCCAACCAGTTATTAGGTTTAGGGGTAATCACTTTTTCACACTGTGCCCTATAGGTTTGGATTTATTTTTCCATTAATAATAAAGACCTTAATTTCTAAACTGCATTTTTTGTTTACTTGTGTTATCTTTGTTTAATATTTAATTATTTTGGGTGATCTGAAACATTTTAATGAGACAAACATGCAAAAGAATAAAAAAAAAAGAAGGGGCCAACATCTTCTCACACCACTGTATAATTATAACTTTTATTGTAAAATTGATTAAATATTTTGCAAACTGGGCTTAATTTATAAATATATTTCAGATTTTAATGGAAACATTACATATAAAAACTAGTAAGTAATTCTTTACATTCTTCACTATTCTATCGAGACAAATACAGTAAAGTTGAAACATTTCTATACTATGAAAAGGAAGATATATTTCAGAGCAAAGCCTCAAAGTAGACCTTAGCACAAAAGAATTGAACAGAGGAGCAAGACACTGAGTGATAAGCAGGCAGAAAATCAACAGGATCTTTTCCCTTGGGGAGCAAAAAATCAAGAAAGAGAAGAAAGAGGTTTTTGTAAAAGTCAAATATAAGTATCATAAGATAAATAGAAAAATCAACTGAATTTTTGCTATATCTATATATGTCATACCTAATTAATTTAAAAAGGCAATATTTAATATACTGTAGATTTAAAAAGTATGTCAAAGGGGAGAATTCTAGAAAAAAATATAACTTGGATAAAAAGATTAGTTTGGAAGGCTAAATGACAGAATTAGACACTATATAAAGATATTCATTTTCAGGTTATTTTATGCATGGTATACAGTGTTGTATTCATAAAAAACTCACCAAAAATAAAGCCAACAGCCAAAGACTGGTCAGCTAGTGGCAAAAGCACATGCAAGATGCATACGGCCCCCCATGATAAAGGTTGGAAGATCACAGGTGCAGAATGCCTATAAAACAACCACCCCCAGCCTATTATAACAGGAGGGGGAGGTTGCTGGCAAAAAACTGCACACAAATAAGATCTAATATAGGGCATCAGTCACACAGATACGTGCAATGCACAGTGTCCAGGCAAAGCCTATTGATCACGCCCTTCTATTGGGTCAGGCGGGCTGCCCAGCACCTAGGTGCATTGGCACAATGGACAGACATCCCAGGGGACCGGCTGCATCCTGCAAAATTGTGCGATAATAAAATGATAAAATTGATAATAAATGTGAGGTATTGGTCATATTTTGGCCATAATATATAAGCTCGTAACCCATACGTCAAGGGTCCCCACGCTTACGAGTCCCTAACCACATCAAAAAAAGCTCATCATAGGACATTAGTATATATTCATAAAAAACTCACCAAAAATAAAGCCAACAGCCAAAGACTGGTCAGATAGTGGCAAAAGCACATGCAAGATGCATACGGCCCCCCATGATAAAGGTTGGAAGATCACAGGTGCAGAATGCCTATAAAACAACCACCCCCAGCCTATTATAACAGGAGGGGGAGGTTGCTGGCAAAAAACTGCACACAAATAAGATCTAATATAGGGCGTCAGTCACACAGATATGTGCAATGCAATGAATATATACTAATGTCCTATGACGAGCTTTTTTTGATGTGGTTAGGGACTAGTAAGCATGGGGACCCTTGACGTATGGGTTACGAGCTTATATATTATGGCCAAAATATGACCAATACCTCACATTTATTATCAATTTTATCAGTTTATTATCGCACAATTTTGCAGGATGCAGCCGGTCCCCTGGGATGTCTGTCCATTGTGCCAATGCACCTAAGTGCTGGGCAGCCCGCCTGACCTAATAGAAGGGCGTGATCAATAGGCTTTGCCTGGACACTGTGCATTGCACGTATCTGTGTGACTGACGCCCTATATTAGATCTTATTTGTGTGCAGTTTTTTATCAGCAACCTCCGCCTCCTGTTATAATAGGCTGGGGGTGGTTGTTTTATAGGCATTCTGCACCTGTGATCTTCCAACCTTTATCATGGGGGGCCGTATGCATCTTGCATGTGCTTTTGCCACTATCTGACCAGTCTTTGGCTGTTGGCTTTATTTTTGGTGAGTTTTTTATGAATATATACTAATGTCCTATGATGAGCTTTTTTTGATGTGGTTAGGGACTCGTAAGCGTGGGGACCCTTGACGTATGGGTTACGAGCTTATATATCATGGCCAAAATATGACCAATACCTCACATTTATTATCAATTTTATCATTTTATTATCGCACAATTTTGCAGGATGCAGCCGGTCCCCTGGGATGTCTGTCCATTGTGCCAATGCACCTAGGTGCTGGGCAGCCCGCCTGACCTAACAGAAGGGCGTGATCAATAGGCTTTGCCTGGACACTGTGCATTGCACGTATCTGTGTGACTGACGCCCTATATTAGATCTTATTTGTGTGCAGTTTTTTGCCAGCAACCTCCCCCTCCTGTTATAATAGGCTGGGGGTGGTTGTTTTATAGGCATTCTGCACCTGTGATCTTCCAACCTTTATCATGGGGGGCCGTATGCATCTTGCATGTGCTTTTGCCACTATCTGACCAGTCTTTGGCTGTTGGCTTTATTTTTGGTGAGTTTTTTATGAATATATACTAATGTCCTATGATGAGCTTTTTTTGATGTGGTTAGGGACTCGTAAGCGTGGGGACCCTTGACATATGGGTTACGAGCTTATATATTATGGCCAAAATATGACCAATACCTCACATTTATTATCAATTTTATCATTTTATTATCGCACAATTTTGCAGGATGCAGCCGGTCCCCTGGGATGTCTGTCCATTGTGCCAATGCACCTAGGTGCTGGGCAGCCCGCCTGACCTAATAGAAGGGCGTGATCAATAGGCTTTGCCTGGACACTGTGCATTGCACGTATCTGTGTGACTGACACCCTATATTAGATCTTATTTGTGTGCAGTTTTTTGCCAGCAACCTCCCCCTCCTGTTATAATAGGCTGGGGGTGGTTGTTTTATAGGCATTCTGCACCTGTGATCTTCCAACCTTTATCATGGGGGGCCGTATGCATCTTGGATGTGTTTTTGCCACTATCTGACCAGTCTTTGGCTGTTGGCTTTATTTTTTGTGAGTTTTTTATGAATATATACTAATGTCCTATGATGAGCTTTTTATGGTATACAGTGTTGCCTAAATTTGCATATGAGAATGTGGAACATGTGTTATGTACATACTGTAAGTGTTTCAACATGGGTAAAAGGGGAAATAAAGTCTATATCAATGCAGCAGCACTTGCACCCTACTGGTTCCCATACAGACTAATATCTCCAGCTGCCCAGCCCTAATGGTTCCACACAGGCTGGAATATCCCAAGCGGCAGCACTAGAAATCCATAACTCAGATTTATCTGCCGAAAGGCCATCAAGTTGCTCATCATACCTCCTGAAGAACTAGAGTGGAGGTTGCAATGCCCTATAAACTGAGATTGGAGAAACATGCAAAGATAGGCATTGACCCAAGGTGAGGAAACATAAAATATGTGCGCAATTGGAAAAGGTGAAATAGTAAATGCAGGCTAGGGTAGTGGCCTACAGACATAACAATAAAAAAGAGAAGGATATAGGTAAGATGAATGATAAAGCTCAGAGCAAATACCATACTGGTCTCTGTTGGACAGGCAAAATCCCTAGCAGTGAGGCTGGAACTCCTTAGCAGACTCCACTAACGAAGCCATTCGTTGAAATGCGCGTCGAGGTCCCACCACCACACCTGGCATGCCGTGATCTTATCCTGCTCTCATCATGTCCTAAGGTATTGTGATGTGGCTGTGATTCAGCCGTTTTTCCTCTGGGGATATGTTTGGGCCTAATTGATTCCCTTACAATTTACTTTCCTCTTGTTGGGGATATTTACTATTTATTCATTGTCTATAATATCCACATATACCTTGTGAGTAGGTGTTACTGCCATCTACTGGCAATTTCCAGGTATTTCTGTGGGTCATGTTTCTGAGCAGGGACTTTTTTCCATTCTTTCCTTGCTACATACTGTGCACTTGTTCACCTTTTGTATCAATAATGACTTTTGTACTTTACTATTATCTCTTGTAGTCCTGGTGCTTTGTGTAATTCCTATAGTTCCCCATCTTCTGTCGGTTTAGGGTATCACACACTTTAGGCTATTTATTCTTATTTGGACCAATCCCCTTTGGGAAGTATGTTTTGTAGGTGTATATCCACTTAGGAATATAGCCAGCAAAGAAGGCAGGAGCCAGGAGAGTATAAATAGCCCCACCCTCAATATGATAGGACAGAGACAAAATAAGCAAGTGTGAACATTTGACTAATCGCAAACCAAAAAAGAAAAATCACAGATAAAACATCCATCAGCATTTGGATAGAAACGGACCAGGCTGGAGCTCAGCAGGAAAGGAAACTGACTACGCAACACCAGGTTACTGGATTGAGTCCCAATACTGATGCATGACAACAATACTAAAAGGAGCTCAAAACTCAGCAAGAAGAGTACAAATAGACCCAACACGGATTTGATAGGACAGAGACAAAATAAGTGAGAACATCTGACTAACCACAAACCAAAGACGGAAAAACAAAGATAATACATATATTAGCATGTGGACAGCAGTGAAAGAAACTGAACACAACACAAGGTCAAGTCCCAAAACCGAGGCAGGACAGCATCACAACAGCAAAAGCCCATTAAAACGTTTCTGAACAAGTCAAAAGTAGTCAAAGCAGCTTTGTTATATTTTTCTAGCAGTTAGGACAGACATTGATAAATTTAGTATTCTTTAAAGATTTGGTAAGTTAAAACAGTCAAATAGTCTTTTGTCATAAAATCATGTTATAAATGCTTGCAATTAGTACTGATATTAAGGTTTTTTGATCTTCTGTAATTTCTGACTTCCAAAACAGGACTCCATATTCACAGCACCTTTGCTGGTTTAGTTGCGGTCGTCTAAAATGCCACATAAAATACACTCAACATTGAATTCACAACATAAAGAAGGAAAAGTCAAGGAGTTATGAAAATTACAGGATGGATAGATATGCTGATTATATGCAAAAGGTGAAGAAATTAAAACTTTTTGATTTATTCAGCAACAAGTATGAGCACCATGGATACACATACACATAGTTACATGTTCAGCATGCTATCGATGACATTATTATTTGTTGTTTGATTTATGTTCTGCCATGCCGAGTGCACAAATCATTAAGATATATTGCTGGCAGTTCCCTTTGCAGTTGTCAAACAATAACTTCCAAGATGTGCACAACAGGAAACAAGTCTGAATTTGCTGCAGGGCATAGTAGCAACTTTAGGCCATGCAGGCTGCTCAAAATAGCATGAGAAACGGTTATGATGCATGGGAAAAGCAAGGGACCGGGACTCCTAGACTGGCACTCAGATTGGGGGGGTCTTAGCTATCCCTCATCTCAGAGTTACCTCTGAAGGTGAGGATGTTTGAGCCGCGAACCTCACCCTGCTCCTGACCAGCCCTGATCTTATACCCCTTCCTTCACAGAAGTTTGTTAAAACCAACAGAAATACACGTTATATAACATTCTAAATGATGTTTTGCAGAAGATACATTTGTTCTCATGTATAACAATACTAACTTTTCTCTGCTATATGATTATTTCTTTTTTCTTTCAATGGGAATTGATGACAGCTTGATTTTCATCTATGTTTCTAATCAGTGTTAATTGGATTTTATGTCCCTTTCCTGTTTTTTAACTTCCTAGGGAGTCAGTAATTTCTATAATAACTGTGATGAATAAGTAGCCAAAACGTGTCTCCTTTCTATCCCTAGTGGACAATATTTCTCCACTCTTGCCTTTTATTGCCTGTATGAAAATTGAATTTAAAGACATTTAGGAATATTTTTTTTTTCAAAATAAAGCATCAATAATTATCTTTTTTTACTCATGAGCTCGCTGGATATTGTATTTTCCTTTCTACTCTGTTGGTAGCATGGACTCCTGCCCTTTGGTCCGTCACAGAGCTGCTCAAAGAGTTACTTCATACAAGGGTAAAATCATATTATTGGTAAGCTGGCTTTCTTAAAGAAAAAATGATTTCTTTTTTTTTTCTTGAATCAGATTATAGGCCCACCTAAGATCAAGTTTTGAGACCAATTTAGCACTGGCATTCTGATTACTGTATACACTCGAGTATAAGCTGACCCGAGTATAAGTCGAAGCCCTTAATTTTACCACAAAAAACTGGGAACACTTATGGACTCGTGTATAAGCCTAAGGTGGGAAATTTAGCAACTACTAGTAAATTTAAAAACTAAAAATAGATACCAATAAAATGTAATGTGCCCATCCTTGTCCGCCCTTTTAGTAAGGTGCCCATGCTGTAGTAATGTCTCCATCCTTGTGTCCTCCTTGTAGCAATGTGCCTATCCTTGTGCCCTGTAGCAATGTGCCTCATTATTTTGCCCCATCCTGAAGTAATGTGCCCCATCCTTGTGCCCTGTAGTAATGTGCCCATCCTTTAGTAATGTCCCCTTCTTGGCCCCTATTATGCCGTTGTTCACATACACACAAAAAAATTATTCTCATCTGTCTTCCATTCCTGCGATCTCCTCTTACCTGCTTCTTATGGACCGCAGGCACATAGATCTCCTCGGTGATCGAGGCCGATGCACGGGGCTGAAGCTGCTGTTGTCAGCATTTTAGTTCACTTGAATGATTTGCTGAGTCGCAAATCATGCAATTGCAGTAAAGTGCCTTTGGCAGCGGCAGCATCGTGCCCCAGACAAGATCATCGAGGGGTGCTTCTTGCAGACCACAGGCACATAGACCCCTCCATCATCGTGTCCAGTGAACGGTGCTGCCGCTGCCATCATCACTTTACTGCAGTTGATTGCTTTCCTGGTCCTTAGAGAAGTACTTGGAAGGAATAAGTCTTATGCCAGGCCATTGTATTGAAATCATTATATAATACATATAACTGGGATCTCCTCTAAGGGTATGTGCCCATGATCAGGACTCACTGCGTTCAGAACGCAGCGAGTCCTGACCGGCGGGGCCACATGTCTCCTCTGCAGGTGAACGCAGGAGAAGGCAGCTGCTTGTACCCACGATCAAGGTTCTGTGTGCTGCGGTCTCCTGCTTGTGTTCTCCCTATGGAGGACGCATGCGATTCCACAGCAAACAATTGACATGCTGCGGTATGGAAAGACGCACCGCAGGTCAGTATTTGCTGTGGAAAAAAGAAGCATAGTGGGCACGGGATTTCTAGGAATCCTGTCCACTATGCTTGTACTGTACTCCGCAGCAAATTGGACGCAGCTGAGGTAGGCTGCGACCAAAATGCTGCAAATACTAATTGTGGGCATGCACCCTAGGGCATCTATTTATGAAGCTAAACAAGCCCAAACTTTCTAACTTCTCATTATAGGAGAGGTTTTAAATTCCTTGTAATAATATAGTTATTACTGGACCCCATATTCAAGATGCAGCTTTTTTAATAATTTATAATGGGGTAATAGAACATTTAGACCACTGAATATTATCTCTTTGCATTGACTTGTTGAAAAATGGCTCTTGAAACACTTTTAAGAAATAGCCATACCAGTGATTCTGACACCAAATCAATGTAACACCAAGATGTTAATGTACCAGAAATGAAGACCAAAGGGGTCCGGCTACAGTACAATATGCACACCACACCATAATTCCAGGTGTTCCAAATTATCTTGTCAGATTAGAATAGGATGTAGTGATTAGGGATGATCGAATACTTCGATTATCCGGCTTCGCAAATATTTTCCGAATACCTCGCTGCTATTCAACTATTCAATGAACAATGTAAGTCTATGGGAAGCCCGAATAGTTCCAAATAGTTGTTATTCGGGTTTCCTATAAACTTACATTGCGCATCAAATATTCGCGAATAGTCGAATAGCGGCATGGTATTTGGAAATTATTCGCGAAGCCGGATAATCGAAGTATTCGATCATCCCTAGTAGTGATCCATTCTGCACTGCAAGTGAAATTAGACATCATCTTAGGACATCAAACAGTGTCTACCCAAACCATCAACATTTGTTTCATAACAAAGGTATACAAGCCAGACATCCAGCTACAGTTATTCTATTGGATTAAAGAATATTTATAGCACAATAAAAAAGAGTTGCAAATAATGTTTTAACCTTTTCCTATCCTGAGTCCCCCTGGGGGGGGACATACCAAAAATTCCGTTACGCTCCTTTGTCAGGCCACTGCCTTGTTTATCATTCACATGTAAATAAATTGATTTCCTGTTGATGTATTTTACAAAATTCATTCATATTGCAAAATTCTGTTTTGATGTTTTTTCCCAATTATAATAGGATTTCAATGGGCAAAACAGGACATTTTATTGGATAGGAAAAAGTTAAAAAATTGAATAAAAGTCCCAATAAAAGTCTCTTTGACAAATTTTCAGTGCAGCTGGCTCTACATAGGATCAGAAAGTCTACAATGAACTCCACAATAGACAGCATATAATAATTAGATTGTAGCCCCTAAACACTATCACAATCTGAATAATGTAACACAAAAAACTGTGAGATCACAAACTTTTGTCTTAATACTTTGTTTTTGCAGATATTCTAGTTAGGCAGCATCCATTTAGGATAGTTGTTGGATTGTGACCTTAAACTTGTTTGTTTTTTTTTCAACACCTTATTTGTTCTCCAAATAAACACTGTAATTCTTTCTATATCAGAATAGCCAAAACATAGTGTAAAACCAATAGGAAATCTTTATTCTAAAATGCAATTAACATAGTCCCAAAGTAGCATAGGATAGTCAACAGAAAAATTTAATCCAATATTGGAAAATATAACTACCGTAAATGTTCAGCGTACTGAGGGTTTTACCACCTTTCAGCCTCTTCAAGTTGCATGTGAGCTTAACCCTGCTGTTCTGTTCGCATTTGCTATACACTTGTACTGTTCCCGGGTCAATATGACCCGACCTATTAATTCTTGATTTTTAGCTACTCTAATTGTTTTATTTGAATACTTTTTTCATTGAAATACTGTATGTGAACATGGTTGATCATAAACAAATGAAAAATTTAAATTCAAACTTAATTATTTATTTTTTTTTCATAAAAAGGTTACACAGGCTTTTTGCAATTATCTTCGATTGTTGACATTCTGCACACAAATAATAAAGAAGCTTTACATTACTATTACTAAAACATGAAATTTAACTTTTTGAAAACAAATTTTATAAATCAACAAATGAAAAATCATAAAAACGTCAACCTTTTTAGAAAGAAAAAAGAATAAACTGAACATGTTCATGCGTTTTTACACTGAACACAATAATAAGACACATGTGCTTTACACAGATATTTTGAACATCCAGCACATGTCAGATTAGTCTTAAGCGGGCTTTGCACGTTGTGACATCGCAAGCCGATGCTGCGATGTCGCACGCGATAGTCCCCGCCCCCGTCGCAGGTACGATATCTTGTGATTGCTGGCGTAGCGAACATTATCACTACGGCAGCTTCACATGCACTCACCTGCCCTGCGACCGTCGCTCTGGCCGGCGACCCGCCTCCTTCCTAAGGGGGCGGGTCGTGCGGCATCATAGCGATGTCACACGGCAGGCGGCCAATAGCAGCGGAGGGGCGGAGATGAGCAGCATGTAAACATCCCGCCCACCTCCTTCCTTCCTCATTGCAGCCGGGAGGCAGGTAGGAGATGTTCCTCGCTCCTGCGGCTTCATACACAGCGATGTGTGCTGCCGCAGGAATGAGGAACTACATCGTACCTGTCGCTGCACCGGCATTATAGAAATGTCGGAGAATACACCGATGATACGATAACGATGCTTTTGTGCTCGTTAATCGTATCATCTAGGATTTACACACTACGACATCGCAAGTGACGCCGGATGTGCGTCACTTTCGATTTGACCCCACCGACATCGCACCTGCGATGTCGTAGTGTGCAAAGCCGCCCTTATTGTCACAGGAAGATGGACAGAAGCTACATCTCTTTTTTTGCTGGTAGCTGTGCTGGTGGAGGCCGTGGATGTGGAGTCTCTTTCATGAGCATGCTGGACACTTTTTACAATGGCTGTTGCTCCATCACTTCTGGGGGTCACTTTTCTGCTCTCAATATATGGCCTCACCAGGGATTTTCCCAATTCCTCAAGAAATAATCTTCTTTTATGCACCTTATTCCAGTTCCAATCGGTGTCGATTTCTCTCCATAAGACAAATGCATTGTATGCAGAAACGTCCAGTATGTTATAAAATAAAATCATTGGCCACCGATTGGTTTTGCGTTTGCATGTATATGTTGATATTGCTTGGTCTAAAGTATCAACTGCTCCCTTTGTGGCATTATAATCCAAAATAATGTCAGGCTTTCTGTCTTCTCTATCACTTATGGCATTGTCATGGTGCATTGTGCTCATTAGAATTACCTGTTTGGTTTTTTTTGGAACATAAGAAACAACAGTTGTATTTCCAGAAAAATAAAAAGTAGAACTGTACACCTCTCTCTTGCTAAGGATACCTTGCGGTAGTTCAGGTTGTTTTTTCTCATAGTGCCCAGCATGTTAAGTTGTTTTTTCTTCAACATCTGGCCTAGTTGATAGGATGTAGAAAAGTTGTCACATGTGACATTTTGTCCTTTTAGTCCATGAGTCAAATCTAGAACAACACGCATTCCCTGATTTTTTTCAGGTCTTTCATCAGGGGTTTTTCCTGTATACACTTGAACATTTAGAGCATATGAACTTTTGCTGTCGCAAAGTGTCCAGATCTTGATGCCATATTTTGCTGGCTTACTTGGTATATATTTTCTGAATGGGCACCTACCTCGGAATGCCACCAGTAGCTCATCAACAGTTACATTTTCACCACTGTTATATAATTTTGGTAGAATCTCTACCCATTGATTCCAAACATTTCTAATAGGGGCTAGTTTATCTTTAGCTCTTCTTTCCATTCTATCTGTTTTAGAATCAAACCGCAGTACTCTAGAAATAATCAGAGACCTGTAGAATAGTATAAAATGCTATCGGGTCATATTGACCTGAACAGTACAACTGTAACAATCAGCGTGTAGCAAAAAGTAAACAAAAAACAAAAACAAGAACAAAGAAAATGTAGAGCTCCACAAATGAGGAGAAGTCAAGGGACCACTAGTTTCAAATCCTCATTAAAAAAAATCTGCAGGGTCTCAAAAATCATTTCGGGTCATATTGACCCGAACAGTACAGCAGGGTTAATGCAAGTTCTAGTTAAATGCACCTGAATTTACCTATCCCCTTTCCAAGTGTCAAACCCAATCCAATATTTATGCACTACAGTTAGGTCCAGAAATATTTGGACAGTGACACAAGTTTTGTTATTTTAGCTGTTTACAAAAACATGTTCAGAAATACAATTATATATATATAATATGGGCTGAAAGTGCACACTCCCAGCTGCAATATGAGAGTTTTCACATCCAAATCGGAGAAAGGGTTTAGGAATCATAGCTCTGTAATGCATAGCCTCCTCTTTTTCAAGGGACCAAAAGTAATTGGACAAGGGACTCTAAGGGCTGCAATTAACTCTGAAGGCGTCTCCCTCGTTAACCTGTAATCAATGAAGTAGTTAAAAGGTCTGGGGTTGATTACAGGTGTGTGGTTTTGCATTTGGAAGCTGTTGCTGTGACCAGACAACATACGGTCTAAGGAACTCTCAATTGAGGTGAAGCAGAACATCCTGAGGCTGAAAAAAAAGAAAAAATCCATCAGAGAGATAGCAGACATGCTTGGAGTAGCAAAATCAACAGTCGGGTACATTCTGAGAAAAAAGGAATTGACTGGTGAGCTTGGGAACTCAAAAAGGCCTGGACGTCCACGGATGACAACAGTGGTGGATGATCGCCGCATACTTTCTTTGGTGAAGAAGAACCCGTTCACAACATCAACTGAAGTCCAGAACACTCTCAGTGAAGTAGGTGTATCTGTCTCTAAGTCAAAAGTAAAGAGAAGACTCCATGAAAGTAAATACAAAGGGTTCACATCTAGATGCAAACCATTCATCAATTCCAAAAATAGACAGGCCAGAGTTAAATTTGCTGAAAAACACCTCATGAAGCCAGCTCAGTTCTGGAAAAGTATTCTATGGACAGATGAGACAAAGATCAACCTGTACCAGAATGATGGGAAGAAAAAAGTTTGGAGAAGAAAGGGAACGGCACATGATCCAAGGCACACCAGATCCTCTGTAAAACATGGTGGAGGCAACGTGATGGCATGGGCATGCATGGCTTTCAAAGGCACTGGGTCACTTGTGTTTATTGATGACATAACAGCAGACAAGAGTAGCCGGATGAATTCTGAAGTGTACCGGGATATTCTGTCAGCCCAGATTCAGCCAAATGCCGCAAAGTTGATCGGACGGCGCTTCATAGTACAGATGGACAATGACCCCAAGCATACAGCCAAAGCTACCCAGGAGTTCATGAGTGCAAAAAAGTGGAACCTTCTGCAATGGCCAAGTCAATCACCAGATCTTAACCCAATTGAGCATGCATTTCACTTGCTCAAATCCAGACTTAAGACGGAAAGACCCACAAACAAGCAAGACCTGAAGGCTGCGGCTGTAAAGGCCTGGCAAAGCATTAAGAAGGAGGAAACCCAGCGTTTGGTGATGTCCATGGGTTCCAGACTTAAGGCAGTGATTGCCTCCAAAGGATTCGCAACAAAATATTGAAAATAAAAATATTTTGTTTGGGTTTGGTTTATTTGTCCAATTACTTTTGACCTCCTAAAATGTGGAGTGTTTGTAAAGAAATGTGTACAATTCCTACAATTTCTATCAGATATTTTTGTTCAAACCTTCAAATTAAACGTTACAATCTGCACTTGAATTCTGTTGTAGAGATTTCATTTCAAATCCAATGTGGTGGCATGCAGAGCCCAACTCGCGAAAATTGTGTCACTGTCCAAATATTTCTGGACCTAACTGTATGTGCCTCAGAAATCCGGAGCCCCATTCTGTAACTTCATGTGTTCTCCATGGCTGAGGTGCAGCGTTTTCTAAGCACTTCCACTTTTCAGTAATACCGTAATACCACTCACAAATAATCATGGAATATTTAGGAGAGAAGACATTTCACAAACTGACTTTTGCAATGTTGGCAACCTAATATAGTACTATGTACAGTACCAGTTCTTTTGAATGATCCACTCTTTCACAAATAATTCAAACCGCTGACGGCATGACAAGATGCTCTGTTTTATACTCCAGTGACAATAGGACTGAATGAAAGATTCAATGATTAAGAGATTTGCCCAATACTTATGTCCACTTAGTGTATAAACAAAGACTTAGTGATTTCCAGTGGTAGAAATCTATTAGCAGTGCTGTAAAGGTTTGGACACTATGGAATTGTGGAAATCTGTATTGACAGACTTGTGAGGTGGTATTCTGACATTTTTCTCTTTATGTAGATACACAGCAGTATGAGTATCTGGTGCCATTCCCATACTGCTTTGAGTGGAATATTTATTTGGAATGTTTATTATTTTAGTGGCAGTAACCAATCAGTTTGGATATATGATTTTTGGTTTTCTTGTAGGTAGTAGGTTTAGTGGTGTATGAACAACAGACTTTTCATAACAATTTCCTATGTTTTCTCATCTTTTACAGGATAGTTGAAAATTGCTCCCCAGAGTCAAGGAAAAGATTGATTAGATGAATACTTTTACAACCATTTCCATTTAGTAATCAATCAATGGAGAAAAATCTTTTTTTTTTTTTTTTTAAATCAGGTTCATTTTTACTTATCAACCAAATTACAGTCAGTAACAAAAACAACACACAAATTACATAACAGTGCACCCATAGTCCATGCCCCACAAAATTATAGGTCACAAAATATATATTTTAATCTTCAATGCCCTAGAAAATTCTATTAGGTTATTGGGCAATTATTTTTTTCATAGGTGATAAGTCTGTTGTATACAGTAACTTTAATAAACCTATTTGTTACTATTAGAGCTAACAGTCCTTAGGCTATGGTTCCATGTTGAATACAAAATCAAAATCTGCAATGCAGAGAAATAACGCCCAATAGTCCTAAATCAGTACGTATAATAGCAGGGACTAAAACTTAACTTTTAATCTAACAATAAAATCACATAACATAAAGTGCAGTGAATTATTCAAAATTTGCCAGATGGCAAGAAAATAGATGGATCTCACCCGATCTTTCTCCACAGGTAAGATTATACACCAATCCAGATATGAGGAATCACAGGCTGGAAAGACCAGGGTCAGCAGTCGGGTTATCATGTATCAGCCCCTGTCGTGCCCCGTAAATGGACTTCCGCCCTGACAAGGGCAACAGCCCTAGTAAGGTGTCTAGGGTGCTTCCCTTGTCAGGGTGGAAGTCCATTTACAGGGCATGACAGGGACTGATACATGATAACCCGATTGATGACCCTGGTCTTGTTAGATTAAAAGTTAAGTTAGGGTACCGTCACACTTTAGCGACGCAGCAGCGATCCCACCAGCGATCTGACCTGGTCAGGATCGCTGCTGCATCGCTACATGGTCGCTGGTGAGCTGTCAAACAGGCAGATCTCACCAGCGACCAGTGACCAGCCCCCAACCAGCAGCGACGTGCAAGCGACGCTGCGCTTGCACGGAGCCGGCGTCTGGAAGCTGCGGACACTGGTAACTAAGGTAAACATCGGGTATGGTTACTCGATGTTTACCTTAGTTACCAGCGCACACCGCTTAGCTTAGCGTGTGCAGGGAGCAGGAGCCGGCACTGGCAGCGTGAGAGCTGCGGAGGCTGGTAACGAAGGTAAATATTGGGTAACCACCTTGGTTACCCGATGTTTACCTTGGTTACAGCTTACCGCAGGCTGTCAGATGCCAGCTCCTGCTCCCTGCACATTCAGGATTATTGCTCTCTCGCTGTCACAGACAGCGATGTGTGCTTATCAGCGGGAGAGCAACAATAAAAAAAGAACCAGGGCTGTGTGTAACAAGCAGCGATCTCACAGCAGGGGCCAGATCGCTGCTCAGTGTCACACACAGCGAGATCGCTAATGAGGTCACTGCTGCGTCACAAAAACCGTGACTCAGCAGCGATCTCAGTAGCGATCTCGCTGTGTGTGAAGTACCACTTAGTCCCTGCTATTATACATACCTATGGTTCCATGTTGACACTGTAAAATCACTGTTAGGGCTCATTTACATATCTGTTTTTCATGAATGAGTGCTATCCATTCATTTCAAAGACAGCACTCATACTGGTGGTGGCCTATGGGGCAATTTACATGTCATTGTAAATTCAAGGAGACATGTCCCATATTGATCCAAGTGTTGGCTAAAACTCGACAATGAAAGTCTATGGGTCCATGAAAAAATTCATACAGCACTCGGATGCCATCTATGTACTGTCTGATTTATACTGACTGACAGATAGAAGGTGGAGAAACTTTTTTTTTCTTATCAAAATAAAAAACTGATGACACTCTGATGATAGTCAGGGAAATCTGATGAAAATCACTGATAAAACGCAGTCTATTTTTCTCTTATGTAAAACAAACTGATGGCTATATGAGGCCTTGGAACTCATTGCGATAGCAGTGATTTTTCATGTATGCGAAAAATCAGTCCATTTCTCATCAGTTTTTTCATCATTTTTTCATCAGTGTTTGGTCAGTTTTATGTCAGTTTTTACCATCAATATTTCATCAGTGAGTTTAACAAATAAAAAGCAAATAAATTACAAAGCATGTCAAATTTATTATAATGTTGATCACGGTCAGTTCAGAAACTGCACACCGTTGGTATCCTTGTGTAATCAGTGATTCTCATGCACCCATAGACTTGTATGAATAAATATTCTGTTTGACACTAATCAAAAACAAACTTCTCTGTGATTTTTTGCTTCAACTGCCAAAAACACAGAACATGTAACCAGCCCAATACAGTATAACGGGTAATCTATCAACAAAAACCATGACTAGGGCAAGTACATGAAAAATGGATGTCTGAGTGACGCTTAAGGGGGCTTTACACGGTACGACCGATTGTGCAATTTCACAATCGATCGTACCCGCCCCCGTCCTTTTTGCGTCACGGGCAAATCGCTGCCCGTGTCGCACAAAGTCAGTAACCCCCGTCACACATACTTACCTCTCATGCGACCTCGCTGTGGGCGGCGAACGTCCACTTCCTGGAGTGGGAGGGAGGATCGGCGTCACAGCGACGTCACACGGCCGCCGGCCAATGGAAGCGGAGGGGCGAAGATGAGCGGGACATAAACATCCCGCCCACCTCCTTCCGTCACATAGCCGGCGGCGGCCGCGTGACGCAAGTGAGCTGCTGTTCATCGTTCCCGGGGTGTCACACGGAGCGGCGTATGCTACCCCGGAAACGATGAACAACTAAATTAAACGATATTATGGAACCTAGCGAGCAGTACACGACTCACGATTTGTGAGCGATACTGCGTCGCTAGGAGGTGTCACACAGGCCGGCATCGCCAGCGATGCCGGATGTGCGTCACAAAAACCGTGACCCCGACGATCTATCGCACGATAAATTGTCTGGTGTAAAGAAGCCTTTAAACTCATGCACAACCTCAATGTCTAATTATGAGGAAAGCGTAGACCATAACACAAGTATTGCAATAGTTTCTTCCCCAACGGAAAACATTGTAGTTGTGCAGGTTGGTATTTTTCATGAGACTTATTATTACTGTGGAGCCTGACTTTTGTAGCATGTTTAAATTGTATTATCCATTTAAGTTACTGAAACAATATAATTTATTTTGGAAACAAAATGGAAACAACAAAAACCAAACCATTGGACTAGATCAAATGAATCAGACAGAAAATGAGCACATATGATACAATATGTTATCAAATGTTTGCATGTAAAACAGCTAATTAAATATTGTGTATAATAAATGAATCAGTATAAACATCCCACATACCATATGTAGCATCTGTAAGATCGGATTCATCTTCCTCAGAAACTGCTATTTCATAATGGTGATTCTAGTAAATATGTCTAGTTTTAGGGAGAAAAAGATGAAAAATAGGAAGATATTAGTCAGGGGCTATGTTGCTTCACTTGATGTTTAAAGGGATGCTTCTTTGCATTTTAATTGCATTTCTTAAACAGTGTGAAAGCTGTAGCCATCGCTATTAAAGCCATGTATTGATTCTCTTTTATGAATCACATTTCATGCTGCAAAGTTCTTTCTTGTGCTCTCAAGGTGCAAGGCAATGAGGCTTCCACAAAAGATAATAAGGTCCCTACTGGCTGAATGTGGTGATTGCCATGGTACTTTTCATTCATACAATTTTCTCATTACCATTTCTTAAGTTTAACTTTAGCATTAAATTTACATTAGTTTTAAAATGTTATAGTCTGAGAAAACTAAAACACAAAAACTAAAGAGCTTTTTAAGAAATTGAAGACATAAAACTGCATTTAAAGTAGACTTGTCAGAAGAAAACTTAAAGAACACTACAACTTGAGACTAAAATGTGAATATACATTTCTCATGTAGAGAGAAATTGCCTATACATTTACAGTAGAAATTTGCAAAACCCAAACATTTCTGAAGGGATTTCAAAGAGGAAGGCTGAATCCAGTCATATATGGCTTGAACCTTGACCGGATCCATTTCAATAGAAGATGGGGACAAAATAAACCCCAAAAAGGACATTTTCTTTTTATGCGAAGGAGACATTTTGACCCCTTACTGTACAATGCATTGTTCTTAAGAGCCTGAAAAACAGTCCGAACTTGCTCAACATGAGAGTCCCAATCATCAGAAAAAATCTAAATGTCATCAAAACAGACAATCAGAAATTTACCAGTTAGTTCCCAGAAAATATCATTCATGAATGACTGGAAGATGGAGGGGGTATTAGTGAGTCCAAAAGGCATCACTAGGTACTCAAAATACCCCTCAGCGGTATTAAAAGCCATCTTCCATTCATCACCCTCCATGAGATTGTACATCCCCTTAAGACCAAGTTTAGAAAACCATTTAGCCCCCTTAACTCTGGAAAACAGGTCTAACATCAGGGGCAAAGGACACTGATATTTAACAGTGATTTTATTAAGGAGGCGATAGTCAATGCAAGGTCTCAATGACCCATCCTTCTTAGACACAATAAAAAAACTGGCACCCAGGGGTTAAGATGACGGTCTAGTATGACCTTTTTCCAATGACCCCTTAATATAAGTTCACATAGCATCATGTTCAGGCACAGACAAATTGAAAATTTGTCCCTAGGAAATTTGCAACCTGGCGCTAAGTCAATGGCACAATCACACTCCTATGGGGAGGCAAGGAATCAGATCCAGTTTCATTAAACACATCAAGGAAGTCTGACAAATATTCAGATACATCATGTGTCTGAGCAGAAATAGACAACACAGAAAGGTCATTATGCACACATTGACAACCCCAATTAACCACAGATAAGGATCTCCAATCTAGAACTGGATTATGGGTCTGCAGCCAAGGGAATCCCAGTACCAAAATAGTTGTGTAGTTGTAGTTGCAAGTTGTGTAGTACCAAAAATTTACAATTCTCCTGATGAGCTGGTGCAACCTTCATAGTCACCTGGGTCCAAAATTGGGGTTTATTCTCAGCTAAGGGAGTAGCATCAATGTCCCTTAAAGGAATAGGAGTTTGGAAAGGTACCATGAGAAAGCCACAACTTTTAGCAAACCCAAAATCCATTAAGTTCAGGGAGGCCCCTGAATCAAGAAAAGCCATAGCTGAAAACGAGGATAACAAGCAAATTAAAGAGACTGACAAAAGAAATTTAGGTTGCACAGTACCCACAGTAAATGAACGAGCAAATCTCTTTTTTCGTTTAGGGCAGACAGAGATAGTGTGAGAAGCGTCTCCACAATAGAAACACAACTGGTTTCTCCATCTAAAACCCTGCCGCTCAGTATTAGAGAGAGCCCTATCACAATGCATAGCCTCCGAAGACTGTTCCGCAAACAATATATCAGCATTCAGCACGTATCGTTTTGCGCTCACGTAAACGTCTATCAATCTGAATGGCTGAAAGATCATAGAGGCATCGAGACCAGAAGGGATAGGAAATCCCACCATAACATCTTTCACAGCATCCGCAAGACCCTTTAGAAAAAGTGCCACAAGAGCATCATCATCCATTTGGTAAGGACCGCCCACTTTCTGAATCTCTGGCAAAAAATTTCAGTGGAATCCTGACCCTGGATCAATGCCATCAAGGCCTTCTCAGCTTGATCCACAACATTAGGTTTGTCATACAACAATCCCAGGGCCTGAAAAAAGGAATCCACATCAGCAAGAATCGGATCACCAGGTACCAAGGAAAAGGCCTTGTCCTGAGGGTCACCGCGCAACAAGGACATGACAATCCTAACCTGCTGCACGGGACTCTCTGAGGACTTTGGTCTTAAGGCAAAAAATAATGTACAATTATTTTTAAAGTTCAGGAATTTAGACCTATCCCCCGAGAACAATTCAGGAACGGGACTTTTAGGTTCTACAACAGAAGTCTGTCAAAGATAAGCTGATATACCCTGAACCTCAGAAGCAAGATGCTCAACACGATCAGACAACTTGTTAATATCCATGCCAGCAAAAGATCTTCCACGTAAGCCAAAGAATAAGAGGAAAAATATACCGAATAAAAAAAAAATGTCCTTCTTTTGAGTACCCTTTTTGTGTGGCCAGTGATACTGTTATGAACTGGTAACCGTGGACGATCACAAAAATCCCATTAATCTGAAAAAAACAAAACCGCAAGAGTAGTTGGAAACTAATGTGACCGCAATCACCTATCTATCAAACAACACTAGAAGTAGCAGTGGGATGTTCCTAACACACCTAGACACCTCGTCACTGCCGGAGGAGAAACTTGCTACACCTCAAAGATAGAAATGAGGAATGCTACCTTGCCTCGGAGCAGTCCCCAAAGAAATAGCAAATCCCCAACATGCAACAACGGTGATGTAAGAAAACACAATACACAGATAGAAAATATTGATTAGCAAAGGTGAGGCCCGACTTATTAGATACAATAGGACAGGACAGATAACTGATTTCGGTCAGCAAAAAACCCTGCAAAAAATACTAAACTCCTGATAGGAAAAAAATACTAAGACCACTGGGTCTTCCCTCGCTATATCAGATACTCTTGTGCCAGACACTTTAAAGAGAACTGCAAATATAATGGGAAGAAACAAAATCACACAACAAACAATATTCTAAAGTGCAAATAATCCAAACATGAACAGGGAGAAAGCTCCCTTTCTTGCTGGAGGAACTGTCCTGCTCACAAAAGCAAAGAGACAAAGTCTCACATACAAGAACCCAAACACAGAACCAAATAGAAGCAATAACAACCTTAAGTGCAATTTCAGCAATTAAGCACAGAAACTAGCAAACTTATCTGGAGTAGATTCAGGCACAGAAGAAATGGAAGAAACAGAAGGGGAAACTCCCAGCCATCTTCAGAAGCAGCAGGAAAACACGTATCACCGGCGGCCACCAGCCAGAAACTGCTCTGCTAAATACATTAGGCTGATTTGCAATAAGATTTCCTGGATTCCCAATTAACTCCAACACCTGTCTGAGTCACAGATTCAGACTCAGCTTCATTACCATTCCTGGCCACCAGAGGGAGCTCCACACCAGCAGCCACTCGGATGACATTCACAACAGGCATGTTTGATCTGGCCTCGTTCCGGGGGTCACACTGCCATATCTTGGTGCTGCTGCCTCCGGGACGCCGCCAGTGATATTTCCGACTCTGCTGTGTGCTCCGTTCATGTGAGACATTCTCGGTTTGTCTTGACCTCCGCTCCCCTTGCCCGACCTGACTTCCACCCCTCTTTGCTGACCTGCCCTGACCTCCATCTCCCCGACCTGGCCTGATCTCCACTTCCCCAGCTTAAGCTTATCTCTGTTCCTCCTGTCCATTCGCACCGCTGTCCCTTCTACCCATCCTTTTTTTCATACCTCCCTGTCCTCCGCTTTCCTGCCCTTTCTTCTGTTCTCCATGTCTTCCCGTGCTTACTTGCTCTCCCAGTATCCGATTTCGGCTCTGTTCTTTGATTTTGGCATGTTTTCTCCTCGGTACCGACATGACATCTCAGCTTAGACCCTGATTGATTGACTATCTCTGCTCTTGTTATCAACTTCTATTGGGCTTCTGTCTAACTACACTTAGGAGTTCTTTTCCTACCTGAGTCCCTGCACCCCCTAATTGTAGCTTGACAAATGTCCCATTTAGCTTTTCCCCTTTCCACTGCTCTGTGTACAGTATGAATTGTGGAAGACCTGCTCAATTCCCAAAGACTACAAAGTCTCTCACATGACCTCTCCTGTAAGATGTGAACCTCTATCACTTTAGGAATCCCATATCTACATACCACCTCCTTCATGATTTTTTTGAGCAGTAACCTTAGATGTCGCTTTCTGCACTAGATACATATGACTCAAGGCTACCTAAAAAGGCATTAACATAAATGAGCACAAACTATTATGCACCTACTCACGGTAGCTATATATAGCCAATCTGAATCTCTGGAATGGATAGAGGAGACAAGGTCAGCAAGGCACATGTCATATAAGATTGGGTGTACCTGGCTGCCTGAGTCTTGAACCTTGGCATCACCCATACCTTGTCTACCAAAGCACACATAGCTCTTTTGGCAAATTTATTAGTCCATGGGTTAAATTGGCCATCATTGAGCAGAGAGCTTGTGGTAGTCAAAGCTTACCGCTCCATTTCCACAGAACATCCTCTGTTACAGCTCCCAGAATTTCCCACTCCTTTTCCTCTTCATTCACCTGCTTCTGCAAGGGTTTAAGAATATTAGGAATGACAGGTGCCATTGAGGTCATGACCTGTATTGGTACCAGACTCTCAGTCTCTTCTTTGGTGATGTTTTCTGCACAAACAAATTTCCTCTGGCTTCCTCTGTGTCAACTTGGGTTTGAGCTATATCTTCCCTATGCCAAGCTTATTTCATAACAAGAGAGCCTCCATAAGGGTTTATATGCGCTCTGTATTTTTTGAGGTTTCCCATTTGCTGTTTGGAAAGATCTACTATCTACATAAAAATTGAATGTCTTGCACTTTGCTGCTCTACACTCCTCAGTGAGTGCCTTCCACTCAGCCTCCTGTGCTGACAGGCCACGGGGGTGTGGTTCAGCTTTCATTGCCTCATGTTGTGTAACCACAGCATATTGAGTGTAGAATCCACCACCAGCATTTTGGTATCTGGGCCCATCTACAAAAAACTCAAATTTGTGTTAGCAATGGGATCATCTGAAAATAGCCAAACACTGCCGTTACTTTCTGCTTCAGAGCAATGCAATCATGAGGTGTACGTATGTCCATTATTTAATCACTTTCTACATCTTTCCCTCTTTTGAATACAATAACAGAAGCATAGCTGGATTCAAGACTGTACATAATTAGATTTCTACATTTTGGGGGCATAAGAAGAGCACACCGAGGTTAAAGGTGCTAAGCCATTTGAATGTGTATAGGTTGTGCCTGACCAAAGACACCATGAATATTGTGTTGTAAAGTGTTACCATGTAATTAAGAACAATTTCTGTGGCCTTTTTAAGCATAGCTTGAACAGCAAAAATTGCTGTTACACAAGCGGGTGCACCTCTGGTGATGGAATGTAGTCAGACTGAATAATAAGCACCAGGTTTCTGCTGTTAGCTTAGTTTTGAGTATGACTGAAGTCATGTGGCAGTACAAAGGAAATGGTTCAGTATAGGTAAGTAAACCAAGAGTCGGAGTAAAGGTAACTAGGTGGGGGTTTTGAAAACATCCTTCTGCAGCACCACTTTTTTAAGGAGTCGATTCTTCTTCTGTCTTGTTTCTTTATCGGCCAGGTGTTGCATCCATATGTCACTACAGAAAAGAAAAAAACTATATTTGAACTGCGTCTTTGTTACCAGTGAAATTTTACTAGATTTGAAGACCTTGTCTATTGACTTCATTGTTGATTTGCCCATAGCAATTCTCCTATTGCCTTCTGTTGTTGTCACTGCATCTTGAGTAATCATTGATGCGAGTAAGTTGAAGTCCTTTACAACTTCCAGTTCATCTCTGTTCATATCTAATGTGTCCTGGTATAATCTGGCAGTAATTACTAATTTGTCTTCTTTGTGATGAGTAGAATTCCCATGTTCAAGTTTTCCAGATTGATACTTCTTAATAAATCCTTCATTCCATCTACGCTTGTTGCTATCAATGTTGCATCATCTTCATATTTAAGATTATTTGTGATTTGTCCAACAATTTTGATTCCTTCTTCTTTTATAGCAAGTCCAAACTTCCTGAAAATAGCTTCTACAAATAAATTGAAGAGAAAAGGGGACATGATGCACATTTATCCTCTACTTTGAACCATATCATGTCGCCATGTACCGTTTGGACTGTTGTTATTTAGTCAATGTAAAGTTTCCTAATGGGGCTGATCAAAAAATTTGGACACCCATATCCTTTGTGAAATTTTAACGTTTCTGGTGATCAAAACAGTCACAAGCTTTGCTGTAGTTGACTAAGCAAAAATAGGTTTCCCTGTTGTAGTCTTTGCCTTTTCCAGTATACATCTGTTAGCAATCACATCACTTGTGTCACTGACTTCTCTAAAGCCTTATTGTTCCTCTAGCAGCTCTTTGTCAAATTAAGGCTGTAAACGTTCTTGTAGGATCTTCAGAAGCTTTTGTTTTTATGGTTGCTATGAGGTGTCAGCGCAGTTTCCACTGTCAGTAGCATCTCCTGCTAAACAGCGAACATGTCCAGTCATTGGGCCATTTTTCAGTTGTCCATAACTATTGAAACAGGCATGTGATAACATTAACTGCTGCTACAGAGTATTAGCTGTATTAGTACCTTGTTACATCCAGTTGTTTATTGTTTAACAGAAGCTTTATAGCAACAACAACTTCATCTTTCAGGATGATTGGTTCTCCATCATTTCCAGTCTCATTTTCTTTCTGTGTCACTCAGTCTTTCTTATAGAGAGTACACAGGTACTCTTTCTATTTTTCTTTGATTTGTTCTGGCTCGATTAATTTGTTGCCATTGATATCTTTTAATATACCGTCTCTTGGTTGAAACTTTCATCATATCTTTTTTATTTTTTGGTATGCCTTCCTGGTCTTTCCCTTCAGATGTTCATTTTCTGTCGCTGTACATATTTTGGTACTGAAGTTCTTTGTCTGCTCGAATAGCTCTCTTTAGTCTTAATGATGTTGTCTGAGGGCAACTTGTTATTTTTTGTCTTTGCCATTAGTCTATCTATGATGATCTTTACAGTCTCTTCTTTTAACCACGGCTAAGGGGGTGTCGTCTGTCTCTGTCTTCTTGGCCTTTTCAGTAATAATAGTCTTTATATGTGTCCATAGTTCCTCAGGCATTTTTTTTTCATTTGTAGCCACCATCGATGCAAATTGGTTGTGTGAGCCAGTCCAAAAAACTTGAGGTATGGTGGTCAAATCAAAGGTGAAAACAGTTTGCTTTCTAGTCCATTTAAGCAGATTAATTATAATCTTTAATGTCTAAAGTTCATGATCAATTCCACAGTCAGATCCTGGCCTTCTTTTCACGATAATGATAGATGACCTCCATCATTGTCGAACACATATCAAGTCAATCTGATTTTTAGAAGCCCCATTCGGTGATATCCATGTGGAGAGTCCAAGAAAAAGACTGATGGCACATCCTACCTTTCTAATTTAAACAGGTGCAAACTGAACATGAAACATAGTAACAAAAAGGAGACAGTTGCACTCTGTAGAGCTAAGATATGTGCAACACTGAATATGGGAATACAGACATGCATTACTGCTATGAAAACATGTAAAAATTGAGATACTTAGCACCCAAAAATGGCCAGTTTTATGTGAGCCTAACAGCCAACGACAAGGCAACCTCTTTTTGTTGTGTTCCTATTAACTAATGCCTCTCTTTGGGTTAAAAAAAACTACAATTTATGGGCAGGCAGGAACTTGCAAATGAAGAATAAAAATAGCCTAAGGCTGAAGAGCAGGCGTGCTCAATCAGAAGGCATGACCTTGTTATCTAAGAAAAAGACTGTTGGCAGATCCTACCTTTCTAATGTGAACAGGTGCAAACTTAACATGAAACATAGTAACAAAAAGGAGACAGTTGCACTCGCTAAGTGCGACTGTTCCCTAAATTGGAGAAATATACTTTTCTCTGCAAGAAATATCGTTCCTGGGGTTCTTAATTTCAGCTGAAAGGTTTAGGAAGGATTCTGGAAAGGTGCAGGCCATAACTGATTAGGTTCAGCCTCGAAACCTTACAGCATTGCAATATTTTGTAGGGTTCCCCAATTACTACAGGAAATGTATTAAGGGTTTCTTTCAGATCATCAAACCTCTTACTGATCTCACAGGTAAGCAGGCAGATCTTAGTGTTTGGTCATCAAAACCTGTGGTGGCCTTTAATAAATCAAAAAAGTGTTTCTGCTCCTGTTATTATCCAACTAGATCTCCAGAAGCCATTCATTGTAAAGGTGGATGGTTCTGAACTTGAGGTATAGGCCCAATCGTGAGATGCTGTTGTAAAATTAGCTTTTAAAAAATGGACATTTTTGGAGGGAGCTATTCATTGAGTCATCTATTAATCAAGTTGTAATTTATCATAAAAATTTAGCCTTTATTGAATCAGCCAAATGTTTGGCAGATGGCCTTTATTTTTCTCTAGACTAAATTTTTCCATCACGTTCAAACCGGGGTCTAAGAATGTGAGGGCTGACACTTTGTTACTTAGGCGGGCTTTGCACATTGCGACATCGGTAACAATGTGTTACCGACGCTGCAGCGATAGTCCCCGCCCCCGTCGCAGGTGCGATATCTTGTGATTGCTGCCGTAGCGAACATTATCGCTACGGCAGCTTCACATGCACTCACCTGCCCTGCGATGTCGCTCTGGCCGGCGACCTGCCTCCTTACTAAGGGGGCGGGTCGTGCGGCGTCATAGTGACGTCACACGGCAGGCAGCCAATAGAAGCAGAGGGGCAGAGATGAGCGGGACGTAAACATCCCGCCCACCTCTGTCCTTCCGCATAGCCGGCTGGGACGCAGGTAGGAGATGTTCCTCGCTCCAGCGGCTTCACACACAGCGATGTGTGCTGCCTGCTGGAATGAGGAATAACCTCGTACCGTCGCAGCAGCGGCATTATGGAAATGTCGGTCCCTACACCGATCATACGATAATGACGCTTTTGCGCTCGTTAATCGTATGTAAAAGGCTTTACACACTACGATGTCGAGAGCGACGCCAGATGTGCGTCACTTTTGATTTGACCCCACCGACATCGCACCTGCGATATCGTAGTGTGCAAAGCCCGCCTTAGCCTTGATTCATTTTCTCCTCCAGAATCTCAACCCTCCATTCTTCTTTATGTTATTGCAGTTTCTATGGTATCCTTGACGTTGAAAACAGAGATCTGGAATGCCCACTTGTTGGCTCTTTCCACTTTTCCAGGGTCCCAATTGTTCGCACGTACATGAAATTACGTCTGTTGCATGAATTTCATGATTACATGTTGAGTGGTCACCTTGGGTCACAGCTACCCAGAAATCTATTACTACACTCTTTTAGTGGGAATCTATGCATAATGATATTAAAGATTTTGCATCCACTTGTGAAACTTGAACAACAAGCGCTAAAGTCTGCTATAGCCAGCAAGCCAGGAAATTGGCTTCATTATGTCAGATAGACCATGGACTTATTTGTCCATGGATTTTATTACTGATTTGCCTTTGTCTGCTGGGAAAACTGTGATTTGGGTGGTAGTCGACCAATTCATTAAACAAGCCCATTCTGTTCCGTTATCAGAGTTAACTAATGCCAAAACACTTTCTAAGTTATTTATCAATCATGTAATATGACTGCATGGAATCCTTTTGAACATTGTTTCTGATAGGGGGTGCAATTTGTGTCAAAATTTTGGAGACCGTTTTGTAAAAAGTTTTGGATTGATTTGTCATTTTCCTCTGTTTATCAGCAGCAAACCAACGGTCAGACGAAGAGGACAAATGAGTCGTTGGAGCAAATTTTAACATATTTTGATGCAGTTCTGCAGGAGGACTAGTCCTCATTTTTACCTCTTGCATAGTTCACCTTTAAACAGTCGGGTCAATCAGTCAAATGGCAACTCACCTTTCTTTTGTAATTATGGTTTTCATCCCCATTTTGGTGAATTTACTAGGATGAGTTCTAGGTGTCCTGGAGTAGAGGTAGCCTTGCAGATACTCAGTGATGTCTTGGTGGGAGGTTTAAAAGAATATTGGGGCTACCCAATTTCGACAAAAAATGGAGGGCAATAGGAAGTGTTTGACAGGTCCTGTTTTCTAAGTAGGAGATAAGGTTTGGTAATCTTCCAAAAATATTAACCTGAAGGTGCCATCAAAGAAGTTAGATCCTAAATTAATTGGCCTGTATAAAATTCTGGAGGTGGTTCATCTGGTTGCCTTTAGATTGCAACTCCGTCAGTCTCTTCATTTCAACATTTTCACAGATCCTTGTTAAAATAATTTGTCCTTCCAGCGTTGTTTCCCTCATCCTTGCATCCTCCTGTTTCCGTTGATGGGGTTTAGATTACAAGCTGCAGAGAATCATGGATTCTCAGAAGGTCCAAAATTCCCTTCAATATCTGGTTCATTGACTGGGCTACAGACCTTAAGAGAGATCCTGGGTTTACGCTCATTCTGTGAAGGCCAATAATTTGGTCAGGCCTTCCATTGTAGGTTTTCTGCGAAACCTGGAGAGGAAGGAGTCCTGTAATGATTCCCTCGCTCAGTGCATCTTGGACACAATATGTGACTTTTGCTATAATTATGGAGGTGGGGTGTGCTGAGCTGTCAGTTTGGAGAGTGACAGCTCAGTCATCCATTCTGGTATTGGGGCATGCTGAGTTGTCTGTGTTGGGTTATTCAGATGTTCCCTATCCCGGGGATTGGTTGCCCAGTTTCTACCAGTTGTAGCATTCTGTTAAAGTAATTCTATTTGGACTGTATTCCTGAGCTGTTTGATTGATCTATTGTTGCCTAAACTTGGGTCTTTTCCTGACTATCTGTTTGTTTAGCCCTTTTGGTGTTATCCACTACTCTTCAGGTATTGTGACTTTGGTCCATGACCTGAATTATCCCCTTAATCCGTGATGTCCTAGGCAAATATCTAACCTCAGAACGCTTGAATACTCTGTAACATGACTTGTTTTATGTTTGTACAGCAACTTACAAAGGGATAAATGTAACACACTAAGCACTGCAACTGACCCAGTTGGTTCCTGTACAGCCTAGAGACCCCACTGCCGCAGTCCTTATTGGTTGATTTGGAAGTTGAAATAGTCCTAACTATAGACTAAACTATGGCAACTTGGGCCTATGCTGCATAATCGGCCATTGAGCACTTCACATTCCTTCTAAGGAACCGGAGGGCAGAGTAGAGTGCAAATTACCTACAGGAGGGAAGGTGTGCTAAAGTAGAAAGTGATCCCAGAGCGAGTGAGACAAACAAAATGAAAGTGAATATTGCTAAAGAATATGCCGCCTACTTACTGACAAGAGATGAAGGAGACACATACCTGGTCCAACAGAGGTAGGGGAACACTATCAAAGATCTGGGACAGTTTCAATAAATATTCACAGCGACCATGCCCTGATGCATGGAGTAGTCTAACAAGGAGGGAAAAGTTTATGAAGATGAGTACCTAGCTGACCATACCAGTGTCCTCCGTGATTCCTCTGTGGCATACAACTATTGGGTATTAAAGCTGGACACGTATTATGAACAGTCCCTTTATGCCCTGGAGGTGCTGGTCTGCCCTGCCACTAGCATTTTGTCATTGCAGGTTTCTAATGCCACCAGGGCCATAATAACTGATAAACTAAAAATGCTGACCTGTTGAGTGTTCTTAAAATGAACAAGGCATGGATTGGCCCCAACTTCTCTACCCCAGCCAAACACAAGAGTGGAATAAAAAGCCAAATCAAATGCTCATTTTTTTCCTGTTGTATTCCCATTCACCACTTCCCAACACAAAAAGGGTATACAGTATGTTTGTTTTATTTTTTGATCTTCCTCCTTCTCCTACACCATATCAACAGGGTTATCATGCGGCTGTCACTCCAAGCTCTTTGAGGGCCATCAACTGGCCCTCACCCATAATTTTTAGAGAGCCAGAAGCCGGATTTCACTCAACTGACAAAACTGTGAGGATTCAACAAAAATGATGAGTGGCTACAACGCCATAATCAGAGTAACCATGCCATTTCTGTGTCTACTCAAATGCTGCTAACAATTAAAAGAGGAAACTTTGCATGTGGACCTTGTGGAGATGGAGAAAGTACACAGGGTGCTACATGTTTGCATATCCTGACTGCTTTTCCTGGAAATGATGCTGTTTAGGCTTGTGGAATCTGAGGCTTTCAGCAACCTGATGGTGGCGACCGTCCTGCAGTACTCGGTCCCCAGCTGCCAATATAATGCCCAATTTGCTGTTGCATCTTACACCTACACATGTGCCATAACATCACCAGTGCCTTGACTAATGCAATTAGTTTTTTGCAGCAGCATACCTGCAGAAGGACTATAAAGCAATATAACCTGACTATATGCCTCTAATATAAAACTACACCTCCTCTAGCAGCTATCCCTACACTGAATGCAGCTAATAGCAGTATTAATAGGGAAAAGAAGGAATATATGTAAGGCTGAAAATGACTTTTGATTTGAAGGATGCAGCAGCAAGCTTTACAAGGAAAGAATCCCTGCCTACATGCCTCTAATACACTTTCCCTTTTCCAGCACATTTCCTTAATGCATCTAAGAATGGTAAAATTAGAAAATATAATAGATTTTTTAGGTAGCAGCTGCAAGGTCTGCAGTGCTAGAATCCCTGCCGACAGGCTTCTAATACACTATCCCAGCTTGAGCAGCTTGTCCTAAACTAAATGCTCCTAAAAGCAGTATTATTAAAGTAGAATAGATTTTTTAGGTAGCAGCAGCAGGGTCTGTAAGGCTAGAACCCTTCCTACATGCATCTAATACACTGTTCCTTCTCCAGCACCTTGCCCTACACTAAATGCAGAACAAGAATGGCAAGAACAGTAGTATTAGATAATAGAATAGCTTTCAATTAGCCCTGAAAAGGACTGTTTGTTTACTGTTGTATCAGCAGGTACTGTCATGCTATAACACAATATCCCTTCTCCAGCAGAACCTCTCCCTACACTATTTTCGGGTACAATAGACCGAGCATGGCATCACCAGGTCTTATATAGACCCAATGACGCAATGTGGTAAGCCAATCAAAGTAATGCCAGCAGGCAACATGGCTATGGCATTAACATGATTGGGAGGCAATACTCGCATATTTAGTTGCTGAAAACAGCCGTGAAACATGTGGGGCATACACTTGATCATGGCACCTGGTTATCAGGTACTCAATTGAGTACCAAGTGTCTCGAGCACCCCAATGCTCGATCGAGTATCGAGTAGTGCTGAGCATGCTCACTGTCATGAATTTTGCTGATCCACATTTATGGACATTTTACACAACCTACCATCTGTCACTCGGATCGGCACCGAAGTTTGCTACTACTTGTTTGGACTCCGTACACACTTCCAATAAGCAACCTGGTTTCTGTAAGTAGCTCTCTTCTGTCGGACGTCGGTTGTTTTATTCATCTTTTCTTCTGGCACTTTAGAAGTTAATGCCTCCTGGAGCAGTGGCTGGTTTCTCAGTGAACCAGGTTTGCTAATCACTTTTTCCAGCTGGTCTCCTAATTAAGTCTGGGGAGTTTTCTGTACCATCGCCAAAGATAGTTTCTGTTTGCAGTTGCGAAATTACGGCGTCCGTGGCATTCTGCTATTTGGTGTCCAGCTATTTGTTGTTTGCTCTGTTTGAGAGTTCTGTAATGTAAATTACTCCTAACCCTTTAGGTCTATTCCCTCTGGTGCTGTTTTGTCTCTCCTCTATGGTTATTTGTGGTGTGAGTGTGTTTCAGTTTTATCCCTTCATCTTTGTCTTTGGGAGGTTGTTACTTTGCGTCCTGCCCATCCCAGAGTTGGTGGTCCGGGCAAAGGTATTAGGACAAGGCCGAACAGGAGAAAGGGCCAGGGTGGTGACCTGGACCTCCCTACCATCAGGGGTACCTCCAGGGTCAGTGTGAGCGCAGAGCACACAGTCTTATGGCCAGCTTAGCATCCCCTGACACTCAACCATCACTAATAATGGCTGATCAATTCTGGCAGAGAAAGAATCTAATTTGTCTGATAAAATACAAAGTTGCTTAGTTTCATGTGTATTAATGATTTATGAAATAAAAATTAAAAAAGGGCTATGCTTTAAGAATTAGTTATCACTTCCAATAACTCACATTTTCTCTTCAACATGGCCTGTCTGCTCACTCAATGGATCACTCATTAGTTTTGACTTAGTAAGAGGTTGCATAAAAATTAATTTCTTTCTTTCCCATTACTCCACTAATAAGTCAGATGTTCTCATTTTACAGAAAATGATTAAAGAACATTAGCATCTTTATGACTTATCAGTTGAACTGCAGATAGAAATACACCATCTAGATTTAACCTAGATTCATATATTAAGCCTTTTAAATCCAAAAATAACAAGCAAAAGAAGATGTGCTGATGAGTTTCTAAAATAAGTTAACACTGCTTTGGGTAATAATTCCCTGCTACCCAACTTTTTTGTTGTGCAGTCTGCAGTGCTTGGTGTCAGCACACACACGGCGAGTAATACGGAGCAAGTGGAATGCAATAAAAAAATTGCATTCCACTCGGACCAATATTACTCTATGGGTCAGCTCCCATGAGCGATTATTTTCTCAGCACTAATCGAACCAAGAAAACAGTCGCAGCATGCTGCGGGTGCAATGCGATTCTGTCTCACTCGCACCCTTTCAAGTCTATGGGGTGAGAGAAACATCGCATTGCTCTCGTGTTACACTGGTGTAACACGAGAGCAGTGCAATTCTCGCATCAGCCGGCAACGGAGGAGATAGGGAGATAAATCCCTCTCCTCCTCAGTGCTGGCCCTCCCATCTGCAGCACTGGCCCTCCCCTCTGCAGCTGAGGTCGGATCGCACGATCGGACCACAGTTGCATGGCACTCACATGACACTCAGCTCCCACTTTGCTGCAAGCGTGTGCTGAGTGTCATGCAAGCACTCGCACAATCTACTTGTGACCTCAGCCTTAAAGTGGTTGTCCCATGCAATTTGGCATAAATACTGTCTGTTAATGCTGGTCCAACGTCTGCCCCCACACCAATCAGCTGATCTTTGCTTTGGCAACATGAAAATGTACGGAGTTGAAAACCACAGCTCTATACACTGGGTGCTGGTGACTACTACATTTTATCTGAGATTCGGTAATCGAGAGCAGTCAAGTATACTTTTGTATGTAGTACCGTGCATAAGTTTTAGGTATGTTAAAAAGAAAAAAGCAGCAAAGTAAGAATGCTTTTAAAAATAGAAGTGTAAATAATTTTATCAATTAACAAAATGCAAAGTGAATTATCAAAAGAGGAATCAAAATAAAAATTTGGTATGTCCACATTTTGCCACTCAACAGCATCAAAACGACAATTCCTCTAAGTACACTTCCACTCAATTTTTCAAGGAACCCAACAGGGAGTTTTTTCCAACAAACCACAGATTTTGTGTGGACGATGACTTGCACCAATACCTCATCTCTTCATATCATCACTTCTAGAACTCATATCTTCTTTTCGCTGAAGATAGTTCTTAAATGGATTATCTGGGCTTATCACAAAAGCCTGCAGTGACTCCAGTGCTTGCGGTGCAAATGAGCAGTCATGTGACCACAATTGTATATGCGATATGAATCATATATGTGATGTGAATTTTAAAAGGACTATTTGCCATCTCTTTTTAAATGATGGTTACTCCTTAATGAAATTGGTTGTGTTTGGAGTCATTGTCCAGATGCAGTATAAATGCCTCCACGATGGCATTGTATAACGCTTAAGAGTCTGTCTGTATTTATCAATCGACCCTGTACTGTACTGACCTGGACAATAACATTACCAGGTCAGTAACATGGTAAAATAAATGCTATAATAAAAAAAACCTGCAAAATTTTTGCTAAATTGCTTGGAATTTTTTTCCCGCTTTCCAGTACATCGTATCATAAAATTAATTCTTTCAAAAGTATAACTCATCTCAGAAAAACAAGCCCCTACACAGCTTTATTGATGGAGAAATAAAAAAGTTATGGCTCTTGGAAAAAGGGGAGGAAAAAATGAGATAGAAAAAATGGAAAATCCCCTGGTCCATATGGGGGTCCACCAAATAAAATGAATGAACACATGAGAAATCTAAATCAAATCAATGTTTGGTGTGACCAACCATGATGATCTGTGATTAAATTGATTTGTGCTCAAAGAGGACCTAACACCAAACTTAAGTTCGCTTTACACACTGTGATATCATTACCGATATCGCTAGCGTGCGTCCCCGCCCCTTTATATACTATCCCGCACACAAGCTGCCCCTCTTTTTATATATATATATATATATATATATATATATATATATATATATATATATATATCCTCACACACTGCTCCTCTGTATACTATCCCCACACACATTACACCTCTGTATAACATCCTCCTGGTATATATGTCCCCGTTCTGGTATGTCCCCATCTTGGTATATATGTCCCCATCCTTGGCCCTTCCTGGTATGTATGTCCCCACCCTGGTTTATTGCATATATGTTCTCCTTCTGGTATATATGTCCCAATCCTGTTATCCTCCTGATATATATGTCCCCATCCTGGTATTTCCCATCCTGGCATATATATCCCCTTCCTGGGCACATTCTGGTATATCCCCATCCTGGTTTTTGTTCCCTTCCTCATTTATATATCCACCTTCTATATATGTCCCCTTCCGGGGGCCGTCCTGTGTATATATATATATATAAAAAATATATATATATACACACCATATATATATATATATATATATATATCTCCTGGGCAAATTCTGGTATAATGTCGTCCCCATCCTGGTTTTTGTCCCCTTTTTGGTATATATGCCATCCTTCTTGTATACATCCCCTTCCTTTGCCTCTTTTTTTATGTTTGTCTTCTGCAAAAATAAAAAAAATATATTTTACTCACCCTCCCAGGCTCCCACGTTGTGCGGTGTCCTCTCTGAGCTGCCATGCATTTAGGCTGGATGTGCACCCTCCAACACGCATCCTGCTAAAGCAGGGGTGGGGAACCTTCTGTCTGTCGGGGGCCATTTGGAAATTTCTACCAACTTTCGGGGGCTGCAAAAAATTATCAGCTTGAAAATTACCCTAATATATTTGGTCAAACCATTAATTAATTCACCCTTTCTGTGGTGGCTGGAGCTTCTCTCTGGTGCAGCTGTGATGTTTGGTGATATTGATCATGTGGCATCTCACAACTGCCTTTCCAGGTTTCTCTTGGACTGGAGCACAGGCAACTGATTGGTATTAATCATATACATCACGTAGGAGACGCTGGAGGCACATACATCACAGGAGGGGCTGGAGACATATAAATACATCACAGGAGGAGCTGGGGACAATTTTTATATATATATATATATATATATATATACACAGTATATATACATCACAGGAGGGGCTGGGAGCTTATACACATCACAGGAGGAACTGAAGCTCGGACATCACTGGGGGCATGAACAGTACTGCTGGGCAGCAACAGCACTGGCGGTGGCATGGACAGCACTGGCGGTTGCATGGACAACACTAGAAGGGCACGAACAGGACTGTGGGACGTAAATAGGACTGAGGGAGCACAGACAGCACTGGGGGGGTAGCACACAGCACTGGGGGGTGGCACACAGCACTGGGGGGGTGGCACACAGCACTAGGAGGGTGGCACACAGCACTGGGAGGGAGGCACACACAGCACTGGGAGGCATACAGAACAACGGGAGGCAGGAGGATTACAGTAGCGGGAGACAGGAGGCTCACAGCAGCGGGAGGTTCACAGCAGCAAGGGACAGAAGGATCACAGCAGGAAGACAGAAGGCTCATAGCAGGAGGCAAGTACAGCAGGATGCTCACAGCAGGGAGGCAGAAGGCTCACAGCAGGAAGGCAGGAGGCTCACAGCATGGAGGCAGGAGGCTCACAGCAAGGAGACAGAAAGCATGCACAGCAGGGAGGCGGCATGCACAGCTGAGGCAATAGGCTCACACCAAGGAGGCAGGAGGCTCACAGCAGGGAGGCAAGAGGCATGTACAGCAGGGAGGCAGGAGTCTCTCAGCAGGGAGTCATGCACAGCAGAGAGAAAGAAGGCTCTCAGCAGGGAGTCATGTACAGCAGGGAGGCGTGCACAGCAGGGAGGCAGGAGGCTCACAGCAGGGAGGCAGGAGGCATGCCCAGCAGGGAGCCAGGAGGCTCACAGCAGGGAGGCAGGAGACATGCAAGCAGGGAGGCAGAAGGCTCTCAGCAGGGAGGCAGAACGCTCACAGCAGGGAGGCAGAAGAGTCACAGCAGGAAGGCAGGAGTCTCACAGCAAGGAGGAAAGAGGAATGCACGGCAGGGAGGCAAGAGTCACACAGCACGTACAGCTGGGAGGCCAGTAAACCTTCTGCTCCTCTTCTTATGTGGGGCAGAAACACAGTGCATCTCATGCTTACCCCTCCCACAAAGTAGGTCCTCAGCATGCTGGCACAGGCTACACATTGTGATTTAAAGGGCCGGTAGCTGACAATCGCGGCTACCGACCCAGTACTGTGGTCTCTGGGAATTTGCCCAGGGGCCGCATAAAATGTCTTTGAGGGATGCATATGGCCCGTGAGCCGGAGGTTTCCCACCCCTGAGCTAAAGCAAGGCAGGGTCTGCGGGCCCCCCACCACTCACCTCCTCCCGCGATCTTCAGCTCAAACAGCACTTACCTGTCCCCGCTGAATGCCGTGTCCTAGTCACCTCCATGTTGCCCGCAGCACGGTGATATAGAAGGGTTAATGGTTTCTCAATTTCTTTATTAAAGATATTTTATTGTTCCATTAGTAAGTATATCTGGTGGTAGTTCATAGTCATTATGGAGCCTTCGGAATGAGAAACAGGCTCAAGGATTATTATTGTCTGCTAAATGTACTTCTTATCTTCTTATCTCATATGCATGACTCTACATTTTTGTTTTGCTAAAACTTAAAGGTCATATGAGCAAAAGTCCAGCTAGAAGCCTTTTTTGCAATATCACATTGATCTGTAAATGGTATAAATAAACTGTACCTTGGCTGAATAAACAGAAAACTGATCATGCTCACATGAATGCAGGTCTTTTCTCCGAGCGCTTGATCTTGATTAAGCCTGAAGAGGCCTAGTTCAGAGGACCTCACTGGTGATCCCATAAGCTGACTTTTGAAACAGAACAGCTACAACAACGGTGATGAGCTGCAGAGTGATGACCTCATGATGCTAGGCTGCGGGATGACGCGCTGCCTCCCTGCTCTTCTCTACTCACCTCGCTTCCGGCCACATGGCTAATTTGCATGTAATGCCCTAAAAGGGCTTCGCATGCACCGGAGTCATATGTAGTGGCTGAAGCGACACCGCCGGGCTCCCCTGTTTCGTCTGTAACTGAGGGTTGGTGAAGAGAGGGGCCCAGCCGGGGCTTAAAAAAGATAAGTAATCTTCCCAGCGCAGCCCCCCCATGTGCCAGGCCCGGTACACGAGTCAACGCTGTAATGCCCTGATGGCAGCCCTAGTCTGATGTGTTGGGCTAGACAGTTCCAGAGTATGGGAGAGGCACGGGAGAAACACGTTGTGTGTTTTAACTGCTGGGGTAGCTCAAGCTGAAAGGCCACAGGGTTAACAATGGTGATTACCTTATATGGACTGTTGAACATAGGACCCAGTTTTCAATATGAAACCTTCAACTTCATATTCTTAGTGGACAACCATATGTAATTATTCACACACAGGTCCGAGCTCGACGAAGGTATTTTGTCAGCCATGTATTTGTACCTATTCCCCATAGTCCTAAAATTGTTCAGTACACCATGTCAAATAGAAGAGAGCGACGAGGAGAATCATTCCTTCACAGGAACTCTCGAAGACTCTTCCCTACTGAATGCACAGACGTAAGGAAGGAACCTGTAGGCACCAAACAAAGGGTGACTTGAAAGTGGAATAATTGTGACAGTTATTTAAGAGAAACTCAGCCAAGGGTAGGTAAGACAACAAATTTTCCTGGATATCGGACACAAAACACCTTAGGTAAGTCTCCAAATTTTGATTGAAGCGTTCAGTCTGCCCATTGGATTGGGGATGGAAGGCTGAGGAAAAGACAGATGCACTCTCAAACGAGAACAAAACGCTCTCCAAAATTTAGAGACAAACTGGATCCCCAGATCTGACACCATATTGGAAACCCACGATCTCAAAAACAAACACATGGGATAACATTTTTGCATTAGAGACAGCAGGTAGAGCAGTGATGTATGCCATTTTACTGAATCTATCCACTCCTACTAAAATAACCATTTTACCAGCAGATAAAGGAAAGTCAGTAATAAGGTCCATAGATACATGAGTTCATGGTCTGTTAGGTATAGTCAAAGATAGGAGCGACCCGGACAGATGAGTACATGGGGTCTTAGAATGTATGCAGAAATTCCAAGTAGAAACAAACTTCCACAATGTCTTTATGCAACCTAGGCCACTAAAACCAACAAGAAAGGATGTCAACAGTTGCTTTATTACCTAGGTGTCCTGCTAGGACTGAGTTATGATGCTCCTTTAAAATTTTTAGGCGCAACTGTAAAGCGGGCTTTACACGCTGCGATCTTGCTAGCGAGATCGCAAGCAATCGTACCCGCCCCCATCGGTTGTGCGACACGGGCATATCGCTGCCCGTGTCGCACAACCTCGCTTACCCTGTCACACGCACTTACCTGCCCTGCGACGTCGCTCTAGCCAGCGAACCGCCTCCTTCCTAAGGGGGCGGGTCGTGCAGCGGCCAATAGAAGTGGAGGGGCGGAGATGAGCGGGACGTAAACATCCCGCCCACCTCCTTCCTTCATTATTACCGATGGAGGCAGGTAAGGAGATGATCCTCGCTCCTGCGGTGTCACACACAGCGATGTGTGCTGCCGCAGGAACGAGGAACAACATCACTAATGAGAAGAAAACAAATTTTTTGTTTCAGGACGACCTCTCCACGGCAAACGATTTTGTCCGCTTTTGCGATCGTTTAAGATCGCACATAAATGTTATACACTGCGATATCGTTAATGACGCCGGATGTGTGTCACTAACGACGTGACCCCGACAATAATTCAATAATGATATCGTAGCGTGTAAAGCCCGCATAAGGTACAAACAATTACCCTGAGGGACAAGAAGCAGTAGCGTCCCCTGAGGGGTTTGACAATAGATGAGAAGATCCGGATAAGCTTCTTGTAATAATAAGCAAACCCCAGAAAGCATTGTAGTACTTTCAGATTTTCGGGAAGATCACACTCCAGAACTGCACGAATCTCATCTGGATCCATCCGAAAACCAGCAGATGAAACCAAGAAGCCCAAAAATTGTACCTCCAGTACAGCAAATACACATTTTTCCAGCTTGCCATAATACAGTTTATTATCATGTAGTATCTGTAACACCTGTCTGACATGTACCTGATGTGTTTTGAGGTCGGATCAATAAATCAAAATGTCATCAAGATATACTACCACAAATCTACCCACCAGGTGATGGAAAATGTCAGTGACAAAATGTTGGAAAACGGCAGGGCATTCTTCGAACCAAAAGGCATGACCTAGTTTTCATAATACCCTTGAGGGGTGTTAAAAGTTGTTTTCCCCTTTCTCTGATTCTGATCAGATTGTAGGCCCCATGAGATCACATTTGATGAATCACTTAGCAGCAACAATCTGATTAAGTAAATCTGAGATGAGCAGAAGAGGATAAGGGACACAGATGGTATTTTGATTCAACTTGCAAAAGTGTAAACAGGGAAACAGGGCTCCATATTTTTCTTAACAAAAGAGAAACCTGCTGCCACAGGAGAAGAGGAGAGTCTGATATGTTCCTTAGCATGCCTTTCTGGGACAGAAAGATTATACAACCTGGTCTTGAGAAGTTTAGCCCTGGGGAGCAAGTGTACAAGACAATCATATGCACAGTGGGGAGGAAGATCCTGGAACTCTTTTTCTGAGAATACATCCATAAAATCAGACAAAAAAATGCACCACCTTAGATGAAAAGGAAGTGATGATGGTATTCAGGCAATTATTCATGCAGAACTCACTCCACCTGACTATCTCTTTAGACTGCCAGTCCACCACTGGATTTTGTATAACTAACCAGGAAGGGCCCCATATGATGAGTAGGGAGACCCTCTAAGACATAAGAAGAAAGGATATCTTTGGGAAAAGCCTCTAAGCATAGGTTTATATTATGCACCATTTGCGTAAAATTTCCCTGGCCAAGAAGTGGCGAGTCCATGGCGAATATGGTGATGGATTTAGCCAGGGTATTGCAGGAGAGGCCATTAGTCTGTGTAAACCAAGAATCTACCATATTGGCTCCTGCCCCACTATCAAAAAGGACATAGATTATCTCAGTTCTGGTACCTCTGAAAAACTCAGCAGGTAAATAAACTGAGATGCATATGCAAAGGAAATATATACATCCAGGTTATAATCCTCCACACAACCTGGGGTCATACCTCAATAAACTGACCCTTATGACCACAGAAGAAACACACCTTTGTCTTACAGTGAGCCTCTAGGGATCCAGACTGAGAGGAATCTCCTCCAAACTTCATGAGTTCATCAGAGCTTAAAGGAAGAACTTGAGCCTTTAGAAGTATTACAGGGGTGGAGTCATCACCGGTCTATATCTGAGGCATCTTTCGATACATATGGCCAGAGCCATGGTGGATTTCAATGTCTCAGGAGTTTCATATAACACCAATGCGTCCTTGAGCCTTTTCTGACAGAATTTGGCAAAAATAGCTCCTAAGGGCCAGGTCATTAAACCTGTTGCCAGTGTCCCAACTCTGGAATTCAGAAAAAATTCCTCCACCGGCTGGTCTCACTGCTGGAGCTTGTGTAGCTGAGACTCAGCAAGGGAGACCTTGTAAGGGTCATCATAGATGATGCCAAGGGCCGCAAAAAACTCATTGACTGATCGAATCAACAGAGAGTCGGTCGGAAGACAAAAAGCCCAGGATTGAGAGTCTCCCTGGAGGAGAAAGATCAAAATCCCCATTTGTTGTTCCTCACTCCCAGTAGAGTGTGTGTAGAGCTTAAAATAAAGCTTACAGGCTTCACAAGAAATAAAAAAACATATCCCGCCCATACGATAATCTATCCAAGAGCTCCACTTTGGGTACAGGTATAGTATAGCTGGCTGTCAGACCCACAGCCATCTGCTGTGGCTGCAAAACCCTTGATTGCAGGTATGCCATACCAAGGGACCAGCTCTGCACTCATTCTGCAAGGGCATCTACAGGATTCATAAGAGATCCAAGAGAAAAAAAAAGTGGGTCTGTGATAATATCACAGTTACAGCCTCAGGTAAGTGCAGATTACAGAATATCTGTTTGGCAGAGCAAGTCGAGGATCATGTGCAGATGTCACCATGGTCTGAGGTTTATCCTCTATACTCTTGAGCCGCGACTCAAGTACTTGTATGTAACGGTGTAACTGCTGATATTCTGCCATAACTCCCAGACCCTTGGCTCAGTCCTAATGTTACGGGGGGCTGTCTGATAATAAAACCTAAAGGAATGTCAGACAGTCAGGGTCCACCGTGCAAAGACTCTGCTGCAGACTATGGCAGAGGAAAAGGGGTATATAAGTGTGCCACTGTAAATAATGATAGCACAAGTGCAGAGTGCAATACCTCTGTTATACTCACAGAGGAATATAATTAGAAAATAAAGCAATTCCTCCCTTACTTGGAGGGTGTGTGGAATGGTCTCTGTTAAAGATCACAGAGACAAAAGCAGTGAGTGTGAAATGGCAGCTACCTAGGTCCGTTCCTCTAGTGGTGCCAGGAGACGGAGAGCAGTGTAAGCCGCACAAAGCTCCTACCTGCGTTCGCTCCACTAGTGTGCGAGGACACGAACCACTAGATATGGCACCTGCCTAGGTCCGCTCTTCTAGTGGTGCAAAAGAGACGGACAGCAGCGTAAGCCGCACAAAGCTCCTACCTGCGTTCGCTCCACTAGTGTGCGAGGACATGAACCACTAGATATGGCACCTGCCTAGGTCCGCTCTTCTAGTGGTGCAAAAGAGACGGACAGCAGCATAAGCCGCACAAAGCTCCTACCTCTGTTCGCTCCCCTAGTGTGCGAGGATACGAACAACTGCCAGACGCAGTATAAGGAACGTTACCCTAGCGGCAACGTCCACCTACGATTAGAATCACAAGGCCCAGCTGGACCATGTGCCTCAGGCACCTGCCTATGTCCGCTCCACTAAGAGGTAAGGATACGGACTGCAGCCGAAGCTGTAAGATATAAGAATGCTACCCTGCCGGTAGCGCTCACCTAGGATAGACAGAGAGATGCCTAGAGGAACGTGCACAGAGCGTCTACTCGCATGCATGAACCAAGAGGACTGAGCGCCGGGCGGCGTGCGTCCGGGTCTTATATAGACTCTGTGCCTCATCCAAGATGGAGGACACCAGAGCCAATTCGCTGCCAGAATGACATCAATGACGTCACGCTGGCCTATCACCGAGCAAAGCGTCACAAGGACATGACCAGCGACCAATCGGCATAGAAGGTGTCAGAGACATGTGACCACGTGTCACAAGCACATGACCAGTGGCCAATCAGCTTAGAAGGTGTCAGAGATATGTGACCTCGTGTCAGCGATGATGTCACCCGCACATGTGCAATGGCTCCAAGATAGGACTTAGTCTCCAGCGCTTGCACATGTGCAGTAGCAAGAAATCCGGACGTAGTCTCCAGAACCAAAGCAACCGTAACAGTACCTCCTCCTAAAGGGCCCCCCTCCCGGCGACGCAGGTAATCGGCAACTAAGTCGGGAGCATGGACAGCCTCCTCAGGCTCCCAAGAGCGATGTTCCGGACCATAGCCCTCCTAATCTATCAAGAAGAACCTGCGCCCTCTAACCATCTTAGAACCAACTATGGCTCGTACCTCATAGCTAGAGCGAGAGGAATCAGAGGCAGGAGAGTGCACCTCACGAGCGTGAGGTAAAATAGCTGGCTTTAGCAGTGAAACATGGAATTTGTCATGGATCCTAAGATGGACGGGTAACTTCAATTGGTAGACTACAGGATTTGCCTGTCGAAGAACCTCATAAGGGCCCAGGAAGCGAGGAGCAAATTTGACAGAGCTCACTCTAAGTTTCACGTGTTTTGCAGAGAGCCACACAAAATCCCCTGGAGAAAAGACAAGAGCCGGGCGACGAAACCGATCGGACACCGTCTTCATACGGTCGGTCCTTAGCTGCTTGGATCGACTCTTGAGTCCGATCCCAAACCTCTCTGGCATTAGTTGCCCAGTCGGCCACAAGAGGAGAAGGTGCAGCAGCGGGAAACGGTACCGGTACCCTAGGGTGTTGCCCATTATTGAGTACAAATGGTGTCTGCCCAGTGGCCTCAGCCAGCGAATTGTTAAGGGCAAATTCTGCCCAGGGTAGGAGGGAGGACCAGTTATCGTGGTTCTCAGCAACAAAGTGTCGAAGGTATATAATCATGGATTGATTGGTACGCTCAACCAAACCATTGGTCTCCGGATGGTATGCCGAAGAGAGATTCAACTCAATTTGCAGAAGGCTACAAAGATCTCGCCAGAAACAGGAAGCAAATTGCGGGCCTCTATCACAAATGATACGATCTGGCATCCCGTGAAGCCTAAAGACCTGCTTGAGGAATAGTTTGGCTAGTACCCAATGTGACGACATGGACTCTCATGGGTTAAAGTTTCTTAAAATTCAGCCAGACTATTGTTCTTATGTGTGCTAAGGCATGTTTGCTTAGCTATTGCTCTCCAGACTTTTCCAGTAATCATTGTATTGTAGTTGTGTATTGATAATGTAATTACCTTAGTAGCCATTGTCTAGTCGGTGACTTGCCGACTCCATGTAGATATACTGAGTCTTTCTATGCACATCATTTAAATGAACATTATCCATGCAGCTTGAAATTCATCCAATGGGAGAAGCAATCTTGTCCAACCAATCGATGAGGACGCAGTGTATCCTAAGGGAAGGTTATGGCTATAAAAGGGACTTCTTTAAGCCACCAGGGTTGATGAAGGTTGATGGATGCTGATGGATCCAGTCTAAGCTCTTTGGAGCTGACTAGAGGATCAGGATGTCTTATGGCTTCAATCTAGGGACCCCGGTTCCGGTTGGAGACCATATCCACAGTCTAGGGATTTCGACTCCGGCTGCCAGGATTGTAACATCAAACCAGGACTACCTAAGGAGGACACTCAGGTTGGGACAGTTCAGTCACCTGTTACAGACTTTGCAGACCTCACACAGCGTCCTGAATCTGGCATTATTCCTTTCTCGGTGGGTGCCCGCCAAAAGCGGGGTGCTGCTGGACTGGAGTAAGCGGCCCTGGAAGCTCTGAGGCATGGACATTCTAAATCCCTGGTGAGCCAGCGGAAGGGTGAGACTCTGTTGCCTGTTACATTTGTGTTTTGCTGGTTATGTGCTATGTGCCGTTAATTGTTTGGGGATCCAAAAAAAGTCTAATCATTGTGGTTCCCTCACCCTGTGTTGTCTGAGTAGTGTTACGCCCACGGTTAAGGAGGCCAGCGTTCAGTTGGGATGAGCCCTGAGCCACGCTGTCTTTCTAAAGGTGGTGGGTTTTAGTGGACGAGAGCACCCACTGAGCCCCGTGTCTCCACAATTGGTGGCAGCAGTGGGATAATACTCAGCCTGGTTTACCCAGGGGAGCTGCAGCGGACTAGTGTTTTCGGACACCGTCCAGGGCTCAACAACCATGGAGGCACATATGCATACCCAGCAGGCCATAGGGGAGGCATTCAGGTTTCGGACGCTGCCATGTCCAACCCCACCAGCTCACCCATGGGACAAGGACCAGAGAGCAGTTACGACCGCAGCAGTAAATGGATTCTACAGGATCTGTGCCAGATGCGAAAGATTGACTACAGGAACACTGACACTCGGACACTGCCGTTGTGGTATCAGAGGAAGGAAACCCTGTATCTCATCCTAGATCCAGTGACAGTCTGGAAACAAACCAAACCCAAGCAGACCGAGTCAAGGAATTGTTTACTGCATTGGAGCCTGAAGCTTCAAGGGAAGAGAGGGCTGGTGTTCTGCAATTTGTGTTTGGATTTCCAATTTCCTCACCATCAGCACCTACCTCCAGGATAGACCACCACCAAGGAAGTCATCTTCGCTACAGGGATGTGCCAGTGTTTAATGATTCCAGCACTGAGATAGATGAACACTTGCAAAACTTTGAGATGCTAATGCGTATGCACCAGGTGCCCACAGATGAGTGGTCCAAATACCTGTGGACAAGCTTGCCGGTCCAGGCCCAGGAGGCTGTCCGATCACTTGGGCCTCAGGACTGCTTGGACTACAGAATTAAGGACACTTTGTTGGCCCTTTTTACCATAACACCCGAGAGACATCGCACTAAGTTCCGGACTATGTCTCGCCAGGGTGTCTCGTACGTCGAATTTGGCAGTCAACTCCGACGACACTGTAATCGCTGGCTCAATGGTCGGGCTGCCCACTCCGCTGCTGCCCTCCGGGATGTGATAGTGCTTGAACAGCTGCTGGAGCAGATGGACCCAGAAATCTGAGAATGGGTAGCTGACAGGAAGCCCGACACCCCAGAGCAAGCAGCGCGATTAGCTGACGAATTTACAGCCAACCGACCCAGCTGGAGGCCCAATAGGCCCACCGATCTGAGGAGGAGGTCCCTCAACCATGGATCCAAGCGACCCCCAGACTCATATGCTGGACTAACTCATTACCTCACAGAAGCCCCAACAAGACAAAGGTTTACCAACAGGGTGGGTGACTTGTCTAACCCACGGCGCTGTTATACGTGTGGGCGCCTTGGACACATGGCCAAAGTGTGTCTACAAAACCGGGGCCCCATGCCTGGAGCCCGTCTAACCAGTCAACATATGCCGAGATGAACCAACGAGACCTGAGGAATGCTACCCCCGAGAAACACCAATAGCTGAGGAAGTGGTTTATCCAGTCCACACCCTACGGCAGGCCGGACACCGTACACCAGCCAACCTCCATCCCCACATCCAGACGGTCAAGGTCAGTGATATACAGGCTCAGGGACTTCGAGACTTGGGATCTTCCATCACCCTGGTCAGCCCAGATATTGTTCCCACAGAACATCATTTACCTGGCCGCCAAGTGACCATCACCCTTGCTGGGGGCCAGCGCTCGAACATCCCTCTGGCACGAGTGCAGTTGGACTGGGGAACTGACCAAGGAGAGGTTGAAGTGGGGCTCATGGACAGCCTCCCCACCCCTGTAATTTTGGGAAATGACCTAGGACAAGGACTATCCAGCCAGTTTGTCACCGCCATCACCCGCAGCCAAGCCAAACACCATCCTGGTGCAGGTCTTTCTTCCAGCCCATCAGAGGAGAACCCTCCTCCTCAATCTTCAGCCTCCTCATCAGAGCCAACAAATGTGAGTACATCAGACCCAACTGTGGCCATTGATTGGGGGGAGATAGATCGTAAGGAGTTCAGGGAAGCTCAACTGTCAGACCCCACCCTAGAGCTTATCCGTAGTGCGGCCGCCCAACCTAGGGGAGGAAATCAGGGGGAGGTATATAGATGGGAAAAAGGCCTCTTATATCGGGAGAAGCCCGCATACTGCCCAGAAAAACCCTGGACCCGTGTACATCAGCTTGTGGTACCCCAGCAATACTGACCCCAACTATTGCGTTTAGCTCATAATGTTCCTGCGGCTGGGCACATGGGGACCAAAAAGACTCGGGCCCGCCTGCTGCGTAGTTTTTTTATAGCCAAGGGTCACTCAAGAAGTGCAAAAATACAGAGCCTCTTGCCCAGTGTGTCAGCATATGGGGGGAGCCCCATGCCGTGCCCCACTTCAACCCATGCCCTTGATAGGAGAACCGTTCCAGAGAGTTGCCATTGATATAGTAGGCCCCTTAGCCATCCCCAGCCGCAGTGGAAAAAGTTTCATCCTCACCCTGGTAGACTTTGCCCCCCGTTACCCAGAAGCCGTTGCCTTAACCTCCATAGATGCAGAGCACGTGGCTCAAGCTCTACTGGACATCTTTAGCCGGGTAGGGTTTCCACAGGAAGTATTGACTGACCAGGGGGCACAGTTCCAAAGTGAACTGATTCACACCCTTTGGGAAAAAAATGGAGTCCGCCCCATGCGCACAACCCCCTACCATCCTGAAACAAATGGATTGTGTGAGCGCTTCAACAAAACGCTCAAACAGCTCATTAGCCGATATGTGGAGTCCGAGGGGGGGGACTGGGAAAAAAAACTTGCAGCAGCTCCTTTTTGCTTACCGGGAGGTTCCGCAGGACTCCACTGGGTTCTCTCCCTTTGAACTGCTGTACGGCCGAAAAGTACGAGGACCCCTAGAGCTGGTACGAGAGAGTTGGGAGGGCACCTTCCCCACAGAAGAGGTTCCCATACTGGACTATGTTCAAAAGTTTAGGGAAAGGATGAGGCACCTCATGGCGTTAGTCCATGGGAATTTAGAAGTGGCTCAGGAAAGGCAAAAACGATGTTACGACCGCACTGCCCGGCCCCGAGAATTTGCCTGTGGACAGAAGGTCCTAGTACTAGTACCGGTGCGGAAAAACAAGCTGCAAACCATGTGGGCGGGTCCATTCACAATTACCAAGAAATGTGGCAATACTGACTACACCGTGGCCCTGGATCGAGCAGGTGTTCGTGAGCGTACCTACCACATCAACAGGCTAAAAGCTTATGAGGAACGAGAAATCACCAATTTAGCAGTTTGCTGTCCAGAGTTAGATGATCCAGAGTTGGACCAGATCCCAGACCTATTAGTGGACTCCAAAAGGGAAATGGGGGTAAAAGATGTATCACTAGGGGAGCAGCTTTGTCCATCACAGAAGCGACAGATATCAGACATACTCGGAACATATGAAATCCTGTTCACCAGTCAGCCTGGTAGAACCCCCCTGGTCCAGCATCATGTCAATACAGGGGCAGCCACCCCACTAAGACAACCCGCCTACCGGGTGACCCCTCCTGTGTTGGAAATGATGAAGGCCAAGGTGGATGACATGTTACATATGGGAGTCATAGTTCCCTCCCATAGCCCATGGGCTGCCAGTGTGGTGTTGGTGCCAAAAAAGGACAAGAGTACTCGTTTCTGTGTGGACTATAGACGGCTCAATGAGGTCACGATTACAGATGCTTACCCCATGCCCCGGGTGGATGAACTACTAGATAGGTTAGGGGGGTCCCGGTTTATATCTACCCTCGATTTGAGCAAGGGATACTGGCAGATCCCACTCACAAAAGACGCTCAAGAGAAATCGGCCTTCATAACCCCTTTTGGCCTCTTTGAGTTTACCAGCATGCCTTTTGGGATGAAAAATGCCCCAGCCACCTTCCAGAGGATGGTAGACCATTTACTAGAGGGATGTCAGGGGTATGCCCAGGCCTATTTGGATGACATCGCTATCTTCAGTGACACTTGGGAAGAGCATCTTCAGCATGTGTCCCAGGTGCTGCAGAGGGTAGCCAAAGCCCAGCTCACCATCCGACCTGACAAATGCCAAATGGGGATGGCCGAAGTGCTATACCTGGGACATCGGGTGGGAAGTGGGTGCATTCGTCCCGAACCTGCAAAAGTAGAAGCCATTATCCAGTGGCCACACCCGGTCAATCAAAAACAGGTCCGTGCGTTTCTAGGAACCGCAAACTACTATCGAAAGTTTATCCCCAATTACAGTACCATAGCAAAACTGCTCACTGACCTCACAACCAAAAGATATGCCCGTAACCTTATCTGGACCCCAGAATGTGAAACTGCGTTCCTCCAATTGAAAGACCGGCTAGCCCAAAGCCCAGTCTTGACTGCTCCTGACTTCCGTCGCAGATTCATTGTCCAAACAGACGCATCGGACACAGGACTAGGAGCTGTACTTAGCCAAGTGGGGGACAACGGTGAGGAACATCCGATAGCGTACCTCTCCCGGAAACTGTTGGACCGAGAGAATGCTTACGCCACCATAGAAAAAGAATGCCTGGCCATAGTCTGGGCCCTGAAAAAATTGCAGCCCTACCTCTATGGCAATGAGTTCACAGTCCTCACTGACCACATTCCATTGAGTTGGCTAAATCGCACTGCCGGGAACAACGGACGCTTGCTCAGGTGGAGTTTAGCATTACAATCTTACAATTTTTCCATCTCCCATAAACAGGGCAAGAACCATGGAAATGCGGATGGGCTTTCCCGTCAAGAGGAGAAGGATGATCGGAAGCCTATCATGTCTGGCTAATATTAAGAAGGGGGAGGAATGTGACGACATGGACTCTCATGGGTTAAAGTTTCTTAAAATTCAGCCAGACTATTGTTCTTATGTGTGCTAAGGCATGTTTGCTTAGCTATTGCTCTCCAGACTTTTCCAGTAATCATTGTATTGTAGTTGTGTATTGATAATGTAATATCCATGCAGCTTGAAATTCATCCAATGGGAGAAGCAATCTTATCCAACCAATCGATGAGGATGCAGTGTATCCTAAGGGAAGGTTATGGCTATAAAAGGGACTTCTTTAAGCCACCAGGGTTGATGAAGGTTGATGGATGCTGATGGATCCAGTCTAAGCTCTTTGGAGCTGACTAGAGGATCAGGATATCTTATGGCTTCAATCTAGGGACCCCGGTTCCGGTTGGAGACCATATCCACAGCCTAGGGATTTCGACTCCGGCTGCCAGGATGTAACATTAAACCAGGACTACCTAAGGAGGACACTCAGGTTGGGACAGTTCAGTCACCTGTTACAGACTTTGCAGACCTCACACAGCGTCCTGAATCTGGCATTATTCCTTTCTCGGTGGGTGCCCGCCAAAAGCGGGGTGCTGCTGGACTGGAGTAAGCGGCCCTGGAAGCTCTGAGGCATGGACATTCTAAATCCCTGGTGAGCCAGCGGAAGGGTGAGACTCTGATGCCTGTTACATTTGTGTTTTGCTGGTAATGTGTTATGTGCCGTTAATTGTTTGGGGATCCAATAAAGTCTAATTATTTGTGGTTCCCTCACCCTGTGTTGTCTGAGTAGTGTTACGCCCACGGTTAAGGAGACCGGCGTTCAGTTGGGATGAGCCCTGAGCCACGCTGTCTTTCTAAAGGCGGTGGGTTTTAGTGGACGAGAGCACCCACTGAGCCCCGTGTCTCCACACCCTGGAAGACGGGATTCTCAATAACGGTACGAGATGAACCATCCGGGAGAAATGGTCCGTAATGACCCACACAAATCTATGTCCCTGTGAACACGGAAGATCACCCACAAAGTCCATGCCTACCACCTCCCATGGTCTATCTGGCACTGGTAAAGGATGCAAGAGCCCAGCCGGTCTCTGCCGTAATGGACGGTTGCGAGCACACGAGTAGCAGGAACCGACATATCTCTTGACGTGGCTGGCTCAATGTGGCCACCAATACCACCTCTCCAGTAACTCTCGTGTCCGCCTAATACCAAAATGCCCACCCACCTTTGAGGTGTGGGCCCACGACAGTATATCATTCTGTCGATCAGGCAGCACAAAGGTCTTGCCCGGTGGGATTTGGTCTAACGTCACAGGGGAGAGCGTATGAAAAACCCTGGAGGGAAGGATAAGACGAGGTTCGTCAATCTCTTCCTGGGTAGAAAGCATAGAGCGAGACAGGGCGTCTGCCTTGTTATTCTTACTCCCAGACAGATAGTTGATGGAGAAGTGAAAGCGGGAGAAAAACAAGGACCAGCGGGCTTGGCGAGGATTCAGACGCTGAGCGGTTTGTAAGTACGTCAGATTCTTATGGTCTGTATAGACCTGGAAAGGATGTTTCGCTCCTTCCAGCAAGTGACGCCACTCCTCCAAGGCTAATCTCAGGGCGAGCAGTTCCCTATCCCCAATGGTATAGTTTCTCTCTGCCGGTGAAAAGGTTTTAGCAAAGAAGAAACACGGCCTTTTTCTACCTGCATCGTTCTTTTGATACAAGACCGCACCAGCACCCACTGAAGAGGCATCAACCTCCAAGAGGAAGGGCTTATTCTCATCGGGTCTTTGAAGAATGGGAGCAGTTGAAAAGTGTCTTTTTACTGCCTCAAAAGCCTGAGATGTCTCAGTAGACCAGACTTTTGGATTAGCACCTTTCTTAGTCAAGGCCACCAAAGGGGCCACCAAAGTAGAGAAATGGGGTATGAACTGCCTGTAATAATTTATGAATCCTAAGAAGCGTTGCACCGCCTTCAAGGAATGAGGTTCGGACCATTCCAGGACAGCAGAGAGCTTCGCAGGATCCATAGCCAGACCCTCTTGTGAGATAATGTAGCCCAAACAAGGCAAGGATGACTGCTCGAATACACATTTTTCGAGTTTAGCAAACAATGAGTGCGCCCTTAAACGGGAAAGGACACGAACGACATCCTGACGATGAGTCTCCAGATCAGGAGAAAAATTCAGGATGTCGTCCAGATACACCACGATGGAGGATAACAGTAAATCCCTGAACACATCGTTTACGAAGTCCTGAAATACTGCGGGTGCATTACATAACTCAAAAGGCATGACGACGTAGTCATAGTGACCGTCTCGGGTGTGAAAAGCGGTCTTCCATTCGTCACCCTCTCGAATTCGTACCAAGTTATACGCACCCCGCAGATCCAACTTCGTAAAAACCTGAGCTCCCCTCAGTCTGTCAAAGAGCTCCGAAATTAAAGGTAACGGGTATTTGTTCTTTATTGTGATTGCGTTGAGACCCCTGTAATCTATGCAGGGACGCAAATCACCCTCTTTCTTCCGAACAAAGAAAAACCCAGCTCCCGCGGGAGAGACAGACTTACGAATGAACCTCTTCTCTAAACTCTCTCTTATATAGGTCGACATGGCCTCCGACTCAGGTATCGACAGGGGGTAAACCCTGCCCTTAGGTGGAACAGAACCTGGGATAAGGTCTATGGCACAGTCATACAGCCTATGGGGTGGAAGAACCTCAGCACCCTGTTTGGAGAACACGTCAGCGAAATCCAAAAAGGGTGTAGGTATGGGAGAGAGATCAGTTGATGCAACCGCAACGACCTTAGATGGTAAGGGAAGACATCGGGACTGACATTTCGAACCCCAACTAATAATGGTGTCCGGCTCCCAGTCAATGTGAGGAGCATGAGTCCGAAGCCATGGGAGACCCAGAAGGACGTCGTCTATACCCTCAGGCAAAACAAGAAAATAAATCTCCTCTATGAGACCCTGAGGCAGGGAAAGGCGCAAGGGAACTGTCCTCAATGTAATGGAGTCAGACAACATAGTCCCATTAACAACACGGACAGGAATAGGCGCCTCTAACATGTGTGAGGTAGCAGCGTTGTTTGGGCAAAAACGTGAGGCAGTGAGGCAGCAGCGTGTTCACACCAACAGTCTATTTATTGTTGTAGCATAAATAGATCCAATTTCCCACAGTCAAAGTCTCTTCCGGATCATAGCCGGTGCATATAGACAAATTCTTTGCATCAAAAAGTCTTGTTACCTTAGGACCCCGATAACCGCAGGGATCTGAATAAGGTTCTCCTAGGCTGACACTCTTGGCCTGTGTTCACTCCACACAGAGCCAGCCCAGCTCACATCGCATGTGTTAGCTTCACCAAGCCTGGCTCTCAACTGAGACACACCCTGCTGTGCTCTGCATGATTTTAAATGAAAATGCCGGACATGAGGATTGCTACAAAACCTGGACTGGGAGGAGGGATCTGTCTCCCTGTTACCCTTTGTGCTATACTCCCAGTAATAGCTATAGCAACCTCAGAGGGTTTCCAGACACATTCTGGGGGACACATAGCGGTCTTCAAATATTACCCCTGTCCTGCCTCACATATCCCCCAACTCAGTTCAAACGGGCGGGGTTGAACTTTTGCCAACATACTGGGACCTCTGGACAGGGCATCCTCATTGCCCTGCAACCTACCAGCCCGGTGTTCCACAGAAAAGTGAAAGTTCTGCAAGGAGAGAAACCACCTGGTGACTCTAGCATTTCTCTCCTTAGCATTCCTCATCCAGACCAAAGGGGAGTGGTCTGTCACCAGGCAAAAGTGTCGCCCCAGCAGGTAGTAGCGTAGGGATTCCAGAGCCCATTTTATGGCCAGGCACTCCTTCTCCACTATGCTATAGTTCTTCTCTGCCGGGGTGAGTTTTCTACTCAAATAGGTGACCGGGTGCTCTTCTCCATCTACCTCCTGGGACAGAACCGCACCCAGACCCACCTCAGAGGCATCTTCCAGTACTATAAACTCCTTTTGAAAGTCAGGGTTGACAAGGACAGGCTGACCACATAGGACTACGTTTAGCACCTGAAAGGCTTCCTCTGCTTGTGTATTCCAGTGGACCATGACCGACTTCTTCCCTTTTAAAAGATCGGACAAAGGCGCCGACCGTCCAGCAAAATTGGGTATGAATCGTCGGTAATACCCCATTATACCCAGGAAGGCTCTTACCTGTTTTGTGGTAAGGGGACGAGGCCAGTTTTGAATGGCTTCGATTTTGTTTACTTGTGGCTTGATAACCCCTTGGCCTATCACATACCCCAAGTAACGGGCTTCTTTGAGACCCATAGCACATTTGCTTGGATTCGCCGTCAGACCAGCCGCTCTGAGCGAATCCACTACCGCTTGTACCTGAGATAAGTGGGTGCTCCAGTCACTGCTATAGATGATGATGTCATCCAAATATGCGGAGGCATATGGTTGATGGGGTTCTAACACTATGTCCATTAATCTCTGAAACGTGGCCGGAGCCCCATGTAAACCAAATGGCAAGACGACATAGTGATAGAGCCCCCCTGGCGTGACAAAAGCGGTCTTTTCTTTTGCCGCCTCTGTCAGCGGCACCTGCCAGTAACCTTTAGTGAGATTGAGAGCCGTGAAGTACTGGGCCCGTCCCAGTCTCTCTATCAGCTCGTCGACCCTGGACATGGGATACATATCAAACTTCGATACCTCATTTAACTTTCGGAAGTCATTACAGAATCTTAAAGAACCGTCTGGTTTCGGGATCAGCACAATGGGACTAGTCCATTCGCTCATGGATTTTTCAATAACCCCTAGTTGGAGCTTCTTTTTTACCTCCTCCGCAATGGCTTGCCTACGAGCCTCTGGTACCCGGTATGGCCTCAGGCGTACCTTTACTTGAGGCTCGGTGACAATATCATGGTGGATTACGGTTGTTCGGCCGGGTAGGCTTGAGAACACATCCGTATTCCGCTGCACTAATCTCCGAGACTCCCGTCTCTGCTGTTTTGAGAGAGAATCCCCTATCCTTACTCCCAATTCATCATCAGGGGACTCCTCCTTTGTTGTTGTCAAGGCACCTGAAAAGGTTAGGTCCAATGTTACGTCAGCCACGATACATTCCCTGTCTTTCCACGCCTTCAGCAGGTTTACATGGTAGATTTGTTCTGGTTTTCTTCTACCTGGCTGATACACTTTATAGTTTACTTCCCCCACTTTCTCCCAGATCTCATAGGGACCTTGCCATTTGGCTAAGAACTTACTTTCTGCAGTAGGTATTAGGACTAAGACACGATCTCCCGGTTTAAAAGACCTGATGGAGGCCTTTCTATTATACTGAGTACTTTGGGCTGCCTGAGCATCCAGCAAATGCTCTTTAACAATGGGCATTATTGCCGTGATACGATCCTGCATACCCATAACGTATTCCACTGTGCTTTTGTGAGGGGTGGGCTCCTGTTCCCAAGTTTCCTTAACTATATCCAGCAGTCCCCGCGGATGTCTGCCATACAGTAACTCAAATGGCGAGAACCCGGTGGAAGATTGTGGGACCTCGCAGATAGCGAACATTAAATAGGGCAATAACATGTCCCAATCTTTCCCCTCTTTGGAGACCACCTTTTTCAACATAGCCTTTAGAGTTTTATTAAAACGTTCCACTAGACCATCAGTCTGGGGATGGTACACCGACGTGCGTAGCTGCTTGATCTGGAGTTTGCACAGTTCCTTTGTAATTTTAGACATAAAGGGAGTGCCCTGATCGGTCAGGATTTCTTTGGGTAACCCCACGCGACAGAACATAGCAAACAACTCCCGAGCAATAAGCCTCGCCGAGGTGTGACGTAGTGGAATGGCCTCCGGATAACGTGTCGCGTAATCCATCACTACCAGGATGTGCTGGTGACCACGGGCTGATTTTACAATGGGTCCGATCAGATCCATAGCAATCCGCTCAAAAGGCACCTCTATAATGGGTAAAGGTATCAGAGGACTACGGAAACGGTGCGTTGGTGCGGTCAACTGACAAACTGGGCAGGACTCACAGAACTTCTTAATTTCTGCGCCGACCCCTGGCCAGTAAAACCGCTGAAACATGTGTTCCCGCGTTTTCTCTTCACCTAGGTGCCCACTCATTAGGTGGTTATGAGCCAATTCCAAGGTCTGACGGCGGTACGGCTGAGGGACCACCAACTGTTCCACTATTTCCCCTCGGATTGTATCAACCCGATAGAGCAACTCTCGCTTTAGAGCCATGTAGGGAGTTTCCAGCCTGGCACCAGGCCGCTGGGGTACCCCATCAATTACCTGTACATTTCCACGTCCAGGAGCCAATGTGGGGTCCCGGAGCTGTGCTGTTCCGAAATTATCTGGAGACACGTTCAACTCCGGGATTGCCTCGGGTGGCTCAACCTCTCCTGCCATTACCTCTAGGGGGAACCTGGCAGGGTTACACTCTGTCCCTATACTGGTGACCGCTATGGCAGGTATCCCTGAGTCGGGATCGTCCGGCTCAGGGCCTGGTTCAATCATACACCTCGGAGGGCTAGGTCGCCTCCCACATAATGTCCAGAACAGGGGCAAGTCTCTTCCCAAAATAACAGCATATGGAAGTCTTTTCATCACCCCCACTTCATGTTGTACCTCTCCACACGAGGTAGCAATGGTGACCCTTTCCATAGGGTATTCACATAGGTCTCTATGAATACAAAGTACCCCTACTTTATGTCCCGTAGGGTTTTCCCCGGAGACCAAGGAGGCATGTACAAGAGTCACTAAACTTCCTGAGTCCAACAAAGCCTCTGCTGTATAGCCATTAACACGTACTTTGCAGAGATGGGGCTCCTCCCCCATAGTAACAGTGCTTACGGTACAAACAGTATGGGCATACATTGATACCCGGCGAGCGTACCGGCAGTCCATGGGTTCTGATGTGAGTGGGCACTGTGCCATCACATGCCCGAGCTGATGGCACCGCCAGCACATAATAGCAGAGGTGTCCCTGTTTCGGGTGTCTGACTTTGGGGAACCGGGACTCCTGCTGACCTTAGTCTGGGGTTTATTCTCTGCCAGGGCTGAAGACGGAGCAGCACCCGAGGAGGGACGGGAGTCTTTTACCAACTGTGAAGGGGGCGTATCCCTACGGAGTGCCCACCGTGAAGCAGAGTCCCGGACCAACTCCTGGGTAGCTGTGTAGCGTTCCACCAAATTCACTAGCTGGTCTACGGTACTGGGGTCGCCCTGTCCCACCCACCGTTGAATGGGGGCTGGCAAAGTCCGCACAAACCGTTCAATCACCACCCGCTCAATCATCTGTCCGGGGTTCAAGGTCTCTAGCTGCAGCCATTTTTTTACAAGGTCCAGTAAGACATGGGCCTGTGAGCGTGCAGGTTTTCCCTCCTCAAAGGACCACTGATTCACTCGTTGGGCCCGGAGATAAGTGTTAACCCCCATTCGTGCAAGGATCTCACCTTTCAGTGTGCCACAGTCCTTGGCATCCTCCGTGCTGAGATCCAGGTAGGCTTTTTGGGGTTCACCTACCAAGAACGGGGCCACGACATCAGTCCAACGGTCAATAGACAATTTCTCTCGCTCAGCGGTCCTCTCAAACACGGAGAGAAAGGCTTCTGGGTCATCCTCTGCACTCATCCTCGTAAGTGCTGCCCTTACTCTGTCCTGGGCCGCAGGAAGGACTAGATGACCTGGAGTTACTGCTGGGAGCGCTTCTCGCAGAGCAGAAAGCTGCTTAGCCAACAAGCTGTTTGTCTCCTGTTGCTGAATGAACGCCCGCTGGAGCTGGACATTGGTTTGTTGCTGCTGAGTATTAGCCTGGGCCAGCTGCTTTACAAGATCCTCCATGGTGGCTGCTGAGTTAAACTGTAACTTTGCAGGCTTGATCATAAACATGTGAAAACTGGCTAGCAACCAGGCTGCAACCCCTAGCAACCAGGCTGCAATGCCTGCAGGCTTCGTGGACCCGCCGATCCACCGCAAACAGTCAGTAGAAAAAAAAATTATTTTTTTTTTTTTCCTTCCGGGTAAGTACCTCTTAGGCCATTGCCCTTAGCAACCAGGCTGCCATGCCCGCATTATCCACCATAATGTGAGGTAGCAGCGTTGTTTGGGCAAAAACGTGAGGCAGTGAGGCAGCAGCGTGTTCACACCAACAGTCTATTTATTGTTGCAGCATAAATAGATCCAATTTCCCACAGTCAAAGTCTCTTCCGGATCATAGCCGGTGCATATAGACAAATTCTTTGCATCAAAAAGTCGTTACCTTAGGACCCCGATAACCGCAGGGATCTGTATAAGGTTCTCCTAGGCTGACACTCTTGGCCTGTGTTCACTCCACACAGAGCCAGCCCAGCTCACACCGCATGTGTTAGCTTCACCAAGCCTGGCTCTCAACTGAGACACACCCTGCTGTGCTCTGCATGATTTTAAATGAAAATGCCGAACATGAGGATTGCTACAAAACCTGGACTGGGAGGAGGGATCTGTCTCCCTGTTACCCTTTGTGCTATACTCCCAGTAATAGCTATAGCAACCTCAGAGGGTTTCCAGACACATTCTGGGGGACACATAGCGGTCTTCAAATATTACCCCTGTCACTGCCTCACACATGATAGAGGGAATATTGTGTCTCTTTACAAATCCTGAGGACACAAAAGTCCCGTCAGCTCCGGAATCCACAAAAGCCATAATAGGCCATGTATTCTCAGAGAATGAGAGCTGACCTGGGATACTACACTTAGAGGGTGCAGAAGACGTCTCTAATAACCCCCCTCTAATGGTTACTAGGCCTGGGAGTTTCCCTGACGACTAGAACACTTGTTGGCATAGTGCCCAGCCTGACGACATATGTAACATATAGGAGGACCAGACTTGCGTAGTCTGGAGGACATATGACCTAACTCCATAGGAGTGGGAGATGTTTCAGATGCTGAGGAAGATGGTAGTGGACCCTCAACAACTGGAATAGCCCGATGCTTAGGGCGTGAGGAAGAGACCTCGAGTCTACGTTCCCTATGGCATACGTCGATCCTCGTTGCTACTGTGATCAAGTCCTCCAGAGAAGCAGGGACCTCACGAGTAGCAAGGGCATCCTTGACATAGCCTGCCAACCCTCTCCAGAAGATAGGAATCAACACCTTCTCTGGCCAATCTAGTTCTGCCACCAGAGTTCTAAAAGCAATGGCATAAGAACTAGTGGATAACGAATCCTGAGATAGATCTAAGAGTCTCAGGGCCACATCATGGGTAACCTGCGGACCCATGAATATCGCTTTAAGAGCATCAAGAAAGTCTTGATGTCTCAGAGTAACCACATCAGATCGCTCCCATAAGGGAGTCGCCCATTCTAAGGCTTTGTCCTGAAGTAAGGAGATGATAAAGCCTACTCTGGACCTCTCCGTAGAGAAGCGAGAAGAATTGACCTCTAGGTGTATCTGACACTGACTAATGAAACCACGACATGATCTGGCATCGCCAGAATATCTGTTTGGCAGAGCAAGTCGAGGATCATGTGCAGATGTCACCATGGTCTGAGGTTTATCCTCTATACTCTTGAGCCGCGACTCAAGTACTTGTATGTAATGGTGTAACTGCTGATATTCTGCCATAACTGCCAGACCCTTGGCTCAGTCCTAATGTTACGGGGGGCTGTCTGATAATAAAACCTAAAGGAATGTCAGACAGTCAGGGTCTACCGTGCAAAGACTCTGCTGCAGACTATGGCAGAGGATAAGGGGTATATAAGTGTGCCACTGTAAATAATGATAGCACAAGTGCAGAGTGCAATACCTCTGTTATACTCACAGAGGAATATAATTAGAAAATAAAGCAATTCCTCCCTTACTTGGAGGGTGTGTGGAATGGTTTCTGTTAAAGATCACAGAGACAAAAGAAGTGAGTGTGAAATGGCACCTACCTAGGTCCGTTCCTCTAGTGGTGCCAGGAGACGGACAGCAGCATAAGCCGCACAAAGCTCCTACCTGTGTTCGCTCCACTAGTGTGCGAGGACACGAACCACTAGATATGGCACCTGCCTAGGTCCGCTCTTCTAGTGGTGCAAAAGAGACGGACAGCAGCATAAGCCGCACAAAGCTCCTACCTCTGTTCGCTCCCCTAGTGTGCGAGGATACGAACAACTGCCAGACGCAGTATAAGGAACGTTACCCTAGCGGCAACGTCTACCTACGAGTAGAATCACAAGGCCCAGCCGGACCATGTGCCTCAGGCATCTGCCTATGTCCGCTCCACTAAGAGGTAAGGATACGGACTGCAGCCGAAGCTGTAAGGTATAAGAACGCTACCCTGCCGGTAGCGCTCACCTAACATAGACAGAGAGATGCCTAGAGGAACGTGCACAGAGCGTCTACTCGCATGCATGAACCAAGAGGACTGAGTGCCGGGCGGCGTGCGTCAGGGTCTTATATAGACTCTGTGCCTCATCCAAGATGGAGGACACCAGAGCCAATCCGCTGCCAGAATGACAGCAATGACGGCACGCTGGCCTATCACCGAGCAAAGCGTCACAAGCACATGACCAGCGACCAATCGGCATAGAAGGTGTCAGAGACATGTGACCACGTGTCACAAGCACATGACCAGTGGCCAATCAGCTTAGAAGGTGTCAGAGACATGTGATCTCGTGTCAGCGATGATGTCACCCGCACATGTGCAATGGCTCCAAGATAGGACTTAGTCTCCAGCGCTTGCACATGTGCAGTAGCAAGAAATCCGGATATAGTCTCCAGAACCACAGCAACCGTAACACAGATGGTGACCCAGATACCTCTCCCTTGCACCAGGGCCCTCCGTTATGTTGTTGCACCTGTGTATCCTGTCTGTTTCAGGAACGGCTGGGAGTTTTCTTGGTACCTGGTAAAATCCACTGCATGACATATGGGTTATTTCACCCATTGCTGATCAGATGCCTAGGAACTTGCTTGCCCTAAAAACACTCTGGCTAGTGAGAAAGCCAGCAAGATCACTAGCCTCACCACTACAATAATCCAACATGAGGGTAGGAAGCCAGACAGGGGAAAATAGACCCAAAAAACCCCACTCCAAAGCAGCTTCAATGCAGCTATCAGCATAGCTGCAAAAGTCATCAACTTCAGGCTTCTTCCAGAGCCAGGGATAGAGCTTTTAAGTATAAATTTTATTTTTCTTAACACTACCATTTTGAAACTTTTTTTAATTTTTGAATTTCAGACATTTAAATAATTTTATTGTGACTAGTATTTGGATTTGGATTTTTTTTTTACAGTTTTGGTGATGTTGTGAAGATTTATGCATGCCATAAGCTTAAACACTTAATTTTAGGTGTTAATGAAAAGGATTATTGAATTCTTACTTCTTTCTAAACATATAAATGTAAAAACTAAGCAAAAAAAAAAATGTAAGTTTGTAAAATAATGTACAATAAATATAATATATATTTAATTAGATGTACTTTTCACGTTGAAAGATGTATTACTATGTCTAATGTTTTCAAGTAGCAAACTGATGGCAATTATATGGGCAAAATAATTCTCACATGTAAGTAAATATCAACTGCATTAATATGTTCTTGTTTAATAACCTTGTACTTTCAGAGATATGATATTCATGAAGCATTTATAGCTTTTATGACTACTGAGGAAGTGGAAATGCATCAACATGTCAGAAAACATTTCTGGGTTAAGGTTTATTTACTTTTTAAAATCTTTTCCATTAACAAACATTCGTAAATTGCTGCTATTTATGTACAATTTTTTATACTGTTCTCCTGTACAAAGACACAAGAAATTGATGGTATGTGGAAATTGGCCAGAAAATATACAGTGCCTTCAAGTAGTATTCAACCCCCTGCAGATTTAGCAGGTTTACACATTCGGAATTAACTTGGCATTCTGACATTTGGACTGTAGATCAGCCTGGATGTGTGAAATGCACTGCAGTAAAAAAGAATGTTATTTCTTTTTTTATTGTTTTTTTAAATTGTGAAAAGTTTATTCAGAGGGTCATTTATTATTCAACCCCTCAAACCACAAGAATTCTGTTTGGTTCCCCTAAAGTATTAAGAAGTATTTCAGGCACAAAGAACAATGAGCTTCACATGTTTGGATTAATTATCTCTTTTTCCAGCCTTTTCTGACCAATTAAGACCCTCCCCAAACTTGTGAACAGCACTCATACTTGGTCAACATGGGAAAGACAAAGGAGCATTCCAAGGCCATCAGAGACAAGATCGTGGAAGGTCACAAGGCTGGCAAGGGGTACAAAACCCTTTCCAAGGAGTTGGGCCTACCTGTCTCCACTGTTGGGAGCATCATCCGGAAGTGGAAGGCTTATGGAACTACTGTTAGCCTTCCACGGCCTGGACAGCCTTTGAAAGTTTCCACCCGTGCCGAGGCCAGGCTTGTCCGAACAGTCAAGGCTAACCCAAGGACAACAAGGAAGGAGCTCCGGAAAGATCTCATGGCAGTGGGGACATTGGTTTCAGTCAATACCATAAGTAACGTACTCCACCGCAATGGTCTCCGTTCCAGACGAGCCCGTAAGGTACCTTTACTTTCAAAGCATCATGTCAAGGCTCGTCTACAGTTTGCTCATGATCACTTGGAGGACTCTGAGACAGACTGGTTCAAGGTTCTCTGGTCTGATGAGACCAAGATCGAGATCTTTGGTGCCAACCACACACATGATGTTTGGAGACTGGATGGCACTGCATAGGACCCCAAGAATACCACCCCTACAGTCAAGCATGGTGGTGGCAGCATCATGCTGTGGGGCTGTTTCTCAGCCAAGGGGTCTGGCCATCTGGTCCGCATCCATGGGAAGATGGATAGCACGGCCTACCTGGAGATTTTGGCCAAGAACCTCCGCTCCTCCATCAAGGATCTTAAGATGGGTCATCATTTCATCTTCCAACAAGACAACGACCCAAAGCACACAGCCAAGAAAACCAAGGCCTGGTTCAAGAGGGAAGAAAGGTGTTGCAGTGGCCTAGTCAGTCTCCTGACCTTAACCCAATTGAAAACTTGTGGAAGGAGCTCAAGATTAAAGTCCACATGAGACACCCAAAGAACCTAGATAACTTGGAGAAGATCTGCATGGAGGAGTGGGCCGAGATAACTCCAGAGACCTGTGCCGGCCTGATCAGGTCTTATAAAAGACGATTATTAGCTGTAATTGCAAACAAGGGTTATTCCACAAAATATTAAACCTAGGGGTTGAATAATAATTGACCCACACTTTTATGTTGAAAATTTATTAAAATTTAACTGAGCAACATAACTTGTTGGTTTGTAAGATTTATGCATCTGTTAAAAAATCCTGCTCTTGTTTGAAGTTTGCAGGCTCTAACTTATTTGCATCTTATCAAACCTGCTAAATCTGCAGGGGGTTGAATACTACTTGTAGGCACTGTAGCACTAAAGAAATATATAGTAATTCAATATGTAAGGTATACTTAGAAGCCCAGCAAATTAAAGCTAAGAGAAGGTAATGGGCTCAAAAGTATAAAAACCTCTCAACTTGGGTTATGTTCACATTGGATCTTTGTCAGCCATTGTCTTGAATGAGTCTAAAGAAAAATGGTGGAAAAAGCTCTACCAAAACAATCAAAAGAATAGTCTTATTAAATTATATGGGAAATAACATGAATTGTTCTGGAGCTTTCCGATAGGCAAACATTCAAAACTTTACAATATAAATCAATGGGAAGGTTAAAAAAAAATAATTCACCAAATGCTAAGAATTTTATTTTTGTTAAAGGGAATCTGTCAACACGTTTTTTCGACCTAATCCGAGAGTAGGATAATGTAGGGGCAGAGATCCTGATTCCAGCAATGTGTCAGTTACTGGGCTGCTTGGTGTGGTTTTGATAAAATGACTGATTAATCAGCAGTAGATTATCATTAGAGAACTACTTGGAGTGCTGCAGGTAGTCCAGCATATTCATGAGCTCTGTATAACTGCTAGATCTGCAGCAGAGAAAACATTGATTTTATCAAAATGACAGCAAACAGCTCAGTAAGTCACATCGCTGGAATCAGGGTCTCTGTCTCTACATTGTGCCGCTCTCAGATGGGGGAGCAAAAACCTGGTGGCACCAATACCCTTTAATTGATTTAAAAAAAGTTCAGAACATTTTTCCCTGTGGTCCAAACTGTTAATTTGTTTATGGTATATAATATGTATATAAGTAATTTTATAACTTTTACCGTATGTATTATTATCATGTTCAACAAATATGGAATCAAAGCAACATCGTGACAAAGACTTGGGAGAGTCGAAACGTCATATCTGTAAGGCCGCCAAAAGTACTTACTGCATACATTAAAATATACCCTTGGGAATCACAAAATAAAGAACCTTTTACTTGCATCATTTGGGAGTGTGCAGTGAGGTTACTAATATGCATTAAGGGACCCACCCCAGTCTATTAGCGCCCCCAACCCATTAACACTGAATGGACTAAAAATTATTTCATCATCATTATCGCCTCCTGCCTAAGCCAAATCCACTTTTCCCAAAGTTGCATGGGTCTGGAGTAAAAATGACAAATGTCACTAAACACTATTTGATGTATTGGGGCTTATATGTTTCTCAAAATGGTTCCATTGCAAAATACAACTTGTTCCATGAAAACAAGTCTTCACGCAGATACGTCTATGGAAAAAAAAGAGTTCTAGAAAGATAAAAATATGAAAGAAAATTATGTGCCATAAAGGTCAAAATAGGCGGTGTTCTGAAGGAGTAAGGCTATCTTCACATCACGTTTAATCCACTCATCCGAGGTTCAGTCGGGGCTTACATCTAAAGCCCTGAAAACATTTTAATGATGCGGACAAAGACATTGTGTGCTCTGTAGTAGAGATGAGCAAACTGAAGTTTGGTGTTTGGTATGAGCTCAGACTTCCCCTAAGAAAACAACGTTCAGGTTCGGAGTATGAACGGTGCTCGGCCCATTGTGAGCCGCTTGCAATGTTTGATCGGCTTGCACTGGGGTAACAACATCATTAGATGTAGTGTGTGCCCTCCAAAAAATGGAAAAAACTCCCCCCACCCTCCACTGGGAAGTGATCAGTTTATGACTGGCTGCATGTGGGCAGAGACCCGAACTGCCAATCAGTGACTTCAAATGAAGTTCGGGTCAAGTCCAGGTCCAAATCCAAACTTTCAAAAAGTTCAGCTGGATGTCATGCACGATGCTAATCCACGTTCACGGATCACTACTTGTTTGGACTCTGTACACACTTCCAACAAGCAACCTGGTTTCTGTACGTAGCTCTGTTGCATTGGGCATCGGGTTGTTTTATTCATCTCTGCTTCTGGCACTTTACAAATTAAATCCCTCCGGGAGCAGTTTCTGGCTTTTCAGTAAACCAGGTTTGCTAATCCCCATTTCCAGCTTGTCTCCTCCTACTTAAGTCTGGGGAATTTTCTGTACCATCGCCAAAAATAGTTTATGCTTGCAGTTGCGAAATCCCAGCATCCCTAGCATTCCTCTATTCATTGTTTGCTCTGTTTGAGAGTTCCCTAATGTGAATTACTCTTACCCCTTTTGGTTTATTCTCTCCAGCGTTGTTTTGTCTCTCCTCTCTGATTATTTGCTGTATGAGTGTGTTTCATTTTTATCTCTTCATCTGTGTCTTTGGGAGGATGCTACTTTGTGTCCTGCTCATCCCAGGGTTGGTGGTCTGCGGAGAGGTATTAGGACAGGGCCAGACAGGAGACAGGGTGAGGATGGTGACCTTCACCTCCCTACCATCAATGGTACCTCCAGGGTCGGAAAGAGTGCAGGGAGTTTTGGGGCCAGCTAAGCACCCCCTGACACTGGACCAGCAGAACCCGAACTTCCACGGGTCTGCTCATCTCTACTCTGTAGGACATAGTTTACACCAGTAGCTGACTATTTGAGGCAGGCTTCAAACACAGATGACCACATTTTGGTTTCTGCCTAAAATAGCCAGACACTGATGAAAAATATACCCGACAAAGCACAAAGTGGCTCAGTCTGTGGCATTACAGTCAATGGCCCCATCACGTAAACTTCTGAATCTCATTTTTCCGGGCTACAGATGTAACCCCAATAGAGCCACTAACAAGTGTATAAAATATGATGTGAACATAGACTTAGTGTAGCAAACAAATAATAATTATCCTTGTAGAATGATTCTATGAAAGAAGACTATTGTGTTCATTGCTGGAGATAACTCACATAAGAGTTTGCCAGCCTGCAGCTGTTTTACTAAAGTTGTTTCTAGCTGTCTTATTTGACTAGTAATTATGGAAGAGAACTGCTGGTAGTTCTTGCCTTAAGCTAATCAAATGTTATAAAATGTTTATTGAAATTGCTGCAATGTAAGGTCAAACTTTAGACTTTTGTCCATACATAGCAATCCTGAGTGTAAGATTATTCCTGAACATACATTGAGGGCCTGCCTTCCTTTTCCTCTAAGCAAAAAAATTCTTAGTAATGCTGAAAAATGCTCCAAAAACAACTGATTCATAAAATAGCGAGTTTATACAGTACATCAGTGCAATCACTATATTGACCCAGGTCACTGTGGAAAAACAAGAATAAGTTTCAGTTTGTCTGAAGAAGGTTTTCTGAAGGTTACATTAATGGCCATTTAAAAGTCTTATAGATCCTTACTAGGAATGTTAAAACCGTATTCACAGACCTGAGCATCGATTCATTTGGATTTCCAATGATACAAATCACATTAAAGCCCCAGTCTATGAATTAGGTTATTTAGAATTACTTTAATCTATTGCCAAAAGAATATCCACAAAGGGACGTATTTTTGGCAAACATCTACGCAATTGAAGGTTATGGGTTCATTACAGTTTGCAGGCTTGTGCACATGACTATATTACAGCTCTATACAAATTCCTAGCAGTATAGAACACTATGATATTCATAGAAGTATATGGATCCATGCTGCACATAAATCTACATGAAATCGAATGCGGAGGTTTCTTTTCTTCCAGATTCACAAAGAATTAGAGAGAATAATAAATTCTAATAAGTTCAATAAAAAGCTGTATAGAGAAGGCATTCTCCATTAAAACTCCACTATTAAAATATGGTGGCAGCATACTAACATGATGCTACATAGGTACTTGCAGAAAACACTAGAAAAAGTATTCTGACAGCGTAATATTATTAAAGTTATAAAAATCTACATATTACCGTAAAGCGTCTGGCTGCTGTACAATTTTTTGCATTCCTACGGGCGGGGGGGGGGGGCATTTTACAAAACAGACACATGATATAGTACTATAAATGAGACCAAGGATCTTATTTGACAGCTACAAGATCAAGCTTTCTTCACCCAAAATGCCACATAAAACGTGCAGCATAACTGTCGCCATGTCTGTTCACTGAGCCACAGCTGATATACCTTTTCTGTGGGTTTTTATTATCTCCTCTACTGCTTTGATCACTTAGGCTAGCAGAAGTTTTTATTTACTTATTTGTCTGTCCAGTCTCCTTTTGGTTGCAGCAATAAATACCTTCACCTTGCTGGTATTTCCTGCTAGTGATATTTTTATTTGGATATACCACCATACTGCCATTGTTTTATGCCAGTCAGTGAAAGACCAGCTAGGTGCTTTCTTTTCTGCTGTTTATGCTTTTCGCTCTGCACCCACCATCTGTTTCTTAGCAGAAAATAGAAGGCATACTATGTTGCAGAAATTACCTTATCCTTTCTTCAGTATTTTTTGGTTTGTTGTTACACACTTTGCAAACCATTTCTATCTTAGCACGTCTTCCTTTCTGTAGGTATATTGCACACTGCTCCTCCCTCTGGTTCCTTAGGAGGAACATCAAGCACAGGCAGCATAGGCCCGAGTTGCCACCGTTTAGTGTGGGGTTAGGGCCATTCCAATTCATGCAGGAACCGCTAGGGACTGCAGGGTCCAGATCTCTAATCTGTACAGGAATCGGCTGGGTAAGCTGCAGTATTTCAGTGTTTTACCTATTTATCCCACTTAAGTTTACCGCACAAGCATAACATTATCACCTGCCGAATCCATTTTTTCTGTACTGAGAAGCCATCATGCAAGCTGTGGACGCCCTGGCCGAGCAGTTATGGTCCTTGTCCTTAGAGGTGGCTGACATCAAGTGGCAACAACATGTGTTATCTGCTCCTATAAAAGTTTCAGTCCACCCAAAAATGTTTGCTGAACTTAAGGTAAATTCCCAGAGTGCTTCGACAGTGACCAAAGTAAAATTTTCATTTTTCTTTCGTCTTGTAAGTTGTATTTTCATTTCCGTCCTGCCTCATTCAGAGGAGAGAGTCAACAAGTGGGTATTATTCTATCGTTGCTATGTAGAAATCCTCAGACATGGGCATTTTCTTACTATCCAGTTATGGGATATGATGATATATAGTTCCTCCTCATTGTCCATGGAAGATGCTATATCACTGGGTACATTTTAGGGGGTTTCAGTGACTTCCTTTTCTCATCCTATTGAGGCAGGAGAACCTATGCAAATCGGGGGCTGTGGAGAGTCCAAGAAGGAACTTGAGCTTGGTTATTGTGCTCATTTTTGTCTATACTGCAGCTGAACAGTTTATGAAATGACTCAGTGTTTCAGATACAATAATGAATTTATTAAAGTTAAGAAAAAAATAAATAATCATTAATATGTAAGAAAACAGGTTCTAAAGGTTTGAAATTTTATCTCATGCATACTACTGTTTTGTTTTTTTTTTACAAGTGTCTTTGATTACCAAATCTGGAGTTATAACTACCTCTGCAATTGTTGATTCAGCTTCTACCTTAGATCTCATTGATAGTGATTTTGCTATTGTGGGTACTGAGTTTTGACACTTGCTCATCCTGTTCAGGTATCTGCAATTGATCATTCTCTCCTTACCCAAAGTCATGTCACTTCTAAGGTTAAGAATGTATGCATGAGAATGGGAAAGTTACACAGAGAATCTATTTCACACATGGTGTTTCCTTCCTTACCAGCTAAAGTTGTGTTGGGTATACCCTAGTTGGTTAAACACAATCGTACCACCAATTCAAAGACTAGTGAGGTTAAAGGGTGCTTTACACGAGACGATCTATTGTGCGATAGATCGCCGGGGTCATGTTTTTTGTGATGCACATCCGGCATTGCTTGCGAAGTCGGGCTGTGTGACACCTACGAACGACGCAGTATTGCTTACAAATCGTGAGTCGTGTACTCATCGCTTGGTTTCATAATTTCGTTTAATTAAAGTGGCTCTGGTTGCTCATCGTTCCCTGGGTAGCACAGCCGCTCTGTGTGACACCCCGGGAACGATGAACAGCAGCTTACCGCCGTCCCGCGGCACCCGCCGGCTATGCGGAAGGAAGGAGGTGGGCAGGATGTTTACGTCATCTCCGCTCCTCCGCTTCTATTGGCCGGCCGCTGTGTGTCGTTGCTGTGACGCCGAATGTCCCTCCCCCATCAGGAAGAGGATGTTCGCCGCCCACAGCGACGTCGCACAGCAGGTAAGTGCGTGTGACGGGGGTTAACGACTTTGTGCGCCACGGACAACTAATTGCCCGTGATGCACAAACGACGGGGGCGGGTACGATCGATCGTGAAATTGCACGATAGATCGTATCGTGTAAAGCAGGCTTTAGTCTTGAGGACATTTTTGTTTTACTAATTTATCTAAATCCCTGGCTTATTTGAGATTTTGTCACAATGTGACTGTAGGAAAGCAATGAAAAACAAGGCAGATGGGTGCACCGCCAGATATAACTAATGTATTAAAAACCTGAATGCTCAACCATGCAGCAAACTAACAATAGGGCACAAGAAAAAAGTACTGCACATAAAGGGGAGCACAACAGGAATAATGATAAAAGGCAACCTTTATTTGTGACAATTATTAAAACCATTTAAAATACAAGAACACACCTAATCAACACGGCATGCCACCACCGCCCAATTCATTAATTGTTCTGCATGCACAAACTGGGATGGTTGGGCCCTCTTATCCCTTTGTGCTTGCATAGGGGTATAGGTGGAGTGTTATTTATGTCTGGGCATCACTTAAAATGTATATTCTGCATTGTTAGTTGTTATATGTAATTGGGTATGTTCCCTTTGATCCATATACACTGTATTGTGATTGAGGGGTTGGGCGGTGGTGGCATGCCGTGTTGATTAGGTGTGTTCTTGTATTTTAAATGGTGTTAATAATTGTCACAAATAAAGGTTGCTTTTTATCATTATTCCTGTTGTGCTCCCCTTTATGTGCAGTACTTTTTTCTTGTGCCCTACTGTAGGAAAGCAAGGGACAAGGGTTCCTATGGTGTCCCACTTGCTAGGGGCTCATGGGCTATCCTTAACCTTAGGATTACCCTTAATGGTGGTAGTGCCTGAGTCTCATGTCTGGCTAAGCTCCCCACCAGAACTGATCTGATTATTTCCTCTCACCAGGGAAGGAAAGGGCAGGAGAGCTGGAAACACAAATAAAGACAAACGGGGGAAAACCAAAACTCTGGCATACTGCAAAAAACAGGAACAATGAGACAGGAGAAAAGCAACAAAAAGACAAAAGTTAACTCCACAACTGCAGACAGCAACAAGTACTAAAACCATCACTTAGTCTGGATCACAACACTTAAAGAGACCAACTAAGATAAACTATAGCTGGCACTAATGTCTGATGATGATAAATAAAATTCACCTGTGTGTAATCAAGTCTCCGAATAAATGCACCTGCTCTGTGATAGTCTCAGTGTTCTATTTAAAGCGCCGATAGCAATATAAAGACCAAGGAACACAACAGGCAGCTCCGTGATACTGTTGTGGAGAAGTGTAAAGCTGTATTTGGTTACAAAAACATTTCCAAAACTTTAAACATCCCAAGGAGCACTGTGCAAGCGATCATATTGAAATGGAAGGAGTATCATACCACTGCAAATCTACCAAGACCCGGCCATCCATCTAAACTTTCATCTCAAACAAGGAGAAGACTGATCAGAGATGCAGCCAAGAGGGCCATGATGACTCTGGATGAACTGCAGAGATCTACAGCTGAGGTGGGAGAGTCTGTCCATAGGACAACAATCAGTCGTACACTGCAGAATACTGGCCTTTATGGAAGAGTGGCAAGGAGAAAGCCATTTATCAAAGATATCCTTAAAAGTGTTGTTTAACACTAGAACTACTGAGGTAGTCATTTTGACTATTTTGCACCATGTATTTCTATATAGGTGTCACGAGTCCAGTAGTTCTAGTGTTAAAGTTTGCCACAAGCCACCTGGGAGACACACAAAACATGTGGAAGAAGGTACTCTGGTCAGATGAAACCAAAATCGAACTATTTGAGCACAATGCCAAACGATATGTTTGGCATAAAAGCAACACAGCTCATCACCCTGAACACAACATCCCCACTGTCAAACATGGTGGTGGCAGCATCATGGTTTGGGTCTGCTTTTCTTCAGCAGAGACAGGGAAGATGGTTAAAATTGATGGGAAGATGGATGGAGCCAAATACAGGACCATTCTTGAAGAAAACCTGTTGGCGTCTGCAAAAGACCAGAGACTGGGACAGAGATTTGTCTTCCAACAAGACAATGATCCCAAACATAAAGCAAAATCTACAATGAAATGGTTCACAAATAAACGTATCCAGGTGTTAGAATGGCCAAGTCAAAGTCCAGACCTGAATCCAATCGAGAATCTGTGGAAAGAGCTGAAAACTGCTGTTAACAAACACTCTCATTCAGCTCGAGCTATTTGCAAAGGAAGAATGGGCAAGAATTTCAGTCTCTCGATGTGCAAAACTGATAGACACATACCCCAAGCGACTTGCAGCTGTAATCACAGTAAAAGGTGGCGATACAAAGTATTATCTTATTGGGGTCGAATAATATTGCATGCCTCACTTTTCAGTTATTTATTTTTTTAAAAAAGTTTTAAATAAGCAATAAATTTTGTTCAACTTCACAATTGTGTCCCACTTGTTGCTGATTCTTCACCATAACATTAGAATTTTTATTTTTACGTTTGAAGCCTGAAATGTACGAAAAGGTTGAAAAATTCAAAGGAGCCAAATACTTTCGCAAGGCACTGTATAATAAGTGGATACATGGCCATGACTTATGTGCTTGAAAAGGGCTTTAGTTTGGAAGCACAAACACTGCACTGGTGAATTAAATTTCCACTTTTCTCAACTTTAATTATAAGAGTGGTACCTCTATTTTTTTATTGGAAGTCTCTAATTAGCAATAACCAAAGGAGTTTATATATAAAGGTGAAGATTGAGAAATGTTTAAACTGTCTAACGACTAACAATTGATCACCATGGATAATGCTGTTAAATGGTTACTGGTGCTTTAGATTGTGAAGTTTACACCATCTACAAGTTGACTTACCTTGCATCAGAAATTTACATCAAAATGTTGCATCTTAGGCAACTCCCTTTTCGCAAAAAATAAATCACAAAAACACCTTTTTTTCTTTTGCAAAGAAACACCCTCTTGTCAAGAGAGGCAAGTAAAATATATAAAACACATAATAAAAGTGGTGCACAGTGTATGTGCAACGGTTTGTCATTAGATCAGTTTCTCATCACATTTCCCTGCACACATTTGCTATTGAAAATGTGTTCCATTAATCTAAATGGCAATGTTTTAGAAGCATTGCAGGTTTGAAAACAAATCTTACACAGATGTACAGAACAATTCCAGAATCTGGCATGTGTTATCATGTCTTTAAGAGGCTTTTTCCATTAATCAATGTCAAAAACAACCTAATCAAGTTCAACGTGATCTCATGTTCACAGTGAGCGGAGACCTTTTTATTGCCTTCATTTTATTGCTTTTATAGACAATATTATCTAGTATTGATTATTGATAGTAAAGACTCAATAAACATAACAAGGTTAGGTATAATAAATTATAGTGAAACAATGATGAAACAAGTATGTTACAAAGAACAATATGTTATAATCGCCAAACAAAACTTTGAAATATTACTAAAGGGGTTGTCCAAGATATGTAAAATGCCATACAGAGACAATGGCCAGTGATTCAGTAATTGGTTGAATATGTCAAGTAGGGTATATGGGATTTGTTGGCTTAACCAATGCAAACAGAATATCAGTGGAAAACAGTGAGGTCATAGTGCTGGAACGAAGGACAAGTTATATTTTAATATTGTATCACTACTGTTGCCAGTATGCAGCATTTTACATATCTCAGTCAAAATGTTGGCGTTTTCTGCTACTTCTGAAAAGTTTACACAAAGTAAGGATCCTTATAAAAAGGAAACAATAAAAAATAATTGATATTCTCTGATGTTCCAGCTATGCCTCTCCAATGGTCTCTGGTAGTATTAGAAGTGACAACCACTCAATCACCAATACCTGACCGCTGAGGTCACAAAGATAAACAGATGACTGGTGTTTGTGTCCAGATCTTCTTTTCCCAGCAGTAAACATCAGAGTAACAGTGCTGGTTAGGTTCCAATGGTAAGCATTGCATTTTTCATTTGCAGAGAACCCCATACTCTGTAAACTTTTCAAAAGCAGTGGAAAACCTCTTCAACAAAGTGTGTGCTTACTTGAGAGTATATAAAATTGCCCAGATTCTCAACCAGAAAAGTTAGCGAGCGTTAGGCAAGTGTCATGCGTTTTCATCTTCAGTTACCATCAGTATGTCATGCGAGTGCTTTGCGAGTATATGTTTTTTTTTCTCACCTGACACTTGCCAATTTTTTTGGCTGATAATCTGTGCGATTTTATATATGCTAATGTGAACGCACCCTTATAGGTACAAAAAAATCCATAAATGCATATAAAATGTTCATTCCAGTTTTAGCCTATTTTGGGGGGAAAAAAATACGGTAAGTGTAGCCTACTAAAATAGCAGCCCTGTTGAGAACCATGAGGCAGATTGCAGTGAAATACCATATACAGTATGAATTCTAAAAAAGCATATATAACACTAACTTAAACTAGCCAGAATAGCTAGGAAGCATCAGTAGTCCTACAGTCCCTATGATTAATAGGTAGTTCTTGTATATTCTACACATACTGTACTGCACCTTAAAGGGAACCCATAACAGTGAAGATGCAACCCAACCTTTAGTATGTTACAGAGCAGGAAGTGTTTAGCAGATGCTAAATTTTGTGGGAAAAAAACTAGATAAACATATAATTTAGTAGTCTAAACCCCTGAAAATTCTTAGGCTTAGGGTTCAGTGGGTGGTTCTGCTCAGTGATTGACAACTATAGTTATACTCATTTGGAGAAGGCTGCAAGTCTTTGAGTAATAACACACACTAGACTAATAATCTCCAAACTGGCAGGAGTTTAGACTAATAAATTACAAAATTACTCAGTTTTCTTTCAACACAATATAACTTCAATCTGCGAAACCTTTTATGCTCTATATCACTTTGCCTGAATATATGACTACATTTTCAATATGACAGATTACCTTTAAGGTTACATATGCTTTATTTTATAATATGTATATATGCAACTTGTAACATCTTGACTATAATAAGAAGTTTGGGCACAGTTTACTGTATTACTATTAGGATTAAAGGGTTAGTCACAAAATCGTAATTTGGTTTCAGTTTCCTGTACATACAGAATTAATCATATATGCCAATACAACTTATTTTTAAATAATTTGGTCAAGCATGCTGAGATGATCCCAATGACCCTGTCTAATAAAACATCTGACAGGCAGCTTGTAAAACAGCTCAGCTATTTTATGCCGAAGATGCGAATTATAACAGCTTCATCTGTACCTAATGACCCTGCCTACGTTATGAAAAACAGATGAATTTATGACTCTGTCTAAACTTCCCCCAAGAGCTTCTCACAGCATTCTCCATGCCCGGCCAGACATGCTGTAGCACATCTCACCTAGTTGATGCTCAGCTCAGCAATGCATGCAAGGGAGAGGATGGTCAAGCACTTAAAGATGCCCATGAACTAACAATGAAATGGGACTTTGAAAATAGCAATAAATAATGGTCAAATAGTGGGCCGTAATTAAAGATGAGCGAACCAGACTTTTGGTGTTCAGTTTTTGGGCCGAACACCGACTTTAAAAAAAATACAGAGTTCAGATTCGAAGTTTGGATGCTTTACGTATGCAAACCACTTGTTCAAGCATCACTGTGCTCAGGTATGCTCAGCCCAGTGAAAGCCTCTTGCACTGTTTGAATGGCTCTCACTGGGGGTAACAACAGCATGATCAGATGTAGTGTGCAACCAAAAAATAAATTGGAAAAAACCCTCCTGCCCTGCCCTGGAAGTATCTGCTTATGGCTGGCTGTATGTGGGTGGAGACTCGAACTGCCAATTAGTGACTTCCTTGGGGTTCGGGCCAAGTCCGAACCAGTGGAAGTTCGGTTCACAATCACCATATCCAAAACCATGAATGGTCACCTCATCCATATAAATAGATCTCAACATGGGAAATATCCATCTCTATCAGGAAGATCACAGGGGAGGAGAGGTGAAGCACATGCAGCACTGTGGAGAAGCAGTGTGTTGCTGGGAAAGATTCAGCAGATAAGAATAAAACCTCCCATTAAGCCCTCTGAAGCGGGATGCACAGAGGGGCAGAGGGAGATGAAAAAGAGATACAATAGTATAAGAAAGAAACTTTTTGTTGGGATTATCTTATGCTTTGTGAAAATATTATTGCCATTGTGGGAATAACCATTTAACATTAAAATTCAGTAAAAGTCTGCCAAATAAATTCCAGCAGCATAATAAACATTTGTAGAATTAATTCAGTATCTGCCCTGAATTAAAACCTACACACAGTAGAACGGAGTTGACCAAATTTTTGATTGAAATCTCCTTCAGCACGCATCATAGCTTCCTCATCAATGTAAACAGCAGGTCTTCTTGATGCTAGGAAATACTGCACTTTTCGGAGATTCCAACCTATTACATACATAAGAAAACCACAGACTGCTGCTGTAGACCTACCAACACCAGCATTGCAGTGAACATAAACTGTGTGGCCATTTTCTAAAAGTCCAAACAGTAGATACACAGCTTGTGGCAACACTCGGACTCTACCTATAAAAAAAAAAGAACAAGAAAAATTGAATTTTTATTAAAGAACTGCAAAGATTTGTTTGAATAGACTAATATAGGTACGGAATATAATTTTACTAGGAATAATTAATATTTATACTTGTATACAATTGGCATATATAAATTTGGTTCACGAAAAAAGTAGACTGCAGTACTGCGTTATCTCCAACTGTCCCCTATATGAATAGTGTAAATTACCTATACTCCTTTCAGATGAGCTCTGCAGAGTATTTCTTAGGAATGTTGGGGGTACCAATGGTCAGACCACAGCGATCAGTAAGTTTTTAGTCTCTCTGTCCAGTCACTAAAATTAGGGTGGCTGATACCTGTATCACCATCCAGTCTGGCAGTATGAGTGTGTATGCTGTCCATAGTATTCAGCTCCCTGTTTCAGCCTATTGGAATGCACCAAACCCTATTAAAGTTCTCAGCTGGAAGCTGCCAGATATAACCTTATGCTCTTCTGGTTTAGATCTGTGTTATTAGCGCCTGTTTAGTGTATGTGTTCACTGTTTTAACCTCGGCTTGTTTAATGATGTTTCTCCTGCCTCACAATTTTGTAGCTTCTCTTGTCTCTTGATTTTTACACAGCTACCAGACCAATCTCATGCTTTGGTTCTCCAGACTGCAGCCCTTCTGTGGAAATAATCCAGTTTACCCCATTATTAGCTCAGATCTCTATACAGGGGTTAAAGGGTGAAAGCTAAAGTTCCCCTGGAATCTAGCACCAAGCCCGTCTGCGGTACCCTTGTTTGGGCCTGTGCCCAATGACAGACATTACAGATTGGCAGTAAAATAGGGCACTGTGGCTTGCAATATGATGGAGTTCTGTGACTGGTGATATAGTTACATAGTTTAGATGGTTGAAAAAAGACATATCCATCAAATTCATACAAGAGATGGGCAATGATAAAGGAATGGGATACAACCATAAAGTATTACCCAGTATGCTCTAAACAGCTAGTTTTCCTCTCTTGATCCAGAGTGTCGATCGACTTGATCAACATTCAGAACAAGAGTTTTATATATGTACAGTTAGGTCCAGAAATATTTGGACAGTGACACAAGTTTTGTTATTTTAGCTGTTTACAAAAACATGTTCAGAAATACAATTATATATATAATATGGGCTGAAAGTGCACACTCCCAGCTGCAATATGAGAGTTTTCACATCCAAATCGGAGAAAGGGTTTAGGAATCATAGCTCTGTAATGCATAGCCTCCTCTTTTTCAAGGGACCAAAAGTAATTGGACAAGGGACTCTAAGGGCTGCAATTAACTCTGAAGGCATCTCCCTCGTTAACCTGTAATCAATGAAGTAGTTAAAAGGTCTGGGGTTGATTACAGGTGTGTGGTTTTGCATTTGGAAGCTGTTGCTGTGACCAGACAACATGCGGTCTAAGGAACTCTCAATTGAGGTGAAGCAGAACATCCTGAGGCTGAAAAAAAAGAAAAAATCCATCAGAGAGATAGCAGACATGCCTGGAGTAGCAAAATCAACAGTCGGGTACATTCTGAGAAAAAAGGAATTGACTGGTGAGCTTGGGAACTCAAAAAGGCTTGGGCGTCCACGGATGACAACAGTGGTGGATGATCGCCGCATACTTTCTTTGGTGAAGAAGAACCCGTTCACAACATCAACTGAAGTCCAGAACACTCTCAGTGAAGTAGGTGTATCTGTCTCTAAGTCAACAGTAAAGAGAAGACTCCATGAAAGTAAATACAAAGGGTTCACATCTAGATGCAAACCATTCATCAATTCCAAAAATAGACAGGCCAGAGTTAAATTTGCTGAAAAACACCTCATGAAGCCAGCCTAGTTCTGGAAAAGTATTCTATGGACAGATGAGACAAAGATCAACCTGTACCAGAATGATGGGAAGAAAAAAGTTTGGAGAAGAAAGGGAATGGCACATGATCCAAGGCACACCACATCCTCTGTAAAACATGGTGGAGGCAACGTGATGGCATGGACATGCATGGCTTTCAATGGCACTGGGTCACTTGTGTTTATTGATGACATAACAGCAGACAAGAGTAGCCGGATGAATTCTGAAGTGTACCGGGATATACTTTCAGCCCAGATTCAGCCAAATGCCGCAAAGTTGATCGGACGGCGCTTCATAGTTTAGATGGACAATGACCCCAAGCATACAGCCAAAGCTACCCAGGAGTTCATGAGTGCAAAAAAGTGGAACATTCTGCAATGGCCAAGTCAATCACCAGATCTTAACCCAATTGAGCATGCATTTCACTTGCTCAAATCCAGACTTAAGACGGAAAGACCCACAAACAAGCAAGACCTGAAGGCTGCGGCTGTAAAGGCCTGGCAAAGCATTAAGAAGGAGAAAACCCAGCGTTTGGTGATGTCCATGGGTTCCAGACTTAAGGCAGTGATTGCCTCCAAAGGATTTGCAACAAAATATTGAAAATAAAAATATTTTGTTTGGGTTTGGTTTATTTGTCCAATTACTTTTGACCTCCTAAAATGTGGAGTGTTTGTAAAGAAATGTGTACAATTCCTACAATTTCTATCAGATATTTTTGTTCAAACCTTCAAATTAAACGTTACAATCTGCACTTGAATTCTGTTGTACAGATTTCAAATCCCATGTGGTGGCATGCAGAGCCCAACTCGCGAAAATTGTGTCACTGTCCAAATATTTCTGGACCTAACTGTATATAAGCATCTAATCCCTTTCAGAAACCAACCACCTGTGTTAGGCTGCTTCACAGATGTGTAGTTATCATGGTAAAGAAGCTTTGTCACATTGTTATGACTAAACTCTTTCACTCACATGAGGACAAACAAACCAGGGGAGATGTTAACTACAGGTTCTTCTACATCATCAATGAGTACCCGAAACCTGACCCTGTTTTGTCCCTGCCTGACCGTGGAGATTGGCACCCTAAAGTTATGCAACGGTGCCTCCACTCAACTTTGGCTCACCCTGAGTGTCTTTAACTGCATTCTAAACTATAAACCAAGTGTAGCACAAAATACCAATAAACATAAAAAGTGCACACAGGCAACTGGTGAGACACAGGTCTAAAGATGTGTTCACACAGTTGTACAGGGAAGAAACAGAAGAAACTGTAGTACAGGGAAGACAAAAAAAAATTGAAAGAAACACAAATAGACTTACAGATTAAGTGGAACCTTTCCAAATCCTAACTGAAATAGAATGGGAGAATTCTAGGATATGAAACACACAAGTTGCTGAGAAAAGCAAAAGTGAGAACTCAGCAAGATTATCCTGAACTGAGGAGCTGGGATTACAAGTATGCACCAACCTAAGAATATAGCCAGAACAGAGGCATGTGCATGGCGAGTATAAACAGCTCCTCCCAAGATGTGATCCAACAGAGCTTGCATCCCGGGCTTACATCACAGAGGATAACCACCTCTGCGACACATACCAGCCATTGACTACATGTCCAGAAGCCATCTTACAATATAAATGCACACACATTTTTATTTTTTTTTTTAAACTTCAAAGTGGCCAGAAAACAATGTTACCAGAGAGTCCATACTATATTGAGATACTGAGGACAGGAGCAAATAAGTATTTTACACCACTCAATTATCACAGTTTTATTTTCTTGGATATTGTTTTGATTCTCGTAGGTTCTCCAAATTTCTTTCTTAACTTTAGAAATAGCATTTACATTTGTGAGTCTGTCTAAAAACCACAGATGAATGTCAAAATAAGTCATGTTTAAATTTTAGTTTACAATAAATATCAAGTTATAATTAGTGACTATAGATTTAGCTCTGTGGGTATCCTATTACAAAGTACCAGCCTGCTGATATACTACTCTGAAGAAAAGTCAACATATTCTTTGAAATCCGTCAGTTTAATTGTGATAAATTCAGAGGGTAACTTCATATTAGCATTAAATCGCACATTTCTTCTTCCTACAAAAAGACAATGAACTTCAGAAGTCAGTAACTCATGTTTTTCCAGCATAGAAATCTACAATCTTTTACAAACTTTCATTATTTTAGAGTTTGATTTTCCCATCTAATGTGGCTATTGCTTCACTCTTCCATACAAATATAGATTTGTTATATGCAACATATCTGCACCAGTTATCAATAAGGTCAAACATATTTAGTGGGTTAATAGTAAATAGTTTTTAACTAATCAGCTCAGTTATACACGTTGAATTGTACATGGGAGTCTAGTATAGGCGGTAGAAAAAACGGTATCAAAAAGCCCAACAAAAATGTTGGCTTTATTCAATATTACAAACATGATAGAAGTCATGATAGAAACAAAGAGCCTCTTATATATTTTATGCAAATACACTTAACCAAAAAAACAGTTTAGCTGGTGATCTGATCAATGAGATTCCCATCAATCCCAAAAATGGGGCCCAAAATCCTCTGTGTAATTGGAGTGGTAAGGAAAATGCACAACTCTTTTAGGGAACATATGGAAATAATTATTCTTCCATAAAACTAAATCGTGTAGTGTTCCATTCTCTTTGGAACTAGACTCTTTTTTTTGGGGATTCATTAGGTTTACAGTGATCATGGCTACAACCAGGGCCAGAGTCACTACCCGGCACACCCAGGCAAGTGCTGGGGCTCTGGACAAACAATTATCTCTGTAATTATTCTGGCATTTGGCAAATATAAATAATTTTGGTAATCTTAATTTACCTAAAACAGGAAAGGGTTATTCTTATTTTATGTTAGATAGTGAGAAAAACATACATATGTGTCTTTGTAGATAGTGTATGTAAATGTCTGGTTTCAACTGTACATCATAGCCATAAATGGACAAATATAACTTAGAATAAATTAGAATAAAAACAATGCCTAAAAAATACACTGCAGTAAATAAATAAATAGAAAGACATGTAAAATACATAGCGTACTTAGTAGACATTTTATTAATCTATCCCACCGCGATATGGTGTACCCAATCAGCATGGTCCCTAACTCTGCTGATTCTACTTGCTATATGCTAACAGGCCTCAAAACAGACTCGGTCAGAGCAGAACCTGTGTCTGACTATGTTTATCACCTGCCTGTGAAAAACTGAGTAGGTAAGGTTCACAACTCAAAGGGGCAGCCACAACTCCAAATGTACTGAGGACAAAAAAGTGAAGCAAAACCAAAAACAAGGGGCAGCACATCTGATAGTATAAGTATTATAAGAAGGTCACTGGGAGAATCCAGGAAAAGATAAATGTATCATCAAGGTTGATAGCCTTGGTGATGCAAGCCAAAAAACAGGCTCTAGCATGCTAAATGCTGATAGGTTTAACAGGGCGTGACAGGACCGGGTTTACGAGCAGTCAGAGAGATGGGTAGGAATGACTTCTCACAAATCCCCATCCTGGGGTGTAGTTTTTCAAGTAAGTTGGAGACATGTAGTCTCAGTCTGTGGCAGTGTGACTCCTGTTAACCCATTCACCCCCGGGCAATTTTCCATATTTAATTTTCATTTTTTCCTCACCTTCTTCCGAGAGCCATAACGTTTTTATTTTTCCGGCAATGTTGCCATATGAGGGCTTATTGTTTGTGAGACAAGTTGTAGTTTTGAATGAAACCATTAGTTTTACCATATAGTGTACTGGAAAAAGATTTAAAAAAATCCATTCCAAATGTGGAGAAATAGTAAAAAAAAAGTGAAATTCCATAATGGTTTTGGGGATTTTTTTTGTTCACCATGTTCAAGTAAAACTGACATACCAGTATGATGTCTAACATCAGTATGAGTGAGTTCATAGATACCAAACATGTATACTTTTATCTAAGGGGTGAAAAAAAAATCAGAAGTTTGTCCTAAAAAAGAATAGCGCTTTTGTTGCCATTTTCCGAGACCTATAGCTTTCTCATTTTTCAGGATCTGGAGCCAAATCATAGCTTATTTTTGCGTCTTGAGCTGATGTTTTTAATTTTAATTAAAATGAAATTAAAATTTCCATGTTATTACAGCGTTAAGGAGGACAGCTCTAAATTTGGATAGCATTAGATGTTGGTTATTGGGCTAACACATTTTTTAATTGGATTTGGAAATCTGCAAGGTGAGATCGATGTGTCTTTTTCTCTTGTATTCTCCAATTTTTATAAACAATCCTTTCTCTATGTGTGTTAAAGAAAATGAACACATGTACATCCGGTGTGATATTAATTAAGAAGTAAGTGTAATTCTTTACATAAAATGTTATGAACATTAAGAAAAGAAGACATAGGTTCATACCTAGTTGGTATGTGGTTAGGTGCATGCTAAAGGAGCTTGGTCTGACCATGTTATTAGGCCTAGTGCATGTCAGGGATTAGTTATAAGGATCATTAATTAGTGAGGCAGAAATGTGCAATTAATTTCAATTACAGAGGGGTGACTGAAAGCTGTGGTTACATGCGCCAATCTTACCTGCCATTTTGAAAACAGGAAAGTCAAGATCATTCCCCAAACACATTTGTTGAAATATAGAAAAAAGTATACACTCTCTTTATCTGTCTCTATAGGAGCGCCCAGCTTACATGCCTTTTGGGCTTTCTGTTTGCCCGGGGATGGTGTGCTCCTGAAGAATGACAGCTCAAGTTGGTAGCATGATTGAGTTGCCGACCTAAACTGTGTGCTCTCTTAGTCTGCAAGCAAAGGCAGATTTGCTTTTGAAGCATTGGAACTCAGCGGCTTAGAAAATAGCCTGACCCAGAGATCTGGCCAGCTTTAGAGCAGCTTTTGTAAACTCTATGGCGAAAAGCTATCCTGGCCTCCTCTGTCAGACTGCTGAGATAGCCAGTAATCGAGGCTATGAGCAGTAAACTATAGAATTAAAAATTCCTGTGATCTTTAGAATGGAGAGGATTTTTAATAAGAGGTCAAAATTGTTTGTTTACAAGCACTTTCCAATTTTACCAATTTATGATACTGAGAACACTCCTTTTTTAAGGACCTTATTTTTTGTTGTTTTTTTTACCCTTAGACATTCCATTGGTTAAAAAAGTTAGAAATGTATTGGACAAGTTGAACTTTTCAAGGTGAAATTTTAGGCTATAGGTGTTAAAATTAGCAAATAAATTTAAATGAAATTAAATGAATGGGCTAAGTTCCAATTGTCCAAAATTCTGATATTTATATTAGATTTCTAGCAGCATGAGCCATATTTCTCCACAAGTATACACATTTTTGAGTGATGAGACAGATACTTCACTGCAAGTCCAAAGGGGATCCCAACAGAGAGTACGTCAGCATCACTAAATTATTAGCAAATATCTCTACTCTATAGAATACTGAGTGGAAAGAGAAATCACTTCCCATCTGTGCAGGTAATCTGAAAGTGCTTTATCTCTCATTTGGAAGAAACATTATCTTTGTTATATAGCCACAGTGGAAAAACTGGTTTCAACACGCTTCAAAATGTTCTTATTCCTTGCTCTGATCTCGTTACAATTGTAACAGTCATGTTTCCATAACCTGGGAAATGAAGGAAATTGCCCTAAATAAAAGTAATTTATATTTGATGTTGAATGGCACATACCGGCGATGCAAAATGTTCAAGGAAAATGATCGATGCTGGCATTGATTTCTCTTTCATATTCTCATTAGGAAGGGTTGAAGAAAGCTAATAAGTTTTCATGCCGCAGTCACCATGAGTTCCAGCTTCATTTAAGGCTTAATATATAGAAAGTAAAAGGACCACTTAACTGTATTCTTATGTTTTTTCCATACTATAAATTACAACATAAATGACAACTCCGTTAACAAGCCATAGAGACACCGAAAGACCCTCATGTGAAAGAAGTGGTATACTGGCAACCTCCCCAACTGTCCAAATATCCATCTTTTTTTTTCACAGATCTCTAATATGATATATAGAACGCTCTTAGGAATCTCTGGAAATCCTGATAGCTTGTTTATGGGGAATGAGTACTATTAGTTACAATAACCTTTCCAATTTTCTAAATGACAGAAATGTCCCTGCTGTTCTTTTTGAATAGTAGAAAGAAAAATGTGATAATTTACTGTGACACGAGGCGGTTCTGCCTTGTGGCATCCACATTACCAAAATTTAAGTTGACACAATACCATTATTCACATTCTGAACACAAAAATAAAAGATAACGTCATAACAATCATGTCCTCCATTAGATGTATTACTTAACTAGAAAATAATTCCTATATTATAACTGAATACAACTATGCCCTGGCCTATAGTGGAGACGTCTATCAGACAAATAACCCTATAAATAAGACCCTCTATATAACCTAACACTTCTTTAGTCTTAGAATTTATAAAGATTTCAAAAGTTAAAAGTTAAAAGGTCTGATTTAATATCCACAGTTATATTATACCCATGCTCAGCATATTTTCTATCCTTCAGTAAAGGTTAAATCATGTATGAATTTACATTATGTATCTCTGGTTGCCCTCAACCCTTTATTAAAATACATAACATGTATAATAGAGATTTTGAGTAAAGGGTTATCCCCATCTTCATAGATTGTTATTGCTGCGTTTGTAAATAAAGCACTAACAATTTTGCAAATTACTGCTTGTTAACATTTTTAGCCGTTCTTGAGGTATTAACATTCTTTTGATTGCAGCTTGTTGCTTTGCAGACAACGTAACATGCTCAATGCTTACAAGATCTTTTCAATTGATCTTGAGAGCAGTGGTTCGAAGTTGGCTAGGATTGCAGGAGAACACAGTTATCTCCTAAATGTAGCCAGTTGCAGGGCAGTGCTTACAAGACAGACTGCTAGACAGCAACGGTCGGTCTCCATGCAACAAGTTGTAAACAAGTCTTAATATCTCAAGAATGGCTGCAAATTTCTACAATCAGTAAATTGCAAAACAGCTTGTGTCTGCAAACACTATCCCTCAAAATCCCTCTATGAAGATGGGATAACTCTTTAAATCATTAACAGGTAGAAAAAAAGCTTCAAGCTGCATATGATCTGCAGTATAACAAGTTCTCTGAAGAAATTTGCCATTGTATATAACACACGTACACAGACAGAAGAGATAGAAAACAAATAGTGGTCATAAACGGTACATTCTCTAAATGGGCTATAGTCAGAAGTGGGGTGCCACAGGGATCTGTGCTAGGACCGATTCTTTTTAATCTCTTTATTAATGACCTTGTGGATGAGATTGATAGTAAAGTGTCAGTCTGTGCTGATGACACCAAACTATGTAGGATATTAAAAACTGACCTTGATAGTACAATATTACAAAACGATCTGGATAAAATGTCGAAATGGGCAGATACTTGGCAAATGAGATTTAATGTTGATAAACGTAAAGTAAAGCACCTAGGACAGAGTAATCCTATAGCTGCGTATATATTAAATGGAAGTAAACTCAGGACTACAGAACAGGAGAAAGACTTGGCTATTCTGGTTACAAGTAAGCTGAGCAGCAGCACTCAATGTCAGGCAGTAGCTGCTAAAGCAAACAATATTTTAGGGTGTATAAAAAAAGAGATTAGATCCCGTGATCCCAACGTATTGTTACCCCTCTATAAATCACTTGTAAGGCCACATCTACAATATGGGATCTAGTTTTGGGCTCCACATTTTAAAAAGGGCATTCAGAAGTTAAAATCTGTTCAAAGGAGGGTAACTAGACTGCTACAAGGAATGGAAAGCCTCACATATGATGAGAGGTTGAAGACGTTAGATTTGTTTAACTTAGAAAAAAGAAGTCTCAGAGGAGATCTCATTTATATGTATAAATACATGTGTGGTCAATATAAAGGACTGGCCTGTGACTTATTCCTTCCTAAGACAATACTAAGGACCAGGGGGCATACACTGCAAGTGGAAGAAAACTGATTCCGGCAGCTAAATAGGAAAGGGTTCTTTACAGTTAGAGCAGCTAGACTGTGGAATGCCCTACCACAAGAGGTAGTAATGGCAGGTACTATAACAACTTTTAAAAACGGGCAGGATGATTTCCTCAGTACACACAACATTGTTAGTTATAAATGACTTAGTGACAAAATGTAGTGCTGAAAACACCGCCGCTCCGGTCACCTCCACGCAGCAACTGAAGACAGCCACGCGATCAGCTGAGCTGTCACTGAGGTTACCCGCTGTCACTGGATACAGCGTTGGCCGCGGGTAACCTCAGTGACAGCTCAGCTAGCTAATCGCGCTACTCACCACAGTTGCTGCGTGGAGCTGACAGGAGCGGCGGTGAGTAGCGCAATCAGCTGATCTGTCACTGAGGTTACCCGCGGCCACCGCTGCATCCACCGCTGGATCCAGGTAACCTCAGTGACAACTCAGCTGATCGCGTGGCTGTCTTCAGTTGCTGCGTGGAGGTGACGTGAGCGGCGGTGTCTTCAGCAGCTCCGGTCACCTCCATGCAGCAGAGCTGGATGCGACGCTGGAGGTCCGTGGATTACGCCAGACATGGAGGGCTTTTTCGGGCTTATTAAAGTGGTGAACCAGGGTATATGTTTGTGGTTTTTATTTCTAATAAAGGATTTTTTCGGGTGTGTGTGTTTATTTACTGTCACTTACAGATTAATCATGGAAGGTTTCTCGGGGAGACGCCTGACATGATTAATCTAGGATTTAGTGGCAGCTATGGGCTGCCAATAACTCCTTATTACCCCGATTTGCCAACGCACAAGGGCAAATCGGGAAGAGCCGGGTACAGTCCCAGAACTGTCGCATATAATGTATGCGGCAATTCTGGGCGGCTGTTGGCTGATATTGTTAGGCTGTGGGGCTCCCCATAACGTGGAGCTCCCCATCCTGAGAATACCAGCCTTCAGCTGTATGGCTTTATCTGGCTGGTTTTAAAATTGGGGGGGACCGCACGCCGTTTTTTTAAATTATTTAATTATATATTTCACTGCACAGTATAGACACGCCCACCGGCTGCTGTGATTGGGTGCAGTGAGACACCTGTCACTCAGCGTGGGGGTGTGTCTCACTGCAACCAACCATAGGCGCCGGTGGGCGGGGAAAGCAGGGAATACGAGATTGTTTAATGGGCGGCCGGCTTTTTCAAAATAGTAAAAGCCGCCGGAGCAGTGTGAACGCCATGCAGCGCTGCGCCGGGGATCAGGGATCAGTGAGTATATGAGAGAGGGCTGCTCAATTCAGTTACTCAGGGGATTAGCGGTCACCGGTGAGTCCTTCACGAGTGACCGCTAATCAGGACGCGACACAGACAGAGCCGCAGCATGGCAATGAAGTCGTGTGAAGTTAACTAGAGTTCATTCTGATCGTGCGGCTCTTTCTGTGTCTGCTGTCATCTGCCATTCAGCTCTGCTACATGGCTGTCTGTGTTTGCTGTTAGCGGCCATGTAGCAGAGCTGAATTGGCAGATGACATAGTAAAAACGCATCCCTACACATTACACACGCTTGGCAAGTCAATAAATAAAAAAAAAAAAAAAAAAAAAAGGTGCCCAATGCATACGTCACAGAACACATGATCTAAAGGATCGCACACAAAGTTGATCAATTTAATATAGACTGCTAACGCACGTGTGACAGCAAATGAACGACCTACGTGCAATCTCTTAACATCCCGTATGCAACCTGGGCGTGTCACATCGCAAATGCGATTGTACAACTAATTGCAACGTGTAAAGCAGGCTTTAGACATCATTTTACTATTACGCTATGTCATTTTCTTTGGTTGTTATGTGTCCCCACGGTTACAGACTACAAACAAACTTCTATAATGTGAACCTCCAGTCATAAACATATGTCTGCACCTTTCTATTTATAAGAAAGTTTACTGAACATTATTTTTATATACATACACATACATATATATATACATACACAGTGCCTACAAGTAGTATTCAACCCCCTGCAGATTTAGCAGGTTTACACATTTGGAATTAACTTGGCATTGTGACATTTGGACTGTAGATCAGCCTGGAAGTGTGAAATGCACTACAGCAAAAAAGAATGTTATTTCTTTTTTTTTTTTTTTTTTTTTAAATTGTGAAAAGTTTATTCAGAGGGTCATTTATTATTCAACCCCTCAAACCACAAGAATTCTGTTTGGTTCCCCTAAAGTATTAAAGGGGTGGTTCACCCATATTTTTTATTGTCTAGATCGATATTATATTGAGAAACAATGTTTCTCTCAAATACCTTGTGTTGTCAATAGTGCCTGTGAGAGGCGCTATTGCAGACCGCTGCTCCCCGTCCAGTGACGTACCCGTCCAATGCTGCCTCGTCACATCCGTGCAGCCGGCTACAGTCTTCCAGACTCTGAGCTGTGAGCGGTGTTTCACTGCTGTCACAGCCCATCTGCTCCCTCCTCCTCCCTCCTCCCTCCTAGCACAGCACCGCGCATCTCCTGCTCCCCCCTCCCTCCTCGCAGAACGCTGCAAGCAAGAGACGTGCTGTGAGGGAGGAGGGAGCAGGGAGCAGATGGGCTCAGAATGCAGCCGGCTGCACGGATGTGACGAGGCAGCATTGGACGGGTACGTCACTGGACGGGGAGCAGCGGTCTGCAATAGCGCCTCTCACAGGCACTATTGACAACACAAGGTATTTGAGAGAAACATTGTTTCTCAATATAATATCGATCTAGACAATAAAAAAAATGGGTGAACCACCCCTTTAAGAAGTATTTCAGGCACAAAGAACAATGAGCTTCACATGTTTGGATTAATTATCTCTTTTTCCAGCCTTTTCTGACTAATTAAGACCCTCCCCAAACTTGTGAACAGCACTCATACTTGGTCAACATGGGAAAGACAAAGGAGCATTCCAAGGCCATCAGAGACAAGATCGTGGAGGGTCACAAGGCTGGCAAGGGGTACAAAACCCTTTCCAAGGAGTTGGGCCTACCTGTCTTCACTGTTGGGAGCATCATCCGGAAGTGGAAGGCTTATGGAACTACTGTTAGCCTTCCACGGCCTGGACAGCCTTTGAAAGTTTCCACCCGTGCCGAGGCCAGGCTTGTCTGAAGAGTCAAGGCTAGCCCAAGGACAACAAGGAAGGAGCTCCGGGAAGATCTCATGGCAGTGGGGACATTGGTTTCAGTCAATACCATAAGTAACGTACTCCACCGCAATGGTCTCCGTTCCAGACGAGCCCGTAAGGTACCTTTACTTTCAAAGCGTCATGTCAAGGCTCGTCTACAGTTTGCTCATGATCACTTGGAGGACTCTGAGACAGACTGGTTCAAGGTTCTTTGGTCTGATGAGACCAAGATCGAGATCTTTGGTGCCAACCACACACGTGACGTTTGGAGACTGGATGGCACTGCATACGACCCCAAGAATACCATCCCTACAGTCAAGCATGGTGGTGGCAGCATCATGCTGTGGGGCTGTTTCTCAGCCAAGGGGCCTGGCCATATGGTCCGCATCCATGGGAAGATGGATAGCACGGCCTACCTGAAGATTTTGGCCAAGAACCTCCGCTCCTCCATCAAGGATCTTAAGATGGGTCGTCATTTCATCTTCCAACAAGACAACATAAAAGTGTGGGTCAATTATTATTCAACCCCTAGGTTTAATATTTTGTGGAATAACCCTTGTTTGCAATTACAGCTAATAATCGTCTTTTATAAGACCTGATCAGGCCGGCACAGGTCTCTGGAGTTATCGTCGCCCACTTCTCCATGCAGATCTTCTCCAAGTTATCTAGGTTCTTTGGGTGTCTCATGTGGACTTTAATCTTGAGCTCCTTCCACAAGTTTTCAATTGGGTTAAGGTCAGGAGACTGACTAGGCCACTGCAACACCTTGATTTTTTCCCTCTTGAACCAGGCCTTGGTTTTCTTGGTTGTGTGCTTTGGGTCGTTGTCTTGTTGGAAGATGAAATGACGACCCATCTTAAGATCCTTGATGGAGGAGCGGAGGTTCTTGGCCAAAATCTCCAGGTAGGCCGTGCTATCCATCTTCCATGGATGCGGACCAGATGGCCAGGCCCCTTGGCTGAGAAACAGCCCCACAGCATGATGCTGCCACCACCATGCTTGACTGTAGGGATGGTATTCTTGGGGTCGTATGCAGTGCCATCCAGTCTCCAAACGTCACGTGTGTGGTTGGCACCAAAGATCTCGATCTTGGTCTCATCAGACCAGAGAACCTTGAACCAGTCTGTCTCAGAGTCCTCCAAGTGATCATGAGCAAACTGTAGACGAGCCTTGACATGACGCTTTGAAAGTAAAGGTACCTTACGGGCTCGTCTGGAACGGAGACCATTGCAGTGGAGTACGTTACTTATGATATTGACTGAAACCAATGTCCCCACTGCCATAAGATCTTCCCGGAGCTCCTTCCTTGTTGTCCTTGGGTTAGCCTTGACTCTTCGGACAAGCCTGGCTTCGGCACGGGTGGAAACTTTCAAAGGCTGTCCAGGCCGTGGAAGGCTAACAGTAGTTCCATAAGCCTTCCACTTCCGGATGATGCTCCCAACAGTGGAGACAGGTAGGCCCAACTCTTTGGAAAGGGTTTTGTACCCCTTGCCAGCCTTGTGACCCTCCACGATCTTGTCTCTGATGGCCTTGGAATGCTCCTTTGTCTTTCCCATGTGGACCAAGTATGAGTGCTGTTCACAAGTTTGGGGAGGGTCTTAATTAGTCAGAAAAGGCTGGAAAAAGAGATAATTAATCCAAACATGTGAAGCTCATTGTTCTTTGTGCCTGAAATACTTCTTAATACTTTAGGGGAACCAAACAGAATTCTTGTGGTTTGAGGGGTTGAATAATAAATGACCCTCTGAATAAACTTTTCACAATTTAAAAAAAAAAATAAAAAAAGAAATAACATTCTTTTTTGCTGCAGTGCATTTCACACTTCCAGGCTGATCTACAGTCCAAATGTCACAATGCCAAGTTAATTCCGAATGTGTAAACCTGCTAAATCTGCAGGGGGTTGAATACTACTTGTAGGCACTGTATCTTCACTTGGACCTTATCTACATTGTACATTAGATGTCATATTAAGAGCACATCAGGCACTCTCTATTCTTTGGTATATACAAAGATAAAGAAAAAAATTGGTAATTTTTCCTTCCTCATTATCCTCAGTCACCAACTTTGCGTTATTATTAAGGGACCAACCTCTGCGGATCTTGTTTTTTTATTTATATATTTAAAACATTTCTTAGAATCAGTCTTGCTTTTCTTGGTTGTCATTAATTTTCCACTTTAGTTGATTTGATTACTTTCTTACAGATTCTATTCAGCTTTTAGTAATTCTTGGAAGGTTGAGTTGAACCCGAAGACATACAGTATATTCTAAATGCCCTTTTTTGTCATTAATAGTCTTTCTAACTGGAGGTGTAAGACAAGTGGGGTTTATCTTTTGTCATTTATACTTGTTACCTATTGGAATACATTTTGCAGTCTGACTGCTCGATAAAGATTTAAAGCGCTCCCATTTATCATTTGTATCACTATTACTATCTGACAGTAGTTGTTCAAAGTGAATGTCCTGAAGTGCAGCATTCAACCTGAGGAAATTGGGCTTGTGAAAATTAAATGTTTTTGCCCTACCTGCTCAAATTTGTTTTTTTACACTGTATGCAAAATTAAATTATATTGTGGTCATGGGATCCAAGGTTTTCATGAACAGTGGTATTTCTAACAAGATTATTAAAAATTACCAGATCCAACGAGCATCATCTTGTTTTGGGTCTTCCATGAACTGGCAGATAAAAACTCCCCTATTACAAACTGATAAACTGAGGATTTGTATCCCCTTTAGGCTATGTGCGCACGTCCATGCTCAAAAAAATGATTTAGCAGTGCATGTGCGCTTCAAATCGCTGCAGAAACACTGCGTAATGGATGCTGTGTTTCTGCAGAATAGATGCCGATTTCATGCGCTCTGGATGCTGCCTCTCCCATAGACAGAGTGGGAGCAGCATCCAAAGCGCACCAAATAAGTGACATGTTGCTTTTTTAAGCGCAGTGATTTGGATCAAAATTTCAGCATGCAAATAGCTGCGCTCAAAAAAGCAACGTGCAGATGGATTATGCACAATCTTCATAGATTGTGCTGGGAACGCAGGACGCATGCGTTTACGTTGCAGTGCAATATGCAGCGTAAACACATGAAATTACACAATGTGCGCACATAGCCTTATAGTTGAAACAGAACCAAGACCCCATTCAATATCTGGGAACTAAAAGTCTCCCATAATCATTACTGTACCAACCGGTGTACAAGGGGCAGCCTTATGACTAACAACTTATGACTAATAAAGGAGACATAAGATACTCAAGTGTGTCTGTCACACTTGCTTTCATATCATTCTTAACGTACAGACATACTCCTCCTCCTCAACTATTTTACATGTCTTTATGAAAGAGCACAACAGTAAAAAAATTAGAAGACCAATCATGTGTAGAGCCTAACTATGTCTGAGCAATTCCAACTACATCAATGTGTTCCTCTAGTACCAAGGCCTTAAACACTTTCAATGTAAATTTCTGAAATTTTCCAACAATTATTGAAAATGTGCAAATTATATAAGGAAAATGAACAATCGTTAATGCGATCATTTATCTTCATACATTTTGCATTATTGCCTGGAGCAAAAAAAAATGTTACCCCACAAAGAAGATGTGTCGTGAAATAAACTAATTTGCGAGCTGATCACTGTGCATGTGTACACGGGCAGTGATCTGGAATGATATTACTTGTTACATTTTCATTGCCACCATTTTAAAGTATAAATACTATTGACTTTTACTACATGGGAATGAAATTTGCTATGATATATTGGATATGTTTCTCAAAAATATTTGTCAGCAGTATAAGTGACGTGCAAATCATATTTTTCTGTTTAATGTGATACCAAATATGTATCTATTTCTTAGAATCTTAGGCTGATGCCACACGGGTTGTGCGAGTCCTCGCATGACACTCGGCTCAGCTCGCAGCACAGCGGGAGCCGAGTGTCATGTGAGGGTCATGCAACTGTGGTCCGATCGAGCGATCAGACCAGAGCTGCAGAGGGGTGGCCAGCGCTGTGGAGGGGAGGGACGGCGCTGTGGAGGAGAGGGAGGAATTTATCTTTCTGTCTCCTCCGTTGCCGGCTATTGCGATTCTTGAACTGCACTCGCTTTACATAGACTTGAATGGGTGCGAGTGCAATAGGATCGCATTCCACCCACAGCATGTTGCGACTGTTTTCTCGGTCTGATTAGGACTGAGAAAATAATCACTCATGAGAGCTGACCCATAGAGTAATATTGGTCCGAGTGGAATGCAATTTTTTATCACATTCCACTCGCACCGTTTTTCTCGCCGTGTATCCTAGGCCTTAATGTGAGTGTTGACAGTGGGCTGAGTGGTGGGGGGGTGGATATCTTGAATGACACCAAACTGAAGCTAAAGGTGCAATAAGCTCTAAAGAGCCTAAATAGTTTAATTCTAGCATACAGTAAGGTCTCAGAACTCAAAACCTTGCTGATATAGATTTGTAAAAAAATGTTCTTTATGCATCATAAGTTTTCTGGAACTAGAGGTACACTTTAAAAGTTGTCATTGTGTACAATCCTTTATATAAATTCGGCTGTGATGCTGCTGAAGGAAGATGACATATGAGCAGTACACTCCTGAATATTGAAGATGTGAAAACCCCATTAATAAAGTATTTGGGAGGGTTAGACATAAATTTCATCTGAAACTAGAGGCACACTATCCATGAAGAACATGTGGCTATATTATGTATGAACTAAATCTGGACCCATACCTTCTGTACTCATATCAGGGGTAGGGATCCATATATACGTCAGCCCAGCTTCTTTATATAACCTGAACATGGTGTCTGGACTCATGGGCTCAGAATACTTATTGCAGCCTTTGGAATTCTGGATAACATCCCACTCTGTCTGGAAGTTCAGGACAGCAGTCACTCCTAATTCATGTTTCATCTTGATAGTAATGTGCTCCAGCTGCCGAGGACAACTTCCAAGATAGATATTAGGCAGTATTCTAATCATAAGAAACAAAATGTAGAGATATTCTATCAAGAGACAGATATAGCCGCAAACTGTAAGCTCACATTGCGTGCAAATCAGTTTCACGCTGAACATTTAGATAATGACAGCCAACATTTCAGTCTCTACTTTGCATATGTATTTTAAGTTATTGCCAATATCCTTGTTTGACATTGTCTTTGTTTTGCATTGTTATCTGACTGGAATAATTATTTTACTAAGAGGGAATATGTAAAGATTAGTGAAAATCTGACAATTTACATTTACTCTTAGGCGGGCTTTGCACGCTGCGACATCGCAGGCCGATGCTGCGATGCCGAGCGCGATAGTCCTCGCCCCCGTCGCAGATGCGATATCCTTGTGATAACTGCCGTAGCGAACATTATCGCTACGGCAGCTTCACATGGACTCACCCGTCCTGCAACCGTCGCTCTGGCCGGCGACCCGCCTCCTTGTTAAGGGGGCGGGTCGTATGGCGTCACTGCGACGTCACATGGCAGGCGGCCAATACTAGCGGAGGGGCGGAGATGAGCGGGATGTAAACATCCCGCCCACCTCCTTCCTTCCGCATATCCTACGGAAGCCGCAGTGACGCAGGGAAGGAGATGTTCCTCGCTCCTGCGGCTTCACACACAGCGATGTGTGCTGCCGCAGGAGCGAGGAACAACATCGGACCGTCGCGTCAGCGTAATCATGGATTACGCCGACGCTGCACCGATGATACGATTACGACGCTTTTGCGCTCGTTAATCGTATCATCGAGCCTTTACACACTACGATGTCGCATGCAATGCCGGAAGTGCGTCATTTTCAATTTGACCCCACCAACCTCGCACCTGCGATGTCGTAGTGTGCAAAGCCCGCCTTAGTTAGTTGGCCACCAAATCTCTTTCAGCCTGAACCTTCTTCAGACATGCAACAGCTGTGTATTTTGGATCATTGTCATGTTAGAAAACTGCATATCTACCAAGGGGACGGAGTGATGGTAGCATCTTTTCTTTCACTAAAGAGCAGGACATTTGGAGAAGTTCTTGATCTGAGGTATATTCAAATGTGCATAAACTAATTTGAGTAAAATGGAAGATTTCGTAATGAAAGTTATTATTAATCTTGCCTTAATATTATGGGTTAAAGAAATGTTCTAAGAAACTCAGTCTAGTCAAAATCTTGAAAATTATTCTTGTATTCAGTGAGATATTGATTAAATTAGTAGGGGGGATGTACTCATTAATGCTCAGCACTAACAATATAAATACACACTAAACAAAACTATAAATGCAACACTTATTTTTACTCCCATTTTTCATGAGTTGAACTCTAAGCTCTATGACTTTTTCTATATACACAAAAGGGCAGATAGCAGACTGCATGTATGGCATCGTGTGGGTGAATGTTTGCTGTCAATGCTTTGAATCAAGTGGTGCATGATGGAGATGAGGTTATGGTATGGGTAGGCGTATGATATGGACAATGAACACAGGAACATTTTTTATGCCCTTTTGAATGCACAGAGATACCATGACGAGATCATGAGGCCCATTCTTCTTCCATGATGGTCACCTCATGTTGCAACACGTTAATGCACAGTCCCATGTTGCAAGGATCTGTACACAATTCCTGGAAGCTGAAGACATCCAAGTTCTTGCATGGCCAACACACTTACTGGACATGTCATCTATTGAGCATGTTTGGGAAGCCCTTTATCAGTGTATTCAACAGCGTGTTTAAGTTCCAGCCAATATACACCAACTTCACTCAGCCATTAACGAGGAGTGGAACACAGGTCAAAATCAACAACCTGCTCAACTCTATGCAAACGAGATGTGTTGTACTGGGTGAGTCAAATGAACAAGGGGTTATTTTCTCTGGCGAAGCACCACGGACTTGAGGTTTATTTCAAAATTGCTTTTATTAAATAAAAATCATTCCATATGTCAACAGTAAAAAACCTACTCCATGCAGGGAGGAGGACTCGTGCTATGCGTTTCAACCAGCATAGTGGTCTTAACCGGGCTTTACACGCTGCGACATGGCATTTGCTGGCAATGTCGAGCGCGATAGCACCCGACCCCGTCGTACGGTTGATATGTGGTGATCGCTGCCGTAGCGAACATTATCGCTACAGCAGCGTCACACACACATACCTGCTCTGCGACGTCGCTCTGGCCAGCAAACCGCCTCCTTTCTAAGGTGGCGGTTCGTGCGGCGTCACAGCGACGTCACACGGCAGGCGTCCAATAGAAGCGGAGGGGTTGAGATGAGCAGGACGTAACATCCCGCCCACCTCCTTCCGCATTGCTGGTGGAGGCAGGTAAGGAGATGTTCGTCGCTCCTGCGGTGTCCCACACAGGAACGACAAACAACATCGCTAATAAGCAAAGAACGATTTTTTGTTTCAGGACGACCTCTCCGCGGCAAATGATTTTGACCGCTTTTGCGATCGTTTAAGGTGCTCATAATTGTCACACACTGCGATCTCGTTAATGAAGCCGGATGTGCGTCACAAACACCGTGACCCCGATGATAATTCATTAATGATATCGTAGCGTGTAAAGCCCGCTTACGTCATGAACTGAAAAGTACCATGTTCAAAGGAGTTATATGCAATTTCCCTGCACCAAGGTCAGGCTTCTGTGAAATTTCCCAATAAAATTCTCCACAAATACCTTTGTCTGCTCATATTATACACTTCAATACTGGCAAAAAAATATATTTCCACAGCTTCCTAACAAATCCTGTTATAATCTACATGTAAGTCTCATCATAGTAGGGTTTACTGGAACTAATCAAACCTAAATGAATATTTATTTCTTAGAAAACCTTAAATTCACTGATGTTCAATCATTTTAACATACTGACCTTATATGGAAAAGACCTTAGAGATTTAAATTAACAAACATACATCTCATAATGCATTCAATTCACCTTATAAATCCATACAAGATACCCTAATGTTACATGAAGACTGGGATGACGGGGAAAGGAAGAGGAAAACAAAAGAATTAAAAAAAAACCACCAAGAAAGTGAGGAAAAAAAACAACAAAAAACCGGGAGAGTCTCAGCCCTTTCTCCCGTTTTTTTTTTGTTTGTTTTTTTCTCATTTTCTTGGTGGGTTTCTTTTTCTTCCTTTTTTCTCTTCCTTTGCCCGTCATCCCAGTCCTCATGTAACATCAGGGTATCTTGTATGGCTTTATAAGGTGAATTGTATGCATTATGAGGTGTATGATTGATAATTTAAATCTATAAGGTCTTTTCCATATAAGGTCAGTATATTAATATGATTGAATATCTGTAAATTTAAGGTTTTCGAACAAATAAATATTCATTTAGATTTGAATCGTTCTGGTAAACCCTACTATGATGAGGTATTTGTGGAATATTTTATTGGCGTCCCTCTTTGTATAAGACACACATAATAAATTTGATACGTTTGTAAATAATTGGAATACCCTTCATTGAATATACTGTATTCACTTTGGATTAAGAATTATGTATGATTATTGGATAGATGTTTAATTATTGATGAGATGTATGAATTGTTTGTTTTTCCTCAGTATATTGAATTTAGGTTTATGGGACATTAGAAGGTATTGCACTAGAGCAGATCTATATGACAATCACCTCTGAAAATTTCCCAGACACCTGATCTCGGAGCAGGGAAATTGCATGTAAGTCCTTTGAACATGGGACTTTTCAGTTTATGACTAAGACCACTATGGTGGTTGAAACGCGTAGCACGTGTCCCCCTCCCTGTGTGGAGTGGTTATTTTACTGTTGACCAATGGAATGATTGTTATTTAATAAAAGCAATTTTGAAATAGTCCTCAAGTCCGTGGTGCATCGCAGGAAAAAAAACCCTTTGTTCATATGGCTCACACAGTACAACACAACTCGTCTGCATAGAGTTGAGCAGGTTGTTGATTTTGACTTGTGGAATGTTGTTCCACTCCTCTTAAATGGCTGAGCGAAGTTGGTAAGAAAAAACACCTTGTTCGTTTTTCCTATTGCCGCACGCCACACAGCTTGTATCTCCAAGCTGAAGCAGGAACGGAATGCAAGAGCGTACAAGGGTGAGCTGACTCAACCTGTGAGTTTTTCGGTGTGAGTCATATGGTGCTCACACCAGATACGGTCTGGTTTTCCGACCCTCTGAGGCCCCGCCCCCATACTGTAAAACTGCAAATTTTAGAGTGGCCTTTTATTGTGGCCAGCCTAAGGCGCATCTGTGCAATAATCATGCTATCTAATCAGCATCTTGATATGCCACACTAGTGAGGTGGATAGATTATCTGTAACGCTCGCCGCTGGGGATGGTGAAGTGGAGAGATGACGTGGACCCACTGGACTACAGGGAGACCCTAGGCCTACCCTTACATGGGGTAGAAGACCGGGATTTTGGCAGCCGTCCTACACGACATGGGCAGACACAGAAAAAGACAGGGACCACCAGGGTGGCTCATGGCAGACAGCACAGGCAGGACGGACAGGCAGAGTCTCTAGCACCAGCAGGGCAGGACGGACAGGCAAAGTTACTAGTACCAACAAGGCAGGATGGACAGGCAGCAGGTACAGTTAGGACAGGACTGGAAACAGGCGCCAACAGGCAGGATGGGCTGGTAGCCAGATACGGACAGGACAGGTCAGGACCGGAACCAGGTGCCCATAGGCAGGATGGGCTGATAGCCAGGTATGGGCAGGACAGGACTGGAACCAGATGCCAACAGGCAGGATGGGCTGGTAGCCAGGTACAGCCAGAACACGACAGGACTGAGACCAGGTGCAATAGGCAGGATGGGCTGGTAGCCAGGTATGGACAGGACAAGACTGGAACCAGATACCAACAGGTAGGACGGGCTGGCAGCCAGGTACAGGCAGGACATGACAGAACAAGCAGGACGGGACGGATGACCTGACAACTAGCTAGACATAACTAAACTGATGGTGTTGAACAGGCAACTCCCCTAGTGGGAAACTGCCTTAAATACCCAGTGCCTCTCAGTAATCGGCTGAGAGGCACTTCATAGGAGGGCGCAATGGCCCTTTAAGAGGAAGGTAGAAGCAGGCGTGCATGCCCTAGGAGTACTCCCGAAGACCCTGTGTGTCACGCACAGGCCTTGGGAGGCAAGAGGAGGAGAAGCCCACCTGGAGGAGAGGCAGGGACGTCGGGCAGCGTGGAGGAAGCTGGCTGCAGCGGTCAGTGACAGCGTGTCCAAGCAGGAGGAGGAGAGCAGGGACGTAGCATTACATTATCTCAGCAAAAGAAAAGTGCTCACTAACATATATTTAGACAAACTTGTGAAAAATATTTGAGAGAAAAAGGCCTTTTGTGTACATATAAAAAATCTTAGATCATAGTGTTGCATTTATATTTTTTTCTATATACGTACATATACACACACATACACATACACATATATATATATATATATATATATATATATATATATATATATATATATATATATATACACACACACAGTCAGGTCCAGAAATATTTGGACAGTGACACAATTTTCGCGAGTTGGGCTCTGCATGCCACCACATTGGATTTGAAATGAAATCTCTACAACAGAATTCAAGTGCAGATTGTAACGTTTAATTTGAAGGTTTGAACAAAAATATCTGATAGAAATTGTAGGAATTGTACACATTTCTTTACAAACACTCCACATTTTAGGAGGTCAAAAGTAATTGGACAAATAAACCAAACCCAAACAAAATATTTTTATTTTCAATATTTTGTTGCGAATCCTTTGGAGGCAATCACTGCCTTAAGTCTGGAACCCATGGACATCACCAAACGCTGGGTTTCCTCCTTCTTAATGCTTTGCCAGGCCTTTACAGCCGCAGCCTTCAGGTCTTGCTTGTTTGTGGGTCTTTCCGTCTTAAGTCTGGATTTGAGCAAGTGAAATGCATGCTCAATTGGGTTAAGATCTGGTGATTGATTTGGCCATTGCAGAATGTTCCACTTTTTTGCACTCATGAACTCCTGGGTAGCTTTAAAAAAAACACAAAAAACCTGAGCTGAAACAATGTTCAGTAAACATGCAACATTAAGCATGTGAATTGCAGCCTTAAGACTAGAAAAAAACCAAAGAGAAAAATTGCATGAAAAATACAATGACTATAAATAAATAAATTGCAAGTGCTTAATAACAGGGTACTTAGTGTATACATTTTTGCAAAAAGGTAAAAAGCTGTCTCACCTCGTCACGGTGTACCCATCTGAGACAGTCCCTAACCTACTGAAGTTAAAAACATTATCCATACCTGACTTGTGTCATGTCAAACTCCAATATGAATGGTGGCAAGTGGTCAGCTGTGTCCCAGATTAAATACACAGTGAAGTGAGACGCAATTAGTTGTTCAGTCTCAGTATTAGGAGGGCTGCGCCCCCAACTTGCAAAAAAGCAAGATAACATACAAAAAACACAAAAAACCTGAGCTGAAACAATGTTCAGTAAACATGCAACATTAAGCATGTGAATTGCAGCCTTAAGACTAGAAAAAAACCAAAGAGAAAAATTGCATGAAAAATACCCTGACTATAAATAAATAAATTGCAAGTGCTTAATAACAGGGTACTTAGTGTATACCTTTTTGCAAAAATGTATACACTAAGTACCCTGTTATTAAGCACTTGCAATTTATTTATTTATAGTCAGGGTATTTTTCATGCAATTTTTCTCTTTGGTTTTTTTCTAGTCTTAAGGCTGCAATTCACATGCTTAATGTTGCATGTTTACTGAACATTGTTTCAGCTCAGGTTTTTTGTGTTTTTTGTATGTTATCTTGCTTTTTTGCAAGTTGGGGGCGCAGCCCTCCTAATACTGAGACTGAACAACTAATTGCGTCTCACTTCACTGTGTATTTAATCTGGGACACAGCTGACCACTTGCCACCATTCATATTGGAGTTTGACATGACACAAGTCAGGTATGGATAATGTTTTTAACTTCAGTAGGTTAGGGACTGTCTCAGATGGGTACACCGTGACGAGGTGAGACAGCTTTTTACCTTTTTGCAAAAATGTATACACTAAGTACCCTGTTATTAAGCACTTGCAATTTATTTATTTATAGTCAGGGTATTTTTCATGCAATTTTTCTCTTTGGTTTTTTTCCTGGGTAGCTTTGGCTGTATGCTTGGGGTCATTGTCCATCTGTACTATGAAGCGCCGTCCGATCAACTTTGCGGCATTTGGCTGAATCTGGGCTGAAAGTATATCCCGGTACACTTCAGAATTAATCCGGCTACTCTTGTCTGCTGTTATGTCATCAATAAACACAAGTGACCCAGTGCCATTGAAAGCCATGCATGCCCATGCCATCACGTTGCCTCCACCATGTTTTACAGAGGATGTGGTGTGCCTTGGATCATGTGCCGTTCCCTTTCTTCTCCAAACTTTTTTCTTCCCATCATTCTGGTACAGGTTGATCTTTGTCTCATCTGTCCATAGAATACTTTTCCAGAACTGAGCTGGCTTCATGAGGTGTTTTTCAGCAAATTTAACTCTGGCCTGTCTATTTTTGGAATTGATGAATGGTTTGCATCTAGATGTGAACCCTTTGTATTTACTTTCATGGAGTCTTCTCTTTGCTGTTGACTTAGAGACAGATACACCTACTTCACTGAGAGTGTTCTGGACTTCAGTTGATGTTGTGAACGGGTTCTTCTTCACCAAAGAAAGTATGCGGCGATCATCCACCACTGTTGTCATCCGTGGACGCCCAGGCCTTTTTGAGTTCCCAAGCTCACCAGTCAATTCCTTTTTTCTCAGAATGTACCCGACTGTTGATTTTGCTACTCCAAGCATGTCTGCTATCTCTCTGATGGATTTTTTTCTTTATTTTCAGCCTCAGGATGTTCTGCTTCACCTCAATTGAGAGTTCCTTAGACCGCATGTTGTCTGGTCACAGCAACAGCTTCCAAATGTAAAACCACACACCTGTAATCAGCCCCAGACCTTTTAACTACTTCATTGATTACAGGTTAATGAGGGAGACGCCTTCAGAGTTAATTGCAGCCCTTAGAGTCCCTTGTCCAATTACTTTTGGTCCCTTGAAAAAGAGGAGGCTATGCATTACAAAGCTATGATTCCTAAACCCTTTCTCCGATTTGGATGTGAAAACTCTCATATTGCAGCTGGGAGTGTGCACTTTCAGCCCATATTATATATATAATTGTATTTCTGAACATGTTTTTGTAAACAGCTAAAATAACAAAACTTGTGTCACTGTCCAAATATTTCTGGACCTAACTGTATATCTCATGTTTCCCCGAAAGATGCACTAGGGCTTATTTTCAGGGGATGTCTTAAATTTCTCCCATGAACAACAATCCACATTTATTCTTGAACCAATATCAACATTTATTCCAATATAGTGATGGGCAAACCCGGATTGTAAAAGTTCGGATGCATGCGGGATACCTATTACCCGTGCACGATCCCAGACCCGAAGCTCTCAGGGAACTCCGGGTAACTGCCAAGATCTGGCCATCCAGATAATTAAGGAAAATAAAAGAAATAAAATAGGAATAAAGCAGGCATGCTATACTTACCAGTCGCTGTAACACTACTTCCGTGGCCGCTCATTACCCTCATGCATATGCACTGCTTCCCCCGCCCACTGGCAGTCCCAGTGTCTGTGATTGGTTGCAGTCAAGACTGCGCTCCTACCCTGTGTGACAGCGTGTTTGACTGCTTGGAATTACTGCTTGGAGTCACGTGTTTGCAGCTTGATATTACTCACCGAATCTAAGATCAGTCTCTGATCGAAACATGTCTGGTGTTTTTTTCACTGTTTGTGACTGATGTTATTCATGTGTGGACTACAAAGTAGCACTTAAAGAAAAATTTATGAAAAAGTGGATTTTATCTGCATATCCTTCTCTGGAAGCTGAATCTTTTTTTCCTTTTCCTGCCTTGAATACATTGAAATTTATACACAATTTCCTGCACCAAATCTGCATCTTCTGACAAAAATACATGTTTCAAAACATATGTGGTGATGCGGTAGTGATGCAACCTTTTGCCAGAAGATACAGATTTGGTGCAGGAATATGGTGAGTAAATTTCAGCCAAATCTGCATCTCTTAGCAAAAAACCCACGGTTTTCTGCCAGGAAATGCAGGTCTATGAACTGAGGTCACCTGAGGTCAGTTTACCTGCAGTCACAGGTGGGGTACCATGGGAAATCTCTGCCTGAAGGCCACAGTGTGCGGACATGTTCTGTGCCCACCTCCATGTGACTTCAGTATGTACATAGCAGAGATGGGATCATCGTGGAACCTTGTGTGGATTACGTCGGAAATGGGTGTTTGGGGTTATTAAGGGGTGGGAAGTTTTTTTGTTTTTTTTTTCAAATACAGGATATTTCCAGTGCTTATGTTTATTTCTTTTCACTTACAGATTAGTAATGGGGGGTCTCATAGATGCCATTCATTACTAATCTAGGACTTAGTGGCAGCTGTGGGTGGTGTTTAACCCCTGATATTACCCCAATTGCCACTGCACAAGAGCAATTGGGATGAGTGGAGTAAAGTGCCAGAATTGTCGCATTTAATGGATGCGACAATGCTGGATGGCCTTAAGCTATTTTTAGGTTGGGGGTGGCCAATCACCATGGGCCTCCTTAGCCTGAGAATTACAGAATTACAGGGCCCAGCTATCGGTTTTATCATCGCTGGGCATCAAAATTGGGGTAGACCCCATGCCGGTGTTTGAAATGATGTATTTAAATAATTTTAAAAAAAGCAGCAAGGGGTCACTCTTATTTTGATACACAGCCAAGATAAGCATACGGCTGGGGGCTGCAGGCTGTAGCTATATGCCTTCTTTGTACTTGGTATCACAATATGGTGAGACTCTATGGCAATTTTTTTAAGTTATTTATTTTTACACCACTATACATGTGCAGACAGCGTCTATGATTCCAAGCAGTCAGGCATGCTGTCACACAGGGTGGAGGCGCAGTCTGACTGCGGAACTGCATGGGAAGCAGTGCATATGTATGAGGGTAATGTCATCACATTCTGTAACATCAACATTTTGTGTTAATCTGATTACTGCTTCAGATGCACATTTTCTTATCTGATCTGCCAGTTCTATAGCTGTGGGTACATACCATATTTACAATTGTTTAAATTATCTGCTTAAATGTATTATTCTCTATGTACTTACCCCCAAAAGAAAGCAGACACCCCCTAAAAGAATCGCACTTAAGAGACCCCAAACAATTACAGTTGGCAAGTGAATAATCTCTCACATTCAAATCTGCATCGCTTTCAGGTCCCCTTGCATTCTACAGTGGTTGGCTCCCCCGTTGACTGGAAGCAATATCAATCACATGGAGTGTGACTGGTACCCGATACTAGTGATAGTGATACTGGTACCCGATCTATATGTGAGAGCTGCAGTGCAATGAAGCTGGAACGATGAGGGACCTGACAGCGATGCAGATCTCTATGTGAGAGCCCATCCACTATCAGCACTTGCCAACTGTAACTGTTTGGAGTCTGGCGAGTGCAATTTTTTTTGGGGGGGGTAGGTGTCTGCTTTTTTTTCGGAGTGTCTGCTTTCTTTCGGGGATGTCTGCTTTCTAGGCCTTATTTTTTGAGTATACTAAAAAAAAGCCCCGAAAATCCTACAAGGGCTTTTTTGGGAGGAAACAGGGTATAATGTGTGTGTTTGTGTGTGTGTGTGTGTGTACATGCACACACACAAGAATGTTACATGACCACTAGATGACAGAACACTGACCTTGCAGGAAATACAGGAGGTACCGTATTTTTCGGATTATGGATTATAAAACGCACTTTTCCTCCCACAAATTTGGGAGGGAAATGGAGGGGGTGTCTTATAATCCGGTTGTATCTTACTGGGGTGGGGGAGTGCGGTGGAGCAGGCTCAGATGGCGGTGGCAGGAGTAGAATGATCCTGTGGGTGTCCTCGTGATGCAGAAGCCATCCACAGTGATTAAAGAATATGTTGGCAGTGCGCGCTTCAAAGAAATGGTGCCCAGATTCGACGCATGCGCAGATTGAACTCTTGACTCAATGACTAGAAGAGAGCTCATCTGCACATGACGCGTCCGGCCCATTGATCTTCCAGCAGCGGACTTAAGGAAAATGGCGCCCAGAGGTGGTGTGTGTAGATGAAATCTCAACTCTTTTTCAAACCAAGAGCTCAATTTGTGCACGCATTGACTCTGGGCGCCCTCTCTTTGAAGCCTGCACTGCCAAAATGTTGTTACCTATAATCACAGAGTACGCTCCTGCCTTACAGTGCCTGCAGCATAGCCGAGACACCCACCGCACCTACTCCACCACTGCCACTTCCTCCCTGTGACCCCATTCTACCACTGCTAACAACCCCCCAGTAAGATACAACTAGATTATAAAATGGACTCCATTTTCACCAAAACCTTTTTTCTTTTACCAATTTTTCTTTCTTTAAATTTGGAGTGTGTCTTATAATCCGTCTCATAAAACAAAAAATACTGTAACTATGAAATATTATTGTTTTATAATCTGCTTCAAAGCTATTTAGAAGCAGTGGTACAATAGTGGACAACCCCTAAGGCTGTCTGGCCTACTTTTATATTGAATACGTTTTCATCCCCAATGTATTCATTGGAAAATAAGTGAAAATTCAGCTCACCGAGTTGCTGTGGTCCGCTGTATGTCTGGATCCGCGCACGGAAGGTTAGGCTGCCAGGTTCATATACAAGATGAAAGAAAATCCAGCGCAGTCCTCAAGGTGTAGTTAAAAAATGTTTCCATTTATTTGATAAATTCATTAAAAATGAAGAGTGTACAAAGCGGTCAGATAGGAAAGTATAGGGGACATAGAGAAAGAACCCCACAGAACTGAGTTCTGTGGGGTTCTTTCTCTACGTCCCCTATACTTTCCTAGCTGACTGCTTTGTACACTCTTCATTTTTAATGGATTTATCAAATAAATGGAAAAAATTTTTAACTACACCTTGAGGACTGCGCTGGATTTTCTTTCATCTTGCCAATGTATTCATTGTGTCTTGTTATGAAAAAAACATACAAATATACAGAACATGGAAAAAGAAAATGTTTTAATATTAAAACAATGCAGTATGGAAACTACGGCAGTGAGAATTCTATAGAGTACCTGGAGAAATGCATGGCCTCATTATCTGCAATGTGGAAGTAGAAATCTGTGGTGTGTTTCATTTCATTAGTATGTCCAATGGTTTCAATCCAATGTCCTATTGGGTAGCAATAAACTCCATCTACAATGTTATTTTCTTCATAAGAACAGCAGCGGTCATGGTGTGGTCCATTACCTATTAAAGTAGAAATTCAGTGCAGTTTAGTGAGCTAGGCTTATACATAAAATATTAGATATAAAGGTGAGAAATGTTAGGGTTTGTGAAGACAACTGTATTTTGATCCCAAAGGCTATCTGTCAAAACATCAGAACACATTCAGATCAATGTTATTCAATGAAGCAATGAACATATCGGATTTTCCTCGGACCCCATCATGCATGAATTACCTCAGTGAGATGGATAGCACTCGGCCAATCAAGTTTATAGGTCTGTGAAAAAAATCGGACTGATTAAGATGACATCCGAGTGTTGTCCAATTTTCACGGACTGACAGAATGGAATAGATGGAGGAATTTTTTATATTATTCTCTTCAACATCTGAGAAAAACAGATCCCTCTCTGATCAAACTCGGGTCAGAGTCTAATCGGAGTCTGATTAGCATAGCACTATTCTACAGCCAAGTTCAGAGATGAAAACAGCTGGACTTAACTAAGTTTGTGCTGCTGAAAACAAATTGGATGCTTAAATTTGCTGATTGGCTCTAATTTTCAAGATCCAGTGCAGGTTGTGAATACTTACAACACCTTTCATGTAGGCTTATAAAAAATTGTTTCTTTATTATTTCATCATCATTATTGCATTGTTAGCAGCTAGTCTATTACATCATATATTTAGTCTATTGAGCCGTCAGTATTCTGTCATCTTAGAGTCACTAATCAAAAAACACCAACTCAGCTCCGATGACGTAATCCTAGTTACAGTTACGTCATGTACTTTTATAAATACTCTCTGTATAAGGATTACAGTTTTAGGATAATTTTGCCTTATTTAATTAGCATAGTGACATAGCATAGCATGTCCTAGCATAGCATGTTTCTATAGTTTTTTGGATATGCCTCGGTCTTACATTAACAAAGCTGATCGTTTTTGCTACATATGCAGAGAAGTCACTTTTGCGTCACAAAGACGAAACTTGACTATCACGATAAGGAAAGCCTACAACCTGTATTTTGGCTGCAGGATAGATCAGGACTAGAGTTGGGCTCCTCACATATGCTGTAATAGATGTGCATCACAACCTACCCAGGAGTTGCATAGGAAGAGACAATCTATGCCTTTTGCAGTCCCAATGATTTGTAGAGAGTAAATTGATCACAGTACCAATTGCTATTTCTGCATGGTGCCTCCATTAGAAAAGTAATTTCTAGAAAGAAGAATTGGATTTTATAGCATAAAAAGATTCCATCTGCAATACACGCAGTACCACATACAGAAGAAAAGCTGGTTCCAACAGCACCAGAAACATTTTCAATTGAGTCAAGTGATGAAGAAGAGGGCGCTTGATGTCATGATGATTCTTCCTCTCACAACCCAGAGTTTATGACAGCAACTTCAATTGAACCACTCCTTATAACACAAACTGACCTGATCAATTCTGTTAAGAGATTTGGATATATATTTTTGATATATTTGTAATGCAATTAATCACAGTTGCTGGTGGGCAGGGAAAGCAGTGCATATGCAATGAAGGTAAATGAGCAGCCCCGGAAGTGAATGAGTAGCCGGGAAGTGGTACAGCCATGCCAGAGACTCGGTAAGTGTAGCCTGCTTGTTCCTATCCCCCTATCCAGATTCTGGTCTCCATAGACTTATATGGGGACCGCCCTGCAACCGGATTTTTTCTTAATCCGGTTAGGTCCACTGTTCCCGGTTATCTGCGATTCCGCTCATCACTAGTAGAAGTGTGTAATTGGACTATTTTTCTCAAATGAAAAATACAGTAGTGTGATCCTAGGCTTATAATGATGAATAAAGAGACTAGATGGCTACTTATTTTTTTTTTCTGGAACAACAATAAAGGATAATGTTCCTCCCAAAGTTGTATTCTATGAGCGCTATTCACCAATTCTGTTTAAAGGGAATCTGTCAGTTTCCCCAAACCTCCAAAACTATTACCATTAAGCTTTAGAGGCCTATTCCTACTTTTAAATAACACCCTAGAAGTCTCAGACAAATTTTCATATTCAAAACAAGCTATATAGTGTTGATTACCATGTTAACAAGGACTAGCTTAAATAGGCTTCTCTTCAACCAGACTAACCCAGTTTCAAATGCTAAAATCATGATCCGCTAAGGAGCTCTAAACACTATATTCAGATTCAGGTCCCTGACTAAGTGCTAGGCAGAACTACCGTGTTTCCCAGAAAATAAAACACTGTCTTATATTATTTTTGGCCCTAAAAATGCACCAAAGCTTATTTTCGAAGTAGTTTACCCTCCCAAAAAGCAGACCCCCCCTTCCCAGAAGATTCATACTTATCAGTCCCCGGATATCTGTGTCACTCTCAGGTCCTTCTGAGATCTTCAGCTAGTGCTCCCAGGAGGTATGCTCCACAACGGTCCTTCCCTGCCTCCAGCCAGCACACTCACACACATAAAATCACACGCACACACACACATCAGATTGCACACACACATCAGATCACACACATACACAAACATCAGATCTTACACACAGTCCCACACACACACACAACATCTGGTGATACAGGTTTCTTCTGGCCGGCAGAGGAACCTGGAATGCAGTACATAGGAGCGTGAGGACCTGTGGTGGAACACATGAAAGACCTGTAGTGGGATGGATCTATGCGTTTCACTGCTGGTCCTCCATGCGTTCCACCACAGGTCTTCGCACTACACTGCACTGCGTCTCAGGTTCCCCTGCCAGCCAGAAGTACTCAGTATCATCGGATGTGGTGAGTGTGTGTGTGCAATCTGATGTGTGATTGTGTGTGCAATCTGATGCGTGTGGATGTGCGATCTGATGTGTGTGGATGTGCGATCTGATGTGTCTCGGTGTATGATCTGACGTGTGTGAGTGTATGATCTGATGAGTGTGGATGTGCGATCTGATGTGTGTGGGTGTGCGTTCCCCCACTGCTTCTTGATGTGTTGCAATGTAGGTCCTCCCATTCAGCTTCTGGTGACTATGATTGGGGGTCTTCTGTCTTCTTTTTTTCTCTCTTTTGGGGGTGTCTGCTTTCTATAATGAAGTGTCCTGCAGTATCTTTAGCTGTATGGAAACTTCATTATTGAACCATGACTAGGGCTTATTTTCGAGGTAGAGCTTGTATTTAATATTACATAAGTTCAAAATAGCTTACATGCATGACACTTCATCGTAGAATTTTTTCAACAAACCATTATTAAATCAAACAATGGGAACAAGAGATTCATGCAAAAAATATTTTTAATGAGATTTTAATGATACAAAGTAAACAAACATCACAAACAGAAACACTTCCTTGAGGAACTGAAATGCATGCCAGACAATATTTTCAATATATTTTTTATATAGCTGCAAGGTATCAGTCGGTATTACCTAATCATACAGACCCCTGACAATTATATTTATATATATATACCATACAGTGGAAAAAATTCCTCAAAAATATCAGGGATCTGCATTATCTTGGACAATATTGAATATAGGAGCCTTGGTATAACAAATACTGAAGATAGGATCACAATTTATTCAAAAATTATTTGCTACAGTTTAGCACAGGTGTTTTTTTTGTTTAATGTGACCGATACCACATCAAATACATTTTTTTCCCCTTTTTTCAACTAATGCATTGTATTGAATTAAATATCACAATGTTCCATTAATGCAAATGGTCCTGAGTGGAAAGCACACATATAGGCATATATATATATATGGGGCCAGCAAATATTGACCCAATTGTAATACAGTGCCTACAAGTAGTCTTCAACCCCCTGCAGATTTAGCAGGTTTGATAAGATGCAAATAAGTTAGAGCCTGCAAACTTCAAACAAGAGCAGGATTTATTAACAGATGCATAAATCTTACAAACCAACAAGTTATGTTGCTCAGTTAAATTTTAATAAACTTTCAACATAAAAGTGTGGGTCAATTATTATTCAACCCCTAGGTTTAATATTTTGTGGAATAACCCTTGTTTGCAATAAAAGCTAATTATCGTCTTTTATAAGACCTGATCAGGCCGGCACAGGTCTCTGGAGTTATCTTGGCCCACTCCTCCATGCAGATCTTCTCCAAGTTATCTAGGTTCTTTGGGTGTCTCATGTGGACTTTAATCTTGAGCTCCTTCCACAAGTTTTCAATTGGGTTAAGGTCAGGAGACTGACTAGGCCACTGCAACACCTTGATTTTTTCCCTCTTGAACCAGGCCTTGGTTTTCTTGGCTGTGTGCTTTTGGTCGTTGTCTTGTTGGAAGATGAAATGACGACCCATCTTAAGATCCTTGATGGAGGAGCAGAGGTTCTTGGCCAAAATCTCCAGGTAGGCCGTGCTATCCATCTTCCCATGGATGCGGACCAGATGGCCAGGCCCCTTGGCTGAGAAACAGCCCCACAGCATGATGCTGCCACCACCATGCTTGACTGTAGGGATGGTATTCTTGGGGTCGTATGCAGTGCCATCCAGTCTCCAAACGTCACGTGTGTGGTTGGCACCAAAGATCTCGATCTTGGTCTCATCAGACCAGAGAACCTTGAACCAGTCTGTCTCAGAGTCCTCCAAGTGATCATGAGCAAACTGTAGACGAGCCTTGACATGACGCTTTGAAAGTAAAGGTACCTTACGGGCTCGTCTGGAACGGAGACCATTGCGGTGGAGTACGTTACTTATGGTATTGACTGAAACCAATGTCCTCACTGCCATGAGATCTTCCCGGAGCTCCTTCCTTGTTGTCCTTGGGTTAGCCTTGACTCTTCGGACAAGCCTGGCCTCGGCACGGGAGGAATCTTTCAAAGGCTGTCCAGGCCGTGGAAGGCTAACAGTAGTTCCATAAGCCTTCCACTTCCGGATGATGCTCCCAACAGTGGAGACAGGTAGGCCCAACTCCTTGGAAAGGGTTTTGTACCCCTTGCCAGTCTTGTGACCCTCCACGATCTTGTCTCTGATGGCCTTGGAATGCTCCTTTGTCTTTCCCATGTTGACCATGTATGAGTGCTGTTCACAAGTTTGGGGAGGGTCTTAATTAGTCAGAAAAGGCTGGAAAAAGAGATAATTAATCCAAACATGTGAAGCTCATTGTTCTTTGTGCCTGAAATACTTCTTAATACTTTAGGGGAACCAAATAGAATTCTGGTGGATTGAGGGGTTGAATAATAAATGACCCTCTGAATAAACTTTTCACAATTTAAAAAAAAAAAAAAAAAATAACATTCTTTTTTGCTGCAGTGCATTTCACACTTCCAGGCTGATCTACAGTCCAAATGTCACAATGCCAAGTTAATTCCGAATGTGTAAACCTGCTAAATCTGCAGGGGGTTGAAGACTACTTGTAGGCACTGTATGTTGCAAAAAGCAATACAAAATTAAAGTCCTGTGCGTTTAACACTGGCCATGCATTAGGAACACCACTTATAAACATATAGTAAGCTGCAGAAATAGTCTAAGTGTAAGGAGTTCATAATAAATAATTTTATAATAAACCAGTTTAATCGCTAATACCTGAAGCAGCTGAAGTGATCATTCAAAAGAACGCTGGCAGCATACACATCCCTCCACCTCGTTTCGCCTCTGGGCTTCTTCCAGGAACTCCTTACACTTAGACTATTTCTGCAGCTTACTATATGTTTATAAGTGGTGTTCCTAATGCATGGCCAGTGTTAAACACACAGGACTTTAATTTTCTATTGCTTTTTGCAACATATTACAATTGGGTCAATATTTGCTGGCCCCATATATATATATATATATATATATATATATATATATATATATATATATATATGCCTATATGTGCGCTTTCCACCCAGGACCATTTGCATTAATGGAATATTGTGATATTTACCGTATTTTTCGTACCATAAGACGCACTTTTTTTCCCCCAAATATTGGGGGAAAGTTGGGGGTGCGTCTTATGGTCTGACTATAGGGCTGCGGGGAATGAGGGTGCTGCGGTGGAGCGGGTCATCAGGGGCATGAGCAGGCTGTAGCAGCCTGCTGTGACCACGTGGGCCCGCTCATTACATATGCACGCTCATCCTCCCGCTCATTTCTCAGCACAGAAGCCGGCGCTGACAGGTAGGCGGGAGGACGAGCGAGGACGCCCGCATAATAAAGAGCCGGTCCGCATGATCACCCCTGGCAATTACAGCCTGGAGTGATCATGCTGGGCTGTTTTCACTGCCCCCCGCGCGTCATCATCAGCGCGGGGTGCAGTGAATCAGTATACTCACACATCCCCGTGTGTGGAGCCGTCCCCCTGCAGCACGCAATGTCTTCCTGTCTGTGCCAGTCAGCTCATCTGTGCTGATCAGTTGATCGGCACAGACAGGAAGACATCGCGATGCTGCAGGGGAACGGCTGCACACACACAGGTCAGTGGCGCAGAGAGGAAGATGATCGGTGCTGCATGGAGTGAGGAAAAGGTGAGTATAAACGTTTATTTTTTATCTCTGTGCTATAGGATACAGGCCATATACCAGGATGGTATATGAGCACGATGGGGGCATATAGCAAGATGGGAGTATATGAGCAGGATGGATGGGGGAATATGAGCAGGATGGATGGGGGGTATATCAATAGGATGGGGGTATATGAATAGGATGGGAGTATATGAGCATATACAAGGCAGGAGGATCATTACCAGGATGGGGTACCTTAGTAGAGAATTTGGGGACATTACCCCCATAACAGTGTCAGCAGCAGGTCTTCGCTCCATAACAGTGTGTCATAACCACATTTTTTTGCTTAAAGTTTTATTTTCCTATTTTCCTCCTCTAAAACCAGGGTGCGTCTTATAGTCCGGTGCTTCTTATAGTCCGAAAAATACGGTAATTCAATATAATGCATTTGTTGAAAAAAGGGGAAAAAAAATTTATTTGATGTGGTACCGGTCACATTAAACAAAAAAAACACCTGTGCTAAACTGCAGCAAATAATTTTTGAATAAATTGTGATCCTATCTTCAGTATTTGTTATACCAAGGCTCCTATATTCAATATTGTTCAAGATCATGCAGATCCCTGATATTTTTGAGGAATTTTTTCCACTGTATGGTATATATATATATAAATATAATTGTCAGGGGTCTGTATGATTAGGTAATACCGACTGATACCTTGCAGCTATATAAAAAATATATTGAAAATATTGTCTGGCATGCATTTCAGTTCCTCAAGGAAGTGTTTCTGTTTGTGATGTTTGTTTACTTTGTATCATTAAAATCTTATTAAAAATATTTTTTGCATGAATCTCTTGTTCCCATTGTTTGATTTAATAATGGTTTGTTGAAGAGCTTGTATTTAAGCTTTATGCCAAAAGGGTGAAAAATCCTGCTAAAGCTTATTTTCAGGGAAACATAGTAGGATATGGTTGAACACGGTAGTTTTCTATATAGTTGACCTAGTAAGACCAATTCTTCCGTTCTCGGAAAAAAAGAAATTGGCATGCTATAGCCACTTCAAGATGCTAGTCTTTTTGAGCATACTACTTACTTCAAGTTTTAGTAATCTACATGTACACCTATAATACAAAAATACAAGCTTGAAATGAAGTGATACTTCTGTGTAAATACAGGTACATTGCCCTGTGCCAAAGTTAATGGGTACTTTATGCCTCACTACATCCAAAATCAGAAATGCTTGAAGGGAATATTTCACCAACATTTTGCTACCCTGTCTGAGAGCAGCATGATGTACGAGCAGAGACTGATTCCAGCGATGTATCACGTATTGAGCTGCTTGCTGTAATTTTGATAAAAATCGCTGTTTTGTTGGCTGCAGATCTACCAGTTCTCTGAATGCTGGGTTCTGTATAACCACGTCCACGCCACTGTGATGGGTTTCTGTGCACACTGTACATAGGCAGAAAAGAGGGGTTATACAGAGCTCATGACTATGGAGGACTACATGCAACAGGTTTATTAGTCCTATAGTGATAATCTCCTGCTAAAACTGTGATTTTATCAAACCTACAGTAAGCAGCCCAGTAAGTGACATATCGCTCAAGTCAGGGTCTCTGCTTCTACATTAGGCTGCTATCAGATTAGATCAAATCAAAATAAATAAACTCCATTTACGGTCTCCAAAAGTGAATGTACAACAGAAATCAAAAATTCCTTAAGTAGTATAGGCAAAACCGCCAAAAGGAAATTAGTGGCAAAACCAAAGTATATAAATAAAATCCCAAACTTTTATTGCAAATAGTATTAAAAGACAAAATCATGCAAATTAGTAATAAGGACAGAGAGGTACCCAATTAGCAGCAAGTACGAATGGCAGTGCAGAAAAGACCAAATATACTATTATAAAAAGTAAACCAAAACAATGCAAAAGATAATAAAATAAAGGGGCTGTAAAGAATTGGATTTATATGAGATGTGCCAGTGCAAAAGAAATCTTCCAAGAAACCAAGTGCATTATGAACTTCATTATACAGCTCTGGCAAAAATTAACAGACCACTGTAAAATTTTCAGTTTTTCTGATTTTTCTGTTTATAGGTATATTTTTGAGTAAAATGTCAATTCCTTCATTCTATAAACTACTGACAACATGTCTCCGAATTTCCAAGCAAGAAATTTTGTATTTATTTTCTGAAATTGAGAAATGGTCAAAATAACAAAAAATGCACTGTTTTCAGACCTCAAATAATGCAAAGAAAACAAGTTCATAATCATTTAGAAACAACAATACTAATAATGTTTTAACTCAGGAAGAGTTCAGAAATCAATATTTTGGGGAATAACCATGATTTTTAATCACAGCTTTCATGCATCTTGGAATGCTTTCCACCAGTCTTTCACACTGCTTTTGGGTGACCTTATGCCACTCCTGGAGCAAAAATGTAAGCAGTTCTTCTGTGTGATGCCTTGTGATTATCCATCTTCCTCTTGATTACATTCCAGAGGTTTTCAATGGGGTTCAGGTCTGGAGATTGGGCTGGCCATGACAGGGTTTTGATGTAGTGATCCTTCATCTACACATTGATTTACCTAGCTGAGTGGCATGGCACATTGTCCTTTTCAGCTTTGCCCAACACCTGGTAGTCTAATGGTTAGACGAAGACCTGGAGAGGCATACAAGCCACAGTGTCTTGCACCCGCTGTGAAATTTGGTGGAGGATCGGTGATGATTTGGGGATGCTTCAGCAAGACTGGAATTGGGCAGATTACACTTTGCGAAGGACATATGAATGATGCCGCATAAATTGTTATCCTGGAAAAATAGTTGCTTCCTTCTGCTCAGGCAATGTTCCCCAACTCTGAGGACCGGTTATTCCAGCAGGACAATGCACCATGCCACACAGCTAGGTCAATCAATGTGTGGATGAAGGACCACCACATCAAAACCCTGTCATGGCCAGTCCAATCTCCAGACCTGAACCCCATTGAAAACTTCTGGAATGTAATTAAGAGGAAGATGGATATTCAAAAGCCATCAAACAAAGAAGAACTGCTTACATTTTTGCACCAAGAGTGGCATAAGGTCACTCAAAAGCAGTGTGAAAGACAGGTGGAAAGCATGCCAAGATACATGAAAGCTGTGATTAAAAATCATGGTTATTCCACAAAATATTGATTTCTCAACACTTCCTGAGTTAAAACATTAGTATTGTTGTTTTTAAATGATTATGAACTTGTTTTCTTTCCATTATTTGAGGTCTGAAAGCAATGCATTTTTTTGGTTATTTTGACCATTTCTCAATTTCAGAAAATAAATACAAAATATATTGCTTGAAAATTCAGAGACATGTTGTCAGCAGTTTATACAATAAAATAGCTATTTACATTTTACTCAAAAATATACCTATAAACAGAAAAATCTGAAAAACTGAAAATTTTGCAGTAGTCTCTTAATTTTTGCCAGAGCGGTATAAACAGTCTGGGGGCCAATCTTAAAACAGGCCCAAAAGTGCAAATGCAAATAAATAGCAGGCAATTGCCTTAGTAGTATATGGCCAAGGGATACTGCATACCGCTAACCCTTATATAGGTTTCGTCCGCAAGTCACTTCCTTAGGGGGCGCTAAAAAAGTGACTTGCTGAGGACAACTGAGTGCCCCCTGAGGAAGCAACTTGCGGACGAAACGTACGTTGGGGTTAGTAGTATGCAGCATCACTTGACCATATACTACTAAGGTAATTGCCTGCTATTTATTTGTATTGGATTAGATTGGCCCCCAGACCATATACAGTATATATTGACGTTCATAATGTACTTGATTTCTTGGGGGATTTCTTTTGCACTGGCACATCTCACATAAATCCAATTCTTTACAGCCCTTGCATTTTATTATCTTTTGCATTGCTTTGATTAACTTTTTATAGTAGTATATTTTTCTTTTCTGCACTGTCATTCGTACTTGCTGCTAATTGGGTACATCTCTGTCCTTATTACTATTTTGCATGATTTTGTTTTTTAATACTATTTGCAATAAAAGTTTTGGATTTTATTTATCTACTTTGATTTTGTCACTAATTTCCTTTTCACGCTTTTGCCTCTACTCCTTAAGGAATTTTTTATTTGTGCTATCAGATTAGGTGGCAAAAATCTTGTGACAGATTCCCTTTAAGGAGCAATAGAGGGAAGTAATTAAAGGCAATGTGTGTGTGTTGGGGAGAGTCCAATGGGCTCTCCAAGCGGTAATATCTTTTTTTGTTTTATGGTTGTGCTTTAGGCTACTTATTAATCAAAAAACAAGGGGAGTTCTTTGGGGTCTGCAAAAAAAAAAAATAGTCATAATTCAGAGAAAATACCTTAGTATTTTTGTATTAAACAGACGACATAATTTGAAAACTTACATGACACAGTCTCACTCAATTTGTTTCTAAAGGTTCTGCCAAAAGAATAAGAAATATTCTTCAACTACTGATCTCCAGTTAATTGACCATCTATCATCAGCTCAGAGGCAGTGACACTAATGGTTTTCAAGCCTGAATATTTACAAAGCTGTAGAAGCGACTGAAGTCCAAGACTGGTAATTGTAAATGTACGATAACATAAAATGATGCCTGAAAAATAAAACAAATTGCAGTAAAGTAACACAATGTCAACTCTGACAACTGTCATCAGAGGTGTGTAACGATTCGTTCTTGTTTAAAACAAAGTCTTTGGTTTTTTTTTTTTCTAAAGTGATTAAGAGACCTGAACATTAATTGCTAACCAAATAACTGGGCAAAGAGACAAGAATATCTTGCCACAGGCATTTCATGTAGAACATAAAGACATTTCTCAGTGCAGCTTGACAGCTTGCTTAAAACAATTGGGGAATGGTTTTTTAAAAATCCTGCTTTGCCATTGCCAGGAAAAAAGTCATGGTTACAACTCTATTTCTACAATTACAGCAGAAAGCAAACAATCACTATGCCAAAGGACAAAATCTGAAGTAGTGACGTCAAATCAACTATCACTGCATACAGGACGGTCATTGGCAGTCGGATGAAATTCGGACCGAAGTAGGATGAAACTGATAAAAATCTGATGAAACTCTGAACAAAATCACTCATGAAACTAGGACAGTTTTTGTCATAGGTGAAAAAAAATCGAAATCTGAATGATCCCTGATATTGAGAAGTTCACATATAATATATCACCAAAATGAGTACACCCCTCACATTTTTGTAAATATTTTATATCTTCTTATATCTTTTTATGGGACAACACTGAAGATATGACACTGATACAATGTAAAGTAGTCAGTGTACAGCTTGTATAACAGTGTAAATTTCGCATGCCCTCTAAATATCTCAACAAACTGGCGTCATTACTGTCTAAATCGGTGGAAACAAAAGTGACTACACCAAATTTACCCTGTTACACAAGCTGGACACTGATTACTTTACATTGTATCAAAGTGTCAGATCTTCAGTGTTGTCACCTGAAAATATATAATAAAATATTTACAAAAATGTGAGGGAGGTACTCACTATTGTGGTCCACCCTACATATTTGAACAATTCATCATTCAACTCTAAGGGGTACTTTGCACACTGCGACATCGCTAGCCGATTGTAGCAATGCCGAGCGCGATAGTCCCCGCCCCCATCGCAGATGCGATATCTTGTCATAGCTGCCGTAGCGAACATTATCGCTACGGCAGCTTCACACGCACTTACCTGCCCTGCGACGTCGCTCTGGCCAGCGACCCGCCTCCTTCCTAAGGAAGCGGGTCGTGCGGCGTCACAGCGACGTCACACGGCAGGCGTCCAATAGAAGCGGAGGGGCGGAGATGAGCGGGATGTAAACATCCCGCCCACCTTCTCCCTTCCGCATTGCCAGTGGACGGCGGGCGCAGGTAAGGAGATGTTTGTCGATCCTGCGGCTTCACACACAGCGATGTAGGAGCTGCAGGAATGACAAACAACATTGTACTTGCGGACGCACCGACATAATGATAATGAACGATGTGACACAGATCACCGATTTTTGACTGTTTCACGCTCGTTTATCTTCTCGTTTACACGTTGCGATGTTGTTACTGGCGCTGGATGTGCGGCACTTTCGATTTGACCCCGATGATATCGCAGTAGCGATGTCGCAATGTGCAAAATACCCCTAAGGGAAAAGCAGCTGCAATCAATCAGTGAACAGAGGTTCTTTTTAATAGGTGAGGGTCCCATTTTTGGGATCCACACTAATTGGCCATTTTTGCATATCTATGCTATTAATGGAAAGCTATTCCACAACGGAACAAAAAGAAACTCCCTAACAATATGAATTTGATATATTCTAAAATATATAAAGCTGAATGTATGTGTGTGTGTGTGTGTGTTTGTCCGCTAAAGGAATCCGCACCGTCACATTTACCATCACAAAATTTTGCACAGACACCTTATTTGGCTCAGGGAGCATCGCAGACTATGTTTTGAGGGGAAAATATAACCCCACGGTTTACAGTTATTCGCCAAAAAACCTGCTTACATTAAAGTCAATGGAGCTAAAAGCTACAGGTCATTAATAGGAGCTCTGATTGGTTGCAATAGGCAACGAAGGACATTGTTCGTATAAGAAGCTTATGTGTGAGGTAATATGATATTGATGGAGAGACTGATAGAGAAAGAGACAGACACAGACAAACATAGGCACAGAAAGATATAGGCACAGAAAGACATAGGCACAGACAGAGACAGACAGACAGAAAAAGAGCCAGACAGGGAAAGAGACAGAGACAAACAGACAGAGACAGACAGGGAAAAAGACAGACAGAGACAGACAGACAGATAGACAGGGAGACAGACAGGGAAAGAGACAAAGACAAAGGCAGATGGGGAAAGAGACAGATGGGGAAAGAATCAGACGGGAAAGAGACAGACAGAGACAGACAGGGAAAGAGACAGACAGACAGGAAAAGATACAGACAGAGACAGACAGACACCGGCAGAGACCGACAAAGAGACAGACAGGGAAAGAGACAGACAGGGACAGAGACAGAAACAGACAGGGAAAGAGACAGACAGGGAAAAAGACTGACAGAGAAAGAGACAGACAAAGAGATAGAGAGACAGACAGAAAAATATAGAGAGATCCAGACAGACAGAGAGGGAAACAGACAGAGGGTGGGAGAGAGGGAGAGTAAGAGAGCGACAGAGAGACAGTTACTATCCCGGGCAACGCCGGGTACTATAGCTAGTAAATATATATATATATATATATATATATATATATATATATTGTGAGGCAGTGACAGGGGTAATATTTGAAGACCGCTATGTGTCCCCCAGAATGTGTCTGGAGACCCTCTGACTTTGCTATAGCTATTACGGGGAGTATAGCACAAAGGGTAACAGGGTGACAGATCCTTCCTCTCAGTCTAGGTTTTGTAGCAATCCTCATGTCCATGATTTTAGTTTAAATGTTGCAGAGCACATCAGGGTGTGTCTCAGTTGAGAGCCAGGCTTGATGAAGCTAACACATGCTGTGTGAGCTGAGCTGGCTCTGTGTGGAGTGAACACAGGCCAAGAGTGTGAGCCTAGAAGAACCTTAACAAGACCCCTGCGGTTAACGGGGTCCTAAGGTAACAAGACTTTTTATACAAAGGATTTGTCTATATGCACCGGCTGTGATCCGGAAGAGACTTTGATTGTGGGAAATTGGATCTATTTATGCTGCAACAATAAATAGACTGTTGGTGTGAACACGCTGCTGCCTCACGTTTTTGCCCAAACAACGCCGCTACCTCACAATATATATATATATATATATATATATATATATATATATATATATATATAGATATATATATTAGACAAACTGCGGGAGACAATCATAAAATAAAATGTGTTTGATTACATTATTAGTGGACGTTTTGCCCTAAAGACAATTTTTCCTGTTATAAACCTTCAACATTGATAGCGAAAGCGATATGAATGAATAAAAAAAAATAACAAAAACTTAATGATAGCTTTGATGGAAGTTCACATTAAGCCGGTAACAAAACAAGACCAAGGTCAGTAATGTTTTGTTGCCTCCAGCACCAGAAGATTAAATTAGTCACTCAAGGTCACCTAAACTTGAAAGTGCATTCGAAAATGTCTATGGAAATAAGACCTCATGGTTCATTATTCAAAAGCTTACCTGAAAACTAATACAATCTGATAAAGTAATTTACACTGAGAGATGCCAAGGCGTAATTAACTTCCTTTAACCCAAAGTGTCATTAACCTACCTCCTGAATTAATTGCCAATATAGCATACTTTGACTACAGCGGAACTATTGAGGGCACATTTAGACGTGTCGACCTACGATTAGCTACATGCAAGTCGATCTCTAGTCAATTAATGGCCTATTTAGAAAGTTTGAAGAAAGTTCTATGCACATACAACATCTTAGTATTGACAGCACATCACTGAATTAAACAGTTCTATGTGTTTCTGAGATTATAGTTTAAAAATCATTTAATCTGCCGAAATACAGTGTTTTGCTGGTTTATTCGGTGGTTTTCCAAATAGCATCTGGTTTATGTAGGCCTTCAAATATAACTGTGAATAGTAGGCTTTAAAAATAAAATAGTTTTATTTATTATTCTTGCTCATATGGCACAAATATATTCTCTAGCACTTTGCATACATTGTCATTATTCACTATCCCCATTGGGGCTTAAGAGGAACCCTAAGTACATGAATGAAACCGACATAAACACATAAGGAACAAAGGTAGTTACTGAATTCCGTTTATAGTGAAAAATAAAAGAGTTTTTACTATACAGTTCAAAAGATTAATCAATGCAGAGAGCAAAGCAAACACTAAGGTATCTCATATCTGCATGATTATTGACCTGGATCTAAACGAGTTTGTCCACTACTTGGACAACCCTTACTTAAATGCTACAGTCTGGAAAATAAGTATTTGATACACTGCCGATTTTGCAAGTTATTCCACCTACACAGAATGGAGAGGTCTGTAATTTTTATCGAAGGTACACTTCAACTGTGACAGACAGAATAAAAAATAATGCATAAAATCACATTGTATTATTTTTAAATAATTAATTTCCATTTTATTGCATGAAATAAGTGTTTGATAGAATAGAAAAAACTTAATATTTGGTGTAAAAACCTTTGTTTGCAATTACAGTGGTCAGACGGTTTCTGTAGTTCTTGACCAAGTTTGCACACACTGCAGCAGGGATTTTGGTCCACTCCTCCATACAGATCTTATCCAGATCTTTCCAGTTTCGGGGCTGTCACTAGGCAACATTGTGTTTCAGCTCCCTCCAAAGATTTTCTATTGGGTTCAGGGCTGGAGACTGGCTAAGCAACTCCAGGACCTTGAAATGCTTCTTACGGAGCCACTCATTGGTTGCCCTGGCTGTGTGTTTTGGGTCATTGTCATGCTGGAAGATCTATCCACGACCCATCTTGAATGCTCTTTCTGAGAGAAGCAGGTTGTTAGCCAAAATCTCATGATACATGACTTCGTCCATTCTCCCTTCAATACAGTGCAGTCGTCCTGTCCCTTTTGCAGAAGAGCACGACCAAAGTATACACGCCCATGCTTCACAGTTTGGACAGTGTTCTTGGGGTTGTATTTATCCTTCTTCTTTCTCCAAACATGGCAAGTGGAGTTGCTAGCAAAAAGTTCTATTTTGGTCTCATCTGACCACATGACTTTCTCCCGTTCCTCTTCTGGATCATCCAGGGGGTCATTAGCGAACTTCAATTGGACCTGGACATGTGCTTGTGTGAGCAGGGGACCTTGCATGCAATGCAGGATTTCAATCATCCATGACAACATAGTGTATTACAAACAGTAATCTTTGAGAATGGTGTCCCAGCTCTATTCAGGTCATTGATCAGGTCCTCCCATGTAGTTATGGACTGATTCCTGACATTTCTCATAATCATCCTTAGCCCATAAAGCCCCATACTGGGTAAGATTGACAGTTATCTTGTGTTTCTTCAATTTTCTAATAATAGCACCAACACATGTTGTCTTGTAACCAAGAGGCTTATCTATAGTTCTGTAGTCCATCCCAGTCTTGCGCAGGTCTACAATTTTGTCCCTGGTGTCATTTGACAGCTTTTTGGTCTTGGCCATGGTGGAGAGGTTGAAATGTGATTGTTTGAGTCTGTGGCCAGGTGCAATTAATACAGGTAATGAGTGCAGAGTAAGAGAGCTTCTTAAAGAAAAAATAACAGATCTGTGAAAGCCAAAATTCTTGTCGGTTGGTAGGTGATCAAATACTTATTTCCTGCAATAAAAAACAAATTAATTATTTAAAAATCATACAATTTGATTTACTGGATTTTGTGGGGGATTCTGTCTGTCACAGTTGAAATGTACAGTTAGGTCCAGAAATATTTGGACAGTGACACAAGTTTTGTTATTTTAGCTGTTTACAAAAACATGTTCAGAAATACAATTATATATATAATATGGGCTGAAAGTGCCCACTCCCAGCTGCAATATGAGAGTTTTCACATCCAAATCGGAGGGTTTAGGAATCATAGCTCTGTAATGCATAGCCTCCTTTTTTTCAAGGGACCAAAAGTAATTGGACAAGGGACTCTAAGGGCTGCAATTAACTCTGAAGGCGTCTCCCTCGTTAACCTGTAATCAATGAAGTAGTTAAAAGGTCTGGGGTTGATTACAGGTGTGTGGTTTTGCATTTGGAAGCTGTTGCTGTGACCAGACAACATGCAGTCTAAGGAACTCTCAATTGAGGTGAAGCAGAACATCCTGAGGCTGAAAAAAAAGAAAAAATCCATCAGAGAGATAGCAGACAAGCTTGGAGTAGCAAAATCAACAGTCGGGTACATTCTGAGAAAAAAGGAATTGACTGTTGAGCTTGGGAACTCAAAAAGGCCTGGGCGTCCACGGATGACAACAGTGGTGGATGATCGCCGCATACTTTCTTTGGTGAAGAAGAACCCGTTCACAACATCAACTGAAGTCCAGAACACTCTCAGTGAAGTAGGTGTATCTGTCTCTAAGTCAACAGTAAAGAGAAGACTCCATGAAAGTAAATACAAAGGGTTCACATCTAGATGCAAACCATTCATCAATTCCAAAAATAGACAGGCCAGAGTTAAATTTGATGAAAAACACCTCATGAAGCCAGTTCAGTTCTGGAAAAGTATTCTATGGACAGATGAGACAAAGATCAACCTGTACCAGAATGATGGGAAGAAAAAAGTTTGGAGAAGAAAGGGAATGGCACATGATCCAAGGCACACCACATCCTCTGTAAAACATGGTGGAGGCAACGTGATGGCATGGGCATGCATGGCTTTCAATGGCACTGGGTCACTTGTGTTTATTGATGACATAACAGCAGACAAGAGTAGCCGGATGAATTCTGAAGTGTATTGGGATATACTTTCAGCCCAGATTCAGCCAAATGCCGCAAAGTTGATCGGACGGCGCTTCATAGTACAGATGGACAATGACCCCAAGCATATAGCCAAAGCTACCCAGGAGTTCATGAGTGCAAAAAAGTGGAACATTCTGCAATGGCCAAGTCAATCACCAGATCTTAACCCAATTGAGCATGCATTTCACTTGCTCAAATCCAGACTTAAGACGGAAAGACCCACAAACAAGCAAGACCTGAAGGCTGCGGCTGTAAAGGCCTGGCAAAGCATTCAAAAGGAGGAAACCCAGCGTTTGGTGATGTCCATGGGTTCCAGACTTAAGGCAGTGATTGCCTCCAAAGGATTCGCAACAAAATATTGAAAACAAAAATATTTTGTTTGGGTTTGGTTTATTTGTCCAATTACTTTTGACATCCTAAAATGTGGAGTGTTTGTAAAGAAATGTGTACAATTCCTACAATTTCTATCAGATATTTTTGTTCAAACCTTCAAATTAAACGTTACAATCTGCACTTGAATTCTGTTGTAGAGATTTCATTTCAAATCCAATGTGGTGGCATGCAGAGCCCAACTCGCGAAAATTGTGTCACTGTCCAAATATTTCTGGACCTAACTGTACCTATGATAAAAATTGCAGACCTCTTCATTCTTTGTAGTTGGGAAAACTTCCAAAACTGGCAGTGTATCAGATACTTATTTTTCCCACTGTATATACCCTAGTTTAAAATAATAACAGATACTCATTTCCCACACTGTTGTCATTCCAGTGAACTTGCCAACTGGTCATTTAGTGCTTCAATGACATGGTTATGATACATGAGCACTACAACCAATCAGTGGCTACTAATGGGTTGCAAATCCTTCAGGTGTTTGATGTTCTTCCAAAGGAAAGATGAGCAATGCAGCCCATGAACAACCACTGATTGGCTGCAGGGCTGACATGGCATAACATTGTCACACGAGCCCTCAGAGTCCCGCTACCAATATTTCAGGAACAGTGCCATTGAGGAAGGTTTCTTTTTTTTTTATTTTACACTGGAGTATATAATATTTAAGATGTGGTTGTCCAAGTAGCCCTGTTAATGGCAATACCGGTTTGTCGCACCTGCATGCATCCATGATGTTGAAAGCTATGTAGTCGGCAGTGTATTTTGTGAGCAAGACATCTTAGGCGGACAGGCTTCAACTGATCTGACAGATTAAACGTACTGCCAAGCATTGGCAACAGGATGTTGCATGATGAGGCGGATAGTATTCACAACATGCAATGCTAATAAACCCCTTTACGAACTAGAACGTACCTATACATCGGCATATACACTGTGTGCAGAATTATTAGGCAAATGAGTATGTTGATCACATGATACTTTTTATACATGTTGTCCTACTCCAAGCTGTATAGGCTTGAAAGCCAACTACCAATTAACTAAATCAGGTGATGTGCATCTCTGAAATGAAAAGGGGAGTGGTGTAATGACATCAACACCCTATATTAGGTGGGCTAAATTATTAGGCAACTTCCTTTCCTTTGGCAAAATGGGTCAAAAGAGATTTGACGGACTCTGAAAAGTCCAAAATTGTGAGATGTCTTACAAAGGGATGCAGCGGTCTTGAAATTGCCAAACTTTTGAAGCGTGATCACCGAACAATCAAGCGTTTCATGGCAAAAAGCCATGCAAAAAGCGTGTTGGGCAAAAAAGGCGCAAAATAACTGCCCATGAATTGAAAAAAATCAATTGTGAAGCTGCCAAGATGCCATTTGCCACCAGTTTGGCCATATTTCAGAGATGCAACGTTACTGGAGTATCAGAAAGCACAAGGTGTGCCATACTCAAGTACATAGCCAGGGTAAGGAAGGCTGAAAAACGACCACCTTTGAACAAGAAACATAAGATAAAACGTCCAGACTGGGTCAAGAAATAAAAGGATTTTTGTGTACTCACCGTAAAATCGTTTTCTCTTAGCCATCATTGGGGGACACAGGACCATGGGTGTTATGCTGCCTATCCATAGGAGGACACTAAGTAGATGCAAAAGCATAGCTCCTCCTCTGCAGTATACACCCAATGGCCGGGCCAGGCAAGCTCAGTTTTAGTACACAAGCAGTAGGAGAAAAACCCAGTAAAAACTTACCTCAACAGAGGAACATGAGAAAAAAAAGAGTCATAACCAAATAAGGTACTGAGAGAACCAAGGCCCAACAGGGCAACAGGGTGGGTGCTGTGTCCCCCAATGATGGCTAGGAGAAAACGATTTTACGGTGAGTACACAAAAATCCGTTTTTCTCTGACGCCTCATTGGGGGACACAGGACCATGGGACGTCATAAAGCAGTCCATGGGTGGGAAACATAAAAGAAGACAACACAACCCAAGGACTAGGAACCAGTCCCAGACAGCCTGGAGCGCCTACTGAGAGAGGTGCTCTACTGCCGTTTGCAGAATTTTCCTACCCAGATTTGCCTCAGTTGAAACCTCGGTATGGACTCTGTAATGTTTTGAAAACGTATGTAGGCTAGACCAGGTCGCAGCCTTACACACCTGTTCCACTGAAGCCTGATGCCGAATGGCCAACGAAGCTCCAACTGCTTGCGTGGAATGAGCCCGCAGCCCACTAGGGATGGGCTTGAGTTGCAAGCGGTAGACTTCCTGGATCGCAGAGCGAATCCAGCGAGCCAGCGTCGCCTTTGAAGCTGGCTGTCCCTTCTTAGGCCCCTCAGGAATGACGAACAAAGAGTCCGTTTTCCTAAAGGGGGCTGTCCTGGATGTGTAATATCTGAGAGCTCTGACGAGGTCTAACGAATGCAGAGACCTTTCCACCCTATGAACCGGGTGTGGACAAAAGGAAGGCAGGTCCTCGTTCAAATGAAACGGGGTAAGAACCTTTGGAAGGAAATCCGGAAGGGGGCGCAGAACCACCTTGTCCTGGTGAAAGATCAGAAAAGGCTCGCGGCAAGAGAGTGCTGCCAGCTCCGAAACCCGTCTGATGGACGTAATTGCCACTAAGAATGTTACCTTCCAGGACAGAAGAGCAAAGGAAGATTCCTTGAGGGGTTCAAAGGGAGACCTCTGGAGACCGTCCAGAATGAGGTTGAGGTCCCATGGGTCCAGCGGCCGTTTGTACAGGGGAACTAGATGGGAAACGCCCTGGAGGAAGGTCTTGACTTGCGGTTTTTGAGCCAGGCAGCATTGGTAGAAGATTGAGAGTGCTGAGACCTGGCCTTTAAGGGAACTGAGAGCCAACCCCGCTTGCAAGCCAGACTGTAGAAAGTCGAGAATTCTGGGGATGGCCAGAGGCATAGGCTGGACGTTAGTTTCCCTGCACCATGAAAGGAAGGTTTTCCACGTACGGTGGTAAATGCGGGATGAAGCAAGCTTTTGGACGCTGATCATGGTGGCAATAACCGCCGGGGAGAATCCCGCTCTTGTTAATACCCAGGTCTCAATGGCCATGCCGTCAGCTTCAGGGCTCTGGAGTTCTGATGGGAAATGGGCCCTTGGGTCAGCAAGTCTGGGATGTCTAGAAGGCGCCATGGTGCGTCTGTGAGCATGTGTACTAATTCGGCGTACCAGGCGCGCCTGGGCCAGTCCGCTGCTATCAGTATCACCGGGACTCCCTCTGCCTTGATCTTCCTGATTACCCGCGGCAGCAGGGGTAGAGGTGGAAATATGTAACGCAGGCGGAAGTGGTGCCAGGAGCAGACTAGAGCATCCACGCCGATGTACTGCGGGTCGCGTGACCTGGTTATGAACGCGGGTACCTTTGCATTCAACCTTGAGGCCATTAGGTCCAAGTCTGGTGTGCCCCAGCGAATGAAGATGTGTAGAAACACATCTGGGTGGAGAGACCACTCTCCGGCAGCCAGGCCTTGGCTACTCAGAAAGTCTGCTGCCCAGTTCTCTACCCCCGGTATGTGTACCGCTGATATCACTGATCCCGTCGATTTGGCCCAGCTGAGGATCTTGTGGGCTTCGAGATAAGTCGCTTTGCTGCGGGTGCCCCCCAGCCGATTGATATAGGCTACAGCTGTCGCATTGTCCGATTGGACTCGAATCTGACGACCCGCTAGCAGAGGGCAGAGCGCTCTGAGCGTGAGGAAGATCGCGCGGAGTTCCAGGATGTTGATGGGAAGGAAAGACTCCTGGGGCGTCCAACGTCCTTGAGCAGTGTGGTGCCGGTACAGTGCTCCCCAGCCTAGGAGGCTGGCGTCCGTGGTCAGGACCAGCCAGTTCACTGGGAGAAAAGATCTCCCCTTCGATAAGGATGAGGACCGAAGCCACCAGCGGAGTGCATACCTGACTGAAGGCATCAGGTGAAGATGTCTGTCCAGGGAGAAGGGGCTCTTGTCCCAGGCCGCTAGAAGGGCTAGCTGCAGTGGGCGGAGGTGCAGTTGAGCAAAGGGTACTGCTTCCATAGCCGCCACCATCCTGCTGAGCACTTTCATGCTGAATCGAATGAAGCGAGACGGAGGACGTAGAAGGCAGCATACCGCTCGTTGAAGAGCGAACGCCTTGTCCTGAGGGAGAAGGACCAAGCCCTGACGGGTGTCCAGGGACATGCCCAGGAAGGTGATGGATCGTGATGGGATCGGGCATGATTTGTCGAGATTCACTAGCCACCCTAAGCGAGATAGGGTGTCCACAGTGATCTGTACGCTGGTTGAGCAGTCGCGGAAGGAGGGGGCCTTGATGAGGAGGTCGTCCAAGTAAGGGAGAACGACCACTCCCCTGGCGTGAAGGACGCTCATGGCGGCCGCCATGACTTTGGTGAAGACCCTTGGTGCGGTGGCAAGGCCAAAGGGTAGAGCTATGAATTGAAAGTGGGAGTCCTGAATTGCGAAGCAGAGGAACTTTTGGTGATCTGGGGCGATGGGTATGTGCAGGTACGCGTCCTTGATGTCTATGGAGGCGAGGAATTCCCCTTCGACCATGGAAGCAGTAATGGACCTTAGGGACTCCATTCTGAATCTCCGTACGTGCACATGTTTGTTTAGGTGTTTGAGGTCCAGGATGGGTCGAACTTTTTGGGGACCACAAAAGACGTTGGAATAAAACCCCCGAACTTCTCGTCGTCTGGGACAGGTATTATCACTCCTACTGTTTGGAGTGAGTGGATTGCTGAGAAAAAAAGCTTCGCGTCGTTTTCGAGTCTTTGGGGGGTTTGAGAGAAAGAACCGACTCGGGGGTCGGGTCCGAAATTCTATGTGGTAACCGGAAGACACAAGGTCTCGCACCCATTTGTTGTCTGAGGCGGCAGCCCAGATGTGTTGAAAGAGCCGCAGTCAACCTCCTACAATGAGTGTGTCTTCCGGGGCGCCGAACGAGTCATGAGGGGGGAAAACGTCGTGGCCGAGTCTCCCTAGTCCTGGACTGTTTCGGTCTAGGCTGCCATGACGAACTAGGTTTCGGGGAGAGCTGAGAAGGTCGGTCCCTTGAGTAGTCCGCGGCTGGTGGTGGGGACAGCACGGGATGTCGACCAACCAAATGAGTTCCGAAAGGAGCGGAACGAGGACTGTGGACGTCTGGTGAAGGACATCCTGGACTGCAGCTAGGGGAGGTACTCTTTTCTCCAGTGGCGTCAGAAATGAGCTTGTCCAGACGTTCGCCAAACAATCGGTCTGGAAAAAAGGGAAAGCCCGTGAGAGACTTCTTGGAGGCAGAGTCCGCTCGCCATTGTCGGAGCCAGAGAGCTCTACGGATGGCTATGGTATTTGAGGCGGCAAACGCTGCGCAGGTAGCAGCGTCCATGGAGGCCTGGATGAGGTACTCCGCCGCAGCGGCAATTTGAGCTGTTACCTCTGTGAAGGTATGAGTGAACTGGGATTCCTCAAGCAAAGTGTTAAGGGATTCTGCCCACACCAAGATCGCCTTTGCGACCCACACAGAGGCAAAGGAGGGCGAGAGGGAGGAACACGCAGCCTCAAAAGCAGAGCGGGCGAGGTGCTCCACCTGTCTGTCTGTCGGGTCCTTGATGGAGGAACCATCGGGTAAAGACAGGAGCGTCTTTGTGGTAAGGCGGGAGACCAGGGGGGTCGACCGAGGGCGGATCGGCCCAGCCCTTAGGGGCAGGTGAGGCAAAAGGGTACCGGGACTCCATGAGTTTTCGGTTACCGAAGCGCCTGTCAGGCTTCTCCCTTTGCTTTGTGAGGATATCCTAAAACTCTGGGTGATCAGCGAAAACCTTTTGGGGTTTCCTTGCCCTCTTAAAGGAGACCGCATGGTCAGTGGTAGTGGATGGGGGATCCTCCACATGCAGAGTTTGGTTGATTGCTGCTATAAGGGAGTCTATTGCAGTTTGATCATCTGGAGGTGATGAAGCCAAGGAATCCTCCTGGTACAAACAGCATTCTCCCTCCTCCAGCTCATCAGAAGCCGTGGAGCGTGTGGGAGAGCCTGCCCTGTGTGCTCCCGAGGGAGAGCCCACTGGAGACACCCAGCCGTGTGCTCTTTTCCTGATCCCTGCAACCGGTGAAGCATGTGCCCGGATTACCTCAGAAGGATCCTCCATAGGGATATCCTCAGGCTGCGTTCCGTCCAGGGACCCAGAAGGGTGTGGAGGATGACATTGCATAGCCAGCACCAGGTTCTGTGACAGTTTTTTCATGGATTGGGACAGAAACTGTGCCCATTCCGGTGGGCTGGGAGCCCTAGGCTCTGGGCTGCCGGTTGCGGCGGTGGTGGCAGGGGGGTCTTGGGGGGCTATAGGGGCACAGGACTCACAGAGAGAAGAAGTGTGTTTATGTGGTAGCTCAGCGTGGCAGGCAGTGCAGGCTGAATAATAGACTATGTGGGCCTTAGTACTCTTAGTACCCTTAGATTTCTGCATGTTCCTAATAGGAGTATGCCAGGAGGGGGAGCAATGCTCAGCAGAGCTACAATTGAAGCAAGCACCTCACCAGAATAAGCCGATGGCCCTGTCCTCAGGAAGGATTAAGCTCTATGAAGATCTTTGCACGCTTTGCTGGGGGCGGGGCTTATCGCGCCCGCGAGGGGCGGGGCTTAGCGCTAAAAGAGCGGGAAGATGAGTCCGTGTGCCCCCCCTGCTGTGGGTAGTAAAAAAGAAAAAAAAAACGGCGGGAAGGGAGCTTCTGAGTTTTCCTCCCTCTCCCTACAGTCAGCACACAGCTTGTCACCGGTGGTTAACAGCCGGCTTTTCTGCTAGATCGAATAAACAGAGCAGATAATAAACAGCGTGAGTCCCTGAGCCCTGGACCCTCCCCCCTGCCACGGGAAAATTATCTGCAAGACTTTCTGCAAACAGCAGAACTTCCCCCTCCTCCAGCCAGCAAACTAGAGAGAGTTAACACTGTGTGTGCAGGATCCTTGCTCCTTGCACATAATAAATACTGTAAATGTCCTAAAGGCCTTCCCTGCAGCGTCTTTTCTCCCTTTGTCTGGGAAACCAGTCAGGGGGATCTCACCTTAAAACACTGCTTTCCAGGCAGTGAAAATAGCAGAGTCAGCTTGCTGTGTCGGTGTCATATTCAACTCAGAGCCTGCAGAGCGGGGCTGAGGAATTGGTGCCATCTTCAACTCAGAGCCTGCAGAGAGGGGCTGAGGAATTGGGCTATAGAGGCACAGGCCTCTACCCTGAGCTTTGGAAAATCGGTGTCTGTGGAACCCGTCGTCCAGCCGAGGATCCAGCGTCGCAGGAAGGGGTATGTGTAGGCAACACTTCACGTTCCCGCCCGTTGATGGTAGTGGGAGATCGGTCCCAATAGGAAACCGTCACCCTCAAAAAATAACAAATCTTGAAAGGAAGTGCCTCCTACAGACACTAAGCTAAAACTGAGCTTGCCTGGCCCGGCCAGGGGGTGTATACTGCAGAGGAGGAGCTATGCTTTTGCATCTACTTAGTGTCCTCCTATGGATAGGCAGCATAACACCCATGGTCCTGTGTCCCCCAATGAGGCGTCAGAGAAATCTTAATTTTTAACCTATCCAAACCTATCCAAAAGAATGTAGCCATATATCCACATTTATAAAAAGTATCAAAATTCTTTATTAAACACATATGCAAGACAAAGACAATTAAAAACAGTTTGGGGTGCAGAGTGCAGAGAGTCGAACAGTTGTGGAAATCACACTCTCAGAAAATATACTAGGGGGAGAAAGAATATCTCCAATAGGCTCTGTGTGATTAATGTAGTATGGTTCTGTACACAACACCAATGCAGACAACACCTGGATCGCAAAGAACGAGCAAAACTTGAGTAGTATCACAGAAAATCCATATATGGGTTAAAAAGGTGTATGGTCTATTATAATAAAGGACACAGTATAAGTTAAACTATATCCACCCAATATATGGATTAGTGTTATAATTAGGTTCAAAGCTCGTATATGCAACACATATGTGCCCGCAGGGTGACATGTGCAGCCACACAGTGATTTCAAACTAGCATAGGTGAAAATAATAACATATAGATATCACCATAAAGACATGTCAGTGCGGTACAAATGTGCAGACAAACTGCAACAGTACTAGACAAACGTGAGCGATTATAACAGCATGATAAATATCACCGCAGTGGCATGTCAATGTGGCGAAAGAGTCATAATGCTAGTAATTCAAAATCAACACTCACCCATATTACACCCAGTTTGAGAGTGTGAACTCCAATGCCCTTATGCGCATTTCGCGTAGGCTTCCTCAGGGGGTCATGTTTACCTAAGGCCACAATTTCATTTATAACCTGTTCACCGCCTCAGAAAACAGCTGATGCCACTAATTGCGTGTGCATGCACGGTAGAATCCTGCTATGTTGGGCAGAGCGCACCAGTGACATCATGCGAAATCCGGATAGAGGGAAATCCCTCATGACGTCATTTATCCGGAGATTCGCTGTATTGAAAGCACTGGTAACGGCCTACCCGACAGGGTCCAACACGCATGCGCGAGTCGGCTCCATGTTGAAGACCAAAAAGTTTAGCATCACAGAGGCTGCCATTTTCAGGTAGATTCACAAATAAGAAACACGTAAAGTAATATAATTAGAAGATAAGTTAATAGGTAGTAAACTTGGGAGAAGGAACAACGGGGACTAATAAGAAAACGGACAGCATATATATACTGCCAGAGTGATCACTCTCCAAAGTGGCAGCAAAAATGTCTTTGCAGATTTTAATTGGTACAAATAATACATGCTGTCACGTTCAGGACCCCTTGACAAAGTAAAATCTCCAATCAGCCATAAAATTAATAATCAACTAAATACATCTGTTTATACACAAATTTATATTTATATATATATATGTATATATATGAAGTTCATATGACCACAAATTATTTACTAAGGCCCTGAATCAAACCCAAGATGAACTACATACATAGAGGGATAATTTTGAAAAATGTACATTAAACAAAAATTCTTGATATCCATCATTATCCTTCATATTTGCTTGTCCATTGTTCATTCTTGTCCATTGTTGCATATTTGCATATCTGAAAAATCGGACAATATAGAAAATATACTCCGGCACACTGAAGAAAATTGCGAAGAAGAGTCCAATATGATGCTCAAAAAAATGTCTTTATTACAAATGTAATTTAGATGAGTTCTTCCAACAGATCAACACCTATAGACAAGGCCTCACTTTCACCATACATCACGATCCTCACTCAATCAGTTTTCTCGACACTCTGGTACAACTTTCTCCTAGGGGCCACATCGATACGGACCTCTATGTAAAATCTACTGATAGGAATAGTCTTCTTCACTTCACTCCTACAATGAGTGTGTCTTCCGGGGAGCCGAAGGAGTCATGAGGGGGGAAAACGTCGTGGCCGAGTCTCCCTAGTCCTGGACTGTTTCGGTCTAGGCTGCCATGACGAACTAGGTTTCGGGGAGAGCTGAGAAGGTCGGTCCCTTGAGTAGTCCGCGGCTGGTGGTGGGGACAGCACGGGATGTCGACCAACCAAATGAGTTCCGAAAGGAGCGGAACGAGGACTGTGGACGTCTGGTGAAGGACATCCTGGACTGCAGCTAGGGGAGGTACTCTTTTCTCCAGTGGCGTCAGAAATGAGCTTGTCCAGACGTTCGCCAAACAATCGGTCTGGAAAAAAGGGAAAGCCCGTGAGAGACTTCTTGGAGGCAGAGTCCGCTCGCCATTGTCGGAGCCAGAGAGCTCTACGGATGGCTATGGTATTGGAGGCGGCAAACGCTGCGCAGGTAGCAGCGTCCATGGAGGCCTGGATGAGGTACTCCGCCGCAGCGGCAATTTGAGCTGTTACCTCTGTGAAGGTATGAGTGAACTGGGATTCCTCAAGCAAAGTGTTAAGGGATTCTGCCCACACCAAGATCGCCTTTGCGACCCACACAGAGGCAAAGGAGGGCGAGAGGGAGGAACACGCAGCCTCAAAAGCAGAGCGGGCGAGGTGCTCCACCTGTCTGTCTGTCGGGTCCTTGATGGAGGAACCATCGGGTAAAGACAGGAGCGTCTTTGTGGTAAGGCGGGAGACCGGGGGGGTCGACCGAGGGCGGATCGGCCCAGCCCTTAGGGGCAGGTGAGGCAAAAGGGTACAGGGACTCCATGAGTTTTCGGTTACCGAAGCGCCTGTCAGGCTTCTCCCTTTGCTTTGTGAGGATATCCTAAAACTCTGGGTGATCAGCGAAAACCTTTTGGGGTTTCCTTGCCCTCTTAAAGGAGACCGCATGGTCAGTGGTAGTGGATGGGGGATCCTCCACATGCAGAGTTTGGTTGATTGCTGCTATAAGGGAGTCTATTGCAGTTTGATCATCTGGAGGTGATGAAGCCAAGGAATCCTCCTGGTACAAACAGCATTCTCCCTCCTCCAGCTCATCAGAAGCCGTGGAGCGTGTGGGAGAGCCTGCCCTGTGTGCTCCCGAGGGAGAGCCCACTGGAGACACCCAGCCGTGTGCTCTTTTTCTGATCCCTGCAACCGGTGAAGCATGTGCCCGGATTACCTCAGAAGGATCCTCCATAGGGATATCCTCAGGCTGCGTTCCGTCCAGGGACCCAGAAGGGTGTGGAGGATGACATTGCATAGCCAGCACCAGGTTCTGTGACAGTTTTTTCATGGATTGGGACAGAAACTGTGCCCATTCCGGTGGGCTGGGAGCCCTAGGCTCTGGGCTGCCGGTTGCGGCGGTGGTGGCAGGGGGGTCTTGGGGGGCTATAGGGGCACAGGACTCACAGAGAGAAGAAGTGTGTTTATGTGGTAGCTCAGCGTGGCAGGCAGTGCAGGCTGAATAATAGACTATGTGGGCCTTAGTACTCTTAGTACCCTTAGATTTCTGCATGTTCCTAATAGGAGTATGCCAGGAGGGGGAGCAATGCTCAGCAGAGCTACAATTGAAGCAAGCACCTCACCAGAATAAGCCGATGGCCCTGTCCTCAGGAAGGATTAAGCTCTATGAAGATCTTTGCACGCTTTGCTGGGGGCGGGGCTTATCGCGCCCGCGAGGGGCGGGGCTTAGCGCTAAAAGAGCGGGAAGATGAGTCCGTGTGCCCCCCCTGCTGTGGGTAGTAAAAAAGAAAAAAAAACCGGCGGGAAGGGAGCTTCTGAGTTTTCCTCCCTCTCCCTACAGTCAGCACACAGCTTGTCACCGGTGGTTAACAGCCGGCTTTTCTGCTAGAGCGAATAAACAGAGCAGATAATAAACAGCGTGAGTCCCTGAGCCCTGGACCCTCCCCCCTGCCACGGGAAAATTATCTGCAAGACTTTCTGCAAACAGCAGAACTTCCCCCTCCTCCAGCCAGCAAACTAGAGAGAGTTAACACTGTGTGTGCAGGATCCTTGCTCCTTGCACATAATAAATACTGTAAATGTCCTAAAGGCCTTCCCTGCAGCGTCTTTTCTCCCTTTGTCTGGGAAACCAGTCAGGGGGATCTCACCTTAAAACACTGCTTTCCAGCTTTCCAGGCAGTGAAAATAGCAGAGTCAGCTTGCTGTGTCGGTGTCATATTCAACTCAGAGCCTGCAGAGCGGGGCTGAGGAATTGGTGCCATCTTCAACTCAGAGCCTGCAGAGAGGGGCTGAGGAATTGGGCTATAGAGGCACAGGCCTCTACCCTGAGCTTTGGAAAATCGGTGTCTGTGGAACCCGTTGTCCAGCCCAGGATCCAGCGTCGCAGATAGGGGTATGTGTAGGCAACACTTCACGTTCCCGCCCGTTGATGGTAGTGGGAGATCGGTCCCAAAAGGAAACCGTCACCCTCAAAAAATAACAAATCTTGAAAGGAAGTGCCTCCTACAGACACTAAGCTAAAACTGAGCTTGCCTGACCCGGCCAGGGGGTGTATACTGCAGAGGAGGAGCTATGCTTTTGCATCTACTTAGTGTCCTCCTATGGATAGGCAGCATAACACCCATGGTCCTGTGTCCCCCAATGAGGCGTCAGAGAAATCTTAATTTTTAACCTATCCAAACCTATCCAAAAGAATGTAGCCATATATCCACATTTATAAAAAGTATCAAAATTCTTTATTAAACACATATGCAAGACAAAGACAATTAAAAACAGTTTGGGGTGCAGAGTGCAGAGAGTCGAACAGTTGTGGAAATCACACTCTCAGAAAATATACTAGGGGGAGAAAGAATATCTCCAATAGGCTCTGTGTGATTAATGTAGTATGGTTCTGAACACAACACCAATGCAGACAACACCTGGATCGCAAAGAACGAGCAAAACTTGAGTAGTATCACAGAAAATCCATATATGGGTTAAAAAGGTGTATGGTCTATTATAATAAAGGACACAGTATAAGTTAAAGTATATCCACCCAATATATGGATTAGTGTTATAATTAAGAAAGAGAAAATAGGGGGGAAGCCAGCACTGCTTATGAGTGGGATGCAATTATGACGAGATAAAAAGTGTATCATTCACAAATTCATTCCTACTGTATCAATTCAATGAGATTTTTAGCAAATAATTGATCAATGATTTGAGCCCCCCTGCCCCGTCACGGCAAATCTCTATAAGGGGGGTCCCTACACTACAGTATATAATATACATGTGTACCATGTGGTCTCGTGTGATGTGCAGGACCATATAGGAACACCACCTACCTGAGAAGTGTCAGAACCGCTCCCATGCTGCAAGGGCTGACAACTGCGAGTACAGAGGCAGTTCAGGTGCCTGCCACTAGCACAATGTCTGAACTAGCCCCCACAGTGTCAGACCTGCAGACATGGATGAAGGGCGGAACAGCCCCAGGCAGGTGGTGCTTAAGTATTAATGCCTATGGAACAGGGGGCGGTGGCTGTGTGTGAACAGGCACCAACATGCATTTTGATGGCGACAGGAGGAATTTGCAAACCACACTGGGCGTGCACGGCATAGTGGTGGTCAACCACTTGACCAGTAAACGAGAAAATAGGGGGGAAGCCAGCACTGCTTATGAGTGGGATGCAATTATGACGAGATAAAAAGTGTATCATTCACAAATTCATTCCTACTGTATCAATTCAATGAGATTTTTAGCAAATTCCTCCTGTCGCCATCAAAATGCATGTTGGTGCCTGTTCACACACAGCCACCGCCCCCTGTTCCATAGGCATTAATACTTAAGCACCACCTGCCTGGGGCTGTTCCACCCTTCATCCATGTCTGCAGGTCTGACACTGTGGGGGCTAGTTCAGACATTGTGCTAGTGGCAGGCACCTGAACTGCCTCTGTACTCGCAGTTGTCAGCCCTTGCAGCATGGGAGCGGTTCTGACACTTCTCAGGTAGGTGGTGTTCCTATATGGTCCTGCACATCACACGAGACCACATGGTACACATGTATATTATATACTGTAGTGTAGGGACCCCCCTTATAGAGATTTGCCGTGACGGGGCAGGGGGGCTCAAATCATTGATCAATTATTTGCTAAAAATCTCATTGAATTGATACAGTAGGAATGAATTTGTGAATGATACACTTTTTATCTCGTCATAATTGCATCCCACTCATAAGCAGTGCTGGCTTCCCCCCTATTTTCTCGTTTACTGGTCAAGTGGTTGACCACCACTATGCCGTGCCCGCCCAGTGTGGTTTGCAAATTCCTCCTGTCGCCATCAAAATGCATGTTGGTGCCTGTTCACACACAGCCACCGCCCCCTGTTCCATAGGCATTAATACTTAAGCACCACCTGCCTGGGGCTGTTCCGCCCTTCATCCATGTCTGCAGGTCTGACACTGTGGGGGCTAGTTCAGACATTGTGCTAGTGGCAGGCACCTGAACTGCCTCTGTACTCGCAGTTGTCAGCCCTTGCAGCATGGGAGCGGTTCTGACACGTCTCAGGTAGGTGGTGTTCCTATATGGTCCTGCACATCACACGAGACCACATGGTACACATGTATATTATATACTGTAGTGTAGGGACCCCCCTTATAGAGATTTGCCGTGACGGGGCAGGGGGGCTCAAATCATTGATCAATTATTTGCTAAAAATCTCATTGAATTGATACAGTAGGAATGAATTTGTGAATGTTACACTTTTTATCTCGTCATAATTGCATCCCACTCATAAGCAGTGCTGGCTTCCCCCTATTTTCTCGTTTACTGGTCAAGTGGTTGACCACCACTATGCCGTGCACGCCCAGTGTGGTTTGCAAATTCCTCCTGTCGCCATCAAAATGCATGTTGGTGCCTGTTCACACACAGCCACCGCCCCCTGTTCCATAGGCATTAATACTTAAGCACCACCTGCCTGGGGCTGTTCCGCCCTTCATCCATGTCTGCAGGTCTGACACTGTGGGGGCTAGTTCAGACATTGTGCTAGTGGCAGGCACCTGAACTGCCTCTGTACTCGCAGTTGTCAGCCCTTGCAGCATGGGAGCGGTTCTGACACTTCTCAGGTAGGTGGTGTTCCTATATGGTCCTGCACATCACACGAGACCACATGGTACACATGTATATTATATACTGTAGTGTAGGGACCCCCCTTATAGAGATTTGCCGTGACGGGGCAGGGGGGCTCAAATCATTGATCAATTATTTGCTAAAAATCTCATTGAATTGATACAGTAGGAATGAATTTGTGAATGTTACACTTTTTATCTCGTCATAATTGCATCCCACTCATAAGCAGTGCTGGCTTCCCCCCTATTTTCTCGTTTACTGGTCAAGTGGTTGACCACCACTATGCCGTGCACGCCCAGTGTGGTTTGCAAACTCCTCCTGTCGCCATCAAAATGCATGTTGGTGCCTGTTCACACACAGCCACCGCCCCCTGTTCCATAGGCATTAATACTTAAGCACCACCTGCCTGGGGCTGTTCCGCCCTTCATCCATGTCTGCAGGTCTGACACTGTGGGGGCTAGTTCAGACATTGTGCTAGTGGCAGGCACCTGAACTGCCTCTGTACTCGCAGTTGTCAGCCCTTGCAGCATGGGAGCGGTTCTGACACTTCTCAGGTAGGTGGTGTTCCTATATGGTCCTGCACATCACACGAGACCACATGGTACACATGTATATTATATACTGTAGTGTAGGGACCCCCCTTATAGACATTTGCTGTGACGGGGCAGGGGGGCTCAAATCATTGATCAATTATTTGCTAAAAATCTCATTGAATTGATACAGTAGGAATGAATTTGTGAATGTTACACTTTTTATCTCGTCATAATTGCATCCCACTCATAAGCAGTGCTGGCTTCCCCCCTATTTTCTCAGTGTTATAATTAGGTTCAAAGCTCGTATATGCAACACATATGTGCCCGCAGGGTGACATGTGCAGCCACACAGTGATTTCAAACTAGCATAGGTGAAAATAATAACATATAGATATCACCATAAAGACATGTCAGTGCGGTACAAATGTGCAGACAAACTGCAACAGTACTAGACAAACGTGAGCGATTATAACAGCATGATAAATATCACCGCAGTGGCATGTCAATGTGGCGAAAGAGTCATAATGCTAGTAATTCAAAATCAACACTCACTCATATTACACCCAGTTTGAGAGTGTGAACTCCAATGCCCTTATGCGCATTTCGCGTAGGCTTCCTCAGGGGGTCATGTTTACCTAAGGCCACAATTTCATTTATAACCAGTTCGCCGCCTCAGAAAACAGCTGATGCCACTAATTGCGTGTGCATGCACGGTTGAATCCTGCTATGTTGGGCAGAGCGCACCAGTGACATCATGCGAAATCCGGATAGAGGGAAATCCCTCTTGACGTCATTTATCCGGAGAGTCGCTGTATTGAAAGCACTGGTAACGGCCTACCCGACAGGGTCCAACACGCATGCGCGAGTCGGCTCCATGTTGAAGACCAAAAAGTTTAGCATCACAGAGGCTGCCATTTTCAGGTAGATTCACAAATAAGAAACACGTAAAGTAATATAATTAGAAGATAAGTTAATAGGTAGTAAACTTGGGAGAAGGAACAACGGGGACTAATAAGAAAACGGACAGCATATATATACTGCCAGAGTGATCACTCTCCAAAGTGGCAGCAAAAATGTCTTTGCAGATTTTAATTGGTACAAATAATACATGCTGTCACGTTCAGGACCCCTTGACAAAGTAAAATCTCCAATCAGCCATAAAATTAATAATCAACTAAATACATCTGTTTATACACAAATTTATATTTATATATATATATGTATATATATGAAGTTCATATGACCACAAATTATTTACTAAGGCCCTGAATCAAACCCAAGATGAACTACATACATAGAGGGATAATTTTGAAAAATGTACATTAAACAAAAATTCTTGATATCCATCATTATCCTTCATATTTGCTTGTCCATTGTTCATTCTTGTCCATTGTTGCATATTTGCATATCCGAAAAATCGGACAATATAGAAAATATACTCCGGCACACTGAAGAAAATTGCGAAGAAGAGTCCAATATGATGCTCAAAAAAATGTCTTTATTACAAATGTAATTTAGATGAGTTCTTCCAACAGATCAACACATATAGACAAGGCCTCACTTTCACCATACATCACGATCCTCACTCAATCAGTTTTCTCGACACTCTGGTACAACTTTCTCCTAGGGGCCACATCGATACGGACCTCTATGTAAAATCTACTGATAGGAATAGTCTTCTTCACTTTACAAGCTGTCATCCAGCCCACACTAAAAAAGCCCTTCCTATATCACAACACAAACGAGTAGAGAGAATTGTATCGGATCCAGAAAAACGAGAACTGAGATTACAGGAAATGGGTTCGAAATTCATATCCAGAGGCTGGCCTGCCCATATAGCAAATAATCGTATATCACGACCTGACACAACCCGATCCAATGTACCTCGTGTAGCGTGTGTTAACACATATCACCCGTTTTCACCGCTGATTAAGGGTATCGTTGCGAAACATTGGCCATTATTACAAACTGCATATCCCACTGTTTCCGAGTTCTCTCAACCTCCATTGTTCTGCTATAAGAGACCAAAGAATCTTAGAGACAATTTAGTACGGGCCGATATAGGGTCCTCTACCAGAACAATACGACAAACCTTTTTAGGGACTCCTAAGGTTGGCAATTATCCCTGTTTACATTGTTTGCAATGCAACAATTTAACCCGGGGGGACACATTTACCCATCCACATACCGGCAAGGTGTTTCATATTCGGGACTATTTGACATGTGATTCCTCGTTCGTAGTATACCTCATTAAGTGTCCGTGCGGTCTTGGATATGTTGGGGAGACCACCCAACATATCCGGGACCGTATTAATAAACATAAGTCCACTATCCGCTGTCAACAAATCCTATTGCCCATTCCACATCACTTCGTCACATTTAGACATACAGTGGCACAACTAAAATTTCAGATCCTGAACACATACCACCTATAAGAAGGGGTGGGAATAGGATTAAGATTCTTAAACAACGTGAGGCATATTGGATCCATACTCTGAGAACCTTGGAACCCCATGGGTTAAATCGAGAATACGATGTGATCACTTAGGTATTCCTCTTATGATGTATAACATGACAGATAAATTGGTAGTAAACTGTATTTTAGTTTCATGACCTCTTTTCCACATGAGTATAATAGGGGTTAATACTATTATATGTCTATACCATTATATTTCTAACTCTCTTTCTTTTTTCCTTAGGTCACTCACAACACCTGAATGCACTTTCACCTAGCACGCCAATTGCGAAATGTGTCCAGCACTCACACTCTGGTTTGTATAATCCTCTAATGCGAGCTACTCCCTCACTGCGCGTGTGCGGGGTATCCTGTCCTCCGCGCGCCCGCGATGCACGGCGTCACAAGTGGCGCCCTGCCCCGTTGGGCGCGCGCCGGCCATGGGTCCCTACGCGCACGCGCCTGAGACACTACACCATGGGCGCGTGTGTGTCTGCCTTCCGCGCACGCGCGGGGACGGCGCCAGCCTCCGGCGGCGTGTTACACTGCGCGTGTGCGGGGCATCATGACACGTGCCCTGTTTCACCCAACACACACGCGGGCGTGTGGGCTTTGCCTTCCGCGCATGCGCGGGGCTGACGCTGCAGTAGCGGCGTTTGGCTTTACCGTGCATGCGCGGGGCATTACGTCATCACGCCTGCGGTCGCATGCGTGTCATACGCGGTCCACTTCTCATTGGAAGCTGACGCTTCCTAGTTCAGTATAAATGCCCCGCACTTCCTACACATGGCGTCTGGCGTCTCACACGTGGTCATTATCCTTCACACAGGTATGTAACGGAACTCTCGGTCTCCACTATCAATTTTCTTCTTCTAACCTTTTTCCTCTACCCCTTTATAGAGCCTTTGGCCAGCCCATGTTTAGAGCATTATATACAGACAACATTAGGACAGGTATGTCTCTTCTACCACCGTATATCCTATGTGACCCTCATACACTAGTGATTTTACCTAGATGCTCTCTTATCATCATTATAGCCACTTCTCCATATATGTTGAACACATGAATCCTGCAGATTTACCACACAACTGAGGTAGCCTCACCTGTATTACATAAATCACCACTTTAAAAGGTATGATGGATTCTTTAACATTTTTCTTTTGAGGGAGTGACATTATAACCTATACTATCACTTTACATGTTCTGTATATGATTCTCTATATTGTCACTACAGCATATACTCACCTCCTTTGGACCTGAGGCTGATACAGCATAACATTTGTGAGGTTCACATCCAGTGGTGAGGTCTGTTTTATGTTCATTTTGATCTCCCCAACTCCTGTAGAATCATTTGAGATCCACTCCCATATTTATGGTAATCACAGCTTTACTTTACCCTAGGTGATTCTAACTTTCATTGATATCTATACTATATTTTATACTATATCTATACTATATTTTATATACTATATATCTATACTAGATTTTTATTCATTGACATATAACTCAGATACGTTTCTATGTATATCGCAGTATGAATTATTCACCTACATCGGTTAATCTGACCTGAATCGTGGCCCTGGACCCTTGACACAAATTTGCTTTATTCGTGAGGTATGCCCTTTCAGGGGGAATACGTGTCATTAATCCTGTCACATGTTTCCTACTGTTAACATAAATATGATCTTTTACATCTAAGGCGGGCTTTGCACACTACGACATCGCAGGTGCGATGTCGGTGGGGTCAAATCGAAAGTGACGCACATCCGGCGTCACTTGCGATGTCGTAGTGTGTAAATCCTAGATGATACGATGAACGAGCGCAAAATCGTCGTCATCGTATCATCGCTGCAGCCTCCGACATTTCCATAATTCCGGGGGAGCGACAGGTACGATGTAGTTCCTCGCTCCTGCGGCAGCACACATCGCTGTGTGTGAAGCCGCAGGAGCGAGGAACTTCACCTTACCTGCCTCCCGGCTGCAATGAGAAGGACGGAGGTGGGCGGGATGTTTACATCCTGCTCATCTCCGCCCCTCCACTTCAATTGGCCGCCTGCCGTGTGACGTCACTGTGACGCCGCACGACCCGCCCCCTAAGGAAGGAGGCGGGTCGCCGGCCAGAGGGACGTCACACGGCAGGTATGTGCGTGTAAAGCTGCCGTAGCGATAATAATCGCTACGGCAGCTTTCACTATATATCGAACGTGCGACGGGGGCGGGACTATCGCTGCAGTATTGGTAACACATTGTTACCGATGTTGCAACGTGCAAAGCCCGCCTAAGACTAGTATTTCCATGACCTTTAAAGAACTAACACACTAGCCTCATTAGCAAGGTATGCCCCTTAGGGAAGCTTATATGTCACGGGCCTTTATACAAGACACCTTCAGTGAAAATATATGTTTTTTCTTTCTCATTTAACTTCCCAGAACGGCTGTGATCTCTCTTTCATTTCTTTGTTCATATGAACTGATGTCCTGATACCCAACACTGGTTCTTTTAGGTATACCTTCGACATAACCCCTGCCATCCCCTTTTTGTCAGAATAAATAGTTCACAACAATAACGTTTCATGTTTCACCTTCTAGTACCTGTTTTGGATACCAAAATTTGTTTCACCTGACGTGATTTGGTGCTCATGTAAGAACTTTAGTCTCATCCATCATAGGTATGTCCTGACTTTCAGTCCTCAGACTCTGTATGAACACATTATACTTGATCCCTAAGGGGATGATTATTTCATTTGAATTTACTTTACTTTGTTCGTGGGTGATTCTTATGTACATTCTTTATGGAATGCTCATAACCTGTATATATTTTTTTCAAAATATATTTGCTTTTTTCTTTTTTACTCTCATGTGTATGTGATACATGCTTTCATTATGTAACAATTGCGTACAAGATATTGTTGTGACATTGTACCCTTTTTCTTTTCCTGTTATCACATATTAGTCCTTGAAGAAAACCCTCAACGGGTAGAAACGTTGGACAAAATATACATTTGTAATAAAGACATTTTTTTGAGCATCATATTGGACTCTTCTTCGCAATTTTCTTCAGTGTGCCGGAGTATATTTTCTATATTGGGCATTACACAATGACTTTATAAAAACTACAGTAAGCAGCCCAGTATCATATTGCTGGAATAAGGATCTCTGTCTCAACATTATACTGCTCTCAGATTAGATTGCAAAAACCTGGTGACAGATTGTCTTTAAATGAGATGGTATATGACAAATCCCATGATGATATAAATGTTTGCTACTCCTATTCCATAATAGTGTACAGTAATAAATATTAAAACTTTGCCAGACTTATAAGCAGATTTTCCACATTGTGTTAACATTTTTAAAAGAATTTTGTTAGATAAATATGAAATATTATAAGATAGCAATGTGCATCTGCCTCAAAGCCTTTAGCTTTCTCTCTCTGTAAAACAGGGATTACAGTAAAATCAATCTGTCTACCACAGAGTACGTATAAATATCATTCTCCTATGGCTCTACTCATGTGAATGAGGCAGTGGAAGAAGCAACCACCTACAATATCAGAAATTATCTCAATACATCTGGTAGAGCAAAACAGACATGGTAGACATATTAGCTATTGGCCTTGGAAGTCCTTCTAGGCCTCAGGTAATCAACATTATTGTTATTTACTCTCAGAGCTTTAACCCTTTAGTGACGGAGCTACTTTTCACCTTAATGAAAATTTTGCAATTCTGATCAGTGCCACTTCATGAGGTTATAACTCTGGAACGATTCAACAGATCCCAGTGATTCTGAGAATGTTTTTTCGTCACATATTGGACTTCATGTTAGTACCAAATTTAGGGCAATATTTTTTGCGCTTATTTATGACAGAAATTGAATTTTGGCAAAAATTTTGAAAATTTAGCAATTTTCAACATTTGAATTTTTATACCGTTAAACCAGAGAGGTTTGTGACACAAAATAGTTAATAAATAACATTTCCCAAATGCCTACTTTACATAAGCGCAATTTTGGAAACAAAATTTTTTTTTGTTAGGAAGTTAGAAGAGTTCAAAGTTTATCAGCAATTTCTCATTTTTACATCAAAATTTACAAAACAATTTTTTTAGGGACCACATCATATTTGAAGTGACTTTGATAGACCTAGATGACAGAAAATACCCAAAAGTGACACCATTCTAAAAACTGTACCCCCCAAAGTACTCAAAACCACATTCAAGAAGTTTATTAACCCTTCAGGTGCGTCACATGAACAAAAGCAATGTGGAATGAAAAAAATAAAAAAATAAAATTTTACCTAAATATGTTGCTCTAACCCAAATTTATTCACTTTTAAAAGAAATAACACAACAAAATGGACCTCAAAACTTGTTACCCACTTTCTTATGAACGTACCGATACCCCACATGTGGTCAAAAACCTCTGTTTGGACAAATGGGAGGGCTCAGAACAGAAGGAGTAATATTTGAATTTTGGAAAGCAAATTTGGCTGAAATAGATTGCGGGCACCATGTTGCATTTACAGGTCCGCTAAGGTACCTAAACAGAAGAAACCCCTCACAAGTGACACCATTTTGGAAACTAGACCCCTCAAGGCTTCTATCTAGGGGTATAGTGAGCATTTTGGACCCACAGGTACTTCACAGATTTTGATAACGTTACGTTGTCATATTGGAAATTTTAATAATTTTCTCAAAAATGTTGCTTTAGCATCAATTTTCTCAATTTTTCAAGAGGTAATTCCAAAAATTTGACCTCAATGTTTGTTACGCACTTTCTTATGAGCGCGGTGATACCTCACATGTGGTCTGAAACCTTTGTTTGGACAAATGGGAGGGCTTGGAATGAAAGGAGCAATATTTGAGTTTTGGAAAGGAAATTTGGCTGAAAAAGATTGCGGGCACCATGTCGCATTTGGAGGTCCCCTAAGGTACCTAAACAGCAGAAACCCCCCCACAAACGACCCCATTTTGGAAACTAGGCCCCTCAAGGAATTTATCTAGATGTTTGGTGAGTACGTTGAACCCCCAGGTGCTTCACAGAATTTATAACGTTGAGCCATAAAAATAAAAAAATAAAATTTTACCATAAAATTGTTACTTCAACCAGGTAGCTTTTTTTTCACAAGGGTAACAGTAAAAAAATCACCATGAAATTTATTGTGCAAATTCTCCTGAGTTTGGCGATACCTTATATGTGGTGGAAATCAACTGTTTGGGCACACGGCAGGGCTCAGAAGGGAAAGAGTGCTATTTGACTGCAAAATTGGCTGGAATCAATAGCGGACGCCATGTTGCATTTGGAGAGCCCCTGAGGTGCCTATACAGTGAAGCTCCCCAACATGTGGCCCCATTTTGGAAAATATACCCCTCAAGGAATTTATCTAGATGTTTGGTGAGTACCCTGAACCCTCAGGTGCTTCACAGAAGTTTATAACATTAGCCATGAAAATAAAAAAATAAAATTTTACCACAAAATTGTTACTTCAACCAGGTAGCTTTTTTTTCCACAAGGGTAACAGGAAAAAAATCACCATGAAATTTATTGTGCAATTTCTCCTGAGTTTGGCGATACCTTATATGTGGTGGAAATCAACTGTTTGGGCACACGGCAGGGCTCAGAAGGGAAGGAGTGCCATTTGACTGCAAAATTGGCTGGAATCAATAGCGGACGCCATGTTGCATTTGGAGAGCCCCTGAGGTGCCTATACAGTGAAGCTCCCCAACATGTAGCCCCATTTTGGAAAATAGACCCCTCAAGGAATTTATCTAGATGTTTGGTGAGTACCCTGAACCCTCAGGTGCTTCACAGAAGTTTATAATGTTGAGCTATGAAAATAAAAAAAATACATTTTTACTACAAAATTGTTACTTCAACCAGGTAGCTTTTTTTTTTACAAGTGTAAAAGGAAAAAATTCAGCATAAAATTTTTTGTGTAACTTCTCCTGAGTATGCTGATACCTTATGTGTGATGGAAATCAACTGTTTGGGCACACAGCAAAGCTCAGAAGGGAAGGAGTGCCATTTGACTGCAAAATTGGCTGGAATCAATAGCGGACTCAATGTTGCATTTGGAGAGCCCCTGAGATGCCTATACAGTGAAGCTACCCAACATGTGGCCCCATTTTGGAAAATAGACCCATCAAGGAATTTATCTAGATGTTTGGTGAGTACCCTGAACCCTCAGGTGCTTCACAGAAGTTTATAATGTTGAGCTGTGAAAATAAAAAAATACATTTTTACCACAAAATTGTTACTTCAACCAGATAGCTTTGTCGCATTTGGAAAGCCCCTAAGGTGACTAAACAGTGGAGGTCCCCCACAAGTGACCCCATTCTGTAAACAAGACACCTCAAGGCTTTTATCTAGGTATATAGTGAGCATTTTGAATCCACAAGTACTTCACAGAATTTGATAAGCTTAAGTCACCATATTGAAAATTTTCATTTTTTTTCACAAAAATGTTGCTTTAGCATCAAATTTCTTACTTTTTCAAGAGGCAACAACAAAACGTGGACCCCACAGGTTGTTATCCAATGTCTTATGAGTGCAGGGATACCCCACATGTGGCCAAAAACCTCTGTTTGGATAAATGGGAGGGCTTGGAATGGAAGGAGCACCAACTGAATTTTGGAAAAGTTGAAATAAATTGCGGGCACCATGTCACATTTGCAGGGCCCCTTTGGTACCTGTACAGCAGAAACCTCCCACAAGTGAACCCATTTTGGAAACTGGACCCCTCAAGGATTTTATTCAGGAGTATAGTAAGCATTTTGAATCCACAGGTACTTCACAATAATTTTGCTGTAGCAACAATATTCTCATTGTTAGGCTATGTGGCCATGATCCAGCGACACGGCGTCTAGTACACAGTGTCAGCCTTCCTGCAGAGATGTGAGTGTTGTCCACGGGAGAACGCAGCTGCCCATGCCCACGATTTGGGTTCAGGCTGCTGTGGACTTTAGCTCTATTCTACCTGAAGAGAGCACTCTTGTCTCCGCAGTATAAATTGATATGCTGAGGCTCGGGAAGCTGCACCACAGATCAGTTTATGCTGCGGAGAAAAGAAGCACAGTGGGCATGGGATTTCTAAAAATCCTTCAACTGTGCTTCTACTGCACAACGCAGCATTATGGATGCAGGGAAAACACTCTGCGTCCAAAACGCTGCAAACCCTGATTGTGGGCACATAGCCTAAAATGCTACAATGGATGAATGGATAGATGTCAAACATATATAACGTCCCACCCCCCTGCATATTCTAAGCTGACACCCTTTAGTGCTTTTCATGTGGCACTAAAGGGTGCCTATCCTTGTATTTAGCCCCCCCAAAAAATAATAATTAAAATAAACGACGTGGGGTCCCCCCTGTTTTTGATAGCCAGGTAGGGTAAAGCAGACAGCTGTAGCCTGCAAACCACAGCTGACAGCTTCACCTTGGCTGGTGATCAATTTGGAGGGCTCCCTAGGCTGTTGGGTTTTTTTAAAAAAAAAAAACAAACAAACGTGGGGTCCCCCCCAAATTAGATTACCAGCCAAGGTGAAGCTGACAGCTGGGGTCTGGTATTCTCAGGGTGGGAAGAGACACGGTTATTGGACTCTTCCCAGCCTAAAAATAGCAGGCCGCAGCCACCCCAGAAGTGGCGCATCTATTAGATGCGCCAATCCTGGCGCTTCGCCCCAACTCATCCCGTTGCCCTGATGCGGTGGAAAACGGGGTAATAAATGGGGTTGATACCAGATGTGTAATGTCACCTGGCATCAAGCCCAGCAGTTAGTTATGTCATGGCATCTATCAGATACCCGACATAACTAATTGACAGTAAAAAAAAAAAATGACAACAAAAAAAAAATTTATTTGAAAAAACACTCCCCAAAACATTCCCTCTTTCACCAATTTATTGAAAAGAGAGTAAAAAATCGGGTCTGCAGCAGTCCATTTTGGAGGTCCCACGACGATTCTGGACCTTCTAGAATATGGGAGGCACGCTCACGAAACGTATCCCCCATTTTCTAGGCATGGAGACCCTCCATTTGAGGAGTGTGGGTGCAATGACACTGTACCCACTCTCCCAGGTCACACCTGCAGTGTGCGAGCAGCCAGCGCAGCTCTCTGAACACAGGAAGCTGAGTTGTTAGCTGCTCTGCACATGTAACCAGCGTGCACTGTGAAAGAGGAGGGATCACGGGGATCGCCGAGGCTAAGGTACCGGGGAACACCGGGAGACACCGGGGAGGTATGGGGGGTGACCTGGCAGGGCCTGGGGAAGAGTTTTCTGTCGCATGTGTCCTGGCACATGCAACAGAAATGAGAGGGAGAGGGTGAATGCGGGCGGCACGCTACTGTGCGCGCCGGTCTGCGCGTCGCCATCTTGGATTATGGATGGGAGGAAGGTTCGGGGGGGGCACTTTGGCGACACCGGGGGACCGGAGGGGACTGGGGTGGAGATTAATGTCCCAGCTGACATGTTTGATCATGCCAGGTGGGAGATAAATCATTTTTTAACAGCGCTGTCATTTACTGTAACGTGATCATCGGTATACGGTGTATACCGGTGATCACGTGAGCGGGGACCGGAAATAACGGCCTGAATCATGATCTCCAGGGTCTCAGCTACCCCCGGTAGCTGAAACCCCGGAGATTTTCCGTCGCTGGGGGGCACTACAGGCTTTTTCGGCCTGACATCTGAAAGCGTCGGTACAGAACAAGTACCCTGTTTTTCCGACATCTTGAGACGTTAGGCAGTCGTTAAGGGGTTAAAAAAAAACAAAAAACTTTTATAGTTACTACAATTATACTTTTGCAACAATAGCTTGTAGACTGATCATCATCATTAAATAAAAATAATATTATGTACAACTTAATGTATTTCTTTATGCAAACAAATCTGTTGGAACACCAAGAAGAAAAAGTTGTGGAACTATGAAAATCACTGAACATGTTAACAATATGCAAATGATGGATAAATTGATACAAAATTTTCAAAACCTTCCCCTTTACTCAGTATAAGTGCCACAAGCAGAAATACATACAGTAAAATGTACAAACCTTGGTTGCTATCAATAAAGTTATTAATGGTTGTCTGGGGCATGTTCTGCCATGCTTTATACACTTGGAGCCATAAATCATCAAGATCTGCTGCCGCCAGCTACCTTTGCTATTTCCAACCGACACACCAGATATGCTCGATGTGAGACAAATCTGGAGATGATGAAAGCCAGGGTAACACGTTGAGGCCACACAGGTTGCTCATAGTAGCATGAGCAACATGTAGACTGGTGTTGTGTTGAAAAACGGCCCCTGGGACACTTCAGAGAAATATCTGTAACCCTGGTTCCATAAGCAAATTAATGTAACACTGAGCTGTTATTCTATCTGAATTGACATCTAGAAGGGTCTTGAAACCATATATTATGCCAACACAAACATCATAATACTGGGACTCGGACTAGTGTGAAGCACCCAGTGTTACATTGACTTGGACATGGAAGCAGTGGTGCAGCCCTTTTACTCATGTCCAAGGACCCCTTTTTCTACATGCCAACATCAGCATGCATGTTGCTCATGCTACTGTGATCAGTCCAAGTAACCTAAACATGCCGCCATGTCTTGCATCTTCTCTGGACTTGACTCCTAACAAGAATATCTCGGAGGTCATTGCACGGTAATTGCAAAGGGAGCTGCCAGAAGCAAATCTTTATGACTCCTGTGCCCAAGTGTATTTAATGTGACATAACATTCCTGAGACAACCATTTATAACCTCAATGAAAGCAGCCAAAGCATGTAAGTGCATGTATTTTTGCTCACTTGATACTGAGTAAATAGAGATTATATGAACAGGTTTCCATTTTTCCATTATTTGTATATCATTTCAATGTTGAAAGTCGAAGTGTTCATAAATGAATGGGCATCATGACGTCTTTTGATAAATTTAGTTATTGTAATACAATTACAAAGAACCCAAAGGACAGAAGAAGAAACAACAAAAGCAGAAGATGCTTGGTATGCAAGATATCGCTAATTAACTTTCCAAAGCGATTCCCTTACTAGAGATTCTAATGACACAAAACAGCAGAGTTATTTCCATTTGGCGAGCGTAAAAGAAATTATTTATCAGTTTTTACATCTTTATCCAAGTGCATATAAATTTGTGTATAGAGTATCCTGTCATTAATAGCACTTAACAGGCTAACATAAATATAACTAGAGAAAATACCCTGATGCTTTTGATTTTTTATTGACTACAAAAAGGTTACCATTGTTTGCCTATTTTAACCAACTTATTTTGCCTATTAAAATAGGCAAAGCAAATATCAGTTTTGTAAAAGCTCAGCACCTCACCATGAGATCATCGATACACAGCAGATTCAATGAATTACACAGGCATCTAACGTCATCCGGCATTCATTAAAGGGAAAATGACAACTGAGTCCTGCTGCACGAGGCACATGCAGCCTGAATCCGAGACTTGTTCAGTTTTTGCACCCATGTATGTTTCACATTCTCTTTTGAAGCATTTCAGAGAAAACATACTTTGTCCAGGACCGTGTCACTGGGATCAGATGGGAATACTGGCAGTGTGATTAATCCTTTAGGTATGTTTTTGTTAAAGCACCACTCCAGCATTTGTTTTCTTGTCAGCACTGCCTGTAATTTCTGACTTTCTGGTGCTGGTGAGAGGATAGATGGACACTTCCTATTCTCACTTGTAGCTGTCCCAACTCTCCTAGCCAGTCCCTATATAGTCTAAGCAACTGTTGCCAAGCAGCACCCCGAGAACCTGGGAAACCCTATAGATGCCCTCACTAGTGAGAGGTGGGTGAGGTTGACTAAACCCATCGCTGCACTAATAAGACAAGAGGGTAGGGGAGATAAACAGGAAAAACTGCAACACAAAAGGATAAAGGTACGGCTTCTGGAACGCTCCAACACAGTTCCTTAAGGCTGCTTTACACCAGACAATCTATCGTGCGATAGATCGTCGGGGTCACGGTTTTTGTGACGCACATCCGGCATCGCTGGCGATGCCGGCCTGCGTGACACCTCCTAGCGACGCAGTATCGCTCACAAATCGTGAGTCGTGTACTGCTCGCTAGGTTCCATAATATCGTTTAATTTAGTAGTTCATCGTTTCCGGGGTAGCACACGCCGCTCCGTGTGACACCCCGGGAACGATGAACAGCAGCTCACCTGCGTCACGCGGCCGCAGCCGGCTATGTGAAGGAAGGAGGTGGGCGGGATATTTACGTCCCGCTCATCTCCGCCCCTCCGCTTCCATTGGCCGGCGGCCGTGTGATGTCGCTGTGACGCCGATTGTCCCTCCCACTCCAGGAAGTGGACGTTCGCCGCCCACAGCGAGGTCGCACGGGAGGTAAGTATATGTGACGGGGGTTACTGACTTTGTGCGACACGGGCAGCGATTTGCCCGTGACGCAAAAAGGACGGGGGCGGGTACGATCGATTGTGAAATTGCACAATCGGTCGTACCGTGTAAAGCAGCCTTTACACCAAGGGGGCCTGTATACAAATGGATTTGTAACCTCAGCAGGGATTGCTAAACCTGAAGGGCGTGACTACAAAGGTATTGCAGCTGAAGCACTCAGCTAGGGACTGCTGGCGAAGCTACCAGCAGCAAAACTGATATTAATTATATTATATAGCAGGATTTTTGGTCTTGAGGTAAACTTTGATCTCCTAAAATATCAGACAGAGTCATATTGTAATAGAGTCCCATCTGAGGAAGACGATGGAGTGGCTGTATGTGTGATTTTAAATGCCAGGGATGGTAAAATGGACATACTATGAATAATAGTATATAAAAACGCTATAAGTATTACAAATATGTTTTTTAGATAGCAAAATGAGCTTCACAATAATGCTTCATTTGAAGAACATGCAATACGGATATAATACATATTTATCTCAATTTTAAACATTCTCTACTGTCTACACATGGAGTTTTCTATTTGCCCTAGCCTTATATTTTTGCATTAGCTACATATTATAGATATAAAAAAAAATGTTATACTGATATTATACTGATATACATACACTCATGTGAAATTGGCCAAACCCGTCAAAACGGAAGAGACCTGGCTTTAGTTTTTGTAAGGCACAGAAGCTTCTTTAGTTAGCTATTGCTACAGAGGGTATAATATAAAGGTAAATAGTGACACCTAATGGTTATGATACATACAACCTCAATGCTGTTAATGCAACCATTCATGTTTTAAAACCAAAATTAATTTTACTTCTCAAAATATTCACACAGCATCAGACATTAAAAAAATTACAGCTCCAGAAGTAAAAAAGAAAATATACATTATGGTCACATAAGATTAGATATAATACCATTACGGGGCATGATAGATACTAAGAAGTTTAGCTAGGCTAAGTTCACATAGAATATTTTGGAGTTGGAAAAAAAAAAAATCAGTATTTCAAGAGGAATCCACTTTGGAAAATACACCTTTTTCATCTGAAGCATTTGTTAAAAATGCTTTTGAAGCTTTCTCTCAGGCCCCCTTCACACGCACGTGAAAAACACGTGTGTGTCTTACGTTCTGTTTTTCGGGTCCGTGTTCCGTATTTTATGTTCGTTTCTCCGGTACGTATGACATCCGTGTGATGGCGTATACTAGCCGTGTGTGCGTCTGATATGTACATGTAATGCCCGTGTGTTGTCCGTGTGAAATGTTCCGTGTCTGATGCACAATGACGTTGCTACATACCCGCTGACAGCAGACAGCGACACGCGAAGAGAATGAACTCGGGTGAACTTCACCTGACTTCGTTGTCATACCGCGGCTCTGTCTGTGTGTCGCGTACTGATTAGCGGTCACCCGTGAAGAACTCACCGGTGACCGCTAATCCCCTGAGTGACTGAAGAGAGCAGCGTGATTAGCGTTGCCGTCACTCAGTTACCCGCGGCTAGCTGGAGTCCTCCACCCGAGACCACAACACACCTGTGACTTCATCGCTGATCGCACAGCGCACTTCAGTCACTCGGGAGACTTGCTGTCACAGTTGGAGGATCCAGCGGTGGCCTCGAGTGACCTGAGTGTCATCATCGCTGACCGTGCTTCTCTCCTCAGTTGCTGCGTGGAGCTGACAGGAGCGGCGGTGTTCTACTGCAGCTCCTGTCACCTTCATGTAGCAGAGCTGAGAGCGTCGCGGGACCTCCGTGGATTATGCTGGACCTGGAGGGGTTTTCGGGGCTTAATAAAGTGGTGAGCGAGGGTGTTTTTTTTTTTTTATTATTTCAAATAAAGGATTTTTCGTTGTGTGTGTTTATTTTCTTTAACTTACAGGTTAATCAGGGAAGGTATCTCGGGGAGACGCCTGTCATGATTAATCTTGCACTTAGTGGCAGCTATGGGCTGCTGCCATTAACTCCTTATTACCCCGTTTGCCACCGCACCAGGGCAATTCGGGATGAGCCGGGTACAGTCCCGGGACTGTCGCATCTAATGGATGCGCCAATTCCGGGCGGCTGCGGGCTGATATTGTTGGGCTGGGGGGCTCCCAATAACGTGAAGCTCCCCATCCTGAGAATACCAGCCTTCAGCCGTGTGGATTTACCCTGGCTGGTATCAAAATTGGGGGGGAACGCACGCCGTTTTTTCTTAATTATTTTTTTTTTTTACTGCTCAATATTGACATGCCCACCGGTGGCTGTGATTGGTTGCAGTGAGACAGCTGTCACTCAGCGTGGGGGCGTGTCTCACTGCAACCAATCATAGGCGCCGGTGGGCGGGGAAAGCAGGGAATACGAGATTGAATAATGAGCGGCCGGCTTTTTCAAAATAGTAAAAGCCGCCGGAGTTTTTTAACAGCTGTGCAGCGGCGCGCCAGTGATCGGGGAACGGTGAGTATGAGAGAGGGGGGAGACTGACCGAGAGACAGAGAGGGACAGGCAAGAGAGAGAGACCGACCGACCGACTGAGGGAGATTGACTGACATACACAGAAAAAAAAGATTGACCGACATCGCTTCAAAAAAGCACTAAACGTACACGGAACATACGAAGATGCATCCGTGTCACGTACGTGTGCTCAAGGACCCATAGACTTTCATTGGGTGCGTGTGTGCGTGTTCCGTGCAGAAAACGGACATGCATCCGTGTAATACGGATACACATACGTATCACGCACACAGATACGCGGACCGTACGGAAAAACGCACGCGTAACTCCAAACATTGAATAACATTGGAGTACGTGTTTCCGTGTCTCCGGTACATACGGAAACGGACCAAACACGTACCAGAGACACGTGCGTGTGAAGGGGGCCTCACATGGTATTTTACATCCCTTTGGCATGGCATCAAGTTTAGCACGAATCCTGCGATAATTCTGCCTCACAGAAGAAAGAGATCCTGGTGGTGATTGTGTTTTTAAAAATCTTGTAAAACAAAAATGCTCAAAATCTCAATGCATGTTATATTGAAATAAATAGGAAGAATAGAATTGTTTTCTTGTTTGTTTGTTTTAAAAAAGGATTTTAGAAGGGATCCTTTTCAGAATCCTCCTCAAAAACTGTGTGTGAGCCTAGTCTTAGCACAAGAGCTGAAACAAGGGCTAAATTTGCACAAGTGAAAACTCCACATTGTTTTTCCATATGTACAAAATTTCTGCTCAGTTTATAGCGATTTTGTGTTCTACATTTCCTGATGCCTTTTTCTGCACATTTGACACATTTTTTAATACAAAATTAGTGCAGAAATGCTGTGAGTCTGCAATTTCAATACACAATAGCGATTTTATATGTTTTTTTAAGCTACCCACACACATCCAAAGATATGTTCACTCAAAGGTTTTTTTTATGTGGATATTAAAGCACCACTCCAGCATGGTTTTTTTTCCCCCGCTGGAGTGGTGCTTTAGATCTAAGTCCCACTAACTTATACTCACCCTCTGGCTTCTTCATGTGTTATCTGCACTTTTCCAGTTGGTTTTCTCCAGTTTGTGACCTGCCAAACACGCTACTGTTTCATGGAGTGAACAGTCACAACTCAATACATCTTACATCTATGAGAGCCTCCTTCTGCCCTCGTTCTGGCTCTCATAGACTTACATTGAGAACTTGTGACAAAACTTCTGACTTTCAGCCACAGCCCCTGATTTGCATACCCCATATGTGATGGAAAATACGGAAACTGGGTGCACAGTAGGGCTCAGAATGGAAGGCGCGCCATTATAACAGGACAATATTGCGAACACAATGTCACAGGTGACTCCATTTTGGGAACTACATCTCTCGAGGAATTCATCTAGGGGATTAGTGAGCATTTTTAACCTTTAGCACAATTCACAGAATTGTATAACATTGGGCTGAGTAAATTAAAATTTCCATTGTTTCCACTAAAATGTTGCTCTGGCCACAAGTTATTATTTTCAATAGGAGCAATTGGAAAAAAAGAACATTACGATTTGTTGTGCAATTTTTCCCAATAATACCCCATAAGTGGTCAAAAACTACTACTTAGGCACAGTGCAAAGTTCAGAAAGGAAGGCGAGTCATATTGGACTTCAGATTTTGCTGGATTGATTTGAGGGTGCTTTGTCATATTGGCAGTGCCCCTGAGGTAGCAGAACAGAAGACTCACCCCATACGTGACCCCATCTTACAAATTACACCCCTCAATGAATTCATCCAGGGGTGCAGTATCACATTGACACCACATGTGTGTCACAGAATGTTACACCATTTGGCAGTGAAGAAAAAATAATTCTATATTTACTATGATGGGCGGACTCGCAGATAACCGGGACAGGCAGACCTAACTGGATAAAAAAAAAAATACGGTTCCTGCCCAGAATTGATTCCGGATATTTGGCCAGACGCTAGAACCTATATAAGTCTATGGGGGCTAGAATCCTGGTCTTAAAAATGATGGTAGAATGGATAGGGGAATTGGAGCAAGTACTTCATACTTACCAAGTCCCTAGAAGGGCAGTAACTGCTCCTGCGGCCGCGCACTCTTCTTCCGGGGTCGTTCATTATTGCTCATCCATATTCACGGCTTCCCCCCTCCATCGGCAGTCCTGATGTCTGTGATTGGTTGTAATCAGATGCGCCCCCCACCTGTGCACCTGTGTGACAGCGTCTGACTACAACCAATCACAGGCGCTGTCTGTGGGTCTTTATTGTGGAGTAAAAATAAACTAATTGGAAAAAAAAAATGGTGTAGGCTCCCCCCGTATTATGGTACCCAGTCATGATAAAGCACACAGCTACAGCCCCAGCCATATGCTTATCTTGGCTGTGTATCAAAAGAAAAGGAACCGCATGAGGCTTTTTTTTTTTTATTATTATTATTATTATTATTTAAATAAATAATTTAAAAAACAGTGTGCAGTCCCCCCAATTTTCATACCCAGCCATGATAAAGCCCGACAGCTGGGTACTGGTATTCTCAGGCTGGGGAGACCAGTGCTTATTGGGCCCCTCCAGCCAAAAAATAGCAGCCTGAACCATCTGGAATTGCCATATCCATTAGATGCGACAATATCAGCTGTGCACCCGCGATCGCAGACGGTGACGCGACTTATCTGACAGCCGAGTCACTGCCCACACACAGCCAGAGATGATGCCTGCGCTATTCATGGCTGGTTAACCCCCCAATTGCTGCGATCAATACCGATCGCGACACTTAGGGGATTGAGAGAGTGATTGCATTACCTCTCTCCTCTGATCCGGGCCCCTGAGATGTAATCACGAAGACATTATCATTGTCATGGTGATAATCATGGTCATGACGACTTCCGGGTCACCTGACCCTACGAAGAGCATGTTTGATCATTCCTGCTGCGTGATCACACACTCATTCACTGCAGTGCTCACAGCAGTGATGTTCTGCATTGATCGAGCATTGCAGAACATTGCAGCTGCGATCAGAGCACTGTGGGGCACTGTCCCATAAAGGTACTTAGTGAAAAAGTAAAAAAAAAGTAGAAATATTATAAAAAAAATAGAAAATAATGAACAAAAATAAAATTCCAATAAATAGTTATATTTGTGTAAAATAAACAAAAAAAAGTGCACATTTGGTATTGCCGTGTCCGTAACAACCTGAGCTATAAAATTGTGACACTAGTTAACTCCTTCAGTGAACACGGTAAAAAAAAAAAAAAGTAGCAAAAACTGTTATACATACAACATACATTTTATGCAAGCGACCGAATTGGTCATTTTACTTATACCAATATTGTACACTGGTGGTGTGATAACTTATAATCTAATAAAAAATTATATATTTGGAATAACTGAACTAATTACTGCTTGATAATATTCCTGGGACTTGGAGCCCAATATTTATACACATAAAACATACAGCTCACAAAAAAGTGGAAAAAAACTCTATCAAAAAGTCATATATAAATAAAAATGGTACCACTGCAAACGTCTTCTTGTCCCGCATAAAAACAACCTGCTGTACAAAAAAGTTATAGCTCTCAGAATACAGCAATGCAAAACCTTTTTTTTCCCTATATAATAGTTTTTATGGTGTAACAGCGGCAAAATAAAAAAAAACTATATAAATATGGTATCGCTGTAATCATACTGAAATGTAGAATAAAGCTGTCTTATCACTTTTACGGCACGGTAAAAAAAAAAATAAATAAAAATATTCCTGAGTTGCTCTTTCTTCTTGATTTTGCCTCACAAAAAGTGAAATAAAAAGAAATAAAAAATGATTATGTGACCAAAAACAATAAAAACTCAAACTCATCCCACACATAACAAGCCCTCACATAACTGTTGGCAGAAAAATAAAAAAAAATATAGCCTTCAAAATCCTGTAATACAAAAAACCTTTATTTTGTTTAAAGCGGTTTTTTTAATGTGATAGTCTCAAAACCTAAAAAAAGCTATAAACCTGGTATCGCTGTAATCGTACTGACCGGAGGAATAAAGCCGCCTAATCACCTATACTGTGAGGTGAATGGCATAAAAAAGAAATCAATAAAGCCAATTCTTTAACTACTATTCATTTGCTTATTCTGTTTATAAAAGATCGTGGTACGTTGCAGTTCATATTTATCCTGCACTCCACACTGAGTGCTTTACTGGGATTATGTGTAAGGGTGCGTGCCCACAGTCAGGAATACCAGCATATTGGATGCAGCATCTTTACACTGCGTCCAAACCGTTGCGCTGTGCTGTACTGCTGTAATTTATAGAAATACCATGCCCACTGTGCTTCTATTCTCCGCAGCGTAAACTGACATGCAGCGTGGCTTCCCTAGATGCAGTATGTCAATTTATGCTTCGGAGACGCGAGTGTCCTCAGCTGGGAAAACAGAATCTGCTGCCTCTTTAGTGCATAGATCCATCATTGGTTTCACCTGAATCATGTATTTTGGAGATGTAGATGGAAATTCCAATGTAGGCGCTCAGTATAGAGCACAAGATAAATGTGAACTGATCCAAAATATTCTGTACCAAAATTGTCATCAAAAAGCATTCAACTCAACGCACAAAAACACAAGTCCCCACTCAGGTCCGTCATCCGCTAATAGAAATATAGGAGGCGTCAACATTACTAGTAGTGCAAAAGCTCTCGAAAAACACAATGCCCCCCTTTCAAAAAAAGAAATCCAGCAAAATCTGTGCTCTCAACCTAAATACCCCCTGTCTTCTGAGCCCCACAATGTGCCTAAAGCACAGTTAGCATCCACATGTTTGCCATTGTTGTAGTGAGGGCAGCCCACTAAAATGTATGGAGTGCAGGTTTACAGAAGCACGAGCTTGACAAAATGTACAGGCACTACAATGTACTGGGCACAAGGGCTTATTTGCAATTTTTAATTCTGCAACAAGTTGTGTTTGACACCATGGGTGTTTTCCAGAGACTAAGGGGTACTTTGCACGCTGCGACATCGCAGGCCGATGCTGCGATGCCAAGCGCGATAGTACCCGCCCCCGTCGCAGCTGCGATTTTCTTGTGATAGCTGCCGTAGCGAACATTATCGCTACGGCAGCTTCACATGGACTCACCTGTCCTGCGACCGTCGCTCTGGCCGGCGACCCGCCTCCTTGTTAAGGGGGCGGGTCGTGCGGCGTCATAGCGACGTCACACGCCAGGCGGCCAATCGGAGCGGAGGGGCGGAGATGAGTGGGATATAAACATCCCTCCCATCTCCTTCCTTCCGCATATCCTACGGAAGCCGCAGTGACGCCGGTAGGAGATGTTCCTCGCTCCTGCGGCTTCACACACAACGATGTGCGCTGCCGCAGGAGCGAGGAACAACATCGGACTGTCGCGTCAGCATAATCATGGATTACGCCGACGCTGCACCAATGATACGATTACGACGCTTTTGCGCTCGTTAATCGTATCATCTAGGCTTTACACACTACGATGTCGCATGCGATGCCGGAAGTGCGTCATTTTCAATTTGACCCCACCGACATCGCACCTGCGATGTCGTAGTGTGCAAAGCCCGCCTAAGGGTGGCTTTGCACGTTGCGACATCGCAAGCCGATGCTGCGATGTCGCACGCGATAGTCCCCAACCCCGTCGCAGGTATAATATCTTGTGAAAGCTGGCGTAGCGAAAATTATCGCTACGCCGGCTTCACATGCATCACCTGTCCTGCGACCGTCGCTCTGGCCGGCGACCCGCCTCCTTATTAAGGGGGCGGGTCGTGCGGCGTCACTGCGACGTCACACGGCAGGACGGCCAATAGGAGCGGAGGGGCGGAGATGAGCAGGATGTAAACATCCCGCCCACCTCCTTCCTTCCGCATAACCTACGGAAGCCGCGGTGACGCCGGTAAGAGATGTTCCTCGCTCCTGCGGCTACACACACAGCGATGTGTGCTGCCGCAGGAGCGAGGAACAACATCGGACCGTCGCGTCAGCGTAATTATGGATTACGCCGACGCTGCACCGATGATACGATTACGACGCTTTTGCGCTCGTTAATCGTATCATCTAGGCTTTACACACTGCGATGTCGCATGCGATGCCGGATGTGCGTCACTTTCAATTTGACCCCACCGACATCGCACCTGCGATGTTGCAACGTGCAAAGCCCGCCTAAATAATCACTACACCCGTAGATGAATTCCGAGAGGGGTGTAATTTCCAAAATGTGGAAATTACAAAATGCTCTGCAAATGGAGTCTGCAACATATTCTAGGAAAATCTGTGCTCCAAATATCAAATGGTGCTCCTTCCCCTCCGAGCCTTGTGGTGAAGCCAAACAGTACTGTACGGTCATATGTGGGGTATTGCCACGTTCAGGAGAAATTGTGTAACACAATATGGGGCTTTTTTACCTATTCCATTTGTGAAAATTGGAAATCTGGGGTTAAAAAAAACATTTTAGTGATAAAAATGTAATTATTTTTTGTTCCCTGTCCATAATAGTATAAACTTTTGTGACACACCTGTAGTGTCAATATGCTCACTGCACCCCTGGATGAATTCATTGAGGGGTGCAGTTTGTAAAATGGGGTCACTTGTGGGGGGTATCTTCTGTTCTGGCATCTCAGGAGCTCTGCCAATGTGACATGGCATGCCCACACCATTCCAATTAAATCTGCACTCTAATATGGCGCTCCTTCCCTTCTTCATTTTGTACTGTGCCTCAAAAGTAGTTTTCCAACATATATGGGGAACTGGAGTACTCAGGAGGAATTGCACAACAAATTGTATCATTCCTTATCTTCTGTTACCCTAGTGAATTTGAAGAATTTGAAAAATTTGACGTTAACGCAAGATTTTTGTGGTTAAAGATTTATTTTTTTGTTTTCACAGCTCAACACTATAAAATTCCGTGAAGTCCCCGGGGGTTCCAGGTGCTCACCAACCATCTAGATACATTCCTTGAGGGGTCAAGTTTCCAAAATGGGAGCTCCAGTGTTTACGCACTTCAGGGGCTCTCCAAACGCGACATGGTGTCTGCTAATGATTTAAGCCAATTTTTTTTAGCCAAATTGTGCGCCTTCATTTCCAAGCCCTACCATGCGCCCAAACAGTTGATTTCCACCATATATGTGGTACCTACATACTCAGGAGAAATTGCACAATAAATTTTATGGTGCATTTTTTCCTGATACCCTTATGAAAAAAGCTAGCTGGTTGAAGCAACAATTTTGTGGTAAAGAAAAAAAATATTTTCTCGGCTCAACGTTATAAACATCTGTGAAGCCCCGAGGAATCAAGGGGCTCACCAAACATCTAGATAAATTCAATGAGGGGTATCTTTTCATAAATGGGGTCACTTGTGGGGGAACTCCATTGTTTAGGTACGTCAGGGGTCTCCAAATACGACATGGCGTCTGCTAATGATTGCAGCTAATTTTGCTTTCAAAAACTCGAATAACGCTCCTTCCTTTCCGAGCCTTGTTGTGCGCCCAAACAATTGATTTCCACCACATATGAGGTATCAGCGTACTCAAGACAAATTGCACAATATATTTTATGGTGCATTTTTTCCTGATACCCTTGTAAAAAAAACTCTACCTGGTTGAAGATACTATAACAGCTTTTAAAAAAGGGCTAGATGATTTCCTCAGTACACAAAACATTGTTGGTTATAAATGACTTAGTGACCAAATGTAGAACTGGTGGAGGAAGGTTGAACTAGATGGACCTAGGTCTTTTTTCAACCTAAGTAACTATGTAACTATGAAGTAACAATTTTGTGGTTAAAAAAAAATAAAAATAATTTCGTGACTCAACGTTATAACCTCTCTTAAAGGTGCTCACCAAACATCTAGATTAAGTCCTTGAGGGGTCTAGTTTCCAAAATGGGGTCACTTGTGGGGGAGCTCCACTGTTTAGGCACCTCAATGATCACAATCACCGCTAATGCATGCAGCTAATTTTGCTTTTAAAAAGTCGAATAACGCTCCTTCCCTTCTGAGCCCTGCCGTGTGCCCAAGCAATTGATTTCCACCACATATGAGGTATCGGCGTACTTGGGACAAATTGCTCAATCAATTTTATAGTGTATTTTTTCCTGATACCCTTGTGAAAATGCAAAATTTTATGACTAAAGAAACATTTTTGTGTAAAAAAAATAAAATTTTCATTTTTTTCCTTCCACATTGCTTTGGTTCCTGTGAAGAAGCTAAAGGAATAATAAACTTCTTGAATGTGGTTTTGAGCAGTGTAAGGGATGCAGTTTTTTGAATGGTGTCACTTTTGAGTATTTTCTGTTACCTAGGCTTTTCAAAGTCTCTTCATATGTGATGTGGTCCCTAAAAAATGGTTTTGTAAATTTTGTTGGGAAAATTAGAAATTGCTGATGAACTTTGAACCCTTCTAACTTCCTAACAAAAAAAAATTGTTTAAAAAATTGCATTGTTGTAAAGTAGACAAGTGGGAAATGTTATATAGTAACTATTTTGTGTGACATGTTTCTCGGATTTATGGGCATAAAATTTCAAAGTTTGAAAATTGCGAACGTTTAGCCAAATTTCCGAAATTTTCACAAATAAACGCCAAAAATATTGGCCTAAATTTATAACTATCATGAAAAACAATGTCACAAAAAAACAATCTGAGAATCACCAGCATCCGTTGAAGCGTTCCAGAATTATAACCTGTCAGAGTGACACTGGTTAGAAATGTAAAAATGGCCCGGTCAGAAGGGTGTTTTAGGGGCTGGGGATGGAAGGGTTAAGGATATAACCATTTTATTTTATTTTTTTTACTTTTTTAATGTCTATTTTTAAAAGGTGGTGGTCCAAAAGTATGTTTTGTTTTTTTTAAATATTTTCAAAAACCTTATTTAAAAAAAAAAACACAACAGACAGGTACATGGAATTAGCATGTTGTGAATTCTAGAGGACGTGGCACTTTAGTTCTGCCTGCAGGACTTTGCTCCGTTCTAAAAATAAAATAACCAATGGAAACCAAATGGACCCCATGTAAGTCAATAGACCCCTCTGCTTCTGGATGAAGCAGGAATGGACAGGATTCTAATTCTGTTTATCTATTCTAAACAGAACAGACAAACGAAAAAGATAAATGGACAGGTGACCAGATCCTATTAATCAATAGAGATCAAGGAGGCACACTGCAAACATGATGTTAGCTAAAAGACTTCCTGCTTAAGGCAAAGTAAATACAAAAATCCTACCTGTTGATGAATAACACTTAAAATTGAAAACTGAAATAGGGAGCATTAAATTACTACAGACATAAATGGAATATAAAATTGTCCTTTGTAGACAATATGTTTTTGAGCTCATCACTATAAATCAACTTGCCGCTATTTGAACGACTGATTAATTTATCAACACAATGAGACCTTGAATCATTTTCTGCTTTACAAAAACAAATTTGCAAACCATAAAGAATATGCAAGCACAGATTTTCTTCATGCACCTAATATTTTACAAGTTCTATAATATGTACTGTACATCCAATTAGGGACAGATTATAAGGGCTCATAACTAGAACTGCCTTACACCAAAAAATACCCTTGAACTCATGACTTTTTCCAGCTCAATTAAACCAAGCTGTCTTTGCTATTAGTGTTTTTTGTTTGTTTTTTTTACACCATTTATCTACAAGCCTTGTAAAACTATACATATGGGTGCTTATAGGTAATCTGTCAACCATTTTTATTTCTGTGTAATCTGAGAGCAGCATTATGTAGGAGCAGAGACCCTGATTCCAGTGATGAATCACTTACTAGTCTGCATGCTGTTATTTTGATAAGATCAGTTTTTGATGTAGAAGTGCTCTAAAAATTAAGCTCTGTATAACCCCATCCACTAGACTGATTGGCAACTTCCTGGATACACGTAAATTGACAGAAAGCTGATAAAAAGTGATGAGGACATGGTTACGCAGAGCAGGAAGACTACATGGCACGGAACAAGTAGTTCTCAATTGATAATCTCTTGCTGATAAAACACTGATTTTATTAAAACTACAGCAAGCAAGCTCAGTAATGGACGCATTATTGGAATCAGTGTGTCTGTCTCTACAATATGCTGCTCTCATTTTACATAGTAAAAACCTGCTGACATATTCCCTTTAAAGAGGACCTTTAATCAAATTTTTCATGATGAACTTGACACACAATAAATCGGTGGCAGTACGGCAGAATAAAATGTTTTGGGAGGGTTTTTTTTATTTTTTTTATTTTTCCTTTACTTTCCAAAGATATTAGCAATTAACTTTTTTGGCATCTAATAAGTTAATTTTTGTTTAGTCCAACTGGGCGTTATCAGAGAGTTTTCACAGGGGGCGTGTCCTTCCCCATGTAGGAGGTTGACCAATCATAAGCAGGGAGCAACACTCGGAGAAGAAAAACACCCCCCCACCATAGCCACCTTTTATTCTCCTGCAATGATAGACTTTATCTTACATATTGTACATCTGGGTTCTATGGCCCTTGGCCATCAGTCCCTGCCCAGAATTTGGATGAAAATGGACAGTTACTACATTCAAGGAGAGGGGTTAACTTATAATATCCTATCCTGAGAAGCTGTTCTTAGAGCAAGAAGCTGTTCTTAGAGTCCTGTAGAATCACAATCCCCTGGCACCCAGGATCACAGCTACCAAACGAACCTTGTGCTTGGTAAACTTCACTGCTATCCCTAAATATAGTGATATCTGTAAATATAGTGATAACAGTGTACACATCTAGAACAAAACACGTATACTAATATTTCATAGTTCTGCTAATACTATAGCTCTACTGTTCATTAGAACTGACACTCAATGAGGAGAGCCCACCTTGCCACTAATTAGAAAGTAAGGAAGTATGAGAGTTGCAAGCTGCTCAAGAGACAACTTGAAAATACCCTTTCATTCAACATTTATTAGGTCACTGTCTGTATTATTTGGATGCTTTAAAGGGAACCTGTCAGGTGTAATATGCACCCAGAGCCACGAGCAGTCCTGGGTGCATATTGCTAATCCTGCCTTAGGGTACCTTCACACTTTAGCGATGCAGCAGCGATCCGACCAGCGATCTGACCTGGTCAGGATCGCTGCTGCATTGCTACATGGTCGCTGGTGAGCTGTCAAACAGGCAGATCTCACCAGCGACCAGTGACCAGCCCCCAGCCAGCAGCGACGTGCAAGCGACGCTGCGCTTGCACGGAGCCGGCGTCTGGAGGCTGCGGACACTGGTAACTAAGGTAAACATCGGGTATGGTTACCCGATGTTTACATTAGTTACCAGCGCACACCGCTTCTTTGCTCTCCTAGCTACAGTACACATCGGGTTAATTAACCCGATGTGTAATGCAGCTACATGTGCAGAGAGCCGGAGCCGGCAGCACAGGCAGCGTGAGAGCTGCGGAGGCTGGTAACTAAGGTAAATATCGGGTAACCACCTTGGTTACCCGATGTTTATCTTGGTTACAGCTTACCTCAGCTGTCAGCCGCCGGCTCCTGCTCCCTGCTCGCTTCATTTGTCGCTCTCTCGCTGTCACACACAGCGATCTGTGTGTCACAGTGGGAGAGCGCCTTTGAAGAAAACGAACCAGGGCTGTGTGTAACGAGCAGCGATCTCACAGCAGGGGCCAGATCGCTGCTCAGTGTCACACACAGCGAGATCGCTAATGAGGTCACTGCTGCGTCACAAAAAGCGTGACTCAGCAGCGATCTCGGCAGCGAGCTCGCTGTGTGTGAAGCACCCCTAACTGTCCCTGTATCTAGTAGCATAGATAAAGAGATGTTTAGAAAAAGTATTTTCTAAAGATCCTTTCTAATATGCTAATGACCCAGGGACTAGTCACGAGTGCGTTTCTTCCCTTGTCTAGTCGGCCCACATAGCATACCAGCACGCCCCTGTGGGTGTACTAACATGCTAATGAATATGCAGCGCCACTGCACATACCTCACTGTTCATGGCAGCTGGCAGAGAATGGATGCGCACTGCGCATGATTTGCAGTACCCGGGACATTCAATCATGTGCACTAAACTGCTGCTGGGTGTAAGCTTCCCGGCTTCAATGAGGTACAGTGCGCAGGACCGGAAGTGCTGAGGACTCCGGATCATGCCCAGTGCACATCCAACTTCTGCCGGCCGCCATGAACAGTGAGGTATGTGCGGCGGCGCTGCACATTAATTAGTATGTTAGTGTGCCCACAGGGGCGTGCTGGCATGTTATGTGGGCTGACTAGGCAAGGGAAGAAACGCCCTCGCGACTAGTCCCCACGCTTACTAGCATATAATATAAGATCTTTAGAAATACTTTTTCTAAAGATCTCTTTATCTATCTAGTGTATACAGTCATGGCCAAAAGTTTTGAGAATGCTACAAATATTAATTTTTACAAAGTCTACTGCTTAAGTTTTTCTAACGGCAATTTGCATATACTCCAGAATGTCATAAAGAGTGATCAGCTTAACAGCAATTACTTGCAAAGTCAATATTGGCTAAGAAAATGAACTTCAACCCCCAAAACACATTTCAACATCATTGCATTCCTGCCTTAAAAGGAGCAGCTAACACTATTTTAGTGATTGTTCCATTAACACAGGTGTGGGTGTTGATGAGGACAGGGCTGGCGATTAATCAGTCATGATTAAGTAACAATGACACCACTGGACACTTTAAAAGGAGGCTGGTGCTTGGTATCATTGTTTCTCTTCAGTTAACCATGGTTATCTCTAAAGAAACACATGCAGCCATCATTGCTCTGCACAAAAATGGCCTAACAGGGAAGAGTATCGCAGCTACAAAGATTGCACCTCAGTCAACAATCTATCGCATCATCAAGAACTTCAAGGAGAGAGCTTCCATTGTTGCCAAAAAGACTCCAGGGCGCCCAAGAAGGACCAGCAAACGCCAGCACCGTATCTTAAAACTGTTTCAGCTGCGGGATCGGACTACCAGCAGTGCCGAGCCAGCTCAGCAATGGCAGCAGGCTGGTGTGAGTGCTTCTGCACGCACTGTGAGGCGGAGACTCTTTCAGCAAGGCCTGGTTTCAAGGAGGGCAGCAAAGAAGCCACTTCTCTCCAGAAAAAACATCAGGGACCGACTGATATTCTGCAAAAGGTACAGGGAGTGGACCGCTGAGGACTGGGGTAAAGTCATTTTCTCAGATGAATCCCCTTTTCGATTGTTTGGGACATCTGGAAAACAGCTTATTAGGAAAAGAAGAGGTGAGCGCTACCACCAGTCTTGTCTCATGCCAACTGTTAAGCATCCTGAAACGATTCATGTGTGGGGTTGCTTCTCAGTCAAGGGAATCGGCTCACTCACAGTCTTGCCTAAAAACACAGCCATGAATAAAGAATGGTACCAGAATGTCCTCCAAATGCAACTTCTCCCAACTGTCCAAGAGCAGTTTGGCGCCCAACAATGCCTTTTCCAGCATGATGGAGCACCTTTTGGGTCCATGGCCTGGAAACTCCACAGATCTTAATCCCATTGAGAACTTGTGGGCAATCATCAAGAGACGGGTGGACAAACAAAAACCAACAAATTCTGGCAAAATGCAAGCATTGCTTATGCAAGAATGGACAGCTATCAGTCAGGATTTGGTCCAGAAGTTGATTGAGAGCATGCCAGGGAGAATTGCAGAGGTCCTGAAGAAGAAGGGTCAACACTGCAAATATTGACTTGCTGCATTAACTCATTTCTAACTGTCAATTTAACCTTTTGGTACTCATAATATGATTGCAATTATATTTCTGTATGTGATGTAAACATCAGACAAACACAATTAAAAAACAGAGGGCAACAGATCATGTGAAAATATAATTTTGGTGTCATTCTCAAAATTTTTGGCCATGACTGTACAGGAACAATAAGGCAGGGATTAGGAATATGCACACATAACTACTTGTGGTTCTGGGTGCATATTGCACCTGACAGGTTCCCGGTAAGTTTCTAATTATTAAATGCTGTAAACTGTATATGCAATATTACACATTTTACTTACATAGTAAACATTATTTTAGTTTTCTTTCATAAATCAATAGTACTGTAAAAAAAAAAAAAAGAAACCTTGTAATATAGCTTATTAGGGAAATCTGCTTCTTTTTTATTCTTGACTAATCTTTAGATTTCAAAATTTTTTATTTGGTGGGTAAAATTTGGTTTTTAGAGAATACAGACTATCCCTCTACAAATAAAACCTAAATAGAGTAACTACAGTACACACCATATTTAATCAATGTTTATTTAATCACAATTTAAAAAACAAACAAACATGTAAATGGACAATTTGGGAGCAAGCAACAAGAAAATCGATCCATTTTCTTGTTGCTTACTCCCAATTTGTCTATTTGTTTGTTTTGTTCTTTGTTTTGTTTTTTAAATTATGCTTAAAGAAACATTGATTAAATATGTTGTATGCAGCAGTTATTCTCTTTAGGTTTCATATGTACAGTGCCTTGCGAAAGTATTCGGCCCCCTTGAATTTTTCAACCTTTCCCCACATTTCAGGCTTCAAACATAAAGATTAAAATTTTAATGTTATGGTGAAGAACGAACAACAAGTGGGACACAATTGTAAAGTTGAATGAAATTTATTGCTTATTTTAAACTTTTTTAAAAAAATAAATAACTAAAAATTGGGGCGTGCAATATTATTTGTCCCCTTTAAGTTAATACTTTGTAGCGCCACCTTTTGCTGCGATTACAGCTGCAAGTCACTTGGGGTATGTGTCTATCAGTTTTGCACATCTGAAATTCTTGCCCATTCATCTTTTGCAAACAGCTCGAGCTGAGTGAGGTTGGATGGGGAGCGTTTGTGAACAGCAGTTTTCAGCTCTTTCCACAGATTCTCGATTGGATTCAGGTCTGGACTTTGACTTGGCCATTCTAACACCTGGATACATTTATTTGTGAACCATTCCATTGTAGATTCTGCTTTATGTGTGGGATCATTGTCTTGTTGAAAGACAAATCTCCGTCCCAGTCTCAGGTCTTACACAGACTCCCAAGTTTTCTTCAAGAATGGTCCTGTATTTGGCTCCATCCATCTTCCTATCAATTTTAACCATCTTCCCTGGACCTGCTGAAGAAAAGCAGGCCCCAACCATGATGCTGCCACCACCATGTTTGACAGTGGGGATGGTGTGTTCAGGGTGATGAGCTGTGTTGCTTTTACACCAAACATATCGTTTGGCATTGTACCCAAATAGTTTGATTTTGGTTTCATCTGACCAGAGCACCTTCTTCCACATGTTTGGTGTGTCTCCCAGGTGGCTTGTGGCAAACTTTAAACAACACTTTTTATGGATATCTTTGAGAAATCTCTTTCTCCTTGCCACTCTTCCATAAAGGCCAGATTTTTGCAGTGTACAACTGATTGTTGTCCTATGGACAGACTCTCCCACCTCAGCTGTAGATCTCTGCAGATCATCCAGAGTGATCATGGGCTTCTTGGCTGCATCTCTGATCAGTCTTCTCCATGTTTGAGATGAAAGTTTGGATGGACGGCCAGGTCTTGGTAGATTTGCAGTGGTATGATACTCCTTCCAGTTCAATATAATCATTTACAAAGTGCCCCTTGGGATGTTTAAAGTTGTGGAAATCTTTTTGTATCCAAATCCGGCTTTAAACTTCTCCACAACAGTGTGAAGGACCTGCCTGTTGTGTTCCTTGGTCTTCATGCTGCTATCTGCGCTTTAAACAAAATACTTAGGCCCTGTGCCCACGGGAGCTTGCTTCTGCGGATTTTGCCGCGGAAAACCTGCAGATTTATCTGGATTTTCCAGATAAATCCGCAGGTTTCAGCATGTACAGACACTCCCCATGTTATCTTATGGGACATGGGGAGTGCTGTGTCCACGTTGCGGAATGTGCGGTTGCGAAATATTCTGCAGATATCCCGCAGCCGCACATAACTGCATGTCAATTATTCCTGCAGCATTACCTGCGGAAATCCCCTGCTTTGGCCCATACTTACCTGCCTTGATAGCAGACACCCGGTCATTTTTCCTTGGTGCACAGGAGCAGGAAGGAGCAGGTGGGCGGGGCCTGCACGAGCTCCGGTTATGTGACAGCCGGAGCTAGTTCAGGCCCGCCCACCTTCTCCTGCACAGTGACAGTCATGGCCGGAGAGAAGTGCTGCATGATGGAGGCAAGTATGAACTCCCCGATCACTCCAGCACTTGTTCTGCATTGAGGATGCAGTGCTGAAGCCATGGTACTGTATCCTCAATGCAGAATGCCCGCACCATATCCGCAGGACATACCGCAAATAAACCGCAGCATGGAAACAGACAAAGTTGTGCTGCGGTTTTCTGGGAGCTCCTGCAGAATGTCCTGAGGATATAACCGCAGGACACTTTCCCCCGTGGGCACATAGCCTAAGACTATCACAGAGGAAGGTGCATTTATACAGAGACTTGATTACACACAGGTGGCTTATATTTATCATCATCAGTCATTTAGGACAACATTGGATCATTCAGAGATCCTCAATAAACTTCTGGAGTGAGTTTGCTGCACTGAAAGTAAAGGGGATGAATAATATTGCACGCCCCACTTTTCAGTTATTTATTTTTTAAAAAAGTTTAAAATAAGCAATAAATTTCGTTCAACTTCACAATTGTGTCCCACTTGTTGTTGATTCTTCACCATAACATTGAAATTTTTATCTTTATGTTTGAAGCCTGAAATGTGGGAAAAGGTTGAAAAATTCAAGGGGGCCGAATATTTTTGCAAGGCACTGTATATCTAACTGCAAAAATATATACAGTGGGGAGAAAAAGTATTTAGTCAGCCACCAATTGTGCAAGTTCTGCCACTTAAAAAGATGAGAGAGGCCTGTAATTAACATCATAGGAAGACCACAACTATGAGAGACAAAATGAGAAAACAAATCCAGAAAATCACCGTGTCTGATTTGGCAAGATTTAATTTGTAAATTATGGTGGAAAATAAGTATTTGGTCAATAACAAAAGTTCATCTCGATATTTTGTTATATATCCTTTGTTGGCAATGACAGAGGTGAAACGTTTTCTGTAAGTCTTCACAAGGTTGGCACACACTGTTGGTGGTATGTTGGCCCATTACTCCATGCAGATCTCCTCTAGAGCAGTGATGTTTTGGGCCTGTCGCTGGGCAACACGGACTTTCAACTCCCTCCAAAGGTTTTCAATGGAGTTGAGATCTGGAGACTGGCTAGGCAACTCCAGGACCTTGATAAGCTTTTTACCAAGCCACTCCTTCGTCGCCCTGGCGTGGTGCTTGGGATCATTATCATGCTGAAAGACCCAGCCACGTTTCACCTTCAATGCCCTTGCTCATGGAAGGAGGTTTGCACTCAAAATCTGATGATACATGGCCCCATTCATTCTTTCATGTACATGGATTAGTCGTCCTGGTCCCTTTGCAGTGAAAAAGTCCCAAACCATGATCTTGCCACCCCCATGCTTCACAGTAGGTATGGTGTTCTTTGGATGCAACTCAGCATTCTGTCTCCTCCAAACATAAGTTGTGTTTCTACCAAACAGCTCTACCTTGGTTTCATCAGACCATATGTAATTCTCCCAATACTCTTCTGGATAATCCAAATGCTCTCTATCAAGCTTCAGATGGGCCCGGACATGTACTGGCTTAAGCAGGGGAACACGTCTGGTACTGCAGAATCTGAGTCCCTCACAGCATAGTGTGTTACTTATGGTAGCCTTTGTTACGGTGGTCCCAGCTCTATACAGGTCATTCAGTAGGTCCCCCATGTGGTTCTGGGATTTTTGCTCACCAATCTTGTGATCATTTTGACCCCACCGTGTGAGATCTTGTGTGGAGCCCCAGATGGAGGGAGATTATCAGTGGTCTTGTTTGTCTTCCATTTTCGTATTATTGCTTCCACAGTTGATTTCATCACACTAAGCTGCTTGCCTATTGCAGATTCAGTCTTCCCAGCCTGGTGCAGGGCTACAATTTTGTTTCTGGTGTCCTTTGACAGATCATTGGTCTTCACCATAGTGGAGTTTGGAGTGTGACTGTTTGAGGTTGTGGACAGATGTCTTTTATACAGATAACAAGTTCAAACAGGTGCCATTACTACAAGTAATGAGTGGAAGACAGACTTAAAGAACAAGTTACAGGTCTGTGAGAGCCAGAAATCTTGCATGTTTTTAGATGACTAAATACTTTTTTTCCACCATGATTTGCAAAAAAAATCTTGCCAAATCAGACAAGGTGATTTTCTGGATTTGTTTTCTCATTTTATCTCTCATAGTTGTGGTCTACCTATGATGTCAATTACAGGCCTCTCTCATCTTCTTAAGTGGGAGAACTTGCACAATTGGTGGCTGACTAAATACTTTTTTTCCCCCACTGTATGCGCCATTTTCTGGCTTTGTATCCCACAGTAAAGATAGGAGATGACAGTTGAAGCTCATAAAGTTCTATGGAGAATGTAATTGTCATTATGTGAGAATGTGCAGCAGAATGTCTGTGTCGGCCTCTCGCTCCTCCTTGTCCCCTTTCCAAAGACTTTTTAAAGCATCAACTGTCATTTTCTATCTTAATAATGAGAAAACCTGTCGTCATTATTATGTTTAAAATTACGACAAAAAAGACCTTTCAGGAAGCCTAGATTTGCCTGAGTTTAAAACATGTTGTGTATATATATATACAGTTAGGTCCAGACACTACATTTTATCCTATTCAAAACCGGACCAAATACAGTTAGGTCCAGAAATATTTGGACAGTGACACAATTTTCGCGAGTTGGGCTCTGCATGCCACCACATTGGATTTGAAATGAAATCTCGACAACAGAATTCAAGTGCAGATTGTAACGTTTAATTTGAAGGTTTGAACAAAAATACCTGATAGAAATTGTAGGAATTGTACACATTTCTTTACAAACACACCACATTTTAGGAGGTCAAAAGTAATTGGACAAATAAACCAAACCCAAACAAAATATTTTTATTTTCAATATTTTGTTGCGAATCCTTTGGAGGCAATCACTGCCTTAAGTCTGGAACCCATGGACATCACCAAACGCTGGGTTTCCTCCTTCTTAATGCTTTGCCAGGCCTTTACAGCCGCAGCCTTCAGGTCTTGCTTGTTTGTGGGTCTTTCCATCTTAAGTCTGGATTTGAGCAAGTGAAATGCATGCTCAATTGGGTTAAGATCTGGTGATTGACTTGGCCATTGCAGAAGGTTCCACTTTTTTGCACTCATGAACTCCTGGGTAGCTTTGGCTGTATGCTTGGGGTCATTGTCCATCTGTACTATGAAGCGCCGTCCGATCAATTTTGCGGCATTTGGCTAAATCTGGGCTGAAAGTATATCCCGGTACACTTCAGAATTCATCCGGCTACTCTTGTTTGCTGTTATGTCATCAATAAACACAAGTGACCCAGTGCCATTGAAAGCCATGCATGCCCATGCCATCACGTTGCCTCCACCATGTTTTATAGAGGATGTGGTGTGCCTTGGATCATGTGCCATTCCCTTTCTTCTCCAAACTTTTTTCTTCCCATCATTCTGGTACAGGGTGATCTTTGTCTCATCTGTCCATAGAATACTTTTCCAGAACTGAGCTGGCTTCATGAGGTGTTTTTCAGCAAATTTAACTCTGGCCTGTCTATTTTTGGAATTGATGAATGGTTTGCATCTATTATTATTATTATTATTATTATTTATTTATAGAGCACCATTGATTCCATGGTGCTGTACATGAGAAGGGGGTTACATACAAAATACATGTACAAGTTACAGTAGACAGACTAGTACAGAGGGAAGAGGGCCCTGCCCTTGCGGGCTTACATTCTATATATATACAGTTATCTCATTAGTCCAGGAGGAGAAAGACGCAAAATTCTCTGATCAATCTACATTTCATGTTATTTATTTCTAGACTCTATAAGCATTCATTTTCTGCATTTCTGGCAATTTTTGGGGGGATTGAAGTATAATATTTTATATGAACTTCTTTATCATTTATAATAATGCTTTATTGATGCTGTTTACCTAGATGCTATATGACAATGTCTTTATGTTGTCTGCACTGTTCATATGGATATGGTGCTCTCAAAGTATGTCACAACTAATGGAATATAAAACTTTTTTTTCTGTTTCTAGGAGAAAACACAGTATATGCACCTCCTGGAACTGAATAGACCCATTGGCTTGTAGGAGTGTCATATTAATGCTACATTGAACGTGGGATAAGTACAAGGCCGCAACACAACATATAGTAAAAATATACAAACTATAATGAAATTTCTTTCAATGGATCATGTTAAAAGTAAAGGACTTTCACATTAGCTTCATGGTTTTCACTCTACAGGGGCTATGACATACATCAGATAATAAAACTTCCAATGACTTAGCATTCACTTGTTCCTTTTTTGAGGGGCTACAAGACACCAGCGCGTTGGATCTGATTTTCATTTCTTTTGGATTTTTGTCTATTTTTACCAACAAAAAATATCTAGATTATTCTACTCATTAAACAGTAAAAAGATATGCAGCATTCAGATGCTACAATGATTGCATCTGTTTGCTGTCCATTTGCTTATTGACCCATTGAGTTAAATCCGTGACTTGGATCAAAAAATTATTTCTCCATGTTTTTTTTCTGAGTAAATCAAGTCTGCAAAGAAAAGTGCAAATATGAACAGTCCTACAGAATATAATAGGTATGTTTCCCATCCGTGAAAAACAAGATATTTGATTGAGGCCTAATAATGGCTGGTAGTTTTGGTCTTAAGACTACATTCACACATCTATGTCTATTTTTATATTTATGTAAAGCTGACTTTTTTCTCTCCTCTGCATTGTCCCCATTTTGCATGTGTGCTCCCGTATATCCATTTTTTTCTTCTTAACCTTTTTTAAAAACTGGTGCAGGGAGACTGTATGAATTTTACTTTTATCTCCATATTCTTAAAGGGTTTGTCCACTATTATCACAACCCCTTCTTATTTCATTTTCCCCCAGGTAAAATAATGACGCTTATACTTATCTCCAGTAATGGCACCCTTCAAGCGGTGCTGGAGCTCACGTGGGGTTGTGACATCACGCGAGCCCCGCGTCCAATCAGCACCAGCTTCTGTCTCCCGTTGGACCAAACCAGCAATCAAAAGGAAGTGAGCACTCGCTTTCTGTTGATTAACTCTTTTGCTCCAAACGTGAGGAGAAAGAAGCTGGTGCTGATTGAATGCACGGCTCGAGAGACGTCACAATCCCACGTGAGCCCAGGCACTGAGAGCCCTGAAGAGCGCTGGAAGGGTGCTGGTACAGGAGGTGAGTTTAGGCTTTATTATTTTAACTGGGGGAAGTATGTGGAATAAGAAGGGGTTGCCCTAGTAGTGGACAAGCCCTTAAATAATGGATCAGTTGAAAACAGATGAAACACAAATGAACTCTGAAGTGCAAAGTCTGTCTTCTGCGTTTCATCCATTTGACAGAGATTAGATACCCAAACACATTAATGACTGAGTTTAATCAGTAAAACGGATGAAAATACTACATGCTCCAGATGTCACTGATCAGAGTAATGGATCCGTTTCTAAAACTAATATGCGTATGGTAATAATGAAACTCAGGGCGCTATCCGAGAATAAAATAAATGTGTGAATGTAGCCTAAGAGCAAGAGATAAATCATGGTCATATAATAATGTTCACACAGGGCGTTTTTGTAGCTTTTTTTTGCATGTTTTATTTCATTGTTTATATGCAAATCAATGCTAATAAAAATATGTTTTTTACAGTACCAGAAAAGCCTACGAGATTCCAGAAATCTCATGCACACACAAACACTTGGGTTTTTTTCCTGACTTGAATGGCAACCCGCTTGGCTTTTGCAGCGTTTTTGAAAGAAGCAGCATTTCAATTCTTTCAGTGTTTTTGCAGCGTTTTTTCACTCATACAAAGCAATGAGGACATGCAAAAGTCCTGTAAAAATGCAAGAAAAAAAGCCAGAAAAAAAGCATCAAAATCAGGTTATTGCCCGCCAAGAGATGAGGTTTTGCAACAGTTTTATTGCAGAAAAAACGCAGCAAAAACACCCTGTATGAACATAGCCTAATATACATCACGAGTGCGTACATTTTAATACAGAATAGCAAATGCAAGTTAGCTAAAAAAAAATCACTTAGTACCTTCCCAAATTAACACTCCAGCTTCTTTTTTGATAAACTTGAACCAAAATTTGTCAGTGCATGGCTCTTCCAATAGTACCTCTCCCACCCAGAGAGATGGTTCAATAGTAGATAGAGGACAGCGTGTGGGCTTCATTGGTACAGCAAACTGAGGGTCCCAGGCTCCCATCTCTGCTCTTGATCCAAGCACCAAGAGTTCAGTATCTGTGTGACTCAGAGTGATGACTACACCAAATCTGAACAGCATCGGCTTCATGGTCACTACAAAAGATTAAATCATTAATAGAAGGGCTAATTTGAATAGCTTCTATTTGGCTTTAGTCAAACACATTCTCCATTCTAAAATAGAACAAATATTCAAAAATGAAAGGGAACAGTATTTTTGATAGGGATTTTCCAACTTTTTAACATATGGACCAAGTGCTCCCTCACTGATTGGCTGAAGGGTTCTTTCCAACAACACCAGACCAGAAGGAAAGGAGACCAAAGGAACACCCAACCAGTGCTAAGGGGGAGAGAATGGAGATCGACAAGTGAGTATGTGCAGTTAATTATTTTGATAGCATACTCAGATGTACTGTATATGTTAAAGGATAAAAAGTAGAAAACAACTTTAACTGAAGAATCACAATACATATTGCAGTGTTAGTTCAATAAATGCACCTGGTAGGAATACATAAAGGATCCAAAAAATTCCAAGGCACTGAGAAGCTCCTCTCCATTTATAAATCTTTATTTGTCCCAGCATACAAAAGGAAAAAGTGCAAAAAACACTTTTTCCTATTGTATGCTGGGGCAAATAAAGATTTATAAACGGAGAGAAGCTTCTCGGTGCTTTGGAATTTTTGGGATTCTCTACAAACTTGCAGCTGGTGAAGAACTGCACTAAGCAGCAAAAGTGGTGAAGTGGTGCATGGGATACTGTTGATTCTGGTAGGAAGCTATAGACCAACATTTATCAGATAAAGGTAAAGTTGTCCTCTATTTTGCAGTATATGCCTTTATTGCTATAAACCATAACACAGCAAATTTCCACACTCTATACTGTGGCATACCAAAATTATGTGCAGTATACAGCAGGTGAAAAAAAGTATTGACCCAAATTTTATAAGTAAATATGTTTCTAAAGGTGCTATTGACATGAATTTCTCACCAGATGGAAGTAACAACCTGTCCAATCCACACAGTCAAATAAATCAAACCATAGCGGTCAATACATTTAGTAAATTATAATTATGAGAAATAATACTGGGAAAAAGTATTGAACACATTAAGAAAGAGAGGTGCAAAAAGCCATGGAAAGTCATGACACCAGCTGGAATCTATCAGTAATTAGAAAGCAATCCTGCCAGTTAAAGAAAAATCATACCAGCTAGTTTAACTGATGGCCTATGAAAGGTTGTCTCATTATTAGCAAGGTGCCACACAAGAAACATCTCATGATGGGTAAAACCAGTGAGCTGTCTCAAAACCTTTGCAACCTTATTGTTGCAAAACAAACCACATGCTCCCCACAAGATTTCAAAGTTTTCAGACAGAGGAGTAAAAAAAATGATCAAAAGAGTTCTCCAAGAGCCAATAACCACCTATGGAGAGCTACAGAAAGACCTGGAATCAGCAGGTACATTTCTTCAAAGAAAAAAATAAGTAATGCACTTAATCTTCAAAGCCTGTATGTACGCGTACCATGCAAGACTCCATTACCTAACAAAAACCATGTTCAAGTTTGCTCAACAATACTTAGACATGCAAGTGAAATACTGAAAGAATATACTGTAGTCTGGTTAGAGGAGACCAAAATTTAACTCTTTGGATGCCATAATACACAATGTTTGGAGGCAAAAGGGAACTACATGTCACCCCAAAAACACTATACCAACAGTGAAGTTTGGAGGTAGGAATATCATGGTGTGGGGCTGTTTTTCAGCCTACGGTATTTGCAAACATCATCTAATTTAAGAAAGGATGAGTGGATAAATGTACCAAGACATTCTTGATAAAAACTGCTGCGATTTACCAGGATAATAAGTGTCAGCACACACGGCGAGTAATACGGAGCGAGTGGAATGCGATAAAAACAATCGCATTCCACTCGGACTAATATCACTCTATGGGGCCATTGTTTTCTCATGACACACGCTCGCAGCACAGTGGGAGCCATGGGTCATGCGAGCACTCACAGTAATCGCTGTGTGGCCTCAGCCTAAAGATGAAAAAAGGGTCGACATTTCAGCAAGATGTTCTCTTATGAAGGCCTCTTAATGGCATTGCCCATGTTGTCTCCAGACAAATCACCAGCTTTCGCTACGTTCAAAACAAAAGCAAGACGTATTGAAGATAAGAAACATCCATTCCAGCCTCTGGTCTCCATGGCTGCTTTCTTCCAAAAACAGCACCAAACCTATCCATGGGCAGTGCCTGATATTTCAATTTAGCACCTTTAAAATAAATAAGTAAACACTGCAATACCACACAAGCTGTGGACCAGTGTGCTGCTTTTTTTGGAAAAAAACAGACATGTTTTTAACCCTGGAAAGCCCAATTAGCAGATTTCCCTGGATTGCTTCATTAGGCCTCATTCAGATGTCCGTTTTCACCCATTATAATCTATGGAGCTGGTCACATGTCTGGATTTTTGGGCAAAAAACGTTTCTGCAACAAAATCACAAAAGACATCCATTTTTGATCATAATTACGGATCAAAATTACCCATAAAATTATTTTTGGCACCTGGCTCCACATTTTCTATCCTGTGACACTCCTACTCTCATCTTGGTGGACTGTAACATCCCCATTGATGATCTCCTCTACCCATCTGACACTCATCTTCTGTCCCTAACTTCCTCTCTTGGCCTTTTTCAGCTAACGGTGCTTTCACATCAGTGTTTTTTTTAACTGCGGCACAAATGGATTTTTTGCCTCAAAGCCGGATCCTTTACAAATGCGTTATTTCAATGCACTTGCAATGGAATCGCGGCAATATGCGGTCACATGCGGTTGCATGCAGCACACACTGGATCTGTTGCTTTGCGGTATTTTACCTTTTTTGAAAAACACTACTTGCAGCGTTTTTGTCCTCGGGCAAAATACCGGAAGTCACTGTATCCTTATAGACAGGATCCTGTTTTCTGTACTGCGCATGCCCGAAAAGCAGCCTAGCATGGTCAGTACAGAAATCTCTTTCTCTCTTTCTCTCAGACAGAAGATCAGGATCATGGAGGGGTAAGAGGGAGTAATAAAGATGGAGTCCCTAAGTATGTCTATGTATTTATTTCTAATAAAGTGTCTGTGTATTTATTTCTAATAAAGTATTTTTTCTCTGTGTGGTGTCTTTTTTTAACCCTTTATTGGAGATTCTTAATGGCCGGTGTGACGACATGGACTCTTATGGGTTAAAGTTTCTTAACATTCAGCCAGACTATTGTTCTTATGTGTGCTAAGTCATGTTTGCTTAGCTATTGTATCTCCAGTCTCTTCCAGTAATCATTGTATTGTAGTTGTGTATTGCTAATGTGATTACCTTAGTAGCCATTGTCTAGTCGGAGACTTGCAGGCTCCATGTAGATATCCTCAGTCTTTCTACCCACATCATTTAAATGAACATTATCCATGCAGCTTGAAATTCCTCCAATGGGAGAAGCAATCTTGTCCAACCAATCGATGATGACGCAGTGTATCTAAGTGGAAGGCTGTGGCTATAAAAAGGGACTTCTTTAAGCCACCAGGTTGTTGATGAAGGTTGATGGATGCTGATGGATCCAGTCTAAGCTCTTTGGAGCTGACTAGAGGATCAGGATATCTTATGGCTTCAATCTAGGGACCCCGGTTCCGGTTGGAGACCATATCCACAGCCTAGGGATTTCGACTCCAGCTGCCAGGATTGTAACATCAAACCAGGACTACCTAAGGAGGACACTCAGGTTGGGACAGTTCAGTTACCTGTTACAGACTTTGCAGACCTCAAACAGCTTCCTGAATCTGGCATTATTCCTTTCTTGGTGGGTGCCCGCCAAAAGCGGGGTGCTGCTGGACTGGAGTAAGCGGCCCTGGAAGCTCTGAGGCATGGACAGTCTAAATCCCTGGTGAGCCAGCGGAAGGGTGAGACTCTGTTGCCTGTTACATTTGTGTTTTGCTGGTTATGTGTTATGTGCCGTTAATTGTTTGGGGATCCAATAAAGTCTAATTATTGTGGTTCCCTCACCCTGTGTTGTCTGAGTAGTGTTACGCCCACGGTTAAGGAGGCCGGCGTTCAGTTGGGATGAGCCCTGAGCCACGCTGTCTTTCTAAAGGCGGCGGGTTTTAGTGGACGAGAGCACCCACTGAGCCCCGTGTCTCCACAATTGGTGGCAGCAGTGGGATGAGCCCTGAGCCACGCTGTCTTTCTAAAGGCGGCGGGTATTAGTGGACGAGAGCACCCACTGAGCCCCGTGTCTCCACAGCCGGGTCAAACTTTGCCTGACCTTAAGAATTGCGGGCTTTATACCAGCTGATAAAACAAAGCTGGTATTAACCCCTTATTACCCAGCATGCTACCCGGCACCAGGGCCGCTGGAAGAGTTGGATACAGAGCCAGAAGATGGCGCTTCGAATAAGCGCCATTTTCTGAACCGGCTGCGGACTAAAATTAGCAGCAGGGGGCCAGAAAGTTTGGGCCACCCTGTGCTGCGGATTCCAATCCCCAGCTGCCTAGTTGTACTTGGCTGGATACAAAAATTGGGCGAAGCCCACGTCGTTTTTTTGTTAAAGTATTTCATGAAATTCATGAAATAATTAAAAAAAGGGCTTCCCTATATTTTTGGTTCCCAGCCGGGTACTAATAGGCAGCTGGGGATTGGGGGCAGCCCGTACCTGCCTGCTGCACCTGGCTAGCATACAAAAATATGGTGAAGCCCACGTCATTTTTTTTACCCCTTTTTGTTTTTTTTAATGAATTAAAAAAAAAAATCGACATGGGCTTTCCCATTGAGCACCTGAGCATTTTACTGCTCACTCATCCCTACTCCTGACCACACAGCCAGCAGAACAAGTAATCAGATCAGCTGACTCCAGTGCCGGCCAATTACTTGTTATGGGTCCCCCTGCATCCATCGCAGCGTGTGCGGGCTGTGAGGTCAGCTGAGTTTGGCCGGCACTGGAGTCCGCTGATCCAAACTCCAGCCCACACACTCTGCGATGGATGTAGCGGGACACAGAACAAGTAATCGGCAACACTGGAGTCAGCTAATCTGATAAATTGTTCTGCTGGCTATAAGGTTAGGAGTTCAGCTGAGTTCAGATCAGCAGAATCGAGTGCCGAACAAACTCAGATGAATTCCACAGCCCGCACATGCTGCGATGGATGCAGGGGGACACAGAACATGTAATCGTCCGGCACTGGAGTCAGCTGATCTGAACTCAGCTGAACTCCTGACCACACAGCTGACTAAGTTCAGCTGACTCCCGATCAGCTGACTCCAATGCCAGCCGATTATATCCTGTGTCTCGTTGCATAGATCGCACCAGCCATAAGACGTAGAAGGATCCGGTAAAATAACAATTGCGGTTGCATGCGTTGCACATTCAATCCACAACATCCGGTCATATGCGGTTTCCGTTTTTTTGCCTACAGGCAAAGAAAACGCTGATGTGAAAGCACCCTAACTCTGCTTTTGAACTTTCAGGCTCCAAATCTCACCATACACTACATCTTTAAGTGTGAGATTACCTTAATTTTATAGACAATCATCTTGGCTATCTCATACATAAATTTGACTTGCAACTATTTAGCATACGATTAGTTATGTAGATTCTTGTCATGTTACTGCATTGTTACTGTTTGGCTCCTAGTATTTAAAATATTTTTGTCTCCCTGTATACTACAAATTGCAACCTGTTTTCACATTCCCTAATAGCTCAGTATTTTACTAGGCTAATTCTCAAGACAAAGATCACTGGTTCAAATCGAGAAGCAGCATGAAGATTTCCCAAGAAAAGAGAAACGGCATCATCCAACTCATCAATAACGGTCTCTCAGCCAAGAAAAATGCCAAACTGCATCATGGGAGTGCCATGACGAAAGAATATGAAATGAAGTCCGTCCATCCATTCAAAAGCTGATGTTGGACGTCCAGGCAAAATATCGGAGTCAACAAGTTGGCTCATCAGAAGGTCAATCAGTTCTGGTGCGACAAACATGGCAGTGGAGGTGGAATGTATGCTTCATAATAGTGAGATCACAGATATCCATACAAGCACTGTGTGATGTACGTTACACAAGTCTGGAATGATGGCCCGAAAAACGATAAAGAAGCCTCGACTTCAATATCATCATAAGGAGCGTTGGCTCGAGTTTGCAAGAGAGTACGAAAAGTTGACAGAAGATTGAAAACCGGTGATTTGCAGCGATGATATGAGGCTCTGATGGGTGCAAATGGGTCTGTAAGAAACAAGAGAGAAAGGGGCTAACTGATTGAGAAATTGAAGGAACTGTCAAGTTTGGTGAAGGAAGCCTGATGATATGGGATTGTTTCACAGTCAAAGGTGTTTGATATTTGACCAGGATCGATGGTGGTCTCAATGCTGAGAATCCTACGAGTTACTTCGTATACTCAAGTACTATGGATGTGAAAAGGTTAACATAGTGTTCCAGCAGGACAACGACCCAAATCATACGTGGATATTCGGGAAAACAATTGGTAAATGATAATGAAGTAAAGGTGCTGGATTGGCCTCCACAGTCCCCAGGCCTCTTGTGGGTAGAGTTGAAAAAAAAGCTGTATACATAGCCACGTGAGTTGACCAGTATGCACCAACACTGGAAATGTGTGGAAAAGACATAGGAACTCGTTTTGGCTGAGACATGCTTGAATCTGATTGAGAGCATGCCCAGGAGGATTCAAGTACTGTAGAAAGCCAAAGATGCATTGCATAACTAATCATATCCTAAATAATTGTAAGTCAGAATCATTTTATAGCCAACATCATTGTCTATAAAATGAAGGTAATCTCACACCAAAAGCTATAGTGGATAGTGAGATAAGAAGCCTAAAATTCAAATGTTCAAAACATTGTTACCCTTTTGCTTGTCACTGTAAATCCCCTGGAGAATCTGTGGTATCACTTGAAAATTGCTGTTCACAGACACTTTCCATCCAATCTCACTGAGCTGTTTTGCAAAATAGAATGGGCAAAATGTTCAACCTCCAGATGTGCAAAGCTGGGAGAGAAATACTCTAAAAACTTAGCACCAGTACTTGCAGTGAAAGGTGGTGCTACAAAGTATTGACTGGGGGGTGGGTGAATACAAATGCATGTGACAATTGTCAGATTTATATTTTTAAAACATTTAGAAATCATGTATCATTTCCTTTATACCTCACAAATACTTGCTACTTCATGTTGGTACAGCACATATAATACCAATAAAATACATTTACGTTTGTGGGTGTAACGTGAAAAAATGTGGAAAAGTTCACAGGGTATGAATATTTTTTCAAAGCAATGTAAGTTGATATGCAATTGAGGTTGTAAATATGAAGACTCTGTCATCTTATCTTCATTCCCTACCGAGCATCACCTCCTCCTGAGTTACTGACAATATCTATGATATACGATATCCGACAAAGTAGCTGTCAGTCAAGCAGGAAGAGGCGACACTTGGCAGGGAATAAAGCTGGAGTGACAGAGGATTCTTGCGACTAATCCCTGCGATTATTAGCATATCATAGATCTTTAGAAATACTTTTTCTAAACATCTCTTTATCTATGCTACTAGATGCAGGGACGGTTAGGCAGGGATTAGAAATATGCACCTAGAACTGCTCGTGGTTCTGAGTGCATATTGCACTTGACAGGTTCCCTTTAATACAGGTACTGACACGAAACATTTTTAAGACAGTCAAACGAGTATAAAGCAACCTTAACCCAGTTGGAAAAGTCATACCTTTTTTTGTCATGTCAGTAAGAGGTCTTGCTAGAACAGAATTTTTTTTAATAAGCTTTCTGTAATAATTTTCAGCACCTTAAGGATCTCAGGATGGTCCCATTTTAATATGGCCTGTAACTTAAGCCTGCTTTACACGCTTCTATAGATCTTACAATCTGTCGTTGGGGTCAAGTTGTAAGTGACGCACATCCGGCATCGTTTGTGACGTATTTGCGTGTGACACCTACGTGCGATCAAGATTGAACGAAAATACGTTGATCGCGTACACATCATTTATTTCTCTAGCATTGAACGTTTTGTTGCACGAACCAAGTCAATTGAAGCGTGTGACATCCCTCATACGATGTGCTCTTCCATATTTTGCACGTCATACGGTGAGGGGGTTGTGTCTTTTCATGTGACGCTGATACGCCCATCCTAATTATAAGAAATTGTGCACACATGCGTTATGGTGAATGTGGTTTCCCAGATTAGACATTTTTTGAAAGCCTTTTATAGACACGAAGTAATCTCAATTATTTTAGGTGTGGATGATTAAACAATTTAATCACGTAAATGCGTTAATTGTTGGTTTGCTTGGATGCAAAAAAAAAGAGGGTGTCTACTTGGAAGCATATTTGCATCTATCTGGGTGGAAAAAAAAAAAAGGGAGGAAAACATCACAGAACACATGATCAAAAGAATCGAACACAAAATTGAACAATTTCGCACATGATACGAACACTCGTGTGACAGCAAATAAACGAACTACGTACGATCTCATCAGATCGCATATGCAACCTGGGCAAGTCACATCGCATACGAGATCGCACACCTAATTGCAACGTGTAAAGCAGGCTTTAGAGTGATACATCCTAAAACCACAAGCGGAAATTATGTAACCAGAAACTGAAGTTACTGAACAGCGAAAACACACTTCTCTCACTTTGCACACTATTTTTTCTCTCTGAGTATCTCTTAGGCCTAAAACACACTTCCGCATAAAAAACGTCTGTGTGACACGGTCCGTTTTTCGGGTCCGTGTTTCGTTTTTTTGGGGCGTTTCTCCGGTACTTATGGCATCCGTGTGATGGCGTATGCGAGCTGTGTGTACGTGTAAAATGTCCGTGTTTGTGTGTAAAATGCCCGTGTATGTGTACGTGGAATGTCCGTGTGGAATGTCCGTTTGTGTGTTGCACAATGTCGTTGATACATGTCGGCTGACAGCAGACAGAGTTGTGCGATGAGAATGAACTCGGGTGAACTTCACCCGACTTCATTGTCATGCCGCGTCTCTGTCTGTGTGCCGCGTACTGATTAGCGGTCACCTGTGAAGGATTCACCAGTGACTGCTAATCCCCCGAGTGACTGAAGTGAGCAGCCCTCTCTCATACTTACCGCTCCCCGATCACCAGCGCGGCGAGGAACAGCTGTGCAGAGAATACGCGGCAACAATTACTTTGAATATGCCGGCTGCTCATTAATCAATCTCGTATTCCCTGCTTTCTCCGCCCACCGGCGCGTATGATTGGTTGCAGTCAGACACGCCCCCCACACTGAGTGACAGGTGTCTCACTGCACCCAATCACAGCAGCCGGTGGGCGTGTCTATACTGTGCAGTAAAATAAATAAATAAATAAATAATTTAAAAAAACGGCGTGCGGTCCCCCCCAAATTTAATACCAGCCAGATAAAGCCATACGGCTGAAGGCTGGTATTCTCAGGATGGGGAGCCCCACGTTATGGGGAGCCCCCCAGCCTAACAATATCAGTCAGCAGCCGCCCAGAATTGCCGCATACATTATATGCGACAGTTCTGGGACTGTACCCGGCTCTTCCCGATTTGCCCTGGTGCATTGGCATTCGGGGTAATAAGGAGTTTTTGGCAGCCCATAGCTGCCAATAAGTCCTAGATTAATCATGTCAGGCGTCTCCCCAAGGTACCTTCCATGATTAATCTGTAAATTACAGTAAATAAACACACACACCCGAACAATCCTTTATTAGAAAAAAAAACACTAACAAATTGCCTTGTTCACCAATTTTACAAGCCCGAAAAAGCCCTCCATGTCCGGCGTAATCCAGGATGGTCCAGCGTCGCATCCAGCTGTGCTGCATGAAGGTGACCGGAGCTGCAGAAGACACCGCCGCTCCTGTCAGCTCCACGCAGCTAATGAAGGGAATAGCACGATCAGCTGTATTCAGCGTTGGCCGCGAGTAACCTCAGTGACAGCTCAGCTGATCGCGCTATTCCCTTTATTAGCTGTGTGGAGCTGACAGGAGCGGCGGTGTCTTCTGCAGCTCCGGTCACCTTCATGCAGCACAGCTGGATGCGACGCTGGACCATCCTGGATTACGCCGGACATGGAGGGCTTTTTCGGGCTTGTAAAATTGGTGAACAAGGCAATTTGTTAGTGTTTTTTTTTCTAATAAAGGATTGTTCGGGTGTGTGTGTTTATTTACTGTAATTTACAGATTAATCATGGAAGGTATCTCGAGAAGACGCCTGACATGATTAATCTAGGACTTATTGGCAGCTATGGGCTGCCAAAAACTCCTTATTACCCCGAATGCCAATCCCAGAACTGTCGCATATAATGTATGCGGCAATTCTGGGCGGCTGCTGACTGATATTGTTAGGCTGGGGGGCTCCCCATAACGTGGGGCTCCCCATCCTGAGAATACCAGCCTTCAGCCGTATGGCTTTATCTGGCTGGTATTAAATTTGGGGGGACCGCACGCCGTTTTTTTTAATTATTTATTTATTTATTTTACTGCACAGTATAGACACGCCCACCGGCTGCTGTGATTGGGTGCAGTGAGACAGCTGTCACTCAGCGTGGAGGGCGTGTCTGACTGCAACCAATCACAGGCGTCTGTGGGTGGGGAAAGCAGGGAATACGAGATTGATTAATGAGCAGCCGGCATATTCAAAGTAATTGTTGCCGCGTATTCTCTGCACAGCTGTTCCTCACCGCGCTGGTGATCGGGGAGCGGTATGAGCCGGGGGAAGGAAAAAACCGAGCGCCAATGTAAGTATGACTGAGAACAGCAGAAAAAAAAGGTAAGTATACTGAATTTAATTTAAAAAAAATAAAAATAAGATCGCTAGTGTAAAAACGCACACGCATGAAACGTGCTGAACACGGACATACTCTGTGTGCGGTCCGTGCAGCCGGCCAAAAACGGACATGTCGTCCGTGCAGAAAAGCGCACACACGTACTTATCACACGGACACACGTTCCGTGTGATTTTACGTGTGTGTGCCATCTACCATTGAATAACATGGGTCTCCGTGTGTACGTGTCTCCGGTACGTGCAAATACGTACCGCACACGTACAAAAAAAACGGATGTGTGTTGCGGGTCTTAAACCTGTTTAACATGTTTCAAATTTGACCCAAAATCCTGAGAATAAATGAGAATGTTAACCAAGTAAATGATAACAAGTTTCAAAAAAAAAAAAGAGCAAATACATTATTCAGAAAGTGCTGAAAAACTGCAAGCACTTTGGTAGGGAAAAATGGCATCACCAGATTTTTGAAGTGACCCTCTGGTGTATTGAATGCCGTCTTCCACTTATTCCCCTGTTTGAACCGAATTAGACTATAAGCCCCCCTGAGATCAAGTTTGGAGAAGTATTTAGCACCAGTAATTTGTTAAATAGATCCGGAATGAGTGGCATCAAATATGGGTCACGGGGATTCTAAGATGGCCGCCGTGAAGGGAGGCTGCATGTGATAGAGCTCTGCAGTAGCTGCTCCTAATCCTTTACATTAGACCACCATCCTACCTTGTTGAATGCCTGGGAGAGAAGAAAAAGGGAGTATATCACTCCAAGAAACCCCTGGACTGACTATTACTCTGCCCGGAGGCCCATGAGGACAAGAGGAGCGGTGAGGCCTTGGAGGTCGTGGGGGGCCAGAGACCTGTGATCGCGGGGAGGGCCTTCCCCCACTGTCTTACCGGGCATCGCGCTGAGTAGGGAGCCGTTCTGAGGGAGAGACAGCCGGGACTTCAGTGGTGGAAGCGGAGGAGACGGCCCTGACTGCGCGGCGGCTCTGGAGTGGAGGTGAGGCCTTGCGTGACGGAGGTTTGCGGCCTGGATTGCTGAAGGTCCCGCTGCATATCACCTCTCCACTGACCGCTGACGCAGGAGGGAGCTCAGGAATCTCACCGCATCTGAACCGCTGCCTATATCCTGTGATGGGGGAAGAGAGACAGTTCAGGAGGCGGTGACTGCCGGCGAGCTCTGCTGGAAGTCTGTGGTGGCGGGGACCGCGCTGCACAGAGCGGCCTGAAGTCTTTCTGCTGGCGCTGCATCCTAATCAGCAGCAGAGGAGACGTCTGCAAGGAAGACCTGGAGCTAGGTTGGTGGAGCCGACCGGAGGCCTGTGTTAGAGGTGAGGGGAGTCTAGGGGAGGAGGGGGTCCCTGAGAGCGGCTGCCAGGAAGCACTACAGGCAAGAAAAACTCAGAGGTGGAGGTTAGAAGTGAGCCCTGGTCCCAGCTTGTTAAAAGAAACAGGAAAGTCAAAAGGAGTTAGCTGTGAGCTGGCCTCAACAGAAATAGCAAAATAGCAAACCCCCCGTGGGGTGGTGGTCCACAGGCCCTATTTTGATTTTTACGTGACTAACATAACTGAACTGAAGTCCTCAGTGGATGATACCTTTTAATGGCTAACTGAAAAGATGGTAATAATATCAAGCTTTCGAGACTACTCAGGTCTCTTCATCAGGCATGGTATAACACAAAATCTGAAGAGTCACATATTTATACACAACAGAACATAGAATAGTGCAGTAAGAAAAAAAAAACAAAAAAAACTGCACTATTCTATGTCCTGTTGTGTATAAATATGTGACTCTTCAGATTTTGTGTTATACCATGCCCGATGAAGAGACCTGAGTAGTCTCGAAAGCTTGCTATTATTACCATCTTTTCAGTTAGCCATTAAAAGGTATCAACCACTGAAGACTTCAGTTCTTTTAACCAATTTTTTATCTCTACTGGCTAACATGGTACAAAGATATATTTTACCTGTAACATAACTGAGGCTTTGGATCTGGTCTGGGAGGCCCCTACACTTGGGGATATACACGGCTGAAACTTGGCATCACCTGAGCAGGGACAGACCAAAAAGGTCACACTTAACCTTCGTACATAAGGCTAATTATATTTCTCTCCAACTATTCCTGGGAAGACAAAATCTATTCCTCAATATTAGTTGCATAGAGTTTGCATAGCCTGTAATGAGCACAGGCACTTCTACATTAATACAAGTCTGCCACCTAGTGTACCTTTTTGGCATTTTCTGATCAGAGATGAACTGTTTCCACCTTAGACAAGGCTATTTCACACACACCAAAATATATTGCTGTACCCTTTTTATTGGCCACCTCGTGATAGCCGCCATTGGGTGGTACTGAGTACCCGATTTTATTTATCTAGTTTTTGGAGGTGGTTGGCTTCAACCCGTACTGGGACTAGATGATATAGGTATTTCTTCTGACCACGATTGAACATCAATCTGTCCTCGATGAATACACCTGGAGAATTATCTCCCAAAATTCTTTCCTTACTCACTTAACTATGTAAAATATACTGTCGTTCTCGACCGGACCCCCTCCTCAACCCCTTGAGATCATATCTCACATCTTATCCACCCTTTTTATAAAAATGGAGACATTTGTCAATTCAGGTAGTGCCAAAGCCGCCAAAACCAAAGCCCAGAATGCGAAATCTCCTGCTGACACATCACTCAACGGTCACACTCTCCATGGAATCACTACAAAATATTGCAGACACCATCACCAACCAACTTATGCCTAAAACTGATGCTAGACTGTTATCTTTCCAATCTTCTCTGAAGCGCATTACTACCCAAATGTCGGATCACTCTAACAAAACATCAGCGGCTGAAAAACAAATCTCAGATTTGGAAGATTTAGTCCAAGTCTACATTGCGCAGGCTAAAGACAAAGATCGAATGCTAGAACAATGCCAAGACAAACTTGAAGATCTTGAAAATCGAAGCCGCCGTCATAATTTGTGCCTCACTGGAGTCCCTGAGTCAGTAAAAGACTTACTCCAGTTCATCTCAACTTGGCTCCCAAAAGCACTTCACCTACCAGACACGATGTTAGTGGAGAGAGCCCACAGACTTGAGATTCTGAGAAACTGAGAATCTGAGATTTGATGTTTCTTGCCAGTCTGTCCTGGGGAAGGGAGCTGTGTCTCCCGAAATGCGTTGACCTGTGCATTGAATAAAAGCAACATTAATCTACAATCTTCATGATCGGCTAGTCATTGGTGCGGGTTGGACACCCTATTCTACTACTCTCTGTTATCCACAAATATTTTAATGGGAGGAGACTTTAATACCGTACATGATGTAATATTGGATAGATCTACTCCGTCACCCACCTCTCGTTCGGCTACAGGTTTAGTCCCAATCATGCTGGATCAATTAGACTTGATAGACTCCTGGAGATGTTGTCACCCCACGGATAGGGAATACACTTTTTACTCTAGAGTTCATGACACCCATTCACGCATCGATTACTGGCTCTCTCCCTCCTCCTTACTAACTGTATAAAAAACAACGGAAATTCTTCCTAGGGCCATTTCAGACCATTCTCCTCTATTACTCACCATAGATTTACCTATGAATAGGAACATCTCAATTCGTTGGCGGTTCCCTTCTTACTCATACACATCAGATGATTTTAAGAGAAGACTGACAGGCTGGTGGGAGACATACATGGAAGACAATTTAGAGCACCTTGACAATCCTAACCTATTTTGGGCAACAGCTAAAACTGTTCTCAGAGGACATATCATTTCATATGTCTCTTACAAAAAAAAGAAATGAGCACTTTCCTTGAAACCTCTTCTAGATCGACTAACTCAAACTTACAGAAATCTTCAATTCAATAGTACTCCTTCTGCTAGGGAGGCTTATCTCACCGCAAAACGAACTCTAGATACCTTATTACATGGCAAGCCCATAACCAATTAGCATATCAACGAAACCGTTTTTTTAGATGGGGTAACAAACTGGGACGTCTGTTGGCATCCTTGACAAAACCATTTCAAACCGCTACAAAAATCCCTAATATTAAACATCCTGACGGTTCCATTCTCAGACACCCAGCTCAGATATGCGCAGTTTTCAAAGATTTTTATGCTGATCTCTATTGCCCCTCCACTGATTCCGAAACTGATGGCTATAACTTTATTAGGAAAATTGATCCTCTATTCAGAGGGAGCTTCTAAACCAACCAATCTCAACGGAGGAAGTGAGCTCTGTTAATCGATCTCTTAAATTATTCAAAGCACCTGGTCCGGATGGGTATTCGGCAGAATTCTACAAACTATTGAAACCACTCCTTGTACCACACCTTACTCCTCTCTTTAATCATATCATCGAATCCAGCTCTATGCCAGACCACTTTAACCCCTTCAGCCCCAGAGCACTTTCCGTTTTTGCGTTTTTGTTTTTTGCTCCCCTTCTTCCGAGAGCCGTAACTTTCTTATTTTTCCGTCAATCTTGCCATATGTGGGCTTGTTTTTTGCGGGACAAGTTGTACTTTTAAAAGAAACCATAAGTTTTACCATATGGTGTACTGGAAAACAGAAAAAAAAATCCAAGTGTGGAAAAACTACAAAAAAGTGTGATGGCACAATAGTTTTTGGGATGTTTTATTCACGGTGTTCACTATATGGTAAAACTGATGTGTGGGTGTGATGCCTGAGGTCGGTGCGCGTTTGTAGACACTAAACATGCATAGGTTTAGTTGTATCTAAGGGGTTAAAAAAATTCACAAGCTTGTCCAATAAAAGTGGCGTACGTTTTGCGCCATTTTCCGAAACCCACAGCGTTCTCATTTTTGGGATCTATGGCTCAGTGATGGCTTATTTTTTGCGTCTCTAGCTGACGTTTCTAATGGTACTATTTTTGCGCAGATGCTACGTTTTGATCGCCTGTTATTGAATTTTGCGTAAAACTTGCGGCGACCAAAAAACGTAATTTTGGCGTTTGGAATTTTTTTGCCACTACGCCGTTTACTGATCAGATTAATTGATTTTATATTTTGATAGATCGGGCATTTCTGAACGCAGCGATACCAAATATGTGTATATATAATTTTTTAACCCTTTAATTTTCAATGGGGTGATAGGGGGGTGATTTGAACTTTTAGGTTTGTTGTTTTTTTTTTTAATTTTTTAAAACTTTTTTTAACTTTTTTTATTTTATTTTACTAGTCCCCCTAGGGGGCTATAGCGATTAGCAATCCGATCGCTCTGATCTATCTGCTGATCACAGCTATACAGCTGTAAACAGCAGATACGGTCACTTCCTGCTTCACTGGCCTCCAGGCCGAGTGAAAACGAAAGTGAAACATCATAGCTGCAGGCGTCATCACATGCCCTGTGCTACCATGGCAACCAGTGAAAGTCACATGATCACTCACGTGACTTCCGGTGGGGGCGGCGGTAAGTGAAAATCTTCACTGCGCGTGTATACATCTCGCTGCCAGACTTTGGCAGCGAGATGTAAGGGGTTAATGTTACGGGTGGAATGCGATTTCACTCATAACATGCAGGCACACGTCAGCTGTTGAAAACAGCTGATATGTGCGCAAATCGCCGCACCCTGCCCGCGGCAGGGACGGGGCTTATCGGCACACGATCCATGACGGGTAGATCCGTCCATGGTCGTGAAGGGGTTAATGAGGCGTGCCTTTCATTACTTCTCAAACCAGGAAAAGACCCATTACTCCCTGCCTCCTATCGTCCCATCTCCCTTTTAAATGTAGATTTTAAAATACTCACCAAAATTATGGCCAATCGCTTACAATCCATACTCCCCTCCATCCTCACCACATCTCAAACCGGCTTTGTGCATAAACGATCCATTACTTTTAACATTCAATTATACATAGTCGTCAAACTAAAGCCAAACAAAACATACTAGTCAGTTTAGATGCCGATAAGGCATTTGACCAAGTGTCCTGGGCCCATCTCATTCGCCATTTAAAGTATAGACTATTTGGATTTTCCTTCTTTAACCCCTTCAGCCCCCAGCCTGTTTTCACCTTAAAGACCCGGCCATTTTTTGCAATTTTGACCAGTGTGACTTTGACAGGTTATAACTCTGGAACACTTCAACGGATCCTGGCGATTCTGAGATTGTTTTTTCGTGACATATTGTACTTCATGTCAGTGGTAAATTTAGGCCGATATGTTTTGCGTTTATTTGTGAAAATTTCGGAAATTTGGCGAAAATTTTGAAAATTTTGCAATTTTCAAAATTTGAAATGTTATGCCCATAAATCTAAAAGATATGTCACACAAAATAGTTACTAAATAACATTTCCCACTTGTCTGCTTTACACCAGCGCAATTTTTGAAGAAAAAAAAAATTCCGTTAGGAAGTTAGAAGGGGTCAAAGTTCATCAGCAATTTCTCATTTTTCCAACACAATTTACAAAAAAAAAATTTTTAGGTACCACATCACATTTGGAGTGATTTGAGAAACCTAGGCGACAAAAAATACCCAAAAGTGACCCCATTCTAAAATCTGTACCCCTCAATCTGCTCAAAACCACATCCAAGAAGTTTATTAACCCTTTAGGAGCTTCACAGCAACCAAAGCAATGTAGACGAAAAAATGAAAATGTTACTTTTTTAACACAAAAATGTTACTTTAGCTATAAAAATTAGTATTTTCACAAGGGTATCAGGAAAAATGCATCATAAAATGTATCGTGCATTTTCTCCTGAGTACGCAGATACCCCATATGTGGTGGAAATCAAATGTTTGGGCACACGGCAGGACGCGGAAAGCAAGGAGCGCCATTTGAATTTTTGAGTGCAAAATTAGCTGCACTCATTAGCGGACGCCATGACGGGTTTGAAGACTCCCTGAGGTGCCTAAACAATGGAGCTCCCCCACAAGTGACCACATTTTGGAAACTAGAGCCCTCAACTATTTTTTCTAGATGTTTGATGTGCACTTTGAACCCCTGGGGGCTTCACAGAAGTTTATAACGTTGAGCCGTGAAAAGAAAAAAATTTTTTTTTACCACAAAACTGTTGCTTCAACCAGGTAGCTTTTTTTATCACAAGGGTATCAGGAAAAAATGCACCATAAAATGTATTGTGCATTTTCTCCTGAGTACGCAGATACCCCATATGTGGTGGAAGTCAAATGTTTGGGCACACGGCAGGACGCGGAAGGCAATGAGCGCCATTTGAATTTTTGAGTGCAAAATTAGCTGCACTCATTAGCGGACGCCATGACGGGTTTGAAGACTCCCTGAGGTGCCTAAACAATGGAGCTCCCCCATAAGTGACCCCATTTTGGAAACTAGAGCCCTCAACTATTTTTTCTAGATGTTTGATGTGCACTTTGAACCCCTGGGGGCTTCACAGAAGTTTATAACGTTGAGCCGTGAAAAGAAAAAAATTTTTTTTTTACCACAAAACTGTTGCTTCAACCAGGTAGCTTTTTTTACCACAAGGGTATCAGGAAAAAATGCACCATAAAATGTATTGTGCATTTTCTCCTGAGTACGCAGATGCCCCATATGTGGTGGAAATCAAATGTTTGGGCACACGGCAGGACTCGGAAGGCAAGGAGCGCCATTTCACAGCAAAATTGGTTGGAATTATTAGCGGACGCCATGTTGCGTTTGGAGACCCCCCTGAAGTGCCTAAACAATGGAGCTCCCCCACAATTGACCCCATTTTGGAAACTAGACCCCTCATGGAATTTATCTAGCTGTTTAATGAGCACTTTGAACCCCTGGAGGCTTAACAAACGTTTGTAATGTTCAGCCGTGAAAATATTTTATTCTTTTTTTTACCACAAAATTGTTTTTTCAAACAGGTAGCTTTTTTTTCACAAGGGTATGAGGAAAAAATGCACCATAAAATGTATTGTGCAATTTCTCCTGAGTACACAGGTACCTCATATGTGGTGGAAATCAATTGTTTGGGCGTACAGCGGAGCTCAGAAGAGGAGCGCCATTTCACAGTAAAATTGATTGGAATTATTAGCAGACGCCATGTTTCATTTGGAGACCCCCTGAGGTGCCTAAACAATGGAGCTCCCCCACATGTGATCCCATTTTGGAAACTAGACCCCCCCCCATACAAAAAAATTAGTTTGGAAAAATAAAAAATACAGACATCAGTAAAAAAAAAAAAATGAATAAAAAAAAAAAAGAGCGCCTGCCACTAAGACCAGTGCCAAACGTGAGAGCAATGCACGAGTCTCGCATCGCGTCATCCACTGCAGTCTGGAAGCGAGCAACTGCGCTGGATAATGCGATGCAAGAGGGCGGGGCGGCAGATGAGAAAGGGCGCAGCGGATGGAAGATGGGAAAGTGCGCAGCGGATGGAGGAGCGGCAGAGGATGGGAAAGGGCGCAGCGGATGGATGATGGGAAATGGCGCAGCGGATGGAGGAGCGGCAGAGGATGGGAAATGGCGCAGCGGATGGAGGAGCGGCAGAGGATGGGAAAGGGCGCAGCGGATGGAGGAGCAGCAGAGGATGGGAAAGGGCGCAGCGGATGGAGGAGCGGCAGAGGATGGGAAAGGGCGCAGCGGATGGAGGAGCGGCAGAGGATGGGAAAGGGCGCAGCGGATGGAAGATGGGAAATGGCGCAGCGGAAGGAGGAGCGGCAGAGGATGGGAAAGGGCGCAGCGGATGGAAGATGGGAAATGGCGCAGCGGATGGAGGAGCGGCAGAGGATGGGGGGGGAGGGAGGTGAGATGGGGATACCTACCTTACAGGATGGATCTAGGCAGCAGGATCACAGTAGACAGAAGAGGCAGCAGATGAAGGAGGTAACAGATTGAGGAGGGTGAGAGGGGGCAGTAGATGAAGAGGATGGGAGAGAGCAGGCAGCAGATCGGGGAGGGGGGCAGAGTCTGATGGGAGAGAGAGATGGCACATGGAGGAGGGGGGGCCCCGGGGGGGAGGGTGGCTTGCAGCACATGTGGGGGGAGGGTGGCTTGCAGCACATATGGGGGGAGGGTGGCTTGCAGAACATATGGGGGGAGGGTGGCTTGCAGCACATGTGCTGCAAGCCAGCCTCCCCCCCACATGTGCTGCAAGCCACCCTCCCCCCACATGTGCTGCAAGCCACCCTCCCCCCACATGTGCTGCAAGCCACCCTCCCCCCACATGTGCTGCAAGCCAGCCTCCCCCCACATGTGCTGCAAGCCACCCTCCCCCCACATGTGCTGCAAGCCATCCTCCCCCCACATGTGCTGCAAGCCACCCTCCCCCCACATGTGGGGGGAGGGTGGCTTGCAGCACATGGAGGGATAGGAGGTGTAGTGGCGATGGAGAAGGGGCAGCCGATGAAGGAGGTAACAGATTGAGGAGGGTGAGAGGGGGCAGTAGATGAAGAGGATGGGAGAGAGCAGGCAGCAGATCGGGGAGGGGGGCAGAGTCTGATGGGAGAGAGAGATGGCACATGGAGGAGGGGGGGCCCCGGGGGGGAGGGTGGCTTGCAGCACATGTGGGGGGAGGGTGGCTTGCAGCACATATGGGGGGAGGGTGGCTTGCAGAACATATGGGGGGAGGGTGGCTTGCAGCACATGTGCTGCAAGCCAGCCTCCCCCCCACATGTGCTGCAAGCCACCCTCCCCCCACATGTGCTGCAAGCCACCCTCCCCCCACATGTGCTGCAAGCCACCCTCCCCCCACATGTGCTGCAAGCCAGCCTCCCCCCACATGTGCTGCAAGCCACCCTCCCCCCACATGTGCTGCAAGCCATCCTCCCCCCACATGTGCTGCAAGCCACCCTCCCCCCACATGTGGGGGGAGGGTGGCTTGCAGCACATGGAGGGATAGGAGGTGTAGTGGCGATGGAGAAGGGGCAGCCGATGAAGGAGGCGGCGGCCGCCGATCGGGAACAGTGGGGGCCGATTCGGGGGCAGCAGCGGCTGAAAAAGGTGGGTGCGACGGCGGCGGGGACAGTGGCGAGCGTGGCGGCGGGGACAGCGGTGGATCCGGAGCAGCGGCGGGGACAGTGGCGAGCGTGGCGACTGGGACAGCGGTGGATCCGGAGCGGCGGTGGGGACAGTGGCGAGCGTGGCGGCGGGGACAGCGGTGGATCCGGAGTGGCGGTGGGGATAGTGGCGATCGTGGCGGCGGGGACAGTGGTGGATCCGGAGCGGCGGTGGGGACAGTGGCGAGCGTGGCGGCGGGGACAGCGGTGGATCAGGAGCGTGGCGGCGGGGACAGCGGTGGATCCGGAGCGGCGGTGGGGACAGTGGCGAGCGTGGCGGCGGGGACAGCTGTGGATCCGGAGCGGCGGTGGGGACAGTGGCGAGCGTGGCGGCGGGGACAGCGGTGGATCCGGAGCGGCGGTGGGGACAGTGGCGAGCGTGGCGGCGGGGACAGCGGTGGATCGGGAGCGTGGCGGCGGGGACAGCGGTGGATCCGGAGCGGCGGTGGGGTGTGGCGAGCGTGGCGGCGGGGACAGCGGTGGATCGGGAGCATGGCGGCGGGGACAGCGGTGGATCCGGAGCGGCGGTGGGGACAGTGGCGAGCGTGGCGGCGGGGACAGCGGTGGATCCGGAGCGGCGGTGGGGAGTGGCGAGCGTGGCGGTGGGGAGTGGCGAGCGTGGCGGCGGGGACAGCGGCGGATCGGGAGCGTGGCGGCGGGGACAGCGGTGGATCGGGAGCGTGGCGGCGGGGACAGCGGTGGATCGGGAGCGTGGCGGCGGGGACAGCGGTGGATCGGGAGCGTGGCGGCGGGGACAGCGGTGGATCGGGAGCGTGGCGGCGGGGACAGCGGTGGATCGGGAGCCGCGGCGGGGCTGGCGGTGGCGGGCGGGGCAATCGGAGACAGCGGCGGTGGCGGGCAGGGCGATCGGAGACAGCGGCGGTGGCGGGCAGGGCGATCGGGGACAGGGGCGGGCGATCGGGGACAGGGGCGGGCGGCAACTTACCGATGGGCACCCGCAGAGACCGCTCTCCTCGGCTTCCAGGGACGGTCACAGGCCGCAGATCCACATTGATTGGAGAGAGCGGTCACAAGACCGGTCTCTCCAATCAGAGCTGGGGGCGGGTGAAGCACCGATCACCCAGCTCCAGCCAATGGCCAGTGCTACAGCAGCACTGATCAGGGCTGGATTTAAATGTTCCAGCCATTTTCAATGGCTGAAACATTACAGTGACTGTAATTGGCTGAGCGGCGTTTGTCAGCCAATCACAGCCTCTGTAGGTTCGGGGAGGAGGCACCACCCCTCCTGAGGTCAGGCAGAGGTCCCCTCCTTCCCGAATCTACCGTTTAATCAAAGAAATTGGACTCCCCGGGGCTCCGGGACTGCGATTTCGCAATGACGTACTGGGTACGTCATGGGTCGTTTAGCACCATGTCACCGTGACGTACCCAGTACGTCAAAGGTCGTTAAGGGGTTAACCTTATTAGAACGCTCTATGCTAACTCCCACTCTTCGATATGGCTTTCTGGAATTCAATCCACCCCTTAATTCATAGTGGTACGAGGCAGGGATGCCCCCTATCACCCTTATTATTCAATATTGCCCTAGAGTCTAGGGCACCCACTATTCAGATATCTGGAGATGATCCCTTCTTTTGAGGGAATCGGAATTGGACACCATACACTTAAAACCCTGGCTTTCGCAGACGACATCCTCCGTATGATAGCTAACCCCAAAAATTCCATTCCTCAGATAATGGATGCATTCCATGAATTTGGGAGGGTCTCAGGGTTCTACATTAACTTCTCAAAATCGCAGGCTTTAGTGATCTTCCCTGAAGCTCACCAACGGTGGCCATTTCCTTTTCCCTTCAATGGGGACAAGTCTCCTTGAAATATTTAGGTATCTTTTTGCCATCCAACCCACACAGTTTATACCAACTTAACATCAGACCCCTAATCTCTACAATTATTAAAGAAATTAATTCATGGAAGTCATTTAAACTATCCTTTGCAGGCAGAGCATACCTGATTAAAATGATTTCCTTCCCCAAAATTGTATTCCCCTTATAAACATTACCCATTTTATTATCCAAGGACGATGATCGGCTTTTGACCAAAATTTCCCGACAATTTATATGAAACTCGAGGGGGAGCTCTAGGATCAGCATGTTTAAACTGCAACAGGTCAGGTCACTGGGAGGTCTTAATTTTCCAGATTTTCGTCTAAATAGTATTGCAGCCATTTTTAGACATGCTCTAGATTGGATATGGGCTTTTAACCATTTCATAAATACCCCAATCGATGAAGCCATGTCTGGACCCATTAGCCCCCCTGCCTTACTACACGCACAACCCCATAACATTCCTATTGAAATAAAAGTCAATGACTTGCTTTGGTCGGTAGTATTGGCATGGCGCCACGCCAGAAAGATTAGTGGATTGGACACCTGCAGATCTATTTTTCTTCATGGGCAACCCTTCATTCTTACAGGATAAGCCACCTCTATTGTATCGAGTACTGGGTGAGTCTGGATGCAGGTTGATTTGTATCCTCATGACAAACACTCAATCGCCTCTTGCCCTGGAGGGTGCCATCTCCAAATACCCACTTTTGGCTAGTAATATATTCATCGCAGCTCAGATCAAACATTATACTACCTCAGTTATTAATAGTATACCAGATAGAGACAAATCTAACCCCCTGCACCAGATGTCTTTTGCTTCACGCACAGGGACATACTCATTAAGCCACATTTATAAGTCTATCAAACCCCACATATTTTGGTCAGACTCATCTCCGGGGCCGGGTAAATGGACATCGCAACTCCCTAACTATACATTATCAGATATACTAAAAGCCACACTATGCCTAAATTCCATATTACCATATGATAGCTATACTACAATGGCTCTTATGATATTCCACAGAGCCTACATATCACCTGAAGTTAAGTCCAGGATGTCTTCCTGTGGGGACTCCTCATGCCCCAAATGCTCTTGCTCCCCAGCAGACATATACCACTGTCTATGGGACTGCCCGAAAATCAGAGACGTCTGGGAACTTCTTCATGACTACCTCAAAAATACGCTTAATATTCCCTTTACACTATCACCTGAATGGGCAATATTTAATATACTGCCACAAAATCAGCTCAGTGGACCTTCTGCTCGACAACCACATATTTTAATTATCTGGGCCGCAGCTACCCGAAAAAGCATCCTCCATTTATGGGCACAAAATACGGTCCCCACTTTAACTTTTAAATCCAGAAAGATTAATTACTTATTCCAAATGGAGTGGATTGAATCTCCATTACATAAAAACAAAAGAACAGAATCTTTCTTTTTCACATGGTCACACTATATTGATACACAACCACTCTCGGTACGCCAATCGATACACAAATGCTTCCAATTTACCGACTGGTATATGAGGCAACTCATTTCAGGTACCACACCGGTTAGGCTTAGCTAAGAGGTTACTACAAATATGTTTTGTGCCTGGGGAAAGGGGAAAGGGGAGGGGGGAGAGTTTGTGGGAGTTCTAGATTTTTTAGGTTAGTTAAGAAAACACTGTCTTATAATTTGCATAATCGAAGCTATATCTGATATTCTGATATTGCATATAATTTTATACACTGTATATGTACAGTGCCTACAAGTAGTCTTCAACCCCCTGCAGATTTAGCAGGTTTGATAAGATGCAAATAAGTTAGAGCCTGCAAACTTCAAACAAGAGCAGGATTTATTAACAGATGCATAAATCTTACAAACCAACAAGTTATGTTGCTCAGTTAAATTTTAATAAATTTTAAACATAAAAGTGTGGGTCAATTATTATTCAACCCCTAGGTTTAATATTTTGTGGAATAACCCTTGTTTGCAATTACAGCTAATAATCGTCTTTTATAAGACCTGATCAGGCCGGCACAGGTCTCTGGAGTTATCTTGGCCCACTCCTCCATGCAGATCGCAGATCTTCTCCAAGTTATCTAGGTTCTTTGGGTGTCTCATGTGGACTTTAATCTTGAGCTCCTTCCACAAGTTTTCAATTGGGTTAAGGTCAGGACACTGACTAGGCCACGGCAACACCTTGATTTTTTCCCTCTTGAACCAGGCCTTGGTTTTCTTGGCTGTGTGCTTTGGGTCGTTGTCTTGTTGGAAGATTAAATGACGACCCATCTTAAGATCCTTGATGGAGGAGCGGAGGTTCTTGGCCAAAATCTCCAGGTAGGCCGTGCTATCCATCTTCCCATGGATGCGGACCAGATGGCCAGGCCCCTTGGCTGAGAAACAGCCCCACAGCATGATGCTGCCACCACCATGCTTGACTGTAGGGATGGTATTCTTGGGGTCGTATGCAGTGCCATCCAGTCTCCAAACGTCACGTGTGTGGTTGGCACCAACGATCTCGATCTTGGTCTCATCAGACCAGAGAACCTTGAACCAGTCTGTCTCAGAGTCCTCCAAGTGATCATGAGCAAACTGTAGACGAGCCTTGACATGACGCTTTGAAAGTAAAGGTACCTTACGGGCTCGTCTGGAACGGAGACCATTGCGGTGGAGTACGTTACTTATGGTATTGACTGAAACCAATGTCCCCACTGCCATGAGATCTTCCCGGAGCTCCTTCCTTGTTGTCCTTGGGTTAGCCTTGACTCTTCGGACAAGCCTGGCCTCGGCACGGGTGGAAACTTTCAAAGGCTGTCCAGGCCGTGGAAGGCTAACAGTAGTTCCATAAGCCTTCCACTTCCGAATGATGCTCCCAACAGTGGAGACAGGTAGGCCCAACTCCTTGGAAAGGGTTTTGTACCCCTTGCCAGCCTTGTGACCCTCCACGATCTTGTCTCTGATGGCCTTGGAATGCTCCTTTGTCTTTCCCATGTTGACCAAGTAGGAGTGCTGTTCACAAGTTTGGGGAGGATCTTAATTAGTCAAAAAAGGCTGGAAAAAGAGATAATTAATCCAAACATGTGAAGCTCACTGTTCTTTGGGCCTGAAATACTTCTTAATACTTTAGGGGAAACAAACAGAATTCTTGTGGTTTGAGGGGTTGAATAATAAATGACCCTCTGAATAAACTTTTCACAATTTAAAAAAAAAAAAAACCAAAGAAATAACATTCTTTTTTGCTGCAGTGCATTTCACACTTCCAGGCTGATCGACAGTCCAAATGTCACAATGCCAAGTTAATTCCGAATGTGTAAACCTGCTAAATCTGCAGGAGGTTGAATACTACTTGTAGGCACTGTATAACGATTTATTTTCAATAAAAGATGGTTTATAAAAAAAAAATATGGGTCACGAAACGTAATTTCATTAAGCTCACGGAAATCCAGACATGGATACAGTCCACCATCCATCTTTTTGACAAAGGTGAAACCACAGCCTCCAGAGACGAAGATGGCCTAATATGACCATTAGTCAAACTTTCCGTTATGTACTCCTTGAGAGCTTGTCTCTCAGGATCGGACAGATTATACAGTCTGCACTTGGGCAACTTGGCCCTTGCCTTCAACCTTATGGTGCAGTCATAAGGTTTGTGCTGCGGCAGTTCCTGACAGCCCTTCTTAGAGAACACATCACCAAAATCTGAGAGAGGATCCGGAAGACCAGTGGTTTTCACCGAGTTACAGGTCCCTAGACAGTGTTCGTTACAGTAAGAGCTCCATTTAATTATATCCAGGGTCTGCCAGTCAACAACAGGGTTATGTAATGTAAGCCAAGATAAGCCCAACACAAGTTATGCTGGAAGGTGTTTGATCACATAGCATGTAATGTGCTCTGAATGGAGTAACCCTATGCAGAGGTCCAACCCCTAAACACACTCCTTAACCCCTTCACCCCCTGGCGATTTTTCATTTTTTGTTTCTTCCTCCCCTTTTCCAAGAACCATAACTTTTTTATTTTTACGGCAATATTGCCATATGACGGCTTGTTTTTTGTGGGACGAGTTTGCAGTGAAAAACATATTTTAAACATGGTTTGGGGACTGATTGAAAAGAAGAGAACTCAGGACTTCTGCCCGCTTACTGCCCTGGAGTGAAAGGTCTCTAACTATACACAGCGCAGGGAAGAGATCTGTCACTCTAGGGGAGCAGGGAGAACCCACTGGGGACCAGTCTGTCCACATTTCAGAGTCAAAGATGAAGTCATGCACCAAGTGGATCAGGCGCCGTGTATCTGCTGCAAGGTTCCCTTTAAAGCTTTTAAATCTGAATGTGCATAAAATTAAAATGTGCTTGTCCTGAACAGTGGAAATTGGCCCAGGCTTGAGTTTCACATTTGCATCCTTCTGCACAGATTTTTTTTCTCTCTTTATTGGATCCATAGAAAACAATGAAAATAGGAGATGTGAACTGTTGTGCTCCCCATGGTGAGTGAGGACATAGGTAAGTCCAGGTCCGAGGAACGGCCATTACAATGCAATCCATTCTTTATTGTAAAATATTAAAGGGAACCTGTCACCACTTTTTTGGCCTATAAGCTGCGGCCACCACCACCGGGCTCTTATATGCAGCATTCTAACATGCTGTATATAAGAGTCCAGGCCGCTGTGACAACATAAAAAACTGTTACATCTCGTGGCTCTCCTGAGGCAAGGACTGAGGCAGTCTCCCATGCCTTGCCTGCCACGAGCACTCCTGCTCAACAGCGCCGAAGGTCTGCCAGACTGCGCAGTGTGCAGGAGATGCCTTCTCAGAGAGGCAGCAGAAGGGTGACACCTAGTGGTTCTCCTGTTACAAGGAGTGAAGCGGTCTCCCATTCCTGGCCTGCCGCAGACTCTCCTGCTCAGCGGCCCCGAAGGTCTGCGAGGCTGCACAATGTGCAGAGGTTTACTGCTCAGGGAAGCAGTGAGATTCCCGTTATCTCTGCACATTGTGAGACCGAGGATCCCGCCTCTATTTCCCAGAGGCAGGAGGGTGAGCATGTGCAATGCGTGGTGGGTCCTGATTCGCTCACTGACGTCACACGGCTTGATGACAAGGCTGGTGACGTGGTGAATCCTGACTGCCACGCCACTGCTCAGGCATTACTGTCTCTTGTGGGCTTGGCCCTTGCTGCTCCGGCAGTACCTCGTTTGCAGGCCGTGTTCCTGCCTTGCTGCTCCGGCAGTACCCCCGTCAACAGGCCGTGTTCCTGTCCCAGGTGAGCTCCTCAAGTCTCCATTGGACTCACCTGGTTATTGAAAGCACACGTGCGTGGGCACCTCTGTGCTACCCTCGTGCCATATTCTCGTGACTTCCACTGGCACACGTGCGTGGGCATCTCTGTGCTTCCCCGTGCAACAGGTACACCGAGCCGTGAGATCTGTGCCATACAACCCTCAGGGGTTAGGGCAGATCGGTGTACATAGATCGTCTGTGACATTCCAGACGATCGCTAGCAGCAACCCGCTCACTCTTCACCCACCATAGCGGCGGTCCCTTACACCGCACAGTGGACCTTGACCGGCGGAAGCAGTCCATTTCCCATCTTGGCACGCTTCCCCGGGTCTCCCTCGTAACAAAAAACACTTTATAATACTTACATAACGGTCGCGCTGCCGTGGAATAGGGCCTAATGGGCGTCTCCGTTGTCCGGTGCCAGAGCCGCCTCTCTCGGCCATCTTTGTTCTCCTTCTTCTCTAGCCGCGGTGCATGACAGGTCCAACGTCATACACACTCGCCGGCATTCCGGTCCTGAGCAGGCGCACTTTGATCTGCCCTGAGTAGGGCAGAGCAAAGTAATGTAGTGCACTTGCGCAGGTCCGGCGAGTGTGTATGACGTAACCGCGTCATGCACACAGGCTTCAGAAAGAGGACGAAGATGGCCGAAAGGGGAGGCGCCCGCACCGGACAACGGAGACGCCCATTAAGCCCTATTCCACCGGAGAGGGACTGTTAGGTGAGTATTCTAAAGTGTTTTTTACATTCTACACAGCGGCCTGGGCTCTTATATACAGCATGTTAGAATGCTGTATATAAGAGCCCGGTGGTGGAGGCCGCAGCTTATAGTCCAAAAAAGTGGTGACAGGTTCCCTTTAAAACAATCACAGCTACACACCATAACTGACACGTTTCAGACACGAACATCCTTAGTGCATCTGTGCACGCTGCATCTTTTTCTGACCACAAAGATGCAGTGTTTTTGGCTGCAAAAAACGCATGCAGCGCTAAAAACGCATGAGTTTTTACCGCGTTTTTGTGCGTTTTGCTTCACTGCGTTTTACTGCGTTTTTCCAATGCATTAAATGGGTGGAAAAACGCAGAAAAGCGCAGAAAAGAATTGACATGTTGCTTTTTTTTACCTCAAAAACACAGCTAAAAAAAAGCACAGTGCAGACAGCAAAAATGAAAACTCACAGACTTTGTTGGGGAAGGAAAGTCATGCAGTTTTCTGACCAAAAACGCACCCGAAAAAAAACGTGCAAAAAATGCACCGTGCGCACATAGCCTTAGGCTAGGTTCACATTTCCGTTGTTTTGTATTAGTCACTTGCGTTGCTTGAGGCTTGTGACTGATGCGTTGTACAACGGGTGACAAGAATTGGAATTCATTGTCATGAGAAAGCGGATTCCGTTGTAAAACGAGTGAGAGAACGATCAGATGATCTCCCAGCCGCTGGCTTTTGAGAGCGATCAGATGATCTCCCGGCCGCCGGCTTTTGAGAGCGATCAGATGATCTCCCGGCTATTGTGAACAATCAGATGATCGCGCTCATTAGCCAGCCACCGGGAGATCAGCTGATCGCTCACAGAAGCCGGCCACTGGGAGATCATCTGATCATTTGGCCGCCGAGAGAGAGCATGCGCAGCAAAATCAAAAGGATTCCGCTGCTCATTAAACGTTCCACGACTGATCAGTCGGGCGGCAGATGCAACGCAAGGGCATCAGTCACAATCCGCCGCTCATACAAGTCTATGGGAAACAACGGAATCCGCCAAACGGATTGCATTGTTTATCAGAGCGGCGGATTGTGACCGATCATAAACAACGGAAATGTGAACCTAGCCTAAGGCTGCTTTCACACCTCCGGTTTCTGCAATGCGGCACACTCCGGCACTTTGCAGGAAAATCGCAACCGTTTTTTTTTTGCTGCCGGTTGCGATTTTCCTGCATAGACTTTAATTAGTGCTGCATTGTGCCGCATGGCCTTGCGTTCCGTCCGGTTTTTGCCGCATGCGGCAGATTTAGCCGATGCGACAGCCGGATGGAACGTTGCCTGGCACGTTTTTTCGTGCGGCAAAAAAAAAAAACGCATCGCGCCGCATTCGGCCGATGCGGCGCATTTTTCAATTCATGCCTATGGCGGCCGGATGCGGCAATAACCGCATCCGGCCGCCGCATGCGGTTTTTGCCACTGCGCATGCTCAGTAGTATGCCGCAAGCGGCAAAAACCGGACTGGCCGCAAAGGAAAAACTTATGCAAAGGATGCGGTGTGTTCACCGCATCCGTTGCATAGCTTCCACAGCCGGATTGAGACGCAGTGTGTGTGAAAGCAGCCTAAGGCTACATGCCCACGCTGCTTTTTTTGCTGCTTTTTTGCTGCTTTTTTGGCTGCAGTTTTGTCAGCAGAACTTTCTGACATCTGACTTCCCAGCAAAGTCTATGAGAAGTCAGATTTGTCATGCGCACACTGCAGTTTATTTGTCAGCGTTTTTTTTGTTAAAAGTTTGTGACAAACAAAATGCACCATGTTCATTCTTTCCTGCGTTTTTGTCAACATTTGTCACCCATTGAAATCAATGAGGGCATCAAAAACGCAGGAAAAAATGCATGTTATCAAAAGTGGTGCATTTTACCTGCCTTTTACCTGCGTTTTTGCTAGCAAAAACGCAGGTGATTTGTCAGGAAGTGAGGTCAAGCAAGTGGTCCCGTCCCGTCCTCCATGTGTTCCCCGAAGTACTGCTGTCCCCAGGGGAGATGATGTGGAGGACGGGACTATCAGCGGCGGCGGCAAGAATAGTCAGTGCTATCTGTTATTATGGCGTGCAGCTGCAATTGTTTTAATATTTCTCAATAAATATTTTTGTTTTGTAATGCACGTCCATTGAAGCTGCAGTTACCGATTTCCTCTGTGGTGGCACCGAGTGTCCTGGAATCCGGACTGTCTCCTAATGACAATTAATCCCCATGGTGAATGCTGTGTCATGAGAAGCGTGGTATGTGCCCCACACAGCAGTGCGGCCTATCCTCACATTGCGTTTTCTCCTAGCAATAACACGAATTGCTCATGCTGCATAGAAAGCTCCAGGAATGTTTGTGTTTTCTTACATCTCCCCATATTGTGCTAAATAGAAATCCGAGCGCTGATGAAGAGCGTCCGCAACGAGGGACACGGCTGATAGTACAGATCACTGAGTGTAGCGCCCCTAGAGCCGACACAGATAATGACATGCAGGGAGGACGGGCAAAGCGCACATTGCGGCCGTGTACCTGCGTGCGGGGCTCGGGCCTGTATAGAACACCGAGGATCAGGACGGCGGCTCCGCCCACAGTGACGTCTTCCCGGCGTGTGAGGGAGAGAACGGCTGCGGTCACTGCTCTACCAGCCTGCCGGTCCTGTGCTAGTGGAACGCCTTATGTGGCATGACACACCACAGTGCGTCCAGCAGAGGGCCCTCCTCAGCCGGCGGCCAGTCACCACAGTGCGTCCTGCAGAGGGCCCTCCTCAGCCGGCGGCCAGTCACCACCGTGCGTCCTGCAGAGGGCGCTCTTCAGCCGGCGGCCAGTCACCACCGTGCGTCCTGCAGAGGGCGCTCTTCAGCCGGCGGCCAGTCACCACCGTGCGTCCTGCAGAGGGCGCTCTTCAGCCGGCGGCCGGTCACCACCGTGCGTCCAGCAGGGGGCGCTCTTCAGCCGGCGGCCGGTCACTGCGCTGCTGCAGTCTCCCGGGCCGTAGAGACTGATACACGCTTCCCATCTCGTGGGTTCAGTGCACATATTCCCCTTCCCGCCATGGCCAATGTTCATCTTTGCACTACTGTTTTTTCCTTCCCTTCTCCCTAGCTGTATGAGGACTGGTCTGTGCAAGAGGAGTTGACACCACTCTCTTCACAGTAAAATGTGCTAAAAAAAAAGTGAAAAAATCCACGTGGGGTGAAATGGTGAAAAAAGAGATGGTAACACCCCCCCACCCCCCTCTATTGTGACGAGTAGTTAGAAGTGGGCACTGCCATGCTCAGGTGCTCGGTTTTCGAGACAAGCACAGGTCAAACATGTCTCAAGTACGGAGTATAATAGAAGTCAATGTGGACTTAAGCGTTTTTCCCCAAGATTTCCCTGAAAAATGCTTGACTTTTTCCATTGACTTCCATTATACTTGGTACTTGAGTCACTCTCATTCCAGTGTTCATCTGCTTATTACGAGTACCCGAGCATGGTGCCCACTCAGCACTAGACACAATGTATTGTATGTATTGTAATTGGCAGAATTTTATTGTGAACATTTCACCACAGGATTTCACTATTTTTATTCTCATTGTAGTCTTGCTTCACTGCCACAGAATCTCAGCATGTTTCTGCAGCGCCCCTGAACCCATCAGGGCACTACTAGGTATTGCATCCTGACAAAGATGCAGGGCCTACCCCCAGGGATCTGGAAGTTCAGTGCCGGTACCACCAAACCACAAAAACATCCCCAGTTTCCCTCTCATAATCAGGGGTGACTTTCTAGTCTGGAACCTAATGCATGGCCACCCATGGGTGGAGCTAGTCCAGTCCACTAGACGACAACCCGGTGGGAAGGGACAGACAGACAGAGGAGTCCGATAGTGACAGTTGAAGGAGACGGACGTGTCTCCAGACGGGGTCGTGTAGCAGTGACCTAGGTGGCGTAGGAGAGTGGTTGCCAGGGAGGGTACAGCCAGGTACTCCTGGAACCAGAGCACCGACGGGGCACAGGGCCCTAGGTCAGGCGAAAGCTTCAGGCAACCTGATAAATACCTGCACAGTGAGGGGACCTTCAAGGACCTCACTGACCAAGAATCCGTAGGCACCAGCAGTAAAGATTGAGCCAGGGAACCGAACACGGACCCTACAGGGTTCACACTGCCCGCCATATAGACCAGAGACTGCCGAAAGACAGTAGGTGACCCACAGACGCTCCAGGCTACGGGGTCCACCAACCAGTGAAAGGTGCCGGGGAAAGAAACCACCAGGTTACCACACCGGCACTGGAACTACAGGGACCAGTGGTCTGAACCAGCCGTTCTCAACGCAGCAACAACAACTCTGTGAGTAAAACAACAGTTGCACTGCATCCCCAACGTGCGGTAGCTTTTCTTTCTGCACCGGATTCCACCATCCACTTCCTGGGGCCCGGCCCTACTTGCAGAGGGCCTACCATCCAGGCTGCCATCACCATCAGCCCCAGTGGTAAAGGACTGTGCAGCGGCGGTTCCATAACCGCAACCGCAAGTGTCGTCACGATATAGACTCTTTCATTTCCCCTGTACATAATCACCTTTACAAAGTGATCCCCAGGCTCACAGAACCGGCCATCGGCCATTACACAACCGTGACACAACATCCCCGTACATATACGGCCCGGGACTGAGGACCCCATAGCTCTGGGGCATCACATTTCCATTGCAATAGGCTGATTTATATTGTAAAGCTTCAGGGTATGTGTGTACGCTGTGTTTTTGGTTTGACAACAAAACTGCACTCTCTGGCAGACTTTGACAACTGTAAACACTGCATTGGTAAAAACGCATCAGATTTAGCCGCATTTTTGTTAATGCGTTTTTTCTGAGAAAAAAAATGATAGGATATTTGACAGATTGCTAGAATACATAGACAAAATAGAACATATAGAATAGATGGAAAGAAATAACAAAATAGCTCGATAGAAATATAGTTAGCTTGGCTAGCTGTTTTTTCAAATTTGGAGAGGGGATTAAGCGGGGTACCCCCCTGTTTTTCATCTCCAGCACATGAATAGCAGCAGCTGCAAGCTGCAACCCTCAGCTCTCTGCTGTACCTTGGCTGGTTATGAAAAATAGAGGGGATCCCACGCTTTTTTTTTTTATTTTTTTTTTAAATGACGTGAGGTCCCCCCCCATTTTTCTGAAAACAGCCAAGGTACAGTAGACAACTGGGGGCTGATATTATTAGGGTGTGAAGGGCCATCATTATTTCGCAAGTTCCAGCCTAACAATAGCAGTCCACAGCCGCCCCAGAAGTTGCGCATCCATAAGATGCGCCAATTCTGGTGCTGGACCCGGCTCTTCCCGTTACCCTGGTGTGGTGGGAAACAGGGTTATAAGGAGTTAATAGTCCACAGCTACTATTAAGCCCTAGTTTAGTGATGGCAGGTGTCTATGAGACACCCCCATCACTATCTGTAAGTGAAAGTAAATCAACACAAGCACCCCAAAAATCCTTTGATATAAAAGACAAAAAAGCATCCTCTTTTACCACTTAATTAACCCCCCCAAACACCCCTCCAGGTCCGACGTAATCCACACAAGTTCCCCTGACGCTTCCAGCACTGCTACATCTGACACTGCGAGCGCAATAGAGCATGACTGCTCCACGCAGCAACTGAAGTGAGTCACTCACTCAGGTGAGTCTTCCACCTGCGGCTCACTTCAGTCGTGGCCTGATTTGCAGTCACAGGTGGAGGACTCCAGCTGTTACCGGAAATCACCTGAGTGACGGCACTGCTGATCACATGGCTCACTTCAGTCACTCGGGTGATTTGCTGTCACAGGTGGAGGAATCCAACTGTCGCTGTGGCTAACCTGAGTGACATCACCGCTGATAGCGCGACTCACTTCAGTTGCTGCGTGGAGCTCACAGTCATGTGAGCGTCAGATGTAGCAGTGCTGAAAGCATCGTCGGACCTCGTGTAGATTACGTCGGACCTGGGGGGGTGTTTGGAGGGTTAAAAAAGTGGTGAAAGAGGATGCTTTTTTGTCTTTTATTTCAAATAAAGGATTTTTTGGGTGTTTGTGTTGATTTACTTTCACTTACAGATTAGTAATGGGGGGTGTCTCATAGACGCCTTCTATCACTAACCTAGGGCTTAGTGGCAGCTATGAGCTGACATTAACACCTTATTACCCTGATTGCCACCGCACCAGAGTAATCGGGTAAAGTCCCAGGACTGTCGCATCTTATGGATGCAAAAATTCCAGGCGGCAGCTGGCTAATATTTTTAGGCTGGGGGGGCTCCCAATAACGTGGGTCTCCCCAGCCTGAGAAAATCAGCCCTCAGCTGTGAGGCTTTATCTTGGCTGAGTATCAAAATTGGAGGGGACCACACGCCGTTTTTTTTAAATTATTTATTTTACTGTACGATATAGACCCTCCCATCGGCGGCTGTGATTGGTTGCAGTCAGACAGCTGTCACTCAGCGTGGGGGCGCGTCTGACTGTAACCAATCACAGATGCCAGTGAGTGGGGGAAGCAGTGAATATGTATAAGCCTAATGAGCGGCCCCTATAGAAGCATGAGAGGCCGCGGGAGCATTGTTACTGCTCGCCGCTGATCGGTGAGTATGAAGTGGGATGAGAGAGAGAGAAAGAGATTTTCACTCCTGCCGTGTTTTTTTTTATCCTCGAACAATGTGGGTGACCTGCGTTTTTAGTGACAAAATTGCAAGTACAACGCATGCAAAATGCAACAATTTGGTGCCATTCATTTTTTCATGTGTTTTTGATCCAAATAACGATGGTCCTTCCCACCCTAATAATATCAACCCCCAGATGCCTGCTGTACCTTTCTTGGTTTTAGAACAATGTTGGGGACCCCACGTCATTTTTTTAAAAAAAGAAAGAAAAAGCATGGTATCCCCTCTAGTTTTCATAACCAGCCAAGGTACAGCAGACAGCTGAGGGTTGCAGCCCGAAGCTGCTGCTGTTCCTGTGCTGGATATGAAAAACTGGGGGGAACTCAAGTAATTTTTTTACCCCCAAAAAAATGTAAAAAAAAATAGCTGGCCAACCTAGCTATCCCTCCATCGAGCTATTCTTTTATTTCTTTCTATCTGTTCTTTCTTATTATCTATTCTATATGTTCTTTCTTTCTATCTATTCTATATGTTCTTTTCTATCTATTTTCTCTCTCTAGCTATCTATTCTTGCTATCTATGAAATATCTTATCCTATCATATTTTTTTTTTGTCCCTTAAAAACGCATTAACAAAAACGTGGCAAAAACGAATGTGTTTTTACCTCGTTTTTTTTGTCAAAGACAGTGTTTATAGTTGTCAAAGTCTGCCAGAGGGTTCAGTTTTGTTGTCAATCCAAAATTACAGCGTGCACATATACCCTTATAGTTAGACCGTTAGGCAATGTTCCCACAGTCAGGATCAGTTGAGTTTACGACACTGCAGAATTTTGACACCATCTCCGCACCTTTATTTACTAACTTTTTTGATGCTGCATTTTTATTGCGTTTAACTTCCTGGTATTGGCATCATTAGGTGCAGATTATATGTGTTTTTGGTGCATTTCCGCACCAAAAAAGAATATATGTCTTTTACCTGCAGCTTTTGCGCATATAATGTAAGTCTATGGGGAAAATTCACACAGAAATCTGAGCATTCCAGCAAGAGAAATTGACATGCTGCAGATTGGAAAAATGCAATGCAGGTGTGTTTCCATAGCGTAAAAAAGATGCACAGTGGGCATGAGACTTCGATTAATCACATCCACCTTGCTTGTACTGTAAAACGCAGTGTTTTAGATGCAGAGAAAATATGCAGCGTCCAGAACGCGAGTAACACTGATCGTGGGAACGTATTTTTCCTTATTCTCTCCCACAGCAACCTAGGCCATTTGTTGAAATCAAATAGGCTATATCTTGAAGGGATTATCGAGGACTTTTATTATTTTTGTATATAGGGTTAAGATCTAACAGGCAGGAAGCTGCTAACTTTCTGCCTGGTGAGGATCTCTGCCTTTTCAGAGTAATCATAAACCGCTCTTGATGGCAATTTCTCCACATTCGTTAACGTCACATCGACAGCAGCTTCTCTTCATCACTGCAGACGTCTGATTGACAGCCAGTTCTCTGCTACCTAACTGCAGGGATTCAGCTGTCAGTCAGCATGACGTCTGCAGTGCTGCTCCGTCAACAGTGAGCGACAATGTTAGGTTTCATTGTAGCGTCCACTGCCAAAAGGCTCTATGTGGTGACTGTGCCACAATTTTAGTGGGCTCAATCTGTGAAAACAAACATATTGCACTGCAGCGGACCCTGTGTGGCTAATCTAACAAGCTACGAGTATAATTGGCCACTGTGCAGCAGTTTCTTTTGCCTGAGTCTCCCAAACAGCTCTGTGTATATACTGTGCCCCATTCTTGGCGGGCTAAATCTATATAAAAATATATATTTTACTGCAGCAGGCCCTGTGTTCTCAAGTTAATGGCGGTGGACAGAATATGGGTGGACACACTGTATAGGAGCCATTTGTTTCACTCCTTGCTCTATGGGGAAAATCTGCCAATCTTGGCTGTGTGGGTGAACTGGGAATACAGGCTATATAGGGGTATTTGTTTCCCTTCTTGCTCTGTGGGGGAAATCTTGCAATCTTGGCTGTATGGGTGAACTAGGAATACAGGCTATATAGGGGCCATTTGTTTCACGTCTTGCTTTGTGGGGGAAATGTGGCAAGCATGGGTGAACTAGGAATACAAGCTATATAGGAGAAATTTGTTAAACATGTTGCTCTGTGGGTAAACTCTGCCAATGTTGTGTGCCTGCTTGTTTTGAACAACAATTTTTTCAAAATAAACGCCTTGGGCCCCCCTGGACACTCAGTCAACAGCATCGGGGAGATACATAAAGGCAAAGTGGCTTGGCATGGCTGTAGCAAGGCTAGATGTAAGAACTCCAGCTCGATCCCAAATCCAATTACGAGCTTTTTAACTGCAGGAGATGAATATTAACCTCTGTACGGGGAACTTGGAAAACAGGCTCTCTAGGGGCCATGTTTTAAAAATTCTTACTCTGTGGGGAAACTTTTCCAATCTTGGCTTTGTTAGTCACCTGTGGTAACAGGCTCTGTCAGGGCCTTTTGGAAAATTGGTGCTAATTGGGCGAACTGTTAGTATAGGTTGCAGGGATGTTTGTGTCTTCTTGCACTGCTCTTAGTACTCCACAAACATGGCTAACGCTGATGAGTCGCGTCAGACAACCATCTCGATCACAAATCCAATTACAAGCTTTTTAAATAATAGTTAATAATAATAATAATTTTATCATTTATATAGCTCTATTAATTCCACAGCGCTTTACATACATTGGCAACACTGTCCCCATTGGGGCTCACAATCTAGAGTCCCTATCTGTATGTCTTTGGAGTGTGCGAGGAAACCGCAGTACCCGGAGGAAACCCACGCAAACACGGGGAGAACATACAAACTCCTTGCAGATGGTGTCCTTGGTGGGATTTGAACCCAGGACCCCAGCGCTGCAAGTGTCGCGGGCGGGGAAGGGACGCTGCGCTCACCACCCTCGGGTCCGGCGCTGCTGCTGCTTCGCTTGCTGCTCGGTGGCTCGAGCGGTGGGCCGGATCCGCGGACTCGCGCGGCGCTCCTCGCCCGTGAGTGAAAAGGGGAATGGTGTTGGGGATTTATTGTTCGTGACGCCAAGTTGAAGCAGGCGGGGAGGGTGCTGCGCTCACTACGCTCGGGTCCGGCGCTGCTGCTGTTGCTCGGTGGCTCGAGCGGTGGGCCGGATCCGGGGACTCGAGCGGCGCTCCTCGCCCGTGAGTGAAAAGGGGAATGGTGTTGGGGATTTATTGTCCGTGACGCCACCCGCGGTTGTGGTGAGGTTGTGACACCACCGCTGCTCTGAACGGGGATCCCGGGAGCGATGACAGGGAGCAGCTTAGATGTTGTTCTTCCCCTCCGTGGGTAGGGGGATTGGTTGTCCCGGGGCCCGGTGAGGGAGGGATGGCAGGCAGGTTACGGGGCCTGGTGATGTGCAGGGTCGCGGGGGCAGTGCGGTGCCGCACGGCACAGTGGTACTCACTCAGCCAATGATGAATGCAAAGTCTCTGGTAAAACAAACGGCTGGATGGATGGGTCCCACAGACGGCTGCAGTTCTTCTCCCGGTAGGTTGGTGGTGACTGCCTTTCCCTGTACCTGTGTTATGTTCTCGGTTCTGGTGGCTTCCCACCGGTAACCCGCTCCCCAGCTTGGATGGATGCTGAGGGAGCCCCTTTTGCCCGCAGGCTCTGGCCCTGGGAACTGTAGCCTTGGCGGTGACTGTATTTCCCTTCACGGTTTGAACTGTTGCCTTCAATCGGGTCTTGACTGCTGACAAATCCCGGAGGTTCCCTTCGCTAACGGATTTGACCGGTTTTACGGCGGCTCCTAGCCTGGTCGGGGTCCGTAAGCCCTGCCGAATGGTGCTGGCTTCTCTTTGCTCCCCGATCCGGTACCGGCGGGCCACCGCCCGTTTCCGGTCCTTACGGTTCGCGTCAATCAGCCTCTCCTGCAGATGGTCACCACCGTCTGCCAACCTTGCTGTATGTGCCCAGGCCACGCACCCGGACACGGTTAGTCTCCTCTACTACCACTTCACTCCTCCAACTCCAAACTTCAACTCCTCAAACTGATCTGACTTCCTTTTCCCACCTCCAGGACTGTGAACTCCTCGGTGGGTGGGGCCAACCGCCTGGCTCCACCCCCTGGTGTGGACATCAGCCCCTGGAGGGAGGCAACAAGGATTTTTGTTTGACCTCGATGTGCCTAGCCGGGGTGTGGGGTGTGTTGTTGTAGTACCTGTGATGTCCTGGCTTGTCCAGGGCGCCACACAAGACTAACCACTGAGCCACCGTGCCGCCCAATGAAATGAAGTAATAATCTCAATCAGTAATGTGACATACACATTCCATATACCACTTGTGTTGTCAGTGATGCATTATAAACTGTCCATTCGATCACATGACATACATACCCTGTATATCATTTGCGTCACAAGTGACACGCTAAACTCCGCCCACTCACATGACCCATGACACGCTCAACACCACCTTTACAGAGGCCTTATGAACAACCCCTGTTGATGAAGTGGCTTGCATCTGCAATCGGATGTCATCTCGGGCGCATGTGCACTGGCAGCCACATCACAACCCTGAAGTAGCGCTTAGCATATAAAACACACAGTAGTATGCCATACCGCTACCCACTGCCTTCCACTGCTGCCACCACTGACCTCTGGGACCCAGTCCCCGCTCCTCCTGGCATATAGGTAACTCTTTCCACGCTCCTCCGCTCACTGCCATTTCAGCATTGCTTGACTTAGGCATTGGTACTCACCATTGTATATCTTTTTCTACAGGCACTTCCTCCTCTCCTTCACCTATCTCCTAGGATGAGGAATATTTACCAGGATGGGGAATATGCTGTGATGGGGTACATTTACCAGGATGGGGCCATAATGGGGACAAATATACCAGAATGTAGGAAATATATATCAGGATGGGGGACATGTTTACCAGGAAGTGGCCCAGGAAGGGGGACAGAACTACACAATGAAAGGGGAGAAGAGCAACTCCTACGTCTTTATGGGATTTCAAGATATTCAGACTTTGAAATGTAGATGTGGATTACAGGGTGACATCTGATTGCATTCCATGCTAAAATCTCTGTCTAATATGCTGCATTTTTTTCCAGAGAGATCAATCCAACTGCTGTGTCTGGAAAAGGGCAGTGGCTTAGCTTCAATGTGTGGTAAACATGCATGAGCGTGATGCCCCCTGCTGAAGAGAAGAGAAAACTGCAAAGGTAAGGTTAAAATCAATTATTTACATAATATGATAGGTTGGCACTTCGGAAAAAAAATTGGGTTTAGGGCTACAGTTTGGGCACTTGGCCTGTGAAAGATTCGCCATGACAGGTCAAGACGATTACCTCCTCCTGGTTTGACCTACAACAAAGTGTGAACTTACTATTTGATATTTGATTGTAATATATTATCCTGATGTGCTGGGATTTTGTTCTCTCCTACGTACAGCAAAGTGACCACGAAAACTAACGCCTCTTCTAAGATACGGTCTTTTCTGACTTCCAGTTCGTCTTTTCCCCCCAACTCTATGATACGTACGTGCATATTCTACCTGTATATATGTAAATTATTGTACATTATATCACAAATTGGGTATGTAAATATTCTTTATTTTTCTCCATCTAGGCAAAACCTTGACAAAGGCCAAGTCTGGCCAAAACGTTGGCTTTGCTTCAATTCTGGTTGAGGTGTTGTTTTTCCTTTTGCAGATATTCTATGAATAAAACACTTTTTGCATTACAATAGTCTCTTGTTCCATTGAATGCTAGGGATTTAATTAAATTATAGTCTTTTGTTTCCCTTAAACACCTCCTTATTTGCAGTTGAGCCTGGCCTTACTCCGTTATTCTGCAGTACTCCACAAACATGGCTAACGCTGATGAGTCGCGTCACACAACCATCTCGATCACAAATCCAACTACAAGCTTTTTAAATGCACTAGCTGTACTGTATGCTACTGGAGCTGAAAGTTTTATCCTGTAGGGGAACTGGTAACACAGGCAGTATAAGAATTGGTGCCTTGCTGAAACCGCAGACTTGACACCTAAGAATCATGGGCATCTTTCTTCAACATCCCCCCTTTGCAAAGCAGCAAAGCAATGTAAACCTCAACAACTCAGGCACCAGTCACTTCAGCTTTTTAAGCACTCCACTGGCTGTGGTTCCATGATCAATCTTTGATAAAATTGGGTGCTCTGTGGTGGATCTCAAGTAATCTTGGGCTGTGAGACCAAACAAGGAAAACAGGCTCTGTAGGGGCCTTTCCTAAAATACGGTGGGCTGTGGGGGAACTGTGGCAATCTTGGCTATGTGAATGAACTGGGAACACAAGCTTTATAGAGGTCATTTGTTTAACTTTTTGCTCGGTGGGGGAACTCTTGCAATCATGACTGTATGGGTGAACTGGTAATACAAGCTTTATAGGGGCCATTTGTTTAACTTCTTGCTCTGTGGTGAAACTTTTGCAATCTTAGCTGTGTGGGCCAACTGTCTAAAGAGGCTCTGTTGGGGCCTATATTTGATTCAAAACCAACACTCTGATCAGTGCCTGAGAGCCACACAATAGGAATCGTGGTTTGCAACAGTTGAAGAGCCACAGCTTAGGACACACTGTTGTAAATTTAGCATTTTTATAGATATTTAATCTGATCTCCTGCAGTTCACAATCTAAAGGAAAGCAAAAGCTCTTTAGCCATTGTTTTTTTTTTTATCAAGCGAACAAGTATTGCCATCTCCAAAGACATACAGATAGGGAATTTAGATTGTGAGCCCCAATGGGGACAGCGTTCCTGATGTATGTGAAGCGCTGCGGAATATGTTAGCGCTATATAAAAAAAAATAAAGAAAAGAAGAAAAGATCTAGTGGTATTGATATTGCATGCATTCAGATAATTTCAATGTTACATTTGACCAAAACTGCGCTTAGGTAGTGATCTGTCTTCCATGTGCAGAAGAAAATTTTACTTAGCTTTACTGTCTATGTAACATAAGTAGGGAAAGGGTTGAAATGGGAAAAGATCAGAGTTTTAATTTCTGCTTTGAAAATCAAAAGGAAAATAAATTCTAAAAGCTGGATGACAAATCTCATTTTATTCTACTTGGCCAGCATGATATCATTAGAGTCAGTATGGATTAAATAGCTCTCTACCAATACATATTACAGTATATTTCCATCTACTATCTTAGAAGGGTATTCAGGGCCAGCACCAGGGCATTACTACTGTGACTGGTGTAATGGGCTTGGTGAAGAGAGGGGGGCCCGGCCGGGCCCAGGTTAATTACTTAGCTTTATGTAGCCCCTGGCCAGCCGGGCCCACCATCTTCACTGAGCCCCAGTCACAGCCGCAGCAGAGGGGCCCGGCGGTGTCGCTTCAGCCACTACTGCATATCACTAAGGTGCGTGCGAAGCCCTTCTAGGGCATCACATGCAATTTAGCCATGTGGTGGGAGGCACTGTGAGTGGAGCAGAGCAGGGAGGTGGCGCGTCATCCCGTGGTCCAGCGTGATGAGGTCCTCTTTCTGCACCTCATCACAGTGCTGCGGGCAACGTGGAGCTGGCAAGGACGCGGCATCCGATGGTGAGAGGTAGGTGCTCTATGAGCTGAAAATCGATGGGGGTAGTAGGGGTCCCGCTGACTCCAGCCCCGGGTGCTGGGGGGTCTGCTGGCTCCAACCACGGGTGGTGGGGGCACGCGCTGACTGCAGCCCAGGGTGGTGGGGGAGCCTACTGAGAAATATACGAGGAGAGGCCCAGGAAGGGGAAATATATACAAGGAGGAGATATATACCAGGAAGGAGACAAAATCCAGGAAGGGGACATATATACCAGAATGTTCTCAGAAGTGGGATATATATATATCAGTAGGGGCCCAGGATGGGGATATATATTCTGGGAAGGGGACAAAAACCAGGATGGGGACACATATGCCAGAATGGGCCCAGGAGAGAGATATATATACACCAGGAGGGGCCCAGGATGGGGATATATATGCTAGGAAGGAGAAAAATAAACCAGGATGAGAACATATATACCAGGAAGGGGACACAAACCAGGATAGGGAGATATATACGAGGATCAGGACAAATAAACCGGGATGGGGATATATATACCAGGATGGTCCCTGGATGGGGACATATATACCTGGATGAGGACATTTATGCTAGGAAGGGGACAATAAACCAGGATGGGAAAATACAAACCAGGAAGGGCCCAGTATGCAGACATATATACCAGTCTTTGGACATATATCAGGAGGATATTATACAGAGAGGCAATGTGTGTAGGGGGATAGTATACAGAGGCGTAGTGTGTGGGGGGGCGATATACGGAGGAGCAGTGTGTGTGAGGATATATATATAATGAGGGGCAGTTTGTGTGGGAATAGTGTACAAAGGGGCAGCGTACGTGAGGGATATTTCACAGAGGGTCATATTGTGTGTGTGTTTGGATATTATACAGAGTTGCAGTGTGTGGGGGTTATATACAGAGGGGCAGTATGTGTGGGGGGATATTACACCGAGGAGCAGTATGTGTGGGGAGATATTATACTGAGGAACAGTGTGTGGGGATATATTATACTAAGGAGCAGTGTGTGTGGGGAGATATTATACTTAGGAGCAGTGTGTGTGTGTGGCGAGATATAGAGGAGCAGTGTGTGTATGGAGATAGTATACAGAAGAGCAGTGTGTGTGGGAGGATATTATACAGAGGGGCATTGTGTGTGGGGGATATTATACAGAGGAGCAGTGTGTTTGTGGGAGATATTATACTGAGAAACTGTGTGTGTGTGTGTGTGGATATTATACAGAGGAGCAGTGTGTGTGGGGGGATATTATACAGAGAAGCAGTGTGTGTGTGTGTGGGATATTATACTGAGGAACAGTGTGTGTGAGTGGGGATATTATACAGAGGAGCAGTGTGTGTGGGGATATTATACAGAGGAGCAGTGTGGGGGGATATTATACAGAGGAGCAGTGTGTGGGGGATATACACAGGAACAGTGTGTGTGAATATACACAAGGGCATTGTGTGGGTATATTCTACTGAGGGGCAGTGTGTGTGTGTGATATTATACACAGGGCATCGTGTGGGGGTACACTGAGGAGCAGTGTGTGTAGGGTAAAATTATACATAATGAAAGAAAGATTCAGATCACCTTCAGTAGCCCTATTTGTACAAGCTCCAACACTGCACGGACTTGCAGAAGCTGTGCCTGCATTCACAGAGGAGAAAAGCAAATGAAATGTCCAGCGCTTAGGAAATTAGGGTTCAGCGAGGTAAACTTTCAAATTTTATTCCACGCTTGGTGTATCAGGTAAAAATCATTCCAGACAGTTACAAGGAACACTCCATGCAAAGAAGAGAAATTGACACGGCGACGCGTTTCAGGTACATAGTGTAGCCTTCGTCAAGAATATTATACATAGGGGCAGTGTGGGAGAGATATTATGGAGAGGGGCGGTGTAGAGGGTATATTATGGAGAGGGGAGGTATAGTGGTTGTATTATTGATTTTCTAAGGGAAATGCTTCATTTTCTGGAACAACTTCAAGGGTGCTAACAGTTTTGGCCATGACTGTTTTTGTGTGTGTGTGTATATATATATATATATATATATATATATATATATATATATATAAATAATATACACACACATACGTTTTTCCAAGAATGGTGGTGAGTGTGGAAGGTTTGAGGGGGTGGAGGCGGAGATGGGGTGGAGCCTGGGTGGAGTCTCAAGGTGGCCCAAAAATGTTGCCAGTATGGGGCCCTGAAATTCCTAGTCGCGGCCCTGAGGGAGTGTCTATCGGCTGAATCATTAAAGGTGTAATTTAAAATCATACCAAGGAGAGTCATTTCAGAACTTTTTCCAGATTTAATGTACCCTAATGTTTACGATTCAATTGAAATTGAAACTCACATCTTTTCAAGTTTAAAAAGAAAGCAAAGAACTAAAATTATGTGTTTACCGACCAAGGCTTTAAAATGCATCTATGATAATGTCTGCAGAATCCATTTAGTACAGCTAAATTTTATCTGGGGTTAATTAAAATCACTGTAAATGATGGCAGCCGTATACTGACTACTGTTTACCATGAGTTTAAATGTGATTGGCTAATGCTGAACCCAACCACTTCTCCAATTCTCCAATTATAGGATGGTGTTCACAGTTATGCAACCCCATTATTTTAGTTTTGATATCTCATTTCCCACTCAAAACGATTTTAGTTTGTTTCTGAATAGATTGGAACCAATTCTGGGTGAATAACTGTTTTATTTTTCAGTCAATCTTACCATGTGAGGGCTTGGTTTTGCGGAATGAGTCCTACTACTATATGAGCTTTGCCATATAGTGTACTGGAAAACGGCAAACAAATTCCAAATGTGGAAAAATTGAAAAAAAAGTGTGATTGCACAATTGTTTTTGAGATATTTTATTCACTGTGTTCACTATATGTTAAAAGTAATGTGTTGGCGTGATGCCTCAGGTCGGTGCGAGTTCGTAGATACCAAACTTGTATAGGTTTACTTTTATCTAAGAGGTTAAAAAAAATCAGAAGCTTGTCCAAAAAGTGGCACATGTTTTGTGCCATTTTCTACAACCCACAGCGTTCTCAACCTTCAGGATCTATGGCGAAGTGATGGCTTATTTTTTGCGACTCGAGCTGACGTTTGTAACAGTACTATTTTTGCGCAGATGCTACCTTTTGATCGCCTGTAGTTGCATTTTTGCGGCGACTAAAAAATGTAATTTATGTGTTTGGAATTTTTTTGCCGCTATGCCGTGTACCAATCAGATTAATTGATGTTATATTTTGATAGATCGGGCATTTCTGAACACGGCAATACGAAATGTGTGTATATTTTTTAACCCTTTCATTTTCCATGAGGCGAAAGGGGAAGTGAATTGAACTTTTAGGTTTTTTTATTTTTTTTTAATTTGTCAAAACGTTTTTTTTTTACTTTTTTTTATTTTTTATTTTACTAATTTTACTAGTCCCAGGGGGCTATACGGATCAACTGTCTGATTGCTCATTCTTTCTCCCAATCAGAGCAGCACCGCTCAGATCAGGAGAAATGCTCATCTCTTGTAACCTACTGTACTCAACTGCTTGTTACAGGACCTGAGTCATGTGAGCTACAGGAGTCATCACTTGACCCTGTGCTACCATGACAACCATCAGATCCATGTGATCACGTCACGTGACTTCCAGTGGTGGCCTTTGAGTAAACCTTTACCGCGATCACTGTTAAAATGGCATTGTCATATTTTGACAGCGCCATTTAAGGGGTTAACAGGTACGGGTGGATAGTACCCACAAGGCACACATGTCAACTGTATAAATCAGCTGACATGTGGGCGGATACCCGCCGGCAGCCGGTGTGGATTAAAACTATGACCGCAAGGATTTAACTTTACTGCCTGCGGTCGTTAAGGGGTTAAACACTTTTGTTTTTGCTTTAATTCATTATGAGCTGAACTCAAAGATCTAAAGCTTTTTTCTATGTATACAAAAAGCCTTTTTCTCTGAAATATTGTTCACAAATTTGTCTAAATCTGAGTTGAGCACTTCTCTTTTGCCGAGATAATCCATCCACCTCACAGGTTTGGCCTTTCAAGATGGTAATTAGACAGCATGATTGCAAAGGTATGCCTTAGGCTGGCCGCGATAAAAGGCCACTCTAAAATGTTCTGTTGTACAGTATTGGGAGGGCCCATGTCACGACTGTCACTGCCATCTCCCTGTCATGAGGACTGGAGTCCCTTATCTTTATCTATCTGGGACTCCGCATTTAAATGTTGTTTCGTTGCCTTTGGTTCTTAAGAAGTTAGGCTTCTTTCAGACGTCCGTATTTCAGGTACCTGTGACATCAGTTTTTAACATGGATGCCGCACGTACCCATGTTATCCTATTGTGTACTCACGGCCATGTTTTCACACGGACCGGGTGGTCCCGCTATTCCCCGCACGCACACATGGAGACATGCCCATTTTTCTCTTGTAGCACGAGTGTCACATGGACCGCACACTGATGTGATCCGTCTGACACGTACCGGAGAAAACACGGTCTCTGAAATAAAAAGATTTTCTATATTTATCTGTATCCAGCGGTGAGGTCTTCAGCTCTGCTGCCTCCCGCACCTGACTGCCTCTTATTATTTTCATTGATTATTCATCGCAGTGAGCAGCTTGAAGCCGGAGGATAGTGGTGACAGCGCCGGACAGCACAGCAGAGGACAGCATCGCTGGGGATAGGTGAGTATCCTGCCAGCAGTGTGTGTGCAGGGACGTCCAGGAAATCATCGGATTTCCCAATTAACTCTGATGACCTCCTGATGACACCCCTGCAACAAGTGCGCTACAGCGAGTGTCACAACGGTGACTTCCAGGGGTTCATGAGAGTTAATTGGGAACTCTGATGACCCCCTGGATGTCACTGCACAAACTGCTATATACTCACCTGTCACCGGCAATTTTCCCAGCGGTGCTGTGCTCGTCGGTGCTGTCTCTGCGATGCTCCGACTTCCAGATCCTTGGGCAGTGAATAATCAATGAATATAATGAGCGGCGGTTAGGAGCGGGAGGCAGCAGAGCCAAAGACAGCATCGCTGGATACAGGTGAATATAGAACATCTTTTTATTGCAGAGACACGTGTTTTCTCTGGTATGTGACACACGTGTGACACACGTATGACCATAACGATGAATGTGGCTTGTACCGGATAAAACACGAATGTCTGAAACCAGCCTCAATGTCAGTTTTTTTGCCAGCAGCTCTCCTGCAGTCAAGGTCAGCTGCACCTGATCCGGAGCAACATCACCTTGTATTTAAATAGCTAGGTCTCTCAGCAAGCTTGTCTGACTATACAAATCCATTTGTATACAAGCTGCCTTGGTGGAAATGTTAGGGTGAACACTTTGAAATGTTCACTAGTTCACTAATGTTCATGCCTGCTCCTGACCTAATTGGTATGGATCAAATGCATGCATGAAAGAATGACATCAGACAGAGTCAGATGTAACCTCTCCTTCATCAGAGAATGGCAATGCTCCAAAAGGGTTTATTTCAACGGAGCATCGACTTATATAAACTAGGAAAAGGGGCGTGGTTGGCTCTACAATGGGCATGCCCCGATGTGTCCATTGGTCAGTGGGTTGGTCAATGGGCTAGTCCATGGGCTGATCAGTGGGTTGGTTCATGACGTCATCCATGGGCTGGTCAGTGATGTCATCAGTGAGTTGGTCCTCTAGGTTGGCTAGTGGTCTTCTCCTTATATGGTGATTTTCTTACATCTGTACATTCCCTGCATTCCTTGCATACCAGGGCAGCATATAAAGAACAGGAAATAGCAGCCATCTTTAGATCTGTGTCACATGTATGTATTTGAACAAACTATGTAAGGTGTAATAATACATTTTATCGGTAATTTCCCACAATCCCCTGCGTCTCAAAGTTAATTAAGTATTTGATCCAATGACCCTCGTTAACAGCTGCTGTGTATTCTCCTGAAATCGTATCCTCTCCATTTTGGTTGTTTATCCCCCTACCTTCTTGTCTTATTAGTGCAGCGATGGGTCTAGTGAACCTCATCCACCTCTTACTAGCCAGGGTATCTATAGGGTTTCCCAGGCACTCAGGGTGCTGCTCGGTGACAGTTGCAGAGGATGTATAGGGACTGACTGGCTAGGAGAGTAGGGACAGTTACAGGTGAGGATCGGAGGTGTTTACCCTCTCACTAGCCTCAGGGCCCTCCGTTGTTATTGTTTTCCTGGTGTCCCCTTATTTGTGGTGTTGATTTGGTGTCGTTGTGTGTCAGACTTCAGTCGGTCTGAACGTGCTCGCCACGCTTGGTGCATGACAGCCCGGGGGGAATGAACTGCAGTCAGGTGGAGATCGTGACGAGGATGACAAGTATGCAAATGAGCTTCCCTGAGATAGTTTCTGACAGTTTGTGAAGAAATTCTTTAGTTAGGCAAACCGATTGTTGAAGCAGCTGTCCAGGTGGCTGGTCTAGGACAATATGGGAGATGAAGATGCCAGATGTGGAGGTCCTGGGCTGATGTGGTTACACATGGTCTGCGGTTGTGAGGTAGGTTGGATGTACTGCCAAATTCTTTGACACACCTTTGAAGACTGCTTATGGTAGAGAAAAGAACATTCAATTCATGAGCAATAGCTCTAGTAGACGTTCTTGCAGTCAGCATGCCAATTGCATACTCCCTGAAACTTTGCAACATCTGTGGCAGGGTGCTGTGCGTCAAAACTGCACAGTTTAGAGTGGCCTTTTATTGTGGCCAGCCTAAGACACACCTGTGCAAGAATCATGCTGTCTAATCAGCATTTTGATATGCCACACCTGTAGGAATTGCTCAATAACACAGATTTAGACAAATTTGTGAACAAAATTTGAGGAAAAAGGCCTTTTGTGTACATAGAAAAAGTGTTACATCTTAAAGTTCAGCTCATGAAATATGGGAATGAAAACAAAATTATTGCATTTATATTTTTTGTTCCATGTAGATTGGTAATTTACATTATGAGAAGTGTAATTAGGCAAAGGAAACGCTGTGTCGAGGACAAGCAGATTCTAATATCTAGTGCAGAGGTTCCAGACCAGTGGGGTGTGATTGAGGCTTGTGTGCAGAGATAAGATTAAAGTATGAAGCACTTTTCCCTATAAAGCTGGGTTCACACATAGCGACAGCGACAACGTCGTCGCTGTTACGTCACCATTTTCTGTGACGCAACAGCGACCTAGTAAGTCACTGTTATGATCGCTGCTTAGCTGTCAAACACAGCAGACGCAGCAGCGATCATAACGACACGCGTCGCTGTGGAAGCCATGCTGCACTTGGTAACTAAGATAAATATCGGGTAACCATTACCCGATATTTACCTTGGTTACCAGCGAACACGCTTAGCGCTGGCTCCCTGCGCTCCTAGCCAGGGTACACATCGGGTTAATTACCCAATGTGTACTCCGGCTACGTGTGCAGGGAGCCAGCGCTAAGCGGTGTGCTCTCAAACTGCCAGTGCCGACTCCCTGCTCACATAGCTAGAGTACACATCGGGTAATTAACCCGATGTGTACTCTGCCTGTGTGCAGGGAGCAGGGATCCGGCACTGGCAGCATGAGCGCGTGGTGCTAGTAACTAATGTAAATATCGGGTAACCAAGGAAAGGGCTTCTTGGTTACTACCCGATGTTTACCGTGGTTACAGCTTACCGCAGGCTGCCAGAAGCCGGATCCTGCTCCCTGCTCGCTTCAGTTCGTCGCTCTCTCGCTGTCACACACAGTGATGTGTGCTTCACAGCGGGAGAGCGACGAGCAAAAAATGAAGCAGGACATTCAGCAACAAGCGGCGACCTCACAGCAGGGGCCAGCTCGTTGCTGGATGTCACACACAGCGACAGCGACGGGACATCGCTGCTACGTCACAGAAAATGGTGACGTAGCAGCGACGTCGTTGTCGCTGTGTGTGACACCACCTTAACACCATCTTGGATGTAAGCAGGGCAGTTTTGAATGTGGCACCCATCTCCTGCACTTCTAGCCAGAATTAGTCATCAAAGTAAAGATAACAGTCATCCATATGCCTCGGTGAGGGGAATAAGTCACTGTAATATACCTTTGAAAACAATATATATCCAGTGGGAGCATTGAAGAAAAACATGCGAAGACACCTACATAATGAATTTGGTTCATTTTTCTAGAAGCTTTACACAAGAGAGATGCAATCTTGTTTTATGGCCTTGAGTGACGGTGGAGCTACTCATCAAGTCTTCTTAAACCCATTTAGATAGGTCGAGTATGGCTGTTAAATAACCTCAAATCAATTACATGCAAGCAATTGCTGGTCATTCATTATCACATTTGGACAGGCTGGTCACACTGCTATACACACAGAATGGTCATTAATACTAATGGTCTGTGTGCATAAAATATCACTGCTCTTGACTGCACATATCCTGTTTACACAGGATAATGTGATGATGATAATGATTCATTTTAAAGCCTACTTAAAAGTTATTTTATGCTCACTGAAAAATATACTTTTAAAAACAAAAATTTATTAATTAAAAATGTATTAAATTTATCAACAAACTATATCAGTTTTAAAGACTACCTGTAAATAATACACACAAAGGACAAGGTCTGTGAAGCAAGAGAGGTCTAAAAAGTCAGGATACCCTATCATATCCCTGGTATACCCTGCCTTGCAGTGGAGGCTGGCACCCTAAAATCATTAATGATGCCCTTGATCAATGATAACTGGCTCTAATATTCCCTATAAGGGCCTATCAACCTTAGGACAGCACCAATCAGTATATACCATACTAGCAATACATTAGAAAAGGCATCACATTATTTAATTGACCCCTAAAAATGTTGGACTATCAATACATAGATATTAAGCAGTATATATTTGGAAGTACAAACCATAAGGCTATGTGCCCACGTGTGTGCGCTCTGCACCGCAGCGTAATGTCACTGCATGTCCGCTTCAGAGCGCAGCTGAAAAGCTCTGTTCTGAAAACTTTGGTGACTGCAGAATTCATGCGCTCTGGATGCTGCCTCTCCCTATAGACAGAATGGAGACAGCATGCAAAGCGCACGAAAGAAGTGACATCTTGCTTTTTAGAATGCAGCGATTTGGCAGCATGCAAATCGCTGCATTCTAAAACGCCACATGGGCATGGATTATGCACAATCTTAGATTGTTCAGTGGACGCAGGACGCATGCAGTTACGCTGCAGTGCAGATCGCAGCGTAACTACATGCAATACGCGTGTACACGTGGGCACAGAGCCTAAGATATAGCTGCAAATATAGCCATGCCAAAAGATAAGACACACAAGGAAACAATGTCCCAAAAAGAAAAAAAAAAAAATCCCAAAGGCTGGAATTTGTAATGTGTGCTCAGTTTAAATAGACTTGTGCAGCATGTAGGAGAGTTGGCTTCTGTACCACCACTTGTGTTGCAATGTCAGACGGCGCATGCGCACATCTGGCTATTGCTGGACTTACGTGTGCGCCCTGTCTCCATGCACAGTAGCTTCAGGGCATTGTATAAGTTCCACCTATGCATGTCACATCAAACCATGCACGCGCAGGTATCAGGAAATCATGCAATCCCCCTTCACTATTGTTATGGTTGCTATAGATGACTGTGGTTACTCTCAAAAGGTCAACAAGCACTAAAATATTCATAAAAAAATATAACTTAAGAAACCCTGTTACATGGTCTTTTTCATAATGGTCAGAGAAAAGTATATAACAGAATAAATATCCATTTGGTATATTAATGCTTTTTCAATAGAAGACCAGCACAGTAGATAAGACATGGATGCTAGCGAGAGAAGAATTCATTATATGAAACAACCAAAATGCAGATGTTCATTTAGGCCTTGAGGGGTGACAGAATCCATACAAAAAATCTACTTGGATTCAGTTTCCAGTATTCTGTGAGCCCAATGGTCCCGCCTAACTGATGGGGCAACTACCTCAATGACACTAAAGGAAAAATAGTAGATTCCCACCATGTATTTTGCTGACATGCCTCGAGATATGGGTATTTCTTGCATGTCTAATATCACCCAGGTGGTCCCCTACTCTTTTTATTAGTTCCCGTTAAGTCTTGCCAATATAATTCATTGAGCAGGAGCCATTAAATAGACAACACCCGTGGTTTTGCAGTTTGTATACCCTGCCTGTACATGCACTCTTGAATACATTCCCAGCCCCAATTAATTGACAAAAGACGCATCCACCACATCTAAATCTACCAGATTCCCTGTTATAAAGCCAGTTATAAAGTCTGTTATAAAGCAAACCTGAAAATACATAGAGAAAATCGTTCAGTAAGTAAAGACAAGAGACACCCTCTTTTCCAATTTATTTCCCTATCAAAGCCCTAATCCTGCTCCACCGTAATCCAATTAGGAGGGCCCATGTCGATCCCATACTGCTATCACATTCAATGGAGAAGCGAACGTTTGTGAGAGCAGCCCCTGCAGGCAGGCAGTTACACACACTGCTGTGTATGCTTCCATGCGGTGACTGAAACCTTATAAGCTCAGGCCAGGTCACCAAAGGGGCATCCTCAGCAGTGTGTGTGTGGCCTGGTCAGGAGGTCATCACTGCAGTGTGTGCTTCCATGCAGGGACCTGGACCTCATAAGGTGAGGCCAGGTCACCGCAGTGGCGCCCTCAGCAGTGTGTGTGCGGGCCCGGCAGTGACGTCACGGGTTACTTGGAGTTTACAATGAACTCAGATGACATTCTGATGACACCCCCGTGACATCCGCGTTACAGCAGGTGTTGCGGCAGTAACGTAACGGGTTCATCAGAGTTCACAATGAACTTTGATGAACCCATGAAGAGACAGCCTTGAGGTGGTGACTGGTTAGCGCAGTTACGCACCCGGGAGGCTTTTTTGATTATGTGTATGAAACTAAAATGCCACAAAATCTTAACTTTAGAACAGACCTTCTAAATTACTATTGATTGATAATACATATTTTTATCACACCTTATATACATGCCTAAATTATTGCAGGCAATGGATTATATGGTTATGCAATGCATTTAAATGACATTTTTGCTTATACATTGTGATTTATATATTGTTTTTTGGATATAAGTATTTCTGATGAGAACAATCTGTATCTTTATTACAGAGAGTTGCATGTTGGTGTTTTTTGTAATATAGAAGACTGTCATTTGTATTTATCTTTGCTATGATTAAGAGCGTCTTATTGCTCGAAACATGTCGGCCAAGTGTTTTTATTGTATTTTCTTCATGAACTTTTCTCAATAAAAATGTTTTTATTAAAAAAAAAAAAAAAAACCTTTTACTGGAGCAGGAATTTTGTTTTTCTAAATATTAGCCATTTGCAATCGGGGTGCCAGCCCTTGGATTCTTTTCCGTGCTCTGCAACTATAACAGAAATGTCCATATGGAACTGGTGAGTTGATACAATTTTTTTTATTTTTTTTTTACCTTTTCTTACTTGTGATGCCTGGGGTGTAGAACATGGAGGTTGAGGAACAGTTCCTTCTTACCCTTTTTTGGGGCCAGTGGAATAATCTGCCTTTTCTATTGCATTCATACTATTCGATACACGGATAGGTGGTGTCCTTAGATTGATAGGGCCAGTCATTGTTGAGCAAGGTTGCCATTAAAGAAATTTAGGGTGCTAACCACTGCTGCATCGCAGAGTATAGCAGATATTATTTATTTATAGAGCACCATTGATTCCATGGTACTATGCAAGAGTAGAGGTTACATACAAAATACATATACAAGTTAGAAAGACTGGTACAGAGGGAAGAGGACACTTGTGGGTTTACACGCTACAGGATATTAGGGAGGAGACAGTAGGTGGGGCGATGGTGAGGCAGCAACACCGGTGGTGGTGAGGCAGTTCTGAAAAGCTGAGTTTTCAAGTTCAGTTTTACGCTTGCAAGTATAGCAGATAATTTGACATGTTGAGGCGGAGGATTCCAGAAGACGGATGTTCGGGAGAAGTCTTGGAGGCAGTTAGATGAAGAGTAAATGAAAGAGGAGGAGAGAAGGAGATCTTGGGAGGACCGGAGAGTACGTTTTGGAGTGTAGCAAGATTAGTTCAGAGATATATGGAGGAGACAGATTATATGGATGGCTTGGTAGGTCAGTGTTAGTAGTTTGAGTTGGATACGAAGAGTGGGAGCCAGTGGAGGGACTTGCAGAGAGGAGAAGCAGGGTGGTATTGAGGAGAGAGGTGGATCAGTCGGGCAGCAGAATTAAAGGGTGGACTGGAGAGGGGCAAGCGTGTTAACAGGGCGGCCACAGAGGAGGATAGAGTAGTAATCAAGGTGGGAGATTATGAGAGCATGCACTATCATTTTTGTAGATTGAGAATTGAGGAAAGGACAGATTCTGGTAATATTTTTGAGTTTAAGCTGGCAGGAGGTGGTGAGAGATTTGATGTATGGTATGAAGGACAAGGCAGAGTCGAGGGTCACGCCGAGGCAGCGGACTTTGGGTACTGTGGACAACGTGATGTTATTTATTGTAATAGATAGATCAGATAAGGGACATAGGTGAGATGGAGGAAAGTTGATTAGTTCAGTTTTGGCCACATTGAGCTTTAGGAAGCAAGAGAAGGAGGATATGGCCGATAGACACTCAGAAATTCTGGATAGTAGAGATGTAACATTTGGGCCAGAGAGGTAGATCTGAATGTCATCAGCATATAGGTGGTACTGAAAGCCATGGGACTTTATGAATTGTCTAAGGCCAAATGTATAGATGGAGAAGAGTAAGGGTCCCAGGACAGAGCCTTGAGGGACACCAACACAGAGAAGGCAGGATATATAATAGTGTATCCTGGCGTTTTAGACCCCCCCCCCCTTTCTTCACAGACCTTGTCCTTCGTGTGTACTATTTATAGGTAGACTTTAATAATGGTATAATGTGTTAATATACATTTTTAATAGAATTAACCCCTTCACCCCAGGCGATTTTCTATTTTTATCTCCCTTTCTTCCAAGAGCCATAACTTTAATTTTTCCGTCAATATAGCCATATGAGAGCTTCTTTTTTGCGGAACGATTTGTACTTTTGAACACCACCTTTCATTCTGGCCCATATTGTACTGGAAGACAAAACAAAAAATTCCAAGTGCAGAGAAATTGCAAAAGTGCAATACCAAGATAGTTTTTTCGTCTGTTATTTACCATGTTCATTGTATGGTAAAACCGACCTATCAGTAGGATTCCAACTTTTATCTAAGTGGTGAAAAAAAATTCAGAAGTTTGTAAAATAAAAAAAAAAAAGGAAGCAGAATTGCGCATTTGGCGCCATTTTCCGAGACCCGTAGCGTTCTCCTTTTTTGGAATCTGGATCACAATGACGGCTTATTTTTTTGCATCTTGAGCTGTCGTTCTTTATTATACCATTTTTGTGTAGATATAATTTTTTGATCGCCTGTTATTGCATTTTAAGGAAATGTTGCAGCAACCAAAAAAACTTCTGGCACTTTGAATTTTTTTTCTAGCTTGCCCCTTTACCGATCAGATGAACTAATTTTATATTTTGGTATATCGGACATTTCTAAACGTGGAGATACCAAATGTGTATTTTTATTATATTGTTTTATGGGGCAAAAGGGGGGTGATTTGAACTTTTAGAGCTTTTGTTTTTCATATTTTTAAAATAAAAAAAAATTCTTTTTACATTTTTTATTGATGTTACTAGTCCTCCTAGAGGACTTTATGCCTGCACTGTCTGATCGCTTCTGCTGATCCGACTGCTTGTACTTCAGCATTGCTCTGATCAGAGAAATGCTGTGCTCTTCCGGCATTCACAGGAAATACATCATGGCAGCGACTGGGGTCCTCACCTGACCCTACCCTGCCATGCCAACCCATTGGGGCCCCGAGATCGAGTCATGGAGATGCCAATGGTGGCAGAGAAAAGCGCGATCCCTGCCGGAGCGGATTAAATTGCACTGTCAAATGTTTGAAAGTGCGATCTAATGGGTTAACAGGCGCAGGTGGCTCGAAGATAACATGTGCCTGTTTGCTAAATCTGATCAGCAGACATGCAGCTGACATGTACGGGGAATTTTTTTTTTATTAAAAGTACATTTCTAGGTGAGCATACATTTTATATGTACTTCCTATCTTTAATTGTCAATTTAATAATTACTTTACCTATGAAGCGAACATTTTACTTTTTCAAAAGGTCCAAAAATTAAGAAATGAGTGTTCCTAGGAATGTTCGTTCCCAATTATCGGTATATCAAAACTGTCATTCAGGAGGATGATCCCATGTTTTTTTATGTGCATGTCTCATGCTGTAAAAGCATGAAAAATCATCTTTAGACTAGGTGCAGATGGAATCATTAAAACATTGGCTGAACGGTCGAGTTTTCTAAGGCAAAGCAGCTTCAGTGAAAAGCCCATGGTCTTTTCCTTGAGGCCTGCAACACACATCTGTCAAACACGTGCGAGTTTGGTCCGTTCCCATATATACCGGAGACACGGACAAACGTGCACCAATGTTATTTAATGTTTGAGGACACGTGCATTTCTCATTAAGGTCCGTGTGTGTGCTACGTTTGTGTCTCCGTTTTGCACGGAAGCATGTCCGTTTTCATCACGGAACACGCACACACTGACCCAATGAAAGTCAATGGGTCTGTGTGCATGGCTAAGTGACACGGACACATCTCTGTATGCTCCGTGTACGTTTTGTGCTTTTTCATGTGATGTCGTTTTTTGTTTTTTTTCTGTGTCGTTCTCTCCCTCAGTCCGTCGGTCTCTCTCTATGTCTGTCGGTCGGTCTCTCTGTCTTATCTGTCCCTCTTGCTGTCTGTCGGTCAGTTCCCCCTCTCTCTCATACTTACCGTTCCCCGATCACCAGCGCGGCGCTGCACTGCTGTTATAAAAGCTCCTGCGGCTTTTACTATTTTGAAAAAGCCGGCCGCTCATTAATCAATCTCTTATTCCCTGCTTTCCCCGCCCACCAGCAAATATGATTGGTTGCAGTGAGACACGCCCACACGCTGAGTGACAGCTGTCTAACTGCAACCAATCATACATACCATACCATACATTAGATGCGACACTCCTGGGACTGTACCGGGCTCTTCCCGATTTGCCCTGGTGCGTTGGCAATCGGGGTAATAAGGAGTTAATGGCAGCCCATAGCTGCCACTAAATCTTAGATTAATCATGTCAGGAGTCTCCCCAAGATACCTTCCATGAGTAATCTGTAAGTTACAGTAAATAAATACACACACACACACACACACACACACCTGAAAAAATCCTTTATTTGCAATAAAAACCACTAACAAATACCCTCATTCACCACTTTATTCAGCCCGAAAAAGCCCTCCATGTCCGGCGTAATCCACGGAGTTCCAGCGTCGCTTCCAGCTCTGCTACATGGAGGTGACAGGAGCTGCAGAAGACACCGCCGCTCCTGACAGCTCCATGCAGTAACTGAAGACAGCTGCACGATCAGCGATGATGTCACTGAGGTTACTCGCGGCCACCGCTGGATCATACAACTGTGACAGCAAGTCGCCCGAGTGACAGCGATGAAGTCACAGGTGAGTTGCTGTCACAGTTGTATTATCCAGCGGTGGCCGTGAGTAACCTCAGTGACATCATCGCTGATTGCGCGACTTTCTTCAGTTGCTGCATGGAGCTGTCTGGAGCGGCTGTGTCTGCTGAAGCTCCTGTCACCTCCATGTAGCAGAGCTGGAAGCGACGCTGGAACTCCGTGGATTACGCCGGACATGGAGGGCTTTTTTGGGCTGAATAAAGTGGTGAACGAGGGTATTTGTTAGTGGTTTTTATTGCAAATAAAGGATTTTTTTCAGGTGTGTGTTTATTTACTGTAATTTACAGATTACTCATGGAAGGTATCTCGGAGAGACGCCGGACATGATTAATCTAGGATTTAGTGGCAGCTATGGGCTGCCATTAACTCCTTATTACCCAGATTGCCAACGCACCAGGGCAAATCGGGAAGAGCCGGGTACAGTCCCAGAAGTGTCGCATCTAATGTATGCGGCAATTCTGGGCGACTGCTGGCTGATAATGTTAGGCTGGGGGGCTCCCCATAACGTGGGGCTCCCCATCCTGAGAATACCAGCCTTCAGCCGTATGGCTTTATCTGGCTGGTATTAAAATTGAAGGGGGGGGGGGCCGCACGCCGTTTTTTTAAATTATTTATTTATTTCTCTGCTCCATAGTGACACGCCCACCGGCGGCTGTGATTGGTTGCAGTAAGACAGCTGTCACTCAGCGTGTGGGCGTGTCTCACTGCAACCAATCATATTTGCCGGTGGGTGGGGAAAGCAGGGAATACGAGATTGATTAATGAGCGGCCGGCTTTTTCAAAATAATAAAAGCCGCCAGAGCAGTATGAATGCCGTGCAGCGCCGCGCCGGTGATCGGGGATCAGGGAGTATGAGAGAGGGCTGCTCACTTCCGTCACTCGGGGAATTAGCGGTCATCGGTGAATCCTTCACGGGTGACCGCTAATCATTACGTGGCACACATACAGAGCCGCAGCATGACAATGAATTCGGGTGAAGTTCACCCGAGTTCATTCTCATCGCGCAACTCTGTCTGCTGTCAGCCGGCATATAGTAACGACATTTTGCATCACACACACAACATTTCTCACGGAAAACAAACATGTCAGTTAAGTTTCACACGCACACACGGACATTTCACACGCACATACGGCTAGCATACGGGATACACACGCAGGCCACACATACCATAAAAACAGACCTGGAAAACGGACCCGAAAAACGACCCGTATTACACGTACGTGGTTTTCAAGGACGTGTGCTTCAGGCCTGAAGCAGCTTTGCTGACTCTGTTGCTGTCGTTCTTGTGGCTTCTCAGCCAAGCATCTTTGCTCTGCGTACTTTGAAGTATACAGTGCCTTGCGAAAGTATTTGGCCTCCTTGAATTTTTCAACCTTTTCCCACATTTCAGACTTCAAACAAAGATAAAACAATAAATTTTATGGTGAAGAATCAACAAGTGGGACACAATTATGAAGGTGAACACTATTTAGTGCTTATTTTAAATTTTTGTAAAAAATAAAAAAAAACTGAAAATTGGGGCGTGCAATATTATTCGTCCCCTTTACTTTCAGTGCAGCAAACTCACTATAGAAGTTCAATGAGGATCTCTGAATGATCCAATGTTGTCCTAAATGACTGATGATGATAAACATAATCCACTTGTGTGTAATGACATCTCTGTATAAATGCACCTGCTCTGTGATAGCCTCAGTGTTCTGCTTAAAGCACAGAGAGCGTCATGAAGACCAAGGAACACAACAGGCAGGTCTGTGATACTGTTGTGGAGAAGTTTAAAGCCGGATTTGGTTGCAAAAATATTTCCAAAACTTTAAACATCCCAAGAAGCACTGTGCAAGCGATCATATTGAAATAGGAGTATCATACCACTGCAAGTCTACCAAGACCCAGCCGTCCCTTAAACATTTCATGTCAAACAAGTAGAAGACTGATCAGAGATGCAGCCAAGAGGCCCATGATCACTCTGGATGAACTTCAGAGATCTACAGCTGAGGTGGGAGAGCCTGTCCATAGGTTAACAAATCAGTTGTACACTGCACAAATCTGGCCTTTGTGGAAGAGTGGCAAGAAGAAAGCCATTTATCAAAGATATCCAAAAAAAGTGTTGTTTAAAGTTTTCCACAAGCCACCTGGGAAACACACCAAACATGTGGAAGAAGGTGCTCTGGTCAGATGAAACCAAAATCAAACTTTTTGGGCACAATGCCAAATGATATGTTTGGCGTAAAAGCAACACAGCTCATCACCCAGAACACAGCATCCCCACTGTGAAACATGGTGGTGGCAGCATCATCGTTTGGGCCTGCTTTTCTTCAGCAGGGACAGGAAGATGGTTAAAATTGATGGGAAGATGGATTGAGCCAAATACAGGACCATTTTTGAAGAAAACCTGTTGGAGTCTGCAAAAGACTTGAGACTGGGACGGAGATTTGTTTTCCAACAAGACAATGATCCCAAACAGAAAACAAAATCTACAATCAAACTGTTCACAAACAAACGTATCCAGGTGTTAGAATGGCCAAGTCAAAGTCCAGACCTGAATCCAATCGAGAATCTGTGGAAAGAGCTGAAAACTGCTGTTCACAAATGCACTCCATCCAACCTCACTCAGCTCGAGCTGTTTGCAAAGGATGAATGGGCAAGAATTTCAGTCTGTCCATGTGCAAAATAGAGAGACATACCCCAAGCGACTTGCAGCTGTAATCGCAGCAAAAGGTGGCAGTACAAAGTATTAACTTAAAGGAGCCGAATAATATTGCACGCCCCAATTTTCTGTTTTTTTATTTCTTACAAAAATTTTAAATAAGCAATGAATTTTGTTTAACTTCACAATTGTGTCCCACTTGTTGTTGATTCTTCACCATAAAGTTAAAAAATTTTATCTTTATGTTTGAAGCCTGAAATGGGGGAAAAGGTTGAAAAATTCAAGGGGGCTGAATACTTTTGCAAGGCACTGTATATAGTTTACGGCTTACAAGCAAAGCTGCCTGAAAATGAATGTTACTTCTTTTAAGTGCTTGAAGGTTTCCAAATCGTGAATCAATTAAAAGAAATTACATAAGTAGGCACTATGTTCATTTTCTGCAGTGCTTTTTCAGGCATATATTATTTTATGTTTTTGGGGTTGTGTGTTTTTTTTTTTTAAGGTTTGGGGCATTTTTTTTCTGTTTTCATACAGAGACTAAAAGGGAACCTGTCAGTAGGATCAAAACTTCTAAGCAGTCTATACATCCCTGTAGGTCATAGGAAGCTGAAAAAAATACCTTGATATCTGCAATGAGATGAGTGTTCCATGCTATGGGCCGGACCCGGATCTCCATGAGAATCTACCTCCAGGGATTACTTTCAATAAAAGGGGGTTACCAGTGTGAGACATGTTAGGGTACTTTCACACTTGCATTGTTTTCCTTCCGTCACAATCCGCCCTTTTGGAAAACAGCGGAATCCGTTAATGGATTCTGCTGTTTCCCATAGACTTATATGGATGACGGATTGTGCCAAAAGGACCTGCGTTGCTACCGTTGGGCAACGCTGCGTTGCTTCCGCCCAGTGGGAGGAACGCAGCATGTAACGTTTTTTTGAGCAGCGGAATCCTTAGGATTTCACTACGCATCCTCTCTCTGGCTCCCTGCACCCGTAATCAAGATAAATATCGGGTAACCAAGCAAAGTGCTTTTCCCGATATTTACCCTGGCCACGTGTGCAGGGAGCCCGACACTTCCCCGCTCGGCTCCGCCCCCTCCCACACTCCACGCCGCATGTATACACACACACACACACACACACACACACACACACACACACACACACACACACACACACACACACGTCCTCAGCGCCATGGCCCCGATCGGCTCCACCCACTCCGCCCCCTTTCTCGGCGGCCGAGCTATCAGCTGATCACCCGGCGCTGGGAGCGATCAGCTGATCACCCGGCACTGGGAGTCATCAGTTTACCCCCTCGTGCTGGGAGCAATCAGCTGATCACCCGGCGGCCGACTACTGGGAGCGATCAGCTGATCACCCAGCGGCCGGCTACTGGGAGCGATCAGCTGATCACCCGGCGACCGGCTGCTGTGAGCGATCAGCCGATCACCCGGCTGCTGTGAGCGATCAGATGATCGTTCACAATAGTATACCGCCGGTAAACTGTAAAAAAAAAAAAAAAAAAAAATCAAGACGGATTCCGTTGTTTTGCAGCATTTGTTGCGCCACTATATGCAACACATCCATTGCATCCGTCACACAACGCAATGCAACGGATGCCGTTCAACGCAAGTGTGGAACTAGCCTTACTAACACAGAACAAACACATTCTGCAGCTCTCACACCTCTGCTCTATTGTAACAATATTACAACCCTGTGAGATGGAAGATGAAGCTGAGAGGAACATACAGATGTGTCAGTTATAATTAGAGATGAGCGGTTCCATGAAGGTTCGGTTTACCTGCAAGCCAAAGAGTCGAACTTGACCCGAACCCCAGAGCAAGTAACTGATTGGCAGTTTGAGTCTTTGCCCACAAACATCCAGCCATAAGCATATTACTTCCAGGGGAGGGTGAGATGGCTTTTCCAATCAATTTTTTGGGTTGCACACTACATGTAATAGTGCTGATGTTACCCCCCATGTGAGCCATTCAAACACTGCAAGCGACTCGCACAGTGCTGAGCACCGCGTTGCTCGCGTGAGCGAAGTTTGCACGTAAAGCATCCGAACCCAAAGAAGGGAATTTTGTTTACTTACCGTAAATTCCTTTTCTTCTAGCTCCAATTGGGAGACCCAGACAATTGGGTGTATAGCTACTGCCTCCGGAGGCCGCACAAAGTACTACACTTAAAAGTGTAAGGCCCCTCCCCTTCTGGCTATACACCCCCCCGTGGGAGCACGGGTCCCTCAGTTTTAGTGCAAAAGCAAGAAGGAGGAAAGCCAATAACTGTTTCAAAAACAAATTCAATCCGATAAACAATATCGGAGAACGTAACTTATCAACATGAACAACATGTGCACCCGAAAAACAAATACCCTAAGAAAAAACAGGGCGGGTGCTGGGTCTCCCAATTGGAGCTAGAAGAAAAGGAATTTACGGTAAGTAAACAAAATTCCCTTCTTTTTCGCTCCTAATTGGGAGACCCAGACAATTGGGACGTCCAAAAGCAGTCCCTGGGTGGGTAAAAGAATACCTCGTGATCGGGCTGTCAGGCAGCCCTTTCTTACAGGTGGGCCACCGCCGCCTGCAGGACTTGTCTACCTAGGCTGGCATCCGCCGAAGCGTAGGTATGCACCTGATAATGCTTGGTAAAAGTGTGCAGACTCGACCAGGTAGCCGCCTGGCACACCTGCTGAGCCGTAGCCTGATGCCGTAATGCCCAGGACGCACCCACGGCTCTGGTAGAATGGGCCTTCAGTCCAGAAGGAGTCGGAAGCCCAGCAGAACGGTAGGCGTGAAGAATTGGTTCCTTGATCCACCACGCAAGGGTGGATTTGGAAGCTTGCGACCCTTTATGCTGACCAGCGACCAGGATAAAGAGTGCATCCGAACGGCGCAGAGGCGCCGTGCGGGAAATGTAGATCCTGAGTGCTCTCACCAGGTCCAACAGATGCAAACCCTTTTCAAATTGGTGAACTGGATGCGGACACAAAGATGGTAAAGTGATATCCTGATTGAGATGAAAGGAAGATACCACCTTGGGAAGAAACTCTGGAATTGGACGCAGTACTACCTTGTCTTGGTGAAACACCAGGAAGGGAGATTTGCAAGATAACGCCGCCAGCTCTGACACTCTCCGAAGAGACGTGACCGCCACCAGAAAAGCCACTTTCTGTGAAAGCCGAGAAAAGGAAATCTCCTTCATAGGCTCGAAAGGTGGCTTCTGGAGAGCAATTAGAACCTTGTTCAGATCCCAGGGTTCCAATGGCCGCTTGTAAGGGGGAACGATATGACAAACCCCTTGCAGGAACGTGCGTACCTTAGGAAGTCGCGCCAGGCGCTTCTGAAAGAATACGGATAGCGCAGAGACTTGTCCTTTAAGGGAGCTAAGCGACAAACCTTTTTCCAACCCAGACTGCAGGAAGGAAAGAAAAATAGGCAATGCAAATGGCCAGGGAGAAACTCCCTGAGCAGAGCACCAAGATAAGAATATCTTCCACGTTCTGTGGTAGATCTTGGCGGAGGATGGTTTCCTAGCCTGTCTCATGGTGGCAACAACATCATGAGATAAACCTGAGGTCCCTAGGATCCAGGACTCAATGGCCACACAGTCAGGTTCAGGGCCTTAGAATTCAGATGGAAAAACGGCCCTTGAGACAGCAAGTCTGGACGGCCTGGTAGCGCCCACGGTTGTCCTACCGTGAGATGCCACAGATCCGGGTACCACGACCTCCTTGGCCAGTCTGGAGCGACGAGAATGGCGCAACGGCAGTCGGACCTGATTTTGCGGAGCACTCTGGGCAACAATGCCAGAGGTGGGAACACATAAGGTAGTCGGAACTGCGACCAATCCTGAACTAAGGCGTCTGCCGCCAGAGCTCGGTGATCGTGAGACCGTGCCATGAAAACCGGGACCTTGTTGTTGTGCCGTGACGCCATCAGGTCGACGTCCGGCATCCCCCAGCGGCGACACATCTCCTGAAACACGTCCGGGTGAAGGGACCATTCCCCTGCGTCCATGCCCTGGCGACTGAGAAAGTCTGCTTCCCAGTTTTCCACGCCTGGGATGTGAACTGCGGATATGGTGGATGCTGTGTTTTCCACCCACGTCAGAATCCGCCGGACTTCTTGAAAGGCTTGCCGACTGCGTGTTCCCCCTTGGTGGTTGATGTACGCCACCGCTGTGGAATTGTCCGACTGAATCCGGATCTGCTTGCCCTCCAGCCACTGTTGGAAGGCTCGCAGAGCAAGATAGACTGCTCTGATTTCCAGAACATTGATCTGAAGGGTGGACTCTCTCTGAGTCCACGTACCCTGAGCCCTGTGGTGAAGAAACACTGCTCCCCACCCTGATAGGCTCGCATCTGTCGTGACCACCGCCTAGGATGGGGGTAGGAACGACTTTCCTTTTGACAATGAGGTGGGAAGAAGCCACCATCGGAGAGAGTCCTTGGCTGCCTGAGAGAGGGAGACATCCCTGTCGAGGGACGTCGACTTCCCGTCCCATTGGCGGAGAATGTCCCATTGTAGAGGGCGCAGATGAAACTGCGCGAAAGGGACTGCTTCCATTGCTGCCACCATCTTCCCTAGGAAATGCATGAGGCGCCTCAAGGAGTGGGACTGGTTCTGCAGGAGAGATTGCACCCCTGTCTGCAGAGAGCACTGCTTGTCCAGTGGAAGCTTCACTATCGCTGAGAGAGTATGAAACTCCATGCCAAGATATGTTAGTGATTGGGTCGGGGTTAGATTTGACTTTGAAAAGTTGATAATCCACCCGAAACTCTGTAGAGTCTTCAGTGCCACGTCCAGACTGTGTTGGCATGCCTCTTGAGAGGGTGCCTTTATAAGTAGATCGTCCAAATACGGGATCACGGAGTGACCCTGCGAGTGCAGGACAGCTACTACTGCTGCCATGACCTTGGTGAAGACCCGAGGGGCTGTTGCCAGCCCGAAAGGTAACGCTACGAACTGCAGGTGTTCGCTTTCTATAACGAAGCGTAGAAAACGCTGATGCTCTGGCGCAATCGGCACGTGAAGATAAGCATCTTTGATGTCTATTGATGCTAAGAAATCTCCTTGAGACATTGAGGCTATGACGGAGCGTAGAGATTCCATCCGGAGCCTCCTGGTTTTTACGTGTTTGTTGAGCAACTTTAGATCCAGGACGGGCCGAAAGGACCCGTCCTTCTTTGGCACCACAAACAGATTGGAGTAAAAACCGTGACCTTGTTCCTGAAGAGGAACGGAAGTCACCACTCCTTCCGCCTTTAGAGCGGCCACCGCCTGCAGCAGAGCATCGGCTCGGTCGGGCGGTGGGGAAGTTCTGAAGAAACGAGTTGGAGGACGAGAGCTGAACTCTATCCTGTACCCGTGAGACAGAATGTCCCTCACCCAATGGTCTTTGACCTGTGACAGCCAAATGTCGCCAAAGCGGGAGAGCCTGCCACCGACCGAGGATGCGGAGAGAGGAGGCTGAAAGTCATGAGGAAGCCGTCTTGGTAACGGTTCTTCCTGCTGTCTTTTTTGGGCGTGACTGAGTCCGCCAAGAATCTGAGCCTCTCTGATCCTTTTGAGTCCTTTTGGACGAGGAGAATTGGGACCTGCCTGAGCCTCGAAAGGACCGAAAACCAGACTGACCCCTCCTTTGTTGGGGCTTGTTTTGTCTGTGTTGAGGTAAGGATGAGTCCTTACCCTTGGAGTGTTTAATGATTTCATCCAAACGCTCCCCAAACAATCGGTCACGAGAAAAAGGCAAACTGGTTAAGCACTTCTTGGAAGCAGAATCTGCCTTCCATTCTCTCAACCACAGGGCTCTGCGCAAAACCACGGAGTTGGCTGACGCCACCGCCGTACGGCTCGTAGAGTCCAGGACAGCATTAATCGCGTAAGACGCGAATGCAGACATTTGAGAGGTCAATGGTGCCACCTGCGGGGCAGATGTACGTGTGACCGAGTCGACTTGTATAAGCCCAGCTGAAATGGCTTGGAGTGCCCATACGGCTGCAAAAGCTGGCGCCAACGACGCTCCAATAGCTTCATAGATGGATTTCAGCCAGAGCTCCATCTGCCTGTCAGTGGCATCTTTAAGTGCCGCTCCATCTTCTACTGCAACTAAAGATCTAGCTGCAAGCCTGGAGATTGGAGGGTCCACCTTGGGACACTGGGTCCAACCCTTGACCACGTCAGGGGGAAAAGGATAGCGTGTATCTTTAAGCCGTTTAGAAAACCGCTTCTCAGGATAAGCGTGGTGTTTCTGGATTGCATCTCTAAAGTCAGAGTGGTCCAGAAAAGTGCTTAATTTACGCTTGGGATATCTGAAATGGAATTTCTCCTGCTGTGAAGCTGCCTCCTCCGCAGGAGGAGCTGGCGGGGAAATATCTAACATCCTATTGATGGACGCTATAAGATCATTCACTATGGCGTCACCATCCGGTGTATGCAGATTGAGAGCGGTCCCAGGATCAGAATCTTGATCAGTTACATCCGCCTCATCACCCATAGATTCGTCCCGCTGGGATCCTGACCAGTGAGACGAAGTTGAGGGCCCCTCATAACGAGCCCGCTTAGGTTGTCTGGGACTGTTGTCTGAGTCAGAATCGTCACCCTGGGGTGCATGTGACACCCCCGGAGCTTGGAAGTGTTCCAGCTGAGGGGGACCAGGGAGCAATGATGCCACAGTGTCCATGGTCTGAGTTACTGGTCTAGACTGCAATGTTTCAAGAATCTTTGACATGGTCATAGACAATCTGTCAGCAAAAGCTGCAAACTCCGTTCCTGTCACCTGGACAGCATTCACAGGTGGTACACTCTGGGTCACGTCCAGCAGAGGCCCCGGCTGTGCAAGTTGCACAGGGGCCGAGCACTGCACACAATGGGGGTCAGTGGAACCTGCCGGTAGAGCAGCCCCACATGCGGTACAGGCAGCATATAATGTCTGTGCCTTGGCACCCTTGCGTTTTGCGGACGACATGCTGTTGCCCCCTTGTAATCTAGGAGGGTATATAGCCGAGAATCACCAGCGACCGTACAGTACAAAGTATTTGCAAACACAAAATACTCAGTATACAAACGGCACAAGTGGGGGTGAGCCCTTGAGGGCTGCTTACCGCCCGCTGAACAGCGGGTATGAGGCCGTAGAATCCCGTGTCTGGGTCTCCCCGTCTCCCCTCTGCAGCTCAGCGTGCAGGCAGGAATGGCTGCCGGCGTTCTGTGAAGAGGGGCGGACCGTGGGCGTGCCACAAACAAAGTGCGGGAAACTGCGTCCTACTGTGCCTGGTGTGAGGGCTGGAGTATGTAAAAAAGACTCCAGCCCTCAGCGCTGATGCTCTGTACAGCGTCCCGCCCTCCTCCTGACTGGCAGGTGCGGAGGCGGGAACGAACGAACTAGGCCGCAAAAGCCGGGGACTGTAGTAATAAGCGCGGCCGTGATATATGCACGGTCAGCGCGGAAGTCCCCGGCGCACCACAAGTCCCAGCCGCGTCGCAGTCCCAGCGGCCGGCGCGACCGTTCTCCCTGAGTCTACCCACTCAGCTAAGCTGAAGTGAGGAAATGGCACAAGCGCAGCAGCGCTGTTGTCCCCGGCGCACTAACACACCCAGCAATTCTGCGGTGTGCGCGCGTATGCACGGGGACACAGAGTACCTTGACGGAGCAGGGCCAGGTCCCTGACGATACTCAGCTCCATATCCAGCGGCTTCTCCAGGGGCTGCGGATGGAGCACGGTCTCAGTGCCTGGAGACCGGTAAAATCCCACTTCGCCCAGAGCCCTAATGGGGATGGGGAAGGAATCCGCATGTGGGCTCCAGCCTCCGTACCCGCAATGGGTACCTCAACCTTAACAAGCACCACCGACAGAAAGTGGGGTGAGAAGGGAGCATGCTGGGGGCCCTGTATGAGCCCTCTTTTCTTCCATCCGACATAGTCAGCAGCTGCTGCTAAATAGTGGAGCTATGCGTGCGTGTCTGACCTCCTTCGCACAAAGCAAAAACTGAGGGACCCGTGCTCCCACGGGGGGGGGTGTATAGCCAGAAGGGGAGGGGCCTTACACTTTTAAGTGTAGTACTTTGTGCGGCCTCCGGAGGCAGTAGCTATACACCCAATTGTCTGGGTCTCCCAATTAGGAGCGAAAAAAAAACCTTGTTTTTTGGGTTTTTTTTTAAGTTGGTGTTCGGTTTGACAATCGAACTACAGGTTCGCTCATCCCTAGTTATAAACACACAGCTCTGCCATAAGATCAGGAGTGAAGAGAGCGGCCATCACACTCCATTTTATAATAAGCTCTGGAGGCAGATTCTTAGGAAGATCTGTGATCACCTTCACAGCTTAAAACAACTCCTTTACATCTCTGGAATAAGAAAGCAGATCGCATCTGTCAAGATATCATTTTATTCAGCTTCCTATGACCTACATTCCCGTACAGACAGCTTAACCCCTTCAGCCCCGGGGCACTTTCCATTTTTGCGTTTTTGTTTTTTGCTCCCCTTCTTCCGAGAGCCGTAACTTTTTTATTTTTCCGTCAACCTTGCCATATGAGGGCTTGTTTTTTGCGGGACAAGTTGTACTTAAGTTTTACCATACGGTGTACTGGAAAACAGCAAAAAAATTCCAAGTGTGGAAAAACTGCAAAAAAAAAAGTGTGATAGCACAATAGTTTTTGGGATGTTTTATTCACGGTGTTCAATTTATGGTAAAACTGATGAGTGGGTATGATGCCTGAGGTCGGTGCAAGTTTATAGACACCAAACATGTATAGGTTTACTTGTATCTAAGGGGTTAAAAAAAATTCACAAGCTTGTCCAATAAAAGTGGTGCACGTTTTGCGCCATATTCCAAAACACGTAGCGTTTTCATTTTTTTGGAATCTATGGCTCAGTGATGGCTTATTTTTTGCGTCTCGAGCTGTCGTTTCTAATGGTACCATTTTTGCGCAAATGATACGTTTTGATCGCCTGTTAGTGCATTTTGCGTAAAACTTGCGGCGACCAAAAAATGTAATTTTGGCGTTTGGAATTTTTTTTGCCACTAAGCCGTTTACCAATCAGATTAATTGATTTTATATTTTGATAGATTGGGCATTTCTGAACCTGGCGATACCAAATATGTGTATATTTATTTTTTAACCCTTTAATTTTCAATGGGGTGAAAGGGGGATGATTTGAACTTTTAGGTTTTTTGTTTTTTTTAAAACTTTTTTTTACTTTTTTTTTTATTTTACTAGTCCCCCTAGGGGGCTATAGCGATCAGCAATCTGATCGCTCTTATCTATCTGCTGATCACAGCTATACAGCTGTAAACAGTCAGTAATCAGTCACTTTCTGTTTCTCACTGCTCGCGGCCGAGGGAAAACGAAAGTGAAACTTCATAGCTGCAGGCGTCATCACATGACCCTGTGCTACGATGGCAACCACCGAAAGTCACGTGATCAAGCACGTGACTTCCGGTGGAGGCGGCGGTAAGTAAAAAACATGGCCGCGCGCATATAGATCTTGCTGCCAGACTTTGGCAGCGAGATTTAAGGGGTTAAATGTTGCGAGTGGAAGCGATTTCACTCGCAACATGCAGGCACACATGTCAGCTATTGAGAACAGCTGATGTGTGTGCCGACTGCCGCCGCCTGCCCGCGGCAGGGGGCGGGGCTTAACGGGACATGCTCCATGATGGATATATCCGTCCATAGTCGTGAAGGGGTTAAGAGAGTTTATCCTACTGACCAATTCCCTTAAATTTAGAGCATTTTTTTCAGGCAGAAGGGACCCAAGAATTTACACTTTCACATTGAAAAAGAAAAACCTCATGAAAAAGACCTGACCATGTGCACTACATCAAATCAATAGCTTATCCAATGAGTATTTGAAGCAGTTTTTATTTAAGTGTATTTTGGAGCAGAATCTGCTCCAAAAATCACGTAAAGAAACCTGAGAGTGCCCCAACTCTGCTCAAGTTCTCTGTACAAAAATCCAACGTTTTAACCACAACTTTTATATACAATATAATACAAAGATTAAAAACATTCTAAAATTAAAACTTCCTTTCATGATCATAAAACAGTGACATACAGGCTAAAGGCATTTTTTATTCTTTACAGTTTATTTTTCTGTATTGAGTCAGAAATTAAATCTATAAAAAGTTTTATATGTAACAGCAATTAAAGAAATGATGAGTATCACATCAATAACTGTTACATGAGCTGAAATCAACATTCATAAATATTTATTTATTTACCATATCTACAGAATTATTTGAAATAAAATTTAACCACCAAAAAGTTCACTGTCCCACACAATTGCACTTTAATCTAGAGATAGGGTTTTTTCTTCTGGTTTTCAGCAGCACTATATGATTTTCATCGATATAAAAAAGGGGGCAATAATCAACTTTTGAGAGAAAATTACCATCTATAAAAAAAAACAGGACTTGGCTCCAGTGTGACGAGCACAAACGGCGTAAAACCTATAACATGTGGTCACCTGGGAGTTTGTGCGCAATATACCTCCATCAATACATCAGGTCTGGGAATCTCCACTGCTTCTTATATACACAAATAGGAAAAAAAAAATTAAGGGTCAAAACAGATGTATTAAAAAAAAAAAAAGTCATAGCTAATAAAAAAATTAAAAAAAAATAAAATAAAAAAAATCTCCCAATCAAGACACTTAGGATAGGTGAACAATATCCCTAGAGAAGATTTTAAATCCACCATGACTGCACCATTCCCACTGCACAGACCCAGTAGGTGTTAGCATCAGTTCCAGATCTGGTAACAGTCATGTGCAATATATACATCGTTTAGACGTAGAAAAGATCAAGTTATACGCTGCTTTATCTCAAGATATCCTTTTAGATTCAATGTGACAGAAATAAATGCTAATATCATAAAAAGTTAGAGCTTTATTTTGTTGATCCCTTCTATGTCAGACAGGCCTTGCACCCATATTGCCGTAAAGAATAAGTCCCCTGGCAAGAGCTCTGGGTTTAATATATACAATTAGGCGTAAAACACACCAAAGAGTTGGGAGAGAGACTCCTCTCACCGACCAGTCCAGCATTACACTTTACCACTGTACCAAATGAATACAGCATCTGATCTTCACACTCCAGTGTACAAAGATAGAAAATAAATGTACAATAAAAAGATGGGATAAATAAGAAGTGGCTTCTTTGTCTTGAACTCTTCTCCAACTAACAAAGATGCCGCACTGTAAGCCGCCCAGAACACCCCGAACAGCTGCAAAAGAAAAGCAGTATTTTTTATATTTATATCAGTATCATCATGCGTAGAGCAACACTGTTAGAAGGCAAGATTTACAAAACATTTCTAAGGTTATGTTCACACACAGCTTTTTTTGATGCATTTTTTTTACTGCCTGAAAAATGCAGGCTATAGCCAGAAAATTGCAGTGTAAATTAAGGCTGCTTTTTGATGCAGTGTTTGGTGCTAAGCCATTTTGATCTTAATAAAACTGCAGTAGAAGCGCTGAACGAACTGAAACACCACGTTTTGGGAATAAATGCACAGCTCAACAAATGCCTCATATAAATTAGATTTTTGAAATATCATTCATTTTGTTCTTACTTTAAAACACTGCTTTTTTCCCCACAAGAAATAAAAATCCATAAAAAATGATATGTTAACAACCCATTGAGTGGTGTTTCCACCTCTCACCCCTCATTAACCCCTTAATATCCAGTGACGGATATCAGTCATGGAGCGTGACAAGGACTTTGAAGGGGGCTCAGAAGCAAAGTCAGTCCCACACAAGGCAGATGCCATCTAAACTACACAGCTGACATCTGTCTCTAACACCAGTATTCAGACGATTGCAGCCGTTAATATCTTAAATGCCACTATCAACTGCTGACCGTGGCATTTAAGCGCTGCGATCCAGCCCAGACTATGTTTGGACGGCCATAGGCTTCCCTTCAACGAGATTACAGGGTACAGATGGGTTGCTATAACAGCTGGAGGTCGGCTATACACATGTGATCTCTGAAGTCCAGCCTGTGGTCGCCATCATAGAAGAAAGGAATATTTACTGTATACAGCAATGCTGTAATATTGTATAAATACGACGATCGCTGGCTCCAGTCCCCTAAAGCGGGGTTCCCCAACTCCAGTCCTCAAGGCCCACCAACAGTGCATGTTTTCAGGATTTCCTTAGCATTGCACTGCTGTTGGAACCAGCACCTGGGCAGGTAATTACATTAACACCTGTGCAATACTAAGGAAATCCCAAAAACCTGCACTGTTGGTGGGCCTTGAGGACTGGAGTTGGGAAACCCTGCTCTAAAGGGACTAACAAACAGTTTAAGAAAAAAAAATATACAAATTTAAAAGCACCCCCACCACTTTTACCAAGTTTTCAAATAAAGATCTGTTTTATTTATATAGAAAGAAAGATTATATTATTATATATATATATACACACACACACACACACACACACACACACACACACATACATACATACACACATACATACATACATACACATACACACACACACACACACACACACACACACACACACACACACACACCTTTGCAAAAGTATTGTTAACCTTTTCCCACATTTCAGGCATCAAACCTAAAGATATAAAATTTTAATGTTATGGTGAAGAAACAACAAGTGGGACACAATTGTGAGGATGAGCGAACTTTATTGCTTATTTTAAACTTTTTTAAAAAATATATAACTGAAAAGTGGGGTGTGCAATATTATTCATCCCCTTTACTTTCAGTGCAGCAAACTCACTCCAGAAGTTCATTGAGGCTCTCTGAATGATCCAATGTTGTCCTAAATGACTGATGATGATAAATATAAGCCACCTGTGTGTAATGAAGTCTCCGTATAAATGCACCTGCTCTGTGATAGTCTTAGTGTTCTGTTTAAAGTGCAGATAGCATCATGAAGACCAAGGAACATAATAGGCAGGTCCGTGATACTGTTGTAGAGAAGTTTAAAGCCGGATTTGGTTACAAAACAATTTCCAAAACTTATAACATCCCAACGATCACTGTGTAAGCGATCATATTGAAATGGAAGGAGTATCATACCACTGCAAATCTACCAAGACCCGGCCGTCCCTCCAAACTTTCATCTCAATCAAGGAGAAGACTGATCAGAGATGCAGCCAAGAGGCCGATGATCACTCTGGATGACCTGCAGAGATCTACAGCTGAGGTGGGAGAGTCTGTCCATAGGACAACAACCAATTCGTACACTGCACAAATCTGGCCTTTATGGAAGAGTGGCAAGGAGAAAGCCATTTCTCAAAGATATTCATAAAAAGTGTAATTTAAAGTTTGACACAAGCCACCTGGGAGACACACCAAACATGTGGAAGAAGGTGCTCTGGTCAGATGAAACCAAAAATCGAACTATTTGGGCAAAATGCCAAACGATATGTTTGGCGTAAAAGCAACACAGCTCATCACCCTGAACACAGCATCCCCACTGTCAAACATGGTGGTGGCAGCATCATGGTTTGGGCCTGCTTTTCTTCAGCAGGGACAGAGAAGATGCTTAAAATTGATGTGAAGATGGATGAAGCCAAATACAGGACCATTCTTGAAGAAAACCTGTTGGAGTCTGCAAAAGACCAGAGACTGGGACGGAGATTTGTCTTTCATCAAGACAATGATCCGAAACAAAGCAAAATCTACAATTGAAGGGTTCACAAATAAACGTATCCAGGTGTTAGAATGGCTAAGTCAAAGTCCAGACCTGAATCCAATCGAGAATCTGTGGCAAGAGCTGAAAACTGCTGTTCATAAACGCTCTCCATCCAACCTCACTCAGCTCGAGCTATTTGCAAAGGAAGAATGGGCAACAATTTCAGTCTCTCGATGTGCAAAACTGATAGACACATACCCTAAGCAACTTGCAGCTGTAATGACAGCAAAAGGTGGCGCTACAAAGTATCAACTTAAAGGGGACGAATAATATTGCACGCCCCAATTTTCAGGTATTTATTTTTTAGAAAAGTTTAAAGAAGGGAATTTTGTTTACTTACCGTAAATTCCTTTTCTTCTAGCTCCAATTGGGAGACCCAGACAATTGGGTGTATAGCTATTGCCTCTGGAGGCCACACAAAGTATTACACTTAAAAGTGTAAGGCCCCTCCCCTTCTGGCTATACACCCCCAGTGGGATCACTGGCTCACCAGTTTTAGTGCCAAAGCAAGAAGGAGGAAAGCCAATAACTGGTTTAAAGACCAATTCAATCCGAGGAAACATCGGAGAACTGAACCATACCACATGAACAACATGTGTACCCGAAAAAACAGAAAAACCCCGAGAAAACAGGGCGGGTGCTGGGTCTCCCAATTGGAGCTAGAAGAAAAGGAATTTACGGTAAGTAAACAAAATTCCCTTCTTCTTTGTCGCTCCATTGGGAGACCCAGACAATTGGGATGTCCAAAAGCAATCCCTGGGTGGGTAAAAGAATACCTCATGATAGGGCCGTCAAACGGCCCTCTCCTACAGGTGGCCAACCGCCGCCTGAATGACTTATCTACCTAGGCTGGCGTCTGCCGAAGCGTAGGTATGCATCTGATAATGCTTGGTAAAAGTAAGTAGACTCGACCAGGTGGGTGCCTGACACACCTGCTGAGCCGTAGCCTGGTGCCGTAATGCCCAGGATGCACCCACGGCTCTGGTAGAATGGGCCTTCGGCCTTGAGAGAACCAGAAGCCCAGTAGAACTGTAGGTTTCAAGAATTGGTTCCTCGAGCCCCCGAGCAAGGGTGGATCTGGAAGCTTGCGACTGTTTACGCCGACCAGCGACAAGGACAAAGAGTGCATCCGGGTGGCGCAGGAGCGCCATGCGGGAAGTAGAACCTGAGTGCTCTCACCAGAACCAACAGATGCAAATCTTTCTGAAATTGATGGACTGGACGAGGACACAAAGAAGGTGAGGTGATATCCTGATTGATATGAAAATGGGATACCACCTTAGGGAGAAATTCCGGAACCGGACGCAGAACTACCCTGTCCTGGTGAAGGACCAGGAAGGGAGTTTGTATGAGAGCGTTGCTAGCTCGGAAACTCTCCTAAGAGACGAGACCGTTACTAGAAGGCCACTTCCCGTGAAAAACGGGAAGGGAGACATCCTTCAAAGGCTCGAAAGGCGGCATCTGGAGAGCAATTAGAACCTTGTTCAGATCTCAGGGCTCTAACGGCCGCTTGTACGGAGTGCTGAGAAGACAAACTCCCCGTAGGAACGTGCGTACCTGAGGAAGTCGTCGTTTCTGAAAAAATACAGATAGCGCTGAGACTTGTCCCTAAAGGGAACTGAGCGACAACCCATTTTCCTACCTAGATTGCAGGAAGGAAGGAAACATAGACGATGCAACCGGCCAGGGAGAAACACCCTGCGCCGAGCACCGAGATAAGAACATCTTCCACGTCCTGTGGTCAATCTTGGCGGACGTTGGTATGCTAGCCTGTGTCATGGTGGCAACCACGTCCTGAGGTAATCCTGACGACACTAGGTTCCAGGACTCAATGCCACACCATCCGGTTGAGGGCCGTAGAATCCAAATGGAAGAATGGCCCTTGAGACAGCCAGTCTGATTGGTCTGGTAGTGCCCCCGGTTAGCCTACCGTGAGGCACCACAGAACCGAGTACCACAACATCCTCGGCCAATTTGTAGCGACGAGGATGGCGCGGCCGCAGTCGGTCTTGATCTAGCGCAGTACTCTGGGCAACAATGCCAGAGGTGGCACCTAAGGTAGCTGGAACTGCGACCAATGCTGAACTAAGGCGTTTGCCGCCAGAGCTCGATGATTGTGAAACCGTGCCATGAAGCTGGCACATTGTTGTTGTGCCGTGACGCCATTAGATCGACGTCCGGCCTCTGTCAGCGGCGCCAGATCTCCTGAAACCCGTCCGGGTGAGGAGACCATACTCTTTCGGCCACACCTCAGCGACTTAGGAAGTCAGCTTCCTAGTTTCCACACTTGGGATGTGAAGTGTGGATATGGTGGATGCCGTGTCTTCCACCCACATCAGAACCTGCCGGACTTCCTGGAAGGCTTGCCGGTTGCGCGTTCTTCCTTGGTGGTTGATGTATGCCACCGCTGTGGAGCTGTCCGACTGAAGTCGGATATGCTTGCTTTCCAGCCGCTGTTGGAAGGATTGTAGGGCAAGATACACTGCTCTGTGTTCAAGAACATTGATCTGAAGAGTGGACTCTTGCTGAGTCCACGTACCCTGAGCGCTGTAGTGGAGAAAAACTGCTCCCCACCCTGATAGACTCGCGTCTGTCGTAACTATCGCCCAGGACGGGGATAGGAAGGACCTTCTTTTTGACCAAGAGGTGAGAAGAAGCCACCACCGTAGAGATTCCTTGGCCGCCTGAGAAGAACGACGACTCTGTTGAGGGACGTCGACTCCTCGTCCCAATGGCGGAGAATGTCCCATTGTAGTGGACGCAGTAAACCTGCGCGAAAGGAACTGCCTCCATTGCTACCATCTTACGTAGGAAGTGCATGAGGCGTGTCAATGTGTGCGACTGGTTCTTAAAGAAGAGCTTGCAGCCCGTAGTGAATGCTGTTTGTCTAGCGGCAGCTTCACTATCGCTGAGAGAGTAAGAAACTCTATGCCTAGATATGTTATCGATAGGGTCGGGGTCGGATCTGACTTTAAAAAGTTGATGATCCACCCAAAACTCTAGAGAGTCTCCAGCGCAACGTTCGGGCAGTGTTGGCATGTTTCCTAAGAGAGTGCCTTGACAAGTAGATCGTCTAAATACGGGACCACAGAGTGACCCTGAGAGTGCAGGACTGTGACTACTGCTGCCCTGACCTTGGCGAAGACCAGTTGGACTGTCGCTAGCCGGAAGGTAGAGCTACGAACAGAGGGTGTTCGTCTCCTATAACGAAGCGTAGAAACGCTAGTGCTCTGGATCAATCGGCACGTGTGGATAAGCATCCTTGATGCCTAATGATGCTAGGAAATATCCTTGGGACCTTGAGGCGATGACATGGCGGAGGGATCCCATCCGGAACCGCCTGGTGTCCACGAGCTTGCTGAGCATTTTTAGATCCAGAACGGGACGGAACGGCCCGTTGTTATAGGTACCGCAAAGAATTTGGGGTAAAAACCGTGACCTTGTTCCTGAAGAGGAACGGGGGTCATCACTCTTTCTGCCTATAGAGTGCACCCTGTTTGCAGAAGAGCAGCGGCCCGGCCGGGAGGTGGAGAAATTCTGAAGAATCGAGTTGGAGGACGAGAAGTGAGCTCTATCCTGTACCCGTGAGACAGAATGTCTCACACTCAATGGTCATTGACCTATGGCAGCTAAATATCGCCAAGGCGGGAGAGCCTGCTACCGACCGAGGCCGCAAGTCATGAGGAAGCCGCCTTGGAAGCGGGTTTTCCGACTGTCGCTTTTTTGGGCGAGACTGAGCCCGCTAAGAATCTTAGCTCCTCTGATCCTTTTGAGTCCACCTTGGACGAGGAAAAATGGGACCTGCCCGAGCCTCGAAAAGGCCGAAAACCCCGACTGCCTCTTGCTCTGTTGGGGTTTGTTGTGTCCGGGCTGAGGAAAGGATGAATCCTTACCCCTGGACTGTTTGATGGTTACATCCAACGCTCACCAAACAGTCGGTCAGCAGAAAAAGGCAACTGGTTAGGCAACCTTTTTTGGAAGCAGAATCTGCCTTCCATTCACTTAACGAGCAGACCAGGCTCTGCTTAAAAACACGGAGTAGCGGAGGCTACCGCCGCACGGTTCGCAGAGTCCAGGACAACCTGAATCGCGTAAGAAACAAATGCAGACATTTGAGAGGTTAAGGATGCCACCTGCGGCACAGATGTACGTGTAACCGTGTCAATCTGTGTAAGACAAGCTGAAATAGCTTGGAGTGCCCCAAGGGAGAGAATGCCGGAGCCAACGGTGCGCCGACAGCCTCATAGATGGCTTTCGACCAGAGATCCATCTGTCTGTCAGTGGCATCTTTGAGTTTGCAGTTCCGTCTCCCACTGCAACTATGGATCTAGCTACAAGTCTGGAGATTGGAGGATGCCGCTCGGGACATTGGGTCCAGTCCTTGACCAAGTCAGGGGACAGGGATAGCGTGTATCCTAAGCCGTTTGGAGAAGCGCATATCTGGATAAGCGTGGTGTTCCTGGACTGCCTCTCTGAAGGCAGAGTGGTCCAGAAAAATACGTGAAGCTGACTCCTCCACTGGAGGAGTTGTGAGAAATAACCCACATTCTATAGATGGACGCTATAAGATTATTTACTATGGCGTCACAATCAGGTGTATCCAGATTGAGAGCGGTCTCAGGATCAGAATCCTGAGCCGCTACTTCCGCCTCATTACACAGCGAGTCCTTCTGTTAGGACCCTGATGAAACCGAGGCCGCTCATAGCGAGCCCACTTAGGCTGTCTGGGACTGACGTCCGTGCAGAGCCGTGACTCTGGGATGCGTGTGACATTCCCGGAGCTGTTAGTTATTCACACTGAGGGGGGCCATGGATCAATGATTCAACAGTGCCCATATTGTGAGAGACATGTCCGGACTGCTAGGCTTCTAGTATCATAGCCATAGTCTCAGAAAAACTGTCAGTAAATACTGCAGACACCGTCCTCATCCCCTGGCCATTAGTGCATACAATGGGAGTCTATGTACCTGCCGGCCGTATAGCCGTACATGCTGTACCAGCTGTATAGAAAAACATGTGGTTCTGCACCTTTGTTTTACACAGAGAATATGCTGATAACTCCTCCGCATAATCCAGGAGGGTATATACAACGTGCGACCAAACAGTGCAATGTATATAGTACAAGCATATCTATAAGTGCACTTCTGCACTAGTGGGGTTAGCACCACAGGTGCTGCTTAACGCCTGTTACAGCGATTGTGTGACTATCAGAATGCCAGGGTCTTCCACACTTGTCTCTGTATCGTACAGAAACTGACACTAATGGCTGCCGGTGTCCTTTAGAGAAGGAAGCCGTGGGCGTGCCTGAGAAAGTGCGGGAATCCGGATTCATAGTGCACACAGTGAGAGGGGTGGAGTATGCAAAACATACTCCAGCTCTCAGCTCTGCTCTATGCAGCGTCACGCCCCTACCCTGACTGTCAGGGCTGTGGGCGGTAACGAAGGGAGACTAGGCCCAGAAGCCGGGGACTCGAGTTAACAGCGCGGCCGCCGTAAAAGCGCGGGCCGCGCTGAAGTCCCCGGCGCACCACAAGTGCCAGCCGCGCCGCAGTCCCAGCGGCCGGCGCGACCGCCCTAGAAGTGGCCAGCGTCCCGCCCCTCTCCTGACTGGCAGGTCTGGGGGCGGGAACGAACTAAAGCAGGCCGCAAAAGCCGGGGACTCGAGTTATCAGCGCGGCCGCCGTAAAAGCGCGGGCCGCGCTGAAGTCCCCGGCGCACTACAAGTGCCAGCCGCGCCGCTGTTCCAGCGGCCGGCGCGCCCGAGTCCTAGACGTGGGCAGCGTCCCGCCCCTCTCCTGACTGGCAGGTCTGGGGGCGGGAACGAACGGAAGCAGGCCGCAAAAGCCGGGGACTGTAGTTATCAGCGCGGCCGCCGTAAAAGCGCAGGCCGCGCTGAAGTCCCCGGCGCACTACAAGTGCCAGCCGTGCCGCAGTCCCAGCGGCCGGCGCGGCCGAGTCCCATAAGTGTGCCTGCTTCAGCTAAGCTGAATGAGGCTATGGCACAGGCGCCGCAGCGCTGATGTCCCCCGGCGCACTACAACACCCAGCATGCTGCGGTGTGAGCGCCAAATGCACGGGGACACAGAGTACCTTGAGGAAGCAGGGCCATGTCCCTGATGTACTCCGCTCCATCCAGCATCTTCTCCAGGGGCTGTAGATGGAGCACGGTCTCAGTGCCTGGAGACCGGTAAATCCCACTTCACCCAGAGCCCTGTAAAAAGGGATGGGGAAGGAATCAGCATGTGGGCTCCTGCCGCCGTACCCGCAATGGGTACCTCAACCTTACAAACACCTCCGACATACAGTGGGGTGAGAAGGGAGCATGCTGGGGACACTATATGTGTCCTCTTTTCTTCCATCCGACATAGTCAGCAGCTGCTGCTGACTAAAAAGTGGAGCTATGCGTGGATGTGTTGCCTCCTTCGCACAAAGCACAAAACTGGTGAGCCAGTGATCCCACTGGGGGTGTATAGCCAGAAGGGGAGGGGCCTTACACTTTTAAGTGTAATACTTTGTGTGGCCTCCAGAGGCAATAGCTATACACCCAATTGTCTGGGTCTCCCAATGGAGCGACAAAGAAATAAGCAATAAATTTCGTTCAACTTCACAATTGTGTCCCACCTGTTGTTGATTCTTCACCATAACATTAAAATTTTTATCTTTATGTTTGAAGCATGAAATGTGGGAAAAGGTTGAAAAATTGAAGGGGGCCAAATACCTTCGCAAGGCACTGCAGTACGTATGTGTATATATATATATATATATATATATATATATATATATATATATATATATATATTTACTTTTGGTATCAATGTGTTTAGAAAAGCCCGATCTATAAAAATAAAATTAACCTGTAAGAACTGTAGGAAGAGAAAAAAGATGGCTATTGTCTTAGATTGCCACAACTATTCCAAAAATTCAATTAGGAGAAATCAAAGTGTTGCATCTACTCCAAAATATCAATAAAAACATCAGACCACCATGCAAAAAAATACAAATTTTAATGTTTTGTTTTTTTTAAAGTGGTAACTCAAACTAAATTTTTATTTTTGCAAGTTTATTTTTTCACTGTATAACAAATAAAAAAAAAATTAAATGCATATTTGGTATCATCGCAATCGTACTGACCTATACATTCATATTTCCAGGTCATTCTTACGGCTGAATAATTGCCAAGAAAACAAGACCCAAAAAACAATTTTGCAATTGCATTTTTATAGCAATTTCACTGCACTTGGAATTTGTTTTCCCATTTCCCTGTCAACCATATGATAACATGGAAAGTGCAACTAGTCCCTCAAACGACAGGAAACTAATCAGGAAAATAAAAAAGTTACAGCTCTTGGAAAAAGGGGAGGAAAGATGAAATCGCATTCAAACCAATAATTGCTCGGTCCTTTAAGGCTTAAAGAGATTTTTCCAAGTTCCTGACAAATTTGTCCATAGGAGTTAAAGTGTGTTTAAAAAAAATAAATAAAAATAAATAAAAAGTTTATACTCTGTCAAATCTCCTCCTTTTGTTTAAATTTATCGTAAAATCCTATTAAAGGGTTAATTTGGATGAAGAGGTTTCTTTATTTCTCATAGGCTTGACAGTGTTTTAATAAGCTTTATGCCCAGAAAAATCCCTTTAACATTTCATCTTCTCGTTTGTAGACATCTTACCTTGATTACTGTAGAAACAATGTCAAAGGATCCAACCACTATAAGTGCAGGGACAATAACAATTAATGGAAGTAAGGAGTACCCTATAACACCAAGCACCTGTCCATAAGACACCTGCAACAAAAGAAAAATGACATAAATGGTTACCATATTGTTTGTTGTGGGTTGCATCAAACTTTGCTTCAATTCAGTGGCTATAGATGAAGCAGATAAGTAGTAAATCAATAAACAAGGTCAGGGTTATTTTACAGTAAATGCATGGGAAGTAGGAAACCGCATGATTTCCAGAAGATGGAAACTTCGACCTTCAACATTACCCTCCCACTACTCCTAATTGGTTCCCCCTTTTCACATAATTTTGCCATTGCTGACATCCACCATGCTAAGTCTATGTACTCACTTCCCCACCAAGGACTCGTGCCAGCAGGAAGATGGTCAGTGATCCAAAGATCCAAATTGTTATGATCCAAGACACAACCTTAAATAAACAAAAAAAAATAAATTGTAATATCTCTCCATTTATTAGTAGAGTTAGCAGTAAGCTGGACTGATCACAACACCAAACATAGCTCACATGCAGGTCAATAGTGGAAGGTTTGCAATGAGAAAAATATGGTTATATCAGGGAGAGGTCGCTGGGTGAACCCAAACAAAGGAGTGAGCAGAGGAAGTACATCTATCTAACATCACACACAGCCCTACTCTACAGTATAAATCTCCACACACAGACCTTCTCTACTGTATTAATCTCCACACACAGCCCTTCTCTACAGTATAACTCTCCACACACAGCCCTACTCTACAGTATAGCTCTCCACACACAGCACTACTCTACTTTATAACTCTCCACACACAGCCCTTCTCTACAGTATAAATCTCCACACAGCCCTTCTCTACAGTATAACTCTCCACACACAGCCCTTCTCTACAGTATAAATCTCCACACACAACCCTTCTCTACAGTATTAATCTCCACACACAGCCCTACTCTACAGTATAAATCTCCACACACAGCCCTTCTCTACAGTATAAATCTCCACACACAGCCCTACTCTACAGTATAACTCTCCACACACAGCCCTTCTCTACAGTATAAATCTCCACACAGCCCTTCTCTACAGTATAACTCTCCACACACAGCCCTTCTCTACAGTATAAATCTCCACACACAGCCCTTCTCTACAGTATTAATCTCCACACACAGCCCTTCTCTACAGTATAACTCTCCACACAGCCCTTCTCTACAGTATAACTCTCCACACAGCCCTTCTCTACAGTATAACTCTCCACACAGCCCTACTCTACAGTATAACTCTCCACACAGCCCTACTCTACAGTATAACTCTCCACACACAGCCCTACTCTACAGTATAACTCTCCACACACAGCCCTTCACTACAGTATAACTCTCCACACACAGCCCTACTCTACAGTATAACTCTCCACACAGCCCTACTCTACAGTATAACTCTCCACACACAGCACTACTCTACTTTATAACTCTCCACACACAGCCCTTCTCTACAGTATAAATCTCCACACACAGCCCTTCTCTACAGTATAAATCTCCACACAGCCCTTCTCTACAGTATAACTCTCCACACACAGCCCTTCTCTACAGTATAAATCTCCACACACAGCCCTTCTCTACAGTATAACTCTCCACACAGCCCTACTCTACAGTATAACTCTCCACACAGCCCTACTCTACAGTATAACTCTCCACACACAGCCCTTCTCTACAGTATAACTCTCCACACACAGCCCTTCTCTACAGTATAACTCTCCACACACAGCCCTTCTCTACAGTATAACTCTCCACACACAACCCTACTCTACAGTATACTTCTCCATACACAGCTCTACTCTCCCTTTACAGGAGTTATCTGACTTCTGTACATAGAAACAAAAACAAACCTTCCTCATTAATGCCTACAAGTGTTTTATTTTTTTTTCAGTGCTCACATGATCAATCGCTGATAAATGTGTGGGCCTGCTCAACTCTATTGGAGGCTAGGAAACTATGATCCCTATATTGCAAGTTTCTCCTATAAAACTCCACGCTCTTTTTTTGAGCATGCTTCAAGTAACAGCCCACTTGTTGCACTGTGCAACCACTCCCCAGCATATATACATTGCAAGAGAGTAGATTACAAGACATAAATTTTCCTCTGATCTATGGTATTTCATTTGGAAGGCTAATCACTGTGCATTTACGAGGGGTGATCCAAAAGTAATGATAATCGGTTATTTCTATTCTAGTGGTGGATCCACCACTTTGATCCTGAAACTAAACAACAAACTAAACAACAATCGATGACATGGAAACGAGATGACAAACCAACGCCGAAGAAATTCAAAGTGTCAAGCTCAGCAGGCAAGGTTATGGCGTCCGTTTTTTGGGACGCTGAAGGAACTATTATGGTGGACTATTTGGAAAAGGGAGCCACTATTACGGGCTCCTACTACGCAGAACAAATAAGAAGATTGCGGGAGGCTATCAAGGAGAAAAGGCGCGGCAAACTGCGGGCCGGAGTGCTGTTTCACCAAGATAACGCGCCGACTCACAAAGCTGCAGTTGCTTTACTGCATTACTTTTGGATCGCCCCTCATATGCACATAGGAGTAATGGAAATATGCTTCATGAATGAAGTACATCTTAAATGTGCATATAATGCAGGAGGCTGGTTGTTTTCTGCTTCGTCACCCACACATGCCGGCATTGCTGTCTTGTGCAGGAGCAGTTTGATCTGCCCTGCTGAGGGAAGATCAAAGTATTGTAGTGCGCATGCGCAGGTGGCCTTTAACATTTCCTCGCGCCTGTGCATTACAGTACAGTACAGTACAGATCAAAGTGCACTTGCATAGGGCAATGCTGGCCTTGGAGATTCTAGAATGCTGCATATAAAGCCCACTGGTGGTGGCCACAGCTTACAGGGGCCAAACCTGGTGATAGGTTCCCTTTAAGTGTCAAGTAAAATAAAAATAAAAAAAAACATTAAAATCTCATTAAAATCCGCATAAGAAATGGAATCTCGTTGCAGTTCACATAGATTCCTGATGTGGAGTTCTCCTGAAAACCACATCTGATTTGTTCACCTCAAAAAACACAGTGTAAACATGTCCTAAAGTTACTCACTATCATATGTGAGATGTAAAATAATGTTCAAAGGTTAATGGTTGTGCAGTTAAACGAGGACCCACGATGCCTTTGAAAAAGTATCAGCAGCTTAAAACAAAAGGTGAAAAGTAGGGCAAGGCCGCTTGCCAGAAGTCATCTAAAGCTTGCAAGGAACACCAGATAATGTTTGGACAATGTCCAGAGAAGTATGAAGGTGAATTTACAATAGCTTATTATCATGGACAAGCAGGCTCCATTTTTCAGATCATCAGCCGATGTAAACAGGCTGTCAGTCACCAGACACAGGAGCAAAATTTAGTTTGTCCAGTAAAATAATTTATAAGTATGTTTAAGGGAATGTGACAAAGAACAAAAAACAAAATTCCTAAAATGTAAAGCATTAGGCTATGTGCAAACGCCGAGTATTTTGTTGCAGAATTCTCTGCACCAAATGTGCATCTCTTGTCAGAAAAAAGCAAAAACACGTTTTCGGCGCATTTTTAATGTTTTTCTTATGCACTTTTCATGCATTTGGGGGGGTGTAAAAATGCTGGCAAACACTGAAAGAATTGACTCGCTGCAGTTTATTTTCTGCTGCAAATCTGCAAGGAAAAAAAACAACATGTGCATAAAACTTTAGGATTCTCATTGACTTTGCTGGCAGAAGGATTTGGCAATAGGATTGTCTACATTTCAGAAAATACCTGAAGGTAACATAGTATTAAAAAACTGCACCCATTAAAGTGGTCAAAACCACATCCAAATAGTATATTAACCCTTTAGGTGCTTCACAACAACAAAAGGAATGTGGAAGGAAAAAATGAAAATGTTACTTTTTTCCCCACAAAAATATTGATTTCACCCCACATTTTCATTTTTACATGGGTAACAAGAGAAAATGAACCATACAATTTGTTGTGCAATTTCTCCTGAGTACGCCGACACCCCATATGTGGTGGATAACAACGGTTTGGGCGCACAGCAGAGCTCAGTAGGGAAGGAACGCTATTTGAATTTTGGAGTGCAAAATTGTCTGGAATAGATAAGACGCCATGTCGTGACGTTTTGTAGGCCCCTGATGTGCATAAATAGTGGACCCCCCACAAGTGACCCCATTTTGTTACTCCAGACTCTGTTTGGCCTCTGTTTATCAGTGTCCCACTTTTCAAAAGGTGCACAAAACTGTTGACCACAATTTTGTGCACACACCTAAAGCGACATATAAAAAGATGGAAGACCCCAGACCACAGGCCAGATGGGAGTTCAAAGTGACTCCATATGTATCATTACAGTGAATTTTCATTTGGGAATTTTGTCTGAATGTTTTCAGAGATTTACACATAAACCCAGATATAAAGGCTCAGCGTAGCGTGCAGGATAAATGAGAGCAGCGCCTTACTGCAATCTTTGGAAGCCAGAATAAACAAATCAACAGCAGTTGAAAAATTGGCTCTATTTATTTTTTACGCCATTCACCTTGCGCTATAAGTGATAGTGCGGCTTTATTCCTCAGGTAAGCAAGATTACAGCGATACCAGATTTAGATACAAAGGTTTTTTTTTTGTTTTTTTTTTTAGCAGTTCTGAGCGCATATTGCTAATCCCTGCCTATTTGTCCCTGTATCTAGTAGCATTGATAAAGGGATATTTAGAAAAAAGTATTTTGAAAGATCTTTTATCATATGCTAATGAGCGTGGGGACTAGTCCCAAGGGTGTTGCTTCCCTTGCTAGTCGGCCCCATTAGCATCTTAGTACACCCCTATGGGTGTGCTAACATGCGAATTAATGCGCAGCGTCACAGGATGATCTCACTCACCTCTCCGCTGCCATGGCCGGCCAACGCTGGATTTCGGCTCAGTGCGCATGACTCCGGACTTTCGGTCATGTGCACTACTTCAGTTTGAAGCCGGGACGCGTACACCAGGCTTCATAATGCACATGACCGAAACTCTGGGGTCATGCGCTATTATTGCCCACAATGCCCATCATTACCAGCCTTTTGCCTCACTGACTGCTCTCAAATCTTCCTCACGGAACCACATTTTTCAACTGTATGAATTTATCCCATGTTAAGTCAAGCACACAGTTTAAATCATAAGTGAGACATTAGAAGAGAGTTTGCTTAATATTTTGGGGTGGATGTCTCCAGAGACATACGCTGGGCACAATATATTGGGCACTACTATAGCATACTTGCATTTTTTGCACTAAAATATCCATTGCAAGCTTGTTTCTGGAAATTACCGATGGAGTGAAAATAGTCATTAAACCTAAATGAGTTTCCAGAGGGGTGTCCTTTCCAAAAAGGGGTCACTTCAGGGCGGTTTCTCCTGTTCTAACAATTAGTAGCTCTGCAAATGGAGTCCCCAAACTAATTAGAAAAATGTGTGCTCCAAGAGTCAAATGGCGCTCCTTGTCTTTCGAGCGCTGTCATGCATCCAAAGAGTAGATTTCCAGGACATATAGGGCATCGGTGTATTCAGGAGATATTGTACAACAAAGTCTATTGTCCACTTTCTCCTGTCACCCATTTAAAGATTAAAAAATTATTTGTAGCTAAAGCTACATTTTTGTGGGAAAATGTCATTTTTTTAATTTTTATGGTTCAGCATTATAAACTTCTGTGAAGCACCTGTAAGTTCAAAGTGCTCATCACACAACTAAATAAATTCCTTAAGGGGTCTAGTTTCCAAAATGGGGTCACTTGTAGGAGAGCGCTGCTATTTAGGCACATCAGGGGGTCTCCAAACAAGACATGGCGTCCGCTATCTATTCCAGACAATTTTGCACTTCAAAAGTCATATCACGCCTTTCCTTGCGAGCCCTGCCATACGTCCAAAGAGTAGTTTTCCAGCAGATATGGGGTATATGCGTATTTAGGAGAAACTGTACAATAAACTATATGCTCCATTTTCTCCAGCTACCCTTGTAAAAATTAAAACAATTGTGCCTAAAGCTACATTTTTGTGGGAAAATATCATTTTTTCCTTCTACATTGCTTTAGTTCCTGTGAAGAACCTGAAGGGTTCATGAACTTCATAAGGCCCTGTGTGCACTAGGAAATTTAATTTTAAGAAAAATCTGCACCCTCTGGCAGAATTCAGCACCCGCGGCGAAAATCGCACCCAAATCCACATGCGGTTTTGTTGCTGGTTGTTCTCTGCGTTTTTTTTACCATTATCTATGTAAAAAACGTAGGTACCTGCGGAAAAATAGTGAAATGCTCATTCTTTTTTGTTGCAGAAAAGGTGCAGAAATACTGCAGCAAAACCTGTAGGAAAAAAAACGCAGTGTGCGCCCAGCATTTTGGATTTCCCATAGAATTTGCTTGGGAAGGACTGCAGAAAGGTTATGAACAAAAACCACACCTTTTCAGCAGCAAAAACCGTGGCAAATCTGCGGCAAAAAACGCAACGTGCGCACAGGGCCCAAATGTGGTTTTGAGAGCTTTGATGGGTGCAGTTTTTAGAATGGTGTCACTTTAGGGTATTTTCTGTCACCTAGGCCCCTTAAAGTCACATCAAATAAGATGTGGTCCTAGTTTTGTAAATTTTGTTGAAAAAATGAGAAATTGCTGATGAATTTTGAACCAGTCTAACTTCCTAACCAAAAGAAAGTTATGTTTCAAAAATTGTACTGACGTGAAGTAGACATGTGGGAAATGTTAATTATTTTATGTGACATAAATCTCTGGGTTACAGGTATAAAAGTTTGAATGATATGAAATTTTCAAATTTTTTTCCAAATTTCAGATATTTTCACAAATAAATGCATATTGTCTTAATTTTACCACTATCCTGAAGCACAATATGTCACGAAAAAACAATATCAAAATCACTGGGATTCGTTGATGCGTTCCAGAGTTATAACCTGTCAAAGTGACACTGGTCAGAAATGAAAAATTGTCCTGGTCACGAAGGCAAAAACAGGCTCTGGCGCAAAAAGGTCAAGTCTGTTTCTCAATTTTTGAGAAATCCATCTTCATGTAAATGAACTTGCAAGTGCCCGCCTGCAGCAGGCCTCTATGCTCCACTGTCCAAGATCTTGCGGAGGTGCTGGTATTTCCGGGGCATGCTCAATAGCTCAGCTCTCAAAATGTCGTCAGGTTCTTAAAAGGGTTGTCCAGTCTAAAATGATAAGTCTGCAGCCACTCCATGCGACTGCAGATTTATGAATCCTCCCAGCACACACTGTGCAGTGCGAGGATTCACCAGCTTCTGAGCCAAGAACTGCTGTTACGTGACCGCAGTTCTGCAACATGCATGTTGCCGGCCAGAACCTGATTAGTAAGCACGGCCTCGCTCAGTACAAGTGTATGGAGTGGGGTGCGTCAGACTAGTAGATGCGGCTGTCTATTGAGCATGGCCTTGCTAAATACACTTATATTGAGTGAGACCGCTTCCACTGGTTTGGTTCTTGCCGAGAACATACATATCGCACAATTCCAGTCATGTGACCGCCGCTCACGGCTCAGGAACCAGCAAATCGTTGCAAAGCACAATGTGTGCACTGGGGGGATTCATAAGTCTGCAGTCACACAGAGTGACTGCAGACTTTAGACTGGACAAACCCTTTACTGCAAATGTGCCGCCCTCAGGAATGACAGCATCCATGCAGGAGCTTAGGTATGAGAACAGGTCAAAGAGAAGAGTGACCTGTCAGTCATTGACAGTAGGCCCAACAGCGGGAGTAGAAAGAGGGACATAAGCCAGAGAGCTTTAAGTTAAGGACCAAGCCACTGAAAGCTCATTGTATAAACATTCCTAAAATAGGGAGAAATGGACTTAAAACACAAAGGTATAGACATACTCAACATTTCAGATGGTTACATAGGTGATGTTAGTTAAGGGTCTAAAACCTGCTAAAAGGTTTCCTTTAAAAATCATTGTTTTTAGCAGCACATTGTCCTTTATAAATAGGACGTGCTACCAAAAACCATTACAGTTTATGCACACAGACCAATCTATGACTGATCATTCTCTGAGCATTGAAAGTGCAGTCAGCTTATCTAAAAACCAGGTTAAATGAACACGAATAAGCAAACCTGTAGCTGATCGGCGGTCTTTTAACGGTCGCTGCCGACCAGTGTAGATGAGAGCTTACAAAATGCAACAGCCTACTTAACCAGAAAAAAAAATACTTATCAGGTTTATTTTACCATCTAACCTCTGTTGTTGCATATGAAGGTGATATTCTTACCCTAAACTGTCCATAAAGGGAGATCATTGAAAAAAAAAGAACAACAGCAAGTGGTCCCCAGAAATCAGGGTTGTCTCGTACGACTTGTCTGTTGAATCCAAGTGATGGCATTGGCATAAGAACGCATCGTATTTTGTAGTAAATGTCTTTAAGGTCTATATCCAGCTCCTCCCTACAAAACAGTAAAAGAAAAAAGTAAATAGCATGCATGAGATAGAGAGATGGCTATATAGACAGATATGGATCATACAGAAAAAGTTACATACACATAAGAGGCTGCACATAAAGTTACTTTAGTCTGCCACAAATAAAGAAATTAGACATATACATTTATAAACGAGTAAAGCATCTGAAGTCTTTTGGGCATTTTCAGTTGAGGAGGGATGGGGTCACGCCACATCGTCACCGGCTCCTCCCCATTATGTTGTGATGTGAAAAAAGGGTTAAAGCCATAAAAACTTTGATGATTTCATTTGTGTTATGTTTTCTCAGTTATGCTTAGTCTATATACAGGTTCTTATTTGACTATGGAAACTTAAGCTACTGTAATGCCCTGCAGATGAGATAAACAACATAATCAGGAGAACTATACTACATTTCTAATTGGAGGTATATGCTAAGATTATTATTACCCCTACTACATATTGGGATAGGATCTTGGAGATGAGAATATCCCTGACCCTAGTCAATGCTCAATGGCAGACAGACCAGGGTAGTGTGGACTTCTCCAGCTGCCAACATCATGTGATTACTAAGCCTCCGTGACCTCATGACGTTGTAAGGGCATAGTTATCACAATAGGCATCTGGGATGCCAACATTTGAGTATCGGGCTGAGCAAGTGCACAATGCCCCGGCCTGGCTGCCCATGAGTGCCTATGTGGATGCTGAACCAGGTCCTAAGAATCTTTTTGCTCAACTGTACTTGAAGCATACATCTACTTCCACAAGAGATTTTTTTTATTTTTTGAATTGGTATTCAAGTGAAAGGAAACAAAACAAATCCAGTAAAATCCTTCTAGGACAAAGGTAAACTAGAATTGAGCGATATGATTGGTGCGTGTCTATATAATAGATAGAATGATAAACAATACTGCATGGTATAACCTAAGACCTCATATCCTCTTTAACAAACAACCCCAAACAATTATTCAATACTTTCAACTCCCTCCTTCGCCCACCGCTGCCCCCTCCAACTTCCCTCATTTCTGCAGAAGACTGCCACTTATTTCAAAGAAAAAAAAATCAACCAAATAAGGCAAGTTTTCTCTGCTCAGTCACCACAACCCCTTCATATAACTGACCACTGCCCCTCCCCCATAAACTTCCTCCCCACCATCACCAAAGGAGAGCTTGCACGTCTTCTCTCAAAAGGACACCTCACTACCTGCGCACTTGACCCCATCCCATCCCACCTCCTCCCAAACCTCACCACTATCCTTATACCAGCCTTAACCCATCTCTTCAACTTATCTTTAACGACTGGTACCTTCCCCTCTGCCTTTAAACATGCAACAGTTACACCTATCCTAAAGAAACCTTCCCTCGACCCAACCTCTACTAACAGCTACCGCTCCATATCACTACTCCCGTTCACCTCAAAACTCCTAAAACAGCATTGTCCATGCTGAACTTTCCTCCCACCTCTCCTCTCTCTCTTTGACAACCTACAGTCCGGTTTTCGTCCTCATCATTCTACCGAAACTGCCCTGACTAAAATTGCGAATGACTTACTGCCAAAGCTAACAAGCACTTCTCCATACTCCTACTTCTAGACCTTTCCTCAGCCTTCGATACTGTCGACCACACTCCCTCCCATTACAGATCCTCTCTTCCCTTGGTGTCAGATCTTGCCCTCTCTTGGATCTCTTCATACCTTTCCAACCGCACTTTCAGTGTCTCCCACTCCCACACAACCTCTTCATCCCGCCATCTCTCTGTTGGCGTCCCTCAAGGTTCTGTCCTGGGACCTTTACTTTTTTCTATCTACACATTGGGCCTGGGACAACTCAAAGTCCCATGGCTTCCAGTACCACCTATATGCCGATGACACTCAGATCTACCTCTCTGGCCCAGATGTCACATCTCTGCTGTCCAAAATCCTGATGTGTCTATCTGCAATATCCTCCTTCTCCTCTCGCTTCCTAAAGCTCAATGTGGCCAAAACTGAAATAATCATCTTTCCTCCATCTCACATACACTCTCCACCCAATCTATCTATTACAATAAATAACACCATGCTCTCGCCAGTACCCAAAGTTCGCTGCCTCGGAATGACCTTTGACTCTGCCTTGTCCTTCATACCACACACCCAATCCCTCACCACCTCCTGCCGCCTTCAACTGAAAAATATTTCCAGAATCCGTCCTTTCCTCAATTCGCAATCTACAAAAATGCTAGTACACGCCCTCAATCTCCCGCCTCGACTACTGCAACATCCTCCTCTGTGGTCTCCCTGCTTACACGCTCGCCCCTCTCCAGTCCATCCTTAATTCTGCTGCCCGACTGATCCACCTCTCTGCTCAATACCACCCCGCTTCTCCTCTCTGCAAGTCCCTCCACTGGCTCCCAATCTTCCACCGTATCCACTTCAAACTACTAACACTGACCTACAAAGCTGTGCATAATCTGTCTCCTCCGTATATCTCCGAACTAATCTCCCACTACACTCCAACACGTCACCTCCGGTCCTCCCAAGATCTTTCTCTCTCCTCCGCTCTCATTCGCTCCTCACACAACCGACTCCAAGACTTCTCCCGAGCATCCCCAGTCTCCTGGAACTTGCTGCCCCAAGACGTCAGACTATCTCCTACCCTTGCAAACTTCAAACGGAACCTGAAAACCCATCTTTTCAGAAATGCCTACAATCTAGAATGAACTCGCCGCCGCCCGACCACCGTGCGGAGCCACCGCCCAATCTACACCCCACCTACTGTCTCCTCCCCAAATCCTATAGAATGTAAGCCCGCAAGGGCAGGGCCCTCTTCCCTCTGTACTAGTCTGTCTACTGTAACTTGTATATGTATTCTGTATGTAACCCCTTCTCATGTACAGCACCATGGAATTAATGGTGCTCTATAAATAAATAATAATAATAATAATAATAATAATAATAATAAAGAAAATGTTACATAGTATTTATTTTACAAAACCTCAGGGTAACAGATGGGGTACATATAAGTATTCTAAGGCCACTCCAAAAGTTTATATTAAACAAAAAGCAGAGAGGGACCATTAAGAGGCCATACATCATAATAAATAAATATTGAGACTCCTTGTAATGAAAAATTATTGACAAATTTATTTCAACATTACAATAACAAGGAGACAACATTGCAGTTAGTAGGAAAAGTGCATGAGTGCAGGAAAAATGGTTACATAGTATCTATACTACAAGGAAAGGGTTTGATTCATCACTTTTCTATCTATATTTTGTGGTATCTGCTGATGATTTTTGCAGAAAATGTGTTAAAATGGCGCACACAGTTTATGAATTTTGTGCAAAGTCAAAAATTATCTTTAATCATTTTTGTGACTTTTTAGATCAAAACGTTTAAAAAAAAAAAAACAAATAAAAATTTGATGCACGTAAACAGCACTCCAGGGGACAAATTTTGCAACTTTTTGTAAAGTCACGAATGATTAATTAGGTGAAAACATCTGGAAACTGTTAACCATAAACATAGTGACAAACAATATTAAAATAAAAAAAAACCAGAAGAACATAAAATAGACTTGAAAAGGAGCAGCTGGAAAGATGAATTTGATGCAAACAATAACAAAAAAGGGGCAAATCACCAAAAACTTGACAAGGAACAGAGACAAGTGGAATAAGAATCAGAGCCAGACCCTTAACTATAAAAACTAATTTTTGGCAAAAAGAAAAAAAAAAATAGAATTCTCAAGTCATCTATTAGTTTGTCAATTGTTTCCCTAGTTTCCCAAAAACAAAGTGCGAGGGGCAATACTAACTGTCAGCAGATTTGCAAGGTCTAAACTGCTGACAGACTCATTTTAAAGCTATACTTCATTAATCCATTGTTTACATTGGTTTAGTAGAATTTGGTCTGAATATTTATAAAAATATAAAAAGGTAACAGACAATGTAATAAGCTTTTGCCATCCAGTGAGTTCACAGCATTATTACTTAAACACTACTCTTCCCCATGATGAAGCGGCCAGCGAATAGCTAGAGTGCCGCGAAATGTGCGTCAGGCCTCCCGCCACCGGACTAAAGGCCGCTTTACACGCTACGATATATCTAACGATATGTCGTCGGGGGTCACGTCGCTAGTGACGCAGATCCGGCCTCGTTTGACATAACGTAGCGTGTAACACAAATGAGCGACTGTGAACGAACAAAAAATACTCACCTTATCGTAGCTCGTTGACACGTCGCTCATTTTCAAAAAAAATCGAACGTCCTTTTGTGCTCCGGTTGTTAATCGTTCCCGAGGCAGCACACGTCGCTCCGTGTGACACCCCGGGAACAATGAACTGCAGCTTACCTTCGGTCGCCAGCAATGCGGAAGGAAGGAGGTGGGCGGGATGTTTACGTCTCGCTCATCTCCGCCCTCCGCTTCTATTGGCCGGCCGCTGTGTGAAGTCGCTGTGACGCCTAATGTCCCTCCCCCTTCAAGAAGAGAATGTTCGCCGCACACAGCGAGGTCGTTCGGGAGGTAAGCACGTGTGACGAGGGTTACAGAGTTTGTGCGACACGGGCAACATATTGCCTGTATCGCACAAACGATGGGGGCGGGTGCGATCGCTCATGCGAACACACGATAAATTGATACATGTAAAGCGGCCTTTAGGTAAATGTCTCCTTCATGGGCACTTCGCCACGCTCCTGCTAGACACCTTACTTAATCCCAGGTGTTCATACCTTATCCCTAGGACCATCCCTTCACAGGGTTTAGCCCTGTTTAACAGACAATTTAATTTGTCCAGGCATTTCCTGATCTCCTACAGGGCTTTGCTTTATTCCCATATAGGGCTCACCCCTGGTAATAGGCACACACTACCTGCTCAGGGACTCTCTGATCCAAACCTGCTGTTTTCTCCTGTTAATGGGTATATTAAAATTGCTCTGGTATCCACTGATCTTTACCTGCTGTAGTAAAAAAAACTTTCCATAAGGTTTACCCGGTAAGATACCTGATATATGGCATATTTTTCTACAGGCTTTACCCCTGTTAACAGGTATATACAGTTTGATTTGGGTTTTCCGAATGATTCCTGATGTATTGTTCACTCCACTACAGGGTTTACCCGTTAAACAGGCATACAGAATCTGCCTAGGGATGGTTTGATTTTCACCTGGTGATTCCTTTCACTTCTAGTGTCAGGCCAAATGTGAGCTCTCATTTTCTAAGCATTTTTTCCTTTGTCTGTACCCGGCATTTGTTTTATACACATCATATCCCCCATCCTCTTTTTATATGTCTAAGGCCCTGTGCGCACTTACCGTTTTTTGCCGCTGATTTTCTGCGGATTTGCTGCATGTTTCGCTGCAGAAAATGTTCATAACATCTCTGCAGTGAATCACCAGCAAAACCTATGGGAAAAAAAAATCCTGTGCGCACTAGGCGGATATTGACAGCTGCATGTTTTGCTGCGGGATTCCCGCAGCAAAACAATTGCATGTCAATTCTTTTCCGCACGTCACTGCGGGATTTCACTCCATTGACTGCCATGTAATCGTGAAATCCCGCAGGGAATAACGCAGGCAGCAAATTCTGTGCAGTGCACTGAGTTTTCCTGCGTTATCCCCTCCGGTATTCCGCGGTTTACCTGCGGTAATGTACATCGCTGCCTGCGGTTTTGCAGGGAAGTGATGTCATTATGACAGGAAGAGGAAGTCGTGCAGAGAATAAACACACATAGATCACACACACAGACATAGAACGCAGACACAGACACATAGAACACACATAGCAATCAAACGGAAATATGGAAAACAAAACACGTGGGCTCCGCTGTATATTTACCGTCCAGCCGAGGTAAGCACACAGCGGCGGCCCGGTATTCTCAGGCTGGGGAGGGAGAGGGGCAGGGTGAATGTACCCCGCCTCCCTCCCACCTCCCGCAGCCGAGAATATCAGCCGCAGCTACCCCGGGACTGTCGCATGCATTATGCGACAGTACAGGAGTGTCCCCGGCTCTTCCTGCTGCTGTGATGCAGTGGCAGTCAGGGTAATACAAGGAGTTAATGGTGGCGGATCACCGCCATTAACTCCAAGCTTGATCATGGCAGGGTCTATGTGACAGCTGACATGATCAACCCGTAAGTAAAGTGAAAAAACACACACACCGAAAAATCCTTTATTTTAAATAAAACACAAATAAGCCTCGTTCACCCTTTTATTAACCCCTCCCGAAACAAAGCTCCCACGTAATCCACAGGTCCTGCGCGGCTTACATCCAGCTGCGACGGACACTGTCACAGCGCTGAATGCAGGCTCGCAGCGAGACAGCAGAGGTAATTACCGGTCATTTCCCCCGGCCGGTAATGTGAACTCACTGCCGACCGTGAGAAATGCAGCGATCTGTCCTCTATCTATCCACCCCTCTATCTATCTATCTATTCTTCTATCTAGATATCTCTGAAGGAAATGATTTTTTTTTTTTCAATGTGCTTTATTGCATTGAATGCAATAAAGCACATATACCAACCCGCACGCGGCAAAACCGCGGCAATACCGCGAACAATACCGCGGTAAAACTGCAGCAAACCGCATGCGGTTTGCCGCGGTTTTTTTTACCGCGTGTGCGGTAAATCTTTCAGTGCCTGTGGAATTTTCTTGAGAAAATTCCATTTTCCAGTGCGCACATAGCCTTATACTACATGTCATTATGTACTGCACTGTGCACTTTAATGATTTTGTCTTTAATATTGATTAATTATTCAGCAATTTGCTCCAGTTTCTCCTTTCTATCATGTATCTTTGAGCTGCCGTCAGCCTGGTGTAAGTCTCCCACACTGGGTTTTTCTTTTGTTTCTTTAATGGAATTTAAGTCTCACTGTGCAAAAGTTGTAGGCATGTGTGCGAAAAATTCTGCAAAGTAAGAATTATTTCAAAAAAAGAAGGATTAGTAGTTAATTTTTATCAACAAATGCAAAGTAAAAATGAAAAAAAGAAAAACTAAATTCAGAATGCTGAGAAATACAGACAGATACTAATTCATCATACAATGTCATAAGGGAGGCATCTGATTGGTTGCCAATTTTTTCTGCAGAAAGACAAATACCCCAAATATGCTGTGTTGAGGAAACATAAGCCAAATAATATTGGTTTAAGTCTGCCATATAGCCACTTTTGTTACAGGAACTCAAAACCATTGGGGGTTTCCCTGAGACAACAAAGAGACACCATGGCCTGGTGAGCATGAGCTTCACAGCTGGACGAATGGCCCTGTGTGGCCAAGCTGGTCATTTACTATAGGAAGGGGGGTGGGTAGCTGTCAGAAACAAAACAGTTAATACACAAGATGCTTGCGCTTAATTAGTCTATGGTCCAGTTACAGACCTGCAATTTCAATATTAAAATCTAGGCCGTCCTGGAAAGTTGAGCCCGGGACCAAGCATATAAAAGATGGGTTAAACAATTGGAAGGTCTCCACATGAGCTTGTTGTGATCTATAAATCATTTGCCCTTCCCTCAATGAAACAGAAGAACTTTAGATGGAATTGTTTGGTATTTCTGTTACTTCTCCATTTTATTTCATAACTGTTCTTTTAATTTGTGAGTCACTTTATTTTTCTCTTTGTATATCTTTTATTGCAAGTACTGTATTTTTTATAGCAAAGCTTAAAACCTTAATAAGTTTGGACTTTGTATGCTAAAGAATCCATAACCTTACTGAGTGTGTGGCCTTTTGACTGTTGGACAGTAATAGGCTATGTGCGCACAGTGCGTTTTTCGCGGCGTTTTTGCGCGTTTTTCGGGTGCGTTTTTGGCCTCAAAACTGCAGGACTTTGCTTCCCCAGCAAAGTCTATGAGTTTTCATTTTTGCTGTCCGCACACATCTGTTTTTTTTACCTGCGTTTTTGAGTTAAAAAAAAATAAAAAATGGACATGTCAGTTCTTTCCTGCGTTTTTCTGCGTTTTCCCCCCATGCAATGCATTGGAAAAACGCAGCAAAACGCAGAGATCAAAAATGCAGCAAAACGCAGCCAAAAACGCACCAAATCGCGGCAAAAACGCATGCGTTTTTTGATGCGTTTTTTCGACACAGGTGCGTTTTTGTGCGTTTTTAGCGGCCAAAAACGCACAAAAACGCAGCGTCAAAAAGACGCAGTGTGCGAACCTAGCCATACAGTGCCTACAAGTAGTATTCAACCCCCTGCAGATTTAGCAGGTTTGATAAGATGCAAATAAGTTAGAGCCTGCAAACTTCAAACAAGAGCAGGATTTATTAACAGATGCATAGATCTTACAAACCAACAAGTTATGTTGCGCAGTTAAATTGTAATAAATTTTCAACATAAAAGTGTGGGTCAATTATTATTCAACCCCTAGGTTTAATATTTTGTGGAATAACCCTTGTTTGCAATTACAGCTAATAATCGGCTTTTATAAGACCTGATCATGCCGGCACAGGTTTCTGGAGTTATCTTGGCCCACTCCTCCATGCAGATCTTCTCCAAGTTATCTAGGTTCTTTGGGTGTCTCATGTGGACTTTAATCTTGAGCTCCTTCCACAAGTTTTCAATTGGGTTAAGGTCAGGAGACTGACTAGGCCACTGCAACACCTTGATTTTTTGCCTCTTGAACCAGGCCTTGGTTTTCTTGGCTGTGTGCTTTGGGTCGTTGTCTTGTTGGAAGATGAAATGACGACCCATCTTAAGATCCTTGATGGAGGAGCGGAGGTTCTTGGCCAAAATCTCCAGGTAGGCCGTGCTTTCCATCTTCCCATGGATGCAGACCAGATGGCCAGGCCCCTTGGCTGAGAAACAGCCCCACAGCATGATGCTGCCACCAACATGCTTGTCTGTAGGGATGGTATTCTTGGGGTCGTATGCAGTGCCATCAAGTTTCCAAACGTCACGTGTGTGGTTGGCACCAAAGATCTCGATCTTGGTCTCATCAGACCAGAGAACCTTGAACCAGTCTGTCTCAGAGTCCTCCAAGTGATCATGAGCAAACTGTAGACGAGCCTTGACATGACGCTTTGAAAGTAAAGGTACCTTACGGGCTCGTCTGGAACGGAGACCATTGTGGTGGAGTACGTTACTTATGGTATTGACTGAAACCAATGTCCCCACTGCCATGAGATCTTCCTGGAGCTCCTTCCTTGTTGTCCTTGGGTTAGCCTTGACTCTTCGGACAAGCCTGGCCTCGGCACGGGTGGAAACTTTCAAAGGCTGTCCAGGCCGTGGAAGGCTAACAGTAGTTCCATAAGCCTTCCACTTCCGGATGATGCTCCCAACAGTGGAGACAGGTAGGCCCAACTCCTTGGATAGGGTTATGTACCCCTTGCCAGCCTTCTGACCCTCCACGATCTTGTCTCTGATGGCCTTGGAATGTCCCTTTGTCTTTCCCTTGTTGACCAAGTTTGAGTGCTGTTCACAAGTTTGGGGAGGGTCTTAATTAGTCAGAAAAGGCTGGAAAAAGAGATAATTAATCCAAACATGTGAAGCTCATTGTTCTTTGTGCCTGAAATACTTCTTAATACTTTAGGGGAACCAAACAGAATTCTTGTGGTTTGAGGGGTTGAATAATAAATGACCCTCTGAATAAACTTTTCACAATTTGAAAAAAAAAAAAAAAAAAAAGAAATAACATTCTTTTTTGCTGCAGTGCATTTCACACTTCCAGGCTGATCTACAGTCCAAATGCCACAATGCCAAGTTAATTCCGAATGTGTAAACCTGCTAAATCTGCAGGGGGTTGAATACTACTTGTAGGCACTGTATATATCTCGGGATTCATCACACGTGTGTTTCATGAGTGGTGGCAGCGTGTTGTATATACAGGGGGTGTGGACTGTCGGGGTGTGATTTATGCTCACTTTATAGCCTATAACAAATGTTGTGGATTGGATTGATTGCAAAGAGATACATTAACCCTTGCTCAACACCCCACGTCAAATGCTGAGAAGTGTGTATGTAAACAGCCAATGTCATTAAAGAACTCCCGTGAAAAATTTTTTGTTCCCTAAATCTATCAAAATGGTATGTAATATAGTGTGAGACTTTACTTTCTGATCTCCAGTGTCCTTCACCACTCTGGTCCTCTTCTCACTCACGCAACAAATTCCCATGGGCCAGATCACAATGGGGTTTATGTATGAGCCAGAAGTCATTTTACAACGTAAGCTTATGGATCCTCAGAGCCAGCTTTCATAGACTAAAGCGGGCTTTACACGCTATGACATCGCTAGCAATTGCTAGCGATATCGAGCGTGTAAGCACCTGCCCCCGACGTGGATGCGATATCGTCACACGCACTTACCTGGTCGGCGGAGTCGCTGTGACTGCCGAACAATCCCTCCCTCAAGGGGGAGGGACGTTCGGCATCACAGCGACGTCACCACGACGTCACTAAGCGGCCGGCCAATCAAAGCGGAGGGGCGGAGATGAGCGGGACGTAACATCCCGTCCACCTCTTTCCTTCCGCATTGTGGCCGGCGGCAGATAAGGAGACGTTCCTCAATCCTGCGGTGTCACACACAGCGATGTGTGCTGCCGCAGGAGCGACGAACCACATCGATAATCAACAATTACCGATTTTTGGTTTTGGGACGACGTCTCCATGGTGAACGATTTTCACCATTTTTGAGGTCGCTTAACGTCGCTGGTAAGTGTCACACGCTGCGATATCGTTAATGACGCCGGATGTGCGTCACTAACAACGTGACCCAGACGATAAAACAAAAACCATATCGTAGCATGTAAAGCCCCCTTTACACATAAACCCCATTACGAGCTTTTGAGTTAAAATTTCAAAAAGACCAGAGTGACGCTGGAAACGGGAAACCTGGCAATCAGTGAATATATTATCACGTATACTACATTACCTACAAATTTACACAGGTTTAGGGATTAACCAATTTTGTGGGAGTGCTTCTTTAAAAACTGTTTAAAAAAAAAAAGTACAAGGGGTCCTGGAACCTTGAGGACCTCTTCCTTGCTATTGCAGGTGCTTAGGATAACCACTTATGGGTCTTCACTGCTATTATTTTGGACGCTACCCTTCCATATCTCCAGATGATCCTTATAGCTGCTTTAGTATTTTTTGGGTTGCTCAATGGTCCTGTACTGATATTAAAGGCTACTTTACACACTGCGATATCGGTCCAGATATCGCTAGTGTGGGTACCCGCCCCCATCTGTTGCGCGACACGGGCAAATCGCTGCCCGTGCCGCACAAGATCGCCCAGACCCGTCACACATACTTACCTCCCCGGTGACGTCGCTGTGACCGGCGACCCGCATCCTTTCTAAGGGGGCGGTTCGTTCAGCGTCACCGCGACGTCACAGCAGCGTCACTGAACCGCCGCCCAATAGAAGCGGAGGGGCGGAGATGAGCGGGACGAACATCCCGCCCACCTCCTTCCTTCCGCATAGCGGCCGGGAGGCAGGTAAGGAGAGCTTCCTCGTTCCTGCGGCGTCACACATAGCGATGTGTGCTGCCGCAGGAGCGACGAACTACATCGTTACTGCTGCAGTAACGATAATCGAGAATGGACCCCCATGTCACCGATGAGCGATTTTGCAACGATGCAAAATCGCTCATCGGTGTCACACGCAGCAACATCGCTAATGCGGCCGGATGTGCGTCACAAATTCCGTGACCCCAACGACTCCGCATTAGCGATGTCGCAGCGTGTAAAGCCACCTTTAGTGTTTATCTGTATGGCTGCTCTCTGTGAGTTCCCGAATGCCAGGAAGCACCTGCAATATAGTACGGAAGAGGTCCTGAAGTCCCCATAACTATACAAGTAGTGAGCTCAGATACAACATATGAATGGCACAACATTGAAAAATATCCAGTGTCTTGACAGGAGCCTAAACCAATCACTGCTTAATGTGGGCCATAGCCTTGATAACTGACCATGAAGTCCGATTCATTGTGGAGGCACAATAGCCTGAAACTATCAAATATAGATTGACCATACGGTTAAGTACTGTAAATGGATTATGACTTAAATGACAGATGGCCAATTCTTTTTGCTGTTCCAGTCAAACAATGTTTTTTAAGCTTGGTGGATGAGCTCTTGTTTGACCTATTAGGTTAATAACCTGTAATAAGCAAAGCGAAGCACCAAGGTAAACCCCTAATGAACCTCATATTGCCAAAGGGAAACATGTCTGGTTTGCATTTCCCCTCCTAAATTGGGACACACTAGTAGGTGGAGTGTGCTTTGTTCTCTCTCTTTTGAGACTGATTGACTTTAAAGGGAACCTGTCACCACTTTTTTGGCCTATAAGCTGCAGCCACCACCACCGGGCTCTTATATACAGCATTCTAAAATGCTGTATATAAGAGCCCAGGCCGGGGGTATAACATAAAAAAACACTTTATAATACTTACCTAACGGTCGCTGTGGTGGACCTTATGGGCGTGTCCTCTTTCGGCCATCTTCGTCCTCTTTCTGAAGCCTGGGTGCATTACGTGGCTGCGTCATACACACTCGCCGGTCCTGTGCAGCCACACTACAATACTTTGATCTGCCCTGCTCAGGACCTGAATTCCGGCGAGTATATGACGTCGGACCCGTCATGCACCGCGGCTAGAGAAGGAGCAAAGACAGACAAAAGAGGCGGCACCGGACAACGGAGACGCCCATAAGGCCCACCGTAGCGACCGTTAGGTAAGTATTATAAAGTGTTATTTATGTTATACCCCCGGCCTGGGCTTTTATATACAGCATGTTAGAATGCTGTATATAAGAGCCTGGTGGTGGTGGCCGCAGCTTATAGGCCAAAAAAGTGGTGATAGGTTCCCTTTAAAGAGGTGGTTCACTACTCTGCAATAGTGGCCTCATCCCTGTAAAACTAATAAGCAAAGCTTTTTCTACATACCTTGTTCAGCCAATTCTACCTGTGAGCGGTGCTATTGCAGTCCGCTCATCCCCATGAAGTGACTTCCCAGGACTCCATGACCTCTGATAGTTGACCCGACATCGCTGGCTATCAGTTGACCCAACATCACCGAGGCGGCCCCAGTCTTCTTGAGTGACTGGGCTGTGGGCGGTGTTTCACCGCTTGTCACAGCCCGGTGCCACAAAGTAGCATCGCTCCTGCTTGTGGTCCTTTGCAGCGAAGGAGAGAGTGCGCTACATGCTGGGCTGTGATGAGTGGTGAAACGTCGCCCACAGCCCAGTCACAAAGGAAGACTGTGGCTGGTCACGGTGATGTCGGGTCAACTGGAAGTAGACGAGACATCACCAGATTTCAGAGGTCACGAAGCCTGAGGGGGGGGTCCACTTCATGTGGATGAGTGGACCACAATAGCGCCGCTCACAGGCAGAATTGGCTGAACAAGGTATTTAGACAAATTCTTCCCCATCAGTTTTACAGGGATGTGGCCACTATTGCAGAGTAGTGAACCACTCCATTAATTACAAAAGGCAGTTTGACAACATAATCACCCAATAGTCACAGCTCTCTAATAGGAGTCAACCTGACCTCATCTAATGACTGCTTTCCTACACCTAAGATATTACATATAGGGAGTACATGATTACACCAAGGGTGATGGCTTTCTGACAAGAGGCCCTCTCATCGAATATATTATAATACTTTCCTAGTATACAATGTGATTCTTGTTTTGTTCGTGAAATGCACCCATTTAGTGCATGTTTTAATGTATAAAAATAATAAAGTATTATTTTAATGTATTTAATTTAATGTAGAAAAATCCATTTTATTAGGTTTTTTGTTATTTTTTGCTTTTTTCTGTGAATTGATACTTAAGCCAAATTTAACCCCATATCGACATATGGTGAACTATTCTTGGGTACTGGAAGTGAAAATCTGGCCCCACAGAGCACTGATCTCAACATCATCGCGTCTGTCTGAAATTGTATAGAGACAGAAGGATTTTCACAAGCATACATCAACAAAAGATCGGTGATTAGCTCTCCAAAATGTTTGGAGCAACCTCCCTGCAGAGCTCAGTCAAAGACAATATTGCTCGAAGACATGATACTTGGATACCGTTTAGAAGGCAAAGGGTGGTCACACCAAATAATGATTATATTTAGATTTACCTTTCCATTTTGTTAATTGATAAAAAACAAACTTAACACATTACTTTCCAGCATTTTTTCCTCACCTGCATAAAACCTTTGTACAATACTGTACATTGTTGTTGTTCATGTCATTACAGTAAAATTTACAGTATGGTAAAGAGCAAAAATAAAATAGAAGAACAAAAAGAAAATATAAACTAATTTTAGCAAATATCTTTTAGGGAGTAAAGCATATGTGTAATTGCTAGGTACAGATGAGGGTATGTGGAGTATCACAATATAGGCAAGATTGTTATTGTCACAGGTTTGCGTGACTAATGTTAAATGAGATAATTGGCCAATTTGAAAGCCAAAGGCCCCTGCTGTCTGGAAAGCACTAGTCTTATTGGAGAGAGCAGCCGCTGTGCGTGCCATAATATGAGTAATTAATATTTTTCCAGTTCCTCCATGGAAAAATGTTGAATTTACCTTCCAGGATTTAGCAATTATAGATGTGATGAGAAATAGGAGATAATATGTGTTGTGGGATGAAGGACGTTTTTCTGGAATATTTAATGTGTAAATCTTTTCTTAATGGCTCCAGTTGACATTAGTAACAGTTTGCTTGTAGTAAGGTGTCCACTCAGTCCTTATAGGTTCGTCTTGAAGATTTACACTAACTCTTGAACAGCTTACATATTGCATGGGTTATTATTGTCACATTAAGCCTGTGTATAGGTTTAACTTACAGCATATTAAAAAGTAATCAGAACCTAAGAAAACACTTACAAAAGAGGCTTGTTGTCTTCAGGGTCATTTTCTTCCACTTCCAGTAGCCATCCATATCCTCTTTGTCGAAGAAATGTTGTGGCTGTCGATTCTCTCGTGAAATCTCCTCCAAGGTTTAGCTTTACATCGGGAGCAGCTATGGAGCCACTGAGGTCTATAGAAAGAAGATATACTAAGCAACTCAAAGTAAACGACACAACTTCAAGTTTACCATTCTTTTGATACTTTTCTCGCTATAGGCAATTTATGGCTCTTAAAAGTGGATGTCCCATGAACAAATTACATTTTAGTCAGTAGATCTTGGAATAAAAAAAAAAAAAAAGTATACAGACATTACAGCACGGGATCGCAAATACTTCTTTGGAGGATCCGTTCTCCATAAACTCCCATGTAAAAAAACGGATCCAGCAGACATCAGTTATTTAACAACGGACAAGAAACTTTTTTCCCAACGAAATTCTGCAGAATCCGTTTTAACGGATGATTACAAGACATGTGAACTCGGCCAAAGCCCTTCTAAAGATGATGCACAAAAAAGCCCACAAACAATTTACTAAAGACAAGCAGACTAAGGACATGAATTACTTGAACCATGTCCTGTGGTCTTATTTAGTTCAGGTTGTGTCAAGTGTGTGAGGCGGCAACCAGGTGAGGAGTACAAAGACAAGTGTGTCTTACCTACAGTTAAGCATGGTGGTCAGAGTGTAATGGTTTGGAGTTGCATGATTGCTGCCGGTTGTGGGGGAACTACAGTTCATTGAGGAAACAATGAATACCAACATGTACTGTGACATACTGAAGAAGAGCATGATCCACCCCCTTCCAAAATTGGATGGCAGGGCAGTATTCAAACATAATAATCTCAAACACACCTCCAAGATGATCACTACCTTGCTAAAGAAACTGCGGGGAAAGGTGCTGGACTGGCAGAGCATGTCTCCAGACCTAAATGCTATGGAGCATCTGTGGGGCCTCCTCAAATGGAAGACAGAGGAGCGCAAGGTTTGTAACATCTACCAGCTCTGTGATGTCATCAAGGAGGAGTGAAAGAGGATTCAAGTGGCTCCTGTGAAGCTCTATGGCCAAGAGAGTTAAGGCAGTGCTTGAAAATAATGGTGACCACACAAAATGTTGACACTTTGTGCACAATTTGACCATTTTTACTTTGGGATGTACTCACTTATGTAACCAGCAGTGTAGACATTAATGTCTGTGTGCTGAGCTATTTAGAGAGAACACCAAATTTACACTGTTAGGCTAAGGACACACAGAGTAAAACGGAGCGACTGGAATGCAAGTATATATATATATATATATATATATATATATATATATATATATATATATATATATATATATTGCATTCCACTCGGACCAATGTTACTCTATGGCTCTAATCGGACCGAGAAAACAAACGCAACATGCTGTGGGTGGAATCAGATTTGTTTTCTCTCGCACCCATACAAGTCTATGGGTGCGAGAGAGACATCGCACTGCACTCGCATTACACCAGAGTGCAGTGCGATATATACATCAGCTGACAATGGAGGAGATAGCGAGCTTAGTCTCTCCCTCTACTCTGCAGCACCCATGTCCTCCTCAGCTGTGCTGCAATCGCAGGATCGCAGCACAGTGGCATGACACTCGGCTTACACTGCAGCAAAGTGGGTGCCAAGTGTCATGCGATTTACTCGCAGTAGTGCTCGTGTGGCCCCAGCCTTATACAAGCTGTACACAGACTACTTTACACTGTATCAAAGGGTCATATCTTCAGTGTTGTCACATGAAGAAATAAAACATTTACAAAAATGTGAGGAATTTACTTTTGTTATATACTGTAGCAGGGACACATTTTTAAGATGTCAGCACGGGAACTTTTTATTTTTATAAACACATCCAATTGTGGAACTTATTATAATTTCAAGATCTATTGATTAAAATTAACGTTAATATTAACTTTGTTCATAGGAAAACACCTTTAAGTAATTGAGGTGTACAGTATGTTTGGTATAATGGTACTGACCTAAACAATCATGTTGCCAGGTCATTTTTACTGTACACTCTATGCCGTAAAATTAAATGACATAGTAAACTATACTGTGTCATTCAAAAGTACAACTCCTCTTGCAGCTTAAAAAAAAAAAAAAAAAAAAAAAAAGTTATGAGTCTTGGAAAGGAAAATTAAAACAAAATGGAAAATTTAGCTCCTATGTTGTTAGTGCCATAAGATGCTATATAATGAGCTGTCCTCCTTGGTACGGTAGTAGCCAAATGCCCTGCTGCATAAGGCCAAAATCCATGGCAGCAGAGCAACCCTTTCAGAGGTGGCGAGACGTGACCAGTCATCCCAGGGCTTCATGCACTGACATCTGTGTACACAGCTAATGACTATACCTCCTGTGGTCACAACACTGGGAAATATAAATACAACCTGCGGTTCTGTTTCTCTCCATGACGCCCAGCAGAAATATGTACAATATCACACAGAGAGCAGCGAGAAATCAAGTGCACATGATACCACATTGGGCTGATGGTACCAGCAATGCTTACAAGGTTGGTCCCATCTGGGACAATTATGGCCTATTGATAAGATAAACCGTAAATGTGCAATAGAGGTAGGATCCCACGGATCGATTTGCCATAAATATCCGAGATGGGATCACCGCTAACATCTGCCCTAAGACCAGACACTTTTAGATTACAAATAGCAAACTCATCAACCTGCTAAACAATGCTTGGAAAATCACGAAAGACCACTAATCTGGAATAAAGCGCTGGGCCGGAATAATAGATTGCTTTATCCCCTACTTAAAAAAAATAAAAAAAAATGTAAAAGGTAAATATTTATATAGAGGTTCTCTAGAAAAAATAATTGTTAAAGGGAACCTGTCAAGTGCAATAGGTACCCAGAACCATGAGCAGTTCTGTGCATATTAGTAATCCCTGCATCTAGTAACATAGATAAAGAGATCTTTGGAAAAAGTATTTTTAAAAATCTTTTATCTTATGCTAATGAGTGCGGGGACTAGTCACAATAGCGTTTCTCCCCTTAGTCAGCCCACATAGCATGCTAGCACACCCCTGTGGGCGTACTAACATGCTATTGAATACGCAGCACATACCTCACTGTTCATGTTGGCTGGCGAAGGATGGATGCGCGCTAGGCTTGATCCGGATTACCCGAGGCTCCCAATCATGCGCACTAAACTGATGCTCGGTGTAAACTTCCTGGCTTCAGTGAGGTACAGTGTGCAGGACCGGAAGTGCTGAGGACTCCGGATCCTGCCCAGTGCGCATCCATCCTCCACTGGCCGCCATGGACAGTGAGATATGTGCTGCATCGCTGCGTATTCATTAGCATGTAGTACGCACACAGGAGCATGCTAGCATGCTATGTGGACCAACTAGCTAAGGGGAGAAACACCATTGGGACTAGTCCCCGTGCTCATTAGTACATCATAAAAGATATTTAGAAATACTTTTTCTAAAGATCCCTTTATCTATGCTAGTGTATACATGGACGGTTAGGCAGAGAGTAGCAATATGCACCCAGGACTGCTCATGGTTCAGAGTGCATATTGCACCTGACAGGTTCCCTTTAAGGCATGTCTACATTATAGAAGGTTGAGAATAAAAGAACTAGACAGTAGCGGGGCTGAGCAACTAAGCAGAAATATATTCTGCTCAATAGTAACATTCAATATATAGGATGTTTTTAATTTAATATTGAGCAAAATTATGTACAGCCCACTATTTCTAAGACGTTACTATAGGGCTTATTGTAACAAATATCAGTACAGCAGCTAATCAAAACCATACAAGTTGTTTCTTTTTATAAAGCTTATGAAAAGCTCTATATCATACCGCTTCTTTATTCAGACCTTGTACCTAGATTAATCGCTCCTCACACACAGTATAAGGCCTAAGGCTACTTTCACACATCCGGTTTGAGTACTGCGGCTCAATTCGGCTGTGCAAGCTATGCAACGGATGCGGCGAAAACACTGCATCCTTTGCATAAGTTTTTACATGCGGCCCGTCCGTTTTTTTCCGGTTGCGGCATGCTACTGAGCATGCGCAGTGGAAGAAACCGCATGCAGCGGCCGGATGCGTTTTTTTCCGCATCGCGCCGCATCCGGCGTCCATAGGCATGCATTGAAAAATGCGCCGCAGCGGCCGGATGCGGCGCGATGCGTTTTTTTTTTTGCCGGAGCAAAAAACGTTGCAGGCAACGTTTCATCTGGCCGCGGCATCGGCTAAATCTGCCGCATGCGGCAAAAACCGGACCGAACGCAAGCCCCTGCGGCACAATACGGCACTAATGTAAGTCTATGCAAAAAAAAACGCAACCGGCGGCAAAAAAAACGGTTGCAGTTTTTCTGCAGAGCGCCGTATTGTGCCGCAGAGCAAATACCGGATGTGTGAAAGTAGCCTAAGACAAACGGCATGAAAATTGGAGAGAGTGGGATGCGATAAAACATCGCATTCCACTCGGACCAAAATTAGTCTGTGTTTCAGCACCCATGAGCGATTATTTTCTCAGCCCTAATAGAACAGAGAAAACAATTGCAGAATGCTGCGGGTGTAATGCAATCCTTGTTTCTCTCGCACCAATTCAAATCTATGGGGCGAGAGAAAAATTGCACCCACACTCACAGTACACCGGTGTACTGTGAGTGCAGAGCGAGAATGGCAATAGCCGGCTACAGAGGATAGAGGGAGATAAATCCCTCCCTTCCCTCCGCCGGCCCTCCCCCGCAGCTGTGGTCTGATAGCACAAATTGGACCTTAGTCGCAGTGACACTCAGTTCCCGCTGTGCTGCCAGCATGAGCCGAATGTCATGCGAGGATCGCAGTAGTCCCCCGTGTGGCCCCGACCTAATAGACAATGGCCCCTACACACAACAACATGACCCCCAACACATGCAGTATGATGGTGCCACAGCCACACAAATACAGCACGATGGTCCCACACATAGTATGATAATGATTTATAAAAATATGTAAAATAAAAGTAAATTAAAAAAAAAAAAAAAATGAATAAAAAAAAAATATACACCTACCTAAAAAAGTGCACAATTCTACAAAACTCGCATACCAATTTAGCCATCCTAGGTAATTGCATGGTTGTCAGGCATTAGTACTAGTGATAAGCGAGCACTAAAATGTTCGAGTGCTCTTTACTCGAATCGAGCAGGTAGGAAGCTCTGACAAACTGGACTCGAGTAACTACTATAATGGAAGTCAGGGATTGGGCAATCCGGCTCTGCGCCCACTTAAGGCCGCTTTACACGCTGCGATATCGTTACCGATATCGCTAGCATGCGTACCCGCCCACATCAGTTGTGCAACACTGGCAAATCGCTGCCCGTGGCGCACAACATCGCTCAGACCCGTCACACTACTTACCTGCCTAGCGACGTTGCTGTGACCGGCGAACCGTCTCCTTTCTAAGGGGGAGGTTCGTTCGGCATCACAGCGACGTCAGTCACTAAGTGGCTGCCCAATAGAAGCGGAGGGGCGGAGATGAGCGGGACGTAACATCCTGCCCACCTCCTTCCTTCCTCATTGCCAGCGGCCGCAGGTAAGGTGAGGTTCCTCGTTCCTGCGGTGTCACACATAGCGATGTGTGCTGCCGCAGGAATGACGAACTACATCGTACCTGCAGCAGCAACGATAATTGGGAAAAGGGGGCATGTCACCGATTTTGAACGTTTTTGCGACGATTCAAAATCGCTCATAGGTGTCACACGCAACGACATCGCTAAAACGGCCGGATGTGCATCACAAATTCCGTGACCCCAACGAGAGATCGCTTGAGCGATGTCGCAGCGTGTAAAGCGGCCTTATTATTATTATTTATTTATAGAGCACCACTGATTCCATGGTGCTGTACATGAGAAGGGGGTTACATACAGAATACATATACAAGTTACAATAGACCGACTAGTACAGAGGGAAGAGGGCCCTGCCCTTGCGGGCTTACATTCTATAGGATTTTGGGGAGGAGACAAGTGGTGGGGCAGCAGCTCCGCACGGTGGTGGGGCGGCAGCTCCGCACGGTGGTGGGGCGGCAGCTCCGCACGGTGGTGGGGCGGCAGCTCCGCACGGTGGTGGGGCGGCAGCTCCGCACGGTGGTGGGGCGGCAGCTCCGCACGGTGGTGGGGCGGCAGCTCCGCACGGTGGTGGGGCGGCAGCTCCGCACGGTGGTGGGGCGGCAGCTCCGCACGGTGGTGGTGGTGAAGCGGTAAGGTCATTGAAGGTTATAGGCATTTCTGAACAGATGAGTTTTCAAGTTCTGTTTGAAGTTTGCAAGGGTAGGGGATAGTCTGACGTGTTGAGGCAGCGAGTTCCAGAAGACTGGGGATGCTCGGGAGAAGTCTGAGTCGGTTGCGTGAGGAGCTAATGAGAGAGGAGGAGAGAAGGAGATCTTGGGAGGATCGGAGATTGCGTTTTGGGGAGTAGTGAGAAATTAGTTCAGATATATACGGAGGAGACAGATTATGGACGGCTTTGTAGGTCAGTCTTAGTTTGTATTGGATACGGTGAAAGATTGGGAGCCAATGGAGGGATTTGCAGAGAGGAGAAGCGGGGTGGTATTGAGGAGAGAGGTGGATCATTCGAGCAGCAGAATTAAGGATGGACTGGAGAGGGGCGAGCGTGTAAGCAGGGAGACCACAGAGGAGGATGTTGCAGTAGTCGAGGCGGGATATTATGAGGGCATGCACTAGCACTTTTGTAGATTGGGAATTGAGGAAAGGGCGGATTCTGGAAATATTTTTGAGTTGAAGATGGCAGGAGCTGGTGAGGGATTGGATGTGTGGTAAGGACAAGGCAGAGTCAAAGGTCACTCCGAGGCACCGAACTTTGTGTGCTGGGGAGAGCGTGAGGTTATTGATTGTAATAGATAGATCAGGTAGAGAGTGTAGGTGAGATGGAGGAAAGATGATCAGTTCAGTTTTGGCCACATTGAGCTTTCGGCAGCGAGAGGAAAAGGAAGATATAGCCGAAAGACACTCTGGGATTCTGGACGGCAGAGAAGTGACATCTGGACCAGAGAGGTAGATCTGAGTGTCATCGGCATATAGGTGGTACTGGAAGCCGTGGGACTTTATGAGTTGTCCCAGGCCAACTGTAAAGATGGAAAAGAGTAAGTGTCCCAGGACAGAGCCTTGAGGGACGCCAACAGAGAGATGGTGGGATGAAGAGGTTGTGTGGGAGTGGGAGACCCTAAAAGTGCGGTTGGAGAGGTATGAAGAGATCCAAGAGAGGGCGAGGTCTCTGACGCGAAGGGAAGAGAGGATCTGTAGTAGCAGGGAGTGGTCGACAGTGTCAAACGCTGAGGACAGGTCTAGAAGTAGGAGTATAGAGAAGTGGTTGTTAGCTTTGGCAGTAAGTAAGTCATTTGTGATTTTAGTCAGAGCAGGTTCAGTGGAATGATGTGGACGGAAGCCGGACTGTAGGTTGTCAAAGAGAGAGTTAAGGTACCGTCACACTAAGCGACGCTCCAGCGATCCCACCAGCAACCTGACCTGGCAGGGATCGCTGGAGCGTCGCTACACGGGTTGCTGGTGAGCTGTCAAACAGGCAGATCTCACCAGCAACCAGTGACCAGCCCCCAGCCAGCAGCGACACGTGGAAGCGATGCTGCGCTTGGTTACTAAGGTAAATATCGAGTAACCAACCTAATATCTACCTTGGTTACCAGTGCACACCGCTTAGCGCTGGCTCCTGGCACTCCTAGCCAGAGTACACATCGGGTTAATTACCCGATGTGTAGTCTGGCTATGTGTGCAGGGAGCTGGCACTGACAGCGTGAGAGCGGCGCACGCTGGTAAGGAAGGTAAATATCGGGTAACCAAGGAAAGGGCTTCTTGGTTACCCGATATTTACATTGGTTACCAGCGTCCGCAGAAGCCGGCTCCCTGCTAATTGCATATTCAGTTGTTGCTTTCTCGCTGTCACACACAGCGATGTGAGCTTCACAGCAGGACAGCAACAACTAAAAAATGGTCCAGGACATTCAGCAACAACCAACGACCTCACAGCAGGGGCCAGGTTGTTGCTGGATATCACACACAGCAACATCGCTAGCAACATCGCTGCTACGTCACAAAAGTCGTGCCTCAGCAGCGATGTTGCTTAGTGAGACGTGGTCTTTAGATGAGAGGTGGGAGGAAAGTTCAGCATGGACACGGCCTTTAGGCTATGTTCACACAGTGAAACTTAAGATGCAACGTTTTTGGCCTCAAAAAATGAATAAAAAAAAAACGCATGCGTTTTTGCTGCATTTTACCCAATGTGTTTTTTAAGTGAAATCTATTGACTCGAAGGGCTCAAACGAAAACGCTGGAAAAACAAAAAGAATTGACATGCTGCATCTTCAACAAACGCAGCCAAGATGCAGACAAAAAAAGGTGCACAGTGTGGACAGCAAAATAGAAATCTCAGATTTTGCTGAGAGAAGGAAATGCATGCATTTTGGTGTATCTCTGTGACCTCAAAAACGCACTAAAAGATGCACTGTGTGAACATAGCCATACAGCCAGCCATAAACAAGTATTTCCAAAGGGAGGGTGGGCTGTTTTAATCAGTATAACTAACAGGTCCATTATAGCCATAAATTTACTTTAAGGCCCTGTGCGCACTTACCGTTTTTTCCCGCGGATTTCCTGCAGTTTTCCTGCAATGTTATGTTCATAACATCTCTGCAGTGAATCACCAGCAAAACCTATGGGAAAAAAAAATGCTGTGCACACTATGCAGAATTTGACAGCTGCATGTTTCTCTGCGGGATTCCCGCAGCAAAAACAATTGCATGTCACTTCTTTTCCGCACGTCGCTGCGGCATTTCACTCCATTGACTGCAATGTAATCGTGAAATCCTGCAGGGAATAACACAGGCTGCAAATTCTGTGCGGTTCATTGCGTTTTCCTGTGTTATCCCCTCCGGTATTTTGCGGTTTACCTGCGGTAATGTACATCGCTGCCTGCGGTTTGCAGGGAAGTGATGTCATTATGACAAGAAGAGGAAGCGGAGCAGAGAGTAAACAGACACACACAGACATCACAGTCAGAGACACAGACACATAGAACACACATAGAAAGCAAACAGAAATATAGAAAAAAAAAAAAAAAAACACGTGGGCTCCGCTGTATTTTTACCTTCCAGCCGAGGTAAGCACACAGCGGCGGCCAGTTATTCTCAGGCTGGGGAGGGCAAGGGGCAGGGTTAATGTCCCCCGCCTCCCTCCCACCTCCCGCAGCCGAGAATATCAGCCGCAGCTGCCCCGGGACCGTCGCATGCATTATGCGGCAGTACCGGAGTGTCCCCAGCTCTTCTCGATGCCGTGATGCGATGGCGATCCAGGTAATAAGGAGTTAATGGCGGCGGATGGCCGCCACCAAGTCCAGGTTTGATCATGGCAGCGTCTATGTGACAGCTGACATGATCAACCCGTAAGTAAAGTGAAAAAACACACACCGAAAAATCCTTTATTTTAAATAAAACACAAAAAAGCTCCTGGTTCACCAGTTTATTAACCCCCCTGAAACACACCGCTCCGGCGTAATCCACACAGCTCCGGCGTAATCCACGTCCTCCGATACTTGCATCCAGCCACGACTGACACAGACACAGCGCTGAATGCAGCCTCACAGCGAGACAGCAGAGGTAACCACAGGGCATTTCCCACGGCCGGTAATGTGAACTCACTACTGACCGTGAGAAATGCAGCGTGTACTCACAGGGACTCTGTCTATCTATCCCTCTATATAACTATCTCTCTCTCTCTCTATCTATTTTTCTATTTATCTATCTGTACGGTATCTAAACAAATTTTTTTTTTTCAATGTGTTTTATTGCATTGAATGCATTAAAGCACATGTACCAACCCGCATGCGGCAAAACCGCGGCAATACCACGAACAATACCGCGGTCAAACCGTGGCAAACCGCATGCGGTTTTCGGGTGCGGTTTGCCGCGGTTATTTACCGCGGGTGCGGTAATCTTTCAGTGCTTGCGGAATTTTCTTGAGAAAATTCCATTTTCCAGTGCGCAAAAAGCCTAATAGGTTAAATCCTGATGACAGGTTCTTTTTAAATTAAATATTCTTGAAATCTGTTATTTGGGTTTTTTGTTACCTTTTTTCCCCCCTGATCTTTTGTTGTGATATTTTCTTTACATAATTTATCATCAAAAGATCATAAAAATTTCTAGGGAAGTTTATTGTGCATTTGTTTCCACTGTAATACAGCATCCAGAAACACTCCAGTTACAGGAGGAATCTCACAACTGTGAGATAAGTCACTGACAGCTGATCTGTGTCTACCCGGCCGCTCTGCTATGGTGGGAAGACACCCGGCGAGCATGTGATTGACAGGTCCAATACATACATAGTACTGATTGAGAACTTGTATTGGGAAGAGTGACCCGAGACTCACAGACAATCAATGCATGGTGCAATTTTCCCTCATTCTGATTAGGGCTGAGGAAAAACTTGCAGATATGAGCTGATAGATTAACAATGGTCAGAGTGCAATGCAAGATTCTCTCACATTGCACTCGTGAGAGATATACACTAGTGTGACTCCAGCCTAATAAGTAGACATTAAAAAAGAAGACAGGAGTGATAATCTACTGCTCCTGTCCTCTCTGCAGGGTACTAGGCTAGTTGTATGCTGTAAATTTACAATAGTGTGGAATTAAAGGGATCCTGTCACCAGATTTGTCCCCTATAAACTGCAGCCACCACAAGTGAGCTCTTATATACAATATTCTAGAAAGCTGTATATAAGAGCCCAGGCCACTTTATAGAATGTAAAAAACACCTTTCTTATACTCACCTAGGGGACGGTCTGGTCCGATGAGTGTCACTGCTCTTGGTCCAGCGCCTCATCCATCTTGTGCAGTCGCAGTCCTCTTGCCCAGCCCCGAGTGCATGGCGCGTCCTGCATCATCCACACAGAGGCCTCCATGCGCAATTTGATCTGCCCGACTGAGCGCAAAGTACTGCAACGCGCAGGCTCGAGAAAAGGTCAAAAAACCGCCAGCGCATGTGCACTAAGGAACTTTGATCTGTCTTCAGCCGGGCAGATCAAAGTGGGCATGAACGCAATCAGGACCTGTGTGTGGAGGACGCAGGACTCTGAGAAGGAGAACAGCGATCACACAAGATGGAGGAGGCGCCGGACCGATACCAGCGACACCCATTGGACCGGACCACCTCCCTATGTGAGTATAATAAAAGGTCTTTTTTACATTCTATGGAGCAGGCTGGGCATTTGTATACAGTATTCTAGAATGCTGTATATAAGGAGATCACTGAAGGTGACCGCAGCTCACAAGGGAAAAACCTCATGACAGGTTCCCTTTAAATGCCAAGACCAAGCGCTAAAATTTGGTCATTATCAGATTAAATATTGTCTTGATTACAAATATTCTATTGTTTTACATTTACAGCCTTTACACAAACATATGTATGTGTTTGGTTATCTGTACCATACCTTTTGCTTACCTACCAAGTGCATGTTACCCCCAAAAAAAAAGGAGCGACGTGAGGGGCTGGCAACAATACATATGCATCTGTACAGTAGTTTGTGCCAGATGCTCTCCCCATGACAAATGATAGGGAGAAAAAACAATATTGCGTGCAGAATCCAACTGACTTGTATATGGCATGAGGTTTTCATAATATATACATTCATTGAATGCTGTAACAGCCGATGTATGATAGATGCCACACAGTGGTGTCCATGATGTATACTGTATGCTACTATTAATGGAGACGTCATTACATACAAACGGATAGTATGTCACTACCGCAATGTAATGTACAGCTCAGCTTTCCTGAAGATGAAAAAAGTAAACAAAAAAAACAAGATGTGGCCACACAAAATGGAAATTCGTGAAAGCTGAAACAATGCTGTGGATGCCCATGTATGAAGAATAGTCACCGCATGAAGGGCCACATGGACAGACACTACTTGTAAGCGGGAACGTTCACACTAGTGTACCCCAGAAGTAACCAGCCCACTGCTCACATATACTGTATGTATTTATGAATACAAACATCATGTGCTGTGTCCCTCTCTCATAAATACACAGTGGAAGTGAGAACACAGCACAGTGTGGGGAAACTGGAGCAGGGACACTGCTCATAAACACGGAAACAAAAGCAGGAAATAGTATCTCCGCCACACACAGGACAGCTGATATGTGTGTATATGCGTATCTCTCTTATATATATATATATATATATATATATATATATATATATATATATACATATACATATACGCGCACACACAGGACAGCTAATGTGTGTATATGCGTATCTCTCTCATATATATATATATATATACACATACGCGCACACACAGGACAGCTAATGTGTGTATATGCGTATCTCTTTCTCTCATATATCACATATACACACACACACACAAGAGCTGATATATGTGTGTGTATGTATATGGCCATTTCTATCATCTAAATATACACACACATGTTATACATACACACATGTATAATATAATGCTCTCCTGTGTGCACGTAAATAAGAGCTATATATATATATATATATATATACACATACACACATATATATCATATATATGTACACACAAGAGCTGACATGCGTATCTCCATTTTATATATATATAATACACGTATATGTGTATGTACATGTATGGATGATAGAGAGCTATACACACAGGCTCGTGTGTGTGTGTGATGCATATCGCTGATTGTGTATATACTATACATATACCCCCACACACGCAGACATATATTAGATAGAGCACATGATACTCCCCACAGCCTGTGCTCTCCGCGCTGAGCTGGCAGACATGACTGTATTCCCGGGCTCAGTGTCAGCACTAGGCCTCACCTTCTGCCTCGTTGGATGACACGAAGGTGAAGTCCCCGGGGCTGCTGTTCTGGGGGTGCAGGGAAGGGCCCGGCGGCTGCATCCTTCTGCTGCTGGGGTTGATGTTGGTGACGACAGTGACGTTTCAGGCCAGCTCCACAGGCTCTACGTGGGGAGGAGAACGTCGTGACGTCACGCACATACCAGGACACTCGCGCACGCCCGGCCCTCTGCGGCTACGTCACCGCCACACAGACAAGCAGTGCGGGGCAGGCAGAGCCAGTGACAGCGCAGGCCTCTGCCGTCTGCACGCCCCGGCCACACAGCCACGCAGCGGCTCTGACCATCCGGCTAACTTCCGGTGTTTACCTTTTCAGTTCTGTTTGTGTCGCTTCCCAGACTGTTAATAAAGCTTCTATTGTATTTAAAAAAGAAAGAAGAGACCGGAAGAGATTGGCGCAGGAGGCGCAGGATCCCGGCTCTGATCAGCGTCATCATTGCAGGATGTTTTGTGGAATCTAATTTTAACTATTACATTAACCCCTAGTTTGCCCTGATGAACCCCAGGATGTGTTTATTCCTCTCATCATTGTCCCCGGCCTCCTCTCTATCTTGCCACAGAACATGCTGCTTGGGAATTGTCTGTTGAGGGTTGTAGATATTTGGAAGTTTACACCACTATTTATTGTGTATGTCTTTTTTTATAATGATACATTAGTTGATAAGTGTAAAAATATTATTTTATTCAGTAAAAATGAGGTGACTGCGTCCTAGGGTCCGCTTCGCTACCATCCGCCACCTGCGGATTCTAAAGTCTAGAGCCGAGTTCACACTGTGTAAAATGTTGGATTTTTTTGTGCAGAAAATACTTTTAACTGATCAAATTGGATGTGATTTCATGAAGACGCCGCCATTCATGCCTCTAAACACGTAGCTGAACTGTACAATTTTTAGGTGCGGTTTTCTGTATGGAGAGCTTGAAAACATCCAGGTGTGTTTTAACTGCAGAATTAAAGTTTTTCTGCATTAAAAAAAAGCATTGTAATAATAATGCTTCAGCTCCACCAAAAACACACAAAAGAAGGAAAATGCAATAATCGGAGGAGATTGGTATTGTACATGTTAGTGCTGATGCAGGTAAAAGGCAACAGTTACATAGTGTGAATATGGAAAACCATTTGGTGAGTTTTATCCCTCAGTATTTGTAATATAAAATCAGGACTGAAACAATCAGAGGAAAGTATAGTAGAAACATGGGCACTACGGTTAAATACCTCACCAAATACACGATACTCAACGTTTCTACTTGGCCTTAGGCCTCTTTCACACGTCCGTGTCTCCGGTATGTGTTTGGTCCTTTTCCTCACGTACCGGAGACACGGGCACACATAAACCCATTAAAATCAATGGGTCTGCGCTCACGTGCGTGTTCTGCCATGGACCGTATGTACGTGTGGAGCATACGTGTGTCCGTGTGCTCCACACGTCAACATATCCGTTTTCTCCGGCATTACGGGTGTCACACAGAATGCAAACGGACCACACGGAGGTGTTCCGTGTGACACGTGCCGGAGAAAACACGTGTTTGAGAAAATTTTAAAAAAAACTTTACTCACCTTCTCTAGCCCTGCTGTCTCTGCCGCTGCTGTTAATTGCTTCCGACCACCGCTCATTGAATATTCACTTCACTGCGGCCGGACGCAGCATCAGCGGGGAGGCGGCAGGACCAAAGATCAGCACCACGGACAGCGACGCCAGGGACAAGTGAGCAGAAAGTTCCCATTCTCCGTGTGTATCACACCGGAACGAAGACATTGCTCCTGGCCGGCTAATTGAAAGAAGAGCTGCAGATGCCACAGTTCTCAGGTCTCCCGTCCAGTGCCCACAGATCACTAACGTGGCCAATGGACTGGGTTGTATTAACTGATTTGCTCCAACCATGTAATTTTTTATCTTTTAAAAATGGAAATAAAGAGAGTGAAAGGACTTAACCCGGTGGGCTTCGCTGCCCCCAGACTAGTCCTGTCATGGGTCCTCTAATCACACAATCTTCAGGGTGATTGATGTCCTCCATACAGTCAGGAAAGACATACAGCAGATTTCAGCCATCTTAGCATAACCATTACCATAATATGGATAGTGTGGAGGATGTGGGCATGAGTAGGCCCTGTGCGCACGGTGCAGTTTGTTGCCCAAATCTGCATGTCTATCCTTATCCCAGCAAAGTCTATGGAAAATCAGAAATGCTGTGTGCACATTGCTTCTTTATACCTTGCGGTTTTTGGTGCATAAAAAAGAAGCAGCACATCAATTGTTGGTGCATTTTTTTCCTGCATTTTTTAGTCCTTCCAGTCATTGAAGTCATTAAAAAATGCACCAAAAAAGCATGCGTTTTTAATGTGTTTTTTGGTGCAAACATTTTTTGCAGTGTACGCATATACCCTTAGAGGACCCCAGATAAGCTGGGATGATTTAAAGGGAAACAATCACCAGGATTTTCGTATATAATCTATAGCCAGTGCTGTACTGGCACTGTCAGGCTGATGATTCTATACAGACCTTTAGTGGTCAGCTCATATGTTTAGCTTTTGAAATGCAAGAAAATAAAGTTTATAAAATCATCAGCTGCTTGAGTGACAGCAGCTGAGGATCAGATAATATCTGGGGGGGTATGCATAGTTATCCCCTTCCCCTGTTAGAATTAGCATAAGTATTATACCATCGATTTACTTTTACTTGCAGGACCTGTGGTGAGGTCATATCCATGTGACCAGGTGGTATCAGCTTTGTTGGTTGAGGCCCCAACCCTTCTTGTCACATGGGTATGACCTCAGCACAGGTCAGGTTATTTGCGGTCACAGGTGGGAACTTCCAGCTGTGACCGCAAATCACCTGAGTGACGTCACTGCTGATCCCGGCTTAGTCTCTGTCTGCAGTCACAGAAAGCTGTCAGGCTCTATAGCTTCGCGCTGTGACTCAGATGTAGCAGAGCCAGGGACGTCGTGTGTATTACATAAGACCTGCAGGGGTGTTTTGGGGGTTAATAAAGTAGGTGAAAGACGGTGCTTTTTTGTAATTTATTACAAATAAAAGAAATTTTCAGTTTATTTACTTTTACTTACAGATTAGTAAGGGGGGCCTCATAGATGCCTGCCATTACTAATCTAGGGCTTAGTGGCTACTGTGGGCTGTCATTAACCCCCTCATTACCCTGATTGCCACCGCACCAGGGCAATCGTGAAGAGCCGGGTAAAGCATCTGAATATACCAACCCCCAGCTATCGGGCTTAATCTTGGCTGGGTATCAAAATTGGGGGAAACCACACATCATTTTTTAAAATTATTTATTTCAATAAATTAAGCCGCATGTGGTTCTTATTATTTTGATACACAGCCAAGATAAGCACATGGCTGGGGGCTTCAGCCTGTAGCCATATACGTTATCTGTGCTAGGTTTCATAATATGGGGGACCCTATACCAAATATTTTATTTATTTTTATACCATGATACTGACATGCAGACAGCGCCTGTGATTGTAGACGCTGTCACACAGACTAGGGGCGCATCTGACTGCAGCCAATCACAGATGGCAGGCCGGCCAGTGGGCGGAGAAAGCACTGCATATGGATGAGCAGCCTAGAAAGTGAAGCAGATGCAGCGGGAGCAATCTACAGTCGTGAAGGAGCCTCGGTAATAATGAGGCCATTGCTTCATTCTTATTTTCTTTATTTTTCTTAATTCCTCGCTTGTCGGATCAAACACCCGGAATCCCATGCCCAGCACCCGGGTACCTTTGAAACCGCGCGGATACGGATTTTTACGGTCTGGGTCTGCCCATCACTAGCCTGGTCATATACTAAGGAAAATAAGTATTTGATACTGATTTTGCAAGTTTTCCCACCTACAAAGAATAGAGAGGTCTGTATTTTTTATTGTGAGTACTTCAACTGTGACAAACAATTAAAAAAAAAAACAAACTACTGAAAATTACATATAATTGCATTATATAGCATGAAAAAAGTATTTCATCACCTACCAATCAGCAAGAATTCTGGCTCTCACAGACCAGTTATTTGTTTCTTTAAGAAGCCCTTTTACTCTGCACTCCTTACCTGTATTAATTGCATCTGTTTGAATCTGTTACCTGTATAAAAGACACCTGTCCACACAATCAATCACACTCCAACCTGTCCACCATGACCAAAACCAAAGAGCTGTCTAAGGACTCCAGGGACAACATTGTAGACCTGCACAAGCTGGGATGGGCTACAGGACAATAGGCAAGCAGCTTGGTGAGAAGGTAATAACTGTTGGCACAATTATTAGAAAATGGAAGAAACACAAGATGACTTTAGGCCCTCCCCCATCGCTCATTTCCATAGCTGTGGACGCCGCCCAGTGATCCAGAGGTCCCCGCGCATGCCCAGTGCCTATCTCTTGTGAATAAGCACTGTGCCCAGTGTCACCACTGGTGACGTGTTGTGCTGGCTTTAGGTTATGGGCGTCGCTGTGATTTTCCTCAGCAAGTAACCGCCCATAATCGCGTGATCGCGCTTTCCCCTCTGTCTCCACTGTTCTGCGCAAGCGCGGGCCTGCTGACCCCACGAGAGATAGGCACTGGGCATGCGCGGGGACCTCTGGATCACTGGGTGGCGTCCACAGCTATGGAAATGAGCGATGGGGGAGGGTCTAAAGCGGCAGGAGGCAGAATAACGGACACCAGGCACCCCGCCCCCGTGTACCATTTACAGTTTTTCCTTTCAAAAAGGTACCACTTTATAAAGTATTTCTTTTGGTCTAAAAGGGGGCACAATAATAACAGGAACCTTGCTGGAATGCAGCCCAGGAGCTGCAGAGGGGGAATCTTTTATGTTTAGTGCTAATTTTCTGCTGACAGGTTCTCTTTAGACCCGCAACACACATCCGTTTAATTTGTACGTGTGCGGTACGTATTTGCATGTACCGGAGACACGTACACACGGAGACCCATGTTATTCAATGGTAGATGGCACACACACGTAAAATCACACGGAACGTGTGACCGTGTGGTAAGTACGTGTGTGCGCTTTTCTACACGGATGACATGTCCGTTTTTGGCCGGCAGCACGCAGGCACGGACCCGCTTTAGTCTATGGGTCCGTGCCTGCACGTACCGCACATGGAGTATGTCCGTGTTCAGCATGTTTCGTGCGTGTGCATTTTTACACTAGCGATCTTATTTTTTGTTTTTTTTAAATTAAATTCAGTATACTTACCTTTTTCCTGCTGTTCTCAGTCATACTTACATTGGCGCTCGTTTTTTTTCTGCTCCCGGCTCATACCGCTCCACGATCACCAGCGCGGCGAGGAACAGCTGTGTAGAGAATACTCGGCAACAATTACTTTGAAAATGCCGGCCACTCATTAATCAATCTCGTATTCCCTGCTTTCCCCACCCACAGACGCCTGTGATTGGTTGCAGTCAGACACGCCCCCCACGCTGAGTGACAGCTGTCTCACTGCACTCAATCACAGCAGCCGTAGGGCGTGTCTATACTGTGCAGTAAAATAAATAAATAATTAAAAAAACCGGCGTGCGGTCCCCCCCAATTTTAATACCAGCCAGATAAAGCCATACGGCTGAAGGCTGGTATTCTCAGGATGGGGAGCCCCACGTCATGGGGAGCCCCCCAGCCTAACAATATCAGTCATTAGCCGCCCAGAATTGCCGCATACGTTATATGCGACAGTTCTGGGACTGTACCCGGCTCTTCCAGATTTGCCCTGGTGCGTTGGCAAATCGGGGTAATAAGGAGTTTTTGGCAGCCCATAGCTGCCAATAAGTCCTAGATTAATCATGTCAGGCGTCTCCCCGAGATACCTTCCATGATTAATCTGTAAATTACAGTAAATAAACACACACACAAGAACAATCCTTTATTAGAAAAAAAAACACAAACATATACCCTGGTTCACCACTTTAATAAGCCTGAAAAAGCCCTCCATGTCCGGCGTACTCCAGGATGGTCCAGCGTCGCATCCAGCTCTGCTGCATGAAGGTGACCGGAGCTGCAGAAGACACAGCCGCTCCTGTCACCTCCACGCAGCTAATGAAGGGAATAGCGAGATCAGCTGAGCTGCCACTAAGGTTACTCGCGGCCAACGCTGAATACAGCTGATCGCGCTATTCCCTTCATTAGCTGCGTGCAGGTGACAGGAGCGGAGTGGGGGGCGTGTCTGACTGCAACCAATCACAGGCGTCTGTGGGTGGGGAAAGCAGGGAATACGAGATTGATTAATGAGCGGCCGGCATATTCAAAGTACTTGCCGCGTATTCTCTGCACAGCTGTTCCTCGCCGCGCTGGTGATCGGGAGCGGTAAGTATGAGAGAGGGATGCTCACTTCAGTCACTCGGGGGATTAGCGGTCACTGGTGAATCCTTCACAGGTGACCGCTAATCAGTATGCGGCACACAGACAGAGCCGCGGCATGACAATGAAGTCGGGTGAAGTTCACCCGAGTTCATTCTCATCGCGCAACTCTGTCTGCTGTCAGCCGACATGTATCAACGACATTGTGCAACACACAAACGGACATTCCACACGGACATTCCACGTACACATACACGGGCATTTTAGACACAAACACGGACATTTTACACGTACACACGGCTCGCATACGCCATCACATGGATGCCATACGTACCGAAGAAACGCCCCAAAAAATGGAACACGGACCCGAAAAACGAACCGTGTCACACGGATGTTTTTTTTGCGGAAGTGTGTTTTAGGCCTTAATCATTTTTTATTTAAAAAAATAATAATTAAAAAAATGCATGGGCTCTTGCTGTATATTTATCACCAGTCAGGTAAAGCCAGGCAGCTGGGGGCTGGGATTCTCGGCAGCCCACAGCCACCCCTGGAAATGGCGGATTGTTTCTTAGCGCCATTTCCAGGTGCTTTACCCGGCTCATCCAACGGCCCTGGAGCTGGGTGGCACGCTGGGTAATAAAGGGGTTAATACCAGCTTTGTATTCTCAGATGGTACTAAGTCAGAAAATCATAGTGTCACGCCAAATTAGACATGGCCACCATGAATTTCTATTAAACTAAAAAAACCACAACACAGAGAAAACATTTTTTATTAGAAATAAAACAAAAAAAACATTTAGAAACTCCATCATTATTACAAAAAATACGTAGTCCACAGGTAAAGCAATGTCACCTCTGCTACATCACTCTGTACAGAAAGTCTATACAGTGTGAGAAGCAGAGAGAGCAATGAGCAATGTCGACTCTGCTACATCACTCTGTACAGACAGTTTATACAGTGTGAGACGCAGAGAGAGCAATGAGCAATGTCAACTCTGCTACATCACTCTGCACAGACAGTCTATACAGTGTGAGAAGCAGAGAGCAATGAGCAATGTCAACTCTGCTACATCACTCTGTACAGCAGCGGCTATACAGAGTGAGATGCAGGCTGACACTGAGATTGGAGTTCCACTTGCGTGTAAAGCGGGCTTTACACGCTACGATATATCTAACGAGATGTCGGCGTGGTCACATCCTAAGTGACGCACATCCGGCTTCGTTAGTGATATCGTAGCGTGTGACAGCTATGAACGAGCAGAAATACTCACCTCGTTCATCGTTGACACGTCGCTCATTTTCTAAAAATCGAACGTCCTGTTGTTCATTGTTCCCGAGGCAGAACACATCGCTCCGTGTGACACCCCGGGAACAATGAACTGCAGCTTACCTGCGTCCTGCCGGCAATGCTAAAGGAAGGAGGTGGGCGGGATGTTTACGTCCCGCTCATCTTCGCCCCTCCACTTCTATTGGCCGGCCTCTGTGTGACGTCGCTGTGACGCTGAATGTCCCTCCCCCTTCAGGAAATGGATGTTCACCGCCCACAGCGAAGTCGTTTGGAAGGTAAGTACGTGTGACGGGGGGTTACAGCATTGTGCGACACGGGCAAGAAATTGCCCGTGCTGCACAATCGATGGGGGTGGGTGCGATCGCAAATGCGATTGCACGATTAATCATAACGTGTAAAGCAGCCTTAAGTCGTGCAGTCTCGCATGGGCATCACCCCGAACAGACTGACACACTCCAGACATGAGCGCCGGCTGCTCCTGTCAGGATAGTGTGGGGCCGTACCGGGTGATGCCGACGCGACACTAGCACAGTGACTCTCAAAGTTCAGTTACCAGGACCTCCGAGAAGTCATAGTCATGTGACCAGTCTGTAACCAATGTGGTAAGACAGTATTCATACGTGACTGGGTCACATGGCTATGACGTTATTGAAGGTCCTTTAGTAGTCGGTGCTGGTTACTGGGCAGCACAGCAATGTTCAGACGAATGCGGAGGCAGAAGCGCCGGTAGGCAGAGTCTGCAGGATGCATCGCGGGACCTGTAAGCATAATTATAATATTTTTTAATAATCTTCTTTATCTATCTTTATAGTTCAGAATCGCCCATCCCTACTCGCTACTCCTATTGAATAATTACAAGGATACTCGCGGAGTAACGAGTAGCCCGAATACGAGTACCGAGAAGTAACGAGTATACTCGCTCATCCCAAAGTACAACCCCTAGAACACTATCCCAAATGTGAAGCATTAGGGTGGAAACATCATACTTTTGAGGTGCTATTCTGCAAAGGGGACAGGACGACTGCACCGAATTGAAGGGAGGATGGATGGATCATCATTATCACATGTTGAAATAGGTCATGGCTGGGTCTCACTATAGCCTTAGATCCCTGATGAAGCCGTGAAACATGTTGGGAGTCTATTAGTTAGCTTTTATTAGGCAGGGTAGGGCAATATCACTCTGACAATTATTGTAGGACAGTTGTTCACTTACTCATAGTGTCCGGTCCGCGGCCGGATACATGACTTAGTATATGTTTGATTGCTCTACCTGCTACTGATTTTAGATTGATCTGTGTTAATTTGTTAGGATTAAAAGTTAAGTATTATTAATCTTTAGTTTCGGGTACCTCTAGTTGCCCTTTGGGCAAATTGTGTCTGTAAGAAACTGTCACGGTTTTGCCTCCCCGTCCACATGGCTAGGGGGCGGAGCCTTCTCTCGGGACTCACTTTCAGAACGTGGATGCTTTAAATACTGTCATCTCCGGTGAACCAGCGCCGGCTATAAGCTTAGCGCTGCTTTGCCTGTGATTGCTGGTCCCTGTAAGTTTGATCCTGATCTGTCCCCTCTCTGTGCCCTCGTTCTGTGTTCCGTCCCTTAGTTATTCCTCCATTCCTCTGTCCCACCTCCTTCCCACAATAGCCCCAGTTGTTCCCCCCCTCTCCTACCTCCCCACTCGGTTGCTTCCTCTTGTACTGACTTCGGCCCCGCCTCTGCTCGTTCCTCTGGTCTTCCTTCTCCCCGTAATGTGTATGACCTGGCCTGCCCAACCATCCTCGGCACGCCCCGTGGCTTCTGCTTTCCGGCTGATGCTGCGAGGCACTGCACCAGCACACACTGTGTGTCCACCTCCTTGCTTATTCAGCTCCGTGTAGTGTCTTTCCATGCAGGGCTCCAGCTCCCCCTCGTGGCAACCTGACAAAAACATTTCAAGGTCCTGGAATGGCCTATCCAGTCTCCAGGCCTGAACTCAATAGAAAATATTTGAATGGAGCTGAAACTCAATGTTGCCCAGCAACAGCCCCAAAACCTGAAAGATCTGGATAAGATGTGTACGGAGGTGTGGGCCAAAATCCCTGCTTCAGTGTGTGCAAACTTGGTCAAGAACTACAGGAAACGTCTGACCTATACCAGTACCTGTACCAAATATTAAGTTCTGTTTTTCTATTGTATCAAATACTTATTTCATGCAATGAAATGGAAATTAATTAGTTAAAAATCCTACAATGTGATTTTCTGGATTTTTGGGGGGATTCTGTCACAGTTGCAGTGTACCTATGATAGCAATTACAGACCTCTCCATTCTTTGTAGGTGGGAAAACTTGCAAAATCAGCAGTGTATCAAATACTTATCCTCCCCACTGTATATAACTTTGATATGTCTGTGACTGTTTGCTATACACAGCTATATATGCTTAGTTATATGCACATGTGAACAGTGTTGTACTTTACTGTTACCTGGATACATACTTATCTTCTTTGACACACGTAATACAGTTAGGTCCAGAAATATTTGGACAGTGACACAATTTTCGCGAGTTGGGCTCTGCATGCCACCACATTGGATTTGAAATGAAACCTCTACAACAGAATTCAAGTGCAGATTGTAACGTTTAATTTGAAGGTTTGAACAAAAATATCTGATAGAAATTGTAGGAATTGTACACATTTCTTTACAAACACTCCACATTTTAGGAGGTCAAAAGTAATTGGACAAATAAACCAAACCCAAAAAAAAAATTTTTATTTTCAATATTTTGTTGTGAATTCTTTGGAGGCAATCACTGCCTTAAGTCTGGAATCCATGGACATCACCAAACGCTGGGTTTCCTCCTTCTTAATGCTTTGCCAGGCCTTTACAGCCGCAGCCTTCAGGTCTTGCTTGTTTGTGGGTCTTTCCATCTTAAGTCTGGATTTGAGAAAGTGAAATGCATGCTCAATTGGGTTAAGATCTGGTGATTGACTTGGCCATTGCAGAATGTTCCACTTTTTTGCACTCATGAACTCCTGGGTAGCTTTGGCTGTATGCTTGGGGTCATTGTCCATCTGCACTATGAAGCGCCGTCCGATCAACTTTGCGGCATTTGGCTGAATCTGGGCTGAAAGTATATCCCGGTACACTTCAGAATTCATCCGGCTACTCTTGTCTGCTGTTATGTCATCAATAAACACAAGTGACCCAGTGCCATTGAAAGCCATGCATGCCCATGCCATCACGTTGCCTCCACCATGTTTTACAGAGGATGTGGTGTGCCTTGGATCATGTGCCGTTCCCTTTCTTCTTCAAACTTTTTTCTTCCCATCATTCTGGTACAGGTTGATCTTGGTCTCATCTGTCCATAGAATACTTTTCCAGAACTGAGCTGGCTTCATGAGGTGTTTTTCAGCAAATTTAACTCTGGCCTGTCTATTTTTGGAATTGATGAATGGTTTGCATCTAGATGTGAACCCTTTGTATTTACTTTCATGGAGTCTTCTCTTTACTGTTGACTTAGAGACAGATACACCTACTTCACTGAGAGTGTTCTGGACTTCAGTTGATGTTGTGAACGGGTTCTTCTTCACCAAAGAAAGTATGCGGCGATCATCCACCACTGTTGTCATCCGTGGACGCCCAGGCCTTTTTGAGTTCCCAAGCTCACCAGTCAATTCCTTTTTTCTCAGAATGTACCCGACTGTTGATTTTGCTACTCCAAGCATGTCTGCTATCTCTCTGATGGATTTTATCTTTTTTTTCAGCCTCAGGATGTTCTGCTTCACCTCAATTGAGAGTTCCTTAGACCGCATGTTGTCTGGTCACAGCAACAGCTTCCAAATGCAAAACCACACACCTGTAATCAACCCCAGACCTTTTAACTACTTCATTGATTACAGCTTAACGAGGGAGATGCCTTCAGAGTTAGGCAGCTGGGAGTGTGCACTTTCAGCCCATATTACATATATATAATTGTATTTCTGAACATGTTTTTGTAAACAGCTAAAATAACAACACTTGTGTCACTGTCCAAATATTTCTGGACCTAACTGTATATAACATTTATACGTCTGTGATTTTTGGCTATACATAGCTATATATGCTTAGTTATATGCACTATGTGAAAAATGTTGTACCTTACTATTACCTTGATATCTACCTACTTTTTTACTGTGACACATATAATATATATGTTGTATATGTCTATCTGCACACTGAACACTTTATTGTTACCAGAATGTGTAACTTTTTCTGATGGTGAAACCTGCTATATATAGCTGCATATATTCCATTATTTCCCACTATGTGAACAGTGCTCTATTATGTTGTGGTCCAGTCATTGTACTTTTCTGCCCCTTTTCAGGGACACTAAAATCTTTCTACTGATTATCTGTATAATGTCTAATTATTGTATTACTTACCTCCTGTTACCAGTGTTTGTAGTGTGGTGCCAGTTGCTCGTCCCCCACTTTATAATGTCTTTTATTTCCATGTTTCTCAACAAAGTTTTATACATTTTTTATGTTTGCGTTTGTACAGTTTTTCTTGTAGGATTTAATTCATATTACTGTAATACGCAATCTTAATTTATGGTCCATGATATACAGTCAGGCCTAGACATTTATATCAAGTATGTTGGGTAACTGCATACTCATACTGACCTGGAGAATCATATTGCCCGGTCAGTTTTACCATATATTAAACTTGGTAAATCAAAAACTATTGTGGAATTGCACTCCTTTTTGCAATTTCACTGCACATGGAATTATTTTTCCATTTTCCAGTACAATGTGTCCCGAAAAAACAATCTTCAAACCACAGGCATCCATTGAAGCATTCCAGAGTTATTACCACATAAAGTGACACTGGTCAGATTTCTAAACTTTCGCTAGGTCGTTAAAGGGAACCTGTCGCCAAATTTGTCCCCTATAAGCTGCGGCCACCAGCAGTAAGCCCTTATATACAGCATTCTAGAATTCTGTATATAAGTGTACAGGCTGCTCTGTATAACGTAAAAAACATCTTTTATTATTCTCACCTACATACAATCGGGTCTGATGGGCGCTGCTGATCTCATTCCGGCACCTCCTCTCTTCTTTCCATCACTATCCTCCTTCCCTGCTCCATTTGGATCACGCATACTACGTCCTCCATACAGCCCGCCATTCTGCTCCTGCTCACATGCACTTCACTCTGCCTTGCTGAGGACAGATCAAGTATTGTAGTGCGCATACTCCGGCAGTCTTTGATCTTTCCCCCGCCTGCGCATTACAGTACTTTGCTGTGCGCTCAGCAGGGCAGAGTGAAGTGCACAATGGAGGCCTCTGTGTGGAGGACAGACATAGGACGCATCACTCACATGGAGTTGGGAAGGAGGACGGCGATGGAAGGAAGGAAGATAGAAGGCTTTGGACCGGGACCAGTGATACCTATTGGACTAGACCACCCTGCAGGTGGGAACAAAAAAGCAGTTTTTTATGTTATACAGAGCGGCCTGGGCACTTATATACAACATTCCAGAATACTGTATATAAGAGCTCACTGGTGGTGGGCGCATCTTATATGGGACAAATCTGGCGACAGGTTCCCTTCAAGGTCAAAATTAGCTTGGCCACTAAGGTGTTAAAGGTGGATTGCCAGTACTTTTGTCTATCAATGACCTTTCCTTACAGCGCTCACTGTTTAGGATGAGTATCGTATTCAGCTTTTTACTACACTATGTAATGTGTTGTGTTTAATAAAGGTTGTGCCAGTGATTTGTACTTTTTTTTTCTATTTTTTAAATAATAAAGCATTTTGTAAAAGTTAGAGTTTTTTGGTACATAGCACCTATATATTATTAGGGTTCCTCACTGTTTTGTCATGTGCTTCCATTGTGATAGATTCCAATTTTCATTAGAGACACGGTAGAAGCATTATGGGGAGTTCAGAAAGGGAAGAGATGGGCTTCTCCCTGATTTACAGCTTTGGTCACAGTTACATCATCCTTGTGACTGAACTTGCCCATACATAATAGTGTTGTACACATGCAGCTGCTCAGGCACTAATGGCGCATGCGCAAGTGAGCTTACCACTGGAATGATGTCAATCACGGAGAGGACGGGCCACGCTGGGAGAGGACTAATGAAGAGAGGATAGACATTCAACTTGTATTCACACCATCCAATGCATTTGTCCACTGCTCTTGATTTCTTATGACTGCCCTGTTAAATTTCTACAAAAGAAAGTATCCTTTTTATTGGTGAACAAGATCCATGCAGTCATACCACTACCTTATATGTAAAAATGTTCCCTGTAGTATTGCAAAGTTGCTAGGTAAAATTGTGTTTTAAACATTTAAAGGCTAATTCCAAGTAAACCAGTTTCACACAATGACAAATGGCATTTTTTTCTATTTCTATCCTGCTGCATACTTCTAATCAGCCTCTAGATGGCAGTGTGGTATAATATAAAGCAAAGGCGTGTATTAGAGAGGAAATTTATAGCTAGTTTGCTGAAATATTTGACCTGTTTTACTATTATGATTTTTATATTACACCTACCAGCTTCACATGTTTAGCCTTTCCCCTAACCGTGGCCAGTCCTTAATTTGTGCTCCCTCAGAAATATTGTTCCTTGTAAATCCCATTAGGGTTTCACACAACACAATACCTTTTTCATGGCCCTCAGAGAGATTACCGGATACATTATGACTCTCACAATGGTGTCTCTCCACCCCCTGCCACAGTATGATGTATCTAAAGAGTCCACTACACACAATGATACCTCCACACTGCCAACCACAAAGCATGATGCCCCTCACAGTTACCCACACGTATAACGTACAAAATATCAATCCACAGGCCACCTACAGTATGGTGCACCCACTATTCTCCCAGTCATGATGGTCACAATTCTCCCACACACGTAATTGCTCACCCAATACAATATGATGACCCCACAGTACCCCTCACACACATAATGATCTCTACAGTCTCCGCCTTGCAGTATGCAGATGCCCCAACAATCCCTTCACACAGTATAATTTTTCCACATACAGTGGGTACGGAAAGTATTCAGACCCTTTTACATTTTTTACTCTTTGTTTCATTGCAGCCATTTGGTAAATTCAAAAAAGTTCATTTATTTTTCTCATTAATGTACACTCTGCACTATATCTTGACAGAAAAAAAACCTTAGAATTTTTTGAAAATTTATTAAACAAGAAAAACTGAAACATCACAAGGTCATAAGTATTCAGACCCTTTGCTCAGTATTGAGTAGAAGCACCCTTTTGAGCTAGTACAGCCATGAGTCTTCTTGGGAATGATGCAACAAGTTTTTCACACCTGGATTTGGTGATCCTCTGTCATTATTCCTTACAGATCCTCTCCAGTTCCGTCACGTTGGATGGTGAACGGTGGTGAACAGCCATCTTCAGGTCTTTCCAGAGATGCTCAATTGGGTGTAGGTCAGGGCTCTGGCTGGGCCAGTCATGAATGGTCACAGAGTTGTTCTGAAGCTACTTGTTTGTTTCGTTTGTTATTTTAGCTGTGTGCTTGGGGTCATTGTCTTGTTGGAAGGTGAACCTTCAGCTAAAGGCCCCGTCAAACGCAGCGATATCGCCCGCTACCCCATCGTTTGTGCGTCACTGGCAAATCGCTGGCCGGGGTGCACAATATCGTTCGGAGCCGTCATACGGACTTACCTGCCTAGCGACGTCGCTGTAGGCGGCGGTTCGTGCGGCGTCACAGCAGCGTCACTAAGCGGCTGCTCAATAGAAGCGGAGGGGCGGAGATGAGCGGGACGTAACATCCCGCCCACCTCCTTCCTTCCGCATTGCCGGCGGCTGCAGGTAAGCTGCAGTTCGTCATTCCCGAGGTGTCACATAGCGATGTATGCTGCCTCGAGAACGACCAACAACATGCGTGCTCAACAAGCACCGATTTTTTTTAAAAATGAACGACGTGTCAACGATGGACGATAAGGTGAGTATTTTCCATCGTTAAGGCTTGTTCCTTGCTGTCAACGATGTCGCTGATGATGCCGGATGTGCGTCACGGAATCCGTGACCCCAGCGATATATCGTTAGATACATCGTTCCGTGTAACGGGGCCTTAAAAATAAAAAATAGCAAAAAATAAGGAACTCTCTGTGGAACTGGACTTTACCCCTTAATACTGCCTTCATAGATTCCCATATCATAGAAACCGACAAAGCAGCCTCATTAAGCTGGAAGAATTCCGCCAACTCATCCGCCACCTTTCCAGTGTATAATATCTCTAACCAAAATAGGATGAACTTTCAAATATGCCCTTCTATCCGTGCCCCTGTTCCCAAAACCAAAGTTATATACAAAGGATTATGATCTAATAGGACCCTGGGTAAGTATTCCACTTGTTTAACCATTAGATTAAGCAGTTCATTGCACAGCACTAGATGTATACGGGATAGAAAATTGCACGTTGCGGACTAGCAGGAGTATTGGGAACTATCTAGATTTCTTTTCTGCCATAGATCCACTAACGCCATTTATACAGTATAGTGTCCAAAGGGTGTTAAACGTCCCAAATTACGATCCTGTATATGCCTACTCATCCCTATATTCATCCAGGATATTGTTGAAGTCTCCTATAATCAGGAGGGGCAAACCCTGATTACCCTCATACATCTCTATTATTTTCTGCATTACTCTCCCAGAATAAGGTGGTGGAATGTACACCGTAACTAAACAGATCTCTACGCTAAATAGTTTACACCAAGTAAATGAATCTGCCCTCCTTATCAATGTATATCCGAATTTGCTCATACGGAACTGATACGTGTACAAGTATAGAGCCTCCCCGGACATATGAGGAATCTGTAGCATGGTAACTGCTCCCAACCCACCGTTTATTCATAAAATGAAGCTCACCACAGTCAAATGTGTTTCCTGTAGGCAAATAATAGATGGTGTATAATCTTGAATGTATCTAAAAACCGCTGTCCCTTTAATGACACCTGACAAGCCCCTTATATTCCAACTCAAAACAGTCACAATGTCAGCCATAATACAACCTCAACAATGTTCTAGCACGTGTGCAGAATTATTTTATTCCTCCTTTGTCTGTGTAGCCAATTCCTGTTTCCACACCTGCCCTTGACTATTATATTAAAACTTTTAAACTCCCCCTAAACCTTCCCCACCCTTTGTCCCAAAACATAGTGACCTTATCCAAAGAACCACTTTAAAAAGAAAAAGGAAACGGGAGAGAACCTCCCTCCTCAGTTAGAAAAAAGGGGGAGGGATCTGTCCTCTCTTCAGATTTCTCTCTCAGCAAGAGAGTGGGCGATTTTCCTCCTATGCCATTCAGAGAGAATCTAAACTGACAAATGTGACGCCCTGGTCCCCAGGGGTCACAGAACAACATCACACACATACAGACCCCCTTCCCTGGTAGGGACCATCCGTCAAACAAAACCCTTGGTGCATCCTCCAGGGTCTGATGTCCACACCAGGTGGGGCGGAGCCAGGCGGTTGGCCCCACCCACCGAGGAGCTCACAGTCCTGGAAGCGGGAAAAAGCAGTTAGTTAGAGTTTGGAGTTCAAGTGGAGTGGAGTTGAGGAGGATGAAGTGGAGAGACTGAGTGTCTGGGTCGGAGCCCAGGCACCGTCAGCAAGGTCGGCAGACGGTGGTGGCCATCTGCAGGAGTTAGTGGACGTCCGCGGAACCGTAGGATCAGGGTCGGGCGGTGGCCCGCCGGTACCGAACTGGGGAGAGGAGTGAAGCTAAGCACCAAGGCAGGGTACTCAGACCCCGACTAGGCTCGGAAGCTGCCGTAATGGTCAAATTCTCTGATTGCGGTCTGGACCTCAGGGGTTCATTCCCACCCAAGTCCCGTCAGAAGGCAACAGCCCAACCCGTCCGGATAAGAGCCACCGCCAACGGCCAGAGATCCAAGGGCCAGCGCCTGCGGGCAAAACGGGCTCTCCCGACACGTACAAGCCGGGGAGCGGACCACCCGTGGGAATCCATAGGGGTCAAACACTTACACACAGGTGCAGGGAAAGACAGCCGCCACCAACCCGTCCGGGGAGAGTGAAGAAGCCGCAGCCGACTGTGGACCCCGTCCATCCAGCCGTTTGGTTTACCAGAGACTCTATCATTGACTATCTGAGTGAGTACACCAGTGCCATCCAGCACAGCGCTGCACCGCTGCCCCGCATCCGCGCTGCCTCCCCGCATCGGCACCTGCACCTATCCTCTACTCACTAATATCCCCCAACCTGGGCCCTGGGACCAACAGCCCCTACCCACGGAGGGGCCAACACCTCAGCTGCTCTCCGCCATCGCTCCCGGGAACCCCCGTCATCAGCAGCGGTGGTGCCCACCATCACCACAACCCCGTGGGTGGCGTCACAACCGACATCCCTCCACCAAACCTCCCCCTTTTCACTCGTGGGTGCGGAGGCGCTGCTCGAGCCCCCGGGTCCAGCCCCGTGCTCGAGCCACCGAGGAGCAGAAGCACCGGACCCAAGCGCCAGAGATTCCCCCAGGCGAGCGTTCCCCAAAAACCCCTCTCCGCCCGCGACAACAAACATACAGTCATCCGAGGGGCTCTCTAATAAAACAACGGTAGTTTAGTTATTACCGTGGAAAGGATGACTTGCAAATGAGTGAGTTAAAGAATAAACAATTCGTGTTGGTTGCTTACCCAATGTAGCTGCAATTAGCAAAGCAAGATATGGTCTCAAAAGTAACGTGGTAACAATTTAAAATGTAACTTTTAATAGTTTATAATAAAAGAAATTTTTGACCACACAACATAAAAGGTTGTAAAACCAACCTAAATGACTAGGGCCCAAAACAGGCTCCTACTATTACCAAATTAGGACACAGGCACGGTAGGAAAGTCACCCACCGTAACCGTAAAAATAAGGTGACCAGACAGAATTGTCACCCTAATATGCACACCGAGATATACCACACTTCAATATACAGTGCTCAAAACAGTCACTAGGACCAATAGTTAGGTCCTGCTGTGGTAAATAGATAATGCAAAAGGTTGTCCAATAGAGGGGGGGGCAGACCCTTCAGCCTCACAATACCCCTCAAATGGCAACACTCTGACCTTAGTTTGTGTTTAGACCTCCCAACGCGTTTCTTAATTCACTTAGTCATCAGGGGACTGTGGTCAAGAAAAGCTTTATGCCATGCCCTGACACACCATGCAGGAAGTCTGCTTCATACTGAAGGTAGGGACATGCTCTCTGGATATATGCTGTGACTCTTAATGCACTCATGTTTGCTCTATTTGATTCTGACAATACTGCTCGTTTTTTGCAGCCCTTGGTTTCTTGACCACAGTCCCCTGATGAAGTGAATTAAGAAACGCGTCGGTCAATCTCCCTGAGTCCGTCGGTCAGTCTCTCTGTCTCTCTGTCGGTCTCTCTGTCTGTCTGTCCCTCTCTCACAGTCTGTCGGTCAGTACCCGGCTCTTCCCGATTTGCCCTGGTGCTTTGGCAAATCGGGGTAATAAGGAGTTATTGGCAGCCCATAGCTGCCAATAAGTCCTAGATTAATCATGTCAGGCGTCTATGAGACACCTTCCATGATTAATCTGTAAATTACAGTAAATAAACACACACACACCAGAAAAAATCCTTTATTAGAAATAAAAACACACACATATACCCTGGTTCACCAATTTAATCAGCCCCGAAAAGCCCTCCATGTCCGGCGTACTCCAGGATGGTCCAGCGTCGCTTCCAGCGCTGCTGCATGGAGGTGACCGGAGCTGCAGAAGACACAGCCGCTCCGGTCACCTCCACACAGCTAATGAACACAGCCGCGCTATCGGCTGAGCTGTCACTGAGGTTACCCGCTGTCACTGGATCCAGTGACAGCGGGTAACCTCACTGACAGCTCAGCTGATCGCACGGCTGTCTTCATTAGCTGCTTGGAGGTGACCGGAGCGGCTGTGTCTTCTGCAGCTCCGGTCACCTCCATGCAGCAGAGCTGGATGCGACGCTGGACCATCCTGGATTACGCCGGACAAGGAGGGCTTTTTCGGGGCTGATTAAAGTGGTGAACCAGGGTATATGTGTGTGTTTTTATTTCTAATAAAGGATTTTTCGGGTGTGTGTTTATTTACTGTAATTTACAGATTAATCATGGAGGGTGTCTCATAGACGCTTGACATGATTAATCTAGGACTTATTGGTAGCTATGGGCTGCCAATAACTCCTTATTACCCCGATTTGCCAAAGCACCAGGGCAAATCGGGAAGAGCCGGGTACAGCCCCAGAACTGTCGCATATAATGTATGCGGCAATTCTGGGCGGCTGCTGACTGATATTGTTAGGGAGGGGGGCTCCCCATAACGTGGAGCTCCCCATCCTGAGAATACCAGCCTTCAGCCGTATGGCTTTATCTGGCTGGCATTAAAATTGGGGGGAACCGCACGCCGTTTTTTTTTAATTATTTATTTATTTATTTTACTGCACAGTATAGACACGCCCACCGGCTGCTGTGATTGGGTGCAGTGTGACACCTGTCACTCAGCGTGGGGGCGTGTCTCACTGCAACCAATCATAGGCGCCGGTGGGCGGGGAAAGCAGGGAATAGGAGATTGTTTAATGAGCGGCCGGCTTTTTCAAAATAGTAAAAGCCGCCGCAGCAGTGTGAATGCCGTGCAGCGCTGCGCCGAAGATCGAGGAACGGTGAGTATGAGAGAGGGGGGGAAACTTCAGTCACTTGGGGGATTAGCGGTCACCGGTGAATCCTTCACAGGTGACCGCTAATCAGTACTCGACACAGACAGAGCCGCGGTAGAGGATGAAGTCGGGTGAAGTTCACCCGAGTTCATTCTCATCGCGCAACTCTGTCTGCTGTCAGCCGACATTTATAAACGACATTGTGCATCACACACACGGACATTCCACACGGACATTCCACGTACACATACACGTTAATTCCACACGCACACACGGACGTTCTGCACACAAACACGGCTAGCATACGCAATTCACACAGGTGCCACACGGACCATAAAAACGGACACAAAAACGGGACACGGACCCGAAAAACGGCCCGTAACACACGTGCGTGTTTTTCACGGACGTGTTGGGGTCCCTAGCTTGTGTGTGTCCTCTCATGCAGTTAAAAAACTTACCGTGTATGGGAAGCTGAGACCCAGGCTATTTATGCGTATGATATGGATTGGCAATAGGTGTGGTTGGGGAGGGTTCACAAACGAAAAAATACTAACAAATAGGAATTTTTAGGTTTTTGCACCCAGTTCAGACATAGAATGGAGTTCCAAACGTTATTCCTATTTGTTAGTATTTTTTCGTTTGTGAACCCTCCCCAAGCACACCTATTGCCAATCCATATCATACGCATAAATAGCCTGGGTCTCAGCTTCCCATACACGGTAAGTTTTTTAACTGCATGAGAGGACACACACAAGCTAGGGACCCCAACGTAGAGAAATACTTTGGCGTAGTGTTGGGGTTCTATTGCATTGATCAATTCAGTAGCTAAATTTCTCTTGATTCATATGTTCATGGCAGTAATGCAGATTCCATTTTTCACATTTTCACTCTTGCATATAGCTATTGGATTTTTCAAGTCAGTATTCACACAGCAGTTTCTGCTATTTCATGTATTCCCCTTACATAGTCACTGATGTACATTAACAACATTCCCCTTTAACCCATTCACCCCTGGCCGATTTTCCGTTCTTCGCTTTGTTTTTTTGCTCCCCTTCTTCCGAGACTCGTAACTTTTTTATCTTTCTGTCAGTCTTGCCATATGAGGGCTTGTTTTTTGCGAGATGAGTTGTACTTTTAAAAGAAACCATAAATTATACCATATCGTGTACTGGAAAAAGGTAAAAAAAAATCCAAGTGCGGAAACATTGCAAAAAAATTGTGATTGCATGATTGGTTTTGGGATATTTTATTCACCATGTTCACTATATGGTAAAAATGAACAGTCAGTGTGATGCCTCAGGTCAGTACGAGTTCATAGAAACCAAACATGTATAGGTTTACTTTTATCTAAAAAGTAAAAAAAATCTGAAGTTTGTCCAAAAAAAGGGGCATATTTTCTGTACCATTTTCCGCGACCCATAGCGTTCTCATTTTTCTGTCTCAGTGATGGCTTATTTTTTTGCGTCTCAAGCTGACTTTTTTAATAGTAATTTTTGCGCACATGCTACATTTTGATCGCCTGTTACTGCATTTTGTGCAATATTTTGGCGTTTTCAATTTTTGGCGCTACGCCTTTTACTGATCAGATTAATTTATTTTATATTTTGATAGATTGGGCATTTCTGAACACAGCAATACCAAGTGTGTGTATATTTTTTTTATTTTTTTAACCTTTTCATTGTCAATGGGGTGAAATGGGGGTGATTTGTACTTTTAGGGGTTTTTTTTATTTTTTTAAAACTTTTTTTTTACTTTTCTTTATTTTACTAGGCCCCCTAGGGGACTATGAGGATCAGCAGTCTGATCGCTTGTTCATATCTGTTGATCAGAGCTACACAGAGCTGTGATCATCAGAAATACTCATCTCTTGTTAGAAGCAGCACTCGGTCGGCTGAAACAGGAAATGAGTCACATGAGCACCAGGGTTCATCCCAGCACCAAGATCTTTCTGCTTGCAACATGTCATGGTCGCAGGGAGGGAAGACAGGAGAAACCCACTACCAGCGTCTGGCACCTTACTATTGCCTTCTGAAGAGGAAAAAAACTGGAAAACAAAAGGCGCAATAGGGTCTTATCCTTCAACAAAACCAGAGTAGAAATAAGTTAAGCACGCTCACCTGTTAAGGTTGTGAGAGAGTCACAACGCCCAAAGCAAACTCAATGAAACAGGCTGCAGCAGTCCTCTGAGATATCAAATGTAGACTGGAGGACCAGAAAGAGGTATTACTGCACTGTCCGTGACAGGAAAAATACAAAAAAAAATGTTTGTATAATAAAAGGAGTGATTTTATTTCTACGCCTTTCATGATTCTGAGCCCTCTTCTTCAGGAAAGGAATCACTCTGATGCACATCAAAAAAAAGCACAGCTACCATGAGGCATATATAAGGGGAAGGGGAGGAGCAAAAACAAGCAACAAATAAGATCTTATTCCATTAAAATTGTCCAATTACAAAAAAAAACCCCCACAAAATACAAAACAAACAAAATATCACATTATTAGAAAAAGAAAAATACAGACAATGTTAAAAAAAAATAAGAATGCAAAATTACTGGTAAAGGGTTTTTTTACCTTTTTCCTTTATAAATGTATGTGTATAAGGCTGGGGCCACACGGGGATTATTGTGATCCTCGCATGATACTCGGCTCACGCTGGCAGTACAGCAGAGCCAAGTGTCATGCGAGTGTCCCTGCAACTGAGGTCCGATCGTGCGAGTGGACCTCAGCTGCGGGGGGCGGGCCGGCACTGTGAGGGGAGGGAGGGATTTATCTCCCTCTCTCCTCCATAGCCGGCTACTGCCATTCTCGCACTGCACTCGCGTTACACCGGTGTATCGCGAGTGCAGTGCGATTTTTCTCTCGTCACATAGACTTGAATGGGTGCAAGAGAAACAATGATCGCCTTACAATCGCAGCATGCTGCCATTGTTTTCTCTGTCCGATTAGGGCTGAGAAAATAATCGCTCATGTGTGCTGACACCCAGGCTAATATTGGTCCGAGTGGAATGCAATTTTTTTATCGATTTTCATGCCGTGTGTCTTAGGCTTTATTGTAACACATTTTCGTGCAATATGATATTAAAAACCAACTATCACATGTCTTTTGAATGTTTTTGGCTACAAAAAAGCTTTTTTTATTTATTACATTGGTGTGCACAATTCCTGCTTGCAGAGTTTCTGTGTCTTTATTCCCATTACAATTATTCTCTGCATTTGTGACACCCATTTATGTATTTACTATATATCATTATTCTTTTGGTATTGTGTGCGTCCTGTTTATCTCTAGTTAAATGCATAAATAAGACTTCCCTTATAAAGTGTGCTCAAGCACCAATAAAAAGGATGCTGTAAAAACAGGAAGTTGGAGTAATAGAGGAGCAATTGGATGGGTCCATTCTAGGTGGAGAACAAAATGTGTATATTTATAAATATATGTAGTGTGATATGAATAGATGATATGAAAATTACATCCTAGAAAATTTCAATGTGAGAAGGGAATAAATAAATAAATGTAGTTAATAAGTGTAATGATGACGTTTGCCTTCAACAAATAATGATGGACTCTGAGCCCAGGAGAGACAATGCACAAAAGATTGATCAGGGATTGCTGCACACAGAAAGGTAGAGGTTACTGATAAATGGTGAAGAGTAAGGCTAGGTTCATACACTGCTTTTTTTTTTACGCTGCTTTTTTGTGCGTTTCTTGCGGCAAAAAACGCACCCAAAGGAAAAAAACGTGGCAAAAACGCATGCGTTTTTACCGCGTTTTGCTGCGTTTTTGATCACTGCGTTTTTATGCGTTTTTTATCTGAAAAATGCCATTAAAGATTGTTGAAAAAAAAAACAAAAAGAAAAAAGGTCTGATGTCATTTCCTTCTTCAATATGTTCTTCATTCTCCACTAGTGTATGCAGGAGAGCAGAAAGCTGCAGAACTACAAGGCTGAGCATGCTCCATACAGGACTGTATGCTGGAGGGAGAGGCAGGGGGAGCAGAACTACAAGGCTCAGCATACTCCATCCAATAGTGTATGCAGGAGAGCAGACAGCAGCTGCAGAACTACAAGGCTCAGCATCCTACATCCAATAGTTTATGCAGGAGAGCAGACAGCAGCTGCAGAACTACAAGGCTCAGCATCTTACATCTAATAGTGTATGCAGGAGAGCAGACAGCTGCAGAACTACAAGGCTCAGCATCCTACATCTAATAGTGTATGCAGGAGAGCAGACAGCTGCAGAACTACAAGGCTCAGCAGCCTTCATCCAGGACTGTATGCAGGAGTTTTTTGCCCCCCCCCAAAAATGACGTGGGCTTCGCCATATTTTTGTATGCTAGCCAGGTACAACAGGCAGGTACGGGCTGCCCCCAACCCCCAGCTGCCTATTTATACCCAGCTGGGAACCAAAAATATAGGGAAGCCCTTTTTTTTTTAATTATTTCATGAAGTTCATGAAATAATTTTTAAAAAAAATGACGTGGGCTTCGCCCAATTTTTGAGTCCAGCCAGGTACAACTAGGCAGCTGTGGATTGGAATCCGCAGTGCAGGGTGCCCATTCTTTCTGGGCACCCCCGCTGTGAATTGCAGTCCGCAGCCACCCCAGAAAACGGCGCTTCCATAGAAGCGCCATCTTCTGGCACTGTATCCAACTCTTCCAACTGCTCTGGTGACGGGTGGCTCGCTGGGTAATAATGGGGTTAGGGCTAGCTGTATATTATCAGCTGGCCCTAAGCCCGAAATTCATGGTGTCATGCCAATATTAGACATGGCCACCATGAATTTCTAGCACAGATAAAAAAAAACACAACACACAGAAAAATAATTTTATTATAAATAAAACACAACACAATTAGTGACTCCATCTATATTGAAATAAAGAACCCCCCTTCGCAGTAATCCTGGGTCAAGGGTCCTGTGCTGTCCAATCCGGATCCAATATCATCTGATCGTTTGCTGGAAGGCATACCGATCAGATGATGTCAGGTTAAAGGACGTGAATCACATCACACATCAGCTGATTGTATAAAAGCCGTTTATACAATCAGCTGATGCATCAGAGCAAAAAAAATACTCACTTATGTGCTGATTACCGGCAGCTCCTGGAGCGATCGGACGGGAGTCTGATCCCGTCCGATCGCTGCAGGAGCTGCCGGTAATCAGCTGATGAAGTCTCCTGACGGCAGGATCAGCTGATAGGTGAAACCGGCCGGGCGCCGGCGTCACCGTGAGACTTACGATCAGCTGATGTGTCAGGTGACCGCATTAGGTGATCCACCACCAGGTCCTGCAGCCATCAGACGTGCCCGGGGAGCCTGCACACAGCAGGAGCGGCGGTACCGGGAGAGGAGCTGGGAGCGGACATGGAACTGGGAGTCTGCAGCCAGGTGAGTATGACATTTTTTTTCTACTGTTCACTTTTGTTTTCGCAGCTGCTTCCACCTTCCACCCGGCCATGGCGCCGCACGGAAGATTGAAGCAGCGGTGGCAGTCCCGGGAGGATTCACGCTTCTGTGTTTACTGACAGAAGGAATCCTCTTCCTGTACATGTCACTTTACTACCCACCCCTTGCGTTTATAGCTGCGTGTTTAGTCATAGAAACGCACTAAAACGTAGCTATATTTGCAATTTGCGTTTTTCATTGCATTTTTGAACATCTCATTGAACTCAATGGGTGGAAAACGCAGTGAAAAATGCAAAAATAATTGACATGCTGCGTTTTTGTGTGCAGCACAAAAACACAGTTAAAAAAAACGCTGTGTGCAGACAGCAAAAAAAAAAAACTCATAGACTTTGCTGGGGAAGCAAAGTCATGCAGTTTCTGAGCAAAAACGCACCCATAAAATGCGCAAAAACGCCGCGAAAAATGCACTGTGTGAACTTACCCTAAGGCCCCGTGCGCATGCTACAGTTTTTTATGCATTTCTGGTGCAGTTTGTGGTGACCTTTTAGTCACCACAAACTGCATGCTTTTACTTCCCCCGCATGTCAATACGTTTTGCGCTTTTCCCCTATTGGTGTTAAAAAACATATTAAAAAACACGTGATCAAAAACGCACCAAAAACACATGCTTTTTTATGCATTTTTGGCCACAAAATGCATTGTATTGGCCACAGGTTGCATTTTTGTGGTCACGACAAAACTGCAGTGTGCGGACATGCGCTAATATCTAAAGTGCTGCTCAGGGACGCCCATATGATATAGCAATAAGTGTAAGTAGGTAGAAATTAGAGTGATCATAACTCTAAGGGATCTCTACCCCATATCAAGCATGTAAAGTGTTATGTTCCTGAGATCAATAGATTGCAAATATATAGATATAATCTAATTTAAGTGTTCATGTGCTTAGCATGAATAAATGAATAAATCTATATACATACCGTGTTTTTCCAAAAATAAGACCTCCCCCAAAAATAAGCCCTAGCAGGGATTTTCAGCATTTTCGGAGAAAGGCTTAAATATAAGCCCTCCCCCGAAAATAAGCCCTAGTCGCGGATCAATAATGAAGTGTCCGTGCAGCTAAAAAAGTTACAGCTACTACAGGACACTTCATTATACACAGCGGCACCCGGCAATTACACTCACCCGATGCTGAGCGGCAGGACCTGCAGTGATCACACACACGCACACATCAGCTCTCACACACACACACACACAATCAGATCTCACACACACACCAGATCTCACACACAAACATCGGATCGCACACACTGTCAGATCGCACACATAAGCAGATCGCACACACAAACATTGGATCACACGCAAACATCAAATCACACACACAAACATCGGATCACACACACATCGGATCACATACACACTCACCTCATCCAGCGACACCGATCTCTTCTCGCCGGGAGAATCCTGAGAGGCAGTGCAGTGGAGCGCAACGAACAGGACCTGCGGCCGGACACGTGACTTGCTCTCATTCCCTGCGGCCATAAGTGCTGGATGTGATGTGATGTGTGTGTGTGTGATCTGCTGTGTGTGTCTGCAATCGGCTGTGTGTGTGTCTGCGATCGGCTGTGTGTGTCTGCGTTCGGCTGTGTGTATCTGTGATCGGCTGTGTGTGCCTGTGATCGGCTGTGTGCATCTGTGATCGGCTGTGTGTGCCTGTGATCGGATGTGTGTATCTGTGATCGGCTGTGTGTGCCTGCGATCGGATGTGTGTATCTGTGATGGCTGTGTGTGATCTGCTGTGTGTGTGTGATCTGCTGTGTGTGCCTGCGATCTGCTGTGTGTGTCAGCGTGTCAGCTAGCAGCAGGGTAGGACGGCGTGCAGCACCCACCGGAGGTCACAGGAGGACCTTGGAACCACGAAGACGTCCTGGTCTGGTGAGTATGAGTCTCCTGGGAAGTGGGGGGATCCTGCTTTTTTGGGGGGTAAACTTACCCCCAACTGTGTTTCTCCAAGAATAAGACCTCCTCCAAAAATAAGCCCTAATGCTTTTTTGGGGGGCAAAAAAAATATAAGACAGTGTCTTATTTTTGGAAAAACACGGTAATTGCCAGTTGCAGATGTAACTGTATCCCATAATACACTGCGGCACTGTCAGTTGCGCAGCCGCAGTTCGCGCCCAGATCATATCCATGGTAACCAGGGACATCAGTGCAGGTGGAACCCAAATTGCGGCAAGCGACAAGACATGGTGGGTGGCATTGACAGAAACATAGCGGGTGGCACTGACAGAGACATGGCGGGCGCAACCACTAGCTAATCCTTATGCAGAGACTGTCGGGCACAACCCCAGAGGGCCTAAGTGCATGGCAGCCGGGACCAGCGGAGTAGACTGGATAGCGTCCTGTTCGGGTCTACAGATGAGGCAGTAACTGGCCCAAGATAGCTGCAGGCTGGCAGGATCAGGTGGAGACTAGAGCTGAAGACAGGTGCAGGCTAGCGGGATCAGATGGAGACCACAGCTAACTGTCACGGAAGGTAGCAGGCAAGCGAAGGGGACTTGAAGAGACAGAAGGACAGACGTTCTCAGACTGGCACTCAGGATCTGCAGGCAGAGACAGAGTTAATCAGAGTACGAGGCACAGGGGGACCTGAACAACTAGCACGAGAGACAGCAGATGACCAGAGGGAAGCTGCTTGGGAGTCTTGTTGTGGGCACAAGATGGGCAGGAAGCAACAAAAGTCACAACATCCTTACGAAGTGACGGCCACCAATAGTGTCGGTTAATAAGGAGAAAAGTCTTTCTCTGACCTGCATGTCCGGCCACCTTTGAGGAGTGACCCCGCTGAAGACCCATTCTTCTGTTGGCCTCAGCAACGAAGGTCTTTCCGGGAGGTATCCGTGACAAGTTGACTGGAGCCACAGGGATGACCTTGCTAGGACAAATGATAAACTGGGCCTCCTCCTCCTGCTCCAAAGAGAGGAAAGACCTGCACAGGGCATCCACCCTGATATTCTTGTCTTCAGGTCAGAAATGCAGTTGGAAGTCAAAACAGGCAAAAAATAAAGACCACCGGGCTTCTCGAGGATTGAGTCTTCGAGCCGAGTGCAGGGATGCCAGGTTTTTATGATCAGTATAGATTACAACAGGGTGCACTGCTCCCTCCAGAAGATATTGACACTCCGCTAGAGCCAATTTAATGGCTAACAACTCACAATCTCCGATAGTATAATTACGTTCCAGAGCAGAGAAGACCTTTGAGAAGAACCCGCACGTGACCATTATTCTGGAGGAGGACTTCTGCATGAGTACTGCTCCAGCACCGGAGGAAAAGGCATCTACCTTCAAAAATTATTGTTTGCTTACCTCTGGTCTATGTAGAACCGGAGTGGAAGAGAAGGCCTGCTTCAAGGAGAAGAAGGTGTCTTCGGCCTCACATCACCACTTCTTAGGATTCTCCCCTTTTTTCGACATAGCAGAGAGGAGGGCTGTCCGGGCAGAGAAGTGGGGGACAAATTGTCGATAATAATTTGCAAAACCCAAAAACCGTTGGATGGCTTTAAGGGAAGAGGCCATATGAGGATGGAAGACACTTTCTCGGGATCCATCTTTAAGCCTGTGTGTGAGATGACGTAGCCAAGGAAAGGAAGAGAAGTTCGTTCAAACAGACATTTCTCGTACTTAGCATACAGGTGAGTCTCCCTTAGTCTTTGCAAGACTAAACGAACGTTTCTCCTGTGGGTAGTTAAATCTGGAGGGAAGACTAGGATGTCGTCTAAATAGACTACCACACAGACATACAGAAGGTCTCGGAAGATGTCATTCACCAGCATTTGGAAGACCGCCGGGGCATTACAGAGGCTGAACGGCATAACACAGTACTCATAGTGTCTATCCCGGGTGTTGAAAGCGGTCTTCCATTCATCTCCCGTTCGGATGCAGACCAAGTTATAGGCTCCACGGCGGTCAACCTTAGTGAAGACACGGGCTCCCCTGAGACGGTCAAAAAGCTCCGGAATGAGAGGAAGGGGATATTTGTTATTAATCGTGATCCCATTTAAACCCCTGTAGTCAATGCAAGGACGGAGAGAACCATCCTTCTTAACAAAGAAGTACCCAGTCCCTGCAGGCGAAAAGGACTTTCGGATAAACCCCCTGGCAAGGTTCTTCTTGACGTACTCAGACATGGCCTGTGTGTCAACTGGGGACAAGGGGTAGATATGTCGTCAAGGAGGAGTGGCTCCCAGCAGAAGGTCTATGGGACAGTCTTATGGTCTGTATGGTGGTAAGACCTCAACCTCCCGTTTGTCAAAGACGTCTTCATAGGACCAGTAGGCGGAGGGCAGTCCTAGCAGGGAGTCAGGTTCTTGGGGCTGATGCATGGGACGGACTGGCTGAAGACATCTCTCATGACAAGATTCACCCCACCGAATGACCTCCCCGGATAACCAGTTAAGGACTGGTTCATGGATTCACAACTATGGTAGACCCAGTAGAAGCAGATGAGCAAGTTTGGGAAGTACATAAAGAACGACCCTCTCAGTGTGAAGGGCACCTATACAGAGTTCCACAGCCTTAGTGATGAATAGTACAGGTTCAGAGAGAGCTCTCCCATCCACGGAAGAGATCATGAGAGGATTCAGAAGCAGAGTGATGGGTAACCGGTGTGGATCCATCACGGCCTGTTGTATAAAGTTCCCAGCTGATCCTGAATCCAGATACACCTCCTCCGTAAACCGGATCTCTTCTACTGCCACCTGGACAGTTAATGTCAGAGGGGAAGAGATGGTATCTTTGCCTATGGTGGCCTCTCCAACCAACCCTTGGCCTTAGAGTTTCCTGGCTTCTCAGAAACGGATGCGATGTGTGGCACTGCCACAATAGACACAGAGCCCTTTGGCCAGGTGATCTGCATGGCATTGTTCTGCCATCACTACATGATCCACTTGCATGGGCTCAGAGGATGAACTTGATGGAGCTGACTGAGGAACAAAAGACCTCTGGAAGGTAGGAGTGAGACGTGTCGACCTCTTCTCACGAGCTGCTTCTTTGCTCCGTTCCTGAAAATGGAGATCAGTCCGGGAAGCAAGGGAGATCAGGCTGTCCAAGGTAGAGGGAACATCTCGACCAGCCAGTTCGTCTTTGATTTGGCCCGACAGGCTACAACCAAAGCTTCATTATTCCATCCTAGCTCAGAGGCAAGCGTACGAGAACAGATGGCTAACTGGTTGACTGTTTGGGAACCCTGGTGCAGTCTGAGGAGCGAAGAGGTGGCAGTGATGATGCATCCTGGCTCATCAAAGACCTTGTGGAAGGTCTCCAGGAATGCCTGGATATTAGTAGTAACTGGATTGTCTCTCTCCCATAAAGGATTCATCCAGGCTAACGCCTTCCCTCCAGATGGGGCATAAGTAAGGCCACCTTAGCTTGATCCAAGATGAAGAGATGGGGAAGCAACTTGAAGTACAATGAACACTGGTTCAGGAAGCCTCTACATAGCTTGGGATCACCATCATATCGAGGAGGAGGAGCGAGACGGAGTTTAGAGGCTGAGGCAGGGGTGGCTACAGACTCTGGACCTGTGCTCTGAACTGCAGCTTGTAGACTGTTCAGACCAGCCTCCACAGATGACATGAAAGCCAGAATGAGGGTCTGAGTCTCACGCTGGTGGACTAGTTCTTGTTGTACACCCGTCAGTTGGGAAGCTTGTGAGTTGACGGGGTCCATGGCTTGTTCAATCAGTAACAACAATCCAGGAGGGGACCCACCAGACTTCCCCGAGGGAGTAACCATGAGGAAACCCCTATATAGAGACTGTCGGGTGCAACCCCAGAGGGTCTAAATGCATGGCAGCTGGGACCAGCGGAGGAGACTGGATAGCATCCTGTTCGGGTCTACATGTGAGGCAGTAACTGGCCCAAGATAGGTGCAGGCTGGCAGGATCAGATGGAGACCAGAGCTGAAGACAGGTGCAGGCTGGTGAGATCAGGTGGAGACTATGGCTAACTGTCATGGAAGGTAGCAGGGAAGCGAAGGGGACTTGAAGAGACAGAAGGACAAACGTTCTCAGACTGGCACTCAGGATCTGCAGGCAGAGACAGAGGTACAGAGGTACCTAAACAACTAGCATGAGAGCCAAGGCTACATGGACACATTGAACAAGCACCACCCAATGGAAAAAGAAGCCTTAAGTACCCACTACCTGTCAGAGGTCAGCAGAGCAATATCTGGGTTAAGTGATGCTGGCCCTTTAAGAAAAGGTTAGAGCGCGCGCCCGCGCCCTAGTGTGCATGTGTAAACACCGTGTCCCGGACGCCAGAGCAGGAGACACAGGAGAGGAAGCAGAGTGCAGGCGCACAGGGGCCCGAGCAGAGAGCGAGGCGCGATGCTGGGACCTGCGGGCAGGGGGCGCAGGCAGCGGAGGAGACCGGCACGCGGACCGGAGCGGTGAGTGACAGGCAGTGCAACCGCCCCGGAGGCGTTACAATTTGATTCATTAGGCTAGTTTCTTCTCTTGCTACGTGGTCAATTTTCTGATTATTATAGATGATTTTAGCAGAGAATAACCATTTTTTCAGCAATTTGAACTGCAATATAATTTCTGTTAGAATAACCGAACCTTGAGCATCCATTACCCTTTTGCCAGTTGTCCATTCTTTGGACTACTTTTAATAGGTTCTAACCAATTCCTATTGAGAACACTGTAAAGATATGTTTTTTAGAAGTTCTGACCCAAGAGTCTTCATTCTTCCCTATACGAGGCAAAAAGGAAACCATAATAATTAGGCCAATGTGCTTTAAAATGAAAAATCTAATATATAAAGCTGAGTGTATGTGTGTATGTCCGCTAAAGGAATCTGCACCATCGCATTTACAATCACAAAATTTTGCACAGCCACTTCATTTGACTCAGGGAACATCATAGACTATTGTAGGAAAAATACCCTGACTATAAATAAATAAATTGCAAGTGCTTAATAACAGGGTACTTAGTATATACATTTTTGCAAAAAGGTAAGAAGCTGTCTCACCTCGTCACGGTGTACCCATCTGAGACAGTCCCTAACCTACTAAAGTTAAAAACATATTCTGTACCTGACTTGTGTCATGTCCAAACTTCAATATGAATGGTAAAGTGGTCAGCTGGGTCCCAGATTAAATACACAGCAAAAAGTGAGAAGCAGGTAATTGTTCAGTCTCAGTATCAGGAGGGCTGCACCCCCAACTTGCATTAAAGCAAGATAACAGACAAAAAACACAAAAAAACTGAGCTGTAACAAATGTTCAATAAACATGCAACATTACAAGCATGTGAATTGCAGCCTCAAGACTAGAAAAAAACCAAGGAGAAAAATTGTAGGAAAAATACCCTGACTATAAATAAATAAATTGCAAGTGCTTAATAACAGGGTACTTAGTATATACATTTTTGCAAAAAGGTAAGAAGCTGTATGTATATACTAAGTACCCTGTTATTAAGCACTTGCAATTTATTTATTTATAGTCAGTGTATTTTTCCTACAATTTTTCTCCTTGGTTTTTTTCTAGTCTTGAGGCTGCAATTCACATGCTTGTAATGTTGCATGTTTATTGCACATTTGTTACAGCTCAGTTTTTTTGTGTTTTTTGTCTGTTATCTTGCTTTAATGCAAGTTGGGGGTGCAGCCCTCCTGATACTGAGACTGAACAATTACCTGCTTCTCACTTTTTGCTGTGTATTTAATCTGGGACCCAGCTGACCACTTTACCATTCATATTGAAGTTTGGACATGACACAAGTCAGGTACAGAATATGTTTTTAACTTTAGTAGGTTAGGGACTGTCTCAGATGGGTACACCGTGACGAGGTGAGACAGCTTCTTACCTTTTTGCAAAAATGTATATACTAAGTACCATGTTATTAAGCACTTGCAATTTATTTATTTATATTCAGGGTATTTTTCCTACAATTTTTCTCCTTGGTTTTTTTCTAGTCTTGAGGCTGCAATTCACAAGCTTGTAATGTTGCATGTTTATTGAACATTTGTTACAGCTCAGTTTTTTTGTGTTTTTTGTCTGTTATCTTGCTTTAATGCAAGTTGGGGGTGCAGCCCTCCTGATACTGAGACTGAACAATTACCTGCTTCTCACTTTTTGCTGTGTATTTAATCTGGGACCCAGCTGACCACTTTACCATTCATATTGAAGTTTGGACATGACACAAGTCAGGTACAGAATATGTTTTTAACTTTAGTAGGTTAGGGACTGTCTCAGATGGGTACACCGTGACGAGGTGAGACAGCTTCTTACCTTTTTGCAAAAATGTATATACTAAGTACCATGTTATTAAGCACTTGCAATTTATTTATTTATATTCAGGGTATTTTTCCTACAATTTTTCTCCTTGGTTTTTTTCTAGTCTTGAGGCTGCAATTCACAAGCTTGTAATGTTGCATGTTTATTGAACATTTGTTACAGCTCAGTTTTTTTGTGTTTTTTGTCTGTTATCTTGCTTTAATGCAAGTTGGGGGTGCAGCCCTCCTGATACTGAGACTGAACAATTACCTGCTTCTTACTTTTTGCTGTGTATTTAATCTGGGACCCAGCTGACCACTTTACCATTCATATTGAAGTTTGGACATGACACAAGTCAGGTACAGAATATGTTTTTAACTTTAGTAGGTTAGGGACTGTCTCAGATGGGTACACCGTGACGAGGTGAGACAGCTTCTTACCTTTTTGCAAAAATGTATATACTAAGTACCCTGTTATTAAGCACTTGCAATTTATTTATTTATAGTCAGGGTATTTTTCCTACAAATTTTCTCCTTGGTTTTTTTCTAGTCTTGAGGCTGCAATTCACATGCTTGTAATGTTGCATGTTTATTGAACATTTGTTACAGCTCAGTTTTTTTGTGTTTTTTAACATCATAGACTATATATGAGGGAAAAATTTAACCCAGCGCTTTACAGTTATTTGCCAAAGAACCTGCTTACATTAAAGTCAATGGAGGTGGGAGCTACAGGTCATTAATAGGAGCTCTGATTGGTTGCTATAGGCAAAGAAGGACATTCTTAGTATAAGAAGCTTATGTGGGAGGCAGAGACAGACTCACACAGACACACAGACACAAAGAGCCAGACACACACAGAGACACACAGAGACAGAGATATAGAGAGACACACATACAGACACTCAGGGACACACAGAGACAGACACAGAGACACAGACACACACAGACAGAGACAGACACACAGACAGAGACACAGACACACACAGAGACACACACAGAGACAGAGACACACAGAGACACCCAGAGACAGACACACAGAGACGCACACAGAGACAGAGAGACACACACAAAGACAACACAGACAGAAACACACAAAGACACACACACAGAGACACATAGACATACACATATGTTTCCGAAAGTGACATGAAAAACCTATAAAGAATTAGAGTATGTGTGAGCCCGGATGAAGGCTCTCCTGTTAGCAAATGAGCCAGGTATAGTGAAGATAAAGTTTAGACCTGAGCTGATGGTGATGGAGCCAGAGGAGATGCTTGCACAGGTGCAGCCGAAAAAGAAGCAGTGAACGGGCCTAAAGTTGAGAGTCTTTCACCAATACAGAAAAGCACCTCGGTGGCACCTGCCACTCCTCATGTTCTTAAATCCTTACAGGAACAAGCGATTCAACAAGGAATGGAGTGTGAGATGCAGGGAGACAGCTGACTGAGGAAGATCTGTGGATAAAAGGGCGGTAAGCTTTCTCTGCCATGAGGTCTCTTCTCATTGATGGCCCAGGTAACCCATGGACTAACACATCTATGAAAGACAGTTATCAGTGTGTTCTTTGGTAGACAAGGAATGGATAACACCAGGGTTCAGTACCCAGAAGGGCAGACTAACTCAGACTTGTAAGATGTGTGTCTAAAACAATGTAAGAAAAACTGTAGAGTCCACAGAAACACAACCCTCATCCACTCTACCCATTCCAGAGACTGCAGATTAATTATAGATGTACATCATGAGTAATTTTTATACAAGTTTGTGCGTGTTGTGTAAATTTCATTCCAGGTTTGGTTTGAGGCAATCTAGTGCAAAAAACAACGTTGTTGTTGAAAAGCACATGATGGAAGTGGCATGTAAAAAATGGGTTTCCAGAAGTGGAAAAAGTGCATATTTTATAGGAAGGTGATTAGAGAGATTTGCGGTATCTGGGAAGTAGCAGCTTTCCACATTTCTCATCCTCTACAGAGCAGTGGGAAGGTGGAAAGGCTGAATGAGACAGTCAAGGTAAAAATACAAAACACAAAGGTGGAACCTGGCAAGCTGTGGACCGAATACATGTTTTGTATTCTTTTCTTAATAAATAGGTCGCTATATAAGATATTTTTGGTTTAGCACCTAAAACATGATTATATTTCCCATGGATACTTCAGATTCAGCATTATATAGTGACTAGGGATGTACAATTTTTATATGATTGACTAAATAGTGTGATAAACAGGTGTATTCCCCAATTCCAGATCCTAAAGGGCCATTTACACGCTGCGACATCGCTAACGATATATCGTCGGGGTCACGGTGTTTGTGACGCACATCCGGCGCCGTTAGCGACATCGCAGCATGTGACAAGCAGGAGCGACCTTAAACGATCGCAAAAGACACAAAAATCATTAGTATATGAGTGGTCGTTCATTTACCAAAAATCGTTGTCTTGTACGTAGTGAGCTTGTTCGTTGTTCCTGCGGCATCACACATCGCTATGTGTGACACCGCAGGAGTGACGAACATCTCCTTACCTGCGTCCACCGGCAATGAGGAAGGAAGAAGGTGGGCGGCATGTTCCAGCCACTCATCTCCGCCCCTCCTCTGCTATTGGACGGCCGTTTTGTGACGTCGCTGTGGCGCCGAATGCACCTCCCCCTTGAAGGAGGGATTGTTCGGCGGTCACAGCGACGTCGCAGAACAGGTATGTGCGTGTGACGCTGCCATAGCGATAATGTTCGCTACGGCAGCGATCACCACATATCGCCCCAACAATGGGGGCGGGTGCTAACGCTCGTGACCTCGCTAGCAATCGCTAGCGATATCGCAGCGTGTTAAGTACCCTTAACTCATAGCCAGTAACACATGGTCTCAAGCCAGGAAACTGAGTGATCCTAAAAAGACAAGCGGGAAAGAGCCACGAGTCAAGACTAGATGGGCTGATACAGCTTCTATCAACCACAGAAACTTTGATGAAGCTTGAGGGAAAACCCATCTGGATACACAGCAGTCATTGTAAAGAGTCACAACGCCATTGGAATGATTGTCTCAACACACTGTAGGGTTGGACTATCTCATATAAGACATTGTGAGATATCTTCACATTTGGCCTGATATATGGGAAATAGCCAATATAAGGGAACAGTGCTTACAGAAACACGATGCAAAAAAGGATTCATGGTTTTGAGAAATATTCTCCGTCCCAAATTAAACAATTAGTTTAAGGGTTTAAGTGGGCGATTTTCATGTGTAACGGGGGCAGGGGGCGCCTCAGGGGTTGTAGTCGCGGTCTCCCGCCCAGGGGGCGGCAGGCTGACCCCCGGCCCGGCCGTCACTGTTAAAACAGGGGTGTTGTTTGTGGGGCAGAGTGTGGGTGGCAGGGACGCGTTCGTGCCGGTACCTGAGTTCTCCGTTACGCCGTTTTCCCTCGGCTCGCCAGCCCCTTCATCAGTTACAGAAAAGAGCCACTGACAGGCAGCTGGTAAACTAAGAAACATTTTATTGAACGAGGCTTCCATTTTCTGTTACACTTTTCAGCAGCAAGTTACTTCAGTACTTCACTTTAACGTTACAGATTACGTTCCTTCCTGACGGTTTCCCCTTTTTGCTGACGGTCACTCTCCTTCACCTGCAGGGGACACTTGTTAACCCCCTAGTAGCTGTACTCTGAACCCTGAATTACTGCAGGGCAGATCTAGCACACACTACCGGTTCCGGATGAGTTCCCACTCCTCTTTACACCTTTCAGCATCAAGTCACATCGGTTTACAGGTTACACTTCTTGCTGACGGTTTCCTCTTTCCCCGGTAACTTTCCCTCGCCTGCAGGGGACATGCGTTAACCCTCTAGTAGCTGCACACTGAACCCGGATCTATAGGGCAGATCTAGCACAGACTACCGGCTCTGGATAAGTTCTCACCTCTCCACTTCTTTGTCAGGGCACTAACCTTCGCCTGCAGGGGCCACTTGTTATCCCCCTGATAGCTGCACTCCACTCTAGTACACACCACCGGCTTTGGGACTAGTCTTGACTCTTCCACTTCTTCTGCCACTGCACCACTTCCACACTCTGCCCCGGCACCTCAGACTCCTCTCTTCAGTCACATCCGACTACTACACTGTCCTGCACACACTGCTCTGCATTCAGAGACCTCCCTTCCTTCCCCACCTAGGCTGCCCTCCCCTCCTTCCCTGCCACTGTTACCAGGGGAACCACTGCTCTACACTGGCACCTAGTGGGGAAACAGTTTATGACAGGTAACATTTTACCATCAACATTTACAATTTGCCACCATACTACTGTGGCGTCTTCAGGGGGGGAAAAACCGCTCCTTCACTACCAGGGGTCCGACTACCCCTTACATTCCTCCCCTCTTTAACCTCAGCCTCCTGGCGAGGTTCGTACCTGCAAAACAATACATGTAGGAAAACACAATACTTAAAACACACAGACTGGCACACAAGTTTGGTGCCCGGAGTCCCTCCAGGGAAGCTCCTGGTCTTAGTCGCACATCTGCCCGGAGGCCCTCCTCAGGCGCTCCCGGTCTTAGCTGACCTTCTGCCCGGAGGCTATTTCCAAGCGCTCCCGGTCTTTGGGTGGGCAGAAAATAACAAGACAACAAGATTCCTTCTTAACAGTCACGGAAGGAGTCCACGCACAGCTCTGCATTAAGCTCCTCCCGGGTTCAGTACTTTTAACGTTACTGTAACTGGAAACATTCACCGGCTTTCAACAGTACTGGTTTTCAACGGCAAACAAATCACTCTCTTCCGGACGATTACCTCTGGTTCTGGGATATCTTGCCAGTACGGGGCCTTAACTCCTGAGGGGGGCAGAGGGCCTACCTTAACAGACGCGGGCGCCTCCGGAATCTGTACGGATGCTCCTGGTGGCCCGCTCCCCAGAGTCAGCCGGGACTTGTAGGTGGCCCAGACTTCCGTCGTCATTTCCACGGTAACGGCATCCCATGAGGTAAAAAACGTGACCTTTGCTGGTTTCTCCGAGACTCCAGTCACGGCCGGTATCATGCTTGCCGGCAACGTGATGGTGGGTAACTCTCCCACCGAGCTCTCCATCGGACGTTCTCTTCTGCGTCCTACGGGCACCAGCGCGCCCGCTACGGCTTGCTTGTCTGTCCTGGCCTCCATTCTGTTTAGCGCAGGTAACTGGAACTGTTGCTTCTGCTGCTGGGATTGCAATGGCGCCGGGGAAGGTGGAGGCGGTTCTTCTTTTCCCGCTTTAGCACACACTCCGCCCCCGGCTTCACCCACCAGGTCTGCATAGCGTTGATGACGCCTTTTCTTTCTTGCGGCGCCGCCCACGTCTCTAGACCTCTGCAGCTTCTTGGGGCAGGTACCTCCCCTCTTTGGGCGGTGCACTCTGGGCTTCTTCCTCCCAGGCCAGCCCAGCGTTTTTCGTTTGGCGCCAACTTTTCGCGCCTCTGCTGAGTCCATGAGGACGGCCGCCATCTTGCCGCCATCTTGTGGCCTGTTCAGCACGTCAGGCACCACTTGATCTTCCTCACAGTCTCTGGTCGGGGTTTCTTGCATGCAGGCTTGATCCTGCCGACTACGCCAGTTTGTAACGGGGGCAGGGGGCGCCTCAGGGATTGTAGTCGCGGTCTCCCGCCCAGGGGGCGGCAGGCTGACCCCCGGCCCGGCCGTCACTGTTAAAACAGGGGTGTTGTTTGTGGGGCAGAGTGTGGGTGGCAGGGACGCGTTCGTGCCGGTACCTGAGTTCTCCGTTACGCCGTTTTCCCTCGGCTCGCCAGCCCCTTCATCAGTTACAGAAAAGAGCCACTGACAGGCAGCTGGTAAACTAAGAAACATTTTATTGAACGAGGCTTCCATTTTCTGTTACACTTCTCAGCAGCAAGTTACTTCAGTACTTCACTTTAACGTTACAGATTACGTTCCTTCCTGACGGTTTCCCCTTTTTGCTGACGGTCACTCTCCTTCACCTGCAGGGGACACTTGTTAACCCCCTAGTAGCTGTACTCTGAACCCTGAATTACTGCAGGGCAGATCTAGCACACACTACCGGTTCCGGATGAGTTCCCACTCCTCTTTACACCTTTCAGCATCAAGTCACATCGGTTTACAGGTTACACTTCTTGCTGACGGTTTCCTCTTTCCCCGGTAACTTTCCCTCGCCTGCAGGGGACATGCGTTAACCCTCTAGTAGCTGCACACTGAACCCGGATCTATAGGGCAGATCTAGCACAGACTACCGGCTCTGGATAAGTTCTCACCTCTCCACTTCTTTGTCAGGGCACTAACCTTCGCCTGCAGGGGCCACTTGTTATCCCCCTGATAGCTGCACTCCACTCTAGTACACACCACCGGCTTTGGGACTAGTCTTGACTCTTCCACTTCTTCTGCCACTGCACCACTTCCACACTCTGCCCCGGCACCTCAGACTCCTCTCTTCAGTCACATCCGACTACTACACTGTCCTGCACACACTGCTCTGCATTCAGAGACCTCCCTTCCTTCCTTCCCCACCTAGGCTGCCCTCCCCTCCTTCCCTGCCACTGTTACCAGGGGAACCACTGCTCTACACTGGCACCTAGTGGGGAAACAGTTTATGACAGGTAACATTTTACCATCAACATTTACAATTTGCCACCATACTACTGTGGCGTCTTCAGGGGGGGGAAAAACCGCTCCTTCACTACCAGGGGTCCGACTACCCCTTACACATGGATAACACATATCTGTATATAACTGGTATTATCTTGCTTGATGGTATATGTAGCTGTAAAAGTGCTACTCTGTGTAATACAAAAAGATAATCCGGTCCACATGTAAGGAAAATCCTGTCAAAGAACTTCTGGTTGTAGGATACAGAAACAAAACAAGAAGAGATCCTTTAGTGTTGTGATATAATTATGGGTATCTAGGTAGGGAACTGTGGCGAAGCAGATAGGAAAGTCCTGAAGATGCGGGTAGCACGCTCCTATATACCTCCTGATATGGCCATAATTAGTCACAAAAGGGAGGAATGTGAGTGAATACATACCATTTTGTGGTCTATAGAAACCATATTGTCTTATAACTGAATGATGTCATAGGGTTCAGCTTACACTGATGGGTGAGGAAGTTTCATATTTCTGCACACACCCCTGCGGCTCTAATTGGTGCATGGTAATTTCTTTGTGTGATATACTATATAAGCTGGTCACATGATGTAATAAAACAGAAACCTTCAGTACACCACATTTGGCTGTGCTGAGTTTATTTCTCCACGCGCTGGTAAAACAAATCTTATTAATTTGGAGTTCCAATGGCATAGAAGTAGAGTATTTCGCTCACATCATTATGATTTAAAAAGAGAAAACACAGTTTGACAATAAATGGCTTCACCCAACCACTAACCATGAGCAGAAAAAAGGGTTTGTGTTATCATTCATATTTTCTGAAAAAAGGCCAAGAAAGCAAAAAATCTGCCGGGGAATGTAAAATATTGAGCACAAGTTTATGACAGGGGGTAAAATATTTGTAATCAGTTCTACAGTTGCAGTGAGAGTGTTTTCCAGTATGAAGAAAATAGATGATGGTACCAGTGAATCTAATGTCCTACTGAAATATTGTTAACATAGTGTCACAAGGTTTATAAAGGCTTACTTTTTTTCTTCAGATACCTTAGAATCCTGTATATGGTACATAGCACACATTCTTTATAAAGTCATGTTATTGAAATGTAAATGTCCACTCTACATTAACACGTGGTACCAAATATTTTCTAAATCATTATTAACATAAATGGATTATTGTTCTTGGCTACTGACATCATGTCCGGCTTAATCCCTAAAGGCCCAGTCACACTAAACAACTTACCAGCGATCCCAACAACGATACAACCTGATAGGGATCGCTGGTAAGTTGCTAGGAGGTCGCTGGTGAGATGTCACACTAAGCGACGCTCCAGCGATCCCACCAGCAACCTGACCTGGCAGGGATCGCTGGAGCGTCGTGGAAGCATGCTGCGCTTGGTAACTAAGGTAAATATCGGGTAACCAACCCGATATTTACCTTGGTTACCAGCGCACACCGCTTAGCACTGGCTCCCTGCACACCTAGCCACAGTACACATCGGGTTAATTACCCGATGTGTACTGCAGCTACATGTGCAGAGAGCAGGGAGCCGCGCACACTGCTTAGCGCTGAATCCCTGCTCTCCTAGCTACAGTACACATGGGGTTAATTACCCGATGTGTACTGCAGCTATATGTGCACACAGCTGAGAGAGGCGGACGCTGGTAACAAAGATAAATATCGGGTAACCAAGGTAAGGGCTTCTTGGTTACCCGCTGTTTACCGTGGTTACCAGCATCCGCAGAAGCCGCCTCCTGCTGCCTTCACATTCAGTTGTTGCTCTCTCGCTGTCACACACAGCGATGTGTTCTTCACAGCGGAGGAGCAACAACTAAAAAATGTCCCAGGACATTCAACAACAACCAATGACCTCAAAGCAGGGGCCAAGTTGTTGCTGGATGTCACACTAAGCAAAATCGCTAGCAAGTTGTGCATCAGCAGCGATGTTGCTAGCGATGTTGCTTAGTGTGACAGTACCTTTAATTTCAAACAATGTTGTGATTAGTGATGGTCGAACCTGAACTGTAAAGTTCGGGGTCCGTACTGGACACCTAATGTCTGTGCACAGACCCTGAACACGGACGTCTCAAGGTCCGTGTTACTGTTCTGGTCAGCCACCCGGATAATGATAGAAATAAAACAAAAAAAAGGAAAAAGTAAGAAAATAAGGAATAAAGTAGGACAGTTATACTTTTCAACCTTCCTCGGGCTGTAACACTACTTCTAGGTCCAATCATTAGCTCTCATATATATTCACTGCTTCCGATGCCCACCGTCAGTCCCGGCGTCTGTGACTGGTTGCAGTCAGCCAGCGCCCCCACCTATCTGATGTCTGCATCCCTATAGTGGTGTAAAAGTAAATAAATAAATTTAAAAAATCATAGAATCATAGAATGGTAGAGTTGGAGCGTGTGCTCCACAGCCATTTCTGTCAGAGTCTTTCTGAGTTCCCTGGAGGCTGCCATGTCGCTGGCTATCCATTGTGAGACTGTGACCGGGGTTATTTATGACGGCCGGTATGTCTCGCCCCGGTTGTGCTCACTCCATGATAGAAAGTAACTCCACTCCAGGGTTAATGCTGTTTCCCTACAGGCTGAAGGAAGGGTTAAAAGGAAACAGGAACAAGGGCGGGTGTGCCGGGTGTGAGGGAGTGAACACAACTCCCTGAGTTCTCTGCCGGAGAGGCACATGTGTACTGTTGTGGACTTTTGTTTGGATATTAAACCGTGTGCTGTGACCCTTGGTGCCTGGATCCCGTGTCTTCTGCTGCGCAGCCGACCACGCTACCTCACATATGGTGGAGAATCGGCGGGCATGCCAGCCCGGTGAGGTGTAGCTTCCATTTCTGGTGACCCGGTAGCACATGTCCTGGATTCAAGCGGCTATACTACAGCCCAAACCCGGCGACGCCATGGAGGAAATACTAAAGCAGCAGCAACAGATCAATGCACACCTGCTCCGGTCGTTGGATCATCAGCAGCACTCTTTGAAATTGCAGGAACAAAGGCACCAAGAACAGATGGTTCTCTTGGCCAAGTCGATCCGTGCCGGACCGGCAGCAACAACCCCGGGACCGGGTTACGACGGCAGCGTCCGGAAAGCGGTGAGACAAGCGTTGCAAAAGATGACCCCGGGGGATGATGTGGAAGCGTTCCTGGCGGTGTTTGAGCGGGTGGCCGAGCGGGAAAAGCTGCCGACCCCCCCAGTGGGCTGAGGTATTGTCGCCCTATCTGACGGGGGAGCCCCAAAAAGCGTACCTGGACCTCTGTACCGAGGTTGCCTTAGAATATGCGACCCTGAAAGCCGAAATACTTGCTCGGATGGGGGTGAATACCTATGTATGGGCTCAGCGGGTAAATCAGTGGTTCTATGAGGAAGCCAAACCCGTACGCTCCCAGGCCTATGACTTGTTGCATCTCGTAAAGAAGTGGTTGCAGCCTGACACTCTGAGCCCGGCGCAAATGGTGGAAAGGGTAGTAGTTGATCGTTTTGTGCGCACTTTACCCGTCACCATTCAATGGTGGGTAGGACAGGGCGACCCAAGTACCCTGGACCAATTAGTGGGCCTGGTAGAGCGGCATGTGGCTACACAGGACTTGATACGGGACACTGAGACTTTGCGTACTGCTCGTCGGTCCGGCCCCTCCAAGCCTAGGGCCAAGGACCCACCGCTGACACCGGGGCAGGAGTCCGCTACCGTCCCGTCTGAGGCCGCGCCCTCCGTCCCTGAGGTCCGGAAGGCTATATACCCTAAACGACAAGTCGTCAAGGGGGTTTCCTTCCCTATTAGATGTTGGCGGTGCCAGCGGGTGGGAGGGACATATGGAAGCCCAGTGTCCACTCACCACGGAGCCCATGGATTGTGGGGTTACCCGGCGGGGTTCAATGTATGCTCAGGTGGTGTGTACCGCTGACCTGGTCTCCCCAGAGACTGAGCCCCACTTGTGCCAAATACAGGTGAATGGATGTCCGGTTACAGGCTTGTTGGATTCCGGAAGCTTAGTGACCCTTGTGCGATCAACCTTGAGGGCTAAAGTAAAGGCCACAGGACGTACCGTGGGGGTGGTTTGCATACATGGGGACCGCCGAGACTATCCCACGGGGATTGTCACCATCACAGCACCTTGCGGTCAGGTGCAACATGAGGTGGGACTTATTAACACTCTTCCCTATGACGTGATCCTAGGAAGGGATCTGCCCTATTTTTGGACTTTATGAAAGGGACCTCCTAAGTCCCCTCAGATATTGGTCAGTCCGGGACCTGAGCCCTACAATCCTGAATCCGGGACGCCTGCCGTAGGGGTCCCCATGATAGGGACAGAATGTGAACCCGATAGGTCGCCCCTAGAGGTATTGGCAGGAGAGGCTGAGACGGTCGAGCCCATCCCGGAGTTGGAGGCGTCCCCGGATACGTTTGGGACAGCCCAACTCCAGGACCCTTCATTAATACATGCCCGGAGTAGGGTGACAGTAGTTGACGGGGTGGCACAGCTGCCCGGTGCCCAGGTAAGGTACCCCCATTTCGCTCTTAAGCAGGATTTACTCTACCGGGTAGATGAAATACGGGGCATGGGGGTAGAGCAGTTGGTGGTGCCCCAGCCGTATCGCCGGCGGGTCCTCGACTTGGCTCATAAACACCTGATGAGTAGCCACCTAGGGGTCAAGAAAACGCAGGAGCGAATATTGCAAAGGTTCTATTGGCCCGGGGTCTTTGGGGAGGTAAAACGGTTCTGCGAAACCTGCCCGGAGTGTCAGCTTACCGCACCCCTGACCCACTTTCGCAGTCCGTTGGTACCGTTACCCATTATAGAAGTCCCTTTTGAACGGATAGGGATGGATCTGGTGGGGCCCCTCGTAAAGTCCGCTCGAGGGCACCAACACATCCTAGTGATCGTTGACTATGCCACCCGGTATCCAGAGGCGATACCTCTCAGACATACTGCGGCGAAGCTTATAGCTCGGGAGTTGTTTGCTGTGTTCTGCCGGGTGGGGTTGCCCAAGGAGATCCTTACGGATCAGGGGACCCCATTCATGTCTAAAGTAACCAAAGAGCTATGCCGGCTACTCCAGATCAAGCAGTTGCGTACGTCTGTGTATCATCCTCAGACGGATGGGTTAGTAGAACGATTCAATAAAACCCTGAAAACCATGCTCAAAAGGGTGATCTCCAAAGACGGGAAAGACTGGGATATGATGCTTCCCTATTTGATGTTTGCCATACGAGAGGTGCCACAGGCATCCACGGGGTTTTCGCCTTTTGAATTGTTATACGGGCGACATCCCCGGGGATTGTTGGACCTGGCAAAGGAAACATGGGAGCAAGAGCCCACCCCCCATAAAAGTGTGATTGAACACATTTTAGGAATGCAGAACCGCATAAGCGCGGTCATGCCAATTGTGAAGGAGCATTTACAGGAGGCTCAGGCCGCGCAAAGCGGCCGCTACAATAGACAAGCCACCGTGTGGACCTTTAAACCCGGGGATCGGGTGTTGGTTTTAATCCCCACGGCGGAGAATAAATTCCTGGCTCAGTGGCAAGGCCCCTACGAGATAAAGGAAAGAGTCGGGGTGGTCAACTATAAAGTATTGCCGCCCGGTAGGCGGAAACCTGAACAAATATACCATATCAACCTATTAAAACCTTGGCAGGAACGGGAAAGCCTGATGGTTGTTTTCTCCCCATCTCCCTCCTCTTCGGGTCGTTCACATCCGGCTCCAGCGACCTCCGGAGAGGACGAACCGGAAGTAAGGATTGGAGAAGCCCTCACCAAGACACAGAGGCGAGAGGCCAGACGGCTGGTTCAGCAGAACCCCAATGTCTTCTCCGAGCTGCCTGGTAGGACCAGTCTGATACGACATGACATTGTCACCGAGCCTCACCTGAAGGTACGCCTGAAGTCATACCGGGTGCCGGAGGCTCGAAGACAAGCCATATCAGAGGAAGTGAAGACAATGCTACGCCTGGGGGTCATCGAAAAATCCCGGAGTGAATGGGCTAGTCCCATTGTCCTAATACCAAAACCTGATGGCTCCTTAAGGTTCTGCAATGACTTTAGGAGATTGAACGAAATATCCAAGTTCGATCTCTACCCCATGCCCCGGGTGGATGAGCTGATTGATAGGCTGGGACAGGCGCGATATTTCACCACGCTCGACCTGACCAAGGGGTACTGGCAGGTGCCACTGACGGAGTCCGCCAAGGAGAAAACCGCTTTTGTTATGCCGGAGGGTCTCTTCCACTATGTTGTCTTGCCTTTTGGGTTACATGGCGCTCCGGCCACGTTCCAGAGGTTGATGGACTTGGTGCTGGAACCCCACCAGGCGTATGCATCAGCGTACCTTGATGACATCATTATTTACAGCTCTGAGTTGCAGACCCACTTGGAACAGGTACAAGCGGTGGTGAACGCGCTCCGAACAACCGGATTGACAGCCAATCCCAAGAAATGTGTGTTGGGGCTCACGGAAGCCCGCTACTTGGGCTACGTAATAGGCCAAGGAGTGATTAAGCCCCAAATTTACAAAGTTGAGGCGATCCAGAAGTGGCCTAGACCCCTGACCACGAAGCAGGTTAGGGCCTTCCTGGGTATCGTGGGGTATTACAGGAGGTTTGTAAAAGATTTTGCGGGACTATCAGCCCCCTTGACGGACCTTCTCAAAGGCAAGAAGTCCGTCATGGTGCGCTGGACTCCGCAGGCCGAGGACTCCTTCCGGGCCTTGAAGGGGGTCCTGTGCGGACAGCCCGTTCTTGTCAACCCTGATTTCCGGAAGGAGTTCATAGTACAGACTGACGCCTCGGAGGTCGGCCTGGGTGCAGTGCTGTCTCAGGTAGTTCAGGGGGAGGAACACCCCGTCACCTTCTTAAGTAGGAAGCTCACCCCTCCCGAGCGGAATTATAGCGTAGTGGAGAAGGAGTGCCTGGCGATCAAGTGGGCCTTGGAGTCCCTACGCTATTACCTGCTGGGACGGCAGTTTCGCTTGGTGACGGATCACTCTCCGCTGGTCTGGATGAGGTCCGCCAAGGAACGGAATGCCCGGGTTACCCGGTGGTTCCTTTCTCTGCAGAACTTCCGGTTTACGGTTGAACACCAGGCCGGTAGGTTGCAGGGCAACGCCGATGCCTTGTCCCGCGGCCCATGTTTGATGGCGGGAGTTCAACCCCGCATGCTTGAACTGAGGGGGGGGGGTATGTGAGACTGTGACCGGGGTTATCTATGACGGCGGTATGTCTCGCCCCGGTTGTGCTCACTCCATGATAGAAAGTAACTCCACTCCAGGGTTAATGCTGTTTCCCTACAGGCTGAAGGAAGGGTTAAAAGGAAACAGGAACAAGGGCGGGTGTGCCGGGTGTGAGGGAGTGAACACAACTCCCTGAGTTCTCTGCCGGAGAGGCACATGTGTACTGTTGTGGACTTTTGTTTGGATATTAAACCGTGTGCTGTGACCCTTGGTGCCTGGATCCCGTGTCTTCTGCTGCGCAGCCGACCACGCTACCTCACTCCATGTTCATAGAAAATGAAAGATCACAGGAGATACCTGTCATGCACGGAGCAGATCCACGTTTACAGAGCACTGCTTGTTTGGATGCCGTACACACTTCCAACAAACAACCTGGTTTCTGTAAGTAGCTCTGTTCTGTCGGACGTCAGTTTTATTCATCTCTGCTTCTGGCACTTTAGGAGTTAATGCCTCCTTAAATAGTGGCTGTGTACTGCCCCCGTGTACCGCTGTGGCTCGAGGGTCTCCGGACCCAGGGATCATGCGGCCACTCGAATGAAAAGGGGGGTATTTACAGGGGAGTTATAGTTTGTGACGCCACCCGTGGTGTGTGGTAATTAGGAGTACCATCGCTGCTGTTGGGAGTACCCGGGGATGATGGAACGGGGCAGCAAGGTGTTGGGACCCTCCACGGGTAGGGGATGCCCCGGGACTCGGTGAGGGGGATGTCGTGGGGATGCAGAAGTCACTCTCGTACTCACTCAGTTCATAAGCAGACACAGACAACCGGGTAAACCAAGTCTCTGGGTACCGCTGCCGCTGAGGGGAGCTCGTCCGTGTCATGTCCCCAAGTGGTGCTGCCTGGTGATCCGTGACCTGCCTCCTGGCACTTAGTTTAGACTTCAACTTGATGGCCCGGTAGCTTGGAACTAGCCAGGCCCACTCCCAACTATGGCTAAGTATGGGAGCTTGCTCTCAGGGCTCACGCTTGGGATTTTCTGGACCTTTTTGGTTGGAAAGTCCTATCCCCCTCGTTGCTCTAGTGCCCCGATTCTGGAGCAGGTGGGAACAGATCGTGAAGGCTCCATTCTCCTCAGGTGAATTGTTGGGTTGCCTGAAGCTTCTCCCCGATCTAGGGTCCATGTATACCGTCGTGCCTTCGGTCCCGGACCGGTTATAGTGCTTGGCTGCCGGCTGTCCTCCTCGACAGTTCCAGTCCCCTTGCCACAATCCCCTGCGACCGGGGGTCCGATTCTTCTAGGCCCAGACTACCGTCTGCAACGTAGGCAGTTACCTCGGGCGTCACCACTCCACACTTCCTCTGAGCTCCTCTCAGCTCGAGGGCTACTTCCAACTCCTCTCCTCTCTGCGACTCAACTTGACTCCATACACACCTCACCTCCCCTCCCTGACCCCCCAGGTGGGCGACTCTCTTCCACTCAAGTCATCCACTGGTGTGTCAGATGGCTGTGGTGCAAGGTGTCTCTAGGATTTTGATTTGCTGATAGAGGCAACACCAGTTAAGTAGGGACCCAGAACCAAGAGGGAGGCGGAATACTGCATGGAAGGGCAGCTTGTGCAGTACCCTGTGACGACCTGATAGTCCAGGGGCATCACAGCTGGCTTCTCGGTGTACCAGGTTTGCTAATCACAATTCCCAGCTGGTCTCCTCCTACTTAAGTCTAGGGAGTTTTCTGTACCATCGCAGAAGATAGTCTCTGCTTACAGTTGCGAAATCCTGGCATCCGTGGCATTCCTTTACTTGATGACCAGCAAATCGTTGTTCGCTCAGTTTGATAGTTCCCTGGTGAGAATTACTCCTATCCCTTTTTGGTTTACTCCCTCCGGTGTCATTTTGTCTCTCCTCTGTGGTTATTTGCGGTGTGAGTGTGTCTCAGTTCTATCCCCTTGTCTGTGTCTTTGGGAGGTTGTTATTTGGTGTCCTAAATGCTCCGGGGTTAGTGGTTCGGGGAGAGGTATTAGGACAGGGCCGGACAGGAGACAGTGCCTCGAGTGGTGACCTGGACCTCCCTACTATCAAGGGTACCTCCATGGTCAGGGTTAGGACAGGGCCCACAGTCTTAGGGCCATCTTCGCACCACTTGACAATACTATTGTCTATCGGGATACTGTACACCGTGTGCAGAATTATTAGGCAAGTTGTATTTTAGAGGATTTTTTTTTATTATTGATCAACAACTATGTTCTCAATCAACCCAAAAGACTCATAAATATCAAAGCTTAATATTTTTGGAAGTTGGAATGGGGTCTTTTTAGATTTGGCTATCTTAGGAGGATATTTGTTTGTGCAGGTAATTATTACTGTGCAGAATTATTAGGCAACTTAATAAAACCCAAATATATTCCCATCTCACTTGTTTATTTTCACCAGGTAAACCAATATAACTGCACAAAATTTATAAATAAATATTTCTGACATGCAAAAACAAAACCCCAAAAAATTAGTGACGAATATAGCCACCTTTCTTTATGATGACACTTAACAGCCTACCATCCATAGATTCTGTCAGTTGCTTGATCTGTTTACGATCAACATTGCATACAGCAGCCACCACATCCTCCCAGACACTGTTCCGAGAGCTGTACTGTTTTCCCTCCCTATAGATCTCAAATTTTATGAGGGACCACAGGTTCTCTATGGGGTTCAGATCAGGTGAACAAGGGACCCATGTCATTATGTTTTCATCTTTTAGACCCTTACTGGCCAGCCACACTGTGGAGTAGTTGGATGCATGTGATGGAGCATTGTCCTGCATGAAAATCATGTTTTTCTTAAACGGTACCAACTTCTTCCTTTACCACTGCTTGAAGAAGTTGTCTTCCAGAAACTGGCAATAGGTCTGGGAGTTGAGCTTCACTCCATCCTTAACCCAAAAATGTCCCACAAGTTCATCTTTGATGATACCAGCCCATACCAGTACCCCACCTCCACCTTGCTGGCATCTGAGTCAGAGTGGAGCTCTCTACCTTTTACTGATCCAGCCTCTGGCCCATCCATCTGGCCCATCAAGAGCCACTCTCATTTCATCAGTCCATAAAACCTTTCAAAATTCTGTCTTAAGATATTTCTTGGCCCAGTCTTGACGTTTTATTTTATGTTTCTGTGCCGCCCCTGTAACAGCAGCCGGGCTGCTCGGATCCGGATCCGTGGTGGCTCGAGGGGCGTCCGGACCCGGGGGTCGTGCGGCCACTCAAACGAAGGGGGTATTTTATCACGTGATTGTATATTTAGAGTTTGTGACGCCACCCGTGGTGTGTGGTAATGTGGAGTACCTCCGCTGCAGTTGGGAGTACCCGGGGGCGATGGAGTGGGGCAGCCGGATGTTAAAACCCTCCACGGGTAAGGGGGATGCCCCAGGACTCGGTGATGGGAGCTGGAGGGGTGCCGTGGGGAGCGAAGAGGGACACTTTCATACTCACACAGTCCATAAAGCTGACACTGACAACTGGATAAACCAAAGTTCTGGACACCGCTGCCGCTGAGGGGAGCTAGTTTGGGTCCAATCCCCGATGGTGGTGCCTGGTGATCTGTGACCTTCCTCCTGGCACTTAGTTCTCTCCTTAGTTGGCCCCAGTAGCATAGAACTAGTCGGGTCCCGCTCCCCACTATGGCTAAGTGTGGGAGCTTGCTTTCAGGGTTCACGCTTGAGAATTTCTGGACCGTTTTAGTGGAAAGTCCTATCCCCCTTGTTGCGCTAGTACCCCGATTTTGGAGCGGGTGGAGAGCGGATCTTGAAGGCTCCGTTCTCGTCGGGTAAATTGTCAGGTTGCCTGAAGCTACTCCCTGACCTAGGGTCCACGTACCCCGTCGTGCCCTGGTCCCACCCCGGTGATGGTGCAAGGACACCGGCTGTCCTCCTCGACAGACCTGTGCCCCTTGCCACGATCCCATGCGACCGGGGGTTCAGCTCCTTTAGGCCCAGACCACCGTCTGCTACCTAGATTACTTCCTAGGAGCCCGACTCCTGACCTCCTCTCACTTCCACTTCCAAAAATCAACTCTCTACTAGTCACTCTCCTGACACTCCTGACCTCCCCTAACCAACCCCCCAAGTGGGCGACCCTATTCCACTCAGGCCATCCACTGGTGTGATTGGTGGGTGTGGTGCAGTGTACCTAGGATTTTGATTAGCTGATGTAGGCAACACCATGTAATTGGGGACCCATAACAAAGAAGGATGTGGATATTGCATGGAAGGGCAGATTGTACAATACCGTGTGACGACCAGATAGTCCAGGGGCGTCACAATGGGGACCCAGAACCATGAGGGATTTGAATACTGCACTAGAAAGAGCGTGCAGTACCCTGTGACGACCTGATAGTCCAGGGGCATCACACCAGTGTCTGCCATACTGCCAGTATCTGATCTCCTGTGCCGGAAGACTCGTGCCAGTACCTGATGACTGTGCCAGTGCCTGCCAATTTGCCAGTATCTGATGTCTTCCAGTAGCAGCCTTCCTATGCCCAGTACCCCTCCTAATCTCCAAAACCTGCCTATTCTCGTATGTAACGCTTGTGGGTGCGAGTATGACGTGCACCCACTGGGCCACAACACACAGAATAGCTGAAGGGCATTACTATGGCTCACACCAGGTATTCACCAGAGCCTCAGATGGTGAGTGCGGATTTGAACTGCTGGTAGAAACCAAGTGCTACACAGGGAGACTAGATGCTAGGATAGATGACCCCAGGGGTATGGACACTCACAGTCCCTGATATGGCAGATGCAGCCGAAACGGCTGATGCGGCTGACACAGCCAGTATAGAAGGATGCAACAGTGGTTCAGCAGACACAGCTGGTATGGATTGTTGCAGCAGGAGAGGTAGGTCGTAAATGCCAAAGATGTGTTGGATGAAGTGCTCAGCGAGTGCAGAAGGCAAACCATGCAGCAGAGTGAAATGAGCCATTTTAGAGAACCTGTCCACTACCACACAGATGACAGAGCAATCCGTGGACTTCAGGAGGTCGGGGATGAAAGCCATAGATATGTGCTGCCAAGGAACGTACAGCATCATTAGTGGAAGTAGTCACCCAGCTGGAAGCTTCTTAGGGGTCTTGTTGCAGGCACATGAGAGACAGGCCGAAACAAATTCCACAACATCATGATACAATGTAAGGCACTAGTAATGCCGAGATCTCAGCTGAATGGACTTCGTTTGTCCAACCTACTTGGAGGAATGGCCCCACTGAAGAACACGCTTCCTATCTGCCTACGTGACAAAATTCTTTCTGGGTGGAACTCAGGACAGGTCTACTGGAGCCACTGTGAGCATCTTGGAAGGCTCGATAATGTGAGGCTCTTCCTCTTGGTCAGCCGACATAAAGGACCTGGAGCGTACATCCGCCTTGGCGTTCTATTCTGCCGGACGGAAATAGAGAACAAAGTCAAAGCAGGTGAAGAACAGCGGCCATTGGGCTTAATGCGGGTTCAGTCTCTGAGCCAACTATAAGTAGGCCAGGTTTTTATGGTTGGTGTAGATGACTACAGGATGCGCCACCACCTCCAGTAGATATTGCTACTCCTCTAGAGCCATCATGATAGCCAATAATTCTCAGTCACCAATCAAGTAATTTCTCTCAGAGGTGGGGAAGGCCCTGGAAAAGAAACCGCAGGTTACCATCTTACTGGAAGCTGATTTCTGCGTGAGGTCGGATCCAGCCCCAGAGGATGACACATCCACCTCCAAGAAGAATTGTCTGTTTATTTCCAGTCTATGCAGTGCCGAAGTGGATGAGAAGGTCTACTTGAGGGAGGCAAATGCACTTTCAACTTCAGGAGTCCACATCTTGGGATTTGCTCCCTTGTGGGTCAGAGCCGAGATAGGAAGAATCCGAGTAGAAATCTGCATAATGAATTGTTGATAGTAAGTTTCGAACCCTAGGAACCACTATATCGCTTTCAGACCATCAGAACAAGGCCACTTTATAACGCTGTCACCTTCTCTGGATCCATCTTCAGATCAATGTCAGAGAATATGTAGCCAGAGAAAGGACAGCCGTTCAAAGAGACACTTCTTGAATTTGGCATATAACTGATTCTTCTTCAGCCTCTATAGTACCAGACGAACATTCCTCCTGTGGGTAGGCAGATCAGGAGAGAACATAAGAATGTTGTATAGGTACACCATCATGCCTGAGTAGAGAAGATACCGTCAGATGTCATTGACAAATTCCTTGAAGACCGCCGGAGCATTGCTGAGATCGAATGGTATCACCCATTACTCATAGTGACCATCATGGGTATTGACGGCAGTTTTCCATTCATCTGACTCTATACGAACAAGATTGTATGCACCCGAGGGTCAGGTTTGAAGAACATACTGGAACCTCGGAGACAGTCGAACAATTTCGGTATAAGCGGCAGCGGATACTTATTCTTGACCATGATTGGGTTGAGCCCCCTGTAATCGATACAGGAGCACAAGGAATCATCCTTTTTTCTTGACAAAGAAGAACCTAGCTGTGGTGGGTGAGGAAGACTTCAATATAAATTCTTTTGCGAGGCTCTCCTTGATGTATTTGGACATGGCATGAGTCTCCACCTGTGGCAGAGGGTAGATACGGCCGTAGGCAGGGGTGGAATCGGGAAGCAGGTCGATAGGGAAATCATACGGCATATGTGGTGGTAGAGTCTCAGCCTCCTTCTTATCTACGACATCCATGAAGGCCCAATAGGTGGGCAGCAAACGCAAAAGATTTGAGGGTATCACCGGCAGTTGGGCAGGTCAAACAGGGAAGAGACACTTTTCTTAACAGGACTGACACCATCTTAGTACATTACCGGATCTCCAGTCCAAGACAGGCTCCTGTCTCTGAAGCCATGGTAAACCCAATAGCAGAGGGTGCGACATCCCTGGTAACATATGGAAAGTGATTTTGTCCATGTTCAACTTTCCCACCCGAGGCTCATCCTACTCGGTGACAAACTGGATAGCCTCGGATAGAGTATTTCCATCCACAGATATCACTGCTATGGGAACTTGGAGACAATGGATGGGAATCCAGTACCAATTTTCAATAGCCTGTTGTATGAAGTTCTGAGTGGAACCAGAGTCCAGAAAGGCAGACTCGGTGAACCGAGTGTTGCCACATGAAATGGACAGGGCTGTAGATAAGGGTTTAAAGGACTTGCTTTCACCTATGGTCACCTCGCCTACAAACCCTAGGCTTGGACATTTCCTGGCCTTCTTGGACAGAAACGGATCAAGTTAGTAGGACTATGTAGAGTGAGTAGAAAATAGAACCACCCTTCTGCAATACGATGGGGCTCTAGGTGGAGAATTTCCGGATACACCTGATCCATCTCCATGGGCTTAGGAAGAGTCGCTGAGACTGCGGGTGGCAGCATGCTGTGCCTCCGGAATGAAGAAGCCAGGCGTAATGACCTCCTCTCTCAGTTGACCTCTCTGGATCATTATTGGAACCTGAGGTCGATGCGGATAGCCAGAGATACCAGGTCGTCCAGAGTAGAAGGCATATCTTGACCAACCAGTCAACAGTGCTTCATTAGTCCAGCCCAGTTCAGAGTACAGGATGCATAAACAAACGGCATACTGACCTACGGTGAGACTTCCCTAGTGGAGTCTAAGGAGTGAGAATGCTACCGATGAGACTCATAGAACACCTTGCAGAATGCCTCTCGAAAGATCTGCAGGTTCTGGATGATAGGCTCATTCCTCTCCCATAATGGATTAATCCAAGCAAGAGCCTCGCTGGTCAGGTGCAACATTATAAAGGCCACTTTTTCCCGGTCAGAGATGAAGTGCTGTGACAAAAGTTCAAAGTGCAAGGAGCACTGGTTTATAAATCTCCTGCATTATTGAGTATCGCCATCAAACCACGGAGGAGTAGACAAATGAGGGCCAGAGCTTGGAGCCAGAATTGCAGCTGAAGTAGAGACTACAGCGGATGCCAAGGCAGACAGAGATGTTTGAGTCAAGGCATACAGATGGGTGTCCATTGACTGCAGATGGGTCAGAGAATCCTGTTGTTCTCACTGCTGAACCACATGTTCATGCAGGCCGGTAAGCATTACAGCACTGGAGCCAGCAGGATCCATAGCCTGAGCAAACTGTAATGTGAGTGATTTCAAGCGGGGAGTGGACCCACTGGGCCACAGCACACAGAATATCTGAAGAGTATAACTATGACTCACACTAGGTTTTCACCAGAGGATCAGATGGTGAGGGTGGATTTTAGCTGCAGGTAGAAACATGGTGCTACTCAGGGAGACTCAGTGCTGTGACAGCTGACCCAAGGAATATGCACACTGACAGCCTTTGATATGGCAGATGCAGCTGGGATGGCTGATGCGGCAGGCACGGCCGGTATGTTAGGATGCGGCAACGGGTTCAGCAGACACAGCTGGTGTGGATTGTTGAAGCAGTAGGTATGGCAGATAGAGCTGGTATGGATTGTTGCCGTGAAGGTATGGCAGATACAGTTGGCATGGATTGTTGCAGCAGCGGGTATGGCAGATACAGCAGGTATGGAATGGTGCAGTAACAAATATGTCCGGTACTGGAACACTGTTGTGATACAGAACACAAAAATACAGCAGCAGTGACACAAAGGACCTGACAACTAGCAACGTGTCTCTAAAGGATAGACAACGTTCCTCAGGCACTTCGCTTAAGGAGTTCTCCCAGGTGACAGGTGCGGAATGTGCAGGCCCTTAGTTTCCAGCGGCAGGAGCCAGGGATGTAGCAGCCATAGCAGAGCATCCAGGAGAGGGTGAGTGTACTTGTGATTCCGCCAGGGAAGAGGGGCAGGACAATGTGTAAGGCCCCTGCGGTAGCCAGGTGTCACAAAAATAAGGTAACAATTAAGGTAACAGCTCGGGTCCTACATGACTGTGCCAGTCATTACACAAACACCAGCACACCAGGACACTTACACTCGCTGTACCCGGCTAGGGGACTCACTTGGCCAGATGACAGAGTTGGGCACTGTTAGATAGCAGGCAGCCCACTGGGAAGAAGAGACCAGACCCGGGGGAGGAGAAAGTGATCTGGGAAGTTTTGGTGGAAGTCAGTTTGCAGTAGACAGTGAAAGAGGAAGGGTGTCAAGATAGACCAGAGGCTCTTGAGACACAATGAAGGAGAGGAGACTGCAAAGAATATGAGTAGTAAGAACAGCCACTGAAAGGAGGAAAGTAGCTGAAGAGAGAGCGCAAGCTCCGAGGACAGAGGGATCCTGTGGAGTGGACATCCAGGGCTCACAGCACTTTGCACGCAGGGGTGCAGATCCCCAGAACAGACACGGACTTCAGGCCCTCTGTTAACTCTGCCAGGCGGTTGGGTTTCAAGGACCCATCTGCCACCCTTTAACGTCCGAGGCATCAGCAGCAAAGCGGGACCAGGACACATACCCTTAAATAGTCCAAGCTGCCTGCGGCAGGACCCAGACACCGGGAGGACCTCCAAGTGCTCCATGCCAGGGAGGACCCACATACACCGGAGTGCACAGGTGGAGAGTGGTACCAGGTTGGTAGCCACAGCGCACCTGGAATACAGTACGTCTCAGGGCATTGAACCATGGAGTAAACACCATCAAACTGCCCTTTCTGTCTGGGCTGACTTATTGCCGCGTGCCTCCAAGTTAACCCTTCACCTACCCCTGGGGAAAGCCCTGCTCGCAGAGGGCTCCACCATCCATGCTGCACCCATCCATCAGCCCCAGTGGGAACTGACAGCGGCGGCCCTATCATCCCTGGCCGCAAACCATGAGTGGCGTAGTCGGACTTTTATTTTCTTTTTCATTTAAAACTGGTTGACAGTGCCCCTAGATCCGGTACCCCTCGAGCCACGGACCGTCCAGTTCCGAGCAGCCCGGCTGTCCCGGGGCACGACAAATGTGGAAATTCCAGTGCCTGCCTTACACTGTGTACTTGTTCCCATCCAGTCTGTCTCCTGTGTGTGACCTATCAGACTTCTAATGCTCGTTCAATCCAGAGCTACCTTCCGGCCCTGCTGTCACCCGGCTCTGCTCAGCTGCCACAGTCCTGGACACTGCTCTGGGAGTGGCACATGGTGTCTACCGGCATCTAAGCCCATCCTTACTATCAGAAGCTGTGGAGAATACCTGATAGGTGCTTGGTTAAGCCCCTCCCATGTCAGGGTAGCTCCGGTACCCCCTGTGGTACAGTTGGTCCACTGCTGCTTGCACCAGTGAGCATTACATTCAGCCCTAGAACTATGATCAACATGAATCCCACACCAGAACCCTATCCGTACATGAATGCAGCACCGAAATCATAATCAGTATGTAAATGCATCACCCACTATCAATATATGAATGCACAACAAGAACCAACATCAGTACATGAATACAACAATAAAGCAACCATAAGTACAGGAATTCAGCACCAGAACCACCGTGAGCACATGAATGCCCCATCAGAACCATCATTAGTACAAAAAAGAATCACCAGAATGATCTGCAATACATGAATGAATTACCTGAACCACTATCAGTTTATGAATACAGCCCCAGAATGACCATCAGTACGCTGATACCAGTACCAGAAAACTACTGTGGTCATCCGCAAAGTCAGGTCAGCCCCTGAAATATACAATTTTATTGCATGAACCTGCAACTCCAAGTATGTTCTTAACAATGTTAAATGTTTTTTCCCATGAAGAAAGTTCATTTTAAAGTTGATTTTAATCAATAAATCTTGGAATAATAATAATTTCTACAATTGGATGTATTTTAAACAAATGTTCCTGTGCTTAGATAATCTTTAAATGTGCCCCTACTTGTACATTGTAAAGGCCATTTCTAAAAGTACAGGGAAATGGTGTCGTCATACCACATCTCCTGGGCAGGGGAGGATGCAAAAGAGTATACAGATTTTTTTTAAACACATTCCAGTTGTGGAAATTATTATTATTATTATTATTATTCCAAGAGCTATTGATTGAACTGAACTTTGTGGGAAAATCCCTTTAAGGAGATGCTGGGAGTTGTTGTTACCAGCCATCATCTGACTGCAGATAAAGGAGCCACAGTACTAATGAGACACAGTCAGTATCACAAATAAATATTTACAGCTACTGTAAAGCTGGTGTCACACTAAGCGACAGCGACAACGACGTCGCTGTTACGTCACCATTTTCGGTGACGTAACAGCGACCTTGTAAGTCGCTGTTATGATCGCTGCTTAGCTGTCAAACACAGCAGAAGCAGCGATCATAACGTCGCTGTGCTACATGTGCAGAGAGCAGGGAGCCGCGCTTAGCGCTGGCTCCTTGCTCTCCTAGGTACAGTACACATCGGGTTAATTAACCCGATGTGTGCTGCAGCTACATGTCACAGTGCAGAGAGCAAGGAGCCGCGCGCACTGCTTAGCGCTGGCTCCTTGCTCTCCTTGCTACAGTATACATCGGGTTAATTACCCGATGCATACTGCAGCCACATGTCACAGTGCAGGAGCCGGCACTGGCAGCAAGAGCGGAGGCTGGTAACCAGCGTAAACATCGGGTAACCAGGGAAAGGTCTTCCCTTGGTTACCCGATGTTTACGCTGGTTACAGCTTACCGCAGCTGCCAGTGCCGGCTCCTGATCGCTTCATTTCGTCGCTCTCTCGCTGTCACACACAGCGATGTGTGTGTCACAGCGGGAGAGTGACGACCAAAAAATGAAGCTGGACATTCAGCAACGACCGGCGACCTCACAGCAGGGGCCAGGTCGTTGCTGGATGTCACACACAGCGACAGCGACGGGACCTCGCTGCAACGTCACAGAAAATGGTGACGTAGCAGCGACGTCGTTGTCGTCGTCGTTATGTGTGACACCAGCTTAAGTATCTTACAGATTACATTGTCTCTGGTTGAAGTTATTCCCATCCCTTTTGTCTCCAATATTGACACCATGATTAGATTTCACTCAACACTGCAGAATTACCTATTTTCTGGCCTTCTGCGGCACATCAGAATACAATTTCCTTGAAAATAAAATAGAATATAAATGTTCCATGCTGTACCCCTGAATAAATATTGCCTCTCACTTTACTTTCTGCAGAAAATGTCCCCCACATGATTTCACCTCTCCATACTGCCCACTCATGCTCCTCCTTTCCAATCTGTCCCACCATGCTCCCACCTCTCCCTACTGTCTTCCCATGCGCTAACCTCTCCACATAGTTCTTTCCATGTTGTCAGCTTTCCAGACTGTCCCTCCATCTCCCCAGTGTCCCCCTGTACTCCCACTTCTTCATACTATCCCCCTTCGATGTTCCTTTGCATTCTGCCCCTCCATGCTCTCCCCGCTACATACTGTCTCCCCATGCTTTAACATCTCCATGCTATCCCCAATTCTTCCACCTCTGTACACTGTCCCCCTTCTTTCCATAGTGTCTCTCCAACTATCCCACTTCTCCATCTTGTTCCACCCATACTCGCAACTCTCCATTCTGACCCCTCACACTCCCACCTCATTATAATGTCTCTCCCTGCTCCCTCCTTTCCATAATGTCCTCCTCATGCTCTTACTTCTCTACAATGCCCCTCCATGCTGATCCCTCTCTATACTCTGCCTCCGCTCACAATTTTCTCTCCAGTGCTTCAGTATGTACTTTCACAGTAACACCCAGACCCCTCTCCACGTATAAAAATAGTTTGTAAAACTTAATCTTTGGCTCCACCATAGAGTGCTTACCATTCTCTCCCGTATACAGTGCTGGCCAAAAGTATTGGCACCCCTGCAATTCTGTCAGATAATACCCAGTTTCTTTTTGAAAATGATTGCAATCACAAATTCTTTGGTATTATTATCTTCATTTATTTTGCTTGCAATGAAAAAACACAAAAGAGAATGAAACAAAAATCAAATCATTGATCATTTCACACAAAACTCCAAAAATGGAACAGACAAAAGTATTGGCACCCTTAGCCTAATACTTGGTTGCACAACATTTAGCCAAAATAACTGCGAACAACCGCTTCCGGTAACCATCAATGATTTTCTTACAATGCTCTGCTGGAATTTTAGACCATTCTTCTTTGGGAAACTGCTCCAGGTCCCTGAGATTTGAAGGGTGCCTTCTCCAAACTGCCATTTTGAGATCTCTCCACAGGTGTTCTGTGGGATTCAGGTCTGGACTCATTGCTGGCCACTTTAGTAGTCTCCAGTGCTTTCTATCAAACCATTATTATTTTCTAGTGCTTTTTGAAGTGTGTTTTGGGTCATTGTCCTGCTGGAAGACCCATGACCTCTGAGGAAGACCCAGCTTTCTCACACTGGGCCCTACATTATGCTGCAAAATTTGTTGGTAGTCTTCAGACTTCATAATGCCATGCACACGGTCAAGCAGTCCAGTGCCAGAGGCAGCAAAGCAACCCCAAAACATTAGGGAACCTCGGCTATGTTTGACTGTAGGGACCGTGTTCTTTTCTTTGAATTTTCTTTCTTTTTTTTTCCTGTAAACTCTATGTTGATGGCTTTTCCCAAAAAGCTCTACTTTTGTCTCATCTGACCAGAGAACATTCTTCCAAAACCTTTTAGGTTTTCTCAGGTAAGTTTTGTCAAACTCCAGCGTGGCTTTTTTATGTCTCGGGGTAAGAAGTGGGGTCTTCCTGGGTATCCTACCATACAGTCCCTTTTCATTCAGACGCCGATGGATAGTACGAGTTGACACTGTTGTACCCTCGGACTGCAGGGCAGCTTGAACTTGTTTGGATGTTAGTCGAAGTTCTTTATCCACCACCCGCACAATCTTGCGTTAAAATCTCTCGTCAAGTTTTCTTTTCCTTCCACATCTAGGAAGGTTAGCCACAGTGCCATGGGCTTTAAACGTCTTGATGACACTGCGCACCGTAGACAAAGGAACTTTCAGGTCTTTTGAGATGGACTTGTAGCCTTGAGATTGCTCATGCTTCCTCACAATTTGGATTCTCAAGTCCTCAGACAGTGCTTTGGTCTTCTTTCTTTTCTCCATGCTCAATGTGGTACACACAAGGACGCAGGACAGAGGTTGAGTCAACTTTAATCCATGTCAACTGGCTGCAAGTGTGATTTAGTTATTGCCAACACCTGTTAGGTGCCACAGGTAAGTTACAGGTGCTGTTAATTACACAAATTAGAGAAGCATCGCATGATTTTTCAAACAGTGCCAAAACTTTTGTCCACCCCCTTTTTTATGTTTGGTGTGGAATTATATCCAATTTGGCTTTATGACAAATTTTATTTTTGTTTTCATTGAAGACAAATTAAATGAAGATAATAATACCAAAGAATTTGTGATTGCAATCATTTTCAAGAAGAAGCTGAGTATTATCTGACAGAATTGCAGGGGTGCCAATACTTTTCGCCAGCACTGTATGCCACCACTGCTTTACAACAGTGACAGCAGCAGTCTAAAGAGATCAGCAACACAATAACATTATCGCGATGCTGCATTTTGGGGAGGGAAGCCTGCCACTAACCCACGAATACAATTGAATTCAGAAAAAAGTGAATTGGTATTTACTGGTTCTTCATTTTCTGCTAGAAATACTTGGCAGTCTGCATGCAGCCCAAGGTCCATATGTTGTGCAGGTCTGGTAAAGTGGTACAGTGGTAGGTCACTGAAAACTTAGCTCTGTCATGCAGATGAAACCACTCCTCCAAATCTAACTTTATTGTGAAACATTTTTGATCACCAATAGAGTAGTTCTGTTCTGCTGGAGAGAATTTCCTAAAGAAGAAACCGGATGGGTGATTTCTCTATTCAGAAAAATTTGGCGATATATCCACTTCTGTAACGCTCTGTCCTGCCTCCATCCCCCAATGATTCTCTCATCTGCCCGGCCATTCTGCGGTGCTGCCTCATCCTCGGCTCATGCTCCTGTATCACCACACAGCCTGCATAGACCACACAGGCCGCCTAGAACTATCCGTAGGGTGCACGCGCAGCTACACCCCTTGTCTAAAAGGTTCAGTGCACCCTGACTTGGAAGTGCCTCTCTGGTCAGCTGAGAGGTTTTAGTTATTTAAGGCACCTTATCCTTTTGCTACAAGCGTGGGCAACGAGTTCCTAAAGTTGCTAGTTCTCATGTCCCATTGTGCTACTGCTGTCTTTGTGCTGTGTTCTTCTGCTCACTCGTATCTGTGATTCAGTGCTCAACCAGTCTACTGCTGCAACCATCCACTCCGGCCGGCTACCACAATACCTGCCACTGCAAGTATCCATGCCAGCCGCCTACCACGATACCCGCTGCCACAAGTATCCCCACCGGTCGTTGCTTCTACATCCATCCATCCATCCATCCATTCATACCTGCCAAATCCACAGCACTGACTGCTACTGCTGTTGCTATTACCGAAGACTGTATAGTATCCATGGCGCCAGCTGCCGAAGTACCGCAGATCTCCTGGGGCTGCTCTCTGCTGGCTGCTTATCAGTGTGTGTACCTACTTCCACCTCCGATGGCAGTAGTGAAGACTCGGCAGCCAGTCCAGTTCACTCCACCAGGAAAGTGAATGATACTTTCAGTCCAGTGGACCCACTAATACCGTGCTCTCTCCGCGAGCAAAACAACTTCAAGGAAAAATGTCCAGTCAGAAGCTGAGTAGTGTAGAAACGGTGCTAAGGTAAATAATAATAATATTTATTTACTTATATAGCGCCATTAATTCCAAAGACCTTTACATACATCAGCAAAGCAAGATAACGACAGATTGAAAGATTGTGCAGAATCTTTTCAGATCTAGGATCAGGGCCGCCATCAGGGCATTACTACTGTGCCTGGTGTACTGGGCCCGGTGAAGAGGGGGGGCCCGGCTGAGCCAAGCACAATTTCTTAGTTTTATTAAGCCCCGAGCCAGCCTGGCCCTGCCCCCTCTTCACGGGGCCCCAGTCACAGTCACAGCAGAGGGGCCGGGCAGTGCTGCTTTTGCCGCTATACACGTGGCTAATTTGCTTTGCATGCAAATTAGCCACGTGTGCTGGAGATACCGCTGCAGTTGCACTGGGCCCCGAGGTTCAGGGGGACTTTTCCTGACCTGTCAGGAATGAGGGCAATCTGACCTGTAGCTCCTCAAGGCTCTGGGGGCTCCTGGCCAGATTGCCCTCATCGCATGCAGCGTGCCGGGCAGGGAGCGATCCGCAGCTCTGTACAGTGTAGAGAGCAGAACTCATGAGTCCGTCCTCTGCTCCCTGCCCTGCACTTTTCTGTGTGACACAGGCGAGCACTCCTTGATGACGTCATCACGCTGCACGCTCCTGTGTCATTTGAAAAGTACTCGGGAGCTGGGAGGTGAAGAGGCGGTGCGGTGCGGGTCCGTACAGCCGGTACAGGAGAGGTAAGGGTTAACTTCGCTTTTTTTTTTTTTTTTTTTTTTTAAATAGACTGTGGAGGAGATAATAGGGAGGGGAGGATTGGGATTAGTAGAGGGGATGGAGGGACCTCCAGCAGCATTCACACACATACATATATATATATATATATATATATATATATATATATATATATATATATATACATATTGTGACGTTGCACCTTGCAACATAGGGGGTTACTCGCTCAGCATGAGGGCTTCAGGTAGACACAGGAGGCACAGTTTCTTAAGATCACAGCCTGCTTTATTCCACTTCATAAAGCACCGCGCTGGTACGGACATCACATGGCATGTACAGGCAGGAAAACAGGTACATTCCCAAACCTCAGCCCTTCAGGTTATGTTCAGTCCACAAGTCCCTGCAGAGCCTTCTCAGATGCTGTTTCCTTACCTCCACCCATCAATACACCTAGCTACTTCCTCCAGCACAGGAACTTCAGTGCAGGGCCATGAGTGTGTCCAGAGGCCTGACTTTCATCCATGGGACCACACCCCGAGGTGGAGATATGGTGAATAGCCGTCCCACCTATCTCATTAGCTGTCCACAACAGAGCCGGCCCAGGTAACACACCTTAACCCTCTCAGCACAGTACCAGTGATTATATCACATATCCTCCCCCTCTGCCCAAAGCCGGGGGGTTTTGGCACCTTGACATAGCGGACAAGAGCACCCGCTCTGCCCGCACCAGACTACAGCCCTTGATGTACCGTCCGCCACAGTCACCGGACCCTCCCCAGCGAACTCTCTCATACGCCCCCTGGTCAGTCCCAGCTCTCCAAGGCTGCCACCCACGGTCAGTGTAGGAGGGAGTCTCTCTCCCAGTCGATACTACTGTTCCGTCCAACCCTGAGCTATCCCGACCACTAGAGGGGTCACTATCGAGGGGTCTCAGCGGTGAACTGCCAGAAGAGGCGCCATATCCAAGCCCTCCGCAGCGTCTGTGTATAAATCTATCGTGGGCTCTTCTACCCGGGCATCGTCGTCTGTTTCTCGGATTGTGCACTCTCTTGTCAACGACATTGGCTAACGACCCATCGCTACTTTCATTCAGTCCTTTGGATTGTGTCTCACAGGCCTGAGACAGTTCAGAGTCTGTGTTATAGCCCGATGAATACCTGGGTCCTCTATGACCCTGGCTCCTTTTACCATTGGACTTGCTTTTGCCCTCTGAAGCAACACGTTCATAGAGCGGGCCACCTTTCTCTTCGGGGCCATAGCCCCTATATGGTCGCCATCCCACACCAACGTGGCGAAGTTGGTTTGCAATCCTCCGTCTTTCTCGATTCAATTGTTTTAACTCTTCCAGGTATCCCAAACGGTATTCTAGGAGGGCTCTTATATCTTCAACACACCCAGTTGTGCCCACAATGGCACATGGAACCATACCGACTTCACAGGGCCTCCTGGCTTCGTTATGAATATCAATTCTTAATGTCGTCACACCGGTCTTATCAACCATCTCCTGCATGGCTCTTCCATGTCGTCCAATAAGTTTCAAGACCATCTCTCTGGGTACTTGCATGATCTCTTCCACAAACTCCAACAACCGTCGAGCTGTCTTCACCGCTTCTGCAGTTGTCCCATAGATACAAAATGTTCCACTGTCTTTATCTAAATGCACAGCTGTGACACCTGGAACCTTCCTGGCTTGCTTAATATTATTTCTTAGTGCTCTCAATGCCAGTCCAATTAATGCTTTCTTCACAACCACCACTTCTTGAAAGCCTGCGGTCAGCTGCGCCAAGCGTCTGGTGTCTTCATCCTTCTTTGCAGTGATGATCCACTTCGTACGAAGACACCGTAGGTGCATGTCACTCAGGATTGCCACTCGCTTCTTTGTGACATCACTGAAAGAGCACACCACCAACTGATTAGTCTCTGCGGCAAAGTACATTTTACAGGCCCCTACTGCCTTCTGGAATCTCTCATGCACCTTCTCACTGGCACAGGCTTCTCTTAAGTCTTCCGGCACGTCTATCCGGCACTTGAAGACTGGTCTGCTTCCTTCACTGTCAAGGACACTAGACTGTTCCTGAGGTCTCTTGCCTTCCTCCATATTCTCCACCAAAGGCTTCACCTGTTGAGTTACACACGCCTCGGAGTCCGCCCCGGCCTCAGAGCCTTCGGGTTTCAGGCTCTTAGCTGAGCCAATCTTCTTGTCTGCGATCTTGGTCTTACCCACTGAGTCAGTCAGGCTCTCAGCTTCTGATGAGACCTCACGTCCAGACTTCACCTCTTCCTCAGAGGCTCTTTCCACTTTTACAGCACCAGCTGTGTCTTGGGACTTCACTGCATTCCCTCCACCTTCCTCTTGGGTCTCTGCAGTGTCACCCTCTGCCTTCTCTTGGGAGTTTACAGCATCGCCTTCTACCAGGGTATTACGCCCTTCAGCACGGCACTCTGTTCTTCTTAGAACCTTGGCACTATTTTCAACATATATCACTTCAACACTGGGTGGCTTACCGGTCTGCTCACCAGGACCTTTGTGGATTTGTACTCCACCAATACTGTCCAGGATTCCGTCTCCTGTATTACTCTGTTGGATTTCATCTCCTACAGTGCTTTCATCCGACAGACCACCAGCTTCATGCTTGGAAATTATAGGAGACACCGCCATTACTTCTTTGGTCGGTTCCTTCCCTGCAATTTCACCCTGCTGATTTTTGTCGTGACAATGTGTCAGTTCAGTCTTTGATTCCTTTTTCTTTTGTAGGATATCACTGTCTGACTCTACCGTAGCAGTTGCTACTGGCAACGTGTTTTCATTACCCAGGTATTTCACTTTCTCTGCACCCTCAGGCGACATACACTGTGCCACCTCTCGGCGCTTATTACGTCTTCGGCGTCGGGAGGAAGTTTTCCCCTTCTCACACTTCTGTACCTCACTGTACTTGCTTGTCACCTTTCTGGAGACAGTGTCTTTACTGGAGTCATCGTCACTCCCCTTGGTGTCCTGGACTAACACGTCCCCACTTAACCAGATGTCGGCCCCCTTTTCTGGAGCTACTATAACTGTAGTGGTCACACTGTCACTTCCTTTTGGAGACGTCATGGTCACCCCTAACTCTTGACAGTCCTTATGTGGAGGTACCATCTCCTCATTGCACCCCAATATCCCACAGGGAATCTGTATAACCTCATACGGAAAAGAGGCTTTCTTAGGCGAGGGCCGACTCATTCCTGTGCAATCAGTCCCGGCCTCTGTCTTCCATAAATCCTGAAAGAGCTCAAAGTCCCGTCCTATGATAACTGGATATAACAGATCTGGCGCTACACCCACATCAGGGCGTCCCAAACGTTTGGCCGTTTGAATCATCACCCTGGCCAGAGGATATACTTTAGTGGTCCCATGCACACAACTTCCTTCTATCGTCCTACCCACCATCACATGGAGATCAGGCATGGGTCTAACTAAGGTCAACCGGCTCCCCGGGTCTAACAGACCAGACACACGTAGCCCATTCAAGTCCACGGAGCACTTCTGTGGCCTCATACTGGATGGATAGCCTATACCGCAGGTAGGACATATGTAAGGCAAACCCCATTGCCCCTTGCTATAGTCTACTTGTTTGGCTTGTAAATGCTCCACCCCCTTGTGGGTCACCATCGCTTTCTGAGGCTCCGCCCCCTGTTGGATAACTACCCCGTTCCGGGCCTCCGCCCCCTTTAGGGCAACCACCCCTTTTTGGGACTCCGCCCCCTTTTGGGCAACCACCCCTTTTTGGGACTCCGCCCCCTTTTGGGCAACCACCCCTTTTTGGGACTCCGCCCCCTTTTGGGCAACCACCCCTTTTTGGGACTCCGCCCCCTTTTGGGCAACCACCCCTTTTTGGGACTCCGCCCCCTTTTGGGCAACCACCCCTTTTTGGGACTACGCCCCCTTTTGGGCATCCACCCCTTTTTGGGACTCCGCCCCCTTTTGGGCATCCACCCCTTTTTGGGCATCCACCCCCTTTTGGGGTTTCCATGCAACGTCCTTAGCCCCCAGTTCACACCGTTCGCCCTTATCTCCCTGGGCACCCAGTGTCCATACCGGCCCCCGAAGGGAACGCTCAAACTGGTCCATGGCTGCCACATCGCTGCACACTGACAGCTCCTGCTGTCCCTGCACCAGGAACTGGTACAGCTCCTCCACAACGTCTGCAGGGACCATTCCCTCTTTTTGGCTTTTAGCCCCCACTGCTGTCACTGGACCTCCAGGCACATGCTGTTGGTGCTGCTGGCTCTGCAGCAGCTGGTTCAGGAGCTCCTCCATGCTGCAACGAAAAGAGGAACAGGAGGGGCGCTCCAATGGGTAATACCCGGTGGTCAAAGACAGGGGGGGGGGTTAGAGAACCACTAACCTTTCCGGGTTGTATCGCCCGTACAACCAGGATCTCCAGCCTGTGGTGTATCACTGCTCACCAAGCAGGGCCTTGCAATTCCGGCTGGCCTGGAACCTCCAGTCGCTGGACTCTCGCCACTGCAGCACGGGTCCCCAACGACCTGCTGATTCACCACCAGGTGCTTGAGAGCGCTGTCCCTGTTCGTGGACCCGCCGATCCACCGCAAACCGCTTCAAAAAATTTTCGTGGACCCGCCGATCCACCGCAAGCAGTCCGTATCCACAGGAATATGTTCTAGGCCGTTGCCCCTAGCAACCAGGCTGCGTTGCCCCTAGCAACCAGACCGCATGCCCGCATTCGAGACACCATATGTGACGTTGCACCTTGCAACATAGGGGGTTACTCGCTCAGCATGAGGGCTTCAGGTAGACACAGGAGGCACAGTTTCTTAAGATCACAGCCTGCTTTATTCCACTTCATAAAGCACCGCGCTGGTACGGACATCACATGGCATGTACAGGCAGGAAAACAAGTACATTCCCAAACCTCAGCCCTTCAGGTTATGTTCAGTCCACAAGTCCCTGCAGAGCCTTCTCAGATGCTGTTTCCTTACCTCCACCCATCAATACACCTAGCTACTTCCTCCAGCACAGGAACGTCAGTGCAGGGCCATGAGTGTGTCCAGAGGCCTGACTTTCATCCATGGGACCACACCCCGAGGTGGAGATATGGTGAATAGCCGTCCCACCTATCTCATTAGCTGTCCACAACAGAGCCGGCCCAGGTAACACACCTTAACCCTCTCAGCACAGTACCAGTGATTATATCACAATATGTATATATATATACATGTGTAGTATAAAAATATAATATATATAACATATATATGTATATATAATATGTGTTTATATATATTATATACTGTATATGTATATATGATATATATATAGATATATATATATATATATATATATATATATATGTATATATATATATATACAGTGCCTACAAGTAGTATTCAACCCCCTGCAGATTTAGCAGGTTTACACATTCGGAATTAACTTCCACAGCCTGGACAGCCTTTGAAAGTTTCCACCCGTGCCGAGGCCAGGCTTGTCCGAAGAGTCAAGGCTAACCCAAGGACAACAAGGAAGGGGCTCCGGGAAGATCTCATGGCAGTGGGGACATTGGTTTCAGTCAATACCATAAGTAACGTACTCCACCGCAATGGTCTCCGTTCCAGACGAGCCTGTAAGGTACCTTTACTTTCAAAGCGTCATGTCAAGGCTCGTCTACAGTTTGCTCATGATCACTTGGAGGACTCTGAGACAAACTGGTTCAAGGTTCTCTGGTCTGATGAGACCAAGATCGAGATCTTAGGTGCCAACCACACACGTGACGTTTGGAGACTGGATGGCACTGCATACGACCCCAAGAATACCATCCCTACAGTCAAGCATGGTGGTGGCAGCATCATGCTGTGGGGCTGTTTCTCAGCCAAGGGGTCTGGCCATCTGGTCCGCATCCATGGGAAGATGGATAGCACGGCCTACCTGGAGATTTTGGCCAAGAACCTCCGCTCCTCCATCAAGGATCTTAAGATGGGTCGTCATTTCATCTTCCAACAAGACAACGACCCAAAGCACACAGCCAAGAAAACCAAGGCCTGGTTCAAGAGGGAAAAAATCAAGGTGTTGCAGTGGCCTAGTCAGTCTCCTGACCTTAACCCAATTGAAAACTTGTGGAAGGAGCTCAAGATTAAAGTCCACATGAGACACCCAAAGAACCTAGATAACTTGGAGAAGATCTGCATGGAGGAGTGAGCCGAGATAACTCCAGAGACCTGTGCCGGCCTGATCAGGTCTTATAAAAGACGATTATTAGCTGTAATTGCAAACAAGGGTTATTCCACAAAATATTAAACCTAGGGGTTGAATAATAATTAACCCACACTTTTATGTTGAAAATTTATTAAAATTTAACTGAGCAACATAACTTGTTGGTTTGTAAGATTTATGCATCTGTTAATAAATCCTGCTCTTGTTTGAAGTTTGCAGGCTCTAACTTATTTGCATCTTATCAAACCTGCTAAATCTGCAGGGGGTTGAATACTACTTGTAGGCACTGTATATATATAAAATCTATATCTATCTCAGAATTCCCTGCCTCACCAGCTTTGATAGCAGCTGTTTCTGCGCTTGTTAGGCCTGTGACTAGTTGCAGGGCTGTTGTTTCCCCAGACTAGTCGCCCCATCTTTCCATGCTATCCCACCCCTGTGGTCAAAATAACATGATTTCCACAAGTCGGCGTCACCGCTAGCTCCTGGATATTTTGTGCATACGCGCCGCTGTGCTCACTCACCCACACGTCCCGGCTAGAGATTGGCGCACTGAGCATGGTCAGAGGTGCAGAAGCTGTTCCTCTGATCATGTACAGTGCGCCTCTCTGAAGCCGGGACGTGTACACCCAACTTCAGATGAGACTAAATGTGAGAGAACACAGCAGTGCGCGGGCGCAAAATTTCCAGGGGCTGACGATGACGCCAGCTTGTGGAAATCATGTTCTTATGTCCACAGGGGTGTGATAGCATGGAAAGATGGCCAACTAGTCTAAGGGAACAATGCCCCTGCGACTAGTCCTAGACCTAATTAGCATAGAAAAAGCTCAGTTTATAAATCCTCTTTTTTTAAACATTAGTTTTAGTGAATAACATTACACAGGGCTGGTGAGGCCGGGAATTTTAACATACAGACGTGAATGCTGCTGGAGGGCATAGAGGACCGGACAGCAGGTTTCCTTTAGGCCTCTGTCACACGTTTGTGCCTCCGGTACGTGTATGGATAGTTTTCTCACGTACCGGAGACACGGGCATACGTTGACATATGTATTCCTATAGTTTCGGGCTCACGTAAGTATTTTTGCACGGAACGTGTGTCCGTTCCGTACTTACGTGTGCCCGTGTGCTCTATACACCGACATGTCCGTTTTTCTCCGGCATCATGGGTGTCACATGGAACGCAAACGTGTCACACGTAACACACGAACCACACGGATGTGTTCCATGTGACATGCACTGGAAAAAAGACTTGTGCCTTTTAAAAAAAACAAACCTTTACTCACCTTCTCCAGCCCTCCTGTCTCTGCCGCTGCTGTCACTTGCTTCCGACCGCCGCTCATAATGCTCATTTAATATTCACTTCACTGCGGCCGGAAGCAGCAGCAGCGGGGAGTCGGCAGGACCGGAGACCAAAGATCAGCACCACAGACAGCAACGCCAGGGACAGGTGAGCAGAAAGTTCCCGTTCTCCGTGTGTTATCACAGATAACACACAGAGAACACACGTAGGCCATACACATAGCACACCGAGGGCAATCCGCATCTTTGACACGTCCGTGAAACACGTGCATGATTTTCACGGGCGTGTGAGAGAGGCCTTAAAATGAGTTGGATGGTGGGTGAGGAATGGATGCTAAGTTCCTCATAGCTTGCGCAACAAAATTTATTATATGGCCCTGATAACCTCAAACTAAAATTCATTATATAGCCCTGGTTGTGTTTTGTCCCCCCCACAATTCATTGTGAAGTTATTAGTAGAGATAAGCAAACCGGTCGCGGTTCGGCTCGAGCTTGGTTCGCAGAACGGAGGTCGCGTTCAAGTTCGGTTCGGCGAACCACTCGAACCCCATAGGAAACAATGGGAGGCAATCACAAACACATAAAAACACCTAGAAAACACCCTCAAAGGTGTTCAAAAGGTGACAAACAACTCACAACACAACACAAACACATGGGAAAGTGACAAGAACAAATTCTCATGCGAAAACAAAACAGCGTTACGAGGAAAAAGAGGACGAGACACAGATATAGGCATGGCATGCCCTTCTAAAATCATGTAAAACACCTCAAGGTGACTCCAAGCGGAGTCACCCTTTTTTCCAAAAATTGGGCCACACAGACACCCCTTCAGTGGCATCACTTGTGCCCCAGTTGTACACTTCACAGATAGATTTGCATCAAGCACATTCAAAAATACGCCATCCTTAACCGTCCCCAGGATGACACCGGGGTAGGTAGCAAAGTCTTTGCTGAACCATGACTTGTTCATCTTGGCTCCTTTTGAGACCCGCAACACACCTCCGTTTAATTTGTACGTGTGCGGTACGTATTTTTACGTACCGGAGACACGTACACACGGAAACCCATGTTATTCAATGGTAGATGGCACACACACGTAAAATCACACGGAACGTCTGACCGTGTGGTAAGTACGTGTGTGTGCTTTTCTACACGGACGACATGTCCGTTTTTGGCCGGCAGCACGCAGGCACGGACCCGCTTTAGTCTATGGGTCCGTGCCTGCACGTACCGCACACGGAGTATGTCCGTGTTCAGCACGTTTCGTGCGTGTGCGTTTTTACACTAGGGATCTTATTTTTTTTTTTTTTAAATTAAAGTCAGTATACTTACCTTTTTTTTCTGCTGTTCTCAGTCATACTTACATTGGCGCTCGGTTTTTTTCTTCCCCCGGCTCATACCGCTCCCCGATCACCAGCGCGGCGAGGAACAGCTGTGCAGAGAATACGCGGCAACAATTACTTTGAATATGCCGGCCGCTCATTAATCGATCTCGTATTCCCTGCTTTCCCCACCCACAGACGCCTGTGATTGGTTGCAGTCAGACACGCCCCCCACGCTGAGTGACAGGTGTTTCACTGCACCCAATCACAGCAGCCGGTGGGCGTGTCTATACTGTGCAGGAAAATAAATAAATAAACAATTAAAAAAAATGGCGTGCGGTCCCCCCCAATTTTAATACCAGCCAGATAAAGCCATACGGCTGAAGGCTGGTATTCTCAGGATGGGGAGCCCCACGTTATGGGGAGCCCCCCAGCCTAACAATATCAGTCAGCAGCTGCCCAGAATTGCCGCATACATTATATGCGACAGTTCTGGGACTGTACCTGGCTCTTCCCGATTTGCCCTGGTGCGTTGGCAAATCGGAGTAATAAGGAGTTTTTGGCAGCCCATAGCTGCCAATAAGTCCTAGATTAATCATGTCAGGCGTCTCCCCGAGATACCTTCCATGATTAATCTGTAAATTACAGTAAATAAACACACACACCCAAACAATCCTTTATTAGAAAAAAACACTAACAAATTGCCTTGTTCACCAATTTAATAAGCCCGAAAAAGCCCTCCATGTCCGGCGTACTCCAGGATGGTCCAGCGTCGCTTCCAGCTCTGCTGCATGGAGGTGACCGGAGCTGCAGAAGACACAGCCGCTTCTGTCACCTCCACGCAGCTAATGAAGGGAATAGCACGATTAGCTGTATTCAGCGTTGGCCGCGAGTATCCTCAGTGACAGCTGGCTTCATTAGCTGCGTGGAGCTGGCAGGAGCGGATGTGTCTTCTGCAGCTCCGGTCACCTTCATGCAGCACAGCTGGAAGCGACGCTGGACCATCCTGGAGTACGCCGGACATGGAGGGCTTTTTCGGGCTTATTAAATTGGTGAACAAGGCAATTTGTTAGTGTTTTTTTTCTAATAAAGTATTGTTCGGGTGTGTGTGTTTATTTACTGTAATTTACAGATTAACCATGGAAGGTATCTCGGGGAGACGCCTGACATGATTAATCTAGGACTTATTGGCAGCTATGGGCTGCCAAAAACTCCTTATTACCCCGATTTGCCAACACACCAGGGCAAATAGGGAAGAGCCGGGTACAGTCCCAGAACTGTCGCATATAATGTATGCTGCAATTCTGGGCGGCTGCTGACTGATATTGTTAGGCTGGGGGGCTCCCCATAACGTGGGGCTCCCCATCCTGAGAATACCAGCCTTCAGCCGTATGGCTTTATCTGGCTGGTATTAAAATTGGGGGGACCGCACGCCGTTTTTTTAAATTATTTATTTATTTATTTTCCTGCACAGTATAGACACGCCCACCGGCTGCTGTGATTGGGTGCAGTGAGACAGCTGTCACTCAGCATGGGGGGCGTGTCTCACTGCAACCAATCACAGGCATCTGTGGGTGGGGAAAGCAGGGAATACAAGATTGATTAATGAGCGGCCGGCATATTCAAAGTAATTGTTGCCGCGTATTCTCTGCACAGCTGTTCCTCGCCGCGCTGGTGATCGGGGAGCGGTAAGTATGAGAGAGGGCTGCTCACTTCTGTCACTCGGGGGATTAGCGGTCACTGGTGAATCCTTCACAGGTGACCGCTAATCAGTACGCGGCACACAGACAGAGCCGCGGCATGACAATGAAGTCGGGTGAAGTTCACCCGAGTTCATTCTCATCGCGCAACTCTGTCTGCTGTCAGCCGACATGTATCAACGACATTGTGCCACACACAAACGGACATTCCACACGGACATTCCACGTACACATACACGTGCATTTTACACACAAACACGGACATTTTTAGACGTACACACGTCTCGCATACGCCATCACACGGATGCCATACGTACCGGAGAAACGGCCCAAAAAAACGGAACACGGACCCGAAAAACGGACCGTGTCACACAGACTTTTTATTGCGGAAGTGTGTTTTAGGCCTGAAAAACACAGCAAGGGTTACTCCAAGCGGAGTGTTCCTTTTTTCCAAAAATTGGGCCACACAGACACCCCTTCAGTGGCAGCACTTGTGCCCCAGTTGTACAATTCACAGGTAGATTTGCATCAAGCACATTCAAAATACACAAGCATTTACTCTCCCCAGGATGACACAGGGGTAGTAAATTCCTTGCGGATCCATGACTTGTTCATTTTGATGAACGTTAGTCTGTCCACATTGACACTGGACAGACGCGTGCGCTTATCTGTCAGCACACACCTAGCAGCACTGAAGACACGTTCTGAGATAATGCTGGCAGCTGGACACAACAGGATTTCCAAGGCATAAGTGGAGAGCTCTGGCCATTTTTCAGAATTTGAAGCCCAAAATGAGTAAGGCTCCATTTGCAAAGTCATGGCATCGATGTTCATTTGGAGATACTCCTGTATCATCCTCTCCAGCCGTTGACTATGTGTCAGACTTCTTGTCTCTGCTGGCCTTGCAAAGGATGGTCTAAAAAAAATTATGAAACGATTCAATAAAATTGCTGTTACCAGCACCAGATACGGTGCTGCTGGTACGGTTAGACTGTTGATGATGAGACCGTCCCATGTTTGTCAAATTACAACTGGGAGATTCACTCCGTGCACCACGGTTGTTTGGTGGAAAAGCCGAGCTAAGATCGAGTAACAGCTTCTACTGATACTCCTGCATACGTGCGTCCCTTTCTATGGCTGGAATTATGTCACAAAATTTGGACTTGTACCGGGGATCTAATAGTGTCGCAAGCCAGTAGTCATCATCACTTCTAATTTGACAATACGAGGGTCATGTTGGAGGTAGTGCAGCAAGAAGGCGCTCATGTGTCTTGCGCAGCTATGCGGACCAAGTCCACGCTGTGTTTGTGGCATAGAGGTGCTAACCGTTCTTTCTTCCTCTGACAACTCCCCCCAACCTCTTTCAACTGAAATTTGACCAAGGTCTCCCTCATCCGCTGAGTCTTCCATGTCCATGGACAGTTCATCCTGCATTTCTTCATGTTCTCCTGCACCTTCCTCAACATTTAGCCTGCTACCATGCGCCCTTGTTGATCCCTGTTCCCCATGGTTCCATGCCTGCCGCCTTGGTGGTTGATGAACGTCTGGACCTTGGTGATGTTGTTGTCCCTTGCGCATATGAATCCTCCTGTAGTTCCTCCCCTTCCGGTTGGCCCACCCCCTGACTCCGAATAGTGTTTAGCGTGTGCGCCAGCATGTAAATGAGTGGAATTGTCATGCTGATAATGCCATTGTCAGCGCTAAACATATTCGTCGCCATGTTGAAACTGTGCAGAAGGGTGCATAGGTCCTTGATCTGAGACCACTCCATCAGGGTGATCTGCCCCACCTCTGCAGCTCGTTGGCCCAGGCTATACGTCATGACGTACTGCACCAGGGCTCGGCGGTGCTGCTACAGTCGCTGTAACATGTGGAGAGTCGAATTCCAGCATGTCGGCAGATCGCATTTTAGGCGATGAACCGGCAGGCCGAAAGACTTCTGGAGCGATGCAAGTCGCTCAGCTGCGGCGGTTGAACGGCGGAAGTGAGCAGACAGTTTTCGTGCCCTGTTCAGAAGGCCATCTAGGCCGGGATAGTGTGTTAAAAATTGCTGGACAACAAGGTTCAAGACGTGAGCCATATAAGGCACGTGTGTCACCTTGCCCAGGCGAAGGGCCGCACCCAGGTTTGCAGCATTGTCGCACACGGCCTCACCAGGCTGCAGGTTGAGTGGAGACAACCATTTACCAAACTCAGTCTCCAGAGCTGCCCACAAGTCAGCCGCTGTGTGACTCTTATTTCCAAGACATTTCAAGATAAAGCCCGCCTGATCCTGTTGCGCTCTGCTGCCAGCTGTTACTCTCACCGAGGAGCTGCGAGCGTCCGGAGGTGGACCCACTGGACCATGCACCGGACTCCCCTGAGAAGGCGACCAGCAGCGAACCCCTATACAGGGACTGTGCGGCGCCTCCCCAGAAGGCCTAAATGCACGGCAGCCAGGAACCGGTAGTAGGAGTCTCTGTAGGGCCAGGTGTAGCAAGGTTGTGACGTCCACAGCCGGCAGGACACGGAAACTGCACCGGAGATGTTCACAGCAGGTGACGTCCGTGTGTCACCCTGGACAAGCCATGGGACACAGGTAACAACACACACCCCCACCCCCAGCAGTTCACAGCAGACATCCCCAAAGTGACCTGCTTTCTGCCTTGGGCTCAGACTGACACACCAGGTGGGCGGAGTCAGGAGATGGAGACGCCCACCCAGGAGTGAGCTGGCCTGAGGCAGAAAACAAGCCCAGTCTAGTCCTAGGAGAGGAAGAGAGAAGGTCTGCAGAGAGGCAGACATAGCTAGGGGCCCAGGTAGGAGCCTAGGGCCTCGTACAGAGAGTCCGGCAGACGCTAGGTGCCCCCCAAGCCCTGCATCTCCCATCTCATCACTGGGCCCCGGGATCACCAACCCCTACCCACGGAGGGGCAACACAACAACTGGCTGCTCCATACCATCACTCCCGGGATCCCCAGCCAGAGCAGCGGTGGTGTACACCTAATCACCACAACCGTGGGTGGCGTCACGGACAATAAACTATCCCAAAAAACCCATTCTCCTTTCACTCACGGGCGAGGAGCACCGCTCGAGAACCCCCGAGATCCGGCCCACTGCTCGAGCCACCACTGAGCAGCAACAGCCGGACCCGAGCAGAGGGGTGAGCGCAGTGCTGACACCCTCCTCCCTGCCCGCAACAACTTGGCGTCACGAACAGGATCTTACCGCTCTGCCGTTGGGTAGAGGTGCGCCTTGTGACCGCCGGAGGTATCCGGCCGGAAAATTTCAGAAGTCGCCATCTTTGGCGCGAAAAGTTCCCGCTCGAGCGTCTTCTCGAGTAGTGGAGGCGCGAAGGCCAAAACCCCGCCCCGATAGAGGAGGGGCCGGAAAGAAGCTAAGGGGGACGCGATGGCGGCTGGCTGCATGTGAAAGCAGCTATAAAAGCAAGGACGCCAGGACTCTGCAGTCATTCCGTTCCTGGAAGAAGTCACTATGTGGATGCCGTCCCGAAACACCGTGGCCCCCGCGCCGGGAACCGCAGCGTGGGTGGAAATCCGGACCGCACAGCTCCACCTAAGGCTGCAGGTCAGGATGCAGCTCCTCTTGGAGGAGTGGGAGGCCGACATGGCGGACGTTATAGCCACCGTGCGGAGACGCGAGGAGGGAGCGGAGGAAGGGAGGGTGAGTGACCCACGCCCCTATGTCCCCGAGGGACCGGTCGCTGCGGCTGAGGAACCCGGTCCAAGCCCTCTCCCTCCGCTGCCTCCTTCGCCACCCGTCTCGGAGGTCGTGACCCCGCCACTAGGCCCGCTGCCACCGCAACTGGTAGCGATACCCAGCATGCCCGCCCCGGCGGGCCGACCTGTAGCCGGAGCCCGTAGCAAGCTGGAGGTGTTGCCGTGGAAGGCCCCGAAGTCTGCACCGGAGGCAGCCCCTGAGAAGTTCCCCGAGCTGGAGCCGATGACCCGTTCCGAGCCGAAGGCCCAGCTGCGGAAAGCCCCTGTGCCCATCCCCCACACCTCGGCTGAGGTGGCGCCGGGCTGTCGCTGCAAGGCGGTGCCCAAGGCCAAGACGCCGCGGGACCTGCCGCCCAGAGCCCTGACAGTGGGCAACGTCCAGAATGTCCCGCGGGGCCCGACCTGTGCGCCGGAGCTCGCAGCAGCACCGTATTGGGACAGAGAGCCGGTACCGCTGGGCCTGGAGATCGGTGAGAGAGAGAGGAAAAAGGCGGAGCTGGTGGCCCGAGCAATTAGAGAAAAGGAGAACCTCCGGCAAGCAACATTCCATGTCCGGGGACCGCTGTACGAGGGGCATGTGAGGCGGTTTGATGTCCGCCGGGGCTACGGGTTTATTTATGAACCGGGCCTGGAGGCCGAAGTGTTTATAGCCCGGCGGGATGTGAATGCCCACTTGCCCGAGGAGCACCCCGGCCGTAATCTGATGCCGGGGGATATTGTGCAGTATACCCGACACTGTGGAGAGAGGGGGTGGTTTGCCCTAGATGCCAAACTGAGGGGCAGCCAGGAGAGCAGAGTGAGTCCTGCACCCCCTCCCTCGGATGAAGCTGAAGGTCTGGAGTAGGGCAGCGGAGCACCGTTGTCCAGTCCCCGTTGGGACCACCAGAGTGTTGTTTGAAAGTTTAAAAAGTTTAAAAGGAGAATGATAAGCAAAAATGATTACCGTGTACTTCACCTGATTTACAGTGATTGAACCGGCCGGAGCCGGCACCGTTGTCCCCGTGGGGACCGTTTAAAAAGTTAGCATGGGAACTATCCATGGACAAGCCCGTGAACTTGCAGGGCAACCACAAACGTTAAGTGACTTGTAAATAAGTTGTTTTACCGTACCGTTTTCCGCAGTTGCCGCCTCCGGAGAGGCAGGTTGGAGGGAGGGCCCTCAGCAGAGCAGGCTGGGGCCCAGCCACCAAAGGAACCGGTGGCTACCCTCTGGAGGGGAAGGACAGATCCCGCTCGGGTAACTTGTGCTGGACTGTGGGTCAAGGGGTGCTGCCTGGGCTTTAGGGGCAGCATCAGGGCCAGGTTGCTTGGGTGGGAGAGAGCGGAAACCGTACCCGTAAAACTGTTTAGTAACGTTTAAGAAATGTGCCTCCCGTTGTGGGATGATGTTATGCTTTACATGTTACCTTTTTATACATTTACAGAAAATAAAACCGGTGTTGGACGGGCAGCCCGCGGACGGTCTGCATTTTGCTAAGGGGGAATGTGACGCCCTGGGCAAGCCAGGGGTCACAGGTCATCACACCACCACACCCTACATCCCAGTTAGGAACACCAAAGCTACTAAAATCCTTGTTGCCTTCCTCCAGGGGCTGATGTTCACACCAGGGGGTGGGCCAGGCGGTCGGCTCCGCCCATCGAGGAGTACACAGCCCTGGAGGCAGGAGGAACCAGGCAGTCAGCTCAGGGAAGAGCTTGAGTCAAGTGAGAGGAAGCAGTGGAGTTAGGGAGTCCAGTTAGGGACAGAAAGGAGTAAACAAGCAGAACAGTGAGGGAAGTGAAAGTAGAAGGAAGTGGTAGAGGAGCTAAGTGAAAGTGAAGTGGTAGTAGAGCAAAGAAGAAAAGAGTAAAAGTGAGCTTAGAAAGCCCTGAAGTTAGTCCAGCTAAGTGCAGGACAGTGTCAGCAAGGTCAGCAACAGTGGTGATCGTCTGGAGGGGGACTGCTCGGAGGTTGCTGGAAGGACCGCGGACGGGTAGTGGCCCGGCGGTCTGGAGCAGTATACGAAGGACAGTCAGCACCAGGGCAGGGGCCTCTCGGACCCCGGCAAGGCTAGGAGTCGCCATAATTTGCCAAATCCGTCAGTGAAGGGGACGTCGATCCCCCAACAACCAAGTCCCGACTGAAGGCAAAAGTCCAACCATTAAGGAGGAACACCGCCACCACCAGGGCACCAGTTCCTCGGGGCCAGCGTCTGCGGGCAAAGTAGGGCTCCTCCGGCCCATATCCAAGCCGGGGAGCGGGTTACCGGCGGGAACCCATCGCTACCAACACAGAAACACTAGGTGCAGGTCAGAGGGACATCACCGTTACCTACTGGGAGAGCAAGTGCAGCCGTCCATGGGAACCGTCTTTCCAGCCGTGTGGTTTACCGTAAAACTGTGTCAACGTCTCAGGCTGAGTGAGTACCGCAGTGCCGCAAGGCACAGCGCTGCCCCCTCGTCCCTGCGCCCACCAGGCCCTGCACCTTCCACACCATCCCTGGGCCCCGGGATCACCAACCCCTACCCACGGAGGGGCAACACAACAACCGGCTGCTCCGCATCACCACTCCCGAGATCCCCATATTGAGCAGCGGTGGTGCTACAAATCACCACAACCGTGGGTGGCGTCACGGACAATAAACCATCCCCACACCCAACAACACCCTTTCACTCTCGGGCGAGGAGCGCCGCTAGAGTCCCCGGGATCCGGCTCATCGCTCGACCCACCGGGCAGCAGCATGCCGCAGCAGCCGCGGCAGCCGGACCCGAGCAGCAGTGGGAGAGCGCGGCGTCCCCTCCTCCGCCCGCGACAACTGGGCGTCACGAACAGGATCTTACCGCTCTGCCGTTGGGTAGAGGTGCGCCTTGTGACCGCCGGAGGTATCCGGCTGAAAAATTTCGGAAGTCGCCATCTTGGGCGCGAAAATTTCCCACTCGAGCGTCTTCCCCGAGCAGGAAAGGCGCGAAAGTGGAGCCCCGTCCCCTGAAGAAGGAAGTGCTAAAAAGAAGCTAAGGGGGACGGGAGGGCGTCCAGCCGCATGTGAACCGCGGCTGTGGAATCAGGGATGCCAGGACGCTGCCAGCATTTGGTTCCTGGAAGAGGCCGCCGCAGTGATGCACCGACCCGTTACCCCTGTTACCGGTAGCGGAGCCCGCAGCATCTGTGGGGGAGGACCCAGACCTGGGGTCCCCAGGCCTCACCTTTGTCACCGCCCTGTCACCGGCCCCGGCAGTCCGCCCGGCCGCGACGGAGATGACGACGGCTCCGGCAGTCCGCCCGGCCGCAACGGCAGCGAAGTACCGGTCCCGTTGACCAATCTGGAGCCGTTCCTGGACTGGGGTCAAGGGGTGCTGCCCACTTCCTAGGGGCAGCACCAAGGCTAGGTTGTTTGGGTGGGTGACCGAAGGAACCGTTATACTGTTATTATTGAAAGTGTTGGACTGTTACTGCAACGTTAAAGTAATGTGCATCCCGTTTTGGGAGGGTTAAAAAAAAAAAAAAATGCTTGTGTTTGATGTTTTGATCTTTTGCAGTTAAAAGAAAAATAAAACCGGTGATGGACGGGCAGCCCGAGGACGGTCTGCATTTTGCTAAGGGGGAATGTGTCGCCCTGACAAGCCAGGGGACACAGGTAACAACACACACCCCCACCCCCAGCAGTTCACAGCAGACATCCCCAAAGTGACCTGCTTTCTGCCTTGGGCTCAGATTGACACACCAGGTGGGCGGAGTCAGGAGATGGAGACGCCCACCCAGGAGTGAGCTGGCCTGAGGCAGGAAACAAGCCCAGTCTAGTCCTAGGAGAGGAAGAGAGAAGGTCTGCAGAGAGGCAGACATAGCCAGGGGCCTAGGTGGGAGCCTAGGGCCTCGTACAGAGAGTCCGGCAGACGCTAGGTGCCGTCTGCAGGGAGCCGGGGAGACAGCTGGTGGAACCGCAGGTAGCCGGGGCTAGGCAGTGGCCCCCCGGTACAGAGTCGGGGAGCCAGCTGGAAGCCGGAGTGCAGGAGAAGGGTGTACGGGAGTGGAAGAAAGGACTTACACCACCAAACTGGGTCAGGGGAGAAACAGCAACCGCAGACGTCTGTGGGTACCCGTCCATCCAGCCGAGTGTTTTACCGTAAAACTGTGTCAACGTCTCAGGCTGAGTGAGTACCACAGTGCCGCAAGGCACCGCGCTGCCCCCGTGTCCCTGCGCCCACCAAGCCCTGCATCTCCCATCTCATCACTGGGCCCCGGGATCACCAACCCCTACCCACGGAGGGGCAACACAACAACTGGCTGCTAAATACCATCACTCCCGGGATCCCCAGCCAGAGCAGCGGTGGTGTACACCTAATCACCACAACCGTGGGTGGCGTCACGGACAATAAACTATCCCAAAAAACCCATTCTCCTTTCACTCACGGGCGAGGAGCACCGCTCGAGAACCCCCGAGATCCGGCCCACCGCTCGAGCCACCACTGAGCAGCAGCAGCCGGACCCGAGCAGAGGGGTGACCGCAGTGCTGACATCCTCCTCCCCGCCCGCGACAACTGCCGCAGGTACGGCACGGATAATGTCCACGGCAGGTAAGGCACGGTGACGTCCACTGTCGGTATGAGCGGTGACGTCCACAGCAGGTACGGCACAGATAATGTCCACGGTAGGTAGGGCATGGTGACGTCCACTGTCGGTATGAGCGGTGACGTCCACAGCAGGTACGGCACAGATAATGTCCACGGTAGGTAGGGCACGGTGACGTCCACTGTCGGTATGAGCGGTGACGTCCACAGCAGGTACGGCACAGATAATGTCCACGGTAGGTAGGGCACGGTGACGTCCACTGTCGGTATGAGCGGTGACGTCCCCTGCTGGAATGGTACGGATGGCACTACGGTGAGACAAGGGATTAGAACCAAGTAACAATGCACAGAAAACAGATAATAGCACAAGGGGTCTGGGCACTGGCAAGGCTCTAATGGAAGCGTTGCTCGGGCGCCTGCTGCTGGGAGAGGTGAACCTAAATACCCAATAGGTAACAGGTGACCTCTGAGGTCACTTCCAGAAAACGGGGCATACCGCTTTAAGAAAGGGGGCGTGGCCTCGCACGCAGCCTAGAGTCACTTACTGCAGCTCTGTGTAAGGCCCCCTTCACACGTCCGTGATACACGTGCGTGTGTGGTCCGTTTCCGTATATACCGGAGACACGGCCAAACGTGCACCAATGTTAATCTATGATTGTGGTCACACGTGCGTTATTTCATTATGTCCGTGTGTGCGTGTCCGTGATCCGTATGTGTTTGCGTTTTGCACGGATGCATGTCCGTTATCTGCACGGAGCACGCACACGTGGACACAATGAAAGTCTATGGGTATCCGCACACACGTTAGTAAACACGTATGCATCTACCTATAGTCCGTGTCCGTTTGGTGTTTTAATTTCTAGTGATGTCGGCTATTCTTTCTATTTCTGTGTATGTCGGTCAATCTCCCTGAGTCCGTCGGTCGGTCTCTCTGTCGGTCTCTCTGTCTGTCTGTCCTTCTCTCACAGTCTGTCGGTCAGTTTCCCCCCCTCTCTCATACTTACCGTTCCCCGATCTCCGGTGCAGCGCTGCACGGCAGTCACACTGCTGCGGCGGCTTTTACTATTTTGAAAAAGCTGGCCGCTCATTAAACAATCTCCTATTCCCTGCTTTCCCCGCCCACCGGCGCCTATGATTGGTTGCAGTGAGACACGCCCCCACACTGAGTGACAGGTGCCTCACTGCACCCAATCACAGCAGCCGGTGGGCGTGTCTATACTGTGCAGTAAAATAAATAAATAAATAATTAAAAAAAAACGGCGTGCGGTCCCCCCCAATTTTAATGCCAGCCAGATAAAGCCATACGGCTGAAGGCTGGTATTCTCAGGATGGGGAGCTCCACGTTATGGGGAGCCCCCCACCCTAACAATATCAGTCAGCAGCCGCCCAGAATTGTCGCATACATTATATGCGACAGTTCTGGAACTGTACACGGCTCTTCCCGATTTGCCCTGGTGCTTTGGCAAATCGGGGTAATAAGGAGTTAATGGCAGCCCATAGCTGCCACTAAATCCTAGATTAATCATGTCAGGCGTCTATGAGACACCCTCCATGATTAATCTGTAAGTGACAGTAAATAAACATACACACCAGAAAAAATCCTTTATTAGAAATAAAAAACACACACATATACCCTGGTTCAACAATTTAATCAGCCCGAAAAAGCCCTCCATGTCCGGCGTACTCCAGGATGGTCCAGCGTCGCATCCAGCGCTGCTGCATGGAGGTGACAGGAGCTGCAGAATACACCGCCGCTCCGGTCACCTCCACGCAGCTAATGAAGACAGCCGTGCGATCAGCTGAGCTGTCACTGAGGTTACCCGCTGTCACTGGATCCAGTGACAGCGGGTAACCTCAGTGACAGCTCAGCTGATCGCGCGGCTGTCTTCATTAGCTGCGTGGAGGTGACCGGAGCGGCGGTGTATTCTGCAGCTCCTGTCACCTCCATGCAGCAGCGCTGGATGCGACGCTGGACCATCCTGGAGTACGCCGGACATGGAGGGCTTTTTCGGGCTGATTAAATTGTTGAACCAGGGTATATGTGTGTGTTTTTTATTTCTAATAAAGGATTTTTTCTGGTGTGTGTTTTTAATTACTGTAATTTACAGATTAATCATGGAAGGTATCTCGGGGAGACGGCTGACATGATTAATCTAGGATTTAGTGGCAGCTATGGGCTGCCATTAACTCCTTATTACCCCGATTTGCCAAAGCACCAGGGCAAATCGGGAAGAGCCAGGTACAGTTCCAGAACTGTCGCATATAATGTATGCGACAATTCTGGGCGGCTGCTGACTGATATTGTTAGGGTGGGGGGCTCCCCATAACGTGGAGCTCCCCATCCTGAGAATACCAGCCTTCAGCCGTATGGCTTTATCTGGCTGGCATTAAAATTGGGGGGGACCGCACGCCGTTTTTTTTTAATTATTTATTTATTTTACTGCACAGTATAGACACGCCCACCGGCTGCTGTGATTGGGTGCAGTGAGGCACCTGTCACTCAGTGTGGGGGCGTGTCTCACTGCAACCAATCATAGGCGCCGGTGGGCGGGGAAAGCAGGGAATAGGAGATTGTTTAATGAGCGGCCGGCTTTTTCAAAATAGTAAAAGCCGCAGCAGCAGTGTGAATGCCGTGCAGCGCCGCGCCGGGGATCGAGGAACGGTGAGTATGAGAGAGGGGGGGAAACTTCAGTCACTCGGGGGATTAGCGGTCACCGGTGAATGCTTCACAGGTGACCGCTAATCAGTACTCGACACAGACAGAGCCGCGGTATGAGGATGAAGTCGGGTGAAGTTCACCCGAGCTCATTCTCATCGCGCAACTCTGTCTGCTGTCAGCCGACATTTATAAACGACATTGTGCATCACACACACGGACATTCCACACGGACATTCCACGTACACATACACGTTAATTCCACACGCACACACGGACGTTCTGCACACAAACACGGCTAGCATACGCAATTCACACAGGTGCCACACGGACCATAAAAACGGACACAAAAACGGGACACGGACCCGAAAAACGGCCCGTAACACACCTGCGTGTTTTTCACGGACGTGTGAAGGGGGCCTAAGGAAGGGAGACAGGAAGAGGCTGCAGCATGCCTGGGAGCAGGAGCAGCGCCTGCAGAGCCATGGGAGCGGTAAGAGGAAGGCCGTCGCTGCCTGGGGCTATGACTGGGAGTGCTAGTGGGAGCCATGCTGGGACTGGGCACATGTGAGGGAGCGTGCCCCCCACGGGGTCTGGTGGGACCAGGCGCTACAGTACCCCCCCTGAAGACCCCCCTCCTCAGGAAGCTCCGGAGGAGACGAGGAGCATCCACGTCCTCCGCAGGTACCCACGTCCTCTCCTCAGGACCGAACCCCTTCCAGTCTACCAGATAGTAGGTTCTACCTCGGACCTCCTTAGCCGCAAGGATGGCTTTTACCTCATAGACGTCGTCATCACCAACAGGAGGAGGCGTAGTACCAGGATCACTGTGGAAATGGCTCAGGACCACCGGCTTGAGGAGGGACACATGGAAGGAGTTCGGGATGCGAAGTGTAGACGGCAGCTTCAACTTGTAGGACACCTCATTGATCCGTCGGAGCACTTCAAAGGGACCAATAAAGCAGGGACCCAGTTTGTAGGACGGCAGCTTCAGGTGGACATACTTGGATGAGAGCCAGACTTTATCTCCGGGTTGAAAGAAAGGAACATCCAGACGTTTCTTGTCAGCGTGTTTCTTCATGCGGACAGAGGAATGTTCCAGAGCCGACTTGGTCTCAGCCCAGACGGCGGAGAAGGACCTCACAAGGTCATCCGCTGCAGGGTTGCCGGAAGAACATGTCACAGGGCACGGCACTTTGGGTCGCTGTCCATACACCACCTGGAACGGGGATTTAGCAGAGGACTCACTGTCATGATTGTTGTAGGAGAACTCGGCCCGTGGAAGCAGGTTGACCCAGTTGCTATGGTGTTCGTCCACAAAATGGCGGAGATAATTAGTCAAGACTTGGTTAATGCGCTCCACTTGCCCATTGGACTGAGGGTGGTAGGCAGAAGAAAAGTCCAATTGTACCTCCATCATTTTGCAGACTGCTCTCCAAAACCGAGCGGTGAACTGGACCCCTCTGTCGGACACGATATGGAGAGGCAAGCCGTGAAGCCGGAAGATATGTTGAATGAATAATTCAGCAAGAACCGGAGCGGACGGTAGCCCGGAGAGTGGTGTGAAGTGGGCCATCTTGGAGAACCGGTCCACCACCACCCAGATGACTGTGCAGCCAGACAATTTTGGTAGGTCCGTGATGAAATCCATGCCGATATGTTGCCATGGAGTGGATGGTATGGGTAAAGGAAGCAAAGGGCCCACCGGAAGAGTCTTCGGGACCTTATTCCGGACACAGGAGGAACAGGATGAAACAAAGTCCTGGACGTCTTGACGTAGCCCTGGCCACCAATAATATCGGGATATCAATTGCAGAGATTTCTTTTGACCCACATGACCTGCCATTCGGGAAAAGTGTCCCCACCGGAGTACACGTTCCCTATCGACCTCAGCAACAAACGTCTTACCGGGAGGTAGGTGGTGCATGTCAACTGGTGCCGCCATTAGCTTGGAAGGTTCAATGATGTGCCGAGGTTGATCTTCCTGATCCTCTAACAGGAATGATCGAGACAGCGCATCGGCCTTCAGGTTCTTCTCGGCTGGACGGAAATGCAGAACAAAATCAAAGCGGGCGAAGAATAATGACCATCGGGCCTGTCGGGGGTTTAGCCTGTGGGCTGTCTGGAGATATGCCAGATTTTTTTGGTCAGTATAGATGGTAACTGGATGTAATGACCCTTCCAGCAGGTATCGCCACTCTTCCAGGGCCAGCTTGATTGCCAGCAACTCACGGTCTCCGATTGAGTAGTTTCGTTCTGCTGGGGAGAAAGCCTTAGAAAAGAAGCCACAGGTTGCTGTCTTACGCTTTGACATTTTCTGTGTAAGAACCGCACCGGCTCCGGATGAGGAGGCATCTACCTGAAGGATAAACGGCTTGTTAGTGTCGGGTCTGTGTAAGGCTGGAGCAGAAGCGAAGGCTCGTTTAAGGGACATGAACGATTCCTCAGCTTCCAGGGTCCATTTCTTAGGGTTCTCCCCTTTGCGAGTGAGAGAAGATATGGGACGCACCAGAGACGAGAAGTGTGGAATGAATTGCCGGTAATAGTTGGCGAATCCCAGGAATTGCTGGATAGCCTTCAACCCTTCCGGACGGGACCAATTCAGTACGGCTGATACCTTATCGGGGTCCATCTTCAGGCCAGTATCAGAGACTATGTGGCCAAGGAAGGGTAGCGAGGTCTGCTCAAACAGGCATTTCTCGAGTTTGGCGTAAAGGCGATTCTCTCTCAATCTCCCCAGGACAAGACAGACATGTCTTCGGTGGGTATGCAAGTCTGGAGAGAAGATAAGGATGTCGTCTAAATACACAACCACACGGGTGTATAGAAGGTCATGGAAGACGTCATTCACGAACTCCTGGAAGACTGCTGGAGCGTTACTGAGCCCGAAGGGCATCACTCGATATTCATAGTGCCCATCCCGAGTGTTGAACGCAGTCTTCCATTCGTCTCCCGACCGAATGCGGACCAGATTGTACGCACCCCAGAGATCTAATTTGGAGAAGATCTTGGCACCTTGAAAGCGGTCAAACAGTTCCGGTATCAGGGGTAGCGGGTATCTGTTCTTCACCGTGATCTTATTCAATCCGCGGTAGTCAATGCAAGGCCGTAGACCCCCGTCCTTTTTCCCCACAAAGAAGAAGCCCGCTCCGGCAGGAGAGGAGGATTTTTGGATGAAGCCTCGTGCTAGATTTTCCTTTATGTAATCAGACATGGCTTGGGTCTCTTCTCGGGACAAAGGGTAGATGCGCCCACGCGGAGGGGTTGCCCCGGGGAGCAGGTCGATGGGACAATCGTAGGGTCTGTGTGGCGGCAACGTCTCAGCCTCCTTCTTGTCAAAGACATCGGCATAGGCCCAATAGGCAGGGGGTAACCCGGGAAGGGTGACTGGTTCAACGGGTCGGTGCGGAGGATGTACTGGTTTCAGGCAGTTGCTGTGGCAAGACGCACCCCATTGCAGAATGTCTCCAGAATCCCAGTCCAGTACTGGCTTGTGCGACCAAAGCCAGGGTATTCCCAGTAGTAGGGCATGCGTCATGCCAGGGAGTACGTGGGAGGCAATGGTCTCAGAGTGTAGCAACCCCACTTGCATAGTACAGTTCTCCGTGATGTACTGGATGGGTTCGGATAGCGGTTTTCCATCCACGGAAGAAAGACTGATGGGGGTAGCAAGACATCGGACGGGAATCTGGTGTAGGTCCACCACGGCTTGTTGGATAAAGTTCCCGGCAGAGCCTGAATCCAGGAATGCATGCTCTGTCAACTGGATGGAACCACAGGACAGGGACACAGGTACATGGAGAAAAAGAGAGGACTTGGCATGACCTAGGGTGGCCTCTCCGATGGACCCTAGGCTCTGTAGTTTCCCGGCTTTACTGGACAGTCCTGAATCAGATGTTTGGCACTTCCGCAGTAGAAACACTCTCCTGCCATTCTCCGATTCCTCTGTCGCAGTCTGGACTCACTGACGCGATCGACCTTCATGGGCTCGTGCGGAGCAGTAGGCCGGGTGGAGGGAGGTGACATCGGCCTTTGGAAGGTGGGTGCAAGGCGCGGGTTTCTTCTCGCCCGGGTCACTTCTCTGGCACGCTCTTGGAAATGGAGATCAATACGGGTAGCCAGAGAGATCAGCTCTTCCAGGGTGGTAGGTACATCCCGGCCGGCCAGTTCATCCTTGATTTTACCGGATAACCCTTCCCAGAAGGCAGCTACCAAGGCATCATTGTTCCACTTGAGTTCGGAGGACAGAGTGCGGAATTCGATTGCATACTGTCCCACGGTGAGATTCCCCTGGTGGATTCTCATGAGCAAAGAGGCAGTAGACGAGAGACGGCCTGGCTCATCGAACACCTTATGGAAGGTAGTCAGAAAGACAGACAGGACTTGAACGGTCGGGTCATTCCTCTCCCAGAGCGGATTCATCCAAGCCAGAGCCTGACCAGTCAGATGAGACATGATAAATGTGATTTTCGAGCGATCAGTCGCTCGCTGCAGCGGCGACAGCTCAAAGTGCAGGGAGCACTGGTTTAAGAAACCGCGACACAAACGGGGATCCCCTCCATTCATGGGTGGGGAGGCCAGGCGGGAAGGAGACATGCATGACGATAATCCCGCAGAGTCGGGGGTTGTTGAGGAGGCCGGATTCTGCAGGGTGTATAGACGGGAATCCACGGACGCCATATATTCAGCCATGCGTCTCTGGGCCTCATGCTGGCAGGACAGTTCCTTCTGTAGTTCACTTAACTGGGAGCCGTCGGAGGATCCGGAGGTTTGCATGGATGCCAGACGGGATTCCACAGACTTCATGTGAGCCACTAATCTTGCTTGGGTCTCACGTTGGCGGGAGAGCTCCTGTTGCAGGTCAGTCAGCGGGTTAACCTTGATCCCGGCGGAGTCCATGGCCCGAGCAAACTGTTACGCTCACCGAGGAGCGGCGAGCGTCCGGAGGTGGACCCACTGGACCGTGCACCGGACTCCCCTGAGAAGGCGACCAGCAGCGAACCCCTATACAGGTACTGTACGGCGCCTCCCCAGAAGGCCTAAATGCACGGCAGCCAGGAACCGGTAGTAGGAGTCTCTGTAGGGCCAGGTGTAGCAAGGTTGTGACGTCCACAGCCGGCAGGACACGGAAACTGTACCGGAGATGTTCACAGCAGGTGACGTCCGCGGCAGGTACGGCACGGATAATGTCCACGGCAGGTAGGGCACGGTGACATCCACTGTCGGTATGAGCGGTGACGTCCACAGCAGGTACGGCACAGATAATGTCCATGGTAGGTAGGGCACGGTGACGTCCACTGTCGGTATGAGCGGTGACGTGCCCAGCAGGAATGGTACGGATGGCACTACGGTGAGACAAGGGATTAGAACCAGGTAACAATGCACAGAAAACAGATAATAGCACAAGGGGTCTGGACACTGGCAAGGCTCTAATGGAAGCGTTGCTCGGGCGCCTGCTGCTGGGGGAGGTGAACCTAAATACCCAATAGGTAACAGGTGACCTCTGAGGTCACTTCCAGAAAACGGGGCATACCGCTTTAAGAAAGGGGGCGTGGCCTCCCGCGCAGCCTAGAGTCACTTACTGCAGCTCTGTGTAAGGAAGGGAGACAGGAAGAGGCTGCAGCATGCCTGGGAGCAGGAGCAGCGCCTGCAGAGCCATGGGACCGGTAAGAGGAAGGCCGTCGCTGCCTGGGGCTATGACTGGGAGTGCTAGTGGGAGCCATGCTGGGACTGGGCACATGTGAGGGAGCGCGCCCCCCACGGGGTCTGATGGGACCAGGCGCTACACCAGCATAGTAATGAGGGGTGCGTGATTCCTTCTGCGCAGTTAAAACGCTGGTGGCCTTACCAGGCAGGCTTGGGCCGGAGGTGGAGGACCCAGACGAGGTTGAGGAGGCAGAAGCAGTGGAGGAACTTGGACAGACAGAGGATTGACACACAAGTTGTGGGGACGGCAAGACTTGTGCAGCAGACCTGTCACGCTATACTCTAAGATGTACAATAGCAGTACAGCGCAGTAATGTGGGACTGAGAGGATTCCTGAAACTATCTGAGAAGGCAGTTAGCTTGTAAACCACTAGGGGGCGTAAAAGTGGAGGAAACGTATGAGCAGTGAATTCCCTAGCAGAGGTAATACTAGTCAAGCCCACCAGATGGCAGTAGAATCGTCAGAAAGCCATGTCACAACATGAGGTCTTGTAAATACACAAGGGCAAAGTCTAAACCTAGTCAGAGGGAAGCAAATAGTCAGTAGCCGGGAAATCAGAGCCTAGAAGCGAGGGGGAATGGGAAGACAAGACAGAATTAAGGTAACCAGATAAGGAACGAACAGGGAGACAGCAGGAGAGACACTGATGGAAACAGACAACAGAGGAGGTTAACAGGTCAGGTGAACACAGAGGTCAGTAGGGGGCAGGGCAGACAACAGGTCACTCAAGAGCAGACCATAGCAGAGCCAGAAATATCACTGGCGAAGTCCAAGAGAAACAGTGCCCTAATAAAGCAGCCTGACCTCCAGAACGAGGCAGGAAGGATTAACCCCTAACGTGACCTGCATCAGAAGTGAAGCTAAAAAAACGGCTCACCTCAAGCTGAGCCAGGAGTCAATCATGACAAGACCCTTCACCATCTATCACCATAGTTAGCCAGTGCCCAGTCAGCGACATGTAACGTCCTTGTCCATGCTTACTGGTCCAAGTATCGGTGGTGAAATGCACCCGTTCACACAGAGTTTCTCAAGGAAGCGGTGATGTTGTGTGCGACATTTTGGTGCAGCGCAGGCACACCTTTCTTAGAGAAGTACTGGCGATTGGGCATCTGGTACCGGGGCACAGTGACAGACATAAGGTCTCGAAAATCCTGTGTGTCCACCAGGCGGAAAGGCAGCATTTCGGTAGCCAAGAGCTTACAGAGGGATAAAGTCAACCTCTTAGCTTTGTCATGGGTCGCAGGAAATGGCCTTTTATTTGTCCACAGAGATCTGGCTGCTGTGTGTAAATGGTTGTGAGTAGGGTGTCCCTGGAAAAATTCAGGTTTTTGAGGAAAGTGCAGGCGTAGACATGATGTTGCCTTCATCCAAAGTTGGTGCTATCGATGTCTGAGAGAGCTGTACACACGCACTTGTTTCCCCTTCCAAACCAATTGATGACCTACCAAGTAAACTGCCTGTTGTGGTTACCGTGGTGGAAGGTGTGCGTGGAAAACCAGGTGTGACAGCTGTCCCCACAGTCCTAGAAGGTGAAGAGCGCTGGAAGGGGCAGGCGGTGGATGGTCCGCTCCGGTAGGCCGCATTGCAGCACGGTGAGCTTCCCACTGGGAAATATGATATTTATTCATGTGACGATTCATGGAAGAAGTTGTAAAACTGCTGAGGTTTTTGCCTCTACTAACAGATTCCCGACAAATTTTACAGCTCACATGATTTGGGCGATCCTTTGCAAGGTCAAAAAAGGACCAGGCTAGGCAAGGCTTAGGCTATGTCCGCACGTTGCTTTTTACCTGCTTTTTACCTGCTTTTTTGCTGCTTTTTCAACTGCAGCGTTTAATGCCAAAATGGTTGTGTTCTGCTTTTCAAGCAAAGTCTATGGGAATTTGGGTTTCTTGTCCGCACTATGCAGTTCAAACTGCAGCCTTTTTGTTGCAGAACTTTGGTCAAAAACTCAGCTTTGCAGTGTAAAACCCAAATGGCAAAAACAATTGACATGTCAATTGTTTTTGCCATTTGGGTTTTGCACTGCAAAGCTGAGTTTTTGACCAAAGTTCTGCAACAAAAAGGCTGCAGTTTGAACTGCATAGTGCGGACAAGAAACCCAAATTCCCATAGACTTTGCTTGAAAAGCAGAACACAACCATTTTGGCATTAAACGCTGCAGTTGAAAAAGCAGCAAAAAAGCAGGAAAAAAGCAGGTAAAAAGCAACGTGCGGACATAGCCTTAGAGGACATACGACCTGCTGAGCCACCCCGACTAGTGCTCAGAGGCAGAGTGGTGGCTGAGGATGCAGTTGTAGATGTGCTACCAGTACTCCGACTCTGTCCAGGAAGGCGCAAGGTAACTTCGTCGTCAGTTGCATCCTCCTCCACCGCCTCTGTTGACCTACTTGAGTGCCTGACTGTGGGTTGACAGTAGGTGGGATCTAGAACTTCCTCATCAAGCGTTGTGTTTGCACTCCCCTCACCCTCAGACCTAGCCTCTTCCTGCCCTGAACGAATATTTAAGTTGTCATCCCAATCTGGGATCTGCGTCTCATCGTCATCAGTATGTTCCGCATTGTCTCTAACAACAAGTGTTACAGTTTGTGAATAAGGGTCAACATTATGCTTAGAAACTTGGTCATCACGGCCTGAATCCGAGTCACAAAGGTTCTGGGCATCACTGCAGACCATTTCCTGGTCTGTACTCACTGTAGCTTGGGAACATACCTCTGATTCCAAGTCTAAAGTGTGACTGAACCGCTCAGCAGACTCAGCCATCTCTGTCCCACCATACTGTGCAGGGCGGATGGAGACTTGAGAGCTGGGAGAAAGCAAGTGTGATTGGGATGACAACTTTTTTTGGATGCGGTAGTTGAGGTGAAGGAGAGGGCACTTGTTGGAGCACTTGAGATCCATTCAAGCATGTACTTTTTTTGTGCATCATCTACCTTTCTTACAGTTGTTTGGGTCCGTAAAAAAGGGAGCACATCGGATTGTCCACGGAAAGTAGTAGACATCTTACTTTTGCTGGAAGATGGCCTATCTTCAGCAGATGTTAATGTAGCTTTGCCACCTTCCCCACGGACAAAAACTTTTTTTCCTTTTCTAACACGCCTGTACCCCTTTCCACCAGCATCTGCCATTTTGCCACTCATTTTGATTGCGACAAGATTGGCCACTTAAAATGTGATAGTAAAAATTGAGAGGTGGTGTAGATTGCAGAGGTGGTCTAGCTTTATTGACAGCTGAAGAAACAACACTGACTATCCCAGACAATGCAACTATGGCCCTTAAACTGGCAGCAGTGTTTGGTATTATAATAGCTTAGTAAAAATGAGCAGGAGGGTGTAATGCAGAGGTGCTGGAAATTGCTTGGCACCAGTGGGACACTAATGGAGTCCAACAGCCACTTTTTGGATGCCACTAAGTTTCCTCAGTGTTTGCTATTATAATAGCTTAGTAAAATTTAACAGGAGGGTGTAATGCAGAGGTGCTGGAAATTGCTTGGCACCAGTGGGACACTAATGGAGTCCAACAGCCACTTTTTGGATGCCACTAAGTTTCCTCAGCGTTTGCTATTATAATAGCTTAGTAAAAATGAGCAGGAGGGTGTAATACAGAGGTGCTGGAAATTGCTTGGCACCAGTGGGACACTAATGGAGTCCAACAGCCACTTTTTGGATGCCACTAAGTTTCCTCAGTGTTTGCTATTATAATAGCTTAGTAAAATTTAACAGGAGGGTGTAATGCAGAGGTGCTGGAAATTGCTTGGCACCAGTGGGACACTAATGGAGTCCAACAGCCACTTTTTGGATGCCACTAAGTTTCCTCAGCGTTTGCTATTATAATAGCTTAGTAAAAATGAGCAGGAGGGTGTAATACAGAGGTGCTGGAAATTGCTTGGCACCAGTGGGACACTAATGGAGTCCAACAGCCACTTTTTGGATGCCACTAAGTTTCCTCAGTGTTTGCTATTATAATAGCTTAGTAAAAATGAGCAGGAGGGTGTAATGCAGAGGTGCTGGAAATTGCTTGGCACCAGTGGGACACTAATGGAGTCCAACAGCCACTTTTTGGATGCCACTAAGTTTCCTCAGTGTTTGCTATTATAATAGCTTAGTAAAAATGAGCAGGAGGGTGTAATGCAGAGGTGCTGGAAATTGCTTGGCACCAGTGGGACACTAATGGAGTCCAACAGCCACTTTTTGGATGCCACTAAGTTTCCTCAGCATTTTCTATTATAATAGCTTAGTAAAAATGAGCAGGAGGGTGTAATGCAGAGGTGCTGGAAATTGCTTGGCACCAGTGTGTGAGACTGTGACCGGGGTTATCTATGACGGCCGGTATGTCTCGCCCCGGTTGTGCTCACTCCATGATAGAAAGTAAGTCCACTCTAGGGTTAATGCTGTTTCCCTACAGGCTGAAGGAAGGGTTAAATGGAAACAGGAACGAGGGGCAGGTGTGCCGGGTGTGAGGGAGTGATCACAACTCCCTGAGTCTCTGCTGGAGAGACATGTATATTGCTGTGGATTTTTGTTTGGACATTAAACACCGTGTGCTGTGAACCTATATGCCTGGATCCCGTGTCTTCTGCTGCGCAGCCGACCGCGCTACCTCACATATGGTGGAGAATCGGCGGGCATGCCAGCCCGGTGAGGTGTACTTCCTTTTCTGGTGATCCGGTAGCACATGTCCTGGATTCAAGCAGCTATACTACGGCCCAAACCCAGCGACGCCATGGAGGACATACTAAGGCATTTGGCTCAGGCTAATGCACAACAACAAGAGGCTAATGCACAGCAACAACAGGTGAATACCCACCTGCTCCGGACGTTGGAGCAACAGCAGCAACAGCACCAGCAATCCTTGAAATTGCAGGAAAAAAGGCACCAAGAACAGATGGTTCTCCTGGCCAAGTCAATCCGTGCCGGACCGGCAGCAACAACCCCGGGACCGGGTGACGACGGCAGCGTCCGGAAAGCGGTGAGACAAGCGTTGCAAAAGATGACCCCGGGGGATGATGTGGAAGCGTTCCTGGCAGTGTTTGAGCGGGTGGCCGAGCGGGAAAAGCTGCCGACCCCCCAGTGGGCTGAGGTATTGTCGCCCTATCTGACGGGGGAACCCCAAAAAGCGTACCTGGACCTCGGTACCGAGGACGCCATTGACTATGTGACCCTGAAAGCCGAAATACTGGCTCGGTTGGGGGTGAATACCTATGTACGGGCTCAGCGGGTAAATCAGTGGTTCTATGAGGAAGCCAAACCCGTACGCTCCCAGGCCTATGACTTATTACATCTTGTAAAAAAGTGGTTGCAGCCTGACACTCTGAGCCCGGCGCAAATGGTGGAAAGGGTAGTAGTGGATCGTTTTGTGCGCACTTTACCCGTCACCGTTCAACGGTGGGTAGGACAGGGTGACCCGAGTACCCTGGACCAATTAGTGTCCCTGGTAGAGCGGCATGTGGCTACGCAGGACTTGATACGGGACACTGAGACTTTGCGTACCGCCCGTCGGTCCGGCCCCTCCAAGCCTAGGGCCAAGGACCCACCGCCGACACCGGTACAGGAGTCCGCTACCATCCTGGCTGAGGCCGCGCCCGCCGTTCCTGAGGTCCGGAAGGCCATGTACCCTAAACGACAACTTGTCAAGGGGGTTTCCTTCCCTATTAGATGTTGGCGGTGCCAGCGGGTGGGACATATGGAAGCCCAGTGTCCCCTGACCACGGAGCCCATGGATTGTGGGGTTACCCGGCGGGGTTCAATGTATGCTCAGGTGGTGTGTACCGCTGACCTGGTTCCCCCAGAGACTGAGCCCCACTTGTGCCAAATACAGGTGAATGGATGTCCGGTTACAGGATTGTTGGATTCCGGAAGCTTAGTGACCCTTGTGCGATCCACCTTGAGGGCTAAAGTAAAGGCCACAGGACGTACCGAGGGGGTGGTTTGCATACATGGGGACCGCCGAGACTATCCCACGGGGATTGTCACCATCACAGCACCTTGCGGTCAGGTGCAACATGAGGTGGGACTGCTTAACACTCTTCCTTATGACGTGATCCTAGGACGGGATCTGCCCTATTTTTGGACTTTATGGAAGGGAACCCCTAGGTCCCCTCCGATATTGGTCAGTCCGGGGCCTGAGCCCTACAATCCTGAATCCGGGACACCTGCCGTAGGGGTCCCCATGATAGGGACAGAATGTGAACCCGATAGGTCGCCCCTAGAGGTATTGGCAGGAGAGGCTGAGACGGTCGAGCCCATCCCGGACTTGGAGGCATCCCCGGATGCGTTTGGGACAGCCCAACTCCAGGACCCTACGTTAATACATGCCCGGAATAGGGTGTTAGTACTTGACGGGGTGGCCCAGCTGCCCGGTGCCCAGGTAAGGTACCCCCATTTCGCTCTTAAACAGGATTTACTCTACCGGGTAGATGAAATACGGGGCGTGGGGGTGGAGCAGTTGGTGGTGCCCCAGCCGTATCGCCGGCGGGTCCTCGACTTGGCTCATAAACATCTGATGAGTGGCCACCTAGGGGTCAAGAAAACGCAGGAGCGAATATTGCAAAGGTTCTATTGGCCCGGGGTCTTTGGGGAGGTAAAACGGTTCTGCGAAACCTGCCCGGAGTGTCAGCTTACCGCACCACTGGTCCACTTTCGCAGTCCGTTGGTGCCGTTACCCATTATAGAAGTCCCTTTTGAACGGATAGGGATGGATCTGGTGGGGCCCCTCGTAAAGTCTGCTCGAGGGCACCAACACATCCTAGTGATCGTTGACTATGCCACCCGGTATCCAGAGGCGATACCTCTCAGACATACTGCGGCGAAGCTTATAGCTCGGGAGTTGTTTTCTGTGTTCTGCCGGGTGGGGTTGCCCAAGGAGATCCTTACGGATCAGGGGACCCCATTCATGTCTAAAGTGACCAAAGAACTATGCCGGCTACTCCAGATCAAGCAGTTGAGTACGTCTGTGTATCATCCTCAGACGGATGGGTTAGTAGAACGATTCAATAAAACCCTGAAAACCATGCTAAAAAGGGTGATCTCCAAAGACGGGAAGGACTGGGATATGATGCTTCCCTATTTGATGTTTGCCATCCGAGAGGTGCCACAGGCATCCACGGGGTTTTCGCCTTTTGAATTGTTATACGGGCGACATCCCCGGGGATTGTTGGACCTGGCAAAGGAAACATGGGAGCAAGAGCCCACCCCCCATAAAAGTGTGATTGAACACATTTTAGGAATGCAGAACCGCATAAGCGCGGTCATGCCAATTGTGAAGGAGCATTTACAGGAGGCTCAGGCCGCGCAAAGCGGCCGCTATAATAGACAAGCCACCGTGCGGACCTTTAAACCCGGGGATCGGGTGTTGGTATTAATCCCCACGGCGGAGAGTAAATTCCTGGCTCAGTGGCAAGGCCCCTACGAGATAAAGGAAAAAGTCGGGGTGGTCAACTATAAAGTATTGCAGCCCGGTAGGCGGAAACCTGAACAAATATACCATGTCAACCTATTAAAACCGTGGCAGGAACGGGAAAGCCTGATGGTTGAGTTTCCCCCATCTCCCTCCTCTTCGGGTCGTTCACTCCCGGCTTCAGCGACCTCCGGAGAGGACGAACCGGAAGTAAGGATTGGAGAAGCCCTCACCAAGACACAGAGGCGAGAGGCCAGACGGTTGGTTCAGCAGAACCCCGAAGTCTTCTCCGAGCTGCCCGGTAGGACCAGTCTGATACGACATGATATTGTCACCGAGCCCCACCTGAAGGTACGCCTGAAGTCATACCGGGTACCGGAGGCTCGACGACAAGCCATATCAGAGGAAGTAAAGTCAATGTTACGCCTGGGGGTCATCGAAAAATCCCGGAGTGAATGGGCTAGTCCGATTGTCCTAATACCAAAACCCGATGGCTCCTTAAGGTTCTGCAATGACTTTAGGAGATTGAACGAAATATCCAAGTTTGATCTCTACCCCATGCCCCGGGTGGATGAGCTGATTGATAGGCTGGGACAGGCGCGATACTTTACCACGCTCGACCTGACCAAGGGGTACTGGCAGGTGCCACTAACGGAGTCCGCCAAGGAGAAAACCGCTTTTGTTACGCCGGAGGGTCTCTTCCACTATGTTGTCTTGCCTTTTGGGTTACATGGCGCTCCGGCCACGTTCCAGAGGTTGATGGACTTAGTGCTGGAACCCCACCAGGCGTATGCTTCAGCGTACCTTGATGACATCATTATTTACAGCTCCGATTGGCAGACCCACTTGGAACAGGTACAAGCGGTGGTGGACGCGCTTCGAACAGCCGGATTGACAGCCAATCCCAAGAAATGTGCGTTGGGACTCACGGAAGCCCGCTACTTGGGCTACGTAATAGGCCAAGGAGTGATTAAGCCCCAAATTAACAAAGTGGAGGCGATCCAGAAGTGGCCTAGACCCCTGACCACGAAGCAGGTTAGGGCCTTCCTGGGTATCGTGGGGTACTACAGGAGGTTTGTAAAAGATTTTGCGGGACTATCAGCCCCCTTGACGGACCTTCTCAAAGGCAAGAAGTCCGTCATGGTGCGCTGGACTCCGCAGGCCGAGGACTCCTTCCGGGCCCTGAAGGAGGTCCTGTGCGGACAGCCCGTTCTTGTAAACCCTGATTTCCGGAAAGAGTTCATAGTACAGACTGACGCCTCGGAGGTCGGCCTGGGGGCAGTGCTGTCTCAGGTGGTTCAGGGGGTGGAACACCCCGTCACCTTCTTAAGTAGGAAGCTCACCCCTCCCGAGCGGAATTATAGCGTAGTGGAGAAGGAGTGTCTGGCGATCAAGTGGGCCTTGGAGTCCCTACGCTATTACCTGCTGGGACGGCAGTTTCGCTTGGTGACGGATCACTCTCCACTGGTCTGGATGAGGTCCGCCAAGGAACGGAATGCCCGGGTTACCCGGTGGTTCCTTTCTCTGCAGAACTTCCGGTTTACGGTTGAACACCGGGCCGGTAGGTTGCAGGGCAACGCCGATGCCTTGTCCCGCGGCCCATGTTTGATGGCAGGAGTTCAGCCCCGCACGCTTGAACTGAGGGGGGGGGTATGTGAGACTGTGACCGGGGTTATCTATGACGGCCGGTATGTCTCGCCCCGGTTGTGCTCACTCCATGATAGAAAGTAAGTCCACTCTAGGGTTAATGCTGTTTCCCTACAGGCTGAAGGAAGGGTTAAATGGAAACAGGAACGAGGGGCAGGTGTGCCGGGTGTGAGGGAGTGATCACAACTCCCTGAGTCTCTGCTGGAGAGACATGTATATTGCTGTGGATTTTTGTTTGGACATTAAACACCGTGTGCTGTGAACCTATATGCCTGGATCCCGTGTCTTCTGCTGCGCAGCCGACCGCGCTACCTCACAAGTGGGACACTAATGGAGTCCAACAGCCACTTTTTGGATGCCACTAAGTTTCCTCAGTGAAGAAAAAACAAAAAGCCAGCACTAAATGTGCACTTCAGCACTATAAATTCCAAACTGTACTTATTATAAAAATTTTGAGATTTTTGGCAAAAAATTGCAATTTCTTGAGCTGCCTCGCCACGTCACGGCAAATCTCATTTGAGGCAGTCCTACACTAAAATGTTTTTATAAAATGTGCCATACGGCCTCACATATGAATAGTAGAACTGCTCTTAGCAGCACTCACCTGGTCTATTTCAATCCCGTACCCATGACTGAGTCATGGCTGTGGGCGGGACAGGTCCAAGCAAATGCTGCATGAAGTAAACAGCCTGTGGACAAGGCCTGATGACTTAATGTGAACAGTCACCAACTGCCAAAATCTAGACAGATGGAATACTTCCCAAATTGGGGTGTATGGCAAGGTGGAGGTCAACCACCGACCAATTCAATGAATGGATGCCACTAAGTTTCCTCAGTGTTTGCTATTATAATAGCTTAGTAAAAATGAGCAGGAGGGTGTAATGTAGAGGTACTGGAAATTGCTTGGCACCAGTGGGACACTAATGGAGTCCAACAGCCACTTTTTAGATGCCACTAAGTTTCCTCAGTGTTTGCTATTATAATAGCTTAGTAAAAATGAGCAGGAGGGTGTAATGCAGAGGTGCTGTAAATTGCTTAGCACCAGTGGGACACTAATGGAGTCCAACAGCCACTTTTTGGATGCCACTAAGTTTCCTCAGTGTTTGCTATTATAATAGCTTAGTAAAAATGAGCAGGAGGGTGTAATGCAGAGGTACTGGAAATTGCTTGGCACCAGTGGGACACTAATGGAGTCCAACAGCCACTTTTTGGATGCCACTAAGTTTCCTCAGTGTTTGCTATTATAATAGCTTAGTAAAAATGAGCAGGAGGGTGTGATGTAGAGGTACTGGAAATTTCTTGGCACCAGTGGGACACTAATGGAGTCCAACAGCCACTTTTTGGATGCCACTAAGTTTCCTCAGTGTTTGCTATTATAATAGCTTAGTACAAATGAGCAGGAGGGTGTAATGCAGAGGTGCTGGAAATTGCTTGGGACCAGTGGGACACTAATGGAGTCCAACATCCACTTTTTGGATGCCACTAACTGGCAGCACTCTTTTCAATTAAAATGGCTTTGCAAAAATGTACAGGAGGGGAGAATGCAGAGGTGGTGGGACTTGCTTGGCACAAGTGGCACAATAATGTAGTACAACAGCCACTTTTTGGATGGCACTAACTGGCAGCACTCTTTTCAATTCAAATGGCTTTGCAAAAATGTGCAGGAGGGTACAGTGGCCGGGTTTTGGGTCAGTGTAGAGGAAAGGAAGCCTCACTTTCTATCCCTCCTAATGGTGAAATGCAGCAAGGAATTCCCTGAGCTTAGGTACACAGACGCTGTTATCTGAAGCTGTATACAGCGTTTCCATGGACCTGACTGTCACCTATGGCTCTGAGCCAGATGTAATTAGCCCTGAAAAGGGCTGAAATAAACTTCTGTCCCTAATCAGTAGAGCGCTGTGAGTATAGCGTACACAGCAGGACCGGCGTCAGGAGCTGCGTGGGTGGTGACTGACACCCAGACGCAGAAGGCGTCCTGAGAAAAAATGTCCGTATTTATAATGCAAGGACATGTGACATGGACAGCCTATGACACATGCCCTTGCTTGTATGTCAAAAAGTTCACTTAGCCGTGTGTGTGTCTGGGATTGGCTGACATGCTGGCCCGCACCACTACACGCGCGCTTAGAAAAAAAAATGGCGATCGCCATTATCCCAGCAGCAACGATCTAAACGCGCAGCCCCCGCACACTATACGCTGAAATTTGATAATAGTGTGAATCACAGAGTGACTCACACTATTACAGTGAATAGCCAGTTAGTAATTAGCTAGGCTTTTTGCTGATAGAACCGTTCTCGAACGTAACTCAAGCTGCCGAACTTTTAGCAAAAAGCTCGAGTTCTAGTTCTATCTAGAACACCCTCCAAAATCACTCGAACCGCGAACTGGAGAACCGCGAACCGCGCTCAACTCTAGTTATTAGGGACTTATGATAAATTGTGGGGGGAGGACACATGACAGGGACTAAGGCTTTGTGCACACATTCAGTATTTGCAACATAAAATTGTGCTACAAGTGATGATGTGTTGGCAGGAAGAACACTGCATAAAATATGCGTTTTGCTTGCACCTGTAAAAAGCAGCGTATTTTCCGCTACAAAATCGCAATGTGTGCACATAGCCTTATAATTAATTGGGGGAGTGTCACACAGACTTATTAGTTTATATTTATCAGGCAACAGATTATAGCTAATGGGGGCACAGTGTGGCTTATTTATCACCTTATATTCTGAATGGTGTGTGGTTCATTGTATAATGTATAGTCTGGAACATATTTATATTCAGGGGCACAGTGTGGGGTAAATATATGTATATGTGGCGCCCTGGACAAGCCAGGGGCCACAGAGAAAAACACCAACACACCCCACACTCCCAGCAGGCACACCGAAGTCGGACACAAAACCCTTGTTGCCTTCCTCCAGGGGCTGATGTTCACACCAGGGGGTGGGCCAGGCGGTTGGCCCCGCCCACCGAGGAGTTCACAGTCCTGGAGGCGGGAAAAGAGGAGAGATCAGTTTGAGAGTGGAAGTGAGAGGAAGTGAAGTGGTAGTGGAGGAAACTGAAGTTGGTCCGGGTGTGTGGTCCGGACGGAGCAGCAAGGTTGGCAGACGGTGGTGACCATCTGCAGGAGTGGCCTATCGGAGTCTCCCGTTACGACAGTGGATGGGCGGTGGCCCGGTGGTACCGGACCGGTACGCAAAGAGAAGCCAGCACCATCTGGCAGGGGCTTACGGACCCCGGCAAGGCTAGGAGTCGCCTTGAATTTGCCGAATTCGTTAGTGAAGGGAACCTCCTGGGTTTCCCAACAGCCAAGTCCCAACAGAAGGCAACAGTCCAACCAAGAGAGGGAGACACCGCCACCGCCAAGGCAACCGTTTCCCAGGGCCAGAGCCTGCGGGCAAAAGGGGCTCCTCCAGCCCATATCCAAGCTGGGGAGCGGGTTACCGGTGGGAACCCATTGGACATTGGAACCATCTACCGTATATAGGTGCAGGGAAAGGCAGTCACCATCAACCTGCCGGGAGGAAACAACACCGCAGCCGTCTGTGGGACCCGTCCATCCAGCCGTGTGTTTTACCGAGAACTGTGTCCTCATCATTGGCTGAGTGAGTACCACCGTGCCGTGCGGCACAGCGCTGCTCCCGCGACCCTGCACCTCACCAGGCCCCGTAACCTGCCTGCCATCCATCCCTACCCCATCACCGGGCCCCGGGACAACCAACCCCATACCCACGGAGGGGAGAACTAACATCAAAGCTGCTCCCTGTCACCGCTCCCGGGATCCCCGTCTAGAGAAGCGGTGGTGTCACCAATATCACCACAACCGTGGGTGGCGTCACGGACAATAATCCAATCCACACCATCCAATCAAACCCCCCTTTTCACTCACGGGCGAGGAACGCCGCTCGAGTCCCCGGGATCCGGCCCACCGCTCGAGCCACCACAGAGCAGCGGCAGCAGCAGCCGGACCCGAGCAGTGGGAGAGCGCAGCATCCCCTCCTCCGCCCGCGACATATACAATATATGTGACCTTGTTATTTTCAGGGCTGCGGTGATCACTGTGACAAGAAGAGTAGTGGCTGTAAGATGGCGTCATGAAGGTCTGACCAGATGGAGAAGAAACAACAGAAAATAACTTACCAGATGAGACGTCAGCGGTAAATAACTTTCTGAAAACATTTATTCTGTAGTGTATAACTTGGAGTATTGCTGTTATTTGTTAAATCCGTTAGGCCATATTTGTGTGACATTTCCGTGTGTTGCCACACTTTTTTTTATCAGACGGCATGTGGACCCCTAGAGTTTCATAGATCCATTCACATATCTGTGAAAATCACAACTCTGAGAATGAGATCTGCGAGACTCGGAGCATGTTGTGTTCTGATCTGATTATGAGAAATAGGACAAACTCCATGGCTCTGTGCGCTGTGCGAGAAAAAAAAGTCAGGCAGCACACTGAGACTACAGACGAATGCAGGATGTAACCTCATTATTTAGTGTACTCACTATGTAAAGCACCATCCTTAAGTACATTGTTTCTCCTTTTATTATGTATTTACACTGTCCCTTATTAGCATCCTCGCTAGTTATGCATGGTGCTGTCCTTTATTATATAGTGTCCTCTCTTTTTCTGTATAGCACCATCTCCTATATAGCATATTCTCATTATTTGTGTTATTCACAGCTCCCTCTCTTTATTATATAATCCTCTCTTGTTAGATATAAAATGTCTGCTGATGGAGCAGCATCTGATCAGAAGACCAGTCCATCATAAAAGAAGCTTACCATGTTCCATCAACAGTCATGTCATTTCATATCTAACAAGACAAGTCGCTATGAAATAAAGACAGAGCTCTATAAATAACAAAAATGACAAGAGAATCCAATATGTAAGGAATTGTGCTGTAAATAACAAAAGAGGGCACTATGTAATATATATATGTGTTTAATCTACATATAAATCTGCAGCTTTGTCGACATAAAAAAACGGAGGCCCAGGCACAATTTCTTGCACAGCTATCAGTGTCCGCTCCCGTGCTGGAGGCAGGGGCAGAGCAGGGCTTAAGGCTGCTTTAAAAGCTACGATATATCTAACGATATGTCGTCGGGGTCACGTCGTTAGTGACGCAGAGCCGGCCTCGTTTGACATATCGTAGCGTGTAACACAAATGAGCGACTGTGAATGAGCAAAAATACTCACCTTATCGTTGCTCGTTGACACGTCGCTCATTTTCAAAAAATCGAACGTCCTTCTGTGCTCCGGTTGTTCATCGTTTCCGAGGCAGCACACGTCGCTCCGTGTGACACCCTGGGAACGATGATCTGCAGCTTACCTGTGGCCGTCGGCAATGCGGAAAGAAGGAGGTGGGTGGGATGTTTACGTGTGACGTTGCTGTGACGCCGCAAGAACCGCCCCCTTACAAAGGAGGCGGTTCACCGGCCAGAGCGACGTTGCAGGGCAGGTAAGTCCATGTGATGGGGTTAAGCGAGGTTGTGCGGCACAGGCAGCGATGTGCCCGTGTCGCACAACTGACGGGGGCGGGTACGATCGCTTGCGATCTCGCTAGCAACATCGCAGTGTGTAAAGCCCGCTTTAGCGTGCAGCAGTGGGATGAGGTCATCACACTGCTGCAGGAAAGCAGAGCTGTGGAGGTGGCGAGCACTCGTCAACCGGCAGAGACAGGTATTTACTCTATGAGCCGAAGACAGGTTCGGGATGATCGCCGGGGGTGTTGGAGGGACCCGCCGACCCGGTCCCCGCCTTGCTTCAGCTGGATGTGCGTTCGAGGGCGCATATCCAGCTGAAATGCATCGTGGCTCAGAGAGGACGCCGCGGGATTTGGGAGCCAGGAAGGGTGAGTAAAATATATATATTTTATATATATATATATATATATATATATATATATATATAAAATGTTTTTCCAAGAGTAGTGGCAGACTGTGGAAAGCTTGCGGGGTGGAGGCGGAGCAGGGGTGGAGCCTGGGGGGAGTCTCAAGGGAGTCCATTCATTTGGCCAGTATGGGGCCCTGAAATTCCTAGTGGCGGCCCTGTCTAGGATTAGGGACCAGTGAGGACTATAAAAGAGCTAAATTAGAGAACCACAGTAGAATATTTCTTGATGATCTCTTAGTAATAGTTTGCAAAGCCAAGGAATCTTTAAGGAACACAGGCTGTTGCAATCTAGAATAACTACGGAATTTTCTTGCACTCTTCCACTCTGGAACTTGTGTTGTTAGTATAGGGTCGAGTTATTTATTATTATTATTATTATTATTATTGTTTTTATCCACCTGTGCTATATCTTTTTGAAAAGGTCATTACAGGAATTATGTATCCATAGCCAGACTTTGAAAAGAAGAAAGGTATTCACCTTTAACATGAACTCCTCTAATGTGGGACAATAGGTTGATTTCCATTATGATAATATTAGATCTTGAGTTGCATGTAAAATATGTGCTCCCACCCAACTTGCTTCCTTTGGGATTTTTTCCTTAACTATGCTCAAAAGATCCAGCTCTGGGAATAAGGTCATGGGAACTAGACAAACTTGTGAAATTAAATCAAATATATTCTTCCAGAAAGGTTGACTTCTGTCACAGTTCCATAAGTAACAAGTCACCTTGCAATTGATCTTTTCAACAGAGTGTTTGCATGTATTTCTTTTCACTGGTAAGTTACTAGTTGTTAGGGCCAGGTGGACGGGCAGACCCAGGAGGTGGATCCACTGGGCCGAACACCTCACTGAAGGGAAGGGGTCCGGTAACCGGAGCACTACAGGTAGCAGGACAGTCCGTTCAAAGGAGTGGAGTGTAGAAGTCCCTGGGACCACGGAGTCACCGAAGGTAGTCCGGGTGACGGAGCTCAGGTTCGGAGGCCGAGATGTTGTCAGGCAGAGTCCGGAACCGACGGAGCGAGAAGACGGGTCACCACAGGGATCAGAGATGGTATGGACTGACGGGATGGCGGACAGTCACCGTTCGGGGTTCGGGAATCGTCAGGACCGGATGGCGAGGCAAGAGCGGCTCTAGGAGAGAGATAGGTAAGTATACCGCAAGACACAAGGAGACCTGACTCCTAGCTTAGCAAAACATGAAGAACAGGCCCCGCCCACTTGGAAAGGATCCCCCTATATACCCTGTACCTGATTCTTCAATATCCTGTTGGAGGACACTGGCCCTTTAAGAGAGGGTCAATGACCGCGCGCGCGCCCTAATGCGCATGCGCGAGGCCCGGGTGCCAGAAGCCAGAGCAGGGAGCGGTGAACAGGAGGCAGGAGAGCCGGGCTGGGGCCGAGTTGCCGACGGGCGCCGGGAGCGGGGACCGGGCTGCCTGGGGACCGCAGGTGATGGAGCAGAAAGGCTGTGGAGCGGGGGACCGGGAAGCCTGGCACGGGAGCGGCGGAGCACGACCTGAGAGCGGGGAAGCGTGGCAGGGGAGCCGGTAAGCAAGGCAGGGGAGCCGGGGAGCATGGCAGAGGAGCCGGGGAGCGTGACAGTACCCCCTCCCCCACGCCCCCCTCCCCGCAACCGGGACAGGAAGGCACGTATCAGAGGAGTACCCACATTCTCCCGGGGTTCCCAGGACCTATCTTCAGGACCATACCCTGCCCAGTCCACCAGGAAGAACTGTCGGCCCCGTACGGTTTTCATGGCCACGATATCCCTTACCGCATAGATGTCATCATCAGCAATAGGAGGAGGAGCAAAACTGGCAGCAGCGGAGAAGGGACCAAGGACAACCGGCTTGAGCAGGGAGACGTGGAAGGAGTTAGGTATTCTCATCGTGGCCGGGAGCTGCAGCTTGTAGGAGACCTCGTTTATTTTGCCGATGACTTTAAACGGCCCGATGTAGCGAGGACCCAGCTTGTATGATGGTAGCTTCAATCGGACATATTTGGAAGCAAGCCAGACCAGATCTCCTGGAGAGAAACACGGAGGATCCAGACGCCTCTTGTCTGCGTGTCTCTTCATCCGCAGGGAAGCACGTCCAAGGGACGTCTTGACAGAGTCCCAAATCGTTGAAAAGTCACGGACTACAGTATCAGCAGCAGGGACATCCGAGGAAGAAGATACTGGTAATGGAACGGAAGGCTGAAGACCGTAAACGACTTGGAAGGGAGAGCTGGAGGAGGACTCACTGACGTGATGGTTATGGGAGAATTCAGCCCAAGGAAGAAGCGTGGACCAGTCGTCGTGATGGGCGTTAACGTAGTGATGTAATAAGGAGGTCAGAATCTGATTGACTCGTTCCACTTGGCCATTCGACTGAGGATGGTAGGCTGAAGAAAAGTCCAGAGTCACTCCCAGATGTTTGCAGAGAGCCCTCCAGAAGCGGGAGGTAAACTGAGTTCCTCTGTCGGACACAATGTGTGATGGAAAGCCATGCAACCGGAAGATGTGTTGTACATAGGCGTCAGCGAGTTCCTGGGCAGAGGGCAGTCCAGCCATAGGGACGAAATGAGCCATTTTGGAGAACCGATCCACCACGACCCATATGACTGTGTGTCCGGAGGACAGGGGCAAGTCCGTAATAAAGTCCATTGCAATGTGTTGCCACGGAACGGAGGGTATAGGCAGAGGCAGAAGACGGCCATATGGCAGGTGTTTGGGCGTCTTGTTCCTGGCACAAGAGGAGCAAGCTGAGACAAAAGAAGCGACGTCCGTGCGAAGGAATGGCCACCAGTAGTGACGTACAATTGTACTCCATGTTTTCTTCTGACCAGCATGGCCGGCTATTTTCGAGGCATGGCCCCAGTGCAACACTTTTTGCCTGTCAGTCTCAGAGACATAGGTCTTCCCGGGCGGTATCTGGGCCAGGGTGACAGGGGCCACCGGAATGATTTTACTAGGGCAGATGATGGGCTGGGATGTCTCCTCCTCCTGCTCCATGGGCATGAATGACCTGGACAAGGCATCTGCTCGTACATTCTTGTCCGCGGGTCGAAAATGGAGCTGAAAATCGAACCTGGCAAAGAACAAGGACCACCTGGCTTGCCGTGGGTTCAGTTGCTGAGCGGACCGCAGGTATTCCAGGTTCTTGTGGTCCGTGTAAATGATCACGGGGTACACTGCTCCCTCCAGAAGGTAGCGCCATTCCTCCAGACCCAGTTTGACTGCCAATAGCTCTCGGTCACCGATGGTGTAGTTGCGTTCAGGCGCTGAGAAGCTCTTGGAGTAGAAACCGCAAGTAACCATCTTCCCGGAGGAGGACTTCTGCATGAGCACTGCTCCGGCTCCCGAGGAGGAGGCATCCACCTCCAAGGTGAACTGTCGGTTTAACTCAGGACGGTGGAGCACAGGGGAGGAAGCAAATGCCTGTTTCAGGGAGCCAAACGCAGCGTCGGCCGCAGGTGACCAGTCCTTTGGATTAGCCCCCTTCTTGGTCAAGGCGGAGAGAGGTACAGTCAGAGCAGAGAAGTGAGGGATGAACTGACGGTAATAGTTTGCGAATCCCAGAAAGCGTTAGATTGCCTTCAGTCCGGAAGGAGGGGGCCAGTTGAGAATGGAAGAGACCTTCTCCGGGTCCATCTGCAGACCGGTATCGGAGATTACGTAACCCAGGAAGGGAAGAGAAGACTGCTCGAAGACACACTTCTCGTACTTGGCGTACAGACGATTCTCCCTCAGTCTTTGTAGTACCAGCTGCACGTTCTCTCTGTGGGTCTGGAGGTCCGGAGAAAAGACCAGGATATCATCAAGATACACCACCACACAGACGTAGAGAAGGGCCCGGAACACGTCGTTCACCAATTCCTGAAAGACTGCTGGTGCGTTACACAGGCCGAAGGGCATCACACACTATTCATAGTGCCCATCGCGAGTATTGAATGCGGTCTTCCATTCGTCCCCAGAGCGGATGAGGACCAGGTTGTAGACACCCCGAAGATCCAACTTGGTAAACACACGAGCTCCTCTAAGCCGATCAAACAATTCGGGGATGAGCGGCAGGGGGTATTTATTTTTCACGGTGATTTGGTTCAATCCCCGGTAGTCAATGCATGGGCGTAGGTCGCCCTCTTTCTTCTTAACGAAGAAGAAGCCTGCTCCAGCAGGAGAGGAGGATCTCCGAATGAATCCCCTTGCCAGGTTCTCTGTGATGTAGGTAGACATGGCCCTTGTTTCAGCAGGAGACAGCGGATATATCCGTCCTCGAGGTGGTGTAGTTCCCGGGAGTAGGTCGATGGCACAGTCGTAAGGACGATGTGGCGGCAGTACCTCTGACTCCTTTTTATCAAAGACGTCCGGGAAGGACCAATAGGCCGAGGGCAGTCCCGGTAGGGACACCGGAACCGGAGGTCGTCGGATGGGCTGTATAGTCTTCAGACAGTTCTCGTGGCAAGAGGAGCCCCATCGGGTGATTTCACCAGTACCCCAGCTGACTGACGGTTCGTGTGTCCGTAACCAGGGGAGTCCCAGCAGGATTTGATGAGACATGTGTGGGAGGACGCAGAGAGCGATGTTCTCGGTGTGCAGGGCACCGATACGGAGTTCCACCGGCTTGGTGATCCACGAGATGGTGTCAGAGAGGGGTCTCCCATCTACAGAGGCAATCACGAGGGGTTTGTCGAGTGGAGTAACAGGCACCTGGTACTTGTTCACCGTGGCCTGCTGGATGAAATTGCCTGCTGCCCCGGAATCGAGGTACGCCTCGGCCGTGAACCGCGTCTCTCCCGTTGTCACTTGAACAGTCCACGTAACCGGGTCTGAGAGAGTCCCAGCACCTAGGGTGGCCTCTCCTACCAGCCCTAGGCTTTGGCGTTTCCCGGCCTCTCTGGACAAGAGCGTAGCAGGTGTGTGCCCTCTCCGCAGTAGAAGCAGAGGCCCTTGGTGAGCCGTTCTGCTCGGCGTTGTTCGGACTGCCGCAAACGGTCAATCTGCATGGGCTCGTGGACAGAGACACCAGACGACGTTGACTGAAGTACGGCGGGCTTCTGCGGAGGAGAGGAATGCCGTATCGGACGTCTCTCACGGGACACCTCTTTGGATCGTTCCTGGAATCTGAGGTCCACGCGGGTGGCTAGTGCGATCAGGGCATCCAGAGTAGAAGGAACATCGCGGCCTGCCAGCTCGTCCTTAATACGGCTGGAGAGTCCTTCCCAGAAGGCGGCGGTGAGGGCTTCATTGTTCCAGCCCAATTCTGAGGCCAAAGTGCGGAAGCGGATGGCATACTGCCCCACCGTCATGGTCCCCTGACGTAGCCTGAGGAGTGATGAGGCGGATGCGGCGTCACGGCCGGGTTCATCGAAGGTGGTTCTGAACGCCTGCAGGAAGTCCTGGATGTTAGTGGTTACAGGGTCCTCCTTTTCCCACAAGGGGTTCATCCAGGCCAGTGCCTCACCCTCTAGATGGGACATCACAAACGCCACCTTGGCTTGGTCGGAGGCAAACAGGTGCGGAAGCAGCTTGAAATGGAGGGAGCACTGGTTTAAGAATCCTCTGCAGGTCTTGGGATCTCCGGCATATCAAGGTGGAGAGGCCAAGCGAAGTTTAGAAGCTTCCGAGGGAGCCGCCACGGGAACCGTGACCGTGGACTGTGCAGTGGTAACCTGAGATGCCAGGGACATGGCAGATGCTTGCAGCGTGTGCAGGCGGGTATCCACCGAGGTCATGAAGGCCAGCATGCAGGACTGAGTCTCGCGCTGACGTCCGAGTTCCTGCTGCAAGTTGCCCAGCTGGGCCGCTAGTGCTTCGGCGGGATCCATGGCCTGTTCTTACTGTTAGGGCCAGGTGGACGGGCAGACCCAGGAGGTGGATCCACTGGGCCGAACACCTCACTGAAGGCAAGGGGTCCGGTAGCCGGAGCACTACAGGTAGCAGGACAGTCCGTTCAAAGGAGTGGAGTGTAGAAGTCCCTGGGACCACGGAGTCACCGAGTGACGGAGCTCAGGTGCGGAGGCCGAGATGTTGTCAGGCAGAGTCCGGAACCGACGGAGCGAGAAGACGGGTCACCACAGGGATCAGAGATGGTATGGACTGACGGGATGGCGGACAGTCACCGTTCGGGGTTCGGGAATCGTCAGGACCGGATGGCGAGGCAGGAGCGGCTCTAGGAGAGAGATAGGTAAGTATACCGCAAGACACAAGGAGACCTGACTCCTAGCTTAGCAAAACACGAAGAACAGGCCCCGCCCACTTGGAAAGGATCCCCCTATATACCCTGTACCTGATTCTTCAATATCCTGTTGGAGGACACTGGCCCTTTAAGAGAGGGTCAATGACCGCGCGCGCGCCCTAATGCGCATGCGCGAGGCCCGGGTGCCAGAAGCCAGAGCAGGGAGCGGTGAACAGGAGGCAGGAGAGCCGGGCTGGGGCCGAGTTGCCGACGGGCGCCGGGAGCGGGGACCAGGCTGCCTGGGGACCGCAGGCGATGGAGCAGGAAGGCTGTGGAGCGGGGGACCGGGAAGCCTGGCACGGGAGCGGCGGAACGCGACCTGAGAGCGGGGAAGCATGGCAGGGGAGCCGGTAAGCAAGGCAGGGGAGCCGGGGAGCATGGCAGAGGAGCCGGGGAGCGTGACACTAGTGCATGTGAATTTGTGGAGGTTCAGTTCGATCGGCCACGGGTAGAGGTAATCACAGGAAATGTTTTAGTTTAAACTTTAGCTGGTTTATTTAGGGTTCATAAACCAGTCAAAAATAACAAACTAAAAACAGCCTTTTTTCTGGCATAAAGAAACAAACATAACTTAAAGGCGTATTACCATCTCCAAAGTCCTATCCAAATATGTAGAAGGTGTAATAAAAATAATATTAGCAAATACCTCCAAATTAGAAATGTAGTATAGTTCTTCTGATTCAGTCTGTCATTTACCTTGGTTCAGGACATTGCAGGACCTTTGGTATCCATGGTTACGACCACGAGTAACTAACTAACTGTGATTATATGCGTGGTTGTAATCATGGATACCTAAGGTCCTGCAATACCCTGAACATGAGGTAAGCGACAAAGTGAATCAGAAGAACTATACTACATTTCTAATTGGGGGTGTTTGCTAATATTAGTATTATAAAACCTACCACATATTGGAACAGTTTCTTGGAGATGGGATATAGCCCCTTTAACAGCGATCTAATAGCTAAGCACCTTTCCATGATGGAGTATTTCTTTTCGCAGGAGGAGAGTTTCCAGTATTCAGGTACAGCATTGATTGACCTTCGCCATTTACTTCCTGAGACGACACGGCTCCTAATATAACACTACATGTAACCAATATTTTAAAATGAAGAAGGAAAGTTTATTAAACAAATCAATACAAGAAATTATAGCTCTGCATAAATGTGATCAATACAATAGTCTATCTAATGCTGCCACATAATTGCACCAGGACCATTAACCCCTTCAGCCCCCGGGCACTTTCCGTTTTTGCGTTTTTGTTTTTTGCTCCTTTTCTTCCGAGAGCCGTAACTTTTTTATTATTCTGTCAATCTTGCCATATGAGGGCTTGTTTTTTGCGGGACGAGTTGTACTTTTAAATGAAACCATAGGTTTTACCATATATTGTACTGGAAAACAGCAAAAAAATTCAAAGTGTGGAAAAACTGCAAAAAAAGTGTCATCGCACAATAGTTTTTGGGATGTTTTATTCACCGTGTTCACTATATGGTAAAACTGATGTATCTATGTGATGCCTCAGGTCGGTGCGAGTTTGTAGACACCAAACATGTATAGGTTTACTTGTATCTAAGGGGTTAAAAAAAATTCACAAGTTTGTCCAATAAAAGTGGCGCACGTTTTGCGCCATTTTCCAAAACACGTAGCGTTCTTATTTTTAAGGATCTATGGCTCAGTGATGGCTTATTTTTTGCGTCTTGAGCTGACGTTTATAATGGTACCATTTTTGCGCAGATGCTACGTTTTGATCGCCTGTTATTGCATTTTGCGTAAAACTTGCGGCGACCAAAAAACGTAATTTTGGCGTTTGGAATTTTTTTGCCACTACGCCGTTTACCAATCAGATTAATTGATTTTATATTTTCATAGATCGGGCATTTCTGAACGCGGCGATTCCAAATATGTGTATATTTATTTATTATTTAACCCTTTAATTTTCAATGGGGGGAAAGGGGGTGATTTGAACTTTTAGGTTTTTTGGTTTTTTTTTATTTTTTTAAAACTTTTTTTTTTACTTTTTTTTTTTATTTTACTAGTCCCCCTAGGGGGCTATAGCAATCAGCAATCCGATCGCTGATCGCTATCTGCTGATCACAGCAATACCGCTGTAATCAGCAGATTCAGTCACTTTGGTTTTCCCTCTGCTCTCGGCCGAGGGAAAACGAAAGTGAAACATCGTAGCAGCAGGCGTCATCACATGACCCTGTGCTACGATGGCAACCACCGATAGTCACGTGATAACACACGTGACTTCCGGTGGGGGCGGCGGTAAGTAACAAACATGGCCGCGCGCATTTAAATCTTGCTGCCAGACTTTGGCAGCAAGATTTAAGAGGTTAATGGCCGCGGGTGGAAGCGATTCCACCCGCGGCTAGCAGGCACACATGTCAGCTGTTGAAAACAGCTGATATGTGTGCCGATCCACGCCTCCTGCCCGCGGCAGGGGGCGGGGCTTAACGGGACACGATCCTGGACGGATAGATCCGTCCAAGGTCGTGAAGGGGTTAAAATATTGGCAGTACTTTTCTCGACAGGCCTTCGCATCATCAGTATTTCTGCCGGGCGCCAATGGTTGAAGTCCTGCGATTGCGGAAGCGTCAGAATGCCATTCGCCAAGCACCATTTCCCCGTTTAACTCAACAGAGTCTACAAAGCCTCTTGGACAGTACGCAATTGCATCTCGCCAGCGAAGAAAGTTGTGAAGGGCGCAACAGGCCAAAACAACTGCGTCTATCGATGGTAGACTCAGGTTAATTGGTGTGTGGAAAACTCAGAAGCGATTTGCCATGATCCCAAAGGCATTTTCCACAACTCTGCGTGCCCTTGATAATCTGTAATTGAACATTTGTCTTTCCGCCGTTAGACTTTTCTGGGGAAATGGTTTCATGAGATTGGGATGAAGTGGGAATGCTTCATCGCCCACAAATACAAAATTAAGGTTTGCGGTAGTGTCAGTGTTGGGGGGCAAGTGCAGTTCACCATTTTGCAAATGTTCACAGTGTGCTCTAAAACCCCACCGTCAGAAACCCTGCCATTCATGCCAACATCAACAGCAATAAATTCGTAATTGGCATTCACAAGGGCCATTAGGATGATGCTGAAATAGCCCTTATAGTTATAAAAATAGGATCCGCTGTTCAGTGGTTGAGTGATCCGCACATGTTTCCCATCCAAAGCCCCACGACAGTTCGGGAACTGCCAAAGGTGCTCAAAATCGGAGGCAATCTTTTGCCATTCCTCCACAGTTTTGGGGAACTCAATGTAGTTACGTAGACTGTGGAAAATTGCTCTACATGTCTCCGGAATTAGAACGCTGAGCAGGGACCTTGAAATTGCAGAAGAAAAATACAAGTCTTGCAGGGAGCGTCCGGTGGCCAGGAATCGCAGCGTGACTGCCAATCTTTCATCTGCCAGGATGGCAGCACGCATCGCTGTATTCTTGCGCTGAATAAGAGGCGTAACTCTTTCGAGTAAAAGTTTGAATGATTCCTCTGACATCCGCAGAAAGTTGTGGAAATCCTGAGGATTGTTCTCCTGCAGCTCTCTTACAAGTTGCATGTGGGAGTATTTGTACCTCATCTGCAGCCACTCTCTGGTCCACATGCAACGCTTTTGTTTGGAACGCTTCTGTTCCCCTTCACGTAGCCAACCGGCCTCAAACATCAATGCAGCACCCAGCACAGCACGCTGCGTGTTGTTCATGATGTTAACACTGCAAAAAACATGTAAAGATGAGAGAAGTTGCAATAAAACAATCACAATTTTTTTTTGGGGTGTGGCAGAGACACTAAAATGGCCGCCTCCATAGAACTGCACCTGTTCTATTTGTGGCTGTGTCAGAGACACAAAATGGCGGCTGTAGGAGAGAGACAAAATAGCCAGCAATACTAGTATAAGGACACATAAAAGAACGGCACTATGGATGTACGCACAAAAGGCAATATGTATACAGATAACAGCCAACCACTTTCATTATCTGCAATAATTACTATCTATAAATACAAATACTATCAATACTGTAACAAGAACATGAAACAAATAAGACTTTTCAAAAATGACTTACCGTGTCCAGGGAATACAGCCGTCTATTATCTCTTATGCTATCTATTATTAATCGCAGATTCGATCCTCACAGCGACACGCTCTGGAACGAAGGAGGGATTAATCCTAGTGCAGATGCGGCTTTGATCCGAAAACCAAGCAAGCAATCGGGAACAAAGCACAAATGAATGAATCTGGGTGTAGCCACAGGTTCCCAAGACTCAAAAGGGAACAAAGCATGAAGCGATACCCAATCAGAATGTAGTAGTGTTCTCAGAGCCAACCAATTGGTGCAGAGAGGGGCGTGGAAACGGTGATGCAACTACACGCTATTGTTCTCAGCGCCAACCAATCGGTGCATAAGGGGCGTGGAAACGGGGACGCAACTACACACCTGCGTACATCTCATCTAGGTCGTCAACAAATCGTTAGTTAGGTGTCAAACATACAGATCCATCCAGCCCAGCAGGACTCCAACGAGCCAAAAATGGCCCAAGCTGTTCGGCATCGACCGGCGATTTCGCAGCAGGGGGTGAACCGTTGGTACGTGTCAAACGTGACGAGATCGCTATTAAAGTCGTTCCTACGTCACAGAAACTGTTACGTAGTAACGATCTTGTTCACGATCTCGTTATGTGTGAAGTGGCCTTAACCCGAACTCTGAAGCGTCTGTCTGGACCACAGATTCCTTATTGAAGTTGGGTGTCACCAATACTAGTTGTTTACACAGGGCTAGCTTCAATTCCTGGAAAGTTGTCTCTGCTTTTGAAGTCCAATTAACCATAGATGATTTTATACCCTTAAGGAGGTTGATTAGGGGCGTGGCTATTATTGTAAAGTTTGGGGTAAACCAACAGTAGTATCCCACAATTCCCGGAAATGCACTAACTTGCTTCTTTGAAAGTGGTTGTGGCTAATTTTGGATTTCTTACACTTTATTTACTTGAGGCTTGATTTAGCCCCTACCAACGATATAGCCTTAAGGCCCCGTCACACACAGAGATAAATCTTTGGCAGATCTGTAGTTGCAGTGAAATCATGGACATATTGTTCCAAACCTGGCACTGATTGTCCACAATTTCACTGCAACCACAGATCTGCCGCAGATTTATCTCTGTGTGTGACAGGGCCTTTAGTATTTGACCTCCTCCTTCCCTATGGTACCCTTATTCGGGTTTATGGAAAACCCCGCCTTCCTCAGCACATCAAGTACTGCCTGGATCTTTCTCAGATGACTTTCCCAATCCGGGCTAAAGATCACGATGTCATCGAGATAAGCCACTGTGTGCTTTTTGTGGGGAGTTAGGATCTGATCCATGGCTTTCTGGAAATGGTCGGGGCTCATTGCAACCCAAATGGCATCCTGGCATACTGGAAGCATCCATCAGGCATAGAGAAGGCTGTCTTCTCCTTGGCACTTTGGGACATGGGGGTATGCCAATAACCATTAATTTTGTCAAACTTAGTAATGTACCTTGCCAGCCTTAGCCTTTCAATAAGGTCATTAACATGGGACATTGGATATGTATCAAATTTAGATACCTCATTCAGCTTCAAATAGTAATTACAAAATCACCATTCTCCATCTGATTTTGGTACTAGGACAATGGGACTGGACCAGACACTTTTAGACTGTTCAATGACTCCTAGATTGAGCATCCGCTTTTCCTTCTTAGACCTCACCTCCCGGTGGGCTTCGGGATCCAACATGGCTCCGTAGAATCCTCTTGCTCTATGACTTGAGTACACCGCGATAATTTTCTGAAGAGGTCTCTGTTTTGATGGAGCACTTCCTGGCACTGCTGTTTTTGAGCATCTCTGCCACCATGACCTCTTTGACATCAGTTTCCACGTTGGCCATCAGATGCAGAGTAGCCACTGCTTCCCTGTCTCACCACAGCTTGATCAAGTTGACGTGGTACACCTTGTAGGGATTTCTTCATCCTGGTTGGTTGATCTTATAGTTGACCTCGCCAAATTTTTCAACCACTTCGTATGGCACCTTCCACTTGGCCAGAAACTTACTCTCCACAGTGAGGATCAATTCTAACACTTGATCCCCAGGGCTGAACTGTCTTACCCTTGCCAATCGATTGTACACCCTTACATGGGCATGGGCTTATGGGCATCTTGCGGATGGAGGAGGCTCTTTTTCATGATAAGCATCATCTCTGCAATTCTCTCTTGCATCTGGACCAAATGGTTGATAATGCTCCTGTGGGCTGTAACTTCTATTTCCCAGTCTCCTTCGCTATGTCTAGGAGTCCACAAGGATGTTGGCCATACAATTGGTCAAAGTAAGAAAACCCAATATGAGGCCTGGGAAACTTCTCTGATGGAAAATAGCAGACACAACAGTAGATAGTCTCAGTCTTATCAAGCCTTCTCCGTGACCTTCTTGAGAACGGTTTTCCAGGTCTTGTTAAATCTCTCCACAAAGCTGTCTATTTGTGGATGGTACACTGAGGTCCTCAGTTGTGTGATATACAGAGCTTTACAAAGTTCGCTCATGACCTTTGACGTGGTCTATCAGGCTCTCCTTTGGCAGTCCAGTTCGAGAAAAGATCTGGATCAACTTCCAGGCTATACTCTTAGCGGAAGAGTTTCTCAATGGTGCCGCCATGTCACATAATCTAGAACCACCAGGATATATTGATACCCTGGAACGAATTTGGCCAGGGGTCCCACTAAATCCATAGTAATTTATATCCATATTATGGGTAACAGTACATAGTGACTACGGAAATGAGTGACCGGGGAGATGAACTGTCATGTGGGACAGGACCTACATTAATTACCAATCTTTCGGTGACAGCCAGGCCAGTAGAACATCAGGAGGATTTACATCTAAATGTTCCCCCAAGACATGTGAGTGGGCCAAATCTAACAGCTTACTATCACAATGATTATGGGATAGCAGGGAACCAGGGCTCTTAAGCTGTCCCTCAAGCTAGGGGGCCGTATGCCATTCCTAACACCAGGGATACTCCGGATGGTGCTGAGGCCTGAGTCTTCTTCCTGACCCTGCTCCTGACCAATCCCAATCTGATTTCCCATCCTCCTTCCCCCAGGGAGGGACGGGACAGGAGTGTGATGAATCCCACAGATAAAAACAGACAAGGGAAAACCAAAACTCTGTCACACAGCACACACACTCAAAGGAAAAGACAATAAGCGTTTCAGGAGGAAATACAAGAGCAGAAAGGAAGCTACAAAACAACAGGGGTAAGCTCCACAACTACACCAAGCAATGAGCACAACTTTCACCAGTAAGTCTGAGACACCACATCTCACACACCAACATAGGATAAACTGTAGCTGGCATGGGTGGAAGGTTTCAACCAGTATAAATAGGAGGGGAGCAGATGTGAACAAAGTAGCAAGCAGACCAGCGAGATTAACTCTTGCTAGCCTGCCTATGAATCAGCACACAGCAGGTCGATGCCGAAGTCTGCCTGTGTTGATCCCAGACACCAGAGAAACCGTTGGGCAGAGTGTCAGAATCTGCTATCTGAACCACGTCCAATACCGCCATGACAACTAGATGTGACACTTATACCTGTAGGGCCTTGGTACTAACAATTGCTCAACCACTTAACCTCTTTGCTTAATGAAGCTGTGCCACCCCAGCAGCAGTCGAACCACTTGGATCCAGTTGTGATTACTCGTGGCTCGAGGGTCTCCAGACCCGGGGGCTTGGGGCCACTCATAAATGTAAAAGAGGGGTTATTTACAGGGGAGATATATTTTATGACGCCACCCGTGGTGTGCAGTAATGGGGAGTACCGCTGCTGCCGATGGGAGTACCGAGGTTGATGGAATAGGGGCAGCTAGATGACGTTTTTTTTTTTAAATTATAATTTTTATTTTCAAAAGCAAACAAGTCATTACATAGAACAAATAATAATAATATCAACAAAATTATCAGCAAAATGATAAGAAAATTGTATATCGCTCCATTTACATTTACAATTCAGTACAACATCTAATCAATGTTCACAGTATTCACAGTAAGACTCAGAATCTTTACCTCACGGAAACCCTTATAACAAACTATATGAATGAATTTGCAACCATCCTGTGAAACTCTCCTACTCCCCTCCCCTGAACCCCCACTACTCAAACCCACTCCCACCTGGTCACCTTCAACTCCCACCTCCAATCCTCCGAGTATACCACTTAACTTCTCAGAGTGATACCACGCCGTCTCCTTAAATGGTGACATTAAGCGTTCTATTTCCTCCGAATTGAAGTAGGTTATAATGAACTCCCTCCACTTTTTGAAGTGACTGCCCAATCGTCCCGACTTCCTTCCAGCATCAAGGCTATCTAACTCCATCAGCCGTTTTATATGGATTATTACTTCTTCGAACGAGGATACTTTTGACTCCAACCAATATTTCAGTATCATCCTCTTTGTTGCAAGTATGATTACATGTATAAGTAAAGGGGGATGTCTACTCCTCCTCCCCTCGATGCTCACCCCCTCCCAAGCATGGAACAGAACCAGAGTAGGGGAGAGAAGGAGTTTGATGTCCCAGAGTTTAGCAACACACTTTGATACTTGGGCCCACAGTGGCTCAAGGTGGGGACACAGCCACAATCCATGGTAGAGATCCGTTGCTTCTAAATTGCATTTCGGACAACGAGTAATCCTCTCAGGATTCTCAAGCTTTCTGGGCAAATTGAATGCATAAATCGCCCGATGCATCACTTTATACTGAGTCTCCCGCCACTGTTCATTCAGTATTGCCTTTCGTAGGGCCCTCCACCCCTCCCTGATCTTTGTTCCAATGTCGGGGTCCCCTAGTTGCTTTTCCCATGGCTTAAAGAAACTCTCTGGCTGATAGCCAGTCAACTGATCTCGCATTGCCCCATATAAAGATGAAATTGACGAGGACGTTTGTGCCAACTTGACCAGGCCGTCAAATGTATTTAGTGACACCTCCGACGATATGTCTTGCAATTGAGCCATAACCTTATGCTTCACCTGATCATACTGGATTATTTGGTTAGGATTCAACCCATAATTGCCTACCAATTCTTCCCTCCCCAACCATCTTGGCTCAGAAGGATGAAAAAGATGGGAGGCCCTCTGTATACCTTTCTGCCTCCATTCTTCAAATAGCTTATTGCTAATTCCCTGGCTGAACCCTGGTTTATCCCATAGGGGTAGATATTTAGAAATTTTATATGACAACTTGTAATGCTTCCTCACTGCCCTCCAGGCTGCTATCGTATCCTTAAAAAGAGAAGAATGCTTAATTTTTTGGGGTAGATTAGCTTGACTGGTGTGAAGAAGGGCCTTTAAATCCCATGTAAAAGCATAATCTCTCTCAACTCCAAGGAAAACGTGTTTCTGTGAGCCATGAATCCAATCCATCCAATACCTGGATAAACAGGCCAGATTGTAACCCCTAACATTTGGTAGGTTTAATCCCCCATCATCCTTTGATGCAGTCAGCTTCCTTATACCAATGCGAGCTCGTTTCCCCCTTCACACAAACCTTGAGAAACTTCTATTAAGAAGTTCAACATCCTTATGTCTCAAGAGCAAAGGTAGAGTTTGGATATGATACATCAACTTAAGCGGGCTTTACACGCTGCGACATCGCTAATGCGGAGTCGTTGGGGTCACGGATTTTGTGACGCACATCCGGCCGCATTAGCGATGCCGTTGCGCGTGGGCGGGATGTTACGTCCCGCTCATCTCCGCCCCTCCGCTGCTATTGGACGGCGGTTCAGTGACGCTTCAGTGACGTCGCTGTGACGCCGCACAGACCGCCCCCTTAGAAAGGAGGCGGTTCGCCCGTCACAGTGACGTCGCCGGACAGGTAAGTATGTGTGACGGCTGTTGTGCGGCACGGGCAGCGATTTGCCCGTGTCGCGCAACAGATGGGGGCGGGTACCCACACTAGCGATATCGGGACCGATATCGCAGTGTGTAAAGTAGCCTTTAGACATGGACATCATCTTAATTAATTGTGCTCTGCCCATGATGTTCAACGGGAGGTCCTGCCATCTCTGGAGGTCCTGAACTATTTGATTTATAAGAGGTGGGTAGTTTAATTTATATAAAGAAGTTGGCCCCTTACCAATTCTAATGCCCAGATATGTAATGTATGATCTTGCTATAGAAATATGCTCACACTGGCCACCTTCCTGCAAATGAGCCTTCCCATTGCCCAGGAACAGCAATTCACATTTAGTTGGGTTAATTTTAAAGCCTGAGTAGCTCCCGTACTCTCGCAATATTTCCAATATAAGTGGTACCTGGGTTTTAGGATTAGAGAGAAACAAGAGTACATCGTCGGCAAAGAGTGTCGCCTGTATTCGCATCTTATTTATGAGGATCCCTTGAAAAGTGCGATGGTCAGTTAACAGCCTCGCCAGGGGCTCCAAAGCCAGGTTGAAGAGAAGTGGTGAAAGGGGACAGCCCTGCCTAGTCCCCCTATGCAACTGAAAGGGAGTCGAGAGGAAACCTGGAATATAAACCTGTGCTCTAGGATTTGTATAAATCTCGCGTACCACATTGTAGAAAGACCCCGAGAATAGCATTGTGTCCAAAACTCTATAGAGCCAAGGCCACTCCACATTATCGAAGGCCTTCTCTGCATCTATTGTTAATAACGCTGGAGTCTCATTGACCAGATCCTTAGAGCTCACCCTATCAAGGGCCAATAAGACTTTACAAATGTTTTGCGTCGCTGATCTATTTTTAATGAAACCTGCTTGAGCTGGGGATATTAAATGGGGCAGGATTACCGCCAAGCGATTAGCCATTATTTTTTTTTTTTTTTTTTTTTTTTTTTTTTAAGTTGCACATAGAAAAACTTTAATTGGTTGGGTCAAGCATATAAATATTACATGGGATATAAAAATTGTGACAAGTAAGAAGGTTAAATGACATATAAGAGCGAATAAAGAACCCCATGTGGGGCTGCATGGATCAAATTAGGTGCACACAAAAAGGTGGTGTACTCCCAGCAGGGCCAGTGTAAGTGCCTTTTTTTTTTTTTCCAAAACTTTTTATTAATTTTCCAATTTTTTATAAACATAACAAGATATTCAAGGTTACGCAAGGAAAAACATTTGTCTGACAATATGTGACATAATAGGGTGCAATGCCCCAACTTGATATTTTAAACTGATTATCTGATTGATATGGTCTCTATTAAACCAAGGCAAAAGTACTAAGAAATAACAGACGCGATACAAGTCAATTAGAGTCATTAAGCCCCTAAGCCAACCCCGAATGCTTCCAAATTTTCTGGCACGTCTTGTGGCTACCTTAGCGTCTCGTCTCCCTTTCCTCCGGAACCCACACCTCCGTGATTTTCAATTTACCCAGTTTGTCCTGGATATCATTCAGAAGGTACCATTCCGATTGTATAAAAGGTGTCATCAGATTATTTATTTCTCCCTGAGTAAATTGACTTTCAATGAAATTTCTCCATTTCCCAAAGAACTTGGGTGTCAACCTGTCTTTGTCCGTTTCCGCTTCCACTTTCTCCAGCCTCAATAAATTATGTAATTCCCCGATGACCTCTTTTATGGATGGTCCCTCCCTTTGTATCCAATGCTTTAATATGGACCGTTTGGCTATCATGGCTATGTCATGTACTATTGTATATTTCTTCTTTCCCGGCATGTCCGATCCCCCTCTTACTCCTCCCTCAAAGGAATGGAAAATCCACACCATTAGCTCTAGATTTCCAGAAATTCCCCATGTTGCCTGGACAAATAATCTAACTTGATTCCAGAACCTGTGAATTTCCTTACACTCCCATAGTCCATGTAGCATATCTGTTTTTTCTCTTTGACATTTAGGACACCGCATGTCTCTTCCCGGAATATTGAAGCCCATAATAGCCCTGTGTAAAATTCTAAATTGGGTGTCTCTCCATCTCTCATTGGTAACATGTTTCCGCATCTGTACCCATCCCTTCAATATATCCCCTACAACTTCCTGCCCTTTCAATTGTTTCCCCCACGCTGTTAGAGTACGGCTATCCTCCCCAGATATAAGCATTCCCCGAAATGTTCGGTAAATTTTGGAAACATTTACACTTGCTACATCACTTTCCATAAGCTCATCAATCAAACTCTTATTCAATTCCTTTCCAAGCTCCCCCAAATCTACAAATACTCCATGCTTCAGTTGTTCATACTGGATGATATGTGAGCTATTAAGTTCATACTTGTCAAGCACTTCCCGTCCTGTCAGCCACCTTCTCTCCTCCACATTCATGACATCCTTCATTCTCTCGACGCCCTTCTCTTTCCATCTAGTAAATAGCTTATTTTCCCGTCCCATGGGAAAGTTCGGAGATGCCCAGGGATTTAAGTACTTAGATACTTTCCATGACAGTCCCAATTTCTTTCTTACCAGTTTCCATGTTAGCATAGTGTCTCGGAATAAGATTGAGTTCCTTATATGCCCATCCGCCCTGGACAATGGGGAGTGTAAAATGGACGCCAAATCCCACGGTGATGCATACTTGGCTTCCATGCCATAGTCTGAGTGCCTGCTTGTTCCTCTCAACCAATCAAACACATGTCTCATTATACACACCAGGTTATAACCCCGAACATCCGGGAAACTAAGACCTCCTTCCTCCGTTGACTTCATCAATGTTCGTAACTTTATTCTAGGTTTCCTTCCCCGCCATATAAAATCCGCATACGCTGAGGTGAGCCTATTTACGTCCCTCAGTTTTAGCAATATCGGGATCGTCTGGAATGGGTACAACAGTCTAGGAAAGCTCATCATTTTTATCAGGTGGCACCTTGCCAGTAGTGGTAGAGGCAGACCCTTCCAACCCTTTAGTTGTGCTATAATTTTCCTAATTAGTGGGCCATAATTCATCTCGTAAATTGATTCCACCGTTCTTCCTATATGAATTCCCAGATATTTAAGTGATGTCTGTGCTATAGGAATGCCACATATACAACCATCCCTTACATTCCCCCCTTTTAGGAACAGGATCTCACACTTTTTTTTATTCAATTTGAATCCTGAGACTAATCCAAATTTTTCAATTAGGGCTAGAGTCTGTGGCAAATCCACGCTAGGGTCCCCCATATATAGTATGACATCATCGGCAAAAAGTGCTGTCTTTATTTCAGTTCCCCTTACCTTAATCCCTTTAAAACTATTCGGGCCCTGCAATATTCTTGACAATGGTTCAATGGCCAAGTCGAATAGGAGGGGAGATAGCGGGCAACCTTGTCTTGTTCCCTTCATCAAAGGGAACACGTCTGATAAAAAACCTGGAGTGTGTACCCTAGCTCCCGAGTTAGCGTAAAGATTCCTAATGTAAAGCCTCATTTTGCCTACAATCCCTGTGGCCTCTAGTACTTTGTCCAGCCAGCTCCAATTTACATTGTCAAACGCTTTTTCTGCGTCGAGTGTAACTAGAGCGGGTCTTGCCCCCCTCTCTATCTGTTCCAATCTCACCGCATCCACCACTAGTATTGTCTTCCGGATATTAGTGACAGCATTTCTCCCTTTAATAAACCCTACCTGATGCTCTGTAATGATCCTTGGAAGAATCATGGCCAATCTATTAGCCATAATCTTAGATATTATTTTTAAATCCTGGTTTATAAGTGATATGGGTCTATAGCTAGAGGGATCATCCAGGTCTTTAGTTCCCTTAGGGAGTAATTTGATATATGCTACGTTTGAATTTTTAGGAATTTCCTCTCCTTCCAAAAATGCATTAAATACCGCAGTTAAATCTGGCGAGATCAGATCCCTCATAGCCTTATAAAACTCGCTGTTAAAACCGTCGGGGCCTGGTGCCTTGTTGGTGTTAAGCTCCCCGATTGTTCTAGTCACCTCCTCAACTGTGATATCTGCATTTAGGTCACTCAGATCTTCCTCTGTTACGCTAGGCAAGTGCGCTTGTCTTAACCACTCTGCCTCGTCAGTCATGTCATTGTTTCCTGGCCCATATAGTTTTCTATAAAAATGTCCCAGCAATTTATTAATTTCCTTAGGATCTGTGGTCACCTCCCCCCCCTTTCTTTTTAGTTTGGAAATCACTGTCATTTTCCTGCTACCCCTTGCCAAATTTGCCAGCATCCTCCCCGCCTTGTTGCCAAATCTATGTAGCTCTGCTTCCCTGTGCGACCAAAATAATTGTTCCTTTTTTTTTGCCCATTCGTCGAACCCCCTTTTTGCCTCCAACCATCTGTCTTTCGTCGTGGGAGATCTATTAGCCAAATACTTTGTGTATGCTACCCGCACTGCTTCACTCTGGGCATTATAATTCTCATTGGTCTTCCTTTTGATCATGGCCGCATATCCAATCATGCGACCCCTCAAGACCGCTTTTGCCGTTTCCCAGTATAGCACTGGGTTCCCTTTGTGTTCCTTGTTTTCCTCTGTGAATTCTCCCCACCACTCTCGTAATACCCTGTGGAAATTATCTTGTCTGAGAAGAAATGATGGAAATCTCCATATGATATCTGTACCTCTCTTGAACTGCTCTCTGATACCCAATCTCAACGGACTATGATCAGATATCACCATGTTTTCTATCACACATTCTTGTGCCCGATTAACTAGGCCTTGAGAAATCCAAAATTGATCAATACGCGACCAGCTATCATGAGGATGCGAGAAGTGTGTATATTCTCTATCATGCGGGTGAGCTAATCTCCAGATGTCCTTCAAACCCACGTCTTCTAATGTCACATCCCTATGGTCCGGCCTTCTGTCCACATCCCCTGTCCTCTCCTTCCCCCTCCTCCTGTCTTCAGCTGAGTCTGGAACTGTGTTAAAATCACCTCCTACTATGATGTTGGTCTCCCCATCTGCTAGTATGCTGGCCTTTATGCCATCATGAAATATGCTCTGTTGGGAGTTTGGACCGTAAACATTATAGATACTTAATTTACCCGCTGGACTAATGATTGTTAAATGCTGCCACCGTCCCTGGTCGTCTGCCTCGTGTGTCACTACTTCATGGCTGAGCTGTTTATGTATTAGAATCATTGTCCCCGCTCTCCTACCTTGTGCCTCTGCCCCATATACAGTACCCACCCAGTATTTCTTCATGCGGAAAAAGTCCTCCTTCCTCAAATGCGTTTCCTGTAATAATGCAATATCTGTTTTTAGTCTTTTCAGATGTCTTAGTATCATTGCTCGTTTGTTAGGAGATCTCAAGCCTTTCACATTCCATGTAGTTATTTGTACCATATTTGCCTTTGTATTTTGCTCTTACTACTTCCTCCCCTGTGGGCCCTGAACTCACAAGAGACGAGACAATTATTACCAGGCATAGAATTTGCCCCCCAGGCTTGATATATCTTTTCCCCACCTTGTATGTATAACAAATATAACAATAAACAAGTAACTGTAGAACACGTTTTCCCTTCTGGGAAATTTTTGGCTCTTTTCGCCATGCTGATGACTTCCCCTTTTCCTAGCCAAACTGTTGAGCTCCCTAGTCACCCCCCTTAGAGTATACGTTCTAGCCCCGGATTCACATGAGTCACATGAACAAGCCTTAAATAATGGCAAAAATAGTACAGTATGACAAAAACTCTATAAGGACTTCAAGTCCAACTTAGCTCTATTTTCTGGTGGTCATCCCCGCACTCAGAGCAGACAGATCCACTTCATTTACGCCTGGAAGTCGTTCCTGGACAAAGGCGAGTGAAAGTAAGAATGAAAGTGAATCTGGAAGTGGAACTGAAAGTAAGCGTGAGACTGAATATGCGAGAGAAAAAGAGTGAGACAGAGCGCGTGAGGTACTGAAAGTGAGCGTGAGACTGAAAATGAAACTGAGTATGAGAGTGAGTGTGAAACTAAAAGTAAGCGTGAAACTGAAAATGAGACTGAATATGTGAGGGAGGGAGAAAAAAAAAAAAAAGTGTGAGACTGAGAGTGAGTGTGAGAGTGTGAGACTGAACGTTAGGAGTAAGACTGAAAGTGAAACTGATAGCAAGCGTGAAAGCAAAACTGAACATGAGAGAGTGAAATCAAGAGAGTGAGAGAGTGCGAGAACAGGACCAGCAATATCTAGTTCAGTTCAGTTATCATGAACCATTTCCAACAGTTAGTCTCTGTGTTCCGAGCGAGGATTATTTTGTTGTTTTGGGCTCAATCTCCTTTCCTCTCTACTCTCCACCCGCGATTGCTCCTCAAAGCTTCTCGAGTCTTTCCCTGGGCCTCTTGGAGATCCTCCTCTGCTGGTCCCTTCTCCATTGTTTCCTCTTTTTTGTCCATCAGCCCGATTCTTATCTTGTTCTGCCATGAGAGTACGCTCTGCTTCTTTAAAGTCTTTGTAATATGCAAACGAGCCATTAAGATTTCTGACTTTCAGTGTGGCAGGGTATAGCAGTTGGCACTTGACTTTTTTGTTATACAGGAATGAACATACTTTGCTGAATTCTTTTCTCTTTCTGGAGACTTCTGCTGAATAATCGCCGAAAATTAGCAGTCTGTTGCCTTGGTAATGCAATGGTCGCTGTCTGTCTCTAAAGGCCCTCAGTATTTCCTCTTTATGTTTATAATCAAGATATTTGACTATCACTTGTCTAGCCCTCAGCGGGGCTTTCTTGTTTGGGTTTGGATCCTCTCCCCTATTCGCTTCTTGTTGTCTCAGTGGTCCCACTCTGTGCGCTCTTTCCACTCTGAATTTAGCCTTAATGCCCAGGGCCTGAGGTAACTCCTGTTCACATATGTTATCCAGCTGTCCCAAAGATACCGATTCTGGCAGCCCCACAATGCGCAGATTATTTCGCCTCGATCGGTTCTCTAAGTCTTCCGCTTTATCTCTCAAATAATCGTTAGATTTCACTAGAGCTGCTATTTGCTCTTGCATAGCCATTATTTTCTCCTCTGAGTCAGATATTCTCTGCTCTGTTTCTGCCAGTCTAGATGCATGTCCACTAATCTGCTTTTGCATAGCTGCTAGGGATGTTTGTATGGCTGTTTCAATGGCCACTTTAATCTCTTTTGACAGCTGTGATGTCACTTCGGCAGCCAATTTTTTATAATCAACATTGAGCTCTTGTGCATGCTTGTCTTGGCCTGCAGGTGGTGCTGGTTTCTTAGTTCTCTTATTCTGAGCTGGGGATTTTCCACCCTCCCCCATTTGTTTACAGTATTTAGATAATGGTGTGGCCGGCAGTTTCTTGTTTGCTTTAGAAGGAATGTTACTGTTTCTGACATGCAGCTTCTGCTGGCATTTATCATGATTAGACACCTTATATTGCATGTCTAAGTGATCAGTCCGGTCTCCTGCGTCTCTGGCCACTCTTTGCTTGCTGCACTCCTCCTCCTCCTCTCTTTCTTGTTCCTCCATGTCCCCTTCCTCTATCCATTGTGTTTCTCCCTCTGCAATCCCCTGCAGCGATTTCTCTCCTGCTCCATCCTCCCCCGACCCCCCCGCTCTCATCTCCTTCACTTCTCCCTCTCCTGCCTTCCATTACCACATCTTGCACTGGGGACTCTGGCTCCTCCTCCATCAGGCTTGTAGGTGCCATGTCAGTCTCCTCTTCTCCCCGCTGGCAGTCAGGATCTCCACTCCTGCAGGTCCCCTCACCACCACCAGCACTCCTCAGTAAGTACCGCTCCATAGCTGTGTGCTTCCTGCTACCAGACGTGCTGCTCTCTGCTCGCTCACTTGCCCGGGTATGCTGTTTATCGTCGGTTTCTCAGAGGGGTGTCGGGAGCTTCTCCTCTATGCTGCCTCCTCAGCCAGGACCGGAACAGGAAGTCCAGCCATTATTTTTGAGAGTAACTTTATGTCCAAATTAATGCGTGAAATTGGCCGGTAAGAGCCTGGGGATAGCGGATCTTTACTCTGTTTCGCAATTAATTTTATATAGGCTAGGTTACTATTGCGAAAAGACGCTTCACCCTCCAGGACCTTGTTGTATATTTCTAACAATATAGGAGAGGTCTCATCTACCATCGTCTTGCAAAATTCAGCCGTGAACCCGTCTGGCCCTGGCGCTTTGTTGTTCTGCATACTTTTGAGAGTGCCAACTACCTCTTCCCCTGAAATTTTAGCGTTCAAAAAAGTACGTTGTTCCTCTGTGATCCCAGGAAGGGTCACTTTAGTCAAAATATTGTTATCTGGAATTGTGACTGGTATGTCCCCTGTGTATAAGTCCTTGTAATATGCCCCCAATATTTCGATTATCCTCCCAGGATCATTGTGTACCTCACCTGTGCGATCCCTCATTTGCATAGGTCCTTGCAGAGTCCCTCTAATTTTTACCAGATTGGCCATCAGTTTACCCGCCTTATTCCCAAATCGATGAAGGGTCGCCTCCTGGGCTGTTTTAAATATTTGCTCCCTCCTTACTGCCCACCTGTTGAAAGACCCCTGCTCCACCAACCAAACATCCCTATGGGCTTTGTCTGGGTTTTCCTGAAAGGACGTATAAGCCTGTCTCAACTTAAAGGAAGTTTCAATAAATTTAGTCTGAATTTTCTTCCTCATTGAGGAAACATAACCTATTATTTTGCCCCTTAGGACCGCTTTTGCCGTGTCCCACAATAGCATCGGAGTATCTCGATGTTGTCTATTGTGATCCACAAACTCGGACCACCACTCTTTCAGTCTATGTGTGAACTCCTCGTTTTCATAAAGGAAGGTTGGATATCTCCAAAGATAGTCTGAGCCTCTGGGGAAAGCATCCGTCAAATCAATCACCACCGGTGCATGGTCCGATATTACTAAGTCTCCCACCTCCACTGGATCCAGATTGCGCATCAGCCCTCCAGAGATGAGAAAGTAGTCAATACGGGACCATGAATTGTTTGCATGCGAGTAATAAGTATACTCTCTATCCTGGGGATGCAAGCATCTCCAGGTGTCTTTTAGAGCTGTAGACATCAACAGAGGGCCCATGACCCTATCTTGACTACGGTGATATTTAGGATTTCCACCCGGGAATTTTATATCCTCCTGTACAGAGGCCACTGAATTAAAATCTCCTCCTACTATTGTGTTTGGGTGTGGGTGCTCCAGAATTTTAATTTCAAGCTGGTGAAAAAAGGGTTTGTTATTATCATTCGGAGCGTAGACATTAAAGATGTTATACAACTTCCCTCCCGCTTCCAGAGCCAGATATAAAACCCTGCCCTCCTTATCCATATATTGATCCGTAACCAAATGTTGTAGTTTTTTATTTATTAGTGTTATTACCCCCGCTTTCTTTTTTACTGAAGGGACCCCGTAAGCTTTCCCTACCCATAACTTGCACATTCTCTGTATATCCTTTCCCTTGAGATGTGTTTCTTGCAGGAGTGCTATGTCAGGTTTGAAGTGGCTAAGATGTCGCAATATTTTAAGCCTTTTTTGTGGGGAGCGTAGCCCCTTAACATTCCAAGTAATTATCCGCATATTTGCCCCGATGACAATGAGTATTACTGCTGTAGCCTTTCATTTTGCCAATATCGCCTACCACTGAACCAATACTAAACCTAATCTTAACAGAACAGTCTAAACCACTGTTTATAACCAACATACTTAACACTTTATGGTGAAAAACATTTCCCACTAGTAACCATTCAGCTGCTTCCCCACAGCCTCCCATACACTTCATGGACTTCACTTTTTTCCAACCATGACCCTGAGATCCGTCAAACCTCTATACTTATTCATGTAACAACTTTTGTAAGAGTATATTCACACCGCCGTGGCGGAGAGGGAGAGAGGAAGAGAGAGAGGGAGAGAGCGAAAAAGAGAGGTAGAGAGGAGAAAAAAAAAAAATTATATAATATATAATATAATATATACATACATATATATATAGATATATATATACATACATACACACATACACACATACACACATATACATATATATACATAGACACATATACATACACATACACATACATACACATATACATACATACACACATACATACATACATACATACATATACACACACACATACATACATATACACACACACATACATACATAATAGGGTGAAAGCAAAAGAACGAGCGGTAAAATGGGAAGCGAGGGAGAGGTAGAAAAAGGGAAATTAGGGAGTAAAAGAAAGGGTGAAAGAAATGGAGGTTGAGCAGGACAGGGAGCGAGAAATAAAAGAGAAAGAGGGAGGGACAAAGAGAAGGAGGGTATGAGTGAGGAAGAGAAAAATGGGGAGCGAGGGAAGGGGGAGAGCAAGAGAGGGAGAGGAAGAGGGGGAGAAAGAAGAAGAAAAGGGGGAGAGAGAGAGAGAAAGTGAGAAAAGAAAAAAATAAAAAAAAATAAAAAAAAATCACTCCCTCCCCCCCCACCGCGTTACCACCTCAATGTACAATGACTTTCATAACCTCCCCATAACCAATGGACAGTGTTCCTGTACAAATGTCCACATATATAAAGGAGTACTCCTACCCCCAAATTCAATCGAAAACTCCGCTGGGTCAGAGTCTCTCTCAGCTAGTTTTGTGCTGCCTACCGGGATGATTCTTCCCCTTTGATGCTGCCGGTGTTGACCTCTCCGAAGCTCCTCCCGCTGAACCCTTCTCAGATGAGTTGTTATGGCCAGACCCTGGGGATTTTCTGGAACCAGGCGGACTGTTCATATGCCCCACATAGGTTTCTGCCTCTTTCAGGCTCGTGAAAGAATGGGAGGAACCATCTTGATGCCGTATAACCAAAGTAGCCGGGTACCTCAGCTGAAAACGGACCTTTTTCTTGAATAGAGACGAGCAGATGGAAGAAAAAGCTCTCCTTTGCCTTGTCACTTCTGCTGAGAAATCTTCAAATATCAAGATACGTGATCCCTGCACCTCCAGAGGTTGTTGTCTTCTCTTGTACGCCTGGAGTATTTCTTGTTTGTCCGAGTAATCCAAATATTTTGTAATTACTTGTCTTGGACGTTTGGCTTTGTCTTCTTTTGAATTATTCCTAGGCGGCCCAATGCGATGCACTCTCTCTATTTTTCTGCCCAGTGCAATGCCCAAGGTCTTGGATATGATTGATTCGCAAAGAGTACGCAATTCTCCATAGGGGTAGGCCTCAGGCAGACCCACTAGATGACGTTTTCCCTCCACGGGTAGGGAAGGCCCCAGGACTCTGGATGGTGGGGTGAAGAGGAGTACAGACTTGTTGGTAGCAGGGGGTGATCAGGTACTCACTCAGAAGGAAAGCAGACGCTGACAACGTAGTAAACCAAGTCTCTGGGTGCCACTGCCCTCTTGGGGGAGCTCGTCCGGGTCTCCGTCCCCTGCAGCACTGCCTGATGGTCCGGAGCCTGCCTCCGTGCACAGATTTAAGTAGTGTCCAAGTGGCCCGTAAGCTTGAAGCTGTCCGGGCCCCGCTCCTCACTTTTTATGTGAAGGAGCTGTGCTCTCAGGAGCTCACGCTTGGGATTTCAGTGGGCTGCTTTGGTTGGAAAGCCCTATCTCCCTCGTTGTGCGAGTGCCCCCGATCTCTGAGCTTCATGGGGACAGTCCATAAAGGCCCTATCCTCCGCAGGTTAATTGCTGGGTTGCTTGAAGCCTCTCCCCGACTTAGGGTCCAGTACCCCGATGTGCTTTCGGTCCCAGACCAGTTATTGTACTTTCTGCCGACCGTCCTCCGAGACTAAGCCAGGCACCCAGACCCAATATCCCGCGACCGGGTCTCCGACTCCTCCGGGTCCATACCACCGTCTGCAACCCAATCTTTTCCTGCCCGGGAGCCACACGCTCCCTCCTAGCTCCTCACTGCTCGAGAGCTACCACTGAACTGACTTTTCACCTCTCACCTCCCTGCCTGATCCCTAGGTGGGCGGCCCTATTCCAGCTTAGCAGCCCACTGGTGTGCCTGACAGGGTGTGGTGCGAGGTGTGATTGGGATTTTTGGATGCTGATGGAGGTAGTGCTGCAAGTTGGGAACCCGGAACCAATAGGGGTTGAGTACTGCACTAAGAATAAAGAGTGTGCAGTCCCCTGTGACGCCCTGACTAGTCCAGGGGCGTCACAAAGCAATATAACAATTCCCCATTCATAGCAAAATATAAGTAATGAGTGTTTGCTCCCGGTTCTTGAGCAACCCCATTCAGTACTGTAACATTATCAATCAAACAATCTCTCCACTCTACTCTCAAGATCACATCTAACCACCTGTGCACTGGACCCGCTCCCATCGCACCTCATCCCCAACATCACCGCAGTCCTCATCCCAGCCCTAACCCATCTCTTCAACCTATCACTAGCAAGTGGTGTATTCCCTTCATGCTTTAAACATGCCTCTATTACACCCATCCTCAAAAAGCCCTCCCTTGACCCATCCTCTGTGTCAAACTATCGCCCCATATCCCTTCTCCCCTATGCCTCAAAACTACTGGAACAGCATGTCCATCTTGAATTGTCCTCATACCTCTCCTCCTGCTCCCTCTTTGACCGGCTTCAATCTGGCTTCCGACCACATCATTCTACCGAAACTGCCCTAACCAAAGTCACCAATGATCTACTAACCGCCAAAGCCAAGCGACACTACTCTATCCTCCTCCTCCTGGACCTGTCCTCTGCCTTCGACACAGTAGACCATTCCCTCCTACTACAGATTCTCTCATCTCTGGGCATCACAGACTTGGCCCTATCTTGGATCTCCTCATACCTAACCGACCGAACTTTCAGCGTCTCCCATTCTCACACCACTTCCTCAGCTCGCCCCCTATCTGTCGGTGTCCCTCAAGGCTCAGTTCTTGGACCCCTGCTGTTCTCCATCTATACCTTCGGCTTGGGACAGCTCATAGAGTCCCACGGCTTCCAGTATCATCTCTATGCCGATGACACACAGATCTACCTCTCTGGACCTGACATTACCTCTCTACTAACCAAAATACCACAATGTTTGTCTGCTATTTCATCCTTCTTCTCTGCACGATTCCTAAAACTTAACATGGACAAAACAGAGTTTATTGTCTTTCCTCCTCCTCACTCACCTCCTCCAACAAGCCTTTCCATCAAACTTGATGGTTGCTCACTCACCCCAGTCTCACAAGCTCGTTGCCTTGGAGTAACCCTCGACTCTGCTCTATCCTTCAAGCCACACATCCAAGCCCTCTTCAACTCATGCCGATTACAACTCAAAAATATCTCCCGGATCCGTGCTTTTCTTAACCAAGAATCTTCAAAAACATTAGTGCATGCCCTCATCATCTCCCGCCTCGACTACTGCAACCTCCTGCTCTCTGGCCTCCCTTCCAACACTCTTGCACCCCTCCAATCTATCCTAAACTCTGCAGCCCGCTTAATCCACCTCTCCCCTCGCTACTCCCCAGCCTCGCCACTCTGCCAATCCCTTCACTGGCTTCCCATCGCCCAACGACTCCAGTTCAAAACATTAACCATGACATACAAAGCCATGCACAACCTGTCTCCTCCCTACATCTGTGACCTAGTCTCCCAGTACCTACCTGCACGCAACCTTAGATCCTCACAAGATCTCCTTCTCTGCTCCTCTCTTATTTCCTCTTCCCACAATCGTGTACAAGATTTCTCCCGTGCATCCCCCATACTCTGGAACGCTCTACCTCAGCACATCAGACTCTCCACTACCGTGGAAAGCTTCAAGAGGAACCTCAAGACCCACCTCTTCCAACAAGCCTACAACCTACAATAGCCCTCAGCCCAGTAGACCACTGCGCAACCAGCTCTGTCCTCACCTATTGTACCATCACCCATTCCCTGTAGACTGTGAGCCCTCGCGGGCAGGGTCCTCTCTCCTCCTATACCAGTCTGTCTTGTACTGTTAATGATTGTTGTACGTATACCCTCCTTCACTTGTAAAGCGCCATGGAATAAATGGCGCTATAATAATAAATAATAATAATAATAATAATTATCAAAACCCCTTTTTAGAGTTAGGTCCCTAAGCTGGGCCATCCTAAAGTTTACTCTTGATACCTCCAGCTCCAAGATATTGGCCTTAGGGGACATCTTCTCCTCTCATTGCCCACAAGTACAAAAAAATTCATTTGATTCTGACAGCGATGAGGGTTCCTTAAGGGTGATTTGACTCTTACCTGAGTAAAATGGCAAAATTCTGCCCTATTATCACAGGATGTAAAAGGTCCTTGACCATGCCAACCTCATGGGAAACAGTACCACAGTTTGTATCAATGATCACTACATTGTTGTCCTTACCATCCTCATGGATACAGTGGATGCCCACAACTTTCCTCAGAATCTGCCAGTGAAGGAGTGTGGCTCTCACCATGGTCATCAAACTCCCTGAGTCCAACAGTCCCTTCATTGGTACGTACTCCGTTTATTGTCACAGGACATGTCTGTGGCCCCTTGCCGGATTCTGAGTACATGATGCAGGCAAGATAAGCATAATATGAACAGCGCTGAGTCATGTCGCAGTTCATCAGCTTGGTGGTCATAACGGGTGGCTATATTCCCTGGGCCATGACACCTTCAACAAATTATGTCATTAGCTGAGGCCTGCGGTAATACCTCAGGCGCCACTTGGGACCTTGGATGCCCCCATTTGTGGCTCTAGAACACTTCTTGTCGACCTCCCTTTGGGATCCCCAGTATGGAAAAGCTATGACCCCTACCTTCCCTACAGATCTGTCGACCGCCTAGTACCTTTACACCAAGATCACACGGTCATCAGCATTTTGGGGACCTCCCTGGGCAACTCAGAACTACACTGGCCTTGGAAGAGAGTGAATTAATTGGTCCATGACAACCTGCTCCACCATCTGTACTGGGGTTAAAACTCTAGCTGCAACCACTTTAGGACTAAATGCACCGTCAAACATTTGGGAGCGAGGAGGTCTGTCAACGTGAAAAGCTAAGTGATGCACCCGTGAGGCCCTGACAGTCAAAGTCACTTCTAAGAGTGCTATTATTTCTGCTTACGAACTTAGCATTCCATATTTTGTGTCTTACAAGACCAGGCCTTTTGCGGCTTGCCAGTTAGATGTGGTGCCCTTATCTCCGCCCACTGGTCCGTACACAGTTTCTCCCATTCTGCGACTCTTTCAAACAGTAAAAAATGCTTCAACATCAACACCTGGGATCATATTTTGCATTACTCGCCTTACCGCCTTCCAGATGTGTGAGTCATCACCTAGACTCTGGTGTTGTCACACTAGGTACGGGGAACTACCACGTGAATAGTGAAAGGGAAGTGAAGAGAAATGCTGTATCTAGGGAAGGGGAGATGGTGACCACCTGACCAAGCCTACCTCTGGGCCCTCACCACCCTAGATAGGTTCCGCACCTACTCAGCAGGATGTAGACACCAGCAGGTACAAAATAAATTATACAAAAAGGTAAAGAGGCTATGTAAAGCCAAAGGAAAAATAAAAAGATACAATCAAAGTCAATGCAAATTACCTACATGCGCACTCAGGCTGGGTTTTCCCCCATTTACACATCTCTATGTACATGCTTTCTTGTAGTTATACCTTGACTTTTGATATAAGACTGTTATTGGCTTATTTATGTACTTTTATTATGTCTCTAAAAGAGGGGTCACTGTTACTCACGTATTTACAGTATCTATGCATTAGCCCGCATTTATCTTTGCACTAGCACTTTGGAACATATGTACAGTATATTCATTGCTATACATTCACACAGTTCACATAGCTATACATTCACATAGTTTACATATCTCTATTATACCTTCACAAGAGGGGTCACTGAGATCTACTTAATCATTGATGTATTAGCACTTCCATACACATGTATATATATTGATATTTATTCACTTAGATAAATACATTTGTCTTTGTATTTTCATTTTTGTTACTTATTATCCAAACATGCTTTGTTTTTGTTGTTTTTTTTCATAACATATTTTCTTCTGCATCATTATTTTTTATCTTTTTATTCTTGATGTATCTCTGCTCATTCTAATAAAGTTTCATATTTTATTATCACTGTTGTATTCACCATTTGTAGGTTATATAGAAGTGCTTCTTAATAAATTAGAATATCATCAAAACATTAATTTCAGTAATATAATACAAAAAGTGAAACACATATTATACTTGGCATACTTGGCAGCCAGACTGGCTTGCAAAGTCTCCTTAAGGAGAATAGTGTTCCCCCGTGGTCCCCACATAGCTTTCTCATGAGTCAGATCGGACACCCCCCATACTTTGCACTGACGAGGGGCAAGCACCCCGAAACACCGTGTCTGCAAATTGGGATTCTGATCTGGCTTATATATCCTGAGTCATATTGCAAAGGATTGTTGAAAATCCACTTGTGACTTTTAGGATCGCTACTTCCAATAGGTGGCGCTGTGCTAGAGTTTGTCTCCTTTACTGGAGAGACAATTTGAATATTTCTTAGAGGGGCGTGGCAGCTATAAGTCCCCTTACTTGGCAGCCAGACTGGCTTGCAAAGTCTCCTTAAGGAGAATAGTGTTCCCCCGTGGTCCCCACATAGCTTTCTCATGAGCCAGATCGGACACCCCCCATACTTTGCACTGACGAGGGGCAAGCACCTCGAAACACCGTGTCTGCAAATTGGGATTCTAATCTGGCTTATATATCCTGAGTCATATTGCAAAGGATTGTTGAAAATCCACTTGTGACTTTTAGGATCGCTACTTCCAATAGGTGGCGCTGTGCTAGAGTTTGTCTCCTTTACTGGAGAGACAATTTGAATTTCTTAGAGGGGCGTGGCAGCTATAAGTCCCCTTACTTGGCAGCCAGACTGGCTTGCAAAGTCTCCTTAAGGAGAATAGTGTTCCCCCGTAGTCCCCACATAGCTTTCTCATGAGCCAGATCGGACACCCCCATACTTTGCACTGACGAGGGGCAAGCACCCCGAAACACCGTGTCTGCAAATTGGGATTCTGATCTGGCTTATATATCCTGAGTCATATTGCAAAGGATTGTTGAAAATCCACTTGTGACTTTTAGGATCGCTACTTCCAATAGGTGGCGCTGTGCTAGAGTTTGTCTCCTTTACTGGAGAGACAATTTGAATACACATATTATATAGAGTCATTGCAAAAAGAGTGATCTATTTCAAGTGGTTTTTTTTCCATTAATATTGATGATTATGGCTTACAGCCAATGAAAACCCAAAAGTCATTATCTCAGAAAATTAGAATAATTAACAGAAAACACCTGCAAAGGCTTCCTAAGTGGTACCTTAGTTTGGTTCAGTAGGCTACACAATCATTGGGAAGACTTCTGACTCGACAGATGTCCAGAAGGCAATCATTGACACACTCCATAGGGAGGATAAGCCACAAAAGGTCATTGCTAAAGAAGCTGGCTGTTTACAGAGTTCTGCATCCCAGAATATTAATGGTCTAGCATCTTCAAATGAAATCTGTCGCTAGAATCAACCCTCCTTTGCAGTCTTTATGGAGAAAAGGTCAGAGAAACTGAATACAGTAATTCCTTGACATTTGTAATCTGAAGACTTATTCCAGAGAAATCCACGTTATTTATATATGTAAATGAACTGTTCCAGGCTATGGGCCGGACACAGATCTGCATGAAAATCTGCCTCCACGGCTTACAATAAATAAAAGGGGGAGTTACCAGTGTGAGACATAAAATTACCACTCTCTGCTCTCCTGATTTCACTGCAGAACTGTGAGCAATTATAAAAGACACATCTGCAGGTTCCTCTCAATGCTTCAACTTCCATCTCACAGTCAGTGTTGCAATATTGGTGCAATACTGCAGAGCTGTGAGAGTGCAGCTGCTATTGTGTTTGTAGGCAAACAGGGTGGATTATAATGAGGGCAATCTGGGCTACATCTTGGGGCATAAGACTCTAGGGGAAGCCATAGCCATTTTGCCCTCATCCTAATGTTCTGTGCTCTACCATTTGTGGCGCATATCTCCGGGCAGGGAGCTTTCCTGAAGCTCGGCTGCCAGAAATACAGGTAAGCTCCCATTGCCTTTTCTGTGACGCCTCAGCCAGTGCCGTAACAATGACGTCATCCTAACACCATCTACGCTCTGGCTACAAGAAGTGGAGCCACAGGAAATCATACGGAGAGGTAAGTATTAGAAACTTCTTTTTTTCAAGAAAATGAATGTAATGGGGGTGGGAGAGAGGACAGTATAATGAATAGAGGGTGGGAGAGAATAATTTTTAATTAATTAAGTGTGGGGGATGGGAAAGAGGAAATTATAATTTAATTGAGGTTGGGAGTGGGAGAGAGGAAATTATAATAAATTGAGGGTGATAGAAATGATATAATGAATTGGAGGGGGCATGTAATTATAATGATACTAGAAATATGCCCGATGCTATTGCATCGGGAGTGCGGTGAAATCTGTCTATGCTTAGTGGTGCTGACAGGAGCAGTGGTGAGTGGGGCTGGGGGCATACAGATTTGGTGAGGGGGGCTGGGGGCATACAGTTCTGATGAGGGGGGCTGGGGGCATACAGATCTGGTGAGGGGGACTGGGGGCATACAGATCTGGTGAGGGGGGCTGGGGGCATACAGTTCTGGTAGGGGAGGCTATAGATCTGGGGTAGGCAGGCTGCATATTGATCTGGTGGGGGGGCTGGGGGCATACAGATCACATGAGGGGCTGGGGGCATGCAGATCTGGTGGAGGGGGGGCTGGGGGCATACAGATCTGGTGTGGGGTGCCTCCCAAAGGGGCACCCCGAAATCTGAAGCCAGATATATGGTTTCATACTGCCGGCATTGTGGGGAGCGGGGCTGGTACGCCTTGGAAGTGAATAAGTATGCCATGGCGGAAGGGAAGATAGTGCCAGCCCCCGCAACAGCCCCAGATTACCTCAGAGTAAAATGATAGCGGAATACGGCTATCTAGTTACAGTGTTGTGTTGTGTATGGCTTTAAAAATGATAAGTGCTGTTTGCAAATGTTGAAAATGCTAATTACCCGAATAAGTAACCTGATTTGAAAGTTTACAATTTGTGCACCCGGTGCATGGACCCTGTTTTACCCTTCCTAGCATTAAAAAAAAATGGACCATGGCTGCAGGACTGGCAGTAGCCAGCAAGAACTTATGCTTTTTGTATATAGTTGCACCTCGTGTGCCTACCAGAGTCGTCTGCTGAACCATCAGGACTTCAATCCTGTCACTATGGACACTGCAAGGAACTCGGGGTGGTGCGACACCATGGCTAGCAGTGGCACCAGGGTTCAGGTGTTTTGGGTGGTGGGTTGAAGGCAAAGGGACAATGGGAATGGACTGTCGCAGGAAGGAGCTTCAACAGAGTAGGCTGAGTTTCCGACTACCGCTACAACCGGTAGCGTTCCCAAATGTTCTACTTTTGAACTCTGTGAGTTAGTAACGTTTAAAGTGTATTGCCTCCCCTGTGTGGGAAGAGCATCTAATATTCAAAATGTTATCTTTTTCAGTTCCAGTTCAATAAAACTCTGTGTGTCCTGTAGCTCAGGGACGAGCTACGTTTAACCAAGGGGGAATGTGGCACCCCTGAGTATATCAGGGTGCCACAGGGAACTGCATCCTTTCACCCCGGGTGCAGGGCCTACCCCCATGGTTCCAGATTCCTAAGAATGCAGTGTCACTATCATCAGCACCACAAATCCCAATCACACCTCACATGACTGTCAGACACACCAATAGGTTGGTCAAGTTGGTGGCCACCCACCTAGGGGTCAGACAGACTGGTGGGAGGGAGGGAGGGTTAGTCAGTTTAGAGTTAGCCCTCAAAGAGTGAGGAGCTGCAATAGTAGCTCCCAGGGAGCTAGATCAGGGTTGGGTCGCAGATGCTGGTCCGGGACCAGAGTAGTCGGGGACCGGTGACAGTGACATTAGAAAGGGTGCGACGGACATAGTCTAGACGACTGTCGGCATCAGAGGACAAAAAGAACTGACCGGTACTGAGCACGACGGGGTACAGGACCCTAGGTCAGGAACCAATTCAATGTCCTGATAATTAAATGGGAGGGAGAGTATCTTCTAGAACTTCCCTAAGAGATCAGAGATTGAAGGCATCAGCAAAATGCGGGGGATAGGGTTTTCCAAATTAAACGACCCACTGAAATCCCAAGTGCCAGCCATCAAGAGCACAGCTACACTAGACATAGTGAGCGGGACCCTAACAGCTTCATACCAAGGGGCCACAACAGACAACTAAAATTGTGCACGTAGGTAGGCTCTGGATTACCAAGTGACACTGGTGGGAGCGGACACCTGGACTGGCTCCCCATAAAGACTGTGATGCACACTTTGGTTTACCTTCAGTGTGAGTGTCTACTTTATAATCCTCATCCAGCACCACGACTACGCACAGTGAGTACCCTGGTCCCCTGCTCCCTGCGCTCCCAAATACCCACCAATCCCCCAGAGCCCGGGGCATTCCCTACCTGCGGAGGGACTGACACCTTGCTGCTCCATACTATCTGCACCGGTACTCCTTCCAGCAGAGGCAGTACTCCCATTACCGCAACCCGGAGGTGGCGTCACAAACTTCTCCCCTGTAAATATCCCCTTTTCAAGGATTGGAGTGTTAGCCGAGCCAGGGTCCGGACCGCTCGAGCCACGACCACCCCGGATTCGAGCACCTCGGTCTACGCCGGGGCGGCACACCTACAGTTCTGGTGAGGGGGGGGCTGGTGGCATACAGTTCTGGTGAGGGGGCTGGGGGCATACTGATCTAGTGAGGGGGGCTGGGGGCATACAGATCTGGTGGGGGGCTGTGGGCATACAGATCTGGTGGGGGGCAAGGGACATACAGATTTAGTGGGGGGACTGGGGACATACAGATCTAGGGGGGGGTTGGGGGCATGGGGGCATACAGATCTGGTAGGGGGGCTGGGAGCATACAGATCTGGTGGTGGAGGAGCTGATGTCCCCTGCTGTAATGCCCTCTGTAGTAATGAGCCCATTGTTTAGTAATGTGCTCCTGCTGGTTCCCTTCTGTCCCCTATTATGCCGTGTCTCATCTGTCCTCCGTGTCTATGGAGCCTCCAGCTGAAGCACACAGACGCCTCCGTGATAGCGTCCGGTATACGGAGCGGCCGCTGCAGAATGTTGTCATGGCTTTACTCAGTGCAGTTGAATGCTTTACGGCGCCACAAAGCATTCAACTGCAGTAAAGCACTGACAGCAGAAGCGGCGGCCCCGGACAGGTGAGTATACAGCAGTGTGTGTCTGTGTTCAGTGTATACATGCATGTGCGCTCTGTGTATGTATGTATGTACAGTCAGGGCCAGAAATATTTGGACAGTGACACAAGTTTTGTTATTTTAGCTGTTTACAAAAACATGTTCAGAAATACAATTATATATATAATATGGGCTGAAAGTGCACACTCCCAGCTGCAATATGAGAGTTTTCACATCCAAATCAGAGAAAGGGTTTAGGAATCATAGCTCTGTAATGCATAGCCTCCTCTTTTTCAAGGGACCAAAAGTAATTGGACAAGGGACTCTAAGGGCTGCAATTAACTCTGAAGGCGTCTCCCTCGTTAACCTGTAATCAATGAAGTAGTTAAAAGGTCTGGGGTTGATTACAGGTGTGTGGTTTTGCATTTGGAAGCTGTTGCTGTGACCAGACAACATGCGGTCTAAGGAACTCTCAATTGAGGTGAAGCAGAACATCCTGAGGCTGAAAAAAAAGAAAAAATCCATCAGAGAGATAGCAGACATGCTTGGAGTAGCAAAATCAACAGTCGGGTACATTCTGAGAAAAAAGGAATTGATTGGTGAGCTTGGGAACTCAAAAAGGCCTGGGCGTCCACGGATGACAACAGTGGTGGATGATCGCCGCATACTTTCTTTGGTGAAGAAGAACCCGTTCACAACATCAACTGAAGTCCAGAACACTCTCAGTGAAGTAGGTGTATCTGTCTCTAAGTCAACAGTAAAGAGAAGACTCCATGAAAGTAAATACAAAGGGTTCACATCTAGATGCAAACCATTCATCAATTCCAAAAATAGACAGGCCAGAGTTAAATTTGCTGAAAAACACCTCATGAAGCCAGCTCAGTTCTGGAAAAGTATTCTATGGACAGATGAGACAAAGATCAACCTGTACCAGAATGATGGGAAGAAAAAAGTTTGGAGAAGAAAGGGAACGGCACATGATCCAAGGCACACCACATCCTCTGTAAAACATGGTGGAGGCAACGTGATGGCATGGGCATGCATGGCTTTCAATGGCACTGGGTCACTTGTGTTTATTGATGACATAATAGCAGACAAGAGTAGCCGGATGAATTCTGAAGTGTACAGGGATATACTTTCAGCCCAGATTCAGCCAAATGCCGCAAAGTTGATCGGACGGCGCTTCATAGTACAGATGGACAATGACCCCAAGCATACAGCCAAAGCTACCCAGGAGTTCATGAGTGCAAAAAAGTGGAACATTCTGCAATGGCCAAGTCAATCACCAGATCTTAACCCAATTGAGCATGCATTTCACTTGCTCAAATCCAGACTTAAGACGGAAAGACCCACAAACAAGCAAGACCTGAAGGCTGCGGCTGTAAAGGCCTGGCAAAGCATTAAGAAGGAGGAAACCCAGCGTTTGGTGATGTCCATGGGTTCCAGACTTAAGGCAGTGATTGCCTCCAAAGGATTCGCAACAAAATATTGAAAATAAAAATATTTTGTTTGGGTTTGGTTTATTTGTCCAATTACTTTTGACCTCCTAAAATGTGGAGTGTTTGTAAAGAAATGTGTACAATTCCTACAATTTCTATCAGATATTTTTGTTCAAACCTTCAAATTAAACGTTACAATCTGCACTTGAATTCTGTTGTAGAGGTTTCATTTCAAATCCAATGTGGTGGCATGCAGAGCCCAACTCGCGAAAATTGTGTCACTGTCCAAATATTTCTGGACCTAACTGTATGTATGTGCTCAGTGTATCCATGTGTGTCTGCTAAGTGTGTATATGTGCTCACGTGAGTGTGTGTGTGTGTGTGTGTGCACGTGCAGTGAGCATCGTTGGAACGGTGGCTGCGCAATGACACTGCTGCATGACGGAATAGGTGGATATCCACAAATGGAGATTATGTATGTAGATGGGGGAATGTAATTATAATGAATTGAGGGTGATAGATATAACATAATGAATTATTGGAGGGGCATGTAATTATAATGATATGGGGGAATGTAATTATAATGAATTGAGGGTGATAGAAATGACATAATGAATTATTGGAGGGGGGCATGTAATTATAATGAATCGGAGGAGCGGGAGTTGCACAGTGGTGAGGAATTGAGAATGCGGGAGAGAAGTAATGAATTGGGAGAAAGAGTACAGAGGCTAATTAATGTGTATATATATTTATTGGATGGGGGAAAAGTGGCTAAAGTTATCAGGGGGCACAGTGGTGGCCTATTGATTTACATTTGTAATGATGGGTTGCATAATAGATAATTATATATTAATAGTGAATGCATGTCTATATGCATTGGCTCATGTGGGGGGGACTTCTTATTGAGGAAACACATTCTCGACCAAAAGTTTAGCATTTTATTTTTTAAAAGTGTGATTACTTCCGTATGGTTGTTGTGATGCTATCTTCCTGCTGGTGAAGATTTCATCTTTTTAAAAACTTTTTTATTTTTACTTTTATCTACTAACTCTTAAGCGGACTTTACACGCTACGATATCGTTACTGAAATATCGCCGGGGTCACGTTGTTTGTGACACACATCCGGCGTCATTAACGATATCGCAGCGTGTGACACTTATGTGCGACCTAAAACAATCGCAAAAACGGCAAAAATCGTTTGCTGCGGAGAGGTCATTTGTTATATATATAACATATACTATGTTGATGCACTGGTCCTGAAGAAGAGGTATATCCTCGAAACGCGTAGACCGATGGAATAAAAGAATACGTTTATAACATCAACATGCTACATCTTCATTTTGGCTGATGCGCGGCATTAACCCCCTCTTCACTCTGATTTGTATGCACATCCAAGTGGGGCTGCAGCAGACGCCATGATCCTATGCTCTATCAGTGGTTGTGACTATCACAACCTTTTCAGGTGAGTGTATTTTTCCTGATCTACCTCACTGATCTGTTGGTATTACACTATCAGCGCTCCTTATTTTTCAGTTTATACCCTTAGAAAGGAGGCGGATCGCCGGCCAGAGTGATGTCGCAGGGCAGGTAAGTGCGTGTAATGGGGCTAAGCGAGGTTGTGCGCCACGGGCAGCGATTTGTCCGTGTCGCACAAACGATGGGGGCGGGTACGATCGCTTGCGATCTCGCTAGCGAGATCGCAGCGTGTAATCCCCGCTTTAGGGGACTTGAAGCAGTGATCATCTGATTGCTTCTGTTATACTGAACAGTGCATCAGATGCTTTGTATAGCAGAAATCACAATATCCAATGAATGTTGGCTCGCAGCCAGTGTTCACAGTATAAGCATCATTACAGACACAGAGGTTATAAACTGACCACTGGCTGTGATGACAACCCATCAGCGCCCCGTGACTAGGGCGTTGATGCAAGCGGGAAATGGCGCATCCCACTGGCACATGGTAAATGCCAGTGTCAAAGATAGCGGGATTTACCTGGTTAACAGTTGCGGGCAGATCTTCCATCCAACCATAGCTGTAAAGCCAGCTTTACACCTTACAATTAGGTATGCGATCTCGTATGCGATATGACACGCCCAGGTCGCATATGCGATTGAATGAGATTGCACGTAGGTCGTTCATTTGCTGTCACACGTGCATTAGTAGTCTATGTTAAATTGATCAATTTTGTGTGCGATCCTTTAGATCATGTGTTCTGTGACGTATGCATTGGGCACCCTTTTTTTTTTTTTTTATTTATTGACTTGCCAAGCGTGTGTAATGTGTAGGGAATGGATGCCTTTTTACTATGTCATCTGCCATTCAGCTCTGCTACATGGCCGCTGACAGCAGACACAGACAGCCATGTAGCAGAGCTGAATGGCAGATGACAGCAGACACAGACAGAGCCGCACATTCAGAATGAACTCGGGTGAACCTCACCCGACTTCATTGTCATGCTGCGGCTCTGTCTGTGTCGCGCCCTGATTAGCGGTCACCTGTGAAGGATTCACCGGTGACCGCTAATCTCCTCAGTAAGTGAATTGAGCAGCCCTCTCTCATATACTCACCGATCCCCGATCACCGGCTCTGCACGGCATTCACACTGCTCCGGCGGCTTTTACTGTTTTGAAAAAGCCGGCCGCCCATTAAACAATCTCGTATTCCCTGCTTTCCCCGCCCACCGGCGCCTATGATTGGTTACAGTGACACACGCCCCCACGCTGAGTGACAGCTGTCTCACTGCACCCAATCACAGCAGCCGGTGGGCGTGTCTATACTGTGCAGTGAAATAAATAATTAAATAATTAAAACAAACGGCGTGCGGTCCCCCCTAATTTTAAAACCAGCCAGATAAAGCCATACGGCTGAAGGCTGGTATTCTCAGAATGGGGAGCCCCACGTTATGGGGAGCCCCCCAGCCTAACAATATCAGCCAACAGCCGCCCAGAATTGCCGCATACATTATATGCGACAGTTCTGGGACTGTACCCGGCTCTTCCCGATTTGCCCTGGTGCGTTGGCAAATCGGGGTAATAAGGAGTTAATGGCAGCCCATAGCTGCCAATAAGTCCTAGATTAATCATGTCAGGCGTCTATGAGACACCTTCCATGATTAATCTGTAAATTACAGTAAATAAACACACACACGCCCGAAAAAATCCTTTATTATAAATAAAAAACACAAACATATACCCTGGTTAACCACTTTAATCAGCCCCAAAAAGCCCTCCTTGTCCGGCGTAATCCAGGATGATGCAGCGTCGCTTCCAGCGCTGCTGCATGGAGGTGACCGGAGCTGCAGCAGACACAGCCGCTCCTGTCACCTCCACACAGCTAATGAAGACAGCCGTGCGATCAGCTGCTGTCACTGAGGTTACCCGCTGTCACTGGATCCAGCGGTGGATACAGCGGTGGCCGCGGGTAACCTCAGTGACAGCTCAGCTGATCGCGCTACTCACCGCCGCTCCGGTCACCTCCACGCAGCAACTGAGGTGAGTAGCGCGATCAGCTCAGCTGTCACTGAGGTTACCCGCGGCCACCGCTGCATCCACCGCTGGATCCAGTGACAGCGGGTAACCTCAGTGACAGCTCAGCTGATCGCGCGGCTGTCTTCATTAGCTGTGTGGAGGTGACCGGAGCGGCTGTGTTTGCTGCAGCTCCGGTCACCTCCATGCAGCAGCGCTGGATGCGACGCTGGACCATCCTGGAGTACGCCAGACATGGAGGGCTTTTTGGGGCTTATTAAAGTGGTGAACCAGGGTATATGTTTGTGTTTTTTATTTATAATAAAGGATTTTTTCATGTGTGTGTGTTTTTTACTGTAATTTACAGATTAATCATGGAAGGTGTCTCATAGACGCCTGACATGATTAATCTAGGACTTATTGGCAGCTATGGGCTGCCATTAACTCCTTATTACCCCGATTTGCCAACGCACCAGGGCAAATCGGGAAGAGCCGGGTACAGTCCCAGAACTGTCGCATCTAATGTATGCGGCAATTCTGGGCGGCTGCTGACTGATATTGTTAGGCTGGGGGGCTCCCCATAACGTGGAGCTCCCCATCCTGAGAATACCAGCCTTCAGCCGTATGGCTTTATCTGGCTGGTTTTAAAATTGGGGGGGACCGCACGCCGTTTTTTTAAATTATTTAATTATTTATTTCACTGCACAGTATAGACACGCCCACCGGCTGCTGTGATTGGGTGCAGTGTGACACCTGTCACTCAGCGTGTGGGCGTGTCTCACTGTAACCAATCATAGGCGCCGGTGGGCAGGGAAAGCAGGGAATACGAGATTGTTTAATGGGCGGCCGGCTTTTTCAAAACAGTAAAAGCCGCCGGAGCAGTGTGAATGCAGTGCAGCGCCGGGGATCGTGGATCGGTGAGTATGAGAGAGGGGGTAAGAGGGATAGACTGACATGGACAGAGAGAGAGGGACAGAGATAGTGACGGACTGACAGAGATTAGTGAATGACAGACATTGTGAGGCGCTTCAGAACGCAGCTTTTCAGCTACGCTCTGAAGCAGACCTTTTTTAAGCTGCGGTGCAGAGCGCACACCTGCGCACATAGCATCAGACATCAAAATCGTATGAGGGATGTCACACGTTACAATTGACTAGGTTCATACAACAAAACGTCCAATGTATGAGGAATAAACGACGTGTATGCGATCACCGTATTTTCGTTCAATCTTGATCGCACGTAGGTGTCACACGCAAATACGTCACGAACGATGCCGGATGTGCGTCACTTACAAACTGACCCCGACGACGGATTGAAAGATTTATTGAAGCGTGTAAAGCAGGCATTAGAGGCACATTTCAACTGATCAGATCAAAAGTTTCTCCTCTCTCTAGCTTTACATCACTCCAGCTGTACTGCTCTGTCCTCTTCTTCTTTTAAGCTGTAACATAATATAAATAACAATAATGTAATATTATCTAAAAAAAATCATGAATTGGTTAATTAGAAAACACAGACCCTACACTTTTAGGCTGAACAGATCTGAATTAAAAATTTTCAAAAAATGTGGAAAATTTTATATCATACTAATAAGGCTTGGGTCCGCATGGGTAAAATATGAACAAACATAATCTTAATGTTGGTGGAATCATGTACAGTTCTGAGTGGAAATGGTGTTTTTCCCACTTCTCTATCTTGGTTCTGGCCTGAGTTATGAGGAGAAATGCAAAGGTATGCAACCCAAAAAAATTTTCTCAACTTTGAAAATTAATTTTAAGAAGACTAAACATGTGCATCCCAATAAATTAGAATATCATCAAAAAGTTAATTTATTGCAGTAATTCAATACAAAAAGAGAAACACATATATTATATTGAGTCATTACACACAGTGTGCTGTATTTCAAGTGTTTATCTCTGTTAATGTTGATGATTATGGCTTACAGCCAATGAAAACCCAAAAGTCATTATCTCAGAAAATTAGAATATTATAGAAGACCAACTGAAAAAATTATTGTAAACTTAGAAATGTTGGCCTGCTAAAAAGTATGTACAGTAAATGCACTCAATACTTGGTCGGGGCTTCTTTTGCATGAATTACAGCATCAATGTGACGTGGCATGGAGGTGATCAGCCTGTGGCACTGCTGAGGTGTTATGGAAGGCCAGGTTGCTTTAATAGGAGCCTTCAGCTCCTCTGCATTGTTGGGTCTGGTGTCTCTCATCTTCCTCTTGACAATACCCTGTAGATTCTATATAGGGTTTAGATCAGGCGAGTTTGCTGGCTAATCAAGCACAGTGATACTGTGGTTATTAAACCAGGTATTGGTACTTTTGGCAGTGTGGCAGGTGTCAAGTCCTGCTGTAAAAATAAATTTCCATCTCCAAAAAGCTTGTCGGCAGAGGGAAGCATGAAGTGCTCTAAAATTTCCTGGTAGACGGCTGCACTGACTTTGGTCTTGGTAAAACACAAACCAACACTGATTGTGGAAACTTCACACTAGACCTGAAGCAGCTTGGATTGTGGATTCTCCACTCTTCCATCAAACTATGGGACCTTGATTTCCAAGTGAAATGCAAAATTTACTTTCATCTGAAAAAAACACCTTGGACCACTGATGTCACGGGAAAGTATGGAAGTAATGGGGATGAGGGCACCTGGACTGGCCCTTAGGCCAGAGGACCCTAGCTATCCCTGATCCCAGGATTACCTCTGATGGTGAGGATGTCTGGGCCACCACTCTGGCCCTGCTCCTATGCAGCCCTGATATAGTACCCCTTTTCCCACCACCTAAGGGGAGAACCAGGATCACAGCAGTAACCCCAACAAATAGACAAACTAGGGGGAAAAACAAATCTTTGTCACACCGCAGCCAAACACAGAGGGATAAAACAAGAAATGGTAAGGGGAAAACCAAAGTAGGAAATAAAATACAAGACAAGGGTATCTCCACAACAATAGCAAGCAAACAGCAGAACTTGCACTAGCGGTAGTAAAGCGACTCCCTCTCACCTCGGCAGACCTTGGCAGATGAATCTATCAACTGCAAGGAAGAGGTAGCTGATGGAGCTTTTTATGGAGGAGGGGAGTGGCCACAGTTGAGCTACAATTAAGCAACTTTACAGCAAGGGGGAACTGGCGTTAACCCTTGCTGCGCCAACAGAAAGCAAAGTACATTTAATATTAGGCTCCAGAGTAGGGAAAAATGGCTCAGAGATAGTAGTACCGTCACAAATCTCTCACAGCCAAGAGATAATTGTGACAGTACTCCCCTTTCTACGAAGAACCTCTGGTTCCTCAAAACCGGATTTGTCCGGACGCAACATATCAGAAAGACGAGACAACACACAAGCGTCTTCTTCTGCTGATACCTGATCCTCCAGTTTATTATAAAAAAAAACTGGACATGAATCAAATAACCTGGGTTCTAGAGACGTGACAAATCACCTGGGTGATGACCAAAGGAAAACGTATTTGTTCAAAAACAGGTCTGGACATGGGTGTTCATTTCCATGCACGCCACTTGTAGCAGAGAAAAAAACAACAGAGGTGTCTCACCTTCTCCTCACCCTCCCCTCTAGTACGGGACCCCTAGTGGGGAAGAATACCTTTCCTCGACCACCTCTACGGGTAGAGCACTGAGGTGTAACCTTCCCCCGGGATGTGGGTAACAAATCGTCTCTTTTCTTGGGAACTTTCACAGTCACCTCTAGCAGACAGGGGGAATATCTTTTATAAGGACAGCAGAGATGGTAGCTCTCAGGCACTTGCCTCCACAAGAGCTGCCCCAACCGGCTACTTCTCCTGACCACCAATCCATCACCGGGTTGTTTCTTCAACCAGGGAATGCCCAAAACAATGGGAGTCGGCAGCCCCTCCAAAACATAACAAGAGAGGTACTCATTATGAAGAGAGCCTACACGCAAGTTTATTCCATGTACATCCTGGGTAAATTCCTTCTGGTTAAGGGTGGCCGAATCAATGGCACGGATAGGGATGGATCTTGCTAACGCACTAGAAGTCAGGCCTCAAGTTTGAGTGAAGCGAGAATCCACTAGGTTACATCGGCACCACTGTACACCAGGACAGAAACTGTCTCAGTACATCCACCGATAACCACATCCTTGTTAATGGTAAACTGAGATGTATAAATGGAGGAAATATACACTCCCTGGTCACTTTCCTTGACACGACCAGGGGGGCGTCACTTATCACAAGATGAAACTTGCTTGGATTTCAATCGACATGCCCCAATGTAATGATCCTTACTTCCACAATAGACGCATGACCCAGTACCCCGATTTTATTATTATTATTAATATTATTTATTTATTTACAGAGCACCATTAATTCCATGGTGCTGTATATGAGAAGGGGTTACATACAGAATACATATACAAGTTACAGTAGACAGACTAGTACAGAGGGAAGAGGGCCCTGCCCTTGCGGGCTTACATTTTATAGGATTTTGGGGAGAAGACAGTAGGTGGGGTGTAGGTTGGGCGGCAGCTCCACACGGTTGTGAGGCGGCAGCTCTGCACAGTGGTCAGGCGGCAGCTCCGCACGGTGGTGAGGCGGCAGCTCTGCATGGTGGTCAGGCGGCAGCTCCCCGCGGTGGTCAGGCCACAGCTCCGCACGGTGGTGAAGCAGTGAGGTCATTGTAGATTATAGGCATTTCTGAACAGATGAGTTTTTAGATTCCGTTTGAAGCTTGCAAGGGTAGCAGATAGTCTGATGTGTTGAGGCAGCGAGTTCCCAATGAGCCACAGGGGACTTTGCATGAGGTGAAGCAGCCCCCATCTGCATATGTTCGTCATAAACCACCTGAGGAATCTCCTCCCTGAAGATAACCATAGGGAACCGGGTCCTGGCGGGACTCTCCCTGAGACGCCTATCGACCCGTAAAGCCAGGGCCATGGCTGCCTCCAATGACTCCAGAGTGGAATACTGGACTAGACAGTCTCGATGCCTAGCTGACAACCCCTGCATGAAATGATACCTAAGGGCAGGGTCATTCCACTAGGCGTCAGTGGCCCACCTACGAAACTCAGAACAGTATTCCTCAGCAGGCTGCATGCCCTGTTGGCTCTTACGAGGTTTAGACTCTACCAGGGAGACTCCATCAGGGTCACCATAAACGAAAGACAATGCCACAAAGAATGCATCCACCGACCACAACGACTGAGAGTTGCTGTTCCTCACTCCGTGGTGAACGAGGGCAAAGCTTAAAATAAAGCTTGCAAGCCTCCTGGAAAGTAAAAAATGTATTCCTTCCTCCAGAAAAATCTATCCAGGAAGGATATCTTGGGCTCTGGCTGGGCGTGCACTGCGACAAGCAGACCCAATATATGTTGCAGCTGTTGCAGAACCTGAGCTCGCAGATCTGTGACATCCTGTGAGAGGGTCTGCATCAGTTGTGCAAAAGCAGCTGCCTGAGCCATGAGAACTGAGAAAAATATGGGGTGCAGTTGATAATGTCACAGGAAGGTATGGAGGTAACGGGGATGAGGGCACCTAGACTGACCCTCAGGCTAAGGGACTCTAACTATCCCTGATCCCAGGATTACCTCTGATGGTGAGGATGCCTGGGCCACCACCCTGGCCCTGCTCCTGACCAGCCCTGATCCAGTACCCCCTCTCTCAACACCCACAGGGAGAATCGGGATCAGGGCAGTAACCCCAACAAATAGACAAACTGAGGGAAAAACAAAACTCAATCACACCGCATCCAAACACAGAGGGATAAGACAACAAATGGTAAGGGAAAAACCAAAGCAGGAAGGAAAATACAAGACAATGGTATCTCCACAGCAATAGCAAGTGTGGCGCCCTGGACAAGCCAGGGGCCACAGAGAACAACACCAACACACCCCACACTCCCAGCAGGCACACTGAAGTCAGACACAAAACCCTTGTTGCCTTCCTCCAGGGGCTGATGTCCACACCAGGGGGTGGAGCCAGGCGGTTGGTCTCAACCCACCAAGGAGTTCACAGTCCTGGGGGAGGGAAAACAGTCAGATAGAGTTTTGGAGGTGAAAGTGGAAGGAAGTGAAGTGGTAGTGGAGCAACTAACTGACAGCGTCCGGGTGTGTGGCCCGGGCGGTACAGCAAGGTTGGCAGACGGTGGTGACCGTCTGCAGGAGTGACCGATTGGAGTCTACCGTAAGGATCGTGGACGGGCGGTGGCCCGGCGGTACCGGACCGGTACACAAAGAGAAGTCAGCACCATCTGGCAGGGGATTACGGACCCTGGCAAGGCTAGGAGTCGCCATGAATTTGCCAAATTCGTTAGTGAAGGGAACCTCCTAGGTTTCCCAACAGCCAAGTCCCGACAGAAGGCAACAGTCCAACCAAGTGAGGGAGACACCCCCACCGCCAAGGCAACCGTTTCTCAGGGCCAGCGCCTGCGGGCAAAAGGGGCTCCTCCGGCCTATATCCAAGCCGGGGAGCGGGTTACCGGTGGGAACCCATTGGAACCATCTACCGTATCTAGGTGCAGGGAAAGGCAGTCACCATCAACCTGCCGGGAGAAAACAACACTGCAGCCGTCTGTGGGACCCGTCCATCCAGCCATGTGTTTTACCGAGAACTGTGTCCTCATCATTGGCTGAGTGAGTACCACCGTGCCGTGCAGCACAGCGCTGCCCCTGCGACCCTGCACCCCGCCAGGCCCCGTAACCTGCCTGCCATCCATCCTTTCCCCATCACCAGGCCCCGGGAAAACCAACCCCCTACCCACGGAGGGGAGGAATAACAACCAAGCTGCTCCCTGTCACCGCTCCCGGGATCCCCGTCCAGAGCAGCGGTGGTGTCACCAATATCACCACAACCGTGGGTGGCGTCACGGACAATAATCAAAACCCCCACAATCAAAATCCCCTTTTCACTCACGGGCGAGGAACGCCGCTCGAGTCCCCGGGATCTGGCCCACCGCTCGAGCCACCACCGAGCAGCAGCAGCCGCAGCAGCAGCGGCGTCCGGACCCGAGCAGTGGGAGAGCGCAGCGTCCCCTCCTCCGCCCGCGACACAAGCAAACAGCAGAACTTGCACTAGCAGCAGTAAAGCGACTCCCTGTCTCCTCGGCAGAGGTTGGTAGACAAATCTATCAGCTGCAAGGAAGAGGTGGCTGATGGAGCTTTTTAAGGAGGAGGAGAGTTGATCTCGTTATGTGTGACACCTACCAGCGATCAGGCCCCTGCTGTGAGATCGCTAGTCGTTGCTCAATAGTCCGGACCATTTTCTTCAAAGGCGATGTCCTTCTGGGCAGGACGCATCGCTGTGTTTGATGCCTACCAATAACCTCCTATACAGGTCGCTCATCGTTATACAAGTCGCTAATCGTTACTGCGTCGTTGGTAAGGTCTGACTGTGTGACATCTCACCAGCGACCTCCCAGCGACTTACCAGCGATCCTTATCAGGTCACATCGTTTTTGGGATCGCTGGTAAGTCGTTAAATGTGACGGGGGCTTAAGGGACCATTTTAAATGCTTAGAAAGTTTTTGCAGGTGTTTTGTGGTAATTATTCCAATTTTCTGAGATAATGACTTTTGGGTTTTCATTGGTTCAAAGCCATAATCATCAACATTAACAGAAATAACCACTTGAAATAGATCACTCTGTTTGTAATGACTCTATATAATATACACCGTGTACTATGTGAATTATTAGGCAAGTTGTATTTTAGAGGATTTTTTTTTATTATTGATCAACAACTATGTTCTAAATCAACCCAAAAGACTCATACATATCAAAGCTTAATATTTTTGGAAGTTGGAGTGTTTTTTTTTTTTTAGATTTGGCTATCTTAGGAGGATATCTGTTTGTGCAGGTAACTATTACTGTGCAGAATTATTAGGCAACTTAATAAAAACCAAATATATTCCCATCTCACTTGTTTATTTTCACCAGGTAAACCAATATAACTGCACAAAATTTAGAAATAAACATTTATGACATGCAAAAACAAAATCTAAAACAATTAGGGACCAATATAGCATGTTTCTTTATGATGACACTCAACAGCCTACCATCCATAGATTCTGTCAGTGGCTTGATCTGTTTACGATCAACATTGCGTGCAGCAGCCACCACAGCCTCCCAGACACTGTTTCGAGAGGTGTACTGTTTTCCCTCCCGGTAGATCTCACATTTTATGAGGGACCACAGGTTCTCTATGGGGTTCAGATCAGGTGAACAAGGGGGCTATGTCATTATTTTTTCATCTTTTAGACCTTTACTGGCCAGCCACGCTGTGGACTAGTTGGAGGCATGTGATGGAGCATTGTCCTGCATGAAAATCATGTTTTTCTTGAACGATCCGACTTCTTCCTGTACCACTGCTTGAAGAAGTTGTCTTCCAGAAACTGGCAGTAGGTCTGGGAGTTGAGCTTCACTCCATCCTCAACCAGAAAAGGTCCCACAAGTTCATCTTTGGTGATACCATCCTATACCAGTACCCCACCTCCACCTTGCTGGCGTCTGAGTCAGAGTGGAGCTTTCTGCCCTTTACTGATCTAGCCTCTGGCCCATCCATCTGGCCCATCAAGACTCACTCTCATTTCATCAGTCCATATTTCTTGGCCCAGTCTTGACGTTTTATCTTATGTTTCTTGTTCAAAGGTGGTCGTTTATCAGCCTTCCTTACCTTGGCCGTGTCCCTGAGTATGACACACCTTGTGCTTTTTGATACTCCACTAATATTGTAGCTCTGGAATATGGCCAAACTGGTGGCAAATGGCATCTTGGCAGCTTCATACTTGATTTTCCTCAATTCATGGGCAGTTATTTCTTGCCTTTTTTGCCCAACATGCTTCTTGCAACCTTGTTGGCTATTTGCCATGAAACGCTTGATTGTTTGGTGATCACGCTTCAAAAGTTTGGCAATTTCAAGACTGCTGCATTCCTCTGCAAGACATCTCCCAATTTTGGACATGTCAGAGCCCGTCAAATCTCTCTTCTGTCCCATTTTGGCAAAGGAAAGGAAGTTGCCTAATAATTAAGCACACCTTATATAGGGTGTTGATGTCATTACACCACACCCATCCTCATTACAGAGATGCACATCACCTGATTTACTTAATTGGTAGTTGACTCTCAGGCCTATACAGATTGGAGTAGGACAACATGTATAAAAAGTATTGTGTGATCAAAATACTCATTTGCCTAATAATTCTGCACACAGTGTATGTATTTCTCTTTTTGTATTGAACTACAAAATAAATTAACTTTTTGATGAAATTTTAATTTATTGAGATGCACCTGTATATAGTTTTTTTTTTCTTCACATTTTGCATTTTTAACACACTATTGCCAAAGAACAAAATCTCAAAAGAATTAAAAACATAGAGGAAAATGTATTCACTTGAAATGGAGTAATCCTGTATAATCTTTGTGCTAGCTGGTGTTAGAAACAGGTTCCAGCTGTATATCCTTTGCTCGCTGCTGTTGGAGGCAGGTTATGACTGTATCACCTGTGTTTTCTGCGTTTAGAGGCAGGTGCCAGCAGTATCACCTCTGCTTGCTGCTATTACAGGCAGGTACCGGCTGTATACAGGGCCGGATTATAGGCGGGGCAGGTGGGGCTTCAACCTCGAGGCCCCCACCAAAAGAGCTTCCAAGGGGGCCCCCACCACCAGGGCCATACTTTCCACTAGGCACCTGTCAGCATCTTTTTTTTTTTTTTTTTCTTCACACCCTGCGGGCACAGGACGCTGATTGAGCCCAGAAGTACCAGCACTTGGACTTCCGGGGTCAGTGGTGTGGTCCGTGAAACACGTGCCAGAAAAAAACGTGCTTTTAAAATAAAAAACATTTTAACCCGGCGTCCAGCGATGTCCTCTGCAGCCCGTTCTCCCTGCTGCTTCTGAGCCGGCTCATTATTGTCGCGCATATTCATTATGCGCGACACAGCCGACCTGGAAGCAGCTGCTGCGGGGGTCACCGCCGGCCGGATGCTGCACCGCGGGAGCGATCAGCACCATGGAAAGCGGGAGCGCGCACAGGTGAGTTGTTTTCTAAGTGCAATCACGGGCCACGGAGAACGGAGCCCGGATTGCACTTAGACAACCCACGTGTGCCGTGAATCACGGCACACACAGGGACATGTGCGTGTTTTACACGCCAGTGAAAAACGTCACTGTTTTTCACTGACATGTGAAACGGGCCTAAGTGACGGCTGTGAGTGATCCTGGACTGTGTCTGTATTGTGCTGTGTGTATAAGTGACTGCTGTGAGTGATCCTGGACTGTGTCTGTATTGTAGTACTGTAAATCTGAATGTGGCAGAACAGGATAAGATAAATGTTCATTGGATTTATATCTAAATGCTACAGTTCGTGCTCTACTGTTATGGCTAAAAATGTTAACGTTATGGGGCCCCCACCAGATTTTCTGCCCAGGGGCCCCCACCAACCTTAATCTGGCCCTGGCTGTATATTCTCTACTCGACGCTGTAAGAGGCAGGTGCCAGCTGTAAAACCTCTGCTCGCTGCTGTTAGAGGCATGTGCCAGTCGTATAACCTTTGATCACTGCTGTTAGAGGCATTTGTTGGGTGTAAAACATCTGCTCGCTGGTCTTAAGGCCCCGTTACACGCAACGACGTATCTAATGATATATCGCCGGGGTCACGGATTCCGTGGCGCACATCCGGCATCGTTAGCGACGTCGTTGCGTGTGACACCAATGAACGGCCGTTAACGATCAAAAATACTCACCTTATCATTGATCGTTGACACGTCGTTCATTTTCAAAAAATCGTTGATTGTTGCAGAACGGAGGTTGTTCGTCGTTCCAGAGGCAGAACACATCGCTACGTGTGACACCTCGGGAACGACGAACTACAGCTTACCTGCGGCCGCCGGCAATGAGGAAGGAAGGAGGTGGGCGGGATGTTACGGCCGCTCATCTCCGCCCCTCTGCTTCTATTGGGTGTCCGATTAATGACGCCGCCCAACCCGCCCCCTTAGAAAGGAGGCGGTTCGCCGGCAACAGTGATGTCGCTAGGCAGGTAGGTCCATTTGATGGCTCCTAATGATTTTTTGCGCTACGGGCAGCGATTTGCCCGTGACGCACAAACGACGGGGGCGGGTGCTTTCACCACCGATATTGCTAGCGATATCGCTGCATGTAAAGCCCCCTTTAGAGGCATGTGTCAACTGTATATCTTCTGCTTGCTGCTGTTAGAGGAGGATGCCAGCAGTATAACCTCTGCTCTCTGCTCTTAGAGGAAAGTGCTGGCTGTATATCCTCTGCTTACTGCTGAAATAGGCTGGTGCCAACTGTACAACCTTTACTCACTGCTATTAAAGGCAGGTGCCTGCTGTATAACCTCTGCTTGCTGCTGTTAGAGCCAGGCGGTGGATTTATAACCACTGCTCAATGCTGATACAGGCAGGTGCTGGCTGTATAACCTCTGCAGTGCTCACTGCTGTTAGAAGTGGGGGCCAGCTGTATAACCTCTGCTTGCTGATGTTAGGGGGACGTGTTGGCTGCATAACCTCTACTAGCTGCTGTTAGGGGCAGGTGCCGGCTATGTATATCCTCTGCTCTCTGCTGTTAAAGGCAGATACTGGCTGTATAACCTCTGATCTCGGCTGCTGCTGGGCGTACAACCTCTGTTCGCTGCTGTTACCGGCAAATGTTGCCCTGGTAACCTGTTTGCTGCTGTGAGAGGTAGGTACCAGCTGTATAACCTCTGTTCACTGGTGTTAAGGCCGCTTTACTTGCTACAACATATCTAACGGTGTGTCGGTGGGGTCACATCGTAAGTGACGCACATCTGGCATCGTTAGTGGTGTTGTAGCGTGTGAGAGCAACGTGCGACTGCGATTGAACGTAAAACCGTTCATCGCATACACGTCGTTCATTTCCTAAAAATTGCACGTCGGGTTGTTCAATGTTCCCGAGGCAGCACACATCGCAGTGTGTGATACACCGGGAACGATGAACAGATCTTACCTGCGTCCCGCTGGCAATGCGGAAGGAAGGAGGTGGGCGGGATGTTTACGTCCTGCTCATCTCCGCCCCTCCGCTTCTATTGGCCAGCTGCCGTGTGACGTCGCTGTGACGTCGCTGTGACGCCGAACGTCCCTCCCACTCCAGGAAGTGGATGTTCGCCGCCCACATCGAGGTCGTATGGAAGGGTAAGTATGTGTGACAGGTTTTAATCGATTGTGTGTCACGATCAACAAATTGAACATGCCACACATACGATGGGGGCGTGTCACATCGCATACGATATCGTATGCTTAATTGAAAGGTGTAAAGCAGGCTTAAGAGGCAAGTACTGGTTGTATAACCTTTTCTCTCTGCTGTTAGAGATACGTGTTGGCTGTATAACCTCTGCTTGCTGATGTTAGCGGGAGGTGCCATCTGTATAACCTCTGATTGCTTCTGTTAAAGGCGGGTGCGCTGTATAGCCTCTGCACTATACTGTTAGAGACCTGTGCCGGCTGTATATCATCTGCTCGCTACTCTTGGAGGTATGTGCTGGCTGTATTGTCGCGGGCGGAGGAAGGGACGCTGCGCTCACCCACTGCTCGTGTCCAGCTACTGCTGCTGCTGCTGCTCGGTGGTGGCTCAAGCGGTGGGCCGGATCCCGGGGACTCGAGCGGCGTTCCTCGCCCGTGAGTGAAAAGGGGAATGGTTTTGGGGATTTATTGTCCGTGACGCCACCCACGGATGTGGTGAGGTTGTGACACCACTGCTGCTCTGGACGGGGATCCCGGGAGCGATGACTGGGAGCAGCTTGGATTTTGGTTCTCCCCTCCGTGGGCAGGGGGTTGGTTGTCCCGGGGCCCGGTGAAGGAGGTAGGGATGGATGGCAGGCGGGTTACGGGGCCTGACGAGGTGCAGGGTCGCGGGGGCAGCGCTGTGCCGCACGGCACGGTAGTACTCACTCAGTCCATCACGAAGACACAGTCCTTGGTAAAACACTCGGCTGGATGGACGGGGCCCACTGATGGCTGCGGTGGTTTCTGCTCCCGGTAGGTTGATGGTGACTGCCTTTCCCTGCACCTGTGTAGTGTGTACGGTTCCAATGGGTTCCCACCGGTAACCCGCTCCCCAGCTTGGATGGGTGCTGAAGGAGCCCCTTTTGCCCGCAGGCTCTGGCCCTGGGAACTTTAGCCTTGGCGGTGACTGTGTTTCCCTTCACGGTTTGAGCTGTCGCCTTCTATCGGGACTTGACTGCTGGGAAACCCAGGAGGTTCCATTCGCTAACGGATTTGACAAATTGGACGGTGACTCCTAGCCTTGTCGGGGTCCGTAAGCCCTGCCGGATGGTGCTGGCTTCTCTTTGCTCGCCGGTCCGGTACCGCCGGGCCACCGCCCGTCCACGGTCCTTTCGGTTCGCTCCAACCGCCTGGCCCACCCCCTGGTGTGGACATCAGCCCCTGGAGGAAGGCAACAAGGATTTTGTGTTTGGCTTTGGTGTGCCTAACTGGGGTGTGGGGTGTGTTGGTGTTGTTCTGTGACGACCTGGCTTGTCCAGGGCGCCAAAGTATAGTCTCTGCTCGCTGCAGTTAGAGGTAGGTGCTGGCTGTACAACCTTTGCTTCCTGCTGTTGATGGCACGTGTTGGTTGTTTAACTTGTTCACTACTCTGAGAAGTGTGTTCTGGCTATATAACCTCTGCTTGCTGTTTTTAGAGGCTGCTGCTGACTGTACAACCTTTGCTCGCTGCTCTTATTGGCAAGTGTCGGCTGTAGGACTTGCTCGCTGCTGTGAGAGGTGGATGATGGATGTATAACCTCTTTTTGGTGCTGTTAAAGGCATATTTCAACTGTATAACCTTTGCTCGCTGCTGTTAAAGGCAGGTGTCAGCTGTAAATCCTCTGTGAGCTGTTAAGGCCGCTTTACACGCTGCGATATCGGTATCGATATCGCTAGCGTGGGTACCCGCCCCATCTGTTGTGCGATACGGGCAAATCGCTGCCCGTGCCGCACAACATCGCCCAGACCCGTCACACTACTTACCTGCCCGGCAACGTCGCTGTGACCGGCGAACCGCCTCCTTTCTAAGGGGGCGGTTCGTTCAGCGTCACAGCGACGTCACAGCTGCGTCACTGAACCTCCGCCCAATAGAAGTGGAGGGGCGGAGATGAGCGGGACGTAACATCCCGCCCACCTCCTTCCTTCCACATAAGGGCCGGGAGGCAGGTAAGGAGAGGTTCCTCGTTCCTGCGGTGTCACACGGAGCGATGTGTGCTGCCGCAGGAACGAGGAACAACCTCGTTACTGCTGCAGTAACGATATTTGAGAATGGACCCCCATGTCACGATGAGCGATTTTGCACGTTTTTGCAATGATGCAAAATCGTTCATAGGTGTCACACGCAACGGCATCGCTAATGCGGCCGGATGTGCGTCACCAATTCTGTGACCCCAACGAGTTCGCATTAGCGATGTCGTAGCGTGTAAAGCCCCCTTTAGAGGCAGGTGCCAGCTTTAGAACCTTTGCACGCTGCTTTTAGAGGTCGGTCCTGGATGTATAACCTCTGCTCTCTGCCGTTAGAGGCAGGTGCCGGCTGTATAAGCACTGCTTGTGTAGCATCCAGGGATATGGGGTACTCGGTTCCGGGCAGTGTCTCTCTTGGGGATGTCACGGTGGTGGCCGTTACCCGGTTCCGTGCCCTGGGCCCTTTTTGTAATGGGGATATTTATAGGGGAGAATATGATAATGTTCACTTGTCACACCACTTTCGGTGTTGCAGCTAAGTGTAGGGAGCCGCCAGTGCAGAATGTCTCTACTGGGGCTGAAGCTATTGGCAGCTAGAATGGTAGTCCCTCCACAAGTAGGGTTTTGCCCCAGAGGTTGTAAGGTGCAGTGTGCGTCAGAAGAAGGTAGTCCAAACAAGTATTCGGTGCAACTGGTTTACTTACTGCTGGTAGATGTTGACTGGTTGCCCGAGGCCGGCTGGTTTCGCCTCCAGGTCCCCTTCATCCCAGTGCCAGTTTGGTTCTCTGGTACCTTCTTCCCCTGCACCTGTCTCTGGTAAGTGGGTCCCCGTGATATAGAACACTGGAGGTCCCCGTTCTGTGGTTTAGCCATTTCTGTCCGCCTGATGGTAGCATGAACTTTGTGGGGTTGGAGTCTCTAGTTCTGTCCCCGGTTCTCCCTTTACTACTGAGTCTTTGGATTCTTTAGGGTCAGCAAGGTCCTTGATGGTCCCCTTTGCTGTGCAGGTGTTAACAGGTCGGCTTGAAGCTCTTTCCTGTCCTACGGTCCTGTACCCCGTCGGTATGTAGTTCCGGGAGTACTTCACTGTACTCCACCAGCACCCACTTCTCCTGGGTACCAGGTCACCATCAACCCGAGCCAGGAGGTCACTTCACTTCCACCTTCACATTCCTGCTGTCTGACACTTTCAACAGTCATCGTAGTTCTGACTACTGTCTTCCCGACTACTCTCCACAGTCTGCCCCTCGCAGCCATCCATGGGTCCCACCCTAGCTAAGTACCATTGTATGGGGGATTGTTGGGGAAAATTGGGATTATCTGGGATTTTGTTGGCTCCGGCACTGGGGTCCTGGGTCCCTAAAGTGGTAGGCCATGCATCGTAGTGGGGATGCAGAACCTTGTAGTACCCTGATGGGCTCATGGGCACTACATTCCCCCTTGGTTAATTCCAGCACATCCTCAGGCTGCAAGATAAAACTGGTTACACATTTTTTTTTTAATTTAAGTCTTCCCACGCAGGGGAGGTTCATTACTTTAAACGTTTCAAACCTGGGGTATCCCTTCCTGCACCCACCACCCAAAGATCCTGGTCCCAGAACCCCTCTAAGGAGACAGGTCACCAGTTTCACTAGTGACCAGGTCCGACCATCTCTGTCCCGGACCTTTCCTGTACCCGGCCTCTCCTAGTGGTGGGGTTCACAGCAATGTCCGCTGGATGGGTGTACCCTGGTGGGACACAACTGGTGCAACGTTTGTACAAGACACAAGTTTGTGGCTGCTGCCAGTCCTGCAGCCTGGGTCCATTTTAATCAACACATCAACTGGTAACTTGGGCAATCTGGAACAGTCCAATGTTCAAACAATAAACAATTTTCAAAAGGCAATTTAACTCAATGTTACATCTCTACATATTTACATTTGCTTTTGTACATTTTTTATTTTCTGTACCTGAGCGGAGGTTGACATAGGTTGCTACGGGCTGATCTACGTAAACCTGGTGTGTCAGTTTGCCTCTGTAGTGCTCTGGTAGGCAGTGATTGTGTCACCCTAGTGTTACTGAGTGAACTGAGTGTTTGTCTGTCGCTTCTCGATCTTCTGGGTTGAGTGTCTTGAAGTGTACTTTCTGTAGGCTCCTCTGGTGTTACTACAGCAGGTATTTCTTCTGGAGCTGGGGTTACTTCTTTTTGGATGATTTCTTCCACTGGTTGCAGGAATGTAATCACTGGTACAAGGATTGCGGGACATACTAAAAAGAATGATGAAAAGGAATAAATAAAAAGAATGAGGATAATAACTTATTAGGTGTATATTATGTAGATGTGTAAAAGGTTTCTTTGGCAAGTTAGACATGGAATGATCAGGAAATATCTGTAGATAATAGGAGAATGAATGCATATGGCATATAACCAGGTGTATATTATGTTACCTGAGCATTATAGGTGTGGAATGATTATGAAATATCTGTAGATAATAGGAGAATGAATGCATATGGCATATAACCAGGTGTATATTATGTTACCTGAGCATTATAGGTGTGGAATGATCATGAAATATCTGTAGATAATAGGGGAATGAACACATATGGCATATAACCAGGTGTATATTATGTTACCTGAGCATTATAGGTGGGGAATAATCATGAAATAACTGTAGATAATAGGAGAATGAAGGCATATGCCATATAACCAGGTGTATATTATGTTACCTGAGCATTATAGGTGGGGAATGATCATGAAATATCTGTAGATAATAGGAGAATGAACACATATGGCATATAACCAGGTGTATATTATGTTACCTGAGCATTATAGGTGTGGAATGATCATGAAATATATGTAGATAATAGGAGAATGAACACATATGGCATATAACCAGGTGTATATTATGTTACCTGAGCATTATAGGTGTGGAATGATCAGGAAATATCTGTAGATTACAGGAGAATGAACACATATGGCATATAACCAGGTGTATATTACGTTACCTGAGCATTATAGGTGTGGAATGATCATGAAATATCTGTAGATAATAGGAGAATGAATGCATATGGCATATAACCAGGTGTATATTATGTTACCTCAGCATTATAGGTGGGGAATGATCATGAAATATCTGTAGATAATAGGAGAATGAACGCATATGGCATATAACCAGGTGTATATTATGTTACCTCAGCATTATAGGTGGGGAATGATCATGAAATATCTGTAGATAATAGGAGAATGAACACATATGGCATATAACCAGGTGTATATTATGTTACCTGAGCATTATAGGTGTGGAATGATCATGAAATATATGTAGATAATAGGAGAATGAACGCATATGGCATATAACCAGGTGTATATTATGTTACCTGAGCATTATAGGTGTGGAATGATCATGAAATATATGTAGATAATAGGAGAATGAACGCATATGGCATATAACCAGGTGTATATTATGTTACCTGAGCATTATAGGTGTGGAATGATCAGGAAATATCTGTAGATAATAGGAGAATGAACACATATGGCATATAACCAGGTGTATATTATGTTACCTGAGCATTATAGGTGGGGAATGATCATGAAATATCTGTAGATAATAGGAGAATGAACACATATGGCATATAACCAGGTGTATATTATGTTACCTGAGCATTATAGGTGGGGAATGATCATGAAATATCTGTAGATAATAGGAGAATGAACACATATGCCATATAACCAGGTGTATATAATGTTACCTGAGCATTATAGGTGTGGAATGATCAGGAAATATCTGTAGATAATAGGAGAAAGAATGCATATGGCATATAACCAGGTGTATATTATGTTACCTGAGCATTATAGGTGTGGAATGATCATGAAATATCTGTAGATAATAGGAGAGTGAATGCATATGGCATATAACCAGGTGTATATTATGTTACCTGAGCATTATAGGTGGGGAATGATCATGAAATATCTGTAGATAATAGGAGAATGAACACATATGGCATATAACCAGGTGTATATTATGTTACCTGAGCATTATAGGTGTGGAATGATCATGAAATATATGTAGATAATAGGAGAATGAACACATATGGCATATAACCAGGTGTATATTATGTTACCTGAGCATTATAGGTGTGGAATGATCAGGAAATATCTGTAGATTACAGGAGAATGAACGCATATGGCATATAACCAGGTGTATATTACGTTACCTGAGCATTATAGGTGGGGAATGATCATGAAATATCTGTAGATAATAGGAGAATGAACGCATAAGGCATATAACCAGGTGTATATTATGTTACCTGAGCATTATAGGTGTGGAATGATCATGAAATATCTGTAGATAATAGGAGAATGAACACATCTGGCATATAACCAGGTGTATATTATGTTACCTGAGCATTATAGGTGTGGAATGATCATGAAATATATGTAGATAATAGGAGAATGAACACATATGGCATATAACCAGGTGTATATTATGTTACCTGAGCATTATAGGTGGGGAATGATCATGAAATATCTGTAGATAATAGGAGAATGAACACATATGGCATATAACCAGGTGTATATTATGTTACCTGAGCATTATAGGTGTGGAATGATCATGAAATATATGTAGATAATAGGAGAATGAACACATATGGCATATAACCAGGTGTATATTATGTTACCTGAGCATTATAGGTGTGGAATGATCAGGAAATATCTGTAGATTACAGGAGAAAGAACGCATATGGCATATAACCAGGTGTATATTACGTTACCTGAGCATTATAGGTGTGGAATGATCATGAAATATCTGTAGATAATAGGAGAATGAACACATATGGCATATAACCAGGTGTATATTATGTTACCTGAGCATTATAGGTGTGGAATGATCAGGAAATATCTGTAGATTACAGGAGAATGAACACATATGGCATATAACCAGGTGTATATTACGTTACCTGAGCATTATAGGTGTGGAATGATCATGAAATATCTGTAGATAATAGGAGAATGAATGCATATGGCATATAACCAGGTGTATATTATGTTACCTCAGCATTATAGGTGGGGAATGATCATGAAATATCTGTAGATAATAGGAGAATGAACACATATGGCATATAACCAGGTGTATATTATGTTACCTGAGCATTATAGGTGTGGAATGATCATGAAATATATGTAGATAATAGGAGAATGAACGCATATGGCATATAACCAGGTGTATATTATGTTACCTGAGCATTATAGGTGTGGAATGATCATGAAATATATGTAGATAATAGGAGAATGAACGCATATGGCATATAACCAGGTGTATATTATGTTACCTGAGCATTATAGGTGTGGAATGATCAGGAAATATCTGTAGATAATAGGAGAATGAACACATATGGCATATAACCAGGTGTATATTATGTTACCTGAGCATTATAGGTGGGGAATGATCATGAAATATCTGTAGATAATAGGAGAATGAACACATATGGCATATAACCAGGTGTATATTATGTTACCTGAGCATTATAGGTGGGGAATGATCATGAAATATCTGTAGATAATAGGAGAATGAACACATATGCCATATAACCAGGTGTATATAATGTTACCTGAGCATTATAGGTGTGGAATGATCAGGAAATATCTGTAGATAATAGGAGAAAGAATGCATATGGCATATAACCAGGTGTATATTATGTTACCTCAGCATTATAGGTGTGGAATGATCATGAAATATCTGTAGATAATAGGAGAATGAACACATATGGCATATAACCAGGTGAATATTATGTTACCTGAGCATTATAGGTGTGGAATGATCATGAAATATCTGTAGATAATAGGAGAGTGAATGCATATGGCATATAACCAGGTGTATATTATGTTACCTGAGCATTATAGGTGGGGAATGATCATGAAATATCTGTAGATAATAGGAGAATGAACACATATGGCATATAACCAGGTGTATATTATGTTACCTGAGCATTATAGGTGTGGAATGATCATGAAATATATGTAGATAATAGGAGAATGAACACATATGGCATATAACCAGGTGTATATTATGTTACCTGAGCATTATAGGTGTGGAATGATCAGGAAATATCTGTAGATTACAGGAGAATGAACGCATATGGCATATAACCAGGTGTATATTACGTTACCTGAGCATTATAGGTGGGGAATGATCATGAAATATCTGTAGATAATAGGAGAATGAACGCATAAGGCATATAACCAGGTGTATATTATGTTACCTGAGCATTATAGGTGTGGAATGATCATGAAATATCTGTAGATAATAGGAGAATGAACACATCTGGCATATAACCAGGTGTATATTATGTTACCTGAGCATTATAGGTGTGGAATGATCATGAAATATATGTAGATAATAGGAGAATGAACACATATGGCATATAACCAGGTGTATATTATGTTACCTGAGCATTATAGGTGGGGAATGATCATGAAATATCTGTAGATAATAGGAGAATGAACACATATGGCATATAACCAGGTGTATATTATGTTACCTGAGCATTATAGGTGTGGAATGATCATGAAATATATGTAGATAATAGGAGAATGAACACATATGGCATATAACCAGGTGTATATTATGTTACCTGAGCATTATAGGTGTGGAATGATCAGGAAATATCTGTAGATTACAGGAGAAAGAACGCATATGGCATATAACCAGGTGTATATTACGTTACCTGAGCATTATAGGTGTGGAATGATCATGAAATATCTGTAGATAATAGGAGAATGAACACATATGGCATATAACCAGGTGTATATTATGTTACCTGAGCATTATAGGTGTGGAATGATCATGAAATATATGTAGATAATAGGAGAATGAACACATATGGCATATAACCAGGTGTATATTATGTTACCTGAGCATTATAGGTGGGGAATGATCATGAAATATCTGTAGATAATAGGAGAATGAACACATATGGCATATAACCAGGTGTATATTATGTTACCTGAGCATTATAAGTGTGGAATGATCATGAAATATATGTAGATAATAGGAGAATGAACACATATGGCATATAACCAGGTGTATATTATGTTACCTGAGCATTATAGGTGTGGAATGATCATGAAATATCTGTAGATAATAGGAGAATGAACGTATATAGCATATAACCAGGTGTATATTATGTTACCTGAGCATTATAGGTGTGGAATGATCAGGAAATATCTGTAGATTACAGGAGAATGAACGCATATGGCATATAACCAGGTGTATATTATGTTACCTGAGCATTATAGGTGTGGAATGATCATGAAATATCTGTAGATAATAGGAAAATGAACGCATATGGCATATAACCAGGTGTATATTATGTTACCTGAGCATTATTTGTGTGGAATGATCATGAAATATCTGTAGATAATAGGAGAATGAACGCATATGGCATATAACCAGGTGTATATTATGTTACCTGAGCATTATAGGTGTGGAATGATCATGAAATATCTGTAGATAATAGGAGAATGAACGCATATGGCATATAACCAGGTGTATATTATGTTACCTGAGCATTATTTGTGTGGAATGATCATGAAATATCTGTAGATAATAGGAGAATGAACGCATATGGCATATAACCAGGTGTATATTATGTTACCTGAGCATTATAGGTGTGGAATGATCATGAAATATCTGTAGATAATAGGAGAATGAACGCATATGGCATATAACCAGGTGTATATTATGTTACCTGAGCATTATAGGTGTGGAATGATCATGAAATATCTGTAGATAATAGGAGAATGAACACATATGGCATATAACCAGGTGTATATTATGTTACCTGAGCATTATAGGTGTGGAATGATCATGAAATATATGTAGATAATAGGAGAATGAACACGTATGGCATATAACCAGGTGTATATTATGTTACCTGAGCATTATAGGTGTGGAATGATCATGAAATATCTGTAGATAATAGGAGAATGAACACATATGGCATATAACCAGGTGTATATTATGTTACCTGAGCATTATAGGTGTGGAATGATTATGAAATATCTGTAGATAATAGGAGAATGAACACATATGGCATATAACCAGGTGTATATTATGTTACCTGAGCATTATAGGTGTGGAATGATTATGAAATATCTGTAGATAATAGGAGAATGAACACATATCCCATATAACCAGGTGTATATTATGTTACCTGAGCATTATAGGTGTGGAATGATCAGGAAATATCTGTAGATAATAGGAGAATGAACACATATGGCATATAACCAGGTGTATATTACGTTACCTGAGCATTATAGGTGTGGAATGATCATGAAATATCTGTAGATAATAGGAGAATGAATGCATATGGCATATAACCAGGTGTATATTATGTTACCTGAGCATTATAGGTGTGGAATGATGATGAAATGCGTTCATGTGACTGATCAGCTGATCAGGTAGCCCTGCCAGGTCCTTAAGCTCGGAATAGATGAAGGGCATCGCGGGACACACGCCGGAGAGGTGAGGATTTTTTTTTTATTTTTAACACTTGCTTCACTCCTGCAATGTGGGAGTTAAAGTGCCCCGCTTGCCTGCGCTTTGCAGGCTCGGCCTTTCTGTGTTCCGATCCGTTAAAATCACGAACACGGATACAGAAATGGAATGTGGAGGTCACATGTGATGGTGTCCTTTCCTGTCCATGGGGCCCTGCAAAATATAGCATCCCCACATACAGGAAAAAATTGTGATGTGAAACCAGCCTTAGACAATCTAAACTACCTGATAGGTTCCCTTTAAGCTTCCATCTCACAGGCAGACAGGGTGCAACATTGTTTCAATATAGCAGAGCTCGGTGAGATGCAAAAAGTGTGTTTGCAAGAACTTAAATTTAAGTTCTCTTGTTCTGTGTCAGTTAGGATAGTTTCACACTAGCGTTCAGCGGAGTCCGTCACTATGGAGAATAGCGCAGTCCGTTAACGCACTGCGCTATTTTCCATAGACTTGTATGGATGACGCACTGTAACGCAACTGTCAGCGTTGCATCCGCCGGACGACGCAGTGTCGTTATTTTGACGCTGCGTCGGGTGGAAGGAACGCAGCATGTAACTTTTTTTGAGCAGCGGAATCCTTTGGACTTCACTGCGCATGCTCTCTCTGGCTCCCTCCACCTGTAACCAGGGTACACATCGGGTAACCAAGGAACCCGACACTTCCCTGCTCGGCTCCACCCCCTCCCCGCACTCGTATGTATACACACACACAATAGCACGCACGCACGCACACACACACACACAATCGCACGCGCACACACACACACACACTCTCACACTCACTCACCTGTCCCCCAGCGATGCAGTCCCCGCGGCACTGACGTCCTCAGCCATGGCCCTGCTCGGCTCCACCCACCGCACTCCGCCTCCCACTCCTGCCCCCCGCACACATTGTCGGTGACCGAACAATCAGCTGATCACCCGGCAGCCGGCTACTGTGAGTGATCAGCTGATCACCTGGCGGCCGGCTACTGTGACTGATCGGCTGATCACCCGGCGGCCGGCTACTGTGAGTGAGCGGCTGATCATCCGGCGGCCGGCTACTGTGACTGATCGGCTGATCACCCGGTGGCCGGCTACTGTGAGTGATCGGCTGATTACCCGGTGGCCGGCTACTGTGAGTGATCGGCTGATCACCCGGTGGCCGGCTACTGTTAGTGATCAGCTGATCACCCGGCGGCGGACTACTGTTAGCGATCAGCTGATCGTTCACAATAGTCTGCCGACGGTAAAACTGTAAAAATAAAAAAAAACGAATTGCGTTGTTTTTCAGCATCCGTTGCATCCGTTGTGCCACTATATGCAACACATCCGTTGCATCCGTCACACAACGCAACGGATGCCGTTCAACGCAAGTGTGAAACTAGCCTTACTTGTCTCACGCTGGTAACTCCTTCCTCCTTTAAGGGCTCCGCCACACATCCGTGAAAACCACGTCCGTGTAAAACGGGCCGTTTTTCGGGTCCGTTTTCCGTTTTTTATGTCCGTTTTTATGGTATGTGTGGCCTGCGTGTGTATCCCGTATGCTAGCCGTATGTGCGTGTGGAATGTCCGTGTGTGCGTGAGTGAAATAACTGACATGTGTATGTGTTGTCCGTGTGAAATGTACGTGTGTGATGCAAAATGTCGTTACTACATGTCGGAAGACAGAGTAGCGGGATGAGAATGAACTCGGGTGAACTTCACCCGACTTCATTGTCATGCTGCGGCTCTGTCTTTGTGCCGTGTACTGATTAGCGGTCACCTGTGAAGGATTCACCGGTGACCACTAATCCCCCGAGTGACTGAAGTGTCCCCCCCTCTCTCATACTCACCGTTCCCCGATCCCCGGCGCTGCACGGCGTTCACACTGCTCCGGCGGCTTTTTCTAATTTGAAAAAGCCGGCCGCCCATTAATCAATCTCGTATTCCCTGCTTTACCCGCCCACCGGTGGCTGTGATTGGTTGCAGTGAGACACACCCACCACGCTGAGTGACAGGTGTCACACTGCACCCAATCACAGCAGCCGGTGGGCGTGTCTATACTGTGCAGTAAAATAAATAAATAAATAATTAAAAAAAAACGGCGTGCGGTCCCCCCCCATTTTAATACCAGCCAGATAAAGCCATACGGCTGCAGGCTGGTATTCTCAGGATGGGGAGCTCCACGTTATGGGGGGCCCCCCACCCTAACAATATCAGTCAGCAGCCGCCCAGAATTGCCGCATACATTATATGCGACAGTTCTGGGGCTGTACCCGGCTCTTCCCGATTTACCCTGGTGCGTTGGCAAATCGGGGTAATAAGGAGTTATTGGCAGCCCATAGCTGCCAATAAGTCCTAGATTAATCATGTCAGGCGTCTATGAGACACCTTCCATGATTAATCTGTAAATTACAGTAAATAAACACACACACCCGAAAAAAATCCTTTATTAGAAATAAAAAACACAAACAAATTCCCTCATTACCAATTTATTAACCCCGACAAACCCTCCATGTCCGGCGTACTCCACGGACCTCCAGCGTCGCGTCCAGCTCTGCTGCATGGAGGTGACAGGAGCTGCAGAATACACCGCCGCTCCGGTCACCTCCACGCAGCTAATGAGATGAGTAGCGCGATCAGCTGCTGTCACTGAGGTTACCCGCGGCCACCGCTGGATCCAGCGGTGGCCGCGAGTTACCTGACTGACAGCAGCTGATCGCGCTACTCACCTCATTAGCTGCGTGGAGGTGACCGGAGCGGCGGTGTCTTCTACAGCTCCTGTCACCTCCATGCAGCAGAGCTGGACGCGACGCTGGAGGTCCGTGGAGTACGCCGGACATGGAGGGTTTGTCAGGGTTAATAAATTGGTAATGAGGGAATTTGTTTGTGTTTTTTATTTCTAATAAAGGATTTTTTTCGGGTGTGTGTGTTTATTTACTGTAATTTACAGATTAATCATGGAAGGTGTCTCAGACGCCTGACATGATTAATCTAGGACTTATTGGCAGCTATGGGCTGCCAATAACTCCTTATTACCCCGATTTGCCAACGCACCAGGGTAAATCGGGAAGAGCCGGGTACAGCCCCAGAACTGTCGCATATAATGTATGCGGCAATTCTGGGCGGCTGCTGACTGATATTGTTATGGTGGGGGGCCCCCCATAACGTGGAGCTCCCCATCCTGAGAATACCAGCCTTCAGCCGTATGGCTTTATCTGGCTGGTATTAAAATGGGGGGGGACCGCACGCCGGTTTTTTTAATTATTTATTTATTTATTTTACTGCACAGTATAGACACGCCCACCGGCTGCTGTGATTGGGTGCAGTGTGACACCTGTCACTCAGCGTGGTGGGCGTGTCTCACTGCAACCAATCACAGCCGCCGGTGGGCGGGTAAAGCAGGGAATACGAGATTGATTAATGGGCGGCCGGCTTTTTCAAAATAGTAAAAGCCGCCGAAGTTTTTATAACAGCCGTGCAGCGCCGCGCTGGAGATCGGGGAATGGTAAGTATGAGAGAGGGGGGAACTGACCGACAGACAGCTAGAGGGACAGACAGACATAGAGACCGACCGACGGACTGAGGGAGAGAACGAAACATAAAAAGAAAAAAGACTGACATGACATGAAAAAAGCACAAAACATACAGGGAACAAACAGAGATGCGTCCGTGTCACTCGGACGTGCGCACAGACCCATTGACTTTCATTGGGTCCGTGCTGCGTGTTGCGTGAATAAAACGGACATGCTGGCGTGAGACACGGCCCACAAAACGCATCACGGAGACGGACTAACGGACATAACCAAAAACGCAAGTGTAACCGCTGAGATATAGTAACATTGGTGCACGTTTGGCCGTGTCTCCAGTATACACGGAAACGGACCAAACACGCACGTGTTTCACGGATGTGTGTTTCAAGCCTAAAACAAACTCTGGAGGCAGCCATCTTCCAGGCAACATCCACCCCATGGTTGGAAACGGCTAATCTATGTGAAGTGATAAAAGATGATTTCTCCACTACAAGGCATCTGATAAGAGGTAGACAGGTAGGATTCTTTTCAGTAGATCAATAACATGTATGGCCATATGAATACTTTACAAAGGTCAAAATGGTGACATATTCCCTTTCATTTTAGGAGTTCTGATTGTAGTGAGATGATTATAGACCGACTCACTGTTGCTGGCTGAGGTAGATTGTTCAGAAAAATCTGAAAAATGTCACCTACAATCACCCCATATATGATCAGGGTGCATGAGCCATTAGCATTTGATGAAGTTTTCAAACTTCTTAGTAAGATCGAACTAAATGAAGCAAAAGTTATTTCAATGCCGCCTGCATTGCCTAAAGGAGGAGAAGTATATGTGTACTGCTCACAATCACCGGAAAGAGGCCATCAAATGGATTTCAAGTATGATCAGTACAGGTGGATTTGCAAAGGTTCTAATGTGAATTCACAGATTAAACATTTGCCGGTAGTTATAAAACAATACTACTACCTTAAAGACCCAAATGGTATGAGAAAACAAACATTGTCTGGCTTCAAGAAACATGTATACTTTCTCAGGGTATCATCAGAGCTGAACCAAATGTATGTCATTCATTATCTCGGTGATGAAAATCTACATAGAGCCTCAGCTCATGGTAATCAAAAGCTGTCAAACCGACCTTTTATTCCTTCTATGAAAAAAGTGTTTACGGATGCTACAAATGATATTCTCAAGTCAAAGAACTGTAAGAAAGCCTACAGCAGTTTGTTGACCAATATGTTACAGTCTGAGGCCTAAAACACACTTCCGCAAAAAAAAAACGTCCGTGTGACACGGTCCGTTTTTCGGGTCCGTGTTCCGTTTTTTGGGGGCGTTTCTCCGGTACGTATGGCATCCGTGTGATGGCATATGCGAGCCGTGTGTACGAGTAAAATGTCCGTGTTTGTGTGTAAAATGCCCGTGTATATGTACGTGGAATGTCCGTGTGGAATGTCCGTGTGGAATGTCCGTGTGGAATGTCCGTTTGTGTGTTGCACAATGTCGTTGATACATGTCGGCTGACAGCAGACAGAGTTGCGCGATGAGAATGAACTCGGGTGAACTTCACCCGACTTCATTTGTCATGCCGCGGCTCTGTCTGTGTGCCGCGTACTGATTAGTGGTCACCTGTGAAGGATTCACCAGTGACCGCTAATCCCCCGAGTGACTGAAGTGAGCAGCCCTCTCTCATACTTACCGCTCCCCGATCACCAGCGCGGCGAGGAACAGCTGTGCAGAGAATACGTGGCAACAATTAATTTGAATATGCCGGCCGCTCATTAATCAATCTCGTATTCCCTGCTTTCCCCGCCCACAGGCGCCTGTGATTGGTTGCAGTCACACACGCCCACCACGCTGAGTGACAGCTGTCTCACTGCACCCAGGCGTCTGACATGATTAATCTAGGATTTAGTGGCAGCTATGGGCTGCCATTAACTCCTTATTACTCCGATTTGCCAACGCACCAGGGTAAATCGGGAAGAGCCGGGTACAGTCCCAGAACTGTCGCATTTAATGTATGCGGCAATTCTGGGCGGCTGCTGACTGATATTGTTAGGCTGGAGGGCTCCCCATAACGTGGGGCTCCCCATCCTGAGAATACCAGTCTTCAGCCATATGGCTTTTTCTGGCTGGTATTAAAATAGGGGGGGGACCGCACGCCGTTTTTTTTAATTATTTATTTATTTTACTGCACAGTATAGACACGCCCACCGGCGGCTGTGATTGGGTGCAGTGACACAGCTGTCACTCAGCGTGGTGGGCGTGTGTGACTGCAACCAATCACAGGCGCCTGTGGGCAGTGAAAGCAGGGAATACGAGATTGTTTAATGAGCGTCCGGCATTTTCAAAATAGTAAAAGCCGCCGGAGCTTTTATAACAGCCGTGCAGCACCGCGCCGGAGATCGGGGAACGGTAAGTATGAGAGAGGGGGGGAACTGACTGACAGACAGCGAGAGGGACAGATAAGACAGAGAGACCGACCGACAGACATAGAGAGAGACCGACCGACCGACGGACTGAGGGAGAGAACGAAACAGAAAAAGAAAAAAGACCGACATCACATGAAAAAAGCACAAAACGTACAGGGAACAAACAGAGATGCGACCGTGTCACTCGGACGTGCGCACAGATCCATTGACTTTCATTGGGCCCGTGCTGCGTGCTGAAAACGGACATGCTTCCGTGCAAAACGGAGACACAAATGTAGCACGCACACGGACACACGGACCTTAATGAAAAACGCACATGTGTCCTCAAACATTAAATAACATTGGTGCACATTTGGCCGTGTCTCCGGTATATACGGAAACGGACCAAACACGCACGTTTTATACGGATGTGTGTTGCAGGCCTAACATGTATGAAATACTGCGCTACAATCAATGGGATGGACCTGACAAAAGGACAAAGATTTCAAACTTAAAAACAGACTGTCACAGACTTGATTGCATCCAAAAATTAGCTAAATAAAAACATAAGTCTGTGTATATTTAGGTTTGTATTTAGCTAAGTCTGTGACATGAACAGTCTGTGTTTAACTTGGAAATCTTTGTCCTTTTGTCAGGTCCATCCCATTGATTGTAGCGCAGTATTTCATACTTGTGTTAGGTTTAGATTTTTACTTCTAATAAGCCAACATCCATGGTTAATTGAAATTACCAGCAGCAATCCAAATACAAGAAAGAGGTGTATTTTATTTGTCTTTATTTTATCTTTCACCTTCTTCTTTGATCCTACCATTTTGTTGTAATTCATTTATTTATTGTTAAGAAATAAATAATTTTCAACCTTGATATTAACAATAACATTTCAATCTTTGACAATTTAGCTTCTTCTGATGATATGTTGTTAGTGTATTAATTCTATCTTCTCAACCTTTAATTAATAAAGGTTATACATCACCAAACTTGGAATCTTAGAGTTTTATATATTTCTACTGACCGTCATGATTTTGGCAGGATAAGTTGGGAGGTTTCATTGATACCATTTTGGGCCACATAATATTTTTTTCTATTTCACTTTTTGTGAGGCAGAATATAGAAGGACCAGAAATTCAGGGTTTTTGCTTACGCTGTTCACCACGTCATAAAAGTGATAACACAACTTTATTATTCGGGTCACTGCGATTAACCCTTTCACGACCGGCCGATTTTTCGCTTTCCGTTTTTTTTTTTCGCCATTCTTTTTCTGAAAGACGTAACTTTTTTATTTTTCAGTCAATATGGTCATGTGAGGGCTCATTTTTTGCGGAACGAGCTGTACTTTTAAATGAAACCATCAGTTTTACCATATTGTGTACTAGAAAATGGCAAAAAAATTCCAAATGCTGAAAAATTGCAAAAAAAGTGCGATAGCACTATGGTTTTTGAGATATTTTATTCACTGTGTTCACTATATGGTAAAACTGATGTGTGGGTGTGATGCCTCAGGTCAGTGCGAGTTCGTAGACACCAAACATGTATAGGTTTACTTTTATATAAGGGGTTAAAAAAAAATCGGAAGTTTGTCCGAAAAAAGTGGCGCACGTTTTACGCCATATTCCGTGACCCGTAGCGTTCTCATTTTTCGGGATCTTAGGCTCAATGACGGCTTATTTTTTGCGTCTCGAGCTGACGTTTTTAACGGTACCATTTTTGCGCAGATGCTACGTTTTGATCGCCTCTTATTGCATTTTGCGCAAAAGTTGTGGCGACAAAAAAACGTCGTTTTGGCGTTTGGAATTTTTTTGCCGCTACGCCGTTTACTGATCAGATTAATTGATTTTATATTTTGATAGATCGGGCGTTTCTGAACGCGGCGATACCAAATGTGTGTATATTTTTTATTTTTTTAACCCTTTAATTTTCAATGGGGCGAATGGGGGGTGATTTGAACTTTTAGGTTTTTTTGTTTTTTTTTAATTTTTTAAAACTTATTTTTTTACTTTTTTTTTTTATTTTACTAGTCCCCCTAGGGGGCTATTGCGATCAGCATTCCGATCGCTCTGCAGTATCTGCTGATCACAGCTGGAAGGCTGTAAACAGCAGATACGCTGTCTTTCTCTTTTGCTGTGCCCCGGGCACAGCGAAAGTGAAACCAATTCATGTGTAGTACAGGAGTCATCACATGACCCTGTACTACCATGACAACTATCGGGAGTCACGTGATCGCGTCACGTGACTTCCGGTTTCGGCGGTAAGTAAAACTTTACCGCGATTGCGCTTATAATGGCGCTGTCATGTATTGACAGCGCCATTATAAGGGGTTAATCGGCACGAGCAGATAAAGATTCTGCTCGTGCCTAGCAGGCACACATCTCAGCTGTGAAAATCAGCTGAGATGTGTGCCGATCGCGGCATGCTGCCGCCGGAGGACCGCGGGCAGTAAGATTATGTCATTTAGGACGTAATTTTACGGCCCGCGGTCGTTAAGGGGTTAAAGTGATACCACTATTACATATATTATATATTTTTTTATTTGGCGCTTTAACAACTTTAAAACAATTTTATAGGGAAAAGGAATTGTTTATGCATTGTTGTGTTCTAAGTGCTGTAGCCTTCTACATTTTTCACTGATGGAACTATGTGACAGCTTGTATTTTTGCAGAATAAGATGATGTTTCCACAGATAAAATTTTTATTTACATGTAACAATGTTTCGATCACGTTTGATTACACTTTTTTTTGGTGATATGATGAATAAAGCATATTGTTTTTCCAGATTTTAATTTTTACTGTGTTCACTGCAGGGGTAAACTAATGTGACAGTTGTAAACAGTGAGTCGTTACAAATGTGGCGATAACAAAAATGTGTACATTTATTGTTTAATTATTTTTTTACTTAAAAATATGTATTAACTGGTATTAAATTTTTTGAAATTTTATTTGCTCTTTATTTTTTATTTTTTTCTTTACTTTTTTACTTACTCCCTTTATGAGACATCACCTTTTATTAGTTTGACTGCTGATATAATCCATTGCAATTTACCAGCATTGCAATGGATTATATGTCAGAGCTGCACTTGCAGCTGACACTTTGCCTCACATAACATGCATTTCGCATGGTATACCAGGCATTCTCCAGCTGAGTGACTGAGAAGTTGTCATGACTGGTCATCATGGCAGCGGTCGCATCCACCTAAATGCCGAGATTGCTATTTATTACAGCATTTAGGGGGTTATTCCTCTCACCCCCTGGCGATTTTTGCTTTGAATTTTCGTTTTTCGGTCACCTTCTTCAATAATATTTTTATTTTTTATGTCAATATAGATATATAAGGCTTCTTTTTTTGTGGGATGACTTGTACTTTTGAATGAAATGATTCATTTTACCATATACTATACAGGAAAATGGGGGAGAAAATCCAAGTGCAATGAAATTGCAAACACAAGTGCAATTTCACAATTGACTTTGGGTGTCTTATTAACCATGTTCACTACATGGTAAAACTGACATGGCAGTATGATGCCTCAGGTAAGAACCAGTTTTTAGATAACAAACATGTATACTTTTATTTAAGCAGTGTAAAACAAGAGAATTGGACTCTTTTCGCCATTTGTCGCATCCCGTAGCCAGGGCTGGGACTCGCCCGGTTCCCCTCAGTTCGATGGAGCCGGTTGTTAAAACAGCAGCCTGCTCCCGCAACTGGGAATATCAAGAGCTGCAAACTGTCAGCCTTAGGCCCTGTGCGCACTGGAAAACGTAATTGTTTTAAGAAAATTCTACAGGGTCTGAAAGATTACTGCACCAGCGGTAAAAAACCTATAATGCTCAGGTAACATAATATACACCTGGTTATATGCCATATGCATTCATTCTCCTATTATCTACATATATTTCATGATCACTCCACACCTATAATGCTCAGGTAACATAATATACACCTGGTTATATGCCACATGCGTTCATTCTCCTATTATCTACAGATATTTCATGATCACTCCACACCTATAATGCTCAGGTAACATAATATACACCTGGTTATATGCCATATGCATTCATTCTCCTATTATCTACATATATTTCATGATCACTCCACACCTATAATGCTCAGGTAACATAATATACACCTGGTTATATGCCACATGCGTTCATTCTCCTATTATCTACAGATATTTCATGATCATTCCACACCTATAATGCTCAGGTAACATAATATACACCTGGTTATATGCCATATGCATTCATTCTCCTATTATCTACATATATTTCATGATCACTCCACACCTATAATGCTCAGGTAACATAATATACACCTGGTTATATGCCATATGCGTTCATTCTCCTATTATCTACAGATATTTCATGATCATTCCACACCTATAATGCTCAGGTAACATAATATACACCTGGTTATATGGCATATGCGCTCATTTTCCTATTATCTACAGATATTTCATAATCATTCCACACCTATAATGCTCAGGAAACATAATATACACCTGGTTATATGCCATATGCATTCATTCTCCTATTATCTACATATATTTCATGATCATTCCACACCTATAATGCTCAGGTAACATAATATACACCTGGTTATATGCCATATGCGTTCATTTTCCTATTATCTACATATATTTCATGATCATTCCCCACCTATAATGCTCAGGTAACATAATATACACCTGGTTATATGCCATATGCGTTCATTCTCCTATTATCTACATATATTTCATAATCATTCCACACCTATAATGCTTAGGTAACATAATATACACCTGGTTATATGCCACATGCATTCATTCTCCTATTATCTACATATATTTCATGATCATTCCCCACCTATAATGCTCAGGTAACGTAATATACCCCTGGTTATATGGCATATGCATTCATTCTCCTATTATCTACAGATATTTCATGTTCATTCCACACCTATAATGCTCAGGTAACATAATATACACCTGGTTATATGCCATATGCATTCATTTTCATATTATCTACAGATATTTCATAATCATTCCACACCTATAATGCTCAGGTAACGTAATATACCCCTGGTTATATGGCATATGCATTCATTCTCCTATTATCTACAGATATTTCATGTTCATTCCACACCTATAATGCTCAGGTAACGTAATATACACCTGGTTATATGGCATATGTGTTCATTCTCCTATTATCTATAGGTATTTCATGATCATTCCACACCTATAATGCTCAGGTAACATAAAATACCCCTGGTTATATGCCATATGCATTCATTCTCCTATTATCTACAGATATTTCATGATCATTCCACACCTATAATGCTCAGGTAACATAATATACACCTGGTTATATGCCATATGCATTCATTTTCGTATTATCTACAGATATTTCATAATCATTCCACACCTATAATGCTCAGGTAACATAATATACACCTGTTTATATGCCATATGCATTCATTCTCCTATTATCTACATATATTTCATGATCATTCCACACCTATAATGCTCAGGTAACATAATATACACCTGGTTATATGGCATATGCGCTCATTCTCCTATTATCTACAGATATTTCATGATCATTCCACACCTATAATGCTCAGGTAACATAATATACACCTGGTTATATGGCATATGCGCTCATTCTCCTATTATCTACAGATATTTCATGATCATTCCACACCTATAATGCTCAGGTAACATAATATACACCTGGTTATATGCCATATGCATTCATTTTCCCATTATCTACAGATATTTCATAATCATTCCACACCTATAATGCTCAGGTAACATAATATACACCTGGTTATATGCCATATGCATTCATTCTCCTATTATCTACATATATTTCATGATCATTCCACACCTATAATGCTCAGGTAACATAATATACACCTGGTTATATGCCATATGCATTCATTCTCCTATTATCTACAGATATTTCATGTTCATTCCACACCTATAATGCTCAGGTAACATAATATACACCTGGTTATATGCCATATGCATTCATTCTCCTATTATCTACAGATATTTCCTGATCATTCCACACCTATAATGCTCATTCCATGTCTAACTTGCCCAAGAAACCTTTTATACATCTACATAATATACACCTAATAAGTTATTATCTTCATTCTTTTTATTTATTCCTTTTCATCATTCTTTTTAGTATGTCCCAAGGATTGCTCCATTATATTGAGGTCAGTTCTCAGGAAAATCTCCAAGTATGGTGTGTATTACCTTTTCTTTTGGTTCTTGTGCTTCAGGGATACTAGGAATCTCTTCTTGAGGTTTTAGCTGTTCTGGACATTTCCTCAAATGATCCCTGGACACTGTAGATGTAGTTTTACTTTGATCTTTGGTAATTACACATGTTTTCTTGTTGTCCCTGTTAGAAGGTAGCACTGTGTAAGGTTTTGCTTCCCATTGATCTTCGAGTTTGTGAACTCTTATCTTTCTTTTCAGTACTATGTCTCCTGTTACTAAGGGAGCAGCTTTTGCTTTCTTGTTAAAGTCCTTTTCCTGTTTTTCTTGACTCTGGGTCAAGCTGTTCTCAACACATTCTTGTATCTTCTTGTACTGCGCTTCACTAGTAGTATTCCAGTCATTCTCTGATGATTCCAGTTCTGGCATTATGACTTCCATTTATAGATCAATAGGTAGTCTTCCAGGTCTTGCTCTCATGAGATAGGCTGGCGTACAGTTTGCTGAACTTACTGGGATGTTATTGTAGATATCCACTAGGTCTGGTAGCTTCTCAGGCCACAGGTTTCTTTCCTCTAGTGGGAGAGTCTTCAGTAATTCAATGATGATTTGATTCATGCATTCACACATGCTGTTGGTTTGTGCATGGAACGGAGTAGTGCGAAACTTCTTGCATCCATACAGGTTACAGAACTCCTGAAAGGTCTCAGCTTCAAATGCAGGACCTTGGTCTGTTAATATCTGTTCAGGGTATCCATGTGGTCTGCAGAAATGCGCTTGAAAGGCTTTGGCTGCTGTTTTTGCTGTTAAGTCTTTAACTGGGATAACCACTAAGAACCTGGAGTAATGATCCACTATGGTTAGGGCATAGGTGTAGCCTGATCTACTGGGTGTCAGCTTCACGTGATCCAGGGCTACAAGTTCCAAAGGCTGTTTGGTAACAATGGGCTGTATTGGTGCCTTTTGACTGTTGCGATCCTTTCTTCTCAGTGAACAGGGACCGCAGTTTCTGCACCAGTTTTCTATGGAGTTTCTCATTCCACTCCAATCGAATCTGTCTCGCAGCAATGTTTCCAATTTCTTCCAGCCAAAGTGTCCTGCTCGATCATGGTAAGCTTCCAACACCATCTGGATATGGCTTCTGGGTATGACCACTTGACACACTCTTTCATGAGTCTTAAAGCCGCTTTACACGCTGCGATATCGTTACCGATATCGCTAGCGTGCGTACCCGCCCCCATCGGTTGTGCGACACGGGCATAACGCTGCCCGTGGCGCATAACATCGCTCAGACCCGTCACACTACTTACCTGCCTAGCGACGTCGCTGCGACCGGCGAACCGCCTCCTTTCTAAGGGGGCGGTTCGTTCGGCGTCACAGCGACGTCACTAAGCAAGCGCCCAATAGAAGCGGAGGGGCGGTGATGAGCGGGACGTAACATCCCGCCCACCTCCTTCCTTTCTCATTGCCGGCGGCCGCAGGTAAGGTGAGATTCCTCGTTCCTGCGGTGTCACACATAGCGATGTGTGCTGCCACAAGAACGACGAACTAACATCCCGCCCACCTCCTTCCTTCCTCATTGCCGGCGGCTGCAGGTAAGGTGAGGTTCCTCGTTCCTGCGGTGTCACACATAGTGATGTGTGCTGCTGCAAGAACAACGAACTACATCGTACACGCAGCAGCAACGATAATTGGGAATAGGGGAGCATGTCACCGATTTGCGATTTTGCACGTTTTTGCGACAATGCAAAATCGCTCATAGGTGTCACATGCAACGACATCGCTAAAGCGGCCGGATGTGTGTCACAAATTCTGTGACCCCAACGAGATCGCTTGAGCGATGTCGTAGCGTGTAAAGTGGCCTTTAGGGTTGGTAACACTTCTGCATAGTTTACCTTGGTGGATGCATTACCTGCTTCTTTCTTTCCACAATTGTTGAGCTTCTGGTGGAGCATCAGGTCCTAGGTGTGCATCTGGCTGAGTGATCAGTTCCTTGACCAACTTCACAGCAGGGTCACCATTCTGAGACTCTTTCCAACCATGATGAGGTAACGAGTCAAAAGTAAAGAGTACCCCGACACACTATTACTCCCAAATGAAGAAAATCATGTGACTGTTCATAATGCAAATTTCTTTTTATTGATCAAAATGTGCTGTAAATTATGAAATATGATTCGTCCAAATAAGTCGACGTTTCGGCTGTAGGCCTTCGTCAGACTGGACTTTATCTTATCATATATCTGTAGCGGCAAATAAGTGTTGCTAATCAGTAAGAGATACCAGGCTGTTTATGTATAATATCACCGGTAGGACCGGAATCGCCAGTGGCCGTTACCACACTGGTGCTGGACGTGCGGTCTGTGATTGGAGGATCCTGCACTCACAGACCGCACGTCCAGCACCAGTGTGGTAACGGCCACTGGCGATTCCGGTCCTACCGGTGATATTATACATAAACAGCCTGGTATCTCTTACTGATTAGCAACACTTATTTGCCGCTACAGATATATGATCAGATAAAGTCCAGTCTGACTAAAGCTGGTGTCACACATAACGACGACGACAACGACGTCGCTGCTACGTCACCATTTTCTGTGACGTTGCAGCGACGTCCCGTCGCTGTCGCTGTGTGTGACATCCAGCAACGACCTGGCCCCTGCTGTGAGGTCGCCGGTCGTTGCTGAATGTCCAGCTTCATTTTTTGGTCGTCACTCTCCCGCTGTGACACACACATCGCTGTGTGTGACAGCGAGAGAGCGACGAAATGAAGCGATCAGGAGCCGGCACTGGCAGCTGCGGTAAGCTGTAACCAGCGTAAACATCGGGTAACCAAGGGAAGACCTTTCCCTAGTTACCCGATGTTTACGCTGGTTACCAGCCTCCGCTCTTGCTGCCAGTGCCGGCTCCTGCACTGTGACATGTGGCTGCAGTATGCATCGGGTAATTAACCCGATGTATACTGTAGCAAGGAGAGCAAGGAGCCAGCACTAAGCAGTGCGCGCGGCTCCCTGCTCTCTGCACTGTGACATGTAGCTGCAGCACACATCGGGTTAATTAACCCGATGTGTGCTGCAGGAGAGCAAGGAGCCAGCGCTAAGCGCGGCTCCCTGCTCTCTGAACATGTAGCACAGCGACCTTATGATCGCTGCTTCTGCTGTGTTTGACAGCTAAGCAGCGATCATAACAGCGACTTACAAGGTCGCTGTTACGTCACCGAAAATGGTGACGTAACAGCGACGTCGTTGTCGCTGTCGTTTAGTGTGACACCAGCCTAAGGCCTACAGCCGAAACATCGACTTATTTGGACGAATCATATTTCATAATTTACAGCACATTTTGATCAATAAAAAGAAATTTGCATTATGAACAGTCGCATGATTTTCTTTATTTGGGAGTCATAGTGTGCCGGGGTACTCTTTACTTTTGACTGTTTTTTCCCCTGAGCACCTATATATCAGTGACGCAGAGCTTCTCTCCAAATGATGAGGTAACGGGTTTAAGGCAGCCTCTTGATGTTTGTTATAGACTTGTTGGTACTGGGAGGCACTAGGGTGGTGGAAAGCTGGTAACTCGATTTCTTCCAACTCATCCACATCGTCTCCCTCTTCTGACATGTGAGGCATCGTGGATAATGCATCTGCGTTGGTATTTTTGTGACCAGCACAATATTTGATGGTGAAATCGTAATTTGCTAGTCGAGCCACCCACCGCTGCTCCAATGCACCCAATTTTGCTGTATTCAAGTAGGTCAGAGGGTTGTTATTCGTGAACACGGTAAACTTCACGGCTGCCAGGTAATGTTTGAATCGCTCTGTGACAGCGCAGTCCAACGCCAGGAACTCCAACTTGAAGGAACTGTAATTCTCAGGGTTCCTCTCCGTACGGCGAAGCTTCCTGCTTGCGTAGGCAATCACTCTCTCTTTACCGTTCTATACCTGGGACAACACAGCTCCTACTCCCACGTTGCTAGCATCTGTGTATAGCACAAAGGGTAGATTATAGTCAGGGTTTGCTAGAATCTCGTCACCAGTCAGGGCTAACTTCATCTGCATGAAGGAGTTTTCTTCTTCCTCACCCCATTCGAATGGAGGACCAAACGTTTTCCCTTTTTTTGGTTGACCTACCAGGAGTTCCTGTAAGGGCGCTGCCATCTTCGTATAGCCTTTGATGAATCTCCTGTAGTATCCTACCAGGCCCAGGAACTGACAGACTTCCTTGACAGTAGTTGGTCGTGGCCAGTTCTTGATGGCTGTTACCTTTTCTGGGTCTGGTGCCACTCCTTCTACACTGACAATGTGTCCAAGGTATTGGACCCTGGGTTTTAACAGGTGACACTTTGATGGTTTCAACTTCATTCCATACATGGATAGTGCCTCGAATACCTCAGCCAGGTGTTCCAGATGATCCTCGTAGATCTTCAAGTAGACGATCACGTCATCCAGGTAGAGCAGTACTGTCTCGAAGTTGCGGTGCCCAAGACAACATTCCATTAACCTTTGAAATGTTCCAGGTGCGTTGCAGAGTCAAAAGGGCATGCTGTTAAACTCACACAATCCCATCGGGGTGGCAAATGCAGTTTTCTCCCGGTACTCTTCTGTGACGGAGACTTGCCAATAGCCACTGGTGAGATCTAAGGTGGAAAAGTAGTTAACAGCCTTCAACGTAGCCAGGGATTCTTCTATACGGGGTAGTGGATAGGAGTCTTTGTGTGTTATCTGGTTGATCTGCCTATAGTCCACGCACATCCTCATGGTAGCATCCTTCTTTTTCAACAGAACCAATGGAGCTGCCCAGGGGCTACAACTGTCTTTGATGACCCCAGCCACCTTCATGTTCCTTGGTATTTATTTGGCACACTGGTAATGTTTAGGTGGTATAGGTCTGTACCTTTCCTTAATGGGAAGGTGATTCCCTGTGGGTATGTGATAGTGTACTCCTTTGATTCTCCCAAAGTCTAGTGGGTGTTTACTAAAGACTTGCTCGTATTCTTGCACTACCCTGTAAACCCTGTGTTTCTGGTGTGTAGGTGTGGAATCAGTTCCTACATGTAACTCTTGACACTAATCCTCTAACTGTTTTTGGGGGTTGTCAACATCCACTGGCTCTGATGGGACCAGGGATTCCACTGTCTGAATGGAGTCATCTGTTACTGTGAACAATTTGGCAATGGTGGCATACCTGGGCAATTTGGTTTCCTCTTCCCCACAATTTAATACCGGCACGGGTACTCTTCTCCGGCGGACATCAACCACTCCCCTGGCTGTCAGGACCGTGGACCAATTTTCTGAATAGATGGGCTCCACTACTGCCTGGTAGTCCTGCCCCTTTAAGCCTATGGCCGCCCTGACACCAGATCATCATTTCACTTTTGGATGGTATCACTATGGGACCAGAGTCTATTACCTGTACATTACCAATTTCTCCACCAGACAGGGTTACCTGTTGTCTTTGCAGGAGGGCTCGGATTTCTCTCTGCAGGACCCTCTGCTGCCCAGCACCTGCAGTTTCAGCAATCTGTTGGAGTAAAAACAACACTTCTCCTAAACAGTTTTTAATCACATTAGTACCTAGAATTGTGACGCCCTGGCAAAACCAGATAGTTACAAAAGTAGTCCACCCTCCTTTTTACCACCAAAAACCCACACCCCAGGTACAACACACAGCCATTAAAGCCTAGCCACCCCCTCACGATAATAAGGACACACCAGTGGGTGGGATCAGGTGGATGAGAACGCCCACCTAGGGGTCCTGAGGTGTCGGAGGCGGGAACACAACAGAACAGAGTTGACAGTGAAGTTGGTGTTGAGCTGAAGTTGAGTTCTGACAGTAGATCAAGTTTGAGTTTGAACAGTGGAGGAGTGAAGTTCCGTGGAGCTGTTAGTTCAAGTGTAGTCAGGGGTAGGGGCCCCTGGACTACCCTGCTAGCTGGCAGACAGCGAACAGGGCCAAAGGCGACGGAGAACCGGTCGCCGGAGACCTTAAGTGGACCAGGGCAAGGTTGTAGCCCACCGGTGCCGACAGTGGGAATCCGGTCCGGAGGCCATGCACAGATGGGGTGCCTGGACCCTAGGACAAGGAAGGTTGCATGCCCCTTGTTAATCAACCAGCAGAGGACGAGGTTTCAGGCCTTGTTCTCCCGAAGCCCAGAGAGTGAAACGGAAGCCCAACGCGGGGGATAGGGTGTCCGTCAGAACCCACAGAAATCCCAAGGGTCAGATTTCGCGGGCCACAGCTCCCAAACATACACAGTACCGGGAGTGGACTTCTCCGTTCCATGCGAAGTCGTCCGACAAGACAGACAAACACAGAGTGCAGGAGGAAGGGACACCTGTTTACTAACCCGGGTGTGGGACCCGAATACACCCTCCAACGGTAGCCGGTCACTGGCAACTTGGTTTACCACAGTACTTGTGTGAGATTACTCAACTGTGAGTACACCATTGACCCCCGGTCCAACCTGGCGTGCCACGTCCAGCAGCCATTACTCCCGTGTAGCGACCACGGGCCCACACCTCCCCTACCCGTGGAGGGGACCCCATTTTGCTGCCCCGCTCCATCAGCATCAGGCGCCCCATCACCAGGCAGTGGCGGTGTCACCATCCCTTACCGCAAACCACGGGTGGCGTCACCGACACAACAAACCACCCTGTAAATATCCCCCTTTTCTGACGGTTGTGAGGACGGATGGCCATGAGAGCCCGGGTCCAGTCACCACTCGAGACGAGCAGCGAACCCGGACCCGAGCGGGCCCAGAGAAGCGGCAGCGGTCCCCACCCGCAACAGAATTACCTGCGGATTGTTGTCATTTACATCAGTTTCCACCACAATTAAGCCTTGGCCTTTTAACTCTACCCTCCCCACTTTTATGGTGACTTCCTTAAACATGACTTGAGTTACTGGCAGTCCATTTACAGCATAAATAGTGAGGCCCAAGTCCGGGCGGGTAAGTTAAGTGTCTGACCAAAACGTTTTGTACAGTACATATGGTATGGTGGTTACCTGGGAACCGGTATCCAGCAATGCTGAAGTGGGGAACCTGTCCAAAGTGATGGACAGGATCGGTTGTCCTCCTACATATCTTTCTCGCCAGTCAGCTGGACCTTGTCTCCTTAATCCTGGGGGTTAGCCCTTGGCCCCAGGGTTTGCCGGTTTAAAGGACACCTGTGTGCAAAATGGCCGGCCTTGTTGCAACAACGGCAGATAGGATGTCCAGATGAGTCGTAGCGGTCGCTGCTCCTGCCTCTGGATGATGGGATCCGCCTACCTCGCATACAGGGGACGTCCTCAGGGCAATCAGCTAACTGGATCTTTTCGAACGGCTTGGATTCCGGCTACATCTGCATCACTTTCAGGATCCTAGCAACGTCCTTGCTCAGATGCTGTACCTGGGAACACAAGTCAGTTGGAGCACCAGGGGGCGCAGCCTGCTCATTAGCTGCTGCCACAGTTGAGGAAGAGGGTTTCATCCGCACAGGCGAGGTACTGGTCTGCCAGAACTGGGAAACAGAGTCTGTGGTTGCAGGGGACTGCAGGGCTTTTATAGCTCGGTCTTTTAAAACATCAAAGTCCAAGTTTGGGTGTTCTAGGGCCCACAGGCACAGTTGTTTGTAAACAGACTGTAATCCCTGCAGGAATTGTTCAACCATCATTTTGTTTCCTGCCTGGTTATCAATGGGATCTATGTTTCAAAGCCTGTAGTGCAGCTTGTAATCTTAGCGCATAGTCTCTCATGTTATCCTGGGGCCGCAGCCTGCAATTATAAAAGTACATCCGCAGCTCTGCTTCTGTGTGGGTTTCAAAAGCACCCTTTAATTTTTCAAAGGTGGTGGGTACAGATTCCCGATCTATATTGGACCAGGTTTCCACCTTCAGTTCTGCTGCACCCGTCAACTGTCCCAGCACAAAAGATGCTCGCTGCTTACCGGTCATTGCATACATGTCCAACACGATGCATATTTTCTTTTTAAACCCGAGTAAGGCGTCCAGTTTGACATCATATTGGGGCAGCCACGCCACTCCGGGGACATACAGCAGGGTAATCGGCATGATCGGTACCACCGCTCCGGCTCCGGGTGCTGTCGCTTGATCCACCGGAGCTGACCCCGCTGCGTTCCCGCTATCAGGCGCCTGCATTTTTCCGTTCCCCCTTGGAGTTTGTCACTACTCTCTTGTGGGTCTTGAGCACCTCTGGGAACTGCCTTCTTCCGCCCGCTTTTACAGGAGTCGTGGGCGCGGTTTCTTTTGGCGCCTTTTGGTCTGCTGTGGCGCAGTTATTTTTCACAGCAAAATGGCAGCAGTTTTTCAAGGAATAAAGTACAGTCCATAAAACACAATTTTTAAGGCACACGTCACCCGGTTTGATAGGGTCCAGTTCAATCCTGTTCGTGACGCCAGGAAAAAGGGTTGTAGCACCCAGGGATATACTACTCTTTTCCGGGCAGTGTATCTCTTGGGGATGTCACGGTGGTGGCTGTTACCTGGTTCCGTGCCCTGGGCCCTTTTCGTAATGGGGATATTTATAGGGGAGAATATGATAATGTTCACTTGTGACGCGACTTGCGGTGTCGCGGCTAAGTGTAGGGAGCCACCGCTGCAGAATGTCTCTACTGGGGCTGATAGTATTGGCAGCTAGAATGGTAGTCCCTCCACAAGTAGGGTTTTGCCCCAGAGGGTGTATGGTGCAGTGGACGTTAGAAATAGGTAGTCCACACAAGTATTTAGTGCAACTGGTTTACTCACTGCTGGTAGATGTTGACTGGTTGCCCGAGGCCGGCTGGTTTCGCCTCCAGGTCCCCTTTGTCCATGTGCCAGTTTGGTTCTCTGGTACCTCCTTCCCCTGCACCTGTCTCTGGTAAGTGGGTCCCCGTGGTATAGAACACTGGGGGTCCCCGTTCTGTGGTTTGTCCACTTTTGTCCATCTGATGGTAGCGTGAACCCTGTGGGGTTGGAGTCTCTAGTTCTGTCCCCGGTTCTCCCTTTACTACTGAGTCTTTGAATTCTTTAGGGTCAGCAAGGTCCTTGATGGTCCCCTTTGCTGTGCAGGTGTTAACAGGTCGGCTTAAAGCTCTTTCCTGTCCTACGGTCCTGTACGCCATCGGTGCGTAGTTCCGAGAGTACTCCACCGTACTCCACCGGCAAACACTTCTCCTGGGTACCAGGTCACCGTCAACCCGAGCCAGGAGGTCACTTCGCTTCCACCTTCACACTCCTGCTGTCTGACACTTTCAACAGTCACCGTAGTTCTGACTACTGTCTTCCCGACTACTCTCCACAGTCTGCCCCTCGCGGCCATCCATGGGTCCCACCCTAGCTAAGTACCATTGTATGGGGGATTGTTGGGGAAAACTGGGATTACCTGGGTTTTTGTTGGCACCAGCACTGGGGTTCTGGGTCCCTAAGGGGGTAGGCCCTGCATCCTGGTGGGTATGCAGAACCTTGTAGCACCCTGATGGGCATAGGGGCGCTACACTTGCTGATATCAGCTGCCTGTATATACTTTGCTCGCTGCCGTTAGAGGCAGGTTCCAGCATTAGAACCTCTGCACAATGCTGTTAGAGGCAGGTGCTGGCTGTATAACTTCTGCTTGCTGCTGTTAGGGGAAGATGATACTGACTGTATAACCTCTGCTCTCCGCTGATAGAGGAGGGTGACAGCTGTATAACTTCTGCTGTTAGAGGCAGGTGCCGGCTGTATAACGTCTACTCGCTGCTGTTAGCTGCCTGTATATCCTTTGAACGCTGCTGCTATTGGCAGGTGCCGGCTTTCTAACTTCTGCACGCTGCTAAGAGCCAGGTGCTGGCTGTATAACCTCTGATCTCTGCTGATAGAGGAGGGTGACGGCTGTATAACCTCTGCTTTCTGCTATTAGAGGCAGGTGCCGGCTTTCTAACTTCTGCACGCTGCTAAGAGCCAGGTGCTGGCTGTATAACCTCTGATCTCTGCTGATAGAGGAGGGTGACGGCTGTATAACCTCTGCTTTCTGCTATTAGAGGCAGGTGCCAGATGTAAATCCTCTGTTGTGGTGTCCTTGTCATTTTATTACAACCACAGCATATTTTTTCAGTGGATCTTTTTATACGTTTTCACATACATTTTCCTATAAGAGAAAAAGAGTTAAAAAAAACATTACAAAATCTTATTAACCTCTTAGTGACAGAGCCAATTGTGACCTTAATGACTATGTGAAATTTTAGATATCTGACCAGTGTCACTTTATGAGGTAATAATTCTGGAACGCTTCAACGGATCCCGTTGATTCTGTAATTTTTTTTCATGACATATTGTACTTCAATTACTGTTAGTAATAAATTTGGGATGATTTTTTGCATTTATTTGTAAAAATCAGAAATATAAAGAAAGTTTTGCAGTTTTTAAATTTTGAATTTTTATGTTCTTAAACCAGAGGGTTATGTCACATAATATGATTAATAAATAACATTTCTCACATGTCTACTTTACATCAACACCATTTTTGAAACATATTTTTTTTGTTAAGACGTTTTAATGGTTAAACGTTTATTAGCAATTTCTCATTTTTCCAACAAAATTTATAAAACCATTTTTTAGTGAACACATCACATTTGAAGTGACTGAGAGGCCTAGGTGACAGAAAATACCCAAAAGTGACCCCATTCTAAAAACCACTCCTTAAGCTGCTGATACTCGACATGTGCTCAGATACCCCTATTTGGACAAACGGGAATTGGAGGTGAACTGTTTAAATTTCAGAAAGCAAATTTGGCTGAAATAGATTGCAGACAACATGTCTCATTTGCAGGGCCCCCACAGGTTCCTAAACACCAGAAACTTCCAACAAGTGACCTCATTTTGGAAGCTAGAACCCTCAATGATTTTATCCAGGGGTATAGTGAATATTTTAAAGAAGTTGTCCAGTTACCAAAACTGATTTTTTTTTTTTCTGATAAATCTTGCTAATATGTGCCCCATAACACATCTATTATGTTTTTTCAGCAAAATTACCTTTTATTGTGCACTAGCAGCACATGCTCATTGCTGGCTCCAGCTCTGATGGGGTTAATCTCTCCTCTGACTTCCTGTGTTCAGTTCCTACAAGTCCCAGAACTCTTTGTGGCTCTAGGGCGGTGTCTAGCTTATCTAACACACCCATTGTGTCTAATACACCCACTCTGCTCTCCGACCAAACCCGCCTCCCTGCCTCTTCCCAGTTGATGCCCAGAGAGAAATCACAGATACAGCAGCTCTGCACAGCCAGGGGAAGAAAGTGTGTGTGTGCGTATATACAGTGTGTGTGTGCGTATATACAGTGTGTGTGTGTGTGTGTGTGTGTGTATAGTGTGAGTGTGTTTGTGTGTGTGTGTGTGAGTGAGAGTGTGTGTGTGTGTGTGTGTATGTGTACAGAAATTATGATTATTAGTCTGCGCAACATGTGAAAAAAATAATTGGGGAAAAAAAAGTGAGGGGGTGATGAGATTGCTTTTTTCCCTCTTGCCTAGTCTGTGTGTTGTCCGTATCATCCGCAAACCGCATATGACCGGATCCTGTGGATTAAATGTGCAGCGCATGCAACCATTATTTTACCGGATCCTTCTGCAGCGGGACACAGAATTTATCGTCCGGCGCTGGAGTCAGCTGACTCCTGATCTCACAGCCCGCACACGCTGCAATGGCTGCAGGTGGGCTCCTTCACATGACCATTCCGTTTGTCCTGGTCAGTTCCTGTTTTTTTGCGGCCCCACAGACAGGACCATATTTTCAATGTCTTTTGTGTAGGATCGGATGGTACACGGTAGCACTTCCATGTGCATCCGATCCTACAAAAAAAACACATCGGATGCCGTATGTCCGCTCCGTTATTATGGAACATGTCATATTCTGTTCCGTAATAACGAACCGTGACTCAATACAAGTCAATGGGTCCGCAAAATTCCCGGAAGCAACACGGAAGCACTTCCATGTGACTTCCGTCGGGTGCCCGTGCAGTCAGTGTCACGCTCCAGCCCCAGCCCCGCGGCTGCCCGCTCAGCAGTGTCAGCAGCGGCCCGCACTGCAGTGTCAGCAGCCGCGGGGATGACCAGCGCTACCGTCAAGAGGTTAGTAATTTCATTAACTACGGTGATGAAGTCCTGCCCTTATGACGTCAGCGGTCGTCACTGCCTTCTATGCCCGCCGCTTGTCACATCACCTCTCGCTGTCGACCCGATACTGTGACTAGTGGTGACGTCACGGGCCGCTTGCGATACTAGGTTTGTGAAGGCGGCGGTCATTGAACTCAGTGACAGCACTGCTGTCAGGAGTTCAGCGATCATCACAGGTAATATACCTCGCTAACCTCCTGATAGCAGCTCTCGTCATGCCCTGCAGTGACCTGGGCTGACCTATTGATGTTAGCTCAGGTCACTGCACGGCTCTCCCAGCAAATAGGGATCATTCTGTTCTTCATTGACTGGGACATTGACTATGGTATGGATCATCGTGGGACCCCCTTGGATTACACCAGACCTGGATTTGTTTTTCTTTCTAATAAATTGGTGAAAGAGGGAATGTGTTGGGGAGTGTTTTTTCAAATAAAAATCTGTTTGTTGTCTTTTTTTTTTATTACTGCCTGGGTTGGTGATGTCGGGTATCTGATACACGCCTGACATCACTAACTCCAGGGCTTGATGCCAGGTGACATTACACATCTGGTATTAACCCCATATATTACCCCGTTTGCCACCGCACCATGGCAACAGGATGAGATGGCGCGAAGCACCAGGACTGGCACATTTAATGGATGCGCTAGTTCTGGGGTGGCTGCAGCCTGCTATTTTTAGGCTGGGGAGTGTCCAATAACTGTGAACCTCCCTAGTCTGAGAATACCAGACCACAGCTGTCCACTTTACCTTGGCTGGTGATCCAATTTTGGGTGACCCCGTGTTTTTTGTTTTAAATTATTTATTTAATTTAAAATAACAGCGTGGGGTGCCCTCTGTTTTGGATTACCAGCCAAGGTGAAGCTGTCAGCTGTGGTTTGCAGGCTGCAGCCGTTTGCTTTACCCTAGCTGGCTTCAAAAGATTGGGGGACCGCATGTCATTTTTTTTATTATTTATTTATTTTTTGGCTAAATACAAGGCTAAGCACCCCTTAGTGCCACATGAAAGTCACAAAAGGGTGTCAGCTTAGAATATGCAGGGGGTAAGACATTATATATGTATTTCTTATCTATCTATCTATCTATCTATCCATTCATTCATTAATTCATCCCTCTATCCCTCTATCCCTCTGTCTCTATATCTATCTATTCATCTCTATATCTACTCATCTATTTATCTTTCTTGCTGCTTCCGTTTTTTGCGGTCCGCAAAAAAAAAGGAAGGCACGCAGATGTCACACGGATGCCACTAGGATGCATCCATGAAAAAAAGGACCGTTTTTTGTGGCCCGCAAAAACGGAACGGTCATGTGAATGTAGCCTTAACAGCAGTCGCTGCCTGCTTCCGGTCACATGTGACCATGTGCGGGCTGTGTGTACAGGACTTCAGCTGAGTTCAGATCAGCTGACTCAAGTGTCGGCCGATTAGGCTGGGGCCACACGGGGATTACTGCGATCCCCTCGCATTACACTCAGCTCACGCTCAGTACAGCAGAGCTGAGTGTCATGCGTGTGTCCCTGCAACTGAGGTCCGACTCTGCGAGCAGACCTCAGCAGCGGGGGTGGACCGGCACTCGAGGGGTGGGCCAGCACTGAGGAGGGGTGGGAGGGATTTCTCTCCCTCTCTCCTCCGTAGTTCACCGATGTACCGCAAGTGCAGTGCGATTTTTCTCTCACCACATACACTTGAATGGGTAAAAGACAGAGTCTTGCATTACAGTTGTAGCATGCTGCGATTGTTTTCTCGGTCCAATTAGGGCGGAGAAAATAATCGCTCATGTGTGCTGACACACAGGCTAATATTGGTCTGAGTGGAATGCGATGTTTGATCGCACTCCACTCGCACTGTTTTTCTCGCCATGTGGCTTAGACCTTACTTGTTCTATGTCCCCCTGCATCCATCGCATCGTGTGCAGGCTGGAGTTCAGCTGAGTTCAGATCAGCTGACTCCAGTGCTGGAGTGAACTCCGCTGACCTCACAGCCCGTACACGCTGCAATGGATGCAGGGGGACACAGAACAAGTAATTGGCAGACACTGCAGTCATCTGATTACTTGGGATGAATTGAGCAGTAAAATGCTCTGGTGCTCGATGGGTGAAGCCCATGTCGATTTTTTTTTTTTAAAATTCATTAAAAATAAAAAATAAAAAAAAATCACATTGTTTGTGGGCTCCCGCTGCATTTTCTATTGTTAAGGGTAACCCAAGCAGCTACTGGCTGCTAACCCCAGCTGCTTGGTGTTACTTTCACTGGCAATAGAAATCCAGGGAAGCATTTTTTTTTTATAAAGGTTTTTGCCTGAAAACTTTTTTAAAAAAATGAAGTGGGCTTCGCCATATTTTTGTATGCTAGCCAGGTACAGCAGGCAGCTACGGGCTGCCCCCAACCCCCAGCTGCCTATTTGTACCCGGCTGGAAACCAAAAATATAGAGAAGCCCTTTTTTTTTTTTTTTATTTCATGAATTTCATGAAATAATTGAAAAAAAAAAATGACATGGGCTTTGCCGAATTTTTGAGTCCAGCCAGGTACAACTATGCAGCTGGGGATTGGAATCCGCAGTGAAGGGTGCCCAAACTTTCTGGGACCCCCGCTGCGAATTGCAGTCCACAGCCGCCCCAGAAAATGGCGCTTTCATAGAAGCGCCATCTTCTGGCGCTGTATCCAACTCTTCCAGTGGCCCTGGTGGCAGGTGGCACGCTGGGTAATAAGGGGTTAATACCAGCTATGTTTTACCAGCTGGTATAAAGCCCGAGATTCTTAATGGCAGGCCAAGTATGACCTGGCCATTAAGAATCTCCAATAAAGGGTTTAAAAAAAAAAAAGACCACACAGAGAAAAAAACTTTATTAGAAATAAATACACAGACACAGTAGGGACTCCATGTTTATTACTCTCTCTCACCCCTCCACGATGGAGAGATTTCTGTACTGACCATGCCAGGAGAGAGCGAGGGAAAAGAGAGAGAGCGAGGGGGGGAAGAAAAGAGAGCGAGGGGGGAGGAAAAGAGAGCGAGGGGGGGAGGAAAAGAGAGCGAGGGGGGGAGGAAAAGAGAGCGAGGGGGGAGGAAAAGAGAGCGAGGGGGGGAGGAAAAGAGCGAGGGGGGGGAAAGAGAGCGGGGGGGGGGAAGAGAGCAGGGGGAGGAAAAGAGAGCGGGGGGAGGAAAAGAGAGCGAGGGGGGGAGGAAAAGGGAGCGAGGGGGGAGGAAAAGAGAGCGAGGGGGGAAGGAAAAGAGCGCAGGGGGAGGAAAAGAGCGCGGGGGGAGGAAAAGAGCGCGGGGGGAGGAACAGAGAGCGGGGGGCAGGAAAAGATAGCGCGGGGGGAGGAAAAGAGAGCGCGGGGGGAGGAAAAGAGAGCGCGGGGTGGAGGAAAAGAGCGCGGGGGGAGGAAAAGAGAGCGAGGGGGGGGGAAGAGAGCGAGAGGGGGGGGGAAAGAGAGCGAGAGGGGGAGGAAAAGAGAGCGGGAGGGAGGAAAAGAGAGCGGGGGGGAGGAAAAGAGAGCGAGGGGGGGAGGAAAAGAGAGCGAGGGGGGAGGAAAAGAGAGCGGAGGGAGGAAAACAGAGCAAGGGGGGGAGGAAAAGAGAGCGGGGGGAGGAAAAGAGAGCAGCGAGGAGGAAAAGAGAGCGGGGGGGAGGAAAAGAGAGTGAGGGGGAGGAAAAGAGAGCGGGGGGAGGAAAAGAGAGCGGGGGGAGGAAAAAAGAGCACGGGGGGAGGAAAAGAGAGCGCGTGGGGTGGAGGAAAAGAAGCGCGGGGGAGGAAAAGAGCGCGGGGGGAGGAAAAGAGCGCGGGGGGAGGAAAATAGAGCGCGGGGGGCGAGGAAAAGAGAGCGCGGGGGGGAAGAGCGAGGGGGGGGAAGAGAGCGAGGGGGGGAAGAGAGCGAGGGGGGGAGAGAGCGAGGGGGGGGAAGAGAGCGAGGGGGGAAGAGAGCGAGGGGGGGAGAGAGAGCGAGGGGGGGAAGAGAGCGAGGGGGGGAAGAGAGCGAGGGGGGAAGAGAGCGAGGGGGGGAGAGAGAGCGAGGGGGGGGAGAGAGCGAGGGGGGGGAAAGAGCGAGGGGGGAAGAGAGCGAGGGGGGGAGAGAGCGAGGGGGGGAAGAGAGCGTGGGGGGGGGAGCGAGGGGTGGAGAGAGCGAGGGGGGGGAAGAGAGCGAGGGGGGGAAGAGAGCGAGGGGGGGAAGAGAGCGAGGGGCGGAGAGAGCGAGGGGAGGGGGAAGGGAGCGAGGGGGGGTTAGAGAGCGAGGGAAGAGAGGGGAGAGGAGAGAGGGATAAGAGGGGGGCAGAGAAGAGTGGGGGGAGAGAAGAGAGTGGGGAAAGAAGGGGGGGCAGAGGTGCTCTGTCACCAACTGTCTCCACTCTGTGACTTGTGGTGCAGGTGACAGAGTGCAGACAGTTGGTCCCATGCAGCAGGACAGATGGCAGAGCACAGCGGTGACATGCCTGTCAGTGTCTTGCTGCTGGGAGGAGCAGATGATCACACTGCCCGACACCGGCCGCTCTCCTGACATCGCAGCAGAGCGGGCGGGTGGACAGTGTGATCACATACTTACGTGCAGGGGGGGATTCAGCTGAAGAACCCCCCCCCCTGTACTGCACACTGGCGCCCCGTGCCTCACCATCTGCAGGACGCCGGCTCCACACTGACGTCCTCCGGATCCTCCCCTAGAAACTGGGCTGTGATGTGCGGTAGTCACCGCCCACAGCCCTGTCACTCAATCTGAGTGGTGCCAGCCTCCTCTGACGTACCCATCTTGTTTGAGAGCCCGGAAATGCCGGGACGTCAGAGGATGCTGGCGGCCACAGCTCCAGGGGGTCATGTGACCGGCACTGAGCGTGCAGGATAGCGCCACTCAGTGCCAGAACTGGAAACAGAAGCCAATGGAGAAAACGCCTAGAAAGGTAAGTAGAACTCCTACAGAAAATAAAAAAAATGGGTGAACCACCCCTTTAAACATATAGGCACGTCACAGAATTTGATAACATTAGATTGTCATATTGAAAATTTTCATTTTTTACACAAAAATGTTGGTTTAGCACCAAATTTCTCACTTTTACAAGAGGTAACACCAAAACGTGGACTCCCAAGTATGTTACACACTTTCTTATGAGCACGGTGTTACCCCACTTGTAGTAAAAAAAAAAGTTATTTTTGATCAAACTGGAGAAATTGGAGCGAAAGGAGCAATAGTTGAATTTTGGAACGCAAATTTGGCTCTATTTTGGCTGTGTGTGGTTCAAAAAGAACAGAAAACCTCTATCAATGTCATTTTGGTAAATTATACCCTCTAATATATTTATTTAGGCAGGAATTGAGTAGTTTGATACCACCATTGTTTATGTGGTTGATGCAACACAAGTTTGAAAAATTACAATTTGCATTTTTTTTCACACACTTTTCTTTTTTGCACGCTCTAAGGAATGCACCTCAAATTTTATTGCACTCACTTTTAAATATTCAGAAATACATCCAATATGGCATCAATGTGAGTACTAAACACATGGCAGTGCCTATAATAGATGATGCACCATTTGGTCTTTAGAATAAAATTGATGGAATTCCAGGACCCATTAAAAGCTTACAGATACATTGAGCTACCAAACATGAAAATCCTGCTTGGAATTATTACTCAGAAAGGGCAACATGTGCCTAAAAACAGATTTGCTGATTATAAAATTTGGTCTTGTTAATATAACAGTTGTCCTGCAATTGCGAATATTTTAGCAGGAAGAATAAACTTTACTGGCGTGAAGGGCAAAATGTTCAAAATGTGAAGGAAAATGCAGCCAACTATGTGGCAAATCAGAGTTTGTTCCAAAGGTGAAAGAGCACCAGCAGGGCGAGAAGGACAAGTTTATCTTTCAGAGACTGGTAGTACAATGTCTGTTTAGATCCAGCAATCCCTATATGAGGGTCGAATGTGCTAATTGACATGATACACCATAACAGGCTCCTGCACGCAAAGGTAGGGATCGTTATGTACACAGAACAACAAATCACCTACCGATATCTAAATGTATTGTCTTGTACAGGAGGTTCTCAAGAACCATGCAGTAAAGCCCATAGTATAAAATTACGGAACAGCCTCATTCTAAAGCTGGTGTCACACATAACGACGACGACAACGACGTCGCTGCTACGTCACCATTTTCTGTGACGTTGCAGCGACGTCCCGTCGCTGTCGCTGTGTGTGACATCCAGCAACGACCTGGCCCCTGCTGTGAGGTCGCCGGTCGTTGCTGAATGTCCAGCTTCATTTTTTGGTCGTCACTCTCCCGCTGTGACACACACATCGCTGTGTGTGACAGCGAGAGAGCGACGAAATGAAGCGATCAGGAGCCGGCACTGGCAGCTGCGGTAAGCTGTAACCAGCGTAAACATCGGGTAACCAAGGGAAGACCTTTCCCTGGTTACCCGATGTTTACGCTGGTTACCAGCCTCCGCTCTTGCTGCCAGTGCCGGCTCCTGCACTGTGACATGTGGCTGCAGTACGCATCGGGTAATTAACCCGATGTGTGCTGCAGGAGAGCAAGGAGCCAGCGCTAAGCGCGGCTCCCTGCTCTCTGAACTGTGACATGTAGCTGCAGCACACATCGGGTTAATTAACCCGATGTGTGCTGCAGGAGAGCAAGGAGCCAGCGCTAAGCGCGGCTCCCTGCTCTCTGCACATGTAGCACAGCGACCTTATGATCGCTGCTTCTGCTGTGTTTGACAGCTAAGCAGCGATCATAACAGCGACTTACAAGGTCGCTGTTACGTCACCGAAAATGGTGACGTAACAGCGACGTCGTTGTCGCTGTCGTTTAGTGTGACACCAGCTTTAGAGATCCTCCAATAAAATGATCATGCCAGTATCACCAACATAAACAAGATATGTGATATAAATGCAAAGAAAACTGTTGTGTAGCAAGACATAGTCGTAAAAACAAAAAGAAAGAGAGCGTCCCAATAGGTGAAGTAAAACCATAGCCTGTTTATTCCGCAATACCAGAACACAATTAGCAATGTTTTGACCTATAATAGGTCTTTATCAAGCAGAATAGGTGGAAACGTTGCTATGTGTTCTAGTATGGCGGAATAAACAGGCTACAGATTTGCTTCACCTAATGGGATGATGTCTTTTTGTAAATATCCATTTGCCAAGTGGACTCCTTGGCTTATTATATGCAGACCTGTTTTTTTAAAGTATTGCCCATGTGATCCTCTGGATGAGGTTTTATTTAGGCGCCCTACACATTTGTTTATATAGTCGTAAAAACAGTTAAACTAAGATAAATAGTTAAAAAGAGTGATCAAGTCCTGGAATTGTCAGATGACAGAACTTTTCAAGAACATTTGTGGGGTCCACATTCTGGAGTATACAGACGAGGGCATGTGAACGGGAATTTGTCTGAATAATACTTTGGTATATGATGATCGTGGCTTGAAATAAATTGTGAAATGGGGTAAAATGTGTTTTACTGATGAAAATAGTAATTTTTATGAGACAAGTAATAAAGAAAATATCCACTGGGGCCCACTAAACATAAAATATAAATTATTTGAAAAAAAGATACTACCACACACAATTTGGTGTTAGTCATGTCAATTCAATAGTATTACGTTGTGTGGTATTTCTCAAAGCAGGAGTTGAAGATAGGTGTTTGCAACACTTGCCGCCGGAGATGGTAAAGCGGCAAGCTGAAGTGGACCCACTGGACCATAGGGGAAATCCGGGCTTACCCTTTAGTGGGAAGGGGTGACTAAGTACCTACCGTGAGGCAGACACCAGGTACCACTCCCAGGGCAGTGACCAGGACTGTGGCAGCTGACCCCCAGGACAAGGACGGACACAGATGCAAACAGGCAGAGTCTCTAGTGTAGACCGGGACCACAGGATAGCTGAGGCAGGTGGCACGGTGGCCAGGTACAGTCACTAGTATACATAGGAACCGCCGGGACGGCTGAGGCAGGAAGCATGGACAGGGTTGACAGGCAAGGTTACTAGTATAAATTGGAACCATTGAGACTGCTCAGACAGGTTGCACGGCCAGGACGGACAGGCACAGTCACTAGTATAGACAGGAATCACCGGGATTATTCAGGCAGTTAGCATGGCCAGGGCGGACAGGCACAAGGTACCAACAGGGTAGGACGGACAGGAAAAAGGTACTAGCAGGGCAAGGAAACAGAAATGTACACTGGTTAGGTAACAGACAGTGGACAAGGGGACCTGACAACTAGCTGGCTAGGGAACAAACCACTCACTAATAGCATTGCTCAGGCATATCCCCTGGTGGGAGAGTGCCTTAAGTACCCACTGCTTCTGAGCAATAAGCCCTTTAAGAGAAGGGCAGCGGTGTGCATGTACACCTTAGGAGCACTCCCGGAGGGCCTGTGCAGCGTGCACAGGCCCCGGGAGGAGAAAGCTGAGGTTTACAAACGTGGAGGACTGCGGTAGTGGTGGTGCGGGCTGGCTGCGGCGGTGAGTGAGTCAGTCTCCCTGTACGAGGGAGGTCAGGAACACTGGCGCTACAGCATTCAGGAGACAGGGTCAAATGATGCGCTGCCATGATAAAAGACAACCCAGGACAAAAAGATGATTTATTTTCTACACGTTTCAAAGAGAACGTTCTCCTTATTCAGGAAAATCAAATTGATGCTGCAGCAGCCGTTTATACAGTTGATTGTGACTCTCATAACCTTACATGGTGAACCTACTGAGTGTCTTCACCCCTGTATACCCACTGCATAAGATCCTATTTGCGCTTCTCTTGTCTTCCAGCACTGTTCAAAAATCAAAGCAGGAGTTGACACAAAGGCCTGGTTGGGATGAGAATGTGCAGCAGTAATACCGGGAATCACTCCTACCAGGCTAACTACAAAACCGGCATCTTTTTGGAGGACGGTTTTTGGATGGGAATGGGAGGGACGAGGAGAATGAAATGTTGCTGTGACAGTCTTTGGAAATCTCCTGACTAGAAGACTGTGCTGCTGAGTCAAATAGGAAACACTCAACTATTTTCTTCTGTTACTGGAGAAATGTGAGTGCTCATTGTGACTTGTTCTACAGGACAAAGCAAGAATAGGTAGAAATCTGTATGAGGTAGATTGCTACCTTTTTATACCAAGCCCTGGTCTTTTGGTCACCAGATACAGTTGAAGCACCTGGTCTGACAGTCAACGCCGCCCATGAACTTATTGTAATCTTTTACATAGATCAGTTTCTCTTTGTCCCTGGTGGCGCCCCTGTCTCTGACCATCACAGCGGTGTCCATATGCAAGGTAGTGAGCATGTAGACATCCTTTCGGTCATTCCACTTCACTGCAAAAAGTTGATCACTTGCCTATGAGATTGACACCCCCTTCTTCAATCGCCTGGATACCAACTGTGATGGAAAACCTATTAGTTTTTATCTAACTGTATCACAGGCCCCTGTATTTGCAACATAGAGGGATTTGTATAGGGACACAGGTGGACACAAACAGAAAAGGTCTCCTGTGCAAAACAATAGATGCGCCCTTTGCAATCCAAGAACTCATCAAAATGCACGACACCTGTTTTGGAGGTAGAAATGGACCCACTTACCTCTTGGGCTCCTGTGCGGCTGCACATGCTGCACCAATAATATGTCCACTCCTGTATAGGGGGATACTAGTATAATAATAGTCTATGTACACATGATAACTTTTCAATGGAAATGGTGTCATTAGCTGCCAGACAATTTTCCATGGATGCCAATTGTCTAGTGAACATTTGCTGGGATTATTTGGTGTTCCTTACTTTCATAAATTAGTAAAGATGCACGTGTAACCATTTGTGCTTTTGCACATTTTGTATAATTTGTTGCCTTATGTGAGGAAATAGGGATATATTCTGATCTATTAAGCCATATTCCTATAGCCGCCATCTTGGCAAGGTATGACCATATCTCACTCCTAGGAGAAGCCCCCACCGTTTTAAGGCCTAAAGCTGGGGTCACACTAAACGACAGCGACAACGTCGTCGCTGTTACGTCACCATTTTCTGTGACGTAGCAGCGACCTTGTAAGTCGCTGTTATGATCGCTGCTTAGCTGTCAAACACAGCAGCCGAAGCAGCGATCATAACAACACGCGTCGCTGTGCTGCAACATGTGCAGAGAGCAGGGAGCCGCGCACACTGAGCGCTGGCTCCTTGCTCTCCTAGCTACAGTACACATCGTGTTAATTAACCCGATGTGTACTGCAGCTACATGTCACAGTGCAGAGAGCAGGGAGCCGCGCACACTGCTTAGCGCTGGCTCCTTGCTCTCCTAGCTACAGTACACATCGGGTTAATTAACCCGATGTGTACTGCAGCTACATGTCACAGTGCAGAGAGCAGGGAGCCGCGCACACTGCTTAGCGCTGGCTCCTTGCTCTCCTAGCTACAGTACACATCGGGTTAATTAACCCGATGTGTACTGCAGCTACATGTGCACAGAGCAGGAGCCGGCACTAGCAGCAAGAGCGGCGGAGGCTGGATAACGAAGGTAAATATTGGGTAACCAGGGAAAGGTCTTCCCTTGGTTACCCGATGTTTACAGTGGTTACAGCTTTCCGCAGCTGCCAGACGCCGGCTCCTGCTCCCTGCTCGCTTCATTTCGTCGCTCTCTCGCTGTCACACACAGCGATCTGTGCGTCACAGCGGGAGAGCGACGACGAAAAAATGAAGCAGGACATTCAGCAACGAGCAACGACCTCACAGCAGGGGCCAGCTCGTTGCTGGATGTCACACACAGCGACAGCGACGGGATGTCGCTGCAACGTCACAGAAAATGGTGACGTAGCAGCGACGTCGTTGTCGTCGTCGCTGTGTGTGACACCACCTTAGGCTATGTGCGCACAGTGCGTTTTTTGCGGCGTTTTTGCGCGTTTTTTGGGTGCGTTTTTGGCCTCAAAACTGCAGGACTTTGCTTCCCCAGCAAAGTCCATGAGTTTTCATTTTTGCTGTCCGCACACATCTGTTTTTTTTACCTGCGTTTTTGAGTTAAAAAAAAAAATGGACATGTCAGTTCTTTCCTGCATTTTTCTGCGTTTTCCCCCCATGCAATGCATTGGAAAAACGCAGCAAAACGCAGAGATCAAAAACGCAGCAAAACGCAGCCAAAAACGCACCAAATCGCGGCAAAAACGCATGCGTTTTTTCGACGCAGGTGCGTTTTTGTGCATTTTTAGCGGCCAAAAACGCACAAAAACGCAGCGTCAAAAAGACGCAGTGTGCGAACCTAGCCTAAAGGAGACTTCAATAAGTATGCTAATTAACCTGAGGAAATTGTCTTTTAGACAATGGTTGTAACACAAGTGGAGATTAGGTGAGGTGGTGGGCCTGACAGTCACACAAAGGAAGACCCCCCTCTGTGACGTTGCAGATAAGTTACAAACTAAGGGGTGCTTCACACACAGCGAGCTCGCTGCCGAGATCGCTGCTGAGTCACGCTTTTTGTGACGCAGCAGTGACCTCATTAGCGATCTCGCTGTGTGTGACACTGAGCAGCGATCTGGCCCCTGCTGCGAGATCGCTGCTCGTTACACACAGCCCTGGTTCGTTTTCTTCAAAGCCGCTCTCCCGCTGTGACACACAGATCGCTGTGTGTGACAGCGAGAGAGCGACAAATGAAGCGAGCAGGGAGCAGGAGCCGGCGTCTGACAGCTGAGGTAAGCTGTATCCAAGATAAACATCGGGTAACCAAGGTGGTTACCCGATATTTACCTTAGTTACCAGCCTCCGCAGCTCTCACGCTGCCAGTGCTGCCGGCTCCGGCTCTCTGCACATGTAGCTGCTGTACACATCGGGTTAATTAACCCGATGTGTATAGCAGCTAGGAGAGCAAGGAGCCAGCGCTAAGCAGTGTGCGCGGCTCCTTGCTCTCTGCACATGTAGCTGCATTACACATCGGGTTAATTAACCCGATGTGTACAGCAGCTAGGAGAGCAAGGAGCCAGCGCTCAGTGTGCGCGGCTCCCTGCTCCCTGCACACAGCGCTGGTAACTAATGTAAACATCGGGTAACCATACCCGATGTTTACCTTAGTTACCAGTCTCCGCAGCTTCCAGTCGGCGGCTCCGTACAAGCGCAGCGTCGCTTGCACGTCGCTGCTGGCTGGGGGCTGTTCAGTGGTCGCTGGTGAGATCTGCCTGTTTGACAGCTCACCAGCGACCATGTAGCGATGCAGCAGCGATCCTGACCAGGTCAGATCGCTGGTCGGATCGCTGCTGCATCGCTAAGTGTGAAGGTACCCTAAAGGTCCAGTCACACTAAGCAACTTACCAGCGATCCCAACAACGATAGGGATCGCTGGTAAGTTGCTAGGAGGTTGCTGGTGAGCTGTCACACTGCGACGCTCCAGCGATCCCACCAGCAACCTGACCTGGCAGGGATCGCTGGAGCGTGGCTACACGATTTGCTGGTGAGCTCACCAGCAACCAGTGACCAGCCCCCAGTCTCCTAGTTACAGCACACATCAGGTTAATTAACCCGATGTGTGCTGCAGCTAAATGTGCAGAGAGCAGGGAGCAGCGCACACTGAGCGCTGGCTCCTTGCTCTCCTAGTTACAGCACACATCGGGTTAATTGCCTGATGTGTGCTGCAGCTAAATGTGCACAGAGCAGGGAGCAGCGCACAATGCTTAGCGCTGGCTCCTTGCTCTCCTAGTTACAGCACACATCGGGTTAATTAACCCGATGTGTGCTGCAGCTACATGTGCACAGAGCAGGAGCCGGCACTGACAGTGAGAGCGGAGGAGGCTGGTATCAAAGGTAAATATCGGGTAACCAAGGACAGGGCTTCTTGGTTACCCGATGTTTACATTAGTTACCAGCCTCAGCAGATGCCGGCTCCTGCTGCCTGCACATTTAGTTGTTGCTGTCTCGCTGTCACACACAGCGATCTGTGCTTCACAGCGGGACAGCAACAACTAAAAAATGGCCCAGGACATTCAGCAACAACCAACGACCTCACAGCAGGGGCCAGGTTGTTGCTGGATGTCACACACAGCAACATCGCTAGCAACGTCACAAAAGTTGTTCGTTACCAGCGATGTTGCTAGCGATGTTGCTTAGTGTGACGGGGCCTTAAGGGTACCTTCACACTTAGCGATGCAGCAGCGATCCGACCAGCGATCTGACCTGGTCAGGATCGCTGCTGCATCGCTACATGGTCGCTGGTGAGCTGTCAAACAGGCAGATCTCACCAGCGACCAGTGAACAGCCCCCAGCCAGCAGCGACGTGCAAGCGACGCTGCGCTTGCACGGAGCCGCCGTCTGGAAGCTGCGGAGACTGGTAACTAAGGTAAACATCGGGTATGGTTACCCGATGTTTACATTAGTTACCAGTGTGAGCAGGGAGCCGCGCACACTGAGCGCTGGCTCCTTGCTCTCCTAGCTACAGTACACATCGGGTTAATTAACCCGATGTGTAATGCAGCTACATGTGCAGAGAGCAGGGAGCCGCGCACACTGAGCGCTGGCTCCTTGCTCTCCTAGCTGCTGTACACATCGGGTTAATTAACCCGATGTGTACAGCAGCTACATGTGCAGAGAGCCGGAGCCGGCAGCACAGGCAGCGTGAGAGCTGCAGAGGCTGGTAACTAAGGTAAATATCGGGTAACCACCTTGGTTACCCGATGTTTATCTTGGATACAGCTTACCTCAGCTGTCAGACGCCGGCTCCTGCTCCCTGCTCGCTTCATTTGTCGCTCTCTTGCTGTCACACACAGCGATCTGTGTGTCACAGCAGGAGAGCGGCTTTGAAGAAAACGAACCAGGGCTGTGTGTAACGAGCAGCGATCTCGCAGCAGGGGCCAGATCGCTGCTCAGTGTCACACACAGCGAGATCGCTAATGATGTCACTGCTGCGTCACAAAAAGCGTGACTCAGCAGCGATCTCGGCAGCGAGCTCGCTGTGTGTGAAGCACCCCTAATTGGATGACTCATGTACAACCTAGAAAGAGAGGGGCCGGGAATAAATCTTTAATATCTCATGAGCCGTGCTTTTTATAAACATGTCAAGCAGAAATATTGCATCCAGACATTCAGACGATTCTAGCACATATTTTATATAGGTGTGGGACCTCTGTAGGTATCCCATACTTGATATTGGCCAGTGGGATATCAGCAGACTAATCATGTGTCATATCATTGTGAAGATAAAATCATAACTGAAAATATGAAAGCATTGTTGTCCGCCTACGACATTCCCAGGCAAAGTTATGGCCAATAATAACTTCGGACATCTCATATCTCAACTCAGGGAGGTGGGAACTATAGGACATCCCAGTGGCAGGTGATGGGCAGGACAGGGCAAAACCTCGTACTGTATAAAAATGTCCCATCTCTTCTGCCTATTGGTATTTGTCTAAATGACATAATTTCATCACAGCCTGCGCATACCCTGAAGCTGGGTGGCTCCATGCAGTCCCTTGTGGCGCCACCAGCTCTACAGTAACTGATCACATGTGTCTGTAACTCTGTGTGTATCCCATGTATCTTGTACTTGCATTCTGAAATATATATTCTGTAAATTCCATCTTGTATATATTGTAGTATCTAGTGTGCCCTTAAGGTGATTAAATATATATAATTTAATCTTGGGCTGTTCTGTTATCTCGATCCTGAATTCCACGTCTGTGAACTCAGCGTAATAGTTATCATAATCGATTGGTGGCAGCAAATTTATGTCAAGGATCATTGTGGGGCGACCACTGAGATCAGGGGAGGATTAGATATATTCCGCTCGCAGAAGTCGGGGGAATATATAACTTACTCTCACCGGGAACCCTTCAATCATCGGCATAGTAGAATAGCGGCCTCCTTGCTTATCACCTGGCAATTCCACAAATGGCCTGACTATAAGAGGGGCGCTAGAGAGCGGGTCACGTGCTCTGTCGGTGGAAAGGGGTGTGTTCTTTCCTCTGCCTCCTCCTTTCCCTGACACCATATTTGGCACTTGTGGGGAATAAATTAGCGAAACGACAATCAGCCCTTGAAGCTCAACAAGGACTTGTCAGTGGAATCATTTTGCTCTGGGGTATAGGAATTTAGAAATTAATCTTTTAGAAGGGAAATTAGGGGTCTCAATTTATTTAGGCGATCATAATTGGGGTAATTTCTAGGGGGCTTATGAATTGTCTCTAAAATGAAAGACTCTTATTAGGGTTTCATATCGGAATTGGGATATTATGGCTGCAAATACAGGGGTGCTGTGGACAGATTCAGCTGTTCAGTAGGAACACAAAGGTTTTTTTTTCTACTATACCCATATTCATGATAATGCCCCCCAATTTTTTTTTTTATTTCTGGGACAGTTGTAGGTTTCAAGGAATAGATGTCTGTGGAGTTTTGGGAAATAAATTGATGGGCATATACATTTGTTTGATGGACAATAAATTCTAGTGTTAGGGTGAACTCTTAATCAGAGATCACTAGTTGCCTACCGCCTGGCCTAATTGGTGTGGATCAAGTGCATGCGTAAAGAAATCACACCAGACACAGTCGGATGTGAAATCTCTTCTTGACTACAGTAAAGATGGCACCGAACAGAGCGAGTACAGAGCATGCGTCCTCTTGATATAGGCTAGGGGCATACACAAGTTCAGATATGCCCATTTAGTGGGACAGTTCAAGGGCTAGCCAATGGGGAGATCTGTGTTGCTGTTGATGGGCGGGTCTGACTTCAGTGGATGAATCCATGGTGATGGTGATGGTAGGATCTGTGATGTCATCGGGGGCCATCTTGGGTTCCTCTGAAGACTGACTGGCTTATGTATTCATTTCATTGAACACACTTCTCACTGTACTCTATATCCAGAGGTTAATTAAGTATTTCATCTTATGGCTCTCCTCAACAGTCCTCCCTAAATACTTTATTAACCTTCTGACCCTACCGTGGTCCTCTAACACATCAGCTCTAATGCTTTAATTGCAACTTTTTTCGTTTTGCTATCCGCTATACAAGCAATGCTAAGCCTTTGCCCCCGCTGATACAGACTGTTGATTACAGAGTTGATCACATCCCGCACACACAGGTCACAGAGGCATAGGTAATGTCCCAGTCCTTAGAACAGACTATTTGATGCTGAAGAGCTCACCCAGATTTTGAGATTAATCGATAAGAAAGAGTAAGGCAATTGTAAGAATAGGCTTCTTACTGTTATGCTACAGCTTTTAGCATTACTGTTTCTGAAACACTGATTCTCAGTCAACATCTGAGTGCTGTCCGCGTCTTCTAGACCTTTCTACCTTAATATACCTGATTGTATCACAACTCTAATGGATATCTTTGTGTCTCGGGTCCATAATCTACCACCAGGAGGCCTTTAACAAGATTTCCCTTACGCATGGATCCGATTACCTTCAGTAACACAGAATACCATTTTTACGGCTTCAAATACCAACAAATAAGACAATACCAGTTACCTACAAGTGTATGTTTTATCCTTAAAAAGTCACTTAAACCCTTAAAATAATTGGTTGGTTCAGGTCAGATAATGTTTTTCCCACCATGAGCCCTTATTTGTGTAATGTTCCTGTACCCATTGTTCCCTTATCATGGTTATTTCCCATGCATCATCCCCAATATAGAAATTCTCCATAAGGTTCTATGTGAGATAATCCAGCACTATGTGTGTTGTGACCCTCTTTCTGCTGGTACGATGGACTCTTTACAGCGGTTGTTGTCTCCAGATGGGTTTTCCCTCAATCTTCATGGAAGTTGCTGTGGTTGGGAAAGTTGGATCGGTCCATCTGATTCTGACTCGGGGATCATTCTGACTTGTCTTTTTAGTATTACCCAGTCTCCTGGCTTGAGACCACGTGCTCCTAACACTGATATAGGATCTGGAATTCGAGGATACACATGTTTAACACACTATATAGGCAGTTGTATAAAGCTCACATCACTGGTCAGGACATCACACTGCATCTGAAGTATCTGTGAGAAATATAATCACATTGTAGGTACTAAACCAAAAATATCTTATATAAAGATCTAATTATTAAGAAAAAGGAAAATGAACATTTGTTACATGATTTGCCAGCGTGCACCATTATCTTGTGGATCGGTACATTTTTATGTTATTATAATCATTAAAATTCCAAACAACATACACCCATGTAACTATAGAAACAATTAGATATTTCAATAATGGAGGGGGTAGGGATTGGGGCAATAGCCATAAACTCTCCCTACCTCACAGCAGAGGTTGGCACCCTATAAGGCGAATTGGCGCCCCTGCTCACCGACGGCTCACCCTCCCTATCCCTACACTGGTAAGCTAATACGTGCTGCTAATGTCAGTGAGGAAATATAGAAACCGTGAGATGCAGGGGATAAAGAGGCGTCAATATGCAATTATATATATCCAATTCATTCCCAAAGATTAAATATTCAAACTCTGTATTTTACATAGCTGTTTGGCAGCCTAAATCAATATGATACAGCAAATTCAAGGACCAAACCCTAAATCACATTGAATATTTTACATGTATAGGGGGCGTGGCCTGGCAATGGAGGAGTGAGGACGCTGTGTGATCTCTCTCCCACGCTTGGACTGGCTTTAGGCTCCATTCTGCATACCCACCCAGCATTGCAGCCACAAATGCCGGCCAAAAAGAAGGGGACCGGCGGGGGGATAATGGTGGACTCACCAGTGCCTCCCTCAGAAAGTATTACCAGGTTCCTGAGAAGCTCTTCCGGACAGGGCCTGCCACAGATGGAGCTTAACATGGCGGCCGCTGAAGAATCTGCAGGGCCTTCCCTGCACTTTGGTTTCCACACAGAACGTGCCCAGGGGACATCGCTGGGAGACGGAGGCTCCCAGGAGCAGAGTGGAGTGAACCGGGAGGCTGGAGTATGCACGAGACAGCAACATCAGGGTGCCCCCTCCTTACCTGAAATGGCGGCAGGCACACGTGGAGAGCGTGCTCCTTATCACAGCACAGGGATGACAGGCATCGCAGACACAGAGGTTGGTGGTACAGAAAATCAGGCAGAGGGTGAGAGGCATCAGGTTACCTCGCAGCTGCAGCAGGGATTTCTGAACAATGCAACCCCCGTGGAGATCCCTGTGAACAGGCGGGACATTCAAATCCCCAGCCCCACTGATATTCCACTCTCACACGCTGCTGTATGTGAACTCCCTAGCTGCCTGAACACTGCTAAGCACTGTGTGGAAGCTAACGCTGGGACTGCTACACCTGCTCCTGATCATCCCTCAATGTCTCAAAGTAAGCAGCACTGCACACAATCAGAGATGGGATCCCCCTCAGTCCATAGGTCACTGTCACCCATACAAAGCAGTGCCCTGACAGTGGAGACACCCTCCTCCCCAGAAAAAGGCTCAGTCCCTGCTGTGTTCAGACCATCACAGTCTGGTCAGGGGGATGGGAGTATACAGGAAGGAATGCAAGAGGACTGTGTGTGGGATGACCTTAAAGCCAGAATAAGGACCATCCCCACTAGAGAGGAAATGGAAAACTACATCTCCAGACTAGAAGCCTCTTACAGAGCAGAATCGGCTTCAATCAGGGGGGAGGTGCAACAACTGTCAGAACGGGTGACGGCGTCTGAATCCTGCACTACATCTATCTCACTGCAACTGAAGGCACAGGCAACAGCATTATCTACACAAGCCCAACAGATAGAACATTTAACAGATCTGCTTGATGAGTTGGAAAACAGAGGAAGGCGAAATAACATTAGGGTAAGGGGCATCCCAGAAACCCTCGCCCCCCAAGATATAGATGAGTCACTGCGGCACCTTTTTAATTCTATATTGGGCCTTCCACGGGACTCCCGTTTGGAATTAGACAGGGCACACAGATCTCTGGGCCCTAAACCAGTTGAAGGTTCTAGTCCACGAGACATAATATGCAAAGTCCATAAATACAAGATAAAAGATGAAATCCTGAGAAAGGCACGGCAGAAGGATCCCATTTTATTCAAGAATACGCCGATTCATTTGCTGCAGGACCTATCTCGGCACACATTACAAAAGCGCAGGGTTCTAAGGCCCGTATTAGATGCCCTGAGACAGAGAAACATCCTCTACTCATGGGGTTTCCCCTTTAAATTGCAAGTCCGGCATGGCGGTTCCTCACATGTGTTACAGTCTCCAAGAGATATCCCGGATTTCTGTGTGGCCCTTGGGATACCCGTGGTGCATATCAATGCTTCCGAATGGCCATACGTCCACGGGGTTCCAGGGGTGGAGGCACAGGCTCCTCGGTCGCAGCGGGTCCGTAAGAGAGACCGGGGCCCGCGGCGGCGGAGTGGAGTAAAGACTGGAGCACCATCACCAAGTGGAGACTGAGAGTCCCTGGACTGCCTCAAATGGGATCCACTGAAATGTGGGGAGAGAATGATGGTTTTGCCATTTAGGGCACTTTGGTCTGTGCAGGCGTTGTCACGCACCATTATTCCTAAAGATGGGATTGATAATTTTGATTTCATATCTATATAGAGTTTATAGTGTTTTAGGATCGATGGGTTGGGTACATTAAAGTTCACATATATAACTGAGTTGGGCCGGGGGCCGGTCCGGCGGGGAGCATGCCTCCGTTGAAAGTTCACGTTCCCTTGGGGCTCTACACGCTGCAGGCAGGTGTAGAACACACTGGCCCCCAATTGTTCACGGTTAACCTTTGCTCACTCTAAGAGTAAAATTTCATAGATAGGTTATTTGTATAACTAGTCCTTTGTTTGGTATTGTGCTTTCTCGAATCTTCTACATCTTCCCTTTTTCTCTTATATTCCTGAAGTAACCCCCCCTTTCCCCCCTTTTTTTTTTTTTTTTTTCTCCTCTTCTCTCTGTCTTCTTTTTCTCTTCCTCTCCTCCTTCTCTCTCCCCGTTCTCTCCTTCCCCTTTTTTATCTTTGCCCACTTCTCTGTCTCCCTTCCCCTATCTTTCCCGGATCCCTTCACGCTCTCAAGCCCCTGGACCAACATGACCACCCTCAATTTTTGCTCTATTAACATACGGGGTTTTAATACTCCTCAAAAGCGTTCACAGGTCCTGTATTCTATGCACAAAAAAAAGGTTCAGATTCTTCTATTACAGGAGACGCATTTTAAGAAGGATCATGTACCCATACTACGAGATAGATTTTATCCAGTATGGTTTCACAGTGTTAACCCAGAGGCCAGATCTAAAGGAGTATCGATAGCACTTCATAAACACTTAGTGCACACCATAGTCGACTCCTGTATAGACGAGCAGGGTCGCTATATATTTCTTAAACTGAAGGTCGCAAATTCGATGTTTACAATCGCAAACTGGTACCTACCTAACACTAATCAGATTTCTACCTGTAGGGCCCTTCTGACGCAGCTATCTGATTTTGCAGAGGGGACATTGGTGGTTGGCGGTGACTTCAATTTTACTCTAGACCCAGCCATGGACTCCTCCTCTGGACGCAGCAGTGTCCGCACTAAGGAACTTCGTGCCCTAAAGCGGACTTTTCACGCCCTCCGACTGATTGATGTATGGAGAATCCTTAACCCCCAAGGTAAGGACTACACATATTATTCCCCACCACACAACTCATACAGCAGGATAGACCTTTTTCTGGTAAGCCACGGAGCGTTGGCTTGGCATCCCATTACAGAGATAGGGGAAATCTTTTGGTCCGACCATGCCCCAGTCTACCTTTCCCTTCAGGTACCCTCCCTCCCCCAGCGCTCATGGACCTGGAGGTTAAACAACAATTTACTCAAAGACAATCTCTGCCTAACGGAGTTGAGAGATTCAATTGACTCCTTTACGCAAGTCCATAGTTCTGACCCAACTTCTCAGCCTACCCAATGGGAGACCTTGAAGTGTGTCTTACGTGGAATACTGATTAAGCACGGCTCTAGGATCAAGAGGGAAAGAGCTGAAGAGATTGATAACTTGTTAACACAGATACATGAGCTGGAAAATACACATAAACTGACACGTACCCCCACAGTTCTGGCTGACCTTGTCCTTAAACGAACTAACCTAAAAACCCTATTGGACCAGAAATTTCTCTACCATAGAGAGAGAGTCAAAAATTTTTATTATAATTCATCTGACAAATGTGGTCGTCCTTTGGCACGACTGCTGCACCCCCGGGCCAACACCTCATACATTCCATGTATCAACACCAAAGGAGACAAAACATATGATCCAACAGAGATCCTGGAGGTCTTTCGGTCCTACTACGAAGACCTATATAATATTAAAGGGCAATATGCGGAGCTCCCACCCACTGACCTGGCAGATAGAATCGGGAGATATATACAGGAGACAGCCTTGCCTTCCCTAGATAGCAATGTTATAGAGATCCTAGAGGAGGATATATAAGAATCCGAAATCTGTAACGCAATTCAAATTACTCCATCAGGTAAATCCCCTGGCCCCGATGGGTTCACCCCAGCTTTTTACAAATTATTTAAGGACCAATTAGCCCCAATAATGGCCAAAACATTTAATTCTATTGATGAAGACACAAGGCTAACCCCTCAGTCTCTGGAAGCACACATTAGCGTGATCCCCAAACCGGGGAAAGACCCATTATTAGCTGCAAGCTATCGCCCTATCTCATTATTAAACGTGGACCTAAAACTCTACTCTAAGATTTTGGCTGATAGATTGTCCCCTTTCCTGCCCTCCGTTATTAACACAGACCAGGTGGGGTTTGTCAAAGGCCGTGAAGCAAGAGACAATACAATTAAAACCTTGTCTCTTATTGCTAAAGCTAAAAACAATTCGGTCCCGCTGGGTCTCCTAGCCATCGATGCTGAGAAAGCCTTTGACAGAGTCCATTGGGGATTTCTGAGGGCAGCATTGGGTCAGTTGGGACTGGGACCCCGATTTATACAGAAAATTGGCGCTTTATATGACAACCCAACCGCTAAGGTCAGGGTTAATGGGGCTTTATCCTCCTCCTTCGCTATACGAAACGGGACCAGACAAGGCTGCCCCTTATCCCCGCTTTTGTATGTAGTCATCATGGAACACTTAGCTAACGCTCTCAGGGGGAATAGTAATATCAAAGGACTCAAGATCGGGGATGCCAATCATAAAATTGCATTATATGCAGATGATCTCCTGTTATACATCTCTCAACCTCATATATCGATCCCGTCTATAATGATGGAATTCGAACGATTCGGCCTCCTTAGTAACTTTAAAGTTAATCTATCAAAATCAGAAGCCTTAAATATCTCTTTGACCCAAACTGAAGTTTCCCGGGCAATGTCTAACTTCCCATTCAAATGGAGACCTTCGGCCATTAAATATTTGGGTATTTCAATCCCAGCGGACCTCTCCAAACTATATACACTTAATCACTTACGACTACTAGAAGGTACAATCAAGAACTTAAAGTCTTACGGGGGACTGAAATTATCTTGGATGGGCAGGATGAATGTCATTAAAATGGATATCCTGCCACGCTTTTTGTACTACTTTCAAACCATCCCCATTTCTCCTCCCAGTAGTTTTTTTCGTACCCTTCAATCTGCTATTATCAGATTCATATGGGGTAAAATTAAACCAAGAATCAACTTACGCACTCTTACCCTTCCAAGGGAGTGTGGAGGAGCAGGCCTTCCTAATTTCAGAGTCTACATGCAGGCTGCAGCCTTGACCCGTATATTAGACTGGCATTTCAACAGTGACTCTAAGCAATGGATACGGGTAGAGCAAGAAGGAATGGAGATTCCTCTCAAACACCTCCCTTGGATACCTCCTTCAGATCTTCCTAGCGTGGGGATGCTTTCAAATTTTATCAAAGAAACGCTCAAAGTTAGTCACATAGTATCCAAAAAAATGTCGCCTCCACAGTCAGTTAGTCCCCTCGCTTCCTTATTTTATACTCCATCATTTCACCCTGGATATAAACAGAGAAGCTACTTCGGCTGGAGGGCGGAGGAAGACATCCGCTTGGGGCACATACTGATTGATGGTAAATTACCCTCATTCCAAACCTTTCGGACACAGCTTCCGTCTAGAGGTTCACAATGGTTGGAGTTTCTCCAACTACGGGCATTTGTCTCTCCAGAGAGAACAGTTGATCGAGTCCGAGGCACTTGTAGTGCCTTTGAGGAACTGTTTACTAAAAATATCCCGCCTGAACACACAATCTCCCTTCTGTACGGTATTCTTATCAGAGTTGGGGTCTCAGGCAAACGAGGCTACCAATTAGCTTGGGAAAAGGAGCTGAAGCAACACTTCTCCCCCGATGAGTGGAAGAAATGTTTCTTATTTACTCATAAATTGTCAGTCACGTGCTCTGCAGAGGAGAAAAATTTCAAGATTTTGACACGTTGGTACCAGTTTCCGTCTAAACTACATATTATATTCCCTTCAGTGTCTGCGATGTGCTGGAGATGTGGGCAAGATGTCGGTACCATGACGCATATCTGGTGGGAGTGTGATGGAATAAAACAGTTTTGGGGAAAGGTTCTTGCTAATTATCAGCTTATAACTGGGAAAGCAGTGAATAACTGCCCCAAGATAGTCCTCCTCTCTATGTTACCACACTCAATCGCTTATCATAAGAGAGACATACTCCGCTTCTGCCTGGCGGCGGCGCGCTCCGTCATACCTAGGTACTGGAAGTCCTCCACGATACCTCCCATCTCGGAGTGGTACTCTGAAATGGCAAACATATGTAGGATGGAGGAGCTCTCTGCCGACATTGCGGGCACTAGAGACAAATTTTGCAGGACCTGGGGAGAATGGATCCTATTTAAAGATTCTCCAGATTTTGTTAAACTGTTTTGACGGAGCCATAACACCTTATTAGATTGGTGGAGTAAAGCATGGTCAGGGTGAACCGGACAAGAATGTAGGATCACCTGATTCTCATACGATAGAGAGTGCCCCTCCCCCACCCTAATAAAATCAAACTACCCACCATTTCCCTTGTGTGTCTGCCTTCGTCTTCCCAGCTTACTCACGCTGCTACCTACCTACCTCCCCCCCACTTCCCCTTCTAATTCCCTCCCTTCTCCCCCCTTTCTTTCCTTTTTTCTTCTCTCTCTTCTCTTCTCCTTCCCTTTTCCTGGGTTCTCGTTGGAATCCAAGTTGAAGAGGTCTATTGAGGACTATAGTTGTAAAGTGTTCACTATTCAGTCAAATTGAGATAGAGACAGATGGAGAAAACATGATTTCTTTACTATGCAATTTATAAAAAGTTTGACATGTCAGTCATTCAGTTTTACATGCTGTATATGTATAATATGATATGTTTACAATAAAAATAGATTGAACATGAATATTTTACATGTATAACATGTACCTACTGTATAAATATAATAATAATAAGGCCAGGTAAAGTCATGAGGAGATCTTGTCCAATCACAGACCCTCCACTGTCCAATTGACACTCAGGCTAATAAAAATAAACGCATATTTGTCAGACACTTAGCATGAAAGAATCCCAACGCGTTTCTCCCCTCTTCAAAATAGCAGATGTGTTCATCAGGGGCATCCCCAGGTGAGGACCGTTAGTGTAGCCAGTTTCCTAGCCTGTCCAATATAGCTGCTAATCCCCAGATAATGTAAGATCTCTATAATGACTTCTGCTATAGAATATGTACTTTTACCACTTTTAGGAACTCCATTTTTACATACCACCAGCATCATGAGTTTTTCAGCAGTAACGGTTTCCATACTGGATATGTTTCAGAGCAGACCTGAAAAGAAACTCACACAACACGCACAAAACTCATATAAACCTACTCATGGTAGATGTATATGACTAAACTGCAATCACCGGAGCAGTAGAGCGGATGAGGGGGGTGTTTCTACGAGGTCTTTACAGTTTTTCTACTTTAATAGGCACACATCTTACAACACTGGATGTGTCTGGCCACCTGGGTACTGAAGCAGTGGTGCTGCCCATATCTTGTCCACCACCACACTCTTTGTCACGTGTTCATTGGTTACCTGGGCCATTATTGAGTAGAGTGCTCATGGCAGAGAAAGCTTACCGCCATTTATCCACAGACCATCCTCAGTCAGCTGGCTCCCTGCGTCTCACACTCCGTTCCTTGCTGAATCGCTTGTTCCTGTAAGAACACGAGGAGTGACACATGTCACGGACGACGTGACAGGTGCCACCAAGGTATGGTACTGGTCTGCATTGGTAAAGGACTCTCAACTCTAGGCCCGTTTACTGCTTCTTTGTTGTCTGCTCCTGTGCAAGCATCTCCTCTGGCTCCATCAGTCACCGACTCCTTTGATAACAGGAGAGCCTTCACCAGGGCTCATACCCACTGTGCGGTCTTTATAGGTTTATCATGTCACACTAGAAAAGATCTGCTGCCTATATCCAAATTTGACTATCTTACCCCCCTCCGCTCTACATACCACAGTGATCGCAAATCTTCATCTTGTTCTCCTATTCCAATGGGAGAGGAGCGAATGGTTCGATTTTTATTACCTCATGTTGCGTAACCTCAGCATATCCAGTGCAGAATCAACCAGCATCTTGGTATCTGGATCAATCTACGGAAAAACTCAAAATCTGCATTAGCAATGGAATCATCTCAGACATATTTAAAACCTGACAATTTTTGTTACATCAGAGCAATCATGAGATATATGTATGTCTGCTGTATCCTCCTTACAGATAAAAATATAAAGACAACTTAATAGAAAAACTCAATCGATGAATAAATTAAAAACTTAAAAATAGGTGTGACTTTCCATATCATCTTTCCCCCCTTTTTGAATCCATTATCCAAAGCATAATTAGATAAAAAAAATGGGTGTGGCACCAGAGCTCTACATTTAGGCATAAAAGTCACATTGTGTAGATTGTACATAACCAGGAACACCATAAGTATTGTTTTTATCTGTAACTTAATAATGATTATTATTAATAATTAATTAATAAATAATAATTATTAATATTATTAAGATTGTAATGCAGATTTCTGTGGTCCAAGCAAAGGTTAAAAAGCCATTGAAAGGATTTTCCATTTCAATGGCTTTTTAACCTTTGCTTGGACCACAGAAATCTGCATTACAATCTTTCTTTCTATAAAACAAATCACCACAAAATGCTGATTTGCCATAGAAAATTACCTGATTAAAGAGACTTCTATTCTCCACAGACATGTCCACAGTTAATTTTTATTCCTTTAGGATAAAATTAGTAAAATAAAAAGCCATTGTCAATGACCTTTTTCCAATATAATTTACAATGAATTAAATGCAGAAAGCCCCTTTTTTTTTTTAAAAAAAAAAAAAAGAAACATGACCATGATGGGCTGCTCTTTTCACAATAAACCCCCTGTAAGGTGAAACTTAAATAGATAAGACCCTTGTAGGCTGACACTTTAGTGGAAAACCTGTATTTTCCTTCTCCCCCTGAAGCCACAAACAAAACAGTTATTTTTTTTTTCTCTCTGCAAAATGCAAGTTGGGGTCCATCTCTTCCCTTGGATATATTTTTTAAAACATGCAACTCTCATCTATTCAAACCCATCCATAACTGGAATATTTATTTACTTATTTATCATGACATCTATCGCAAAGGTACGTTATTTAAGAATTTTTTATCTTAATGCTTTCTCAAGCTATCATTTTAAATATTGTAATGGGCTTTAACTATTGATCTTTAAGTCTCACTCTGCAAATACTCATTTTATCTAATTTCCAACTAAGTTGATTTTCTTTTTATGACTGTCCCGACTACCAAATATTACTTTATCAATATGTGCAGTTACCCTCACTAACACTTCATGTTATTCAGTGGCTGCAGTTTTGTCAGTTTCACCAGATGAGAAAAGATGGCCACCACAGCACATGATTTCTTTTTCGTTTTTCTAAGGAAGCATGTGGGAGAGTAAACTAATTTTTTCTTTTGCTCAACTATTTCCCCCTATATTATATAGTCTGTGTTTTACACACAGACACAGACACACACACACACACACACACACACACATTTATATATATATATATATATATATATATATATATATATATATATATATATATATATTATATACACACATATTCAGATATCCACAGTCCTGGTCCAACTACAGTTAAAAACACTCATTTTTTTCTCTCCAAGTATGTAGTACTCCATCCAATCCATTGTTCAGACATTTACTGAGCACATGATCTTCTTCACACATCCCCCGACTCACTTCCTTTTTCTTTGTTTAACCCATGCATGCCTTGGCCACCATGTGCTTCATCCACCATTTTAAAATCTGACCTAAAATGGCTGCCACCAGGAATAGCACATGATTTATCAACACAGGATTGCAGCCTAGAGTCCCCACATCCCAACAAAGTCCACTCTCATCCGGATTGTTCCGACCACAACTAGACACAACTTCATCAATTTCTCTATCTTTCTCTCAAGATAAACAACACCAAACAGGCAATCCTTCTCTATGCAGACCAAGATAAGAACAAACAAACAAACAGAAAAGATGGGGGAGATGACTCACAACTGAAACACTAAAGAAAACGTCTTATTTTGCCACGTGGTCCCTGTCTGATTTCTGCATTCCGTAATTTACAAAAACACCTTTATTATCACCCCTGGCTACAAGGTGTCTATCCCAGCTGATTCACGTCCAGGAAAACGCTTTATTTATGTATAAAGCAAGGCTCTGCACTCAGTCTAGCTAAGCTGGGCACCTACATATGGCTCTGCACTCAAGTCTGTCTGAGATGGGCACTACAAAAGAAAGGCTCTGCACTCAGTCTGAGCTTGTCACTACAAAAAAGCTCTGCACTCAGTATGTCTGAGCTGGGCACTACAAAAAAGCTTTGCACTCAGTCTGAGCTTGGCACTACAAAAGGCTCTGCACTCTGTATGTCTGAGCTGGGCACTACAAAAAGCTCTGCACTCAGTATGTCTGAGCTGGGCACTACAAAAAGCTCTTCACTCAGTATGTCTGAGCTGGGCACTACGAAAACCACAAACCGTATCACAGGAAACCACAAACCATATACTTTACACGTTTTCTAGACACCACTCACAAACCCACATGCTCTCTTAACTACCAGTCAATCTCCCCTCTTCACAAATACACAACAGGCAGCAGGCAACTGAATATGTTATAGTTCTTCCGAGATTAATATGGCCAAAGGCCATGAGACCCGTCTGCCCATCAACAGATACCCCAAAAAACCGGACACGGTCAGGCAATCAGTGCCACACACTCTCCCGAGACCACGGGAAGACTACAGATTATGAAAAAAATCAGCAGACTTACTGTGCTCTCGTTAGGAGGTGATCAAATGCCTGGGGTGTCCAGCACGTCATACCATTCCAGTTGCCGATACATCAGGATTTCAGATGTCTACGTCTATTGGCCCCACGTTGGGCGCCATTAATGTTAGGGTGAACTCTTAATCAGAGATCACTAGTTGCCTACTGCCTGGCCTAATTGGTGTGGATCAAGTGCATGCGTAAAGAAATCACACCAGACACAGTCGGATGTGAAATCTCTTCTTGACTACAGTAAAGATGGCACCGAACAGAGCGAGTACAGAGCATGCGTCCTCTTGATATAGGCTAGGGGCATAAACAAGTTCAGATATGCCCATTTAGTGGGACAGTTCAAGGGCTAGCCAATGGGGAGATCTGTGTTGCTGTTGATGGGCGGGTCTGACTTCAGTGGATGAATCCATGGTGATGGTGATGGGAGGGACGTCATCTGGTGGATCTATGCTGATGGTAGGGTCTGTGATGTCATCGGGGCCATCTTGGGTTCCTCTGAAGACTGACTGGCTTATGTATAGAGAATTAATTTCATTGAACACACTTCTCACTGTGCTCTATGTCCAGAGGTTAATTAACTATTTCATCTTACGGCTCTCCTCATGTCACGCTTCCCGGTCCCCGTGCCCCGCTCTCCGGTCCCCATGGCCCGCTCCCCGCTCCCCGGCGGCGTCCCCTGCTCACCACTCCGGTCCCGGCCTCCTCTTCCTCGCCGGCGCCCTCCATGCGTCCAGCTCCCCGCTCCCGGCGCTCCTCTGCGACGTGGGACACTCAGCCGGGCACTCCTGCTTCCTCTGCACCGCTCCCTGGACTGGCTTCTGGTACACGGGCCTCGCGCATGCGCATTAGGGCGCGCGCGTGGTCATTGACCCTTTCTTAAAGGGCCAGCACCTAGAAACAGGAAATTGCATAGACAGGTACAGGGTATATTAGGATTCTCCTTCCTGGTGGGCGGGGCCTGTTCTACGTGTTTGGTAGACTAGGAGTTCAGGTCCCCATATTGCTTTGCTCTGTATTAACCCTGTCCTGTCTCGTAGAGCCTGTCCTGCCACGCCAGCCGCTCCGAACCACGTCCATTACAGTACCCTGACGGTGACTTCGGCGGATGTTCCACCACCTCTGCAGCTCAGCCAGTCTCCAGTCCCTGGCTCCGTTGGGTGACCCGTTCCATCGCTCAGCAGGTTCCGGATCCCGCCTGACCCTTCAACCCGGCCTTGGACCCTGAGCCTCGTCACCCGGACTACCGTCCAGGACTCCGTGTGTTCAGCAACGTCCACCTTTCCAGCTCTCCTACGAACTGTCTGACTACCGATAGTGCTTCGGCTGCCGTGCTTCAAGACCCTCTGGCGGGGTGACCAGCCTGGCTGCCTCCTCAGGGGAAACCGGTGTACGGTCCAGAGTTTCCACCACCCGGACGTAACAGCTAGAACAGGCCATTGATCCCGCCGAAGCACTAGCGGCCTTGCTGCAGGAACTCACACGACAGCGCGAGACCCAGACCCGCATGCTGTCCTTCATGTCTTCTGTGGATACCCGCCTGAACACGCTACAAGCAACTGCCACGTCCTTGGCATCTCAGGTTTCCACTGCACAATCCACGGCCGCAGCTCCTGTGGCAGCCTCCTCGGATGCTTCCAAACTCCGTTTGGCCTCACCTCCCCAGTACGCCGGAGATCCCAAGACCTGCAGGGGATTCATAAATCAATGCTCCCTCCATTTCAAGCTGCTGCCGCACCTTTTTGCCTCTGACCAAGCCAAGGTCGCGTTCATGATGTCCCATCTAGAGGGAGAGGCACTGGCTTGGATGAACCCCTTGTGGGAGGAGGATCCGGTAACCACCGACATCCAGGAGTTCCTGCAGGCTTTTCGTAGCACCTTTGACGAGCCCGGACGCGCCTCCGCGTCTGCCTCATCCCTCCTCCGGTTACGTCAGGGGACTCTGACGGTGGGCCAATATGCTATTCGTTTTCGTACCTTGGCCGCTGAACTAGGGTGGAACGAGGCCCTAACCGCTGCCTTCTGGGAGGGACTCTTGGGTCGTATTAAAGATGAGCTGGCTGGTCGTGACGTGCCTTCCACCCTGGATGCCCTGATTGCTCTAGCGACTCGAGTGGATCTTCGCTTTCAGGAACGATCCAAAGAGGTATCCCGCGAGAGGCGTCCGATAAGGCACACCACTCCACCCCAGAGGTCCATCGCTCCCCAGTTGGCGTCACCTGGCGCGTCTACCTACGAGCCCATGCAGATTGACCGCCTGAGGCAGTCGGAGCAACGCAGAGCAGAACGACTAGCAAAGGGTCTCTGCTTCTATTGCGGTGATGGTACACACCTGCTACGCTCTTGTCCGGAGAAGCCGGGAAACTCCAAAGCCTAGGCTTGGTAGGAGAGGCCACCCTAGGTGCTGGGACTCTCTCAGACTCCGTTACCTGGACTATTCAAGTCACTACAGAAGAGACCCGGTTCACGGCAGAGGCGTATCTCGATTCCGGAGCAGCAGGCAACTTCATCCAGCAGGCCACGGTGGATAAGTACCAGGTGCCTGTCCTCCCACTAGAAAAACCACTGGTGATCGCCTCTGTAGATGGGAGACCCCTCTCTGACACCGTCTCACTGATCACCAACAATTATCGAGATCGGGCACTGCAGAGCAAAAAACTGCCAAACAGTGGAGCCGTACTCACGGTTGCGTGGAACCAATATTCCTGGACTTCAACTACTGTGGATCTGTGGTCACTGATCACCAAGCCTGTGGAAGTACGGATCGGTGCCCTGCACACCGAGAAGATCTCCTTCTACATCCTCCCGCGCATGTCTCATCAGATCCTGCTGGGACTCCCATGGTTACGGGCACACGAACCGTCGGTCAGTTGGAGTACAGGTGAAATTACCCGATGGGGCTCTTCGTGTCACGAGAGATGTCTGAAATACATCCAGTCTATTCGACGACCTCCGGTTCCAGAGTCTCTACCAGGACTACCTTCTGCCTACTGGTCCTTCTCGGACGTTTTCGATAAAAAGGAGTCAGAGGTACTACCGCCTCATCGTCCCTACGACTGTGCCATCGATCTACTGCCAGGAACTACGCCTCCTAGAGGAAGGATATACCCCTTGTCCCCTGCTGAAACACGGGCTATGTCTGCTTATATCACCGAGAGCCTGGCTAAGGGGTTCATTCGAAGATCTTCGTCCCCTGCCGGAGCAGGTTTTTTCTTCGTCAAGAAGAAGGAAGGTGATCTGCGCCCTTGCATTGACTACCGGGGATTAAACAAGATCACCATAAAAAACAAATACCCTCTGCCACTTATCCCCGAACTATTCGATCGGCTCCGAGGAGCTCGTGTATTCACAAAGTTGGACCTCCGTGGGGCCTATAACCTGGTTCGCATTCGCTCTGGAGACGAATGGAAGACCGCATTCAACACTCGGGATGGGCACTACGAGTATTGTGTCATGCCCTTTAGTCTGTGTAATGCTCCGGCAGTCTTCCAAGAATTGGTGAACGACGTGTTCAGAGATCTCCTCTATGTCTGTGTCGTAGTATATCTGGATGACATCCTGGTCTTCTCTCCGGACCTACAGACCCACAGAGAGAACGTGCAGCTAGTTCTCCAGAGGCTTAGAGAGAACCGTCTGTACGCCAAGTACGAGAAGTGCATCTTTGAAAAATCGTCTCTTCCCTTCCTGGGTTATGTAATCTCGGACACTGGCCTGCAGATGGACCCAAAGAAAGTGTCTGCCATCATCAAATGGCCTCCTCCTTCCGGACTGAAGGCTATCCAACGCTTTCTCGGCTTTGCGAACTATTATCGGCAATTCATCCCGCACTTCTCTGCCTTGACTGCGCCTCTCTCTGCCTTGACTAAGAAAGGAGCTAATCCTAAGGACTGGCCACTGGCGGCCGATGCCGCGTTCAGCTCCTTGAAACAGGCGTTTGCTTCTTCCCCGGTTCTCCATCGCCCTGAATTGAACCGCCAGTTCACCTTAGAGGTAGATGCCTCCTCCTCAGGAGCCGGGGCAGTGTTGATGCAGAACTCCTCCTCCGGAAAGATGGTCACTTGTGGATTCTTCTCCAAGAGCTTCTCGGCACCCGAACGCAACTACACCATCGGGGATTGGGAACTACTGGCTGTTAAGCTGGCCTTGGAGGAATGGCGCTACCTCTTGGAGGGAGCGGTATACCCTGTAATCATATACACGGACCACAGGAATCTGGAGTACCTGCGGTCAGCCCAAAGACTGAACCCGCGACAAGCCCGCTGGTCCTTGTTTTTTGCTCGATTTGATTTTCAACTCCATTTTCGGCCTGCGGATAAGAACGTGCGGGCAGACGCCTTGTCCAGGTCCTTCGTGCCCGTGGAGTTGGAGGAGGAGACGTTCCAGCCCATCATCAACCCTAGTAAAGTCATTCCGGTGACTCCTGGCGCTCTAACTCAGATACCCCCTGGGAAAACCTATGTCTCAGATACTGACAGACAGAGAGTCCTGCACTGGGGCCATGCCTCGAAGATCGCCGGCCATGCTGGTCAGAAGAAGACTTGGAGTACGATTGTCCGTCACTACTGGTGGCCGTCCCTTCGTAAAGACGTCGCAACCTTCGTCTCAGCCTGTCCATCCTGTGCCCGGAACAAGACACCCAAACACCTACCTTATGGACGTCTTCTGCCTCTGCCCATTCCTTCCGTTCCGTGGCGACATATTGCAATGGACTTCATTACGTACTTACCCTTATCCTCCGGACACACGGTCATATGGGTTGTGGTGGATCGCTTCTCCAAGATGGCTCACTTCGTTCCCATGGCCGGGCTGCCCTCGGCCCAGGAGCTAGCTGACTCCTTCATACAGCACATATTCCGATTGCATGGCTTCCCCGCACATATTGTGTCCGACAGAGGAACTCAGTTTACCTCGCGCTTCTGGAGGGCTCTCTGCAAACATCTGGGAGTATCCTTGGACTTTTCTTCGGCCTACCATCCTCAGTCGAATGGCCAAGTGGAACGGGTCAATCAGATCCTGACCTCCTTTCTGCGCCATTACGTCAACATCCATCATGACGATTGGTCCACGCTCCTACCTTGGGCTGAATTCTCCCACAACCAACACATCAGCGAGTCCACCTCCAGCTCTCCCTTCCAGGTCGTTTACGGACTTCAGCCTTCTGTGCCGTTGCCAGTATCCTCGGCTTCCGATGTCCCCGCAGCAGATGCTCTGGTTCGGGACTTCTCAGCTATATGGAACTTTGTCAAGTCTTCCCTAGAACGTGCTTCTTTGCGGATGAAGAGACATGCGGACAAGAGGCGCCTGGATCCCCCGTGTTTCTCCCCAGGTGATCTGGTCTGGCTTGCATCTAGATACGTCCGATTGAAGTTACCATCGTACAAGTTGGGTCCTCGTTACATCGGGCCGTTTAAAGTCATCAGCAAGATTAATGCAGTCTCCTACAAGCTGCAGCTCCCGGCCACGATGCGGATACCCAACTCCTTCCATGTCTCCTTGCTCAAGCCTGTTGTCCTTGGTCCCTTCTCCGCTGGTCTCGGTACTTCTCCTCCTTCCATCGCTGACGATGACATCTATGCGGTAAGGGATATCGTGGCCATGAAGACCGTGCGAGGTTGACAATACTTCCTGGTGGACTGGGCGGGTTATGGTCCCGAGGATAGGTCCTGGGAGCCCCGGGAGAATGTTGGCACTCCTCTGATTCGTGCTTTCCTGTCCCGGTTGCGGGGAGGGGGGCGTGGGGGAGGGGGTACGGTCACGCTTCCCGGTCCCCGTGCCCCGCTCTCCGGTCCCCATGGCCCGCTCCCCGGCGGCGTCCCCTGCTCACCACTCCGGTCCCGGCCTCCTCTTCCTCGCCGGCGCCCTCCATGCATCCAGCTCCCCGCTCCCGGCGCTCCTCTGCGACGTGGGACACTCAGCCGGGCACTCCTGCTTCCTCTGCACCTCTCCCTGGACTGGCTTCTGGTACACGGGCCTCACTCATGCGCATTAGGGCGCGCGCGCGGTCATTGACCCTTTCTTAAAGGGCCAGCACCTAGAAACAGGAAATTGCATAGACAGGTACAGGGTATATTAGGATTCTCCTTCCTGGTGGGCGGGGCCTGTTCTACGTGTTTGGTAGACTAGGAGTTCAGGTCCCCATATTGCTTTGCTCTGTATTAACCCTGTCCTGTCTCGTAGAGCCTGTCATGCCACGCCAGCCGCTCCGAACCACGTCCATTACAGTACCCTGACGGTGACTTCGGCGGATGTTCCACCACCTCTGCAGCTCCACCAGTCTCCAGTCCCTGGCTCCGTTGGGTGACCCGTTCCATCGCTTAGCAGGTTCCGGATCCCGCCTGACCCTTCAACCCGGCCTTGGACCCTGAGCCTCGTCACCCGGACTACCGTCCAGGACTCCGTGTGTTCAGCAACGTCCACCTTTCCAGCTCTCCTATGGACTGTCTGACTACCGATAGTGCTTCGGCTGCCGTGCATCAAGACCCTCTGGCGGGGTGACCAGCCTGGCTGCCTCCTCAGGGTAAACCGGTGTACGGTCCAGAGTTTCCACCACCCGGACGTAACACCTCAACCCTAGTACATCATGACTTACAAAGATTTTGAAAAAATCTAAGGATGCAAAATTAGTGACATCTAGTTTACTGACAGGGTCTGCAAAAAAAGGGGGGATTTGAGGAAAAAAGAACTGTCTTTGATACCTCCTTGGAGGGGGGATCGCAGAACTTGGCCCTGCCTCTGATGTTTCTTTGACCACTACCACTGGACTGTGGGGTCCCATGGAGCTAGCAGAGCCGTCACTCTCTGAAAATAGTTCTGCTTCCGATGCAGGTTCAGGATTTGTCACAGAACTGCTCCACACTAAACATTCTGCGAGCCATTTTATTTTATATCCCTACCTTACGTAAAAAAATAAACTTAATCTAACAATAGTATTTTTTTTAATATATATTTTTTTTTACCATAACTTTAGTTTGTAACCCTAACCCTAGCTAAAAAAGAATTATAAAAGAAAAAAGACTGACTATGGAGATGACACGGGTGTGGGTTGCATAGATGATGATTTAGGGGGTGATTCGGATATTGGGGAAGAATTTATTGCAATTGATCTCTACATTACACTTTTATCTTCACTGACAGCACTTGTAGTGTATCTCTCTTCAATCCCAGGACAATTACGAGGGGAGAGGAGAGAGGCACGGCCAAGTGCTCCAAATATTTTCTAAATATTGGGGTTTTGAGCACTGTGATAGGGTCTATCAGTGTTTAAAAGTCAGGAACCAATTAAATTGGTTCCTGTTAGAAACGTTTTCATGAAAAAAGGGGGGCTACTATAAGACATATTATGAATCAGTGTTCTTATTAAGTGTAATACTCCCCCAGTCTATTACCATAATAGACTCGTACTCCTAATCATAATACAAAAAATGTGATACCACACAATGGAGTTTTTATGATTACTTTATTAAAGATAATGTTAAAAAAGGTCAACACAACAAAATGTGTGTGTACAAACATACTAACAATTATAGGCTAAAAAGAAGTAACCTCACTATGTGGGGATCCGGATATTAATAGTACAGCTTGCACTCAAAATAATGGCATGATAAATTGGATATGTATCACAGAAATTAATTCAATAGAACAACATACCCATAGAGTGCAACACCCTCATATAACCCCCCAGAGGTCTGGTTCCACTGGTGCAAATGAGGCAATATAAACCCGCTAACGGTGGACGCTTAGAAAAAGAACCACCATTCAAAACAGCGGAAAAATAGAAGTAAATACATACCCAGTGGTTATTACTATTATACTATTACTCTGTAATAGTATACAAACACTCGGCGGCGGGCAGCGGGATTCCACGCATGCGTCGGAGCATAACTCCGTGACGTCATTAGCGCATACGTGGCACCGCTAAAGATGCCGCCGGGTGTTTGTTAATGGTATATATAGGTGGGGGTTGATTAGACATATGGGGGATCTTTATATCTTTATATCTTCATGTATCGGAGAGAAGTGTACAACTAAGATGATTTTTCTGAATGTCGGTGATTTACCTGCTCATATGTGAATAAGATTTGTGACCTTATTTTCCTGTTTTAACCCGCCCTCCTTGTGTGACGTACCAGCGCTCACGGTGCAGGCGCGATCTCTGGGTGCACACACCCGGCGGTATCTTTAGTGGTGCCACGCATGCGCTAATGACGTCACGGAGTTATGCTCCGACGCATGCGTGGAATCCCGCTGCCCGCCGCCGAGTGTTTGTATACTAATACAGAGTCCCGGATCTCGCCGCAGGTGAGCGCAATGAATGCGTCTCAGGTGGGCGGATGAACGCGAGCCCATGGGGTATTTAATGGGGAACATGGCGGTTTGCATACAACGTGTGGCGGCCCTTGAGAAAGGCAGCCGAAACGCGCGTCGGGCTTGTGATCCTGGATATTCCCCATCTGTCTGATAACCACTGGGTATGTATTTACTTCTATTTTTCCGGTTTTGAATGGTGGTTCTTTTTCTAAGTGTCCACCGTTAGCGGGCTTATATTGCCTCATTTGCACCAGTGGAACCAGACCTCTGGGGGGTTATATGAGGGTGTTGCACTCTATGGGTATGTTGTTCTATTGAATGAATTTCTGTGATACATATCCAATTTATCATGCCATTATTTTGAGTGCAAGCTGTATTATTAATATCCGGATCCCCACATAGTGAGGTTACTTCTTTTTAGCCTATGTTAGTATGTTTGTACACACACATTTTGTTGTGTTGACCTTTTTTAACATTATCTTTAATAAAGTAATCATAGAAACTCTATTGTGTGGTATCACATTTTTTTGTAAATTGGTTCCTGGCAGCTGCTGGGTGCTGAAGGAAGATCTTGCTAGGCGCACAGCACATGCGACGCCCACTAACCAAGCCAGTCACACTCAAGGTCCTTCTAGCCACTGGGATTTAGCCACAACCATGCACCTGGCACTTTGAATCGGGTTATAGAGGAGGGGGGCTGTGATTGACTTTTACAATACTAATGTCCTCTCATCTGACATGTTACATCACATCAGATGGGAGACAAATTACTTTTTATAGCAATGTCATTTTTAATCTTTGCATAACAGCGATTACATAACTGGGGACTGAAAAATCTGCTGTGATCGTGTTCTCTGGGGTCTTAGCTACCCTGGTAGCTGAAACCCCAGAGATTTTCTGACCCTGGGGGGCGTAATACACTGATTCCTAGATTCTGTTTTAAAATGTATTGGCAGTTAAGGGGTTATGCCGGGGCCACACGGGGGACCACTGCGATCCTTGCATGACACTCGGCTCCCGCTGGCAGTACAGCAGAGCCGAGTGTCATGCGAGTGTCACTATGACTGAGGTCCGATCGTGCGATCAAACCACAGCTGCGGGGAGAGGCCCGGCACTGAGGAGGGGAGGGAGGGATTTATCTCCGTTTCCTCCGTAGCCGGCTATTGCCATTCTCACCCTGCACTCGCAGAACACCGGTGTAATGCGAGTGCAGTGCAATTTTTTTCTCGCCCCATAGACTTGAATAATCGCTCATGGCTGCTGACACACAGGCTAATATTGGTCCGAGTGCAATGCGGTTTTATCGTATTCCACTCGCTTCAATTTTCATGCCGTGTGTCTTAGGCCTTAAACAGGCGGTTTGTGTTTTCTTTGTATGCAAGTCCCAAGATGGCTGTAAACAACCATGTGACGCAGCTGAAGGCAGGAAGCCCACCCGCAGTGTGCGGACCCTCAGGGGCGGATGTAAGAGAAGTAACAGTTTTTCCTTTGTCTTCTTTTTTGACCACCTTATGACTTTGACTAATGAAATGGCATTGAACACTGCGTGTGACTTCAGCCTCACACAGGCGGAGGGAAGCTGAGGGCACACAAGGCACCGCAGTGTAGGAGTGGTGCGGTTACCCAAATTGTCTGAGTCACTGTGCGAATTTCCTCTCAATAAAGTTTTTTCATAAGCAAAAAAAAAAACAGCGCAGTGGCAGCACGCACGAGCACGGCCGTCAGGCGAGCGCTGGTGTCGTCACTTCCGGTGTTCCTCCTCCTGTCCGTGCGGCTTCCTGGCCGCTGCCCCGGATGGTGTATAGCGGTAGTGGAGCTGCTGCGGCTGCTGCTCTCCTGTCACCTGACGCAGCGGCCGGCGGCCCTCCTCCTCATCCTCCTCTCCCTCCTCCTCACCCGGCTCCTGTACTGGAATCCTCTTCCTCCTGCCCCAGAAGTTCTCGCTCGTCAGCCTCTGTGCCTCGTTCTTCCCCCGGCCTCCTCGCCCCGGTGTCCCGCCCGGAGGGGGCCCGGCTGCCGAAGATGGCGGCGGGGGCTGCGGCGGGATCCTCGGAGTGGTTAGTTCTCAGAGATGGATGTTTGCGCTGTGACGAACATGGTGTGAGCAGCCTGTCCTATCATCCGGCGCTGAACGCCATCCTGGCCGTCACTACACGGGGCAGCATCAAAGTCATCGATGGCACGTCAGGGGCGATCCTCCAGGCGTCAGCCGTGCACGGTGAGTGACGGGGGTGGGCCGCTGTCACCGAGGCCGGCGGATACCGAGCCGCCCCTCTACATGTCCTGTGGCTGCACCGCCGGCCACCGGGGCAGCTGCTATACACAGGGACACGCTCATCCATGGGAGCAGGTATAGGCGGGCCAGCCCTGGAGCGTGAGGTGGGGATCCCTGCTATCTGGTATAGTATGGGAGGGCAAGGGGGGGATCAAGGCCACCAAGTGTATGAGATGAGGATCCCTACCACCGGGAGTACTGGAGGGTACAGTGATCCCTGCCACCAGGTGTAATATGGGAGGGCAAGGGGGTGGGGGATCAAGGCCACCAGGTGTATGGGATGGGGATCCCTACCACCGGGAGTGCTGGAGGGTACAGTGACCCCTGCCACCAGGTGTACAGGAGGGTGAGGGAAGGGAATCCCTGCCGCTGGGTGTAATTGGAGGGTGAGGGGGGCGAATCCCTTACATTGAGTGTACCGGAATGCTAGGGGGGATTCCTACCACCTAGTTATAAGAGGGGGGGGATCACTGTCACCAGGTGTAGTATGGGAGGGCGAGGGGGCATCCCTGCTGCCGGGTGTAGTATGGGAGGGCGAGGGGGCATCCCTGCCGCCTGGTGTAGTACGGGAGGGCGAGGGGGGCATCCCTGCCGCCGGGGGTAGAACGGGAGGGCGAGGGGGGCATCCCTGCCGCCGGGGGTAGAACGGGAGGGCGAGGGGGGCATCCCTGCCGCCGGGTGTAGAACGGGAGGGCGAGGGGGGCATCCCTGCCGCCGGGTGTAGAACGGGAGGGCGAGGGGGGCATCCCTGCCGCCGGGTGTAGAACGGGAGGGCGAGGGGGGCATCCCTGCCGCCGGGTGTAGTATGGGAGGGCGAGGGGGGGACAACTGAAGATATGAAATACAGCACTCCTAGAGATCATAGGTGCTTGGATAGGATTCCGCTCCATAGACCAATATAGAAAAGAATCCATCACACAAAATTTATTGCAGATAAAGGTTTTTTAATTTTGGTTCAACTAGGAGAGTGTACAGACGTGACTTTTCGGTCGGAGACCTTTATCAAACATACACCTGGAGACGAACCACGGCTGAGCCATAAATAGAGAAAATAGTGCTTGTGGATGTGCGATCTGCGTGGTTTTCAGTCTTTGACTCAGCCGTGGTTCGCCTCCAGGTGTATGTTTGATAAAGGTCTCCGACTGAAACGCCATGTTTGTACACTCTCCTTCTTAACCACCGTTAAAAAAAAAAAAAAAAAAAAGTTTATTTGCAATATATTGTGAGTGGCGGACTCTTTTCTGTATTGGTATACCGAGGTCCCTGGCAGTATTCCGGTCAGCATTAATGATGTGATGGATGAGGATCCTCTGAGCATATACAAGCCGGCAGAAAGTGGTTTTGCCATTTATAGATTGTTGGAGGTGATCTCCAGGATTTGGAAATTAATACAAGAGCATTTATAGCCGGCCATCAGTAGGATATGGGCATTTATAACCTGGTAGTAACGAGTCTGTGTCTCTGATGAATTGCTTCATGTAGATCGCGGTCAGCACTTACACGTGGTCAGTGCTGAGTCCCTATCAGCATGTTAGGAGCGGATAAGAAAAAATCTTTGATGTATAGCAAATATGTGTGATTATTGAAGACGGCATTGTGCACGTGGCCAAAGCGGGCAATACTCATTAGACAGCAGCCTTCTCTGCCGATTCTGCCATATACGAGAGTGGTCATTCTGCCGAGTGCTTCTTTGTTGGCTAAGAAACGTGGCGGTTGACATTTTGGCCGACGGCTATTCACGAAGAGAACAATGTGATTTGGCTGTTTAACATCAGACCAACCTGATAGACATCTCTTCTGACAGTCGGCCCGTGCCACCATTGTGAGCCTCATTGGGACAGCAATAATACTGTATGTAAAGCGCTGTGAAATATGATAGCACTATATTAGCAATGCATAATTAATAAATTACTGTCGACTCGTCTGAACCCATCGATTTCAGCAAAATGGGCCACTACAGACACCACTGCGCACAGAGGTTAAACATAGCTGGCCAGTGCCTCACACTCAGGAGGAGAAAAGGCCCACAGCTTTCAGTGGAGCATCTGTCATCTGTGCCCTGTGCAATACTGGTTTCTTCTCTTTACTCTGGATCTGCGCATGTCACAAGTGTCTGACTCTCACTTGTAGCAGCACTCCAGCATTCTTGTTTCCAGCGCTGGAGTGCTGCTATTAACCTAAGCTCCCTGCCCTGACTCTTAGGTTATGTGCACACGTTGCGTTTTTTTTTTTTCTGCGTTTTTGTCTGAGAAATCAGAATTTCCATGCACACGGTGCAGTTTTATTTGTCAAATATTTTTCAAAATCTTTGTAAAAAAAAAAAAGCAGCATGTCCGTTCTTTTTGCGTTTTTGTCACGTTTTGTCACTCATAAAATTCAATGAAGGGATGAAAAATGGATGGCAAAACGCATGGTAACAAATTAGTTGCGTATTGTATTTGATGTGATTGCATTCTTGTCACAAAAAATGCTGGTCACCCACTTTGTTCCAGGATAAAAAAATAATTGCAGGAGTGAAAATCTCTGTCTTCGCTTCATACTCACCGGCACGGCTGTCACACTGCTCCCACAGCCTCTCATTCTTCTTCCCGACCTCATTAGGATCATACATATTCACTGCACCCGCTCATTAGGATCATACATATTCACTGCTGCTCCTGTCTGTGGAAAAGAAATAATTTTTAAAAAAAGTATGCAATTTCCCCCCCCTCACTCCCACCCCTCCTCATCACCCCCCCCCCCTCCTCATTACCCCCCTTACCCCCACTCCAATTATGATACCCAGCCAAGATAAAGCCTCACAGCTGAGGTATTCTCAGGGTGGGGAGACATTTTGTTATTTGCATCCCCCCCAGCCTGAAAATATCAGCCAGCAGCCGCTCGTAATTGCCGCATCCATTAGATGTGACAGTCCCGGTACTTTACCCAACTCTTCCCAATTACCCTGGTGCGGTGGCAATCGGGGTAATAAGGGGTTAATGGCAGTCTGTTGCTGCCACTAAGCCCTAGGTTAGTGATATCAGATGCCTGAGACACCCCACATTACTAATCTGTAAGTGAAAGTAAATAACCACAAACATCCAATAACTCCTTTATTTAAAATAAAAAGCACCCTCTTTCACCACTTTAACCCCCAAACACCCCTCCATGTCCAAAGTAATCCACACGAGGTCCCACGTCAATTCAGCTCTGCTGCGTCCTGTCACGACGAGCGTCATAGAGCATGAGTGCCAGCTGTGAGAGCAGACAGAGCCACGTGGTCAGAATGAACTCGGGTGAACTCCTGACTTCATAGCTGCGGGCCCCGCAGTACGGCGTGTGTCTCGGCAGTGACATCACAGGTTTTCCACCTTGAGATTCAGGCTGCGACTGAAGTGAGCCACACCATCAGCGGCGACAACACTTACTCGAGTTTTCCGCCTGTGGCTCACTTCAGTAGCGGTCTGATTTTCGGTCACAGGTAAAGGACTCACCTGTGACCGAAATTCACCTGAGTGCTGTCACAGGTGGAGGACGCCAGCTGTGGCTAATTGAGTGATGTCACCGCTGATAGCGTGACTTACTTCAGTTGCTGCGTGGAGCTCAGTGCGCAGTCTTGTCCTATGGTGCTCGCTGTGAGCGTCAGATGTAGTAGTGCTGGAAGCATATTGGGACCTCGTGTGTATTACGTTCCACCTGGAGGGGTAATTGAGGGGTTAATAGAGTGGTGAAAGACGATGCTTTTTTGTCTTTTATTTCATATAATGGATTTTTTGGGCGTTTGTGTTCATTTTACTTTCATTCACATATTAGTGATGGGAGGGGTCTCATAGATGCCTGCCATCACTAAGTTAGGGCTTAGCAGCTGTGGGCTGTTATTAACTCTTTATTACCCCGATTGCCACCGCACCAGGGCAACGGGAAGAGCCAGGCCCAACGCCCAGAATTGGCACATCTTATGGATGCGACACTTCTCGAGCTGATATTGTTAGGCTGAAAAGGGCCGAATAACGATGACCCTTCCTACCCTAATAATACCAGCCCCCAGTTGTCTGCTGTACCTTGGCTGGCTTCAGAAAAATGGGGGGCCCCTCACATCATTTTTTTAATCAAATAATTAAAAACAAAACATGGGAACCCTTCTACTTTTCATAACCATCAAATCTGTTCTTTATCTATTTTGTGTTCTATTTATCCTAGTTATCTATCCATCTATTCTAGCTATCAAATATCCTATCCCATCTTATTTTTTTTTCTTTTAAAAAACGCATTAATAAAAATACAGCAAAAACCGCATGAGTTTTTTGTCAAACGCAGTGTTTACAGTTGTCAAAGTCTGCCAGATGGTGCAGTTTTGTTGTCAAACGTAAAATGCTGCGTGCGCACAAACCCTAAGGGTCTGTGCGCACTGGGTAGATGTTTCTTAAGCAAAATACGCACTCTCTGGCATAATTCCGCACCTGTGGCAAGAAAACTCACCCAAACTCCTCATGTGGTTTTACAGGGGTTTGGTGCTGATCTGCCGTGGTTAATTATCAATGGCAAAAACGCAGATACAGTTAGGTCCAGAAATATTTGGACAGTGACACAATTTTCGCGAGTTGGGCTCTGCATGCCACCACATTGGATTTGAAATGAAACCTCTACAACAGAATTCAAGGTCAGATTGTAACGTTTAATTTGAAGGTTTGAACAAAAATATCTGATAGAAATTGTAGGAATTGTACACATTTCTTTACAAACACTCCACATTTTAGGAGGTCAAAAGTAATTGGACAAATAAACCAAACCCAAACAAAATATTTTTATTTTCAATATTTTGTTGTGAATCCTTTGGAGGCAATCACTGCCTTAAGTCTGGAACCCATGGACATCACCAAACGCTGGGTGTCCTCCTTCTTAATGCTTTGCCAGGCCTTTACAGCCGCAGCCTTCAGGTCTTGCTTGTTTGTGGGTCTTTCCGTCTTAAGTCTGGATTTGAGCAAGTGAAATGCATGCTCAATTGGGTTAAGATCTGGTGATTGACTTGGCCATTGCAGAATGTTCCACTTTTTTGCACTCATGAACTCCTGGGTAGCTTTGGCTGTATGCTTGGGGTCATTGTCCATCTGTACTATGAAGCGCCGTCCGATCAACTTTGCGGCATTTGGCTGAATCTGGGCTGAAAGTATATCCCGGTACACTTCAGAATTCATCCGGCTACTCTTGTCTGCTGTTATGTCATCAATAAACACAAGTGACCCAGTGCCATTGAAAGCCATGCATGCCCATGCCATCACGTTGCCTCCACCATGTTTTACAGAGGATGTGGTGTGCCTTGGATCATGTGCCGTTCCCTTTTCTTCTCCAAACTTTTTTCTTCCCATCATTCTGGTACAGGTTGATCTTTATCTCATCTGTCCATAGAATACTTTTCCAGAACTGAGCTGGCTTCATGAGGTGTTTTTCAGCAAATTTAACTCTGGCCTGTCTATTTTTGGAATTGATGAATGGTTTGCATCTAGATGTGAACCCTTTGTATTTACTTTCATGGAGTCTTCTCTTTACTGTTGACTTAGAGACAGATACACCTACTTCACTGAGAGTGTTCTGGACTTCAGTTGATGTTGTGAACGGGTTCTTCTTCACCAAAGAAAGTATGCGGCGATCATCCACCACTGTTGTCATCCGTGGACGCCCAGGCCTTTTTGAGTTCCCAAGCTCACCAGTCAATTCCTTTTTTCTCAGAATGTACCCGACTGTTGATTTTGCTACTCCAAGCATGTCTGCTATCTCTCTGATGGATTTTTTCTTTTTTTCCAGCCTCAGGATGTTCTGCTTCACCTCAATTGAGAGTTCCTTAGACCGCATGTTGTCTGGTCACAGCAACAGCTTCCAAATGCAAAACCACACACCTGTAATCAACCCCAGACCTTTTAACTACTTCATTGATTACAGGTTAACGAGGGAGACGCCTTCAGAGTTAATTGCAGCCCTTAGAGTCCCTTGTCCAATTACTTTTGGTCCCTTTAAAAAGAGGAGGCTATGCATTACAGAGCTATGATTCCTAAACCCTTTCTCCGATTTGGATGTGAAAACTCTCATATTGCAGCTGGGAGTGTGCACTTTCAGCCCATATTATATATATAATTGTATTTCTGAACATGTTTTTATAAACAGCTAAAATAACAAAACTTGTGTCACTGTCCAAATATTTCTGGACCTAACTGTACCTGCAGAAAAGAAGTGACATGCTGCTTTTTGTTGCAGAAATTCTGTAGCAAAACTTCCAGATGCTGGATGGCAAGAATAGGACTAGGGTCGGGGATCTTAGATTTAAAACACCACTTGAGCGATAACATAAAAAAACCCCTCTAATTACTGCAGGCTTTTAAATCTGTACAGTGTGCGCAATGCACACGGTTAGGATTCTCCGTTGTTTGTAGAGATGGTCACGTGACCACAAGGATGCATATTTCTAGCCACATTCTGACTAGACCTGCTTTTCCTTGCTCAATTCAGTTGCTGAAGAAAACTTAAATTAGTGGTGATCCTATCTATTGCCACAAAATAAACTAATTTCTAATATGGCTTCATTAAAATTTGCGTACCCTTCCGTGACTACACTATCTAAATATTGATTTCTCTTCCTTTCTGACGCTTGGTTTGACAATCCCAGTGCATGCTGGGATTCTCAAACAAAGTGTCATTAGGGGGCAGAGACTGCAGTCACTCACACAGCCTCTGCCCCCTCCCTGGGATGAAGCGTCATCGGTGACGTGCTACTCAGTGTTGCCAGATCCGCTCATCTGAAGCGGACACTGTCACTGTGCAAATCACACAATAACAGTGTGCAAATGAGTAGTTCCGGCTGGCAGCAGCACTGGGAATAGCTGATTGTCAGGGGTGCCAGGTATCGCACCTCTAACAATCAGACATTAAGTCCATGAGGCATACATTCTAAGGCCCCCTTCACACGCACCTGTCTCCGGTACGTGCTAGGTCCGTGCCCGCATGTACCGGAGACAAGCGCACATGTAAACCCATTAAAATCAATGGGTTTATGTACACGCACATGCTTATCCTTTGGCCCGTGCCTCCGTGTACTCCACACGGATGCATGTCCGTGTTTCTCCGGCAGCACGGGTGTCACTCGGCCTGCACACGTACCACACCGATGTAGTCTGGATGCGGGTCCATGTGTCATTTTAAAATAAAAAAAAAACAAAACACATACCTCCAGGAGCCCTGCAGTCTGTGTTGTGGCCGTCACCTGCATCCGTCCCCCAGTGAATTTCAACAACGCATCATCTTCACTGAGGGCCGGAAGCAGCGTCAGCGGGGCGTGGCCTGTGCAGAACACTGTCATTCAGCACTACAGACAGCTCCGGAAGAATCAGGTAAGGCGGGGATTTCCGTTCTCCGTGTGTTTTACGTATAACACACGGAGAACACAAGTAGTGCCATAAACACGGCACACGGAGGGAAAACTGCACCTTTGACACGTCCGTGAAACACGTGCGTGATTTTCACGGACGTGTGAAGGGGGCCTAAGGGGTACTTTACACGCGGCAACATCACTAGCAATCGCTAGTGATGACGAGCGCGATAGCTCCCGCCCCCGTCGCTCGTGCGACATCTGGTGATCGCTGCCGCAGTGAACATTATCGCTACGGCAGCGTCACACGCACATACCTGGTCAGCGACGTCGCTCTGACCGCCGAACTATCCCTCCCTCAAGGGGGAGGTGCGTTTGGCGTCATAGCGACGTCACTGCAGTGTCACTAAGCGGCCGGCCAATAGAAGCGGAGGGGCGGAGATGAGCGGGACGTAACATCCCGTCCACCTCCTTCCTTCCTCATTGCTGGTGGACGCAGGTAAGGAGATGTTCGTCGCTCCCGCGGTGTCACACTTAGCGATGTGTGCTGCCGCAGGAATGACGAACAACATCGTACCAGTGGCTGCAGCGATATTAAGGAAATGAACGACGTGTCAACGTTAACATTTTTGGAACGATTTTGCAATCGTTGATCGTCGCTCATTAGTGTTACACGCTGCAATGTCGCTACCGGCCCCGGATGTGCGTCACTAACGACGTGACCCCGACAATATATCGGTAGCGATGTCGCAGCGTGTAAAGCACCCCTTACAGTAAGGTACATACATTTTTTTGTGGTGGTGCCCAGTGGGAAGATGCTTCAGGGAATGAACTTGGCGCTTCTTACTCCAGTGGAAACCACTCGTCTAGATCATTTGCACTGAGAAATCACATGAATGATCGGCACTCTACCCTTTACATCGTGGTGCATGTGGAAGCAATGATAGCATAGAAAGAAATCCCGGCACTCGCATGAAGTCGTAGATTAAGGGTTTTTTTTTTTATAAGTACCATCTACGGCTTCATTGAGTGCCGGGATTTCTTTCCGTTGCAGGATGATTTGGCTACATTTTAGTACTTCCTAGTGGTCACCGTTATCAGAATTTTTACAGTGTGAATTTCTAAATGCAGGTTGTCATGCCGTAATCCATTATATTTAGTGTGCAGGGCTTTGATATTTGGTGTTCAGATGTGGTGAGAAGAGCCTACCATGTCCTGAGCAGTGGAAAATCCGTCTATTACAGCCTCCATGTTTTTTTGTAATTTTAGACAACCCCTTTAATAAATGATGCCCCATTCATACCACCTACACTTTCCAATATTATTGTTGCAAAATGCCTGTTAGTAAATGTTGGCCACTGTACCTTATATTTGTGTCTTGTGCCTATGATTGGGCAGGATTTTTAGGCCACGTTCAGTATTTGGTCTGTGTAAGGATTTCTAGGAGTGGGTAATAAATGCAGGAGTGGTGCCCGTGTTTCTAGTATACTTTTTCTTCTGATCGTTCCACTCTTGGTTTTGGCAAACCTCTTTGTTGGCACCATGTTAGCCAGTTGTGAAAAGGTTGTTTGCTCCCACTACAGCTGAGTTCACCCAACCATAGTTTCTTCATTTGAGAAGAACACCCCGATTATGCTGCTCACACTCTGATCCATTCTTCTGAGGTGAAGAATAAAGGAAAGAAACATCTTCATTCTGTCAAATCCATCATTTAAAATAGTATCAGTCTATACTCTCCTCCGGTGCGGGCGCTCCCCCAGCACTGTGTGTGCTGGGTCACCTGTACTCGTGTGATGCTATTATTCCATGGGAGCCCTGCAGCCAATCAGTGGCTGCTTCACTCTCGCTTCCTATGTTTAAAATTAACACCACAAGAGGTGAGAGATGTGGCTGGGGCATGAAAATCGGAGTGAGTGGAATGCGATAAAATCTCATTCCACTCGGACCAATATTAGCCTGTGAGTCAGCGCACATGAGCGATTATTTTTCTCAGCCCTATTCAGACTGAGAAAACAATCGCAGCATGCTGCGGGTGTAATGCGATCCTAGTTTCTCTCACACCCATTCAAGGCTATGGGGCGAGAGAAAAATCGCACTGCACTCGCGGTACACCGGTGTACCGCGAGTGTAGGGCGAGAATTGCAATAGCCGGCTACGGAGGAGAGAAGATGATAAATCCCTCCCTCCCCTCCTCAGTGCCGGCCCGTCCCCCGCAGCTGAGGTCCGCTCGCGCGGTTGAACCTCAGTCGTAGGGACACTCGCATGACACTCTGCTCTGCTGTACTGCCAGCGTGAGCGAGTGTCATGCGAGGGGGTCGCAGTAATCCCCGTGTGGCCTCAGCCTAAATGTCAGATGTCGGAAAGGGGGAAGTGGCCACTGATTGGCTGTAGGGCTCCTGTGGCATAATATCATGTGAGCCCCGGGATGACCCAGCACACAGTGCTGGAACAGTGCCCGCACCGGTTTGGAGTATAGGCTGCTATTTTATATGATTGAGAAGTGCGTGTCCGAGTGGTGGACAGCCCCTTAATGGATTTGCGCTCTAAGCTCATTCTGTTAGTTTATTTTTTAATGTCCGCTTATGCCATGTCTGCTCTGTGCGTGCTTCTTCAGATGTGTGGTGTACCTTGTGTGATGAAGAGACCTAACTTCTCCCAAAATTCATCTCTAACATAATTTATTTTATCTGATTCAGGAAACTTACAGTCCCTAAGAAAATAATTCTGGATTTTGTTTCCTAATAACGCAGTGCGTTCTTCCTAGAAGTGTATGTGTTAGGCGGGGGACATCGGATGGAATGATTTCTTATGGCGACCTGGGACATGCCACCTGAGCTGCAAATGTCCCCACATGTGGATTATTTTCTGTTGCTGATTACTAGTCACACGACCCAGCCATCAATTTCAGTGCGACGTCTCCTGGCTGCTTGATTTACAGCACAATCACAGCTCTAAAAGTCGAGCGCTAGCAAGTCGCACAAATGTATTCAAAGCATTGCGGTTACATGTCATTGTGTCGCACCAGCGTAAATTGACAACTAGGTGTGACTATTTTGCTTGTCAAAGGGGTGTGTCTGAACAGTTCAACAAAAGCAGCACCGATTAGACTGTATGAGACTGTAGGAACTCTCCACCAACAGGTAACACTCAATTATCCATTTATACATTTCTTGTAGGAGGAACAATATAAGATGTAAGAAAAGGTTCTCTTATGGGACATAAGTATACCACAGACATTCAGGAGAGCTGACAAGTCGTCTCTGAATCTGCAGCACCACAAGGAAAGCTATCATTATGTAGGGAAAGGTCCTTCCATATGTGCCCGGTCTGCGGCAGGTGATTGTGTATTTGGACGCAGTGTAAAAGTGCATCTAAGGACAGGATCATAACAGGACGGAGCATCACAAGTCATATGTATCGTACAGGATTGCACAGGACTATATATACACACACACATTTTTTTGATGTGTACTTGAGCTAGTCAGTGATGCCACAAAAACAAAACGTGTTAAGTAATGTCAGGCAAAAGAATAGATTAAGGCCTAAAAATAATCCTGCTGCTCACTATATATGGTAACTGTTACCTTATAATGCACCAGTTATCATAATTATCGGTGGGTGACACTGACTATATTTGCCTCATTTCAGCACCCTTTGTGTTATTAATTTTTTTTTTTTGTATGCAGATACAATATGTATAAGGCTAGGTTCACATTTCCGTTAAAATGTATCAGTCACAATCCGCGGCTAAGGTAAACAACGGCATCCGTTTAGCGGATTCCGTTAAGTCTCATAGACTTGTATTAGTGGTGGATTGCGACTGATGACCTTGCGTTGCATCCGCTGCGCCGCAGTCAGTCGTTTCTTGACTTACCGCCGGGTGGGAGCAACGCAGATTGTAACGTTTTTCTGACAGTCAAAATTAACGCGCCGCGCAGGAATCCGTCGCCGTCCGTCAAGCTTGTAATGTTTGTCTATGGTGCTGGATTCCGTTGTAATCCGTTTTACAATGGAATCCAGCGCTGGATTCCGTCATGCTCTACTGAGCATGTGCAGCATGTTTGGCACACCCACTGGGCTGTCCCAAACACAAACGGATCATGACTGATCTGTCATAAAACGGACGCACAGCGGATGTAACAGACGCGACGGATCAGTTTTTTTCACGAGATTCCTGTGAAAGGAATCCTGTGAAAAACACATCTGTTGCATCAGTTGACATCTAAAAAACAACTGATCCGTTGCTGACGGACCTAAAACAACGGAAATGTGAACCTAGCTTTAGTGACCAAGTGGGCTCCATCTTTGCTGGATTAATGATTATGCAGGAGGGTTTGTATTCAAGGTTAGGGGCTCTTCACACATCCTAAGTACACTCTTCTGTGCTCTGTGACCATGGTGACCAATCAGACCCTTCTTTTTTTTTTTCTTGACTGCCAGTTGCATTTCAATTGTCATGACCCACTGGTATGACCCATTTTTGCATTTTTATGGTACGTCCACATGATCGGTGTTAGCAGCGTTTTGGATGTGATCGTGGGCTCGGACTCTGCATTCTCCCGCGGAGAACACTGGCATCTCCGGAGGAGGAATGAAAAGAAAGATTGCGTCTAGAACGCAGTGTCTCCTGATCGTGTGGACGCTCTCTTAAACACATTTTCTATGGCTTTTAAAAATATTTTTTTGCATAATTTTAAAAGGATTTTCTAGTTTATGGAGATGGTGAAATGGTAGGGGATGTTCTATTCAGGAACCTTAACTTTTCATCTGAGTGAAGAGCAGTTATGAAGACAAATCGTTACTAGGACAATGAAAGACAGGGCAGGTCTTCCAAACAGCTGCTTTGAGCCCCATGATACGCTCGATCCCACCTGTGGCAGCGCTGCAGGGAGGGTGAGCGCTTAGGGTGCTTTCACACATCCGGTTTTTGCCGTGCGACACAATCCAGTAAAAACTGGAAAGAACGGATCCGGCATGTGTTGCCGCTGGATCTGTTCTTTCCCACATACACTTGCATTAGCACCGGATTGTGCTGTATGGCCTGCGTTGTATCTGGCTTTTGCCAGATCCGGCGTAAATAGCTGATCTGGCGGCCGGATGGAACGCTGCTTGCAATGTTTTTTTCTCTCTGGCAAAAAACCGTATGACTCCGTGCGACATGAGTTACAATGAAAGCCTATGGGCGCCGGATCCGGTATATGACGGAATCCAATGACCCGTTTTTTTTTAACTGCGCATGCTCAGTACTGCAACGGATCCATCAAAAAACAGAAGGAACGCATGGAAAAAAACTGATGCAACAGATCCGTTTTTTTGCTGGATTGTGCCGGACGGCAAAAAACAGATGTGTGAAAGCAGCCTTACTGAGAGATTTACCTATAGCTTACAGCTGCTTTCACCCCAAGTACAGAGCTACAAAAAGGAAAGGACTAAAAATTGCAAGAAATCCAGAAAATACTAAAGACTACGCTAGCTAAGGTGTGCCGCTCACTTCAACTGTATTTTGCCGCATGGCCGGATCCGGTACAAATGTGTTTCAGCTCAATTCACCTCCAGTGGAGTCGCGGCGGGATGCGTTCACATGCACCGCATGTTGCCGTAATTCCATAGGAAATAAATGGATCCAGCCCTGCGGCAATGTACCGCTGATGTGAGCGCGGCCTAATTCACGCTGTTGGGCCACCGGCTGACTAATTTATGTTCAAGGATTATCTAGCTTTCATTCAGCAGGTATTTCATGAAACCTATATCCTGGGTATGTTGGATTTAAGCCTGCCCAATCCTTAAAGGGAAGGTATCGTCAAAAAAAAAAAAATTCAATAACTGAAAAAATGTAAAGTAATAATGTTTTAATGTTTTGTTTAAATATTATTTGTTTTTAATTGAGCAAAATATAAAAAAAAATTAAAAAGTTTGATATTTTCCAGTGTTAAACACTATGGGGAGCAGCTGCTGAAATCCTTCAGAAATTCCACTGTATAAAAAGCTCAGATTACAGCCTGCAGTAAAAGTGGGCGTAGTCTGCTCTCCTGTGTGTGGTGGCACGCCTCCCCCTCCCAATCTGAGTGTTTACAACAGATAACAGAGAATGACATGTAGGGACACAGTGCACAGCCATTTTGTTGATGACCACAAATGTCCAAAGTGTCCCCAAGGACAGCAGGAGTATCACACAGGATAGGATTAGATACACAGCTGTGCAGACAGTATCACAGGATAGGATTAGATACACAGCTCAGCAGACAGTATCACACAGGAGAGGATTAGATACACAGCTCAGCAGACAGTATCACACAGGAGAGGATTAGATACACAGCTCAGCAGACAGTATCACACAGGAGAGGATTAGATACACAGCTCAGCAGACAGTATCACAGGATAGGATTAGATACACAGCTCAGCAGACAGTATCACACAGGAGAGAATTAGATACACAGCTCATCAGACAGTATCACACAGGATAGGATTAGATACACAGCTCAGCCGACAGTATCACACAGGGGAGGATTAGATACACAGCTCAGCAGACCGTATTACACAGAAGATTAGATGCACAGCTCAGCAGACCGTATTACACAGGAGAGGATTAGATACACAGCTCAGCAGACAGTATCACACAGGAGAGGATTAGATAATACAGCTCAGCAGACAGTATCACACAGGAGAGGATTAGATACACAGCTCAGCAGACGGTATCACACAGGAGAGGATTAGATACTTTCTGCAGGGTTGTGTATCACCGGTACACACACACACACACACACACACACACACACACACACACACACACACACACACACACACACACACACACACACACACACACACACACGAGGGGGCCCGTACTCACACATCCAGGCGATTGACAGGGGTAAAGTGGAGCAAACAGCACACGCTGTGAGCTCCACAATAATGGCGCTGGTCTCCTCCCTCTGCTGTGAACTGGACAGCCCAGGGGGCGCGTCCAGGTCACAGCAGATGCCCACTGTAACGTACGGCATGGGGTCGGAGCCCGACTATCAGAGTCTATGCACAGGGGCTGCCATAAAGGAAGGAGTTACTGTCGTTACACACACAGCAAATCCAGCATGGCAGCCCCCAGTGCCTCCAGTAAAATAAGAATTACATACAAAATGAAAATCGCAGCTTATTTAGTTTTTATTAGAAATACTTGATTTCATAATCACTATTTTTAATACAAAAATAAAAAACCGTGATACCTTCCCTTTAAGGCACATTTACAGCCTGTGCACACATTGCAGTTTCTTCACAAAACCAGAAGATTTTCCCGATACAAGCTAAGGGAATTGCTTATTTTTGACATGCAGGTTTAAATCTGCCACATGTCCGTTCTTTTCACTGTTTTTGCTGTATATTTCACCCTACTAATGAGTGGGAAAAATGGGCACCAGAAATGTACGTTAAAAAAATGTATCAAAAACGCTGCGCTTTTCAAGCCAAGAGATGCAGAAATATCTGCACCAAATACTTCAAGGGAATCTGTCACCGGGTTTTTGCTACCCCATCTAAGAGCAGCATAATGTAGAGACAGAAACCCTATTATTTATTATTATTATTATTTATTTTTTTATAGCGCCATTCATTCCATGGCGCTTTACAAGTGAAAGAGGGTATACGTACAGCAATCATTAACAGTACAAAACAGACTGGTATAGGAGGAGAGAGGACCCTGCCCGCGAGGGCTCACAGTCTATAGGGAATGGGTGATGGTACAATAGGTAAGGACAGAGCTGGTTGCGCAGTGGTCTACTGGACTGCGGGTTATTGTAGGTTGTAGGCTTGTTGGAAGAGATGGGTCTTGAGGTTCCTCTTGAAGCTTTCCACGGTAGGGGAGAGTCTGATGTGCTGAGGTAGAGCGTTCCAGAGTATGGGGGAGGCACGGGAGAAATCTTGTACGCGATTGTGGGAAGAGGAGATAAGAGAGGAGTAGAGAAGGAGATCTTGTGAGGATCTGAGGTTGCATGCGGGTAGGTACCGGGAGACTAGGTCACAGATGTAAGGAGGAGACAGGTTGTGGATGGCTTTGTATGTCATGGTTAATGTTTTGAACTGGAGTTGTTGGGTGATGGGAAGCCAGTGAAGGGATTGGCAGAGTGGCGAGGCTGGGGAATAGCGAGGGGAGAGGTGGATTACGCGGGCCACAGAGTTGAGGATAGATTGGAGGGGTGCAAGAGTGTTGGAAGGGAGGCCAGAGAGCAGGAGGTTGCAGTAGTCGAGGCGGGAGATGATGAGGGCATGCACTAATGTTTTTGCTGAATCTTGGTTAGGCCCCTTTCACATGTCAGTGATTCTGGTACGTTTGTGCTTTTTTTTTTTTTTTAAACGTACCAGAATCACTGACTTACGCAGACCCATTATAATGAATGGGTCTGCTCACACGTCAGTGATTTTTCACTGCACGTGTCTCCGTGCAGTGTACCCGCGTGTGCGTGATTGCCGCACGGAGACATGTCCATTTTTTTGTGGCATCACTGATGTCCCACGGACCACGCAGTGGTGTGGTCCGTGAAACACGTGCCAGAAAAAAACGTGCATTTAAAATAATAAACATTTTAACTCACCCGGCTCCTGCGATGTCCTCTGCAGCCCGTTCTCCCTGCTGCTTCTAAGCCGGCTGATTACTGTCGCGCATCTTAGGCTAAGTTCACACATCCTGTGTTTTGCATCAGTCACAATCCGTCGCCTTGGGGAATTACGGTAACCTGCAAAATATTTTGCAGGAATCCTGTATTTCCCCATAGACTTCTATTAGCGACGGATTGCGACTGATGACCCTGCGTTGCATCCGCTGCGTCGCGGTCCGTCGTTTTTGACTGACCGCCGAGCGGGGAGCAACGCAGAATGTAACGTTTTTCGGGCCGTCAAAATTAACGCGCCGCGCAGGAATCCGTCGCCATCCGTCAAGCTTGTAATGCATGTCTATGGTGCTGGATTCCGTCGTAATCCGTCTTACAACGGAATCCAGCGCAGGATTCCGTCATGCTCTACTGAGCAAGCCCAGCATGCTTGGCACGCCCACTGGGCTGTCCCAAACACAGACGGATCATGACTGATCCGTCAAAAAACGGACGCACAGCGGATGTAACGGACGCAACTGATCCGTTTTTTCACAGGATTCCTGTGAAAGGAATCCTGTGAAAAACACATCAGTTGCATCAGTTGACATCTTGAAAATGACTGATCCGTTGCTGACGGACCTGACGGATTGAAAACACAGGATGTGTGAACTTAGCCTTAATGATGCGCGACACAGCCGACCCGGAAGCAGCTGCTGCAGGGGTCAGCGCCGGCCGGATGCTGCACCGCGGGAGGATTCAGCACCACGGAGAGCGGGAGCGGGCGCAGGTGAGTTGATTTCTAAGTGCAATCACGGGCCACGGAGAACGGAGCCCGGATTGCACTTAGACAACCCACGTGTGCCGTGATTCACGGCACACGCAGGGACATGTGCGTGTTTTACACGCCAGTGAAAAACGTCTGTTTTTCACTGACGTGTGAAACGGGCCTTAAGGAAAGCACGGATCCGGGAGATATTTTTGAGTTGTAGTCTGCATGAGGTGAAGAGGGCTTGGATGTGTGGCTTGAAGGATAGAGCAGAGTCGAGGGTTATTCCAGCGATGTCGCTTACTAAGCTGTTTGTCGTTTTGCGATGCAATTTTTTTTTTTTTTTGTTTTGCCTGGAGATGCAGATTTGGTGCAGGAATTTGGTGTATAAATTTCAGCACCAAATTTAAAAAATAATAATAAAAAAAAAAGCCTCATAGGGTCCCTCATATTTTGATACACAGCCGTCATAAGCACACAGCTGAGGGCTGTAGCAGGGCTGTGGAGTCGGTGTCCATTTTTGTTGAGTTAAAGTTGGTATAAAACTCCGACAATATGATAAATTGGGTTCAGCGGTTAAATGCAGTATGTGATGAATGTTTTTTCATAAGAAATTGGGAAAGTTATGAAATGTCCTATAAATGTATGTCCCTGATCAAATAATCTCAGCTTTCAGTTGAATCTGTGCTGCACTTCAGTTACATGGTATAAGTAGGGATGCACCATTTTACTACAGTAATTTATCACAAACATGATCCATGTACCGTTGAAACCCTTAGTTTCCATCCACTATCTATAGAGACACATATGCATGTTTTTCTCAATATCTGACATGAAAACAGAATAAACCTTTCCTGTTTTAGGTCAATTAGGAACCAAAATTATTTATCTTTAAATGCCAGGATAATGAGGGAGAGAATGTTTTAAGGTATTTTATTTCTGTCAGCAAAGTCAAAAGTTTACATACCCTAAGGCTATGTGTCCACGGTAGAATGTACCTGCGGATATTTCTGCATGAAAATCCGTGACTTTCGCGGCAAATCCTTTATTTTTGCCGCAGATTTGCCGCGGATTTTGATGCGGATTTTTTTTTTTCCCCATTCTATACCCAAAATCCGCAACAATAATTGACATGCTGCAGATTTTTCCGGATCAAAATCCGCGGCAAATCCGCCGCGGAAAAATCCGCAGCATGGACACAGCATTTCCAAAATGCCATTGAAATGGCTTGGAAGTGCCGCTGCTGCAGATTTTCGGTAAATCCGCAGCGTGGGCACATAGCCTAAAGGCCCCGTCACACGCTACGATATATCTAACGATATGTCGTCGGGGTCACGGAATTTGTGTTGTGACGCACATCCGGCGTCGTTAGAGATTCCGTACCGCGTGACACCTCCGAACGACTGTTAACGAGCAAAAATACTCACCTTATCGTTGCTCGTTGACACGTCGTTCATTTACATAATGTCGTTCCTCCTTCTGTGCGTCGGTTATTCGTCATTCCTGAGGCAGCACACATCGCTACGTGTGACACACCGAACAGCACCGTACCTGCGTCCCGCCGGCAATGAGGAAGGAAGGTGGTGGGCAGGATGTTCCGGCCGCTCATCTTCACCCCTCCACTTCTATTGGGCGACCGCAGTGTGACGTCGCTGTGACGCCGAACGTCCCACCCCCTTCAGGAAGAGGATGTTCACCGCCCACAGCGAGGTCGTTAGGGAGGTAAGTCCGTTTGACAGTGTTAACGACATTGTGCGCCACAGACAACGAATTGCCCGTGACGCACAAACGACAGGGGCGGGTGCGATCGCACGATATAGCGTAGCGTGTAACTCCGCCTTAAGAGTACTATGCCTTTAACACTAGAACTACTGAGGTAGTCATTTTGACTACTTTGCACCATGTATTTCTATATAGGTGTCACGAGTCCAGTAGTTCTAGTGTTAAACAATATGGGAAAGCCCTTATGATTTCATGTCTTTGGAAGCTTCTGATAGGTTTATTGGCAACATCTGTCTTAGAGACACACCTGTGGATGTATTTTAATGCACACCTGAAACACACTGCTTTTTTGGGTAGCGTTATGGCAAAGTCACACTGAAACAAATCAGTTTTTCTCCAGCAGCACAATGTGATCTGTGTGATATCAATGAGACATGTACCGGAGAAAAGACGTGTCTTTGAAATAAAATTATTTTTATATACTTGTTAGTCTCCAGCGATGCTGTCTTCGGCGCTGCTGTCTCTTGCTTCTGGGCCCACTCATTCTGCTCATGTATATTCACTGCACCGCGGACCTCAAAGTAACAGCAGCATTGAGGGCAGGTGAATATAGAAGTTTCTGATCACAGATGGCACATGCTGAACACACACACACACACACACGCACACACCCCACATCACGGACCGTGAAAAAAATGTGCGTTTTTAATCACGGACATGTGAAGGGGATCTTAAAGTTCACAAAAAGACATGTGAACAGCCCCATAGAATATAAAGAGTTTGTGTGGCATCCTTGAAAATCAGACATGTGCATAAACCGAAATGTCTGACTGAGAGGCCTAAGTTCACAAGAGCGTATAAAACAAAAATCCTGAAGCACTGGCTCCAGCAGCAGTCCACTCTTTGTGAATCTTCCCCCAAATTTTTGAATGGCCTTTTCTTACCAATCCTATCAATGCTGCAGTTATCCCGGTGGCTTGTGCACCTTTTTCTACCACACTTTATCCTTCCACTCAACTTTCCATTAATATGCTGGGATACAGCACTCTGTGAACAGCCAGCTTCTTTAGCAATAACCTTTTGTGGCTTACCCTCCTTGTGGAGTGTGTCAATGACTGCCTTCTGGACATCTGTCAAGTCAGCAGTCTTCCCCATGATTGTGTATCCTACTGAACTAGACTAAGGGACCATTTTAAATGCTTAGGAAGCCTTTGCAGGTGTTTTGTGTTAAAGAAGTTGTCCAGTTACCAAAACTGATTTTTTTTTTTTTCTGATAAATCTTGCTAATATGTGCCCCTCAACACATCTATTATGTTTTTTCAGCAAACTTAGCTTTTATTGTGCACTAGCAGCACACGGTCATTGCTGGCTCCAGCTCTGATGGGGTTAATCTCTCCTCTGACTTCCTGTGTTCAGTTCCTACAAGTCCCAGAATTCTTTGTGGCTCTAGGGCGGTGTCTGGCTTATCTAACACACCCATTGTGTCTAATACACCCACTCTGCTCCCACCCAAACCCTCCTCCCTGCCTCTTCCCAGTGGATGTGCACTGAGAGCAATCACACAGACAGCAGCAGCTCTACACAGCCAGGGGAAGAAAGTGTGTGTGCGCGTATATACAGTGTATGTGTGCGCGTATATACAGTGTGTGTGTGTGTATATACAGTGTGTGTGTGTGTATATACAGTGTGTGTGTGTGTATATACAGTGTGTGTGTGTGTGTATATACAGTGTGTGTGTGTGTGTATATACAGTGTGTGTGTGTATATACAGTGTGTGTGTGTATATACAGTTTGTGTGTGTGTGTGTATATACAGTGTGTGTGTGTATATACAGTGTGTGTGTGTGTGTGTGTGTATATACAGTGTGTGTGTTTGTGTATATACAGTGTGTGTGTGTACAGTGTGTGTGTGTGTCAAACTCACCTGTCTGCAGGGTCCGGGTGCCATGCCCGCTCCTGTCCCGGTCCAGGTCCCGCCGCTCTGGCTGTGTGCAGTCTCCCCGGGGCACGTACGAAGCTTGCAGGACCTGGCGGTGGATCACCTGATGCAGTCACCTGACGCATCAGCTGATCGATTCTCGTGGTGTCGCCGGCTTCTTCGCGCTCGGCCGGCTATCAGCTGATCCTGCCGTCAGGGGACTTCATCAGCTGATTACCGGCAGCTCCTGCAGTGATCGGCCAGGATCAGACTCCGCTGCAGGAGCTACCGGTAATCAGCACATACGTGAGTATTTTTTTTTTTTGCACTGATGCATCAGCTGATTGTATAAAAGCCGATTATACAATCAGCTGATGTGTCATGTGATTCACGTAGTTTAACCTGACACATCATCTGATCGCTTTGCCTTCCAGCAAACCGATCAGATGATATTGGATCCTGATTGGACGGCGCGTGACCCTAACCCAGGATTACTGCGGAGGGGGGTTTATTTCAATAAAGATGGAGTCACTAATTGTGTTGTGTTTTATTTCTAATAAAAATATTTTTCTGTGTTGTGTTTTTTTTTTTTTTTTTTTTTTTTATCATTACTAGAAATTCATGGTGGCCATGTCTAATATTGGCGTGACACCATGAATTTCGGGCTTAGGGCTAGCTAATAATATACAGCTAGCCCTAACTCCATTATTACCTAGCTAGCCACCCGGCATCAGGGCAGCTGGAAGAGTTGGATACAGCTCCAGAAGATGGCGCTTCTATGAAAGCGCCATTTTCTGGGGTGGCTGCGGACTGCAATTCGCAGTGGGGGTGCCCAGAAAGCTTGGGCACCCTTCACTGTGGATTCCAATCCCCAGCTGCCTAGTTGTACCCGGCTGGACACTAAAATTAGGCGAAGCTCACGTCATTTTTTTTTTAAAAATTATTTCATGAAATTCATGAAATAATTTAAAACAAAAAGGGCTTCTCTATATTTTTGGTTCCCAGCCGGGTACAATTAGGCAGCTGGGGGTGGGGGCAGCCCGTACCTGCCTGCTCTACCCGGCTAGCATACAAAAATATGGCGAAGCCCATGTCATTTTTTTTTTCTTTTTGGGTAAAAAACTGCATACAGTCCTGGATGGAGGATGCTGAGCCTTGTAGTTCTGCAGCTGCTGTCTGCTCTCCTGCATACAATGAACATTTTAAATAAGGAAATGACATCAGACCTTTTTTTTTTTTTTTCATCAACAATCTTTAATGGCATTGTGCACTGATTAAAAACGCAGTGAGCAAAAACGCAGCAAAAAAGGCACCAAATCGCGGCAAAAACGTGTCATGCAGCACCGCAGGTGACAGAGAAGAGCAAGTTGGTGACATGCTCTGCTCTGACACATAGTGTGCTGCATGTCACTGTATCCACTCTGGGACTTGTGCAGGCGACCGGATGATACATGTCACTAACTGCCCCACTCTGTGATTTCTGCTGCATAGTACCAACTGTATACACTCTCACCTGCACAACAAGTCCCATAGTGGAGACAGTTAGTGACATGTAGCATCCGGTCACCTGCACAACAAGTGCCAGAGTGGAGACAGATAGTGACATGCAGCACACTGTGTCAGAGCAGAGCATGTCACTGTCTCCACTCCGCTGACCTCACAGCCTGTACACGCTGCGATGGATGCAGGGGGACACAGAACAAGTAATCGGCCGACACTGGAGTCATCTGAATACTTGGGATGAATTGAGCAGTAAAATGCTCTGGTGCTCGATGGGCGAAGCCCATGCCGATTTTTTTTTTAAAAAAAATTCATTAAAAATAAAAAAACAAAAAAATCACTGTTTGTGGGCTCCCGCTGCATTTTCTATTGCTAAGGGTAACCAAAGCAGCTACTGGCTGCTAGCCCCCGCTGCTTGGTGTTACTTTCACTGGCAATAGAAATGCAGGGAAGCATTTTTTTTTTTATAAAGGTTTTTCCCTGAAAAAGTTTTTAAGAAAATGACGTGGGCTTCGCCATATTTTTGTATGCTAGCCAGGTACAGCAGGCAGCTACGGGCTGCCCCCAACCCCCAGCTGCCTAGTTGTACCCGGCTGGGAACCAAAAATATAGAGAAGCCCTTTTTTTTCATGAATTTCATGAAATAATTAAAAAAAAAAAAAAAAAAAAAAAATGTGGGCTTCACCAAATTTTTGAGTCCAGCCAGGTACAACTAGGCAGCTGGGGATTGGAATCCACAGTGCAGGGTGCCCAAACTTTCTGGGCCCCCCACTGCGAATTGCAGTCCACAGCTGCCCCAGAAAATGGCGCTTTCATAGAAGCGCCATCTTCAGGCGCTGTATCCAACTCTTCCAGTGGCCCTGGTGGCAGGTGGCACGCTGGGTAATAAGGGGTTAATACCAGCTATGTTTTACCAGCTGGTATAAAGCCCGAGATTCTTAATGTCAGGCCAAGTTTAACCTGGCCATTAAGAATCTCCAACAAAGGGTTTAAAAAAAAAAAAAAAGACATCACACAGAGAAAAATACTTTATTAGAAATAAATACACAGACACAGTAGGGACTCCATGTTTATTACTCCCTCTCACCCCTCCAAGATGGAGAGATTTCTGTACTGACCATGCCAGGAGAGAGCGAGGAAAAGAGAGCGAGCGGGGGGGAGAGAAGAGAGCGAGCGGGGGGGGAGAAGAGAGTGGGGAAAGAAGAGGGGGGAGGGGGGAGGGCAGAGGTGCTCTGTCACCAACTGTCTCCACTCTGTGACTTGTGGTGCAGGTGACAGAGTGCAGACAGTTGGTCCCATGCAGCAGGACAGATGGCAGAGCACAGCGGTGACATGCCTGTCAGTGTCTTGCTGCTGGGAGGAGCAGAAGATCACACTGCCCGACACCGGCCGCTCTCCTGACATCGCAGCAGAGCGGGCGGGTGGACAGTGTGATCACATACTTACGTGCAGGGGGGGATTCAGCTGAAGACCCCCCCCCCCCCTGTACTGCATACTGGCGCCCCGTGCCTCACCATCTGCAGGACGCCACACTGACGTCCTCTGGATCCTCCCCTCGATGCTGAGCTGTGACGTGCGGTAGTCACCGCCCACAGCCCTGTCACTCAATCTGAGTGGCGCCGGCATCCTGTGACGTACCTGTCTTGTTTGAGAGCCCGGAAATGCCGGGACGTCAGAGGATGCCGGCGGCCACAGCTCCAGGGGGTCATGTGACAGGCACTGAGCGTGCAGCATAGTGCCGCTCAGTGCCAGAAATGGAAACAGAAGCCAATGGAGAAGACGCCTAGAATGGTAAGTAGAACTTCGACAGAAAATAAAAAAAATGGGTGAACCACCCCTTTAATTATTCTGATTTTATGAGATGACTTTTGGGTTTTCATTGCCTGAAAGCCATACTCATCATCATTAACAGAAATAAACACTTGGAATAGATCACTGTTTTTAATGACTCTGCAATTGTGTTTCGTTTTTGTATTGAATTACTGAAATAAATGAAGTTTTTGAGCATATTGTAACTTATTGAGATGCATTTGTATAGTGCACAGAATCAAGTGTCCCACATCGGAAAAGGAACGTGAATGTCCTGGGAATCTTATAATTCTGCTGTGTTGGGGTCTGTATCCGCTCTTTGGTCTCTACATGAGTGCAGGTTTTGCAGCTCTTCATATTATGAAGATAAGTTCCTCTTGGTATATCCGAGGGCATTAAACTTAGAATCATGCTGTTTCTTAAATTGGGAGATTGCCTGTAGCATAGCAAGGGAGGGTCTTTGAATATTATTTTTAACTGTTCATCCTTGTGTGGAATATGGTGACGATTTTCTCGGTACCTTAAGCGCTGTGGGTTGTAGGTCACCACCAGAGGTCCATGATTGTTTTTTTCTTTGTATTGAAGTACAGTATTTGACTTCTGGGGATCCTTGTTATTCTAATGATCTCATCAATGAAGGTAGGGTGGTAGCCTTGGTTTAAAAATGTCTTTTTTTTTTTAAAGATGTGTTAAGTGCTTATCCCTGTCCATTGAGATGGAACAGATACAAGCTGCACACTGTGTGCAGACTTATTAGGCAAGTTCTATTTTAGCAGATTTTTTTCATTATTGATCAACAACTATTTTCTCAATCAACCCAAAAAGACTCATAAATATCAAAGCTTAATATTTTGGGAAGTTGGAGTGGGTTTTTTTTTTTAGATTTGGCTATCTTAGGAGGATATCTGTTTGTGCAGGTAACTATTACTGTGCATAATTATTAGGCAACTTAATAAAAAACAAATATATTCCCATCTCACTTGTTTATTTTCACCAGGTAAACCAATATAACTGCGCAAAATTTAGAAATAAACATTTCTGACATGCAAAAGCAAAACCCCCAAAAAATTAGTGACCGATTTATAGCCACCTTTCTTTATGATGACACTCAACAGCCGACCATCCATAGATTGTCAGTTGCTTGATCTGTTAACGATCAACATCGCGTGCAGCAGCCACCACAGCCTCCCAGACACTGTTCCGAGAGGTGTACTGTTTTCCCTCCCTGTAAATGTCACATTTTATGAGGGACCACAGGTTTTCTATGGGGTTCAGATCATGTGAACAACCTTTACTGGCCAGCCACGCTGTGGAGTAGTTGGATGCATGTGATGGAGCATTGTCCTGCAGGAAAATCATGTTTTTCTTGAACGATACCGACTTCTTTCTGTACCACTGCTAGAAGAAGTTGTCTTCCAGAAACTGGCAGTAGGTCTTGGAGTTGAGCTTCACTTCATCCTCAACCCAAAAAGGTTCCACAAATTGATACCAGCCCATACCAGTAACCCACCTCCACCTTGCTGGCGTCTGAGTCGGAGTGGAGCTCTCTGCCCTTTACTGATCCAGCCTCTGGCCCATCCATCTGGCCCATCAAGAGTCACTCTCATTTCATCAGTCCATAAAACCTTTGAAAAATCAGTTTTAAGTTATTTCTTGGCCCAGTCTTGACGTTTTCTTATGTTTTTTTGTTCAAAGGTGGTTGTTTTTCTGCCTTCCTTACCTTGGCCATGTTCCTGAGTATGGCACACCTTGTGCTTTTTGATACTCCAGTAACATTGCAGCTCTGAAATATGGCCAAACTGGTGGCAAATGGCATCTTGGCAGCTTCATGCTTGATTTTCCTCAATTCATGGGCAGTTATTTTGCGCCTTTTTTGCCTAACACTCTTCTTGCGACCCTGTTGGCTATTTGTCATGAAACGCTTGATTGTTCGGTGATGGCGCTTCCAAAAGTTTGGCAATTTCAAGACTGCTGCATCTCTCTGCAAGACATCTCACAATTTTGGACTTTACAGAGCCCGACAAATCTCTCTTCTGACCCCTTTTGCCAAAAGAAAGGAAGTTGCCTAATAATTAAGCACCCCTTATATAGGGTGTTGATGTCATTACACCACAGCCCTCCTCATTACAGAGATGCACATAACCTGATTTCTTCATCGTTCCTTATAGGAGACCCAGACCATGGGTGTATAGCTTCTGCCTCCGGAGGACACACAAAGTACTACACTAAAAGTGTAGCTCCTCCCTCCGAGCATATACATCCCCTGGATGACAAATCTAACCAGTTTCAATGCTTTGTGTTCAGGAGGTCACACACACACATGCATTCTCTGATTTTTGATTTTTGATGTTTTTGATTTCAAAGATTTGGAAGAAAAGCGGGTCCAGTCTGGACTCCCGGCATGTCCCTTCGCACCCCACTGTGTCGGCGGTGCTGTTAAGGTTGATTTTACAAGGCTGGAGCCTTCACATGCCACGCTCCTTCACCATCCCCTGAGGCTCTGGCTTGAAGTGGGAGCCATCACGGTTCTCACTGCTTTGCAGGAGACCGGTCTCCATCCGCAGCCCTTTCAGGATCCTGCCGGACGGAGCGCTCACCTCCCAGGGACCTGGCACCTGCGTCTCACAAGCTAAGTACTGAGACGTTATTACCACAGAAAGTGGTCTTTCCAGGGGTCCCTTGTACTTTATATATTGGGGAGAGTGTGTTCTATGACTGTGTTAACATTTCCGGCCGGTTCTCCAGTTTTCACTGGAGAACCGCGCCGATGGTGCCTGCACGCTGGCCGCTTGTTTAAATCTAGGCCCCGGCTTCGCCTGAGGCCTAGTTTCGATTTCACTGCCCCTGCATGTCAGTCATGCAGAGGGACAGTGCGGCTCCGCCCAGCGGCTGTTCAGCACAGGGAACGGACACTCCTCACTGAGGAAAGATTCCCTCCCCTGTATACCTCATTTGCCCGCTCTCAGAGTAGGCCCCGCCCCCTCTCCTCGCTCCGGTCGCCATTTTATCAGCGTTCTCAATGTCTGCATAACCACATTGTGACAAATGGGGGCCTGGGCTGGGGGACTGGAGGGCACAGAGATGTATGTTAAACGGTCTGGCAAGCCACAACCTCCGGTTGTGCAGCTGCTTATATACTCTGTTTATATACTCTGCTGGGGGTCATTCTGGACAGAGCCCCCACTTCTGCAGCATGTCTCACATCAGAGCAAGGCTGTTCTTAATATGCACTGCATGTAGACTCGTACTGCCTGTACCGAGCACATAAACACAGTGGTCCCTCAGCCTGGAGGCTCATCAGTGGTCCCTCCAGCTGCTCCGGCTCCGGTGGCTGAACCCCCGGTTTGGGTAGAATCCGCTCTTTCCAGGGGACAGCTGTCCCGGACTCTGCTGAGCATGCATCAGCCCCCTTCTCAGGGCGCTTCTGCTTCTACGGCTCGCTCAGCAAAGCTCACAGAGGACTCTTCATCTGGACTCAGACCCCGTCCTCCTAAAATGGAGACGCAGGGTCCCCTGTCCTTCCCCGTCCCGCAGCTCTGATTCACGAGCTGACTCGCAGGACGAGGAGGATGTCTTTACTAGGGACTCGGACGCTACTTCATGTACCATTGATCTATCCGAAGGTGACGCAGATGCTAATGATTTGATTGCGTCCATTATATTTGTACTGGACCTCAATCCGCCTGTATCAGGGGAGCATCCCCCTCTGGCAGAAAGGCATCAGTATACCTTAAGAGAACAAGGAGTGTGTTCCTTAACCATTCCAGTTTTCAGCCCACTGTGACCAAGCCGAGAGCCTGTCCTGACAGACGCTCCCAAAGCGTGGTTCTGATGATTGTTTCCCCCTTCCACCAGAGGTGGTCAAGGAGTGGGCTCATTCACCAAGGGTGGACCCTCCGGTGTCTAGACTTTCAGCCCGGATAGTTGTATCAGTGGCTGACGGCACCTCTCTAAGGATCCCACTGTCCGCCAGGTTGAGCTTCTGGCCAAATCTATATATGAGGCGGCAGGGGCCTCGTTCTCCCCATCTTTTGCAGCAGTGCGGGCTCTCAAAGCCATCTCTGCTTCTCTGGAGGAGATGCATTCCCTCACCAGGGACTTTATGCCCGAAATGGTTGCCTTAACTTCCAGGCTTCAGTCTTTTCATCCTATCCCATGTCTGCCATGCTGGAGACTGCCACCGCACTGCGGTGGCCTCGGCTACTTCCCTCGCTATCCGCAGGCTCCTGTGGCTTCGAGAGTGGAAGGCAGATGCTTCTTAAGAAGTTCCTTGCTGGGCTCCCTTTTGCTGGGACCAGTCTATTCGGTGAACAACTGGATGAAATTATTAAGGAAGCTTTTGGCAGGAAGAGTACTTCCATGCCACAAATCCAGGAAACCTGTCCAGGGCAGGAACCAGTCGAGGTTTCGTTCCTTTCGTTCCGCTAACTGGTCGTCCTCTAAGCCCTCGGCCTCGTCCACTAACTCAGCCAAGGTCCGTAAACCAACTGGCGCATGAAGCCGCGTCCTCAGAAGTCCGCAGGAGCTGCTGCCACCAAGGCAGCCTCCTCTTGATTATCTGGCCGCGCCAGCAACGTCCTTGGTCGGTGGCAGGCTCTCCCACTTGGGCGACGTGTGGTTTCAACACGTCTTCGATCAGTGGGTGTGGGTTACCATCTCCCACGGCTGCAGAATAGAATTCTATCCTGCCCGCCAAACAGAGGGTCGTGGCATTCTTGCAGGCCTGTGGAGTAATTGTACCAGTTCCCGACTGGGAACGGTCCTGAGATTTCTACTCAAATCTCTTCCTAGTCCCCGAAGAGGACGGTGCCTTCCGACCTGGATCTCAAGCTTCTCAACAAGCATGTTCAGGTGCGGCATTTTTGCATGGAATCTCTGCGATCAGTCAATGACCCAAGGAGATTTCTTAGCATCCATTGACATCAGAGATGTCTATCTGCATGTGCCAATCGCCGTTTCACACCAGCGTTGGCTACGTTTTGTAATCGGAGAGGAGCATTTCCAATTCGTGGCTCTCCCCTTCGGGTTAGCCACGGCCCTTTGGGTATTCGCCAAGGTCATGGCAGCAGTGGTTGCGGTTCTGCACCTCCAGGGGTTGGCAGTGATTCCTTACCTGGACGACCTTCTAGTCAAGGCTTCATCCAGTGCAGACTGTCTGCGGAGTGTCTCGCTCACTCTCGCCACGCTTGCAAGATCACTCTGACCCCGACCCAGGAACTTAAGTACCTAGGGATGCAATTCAAGACTCTGCTGGCACTTGTGAAGCTGCCCTTAGTCAAACAGCAGTCCCTTCATCTGGCGGTTCGCTCTCTGCTGAGGCTCCGCCGGCATTCCATCAGGCACCTCATGCAGGTGCTGGGTCAGATGGTGGCGTCAATGGAAGCGGTTCCCTTTGCCAGTTCCATCTGCGTCCCCTGCAGCTGGACATTCTCCGCTGTTGGGACAAGCGGACCTCTTCCTTGCACAGGCTGGTGGCTCTGTCGCCACAGACCAGGAGCCATCTTTAGTGGTGGCTTCGGCCCCTCTCCCTGTCCCAGGGACGCTCTTTTCTGGCCCCGTCATGGGTGATTCTCACCACGGATGCCAGTCTATCCGGCTGGGGAGCAGTGCTTCTCCACCACCGAGCACAGGGCACTTGGACTCCGTCCGAATCAGCCCTCTCGATCAATGTGCTGGAAATCAGAGCTGTGCTCCTAGCTCTCGTAGCTTTTCACCACCTGTCGGCGGGCAAGCACATTCGAGTCCAGTCAGACAATGCGACAGCAGTTGCCTACATCAATCACCAAGGCGGGACGCACAGCGCCTAGCCCTGTTGGAAATTCAACGCATCAGTGGACGGAAGACTCAAAGTCCACCATATCCGCACCCAGGCGTAGAAAACTGGGAGGCAGATTATCTCAGCCGTCAAACCGTGGACAGCGGCCAGTGGGCCCTGCATCCGGCAGTGTTCCGGTCAATCTGCCGCAGGTGGGGCACGCCGGAAGTGGATCTAATGGCATCCCGGCACAACAACAAGGTCCCGGTTTACGTGGCTCGCTCCCACGATCCTCAGGCCTTGGCGGCGGACGTGCTGGTTCAGGATTGGTCCCAGTTCCGTCTGGCCTACGTGTTTCCCCCTCTAGCTCTCTTGCCCAGAGTCCTGCGCAAGATCTGAATGGAGGGCCGTCGGGTCGTACTCATCGCCCCAGACTGGCCCAGGCGAGCTTGGTTCCCAGACCTGCTCCGTCTGTCCGTAGAGGTGCCGTGGCATCTTCCGGACCGCCCAGACCTTCTCTCACAGGGTCAGTTTTCCGCCAGAATTCTGTGGCTCTCAGATTGACGGCGTGGCTCTTGAGCCTTGGATCCTTACAGCTTCAGGCATTCCTTCCGAGGTCATCTCCACTATGACTCAGGCTCGGAAGTCTTCCTCGGCCAGGATTTACCACAGGACTTGGAGAATTTTCCTGTCCTGGTGTCGCTCTTCCGGCCATGCTCCTTGGCCGTTTTTTCCTTGCCGACCATCCTGTCCTTTCTACAGTCCGGTCTGCAGCTAGGACTGTCCCTCAAGGGACAGGTCTCGGCTCTGTCAGTGTTGTTCCAGCGGCGTATCGCCCGACTGGCCCAGGTGCGCACCTTCATGCTGGGCGCGTCTCACATCATTCCGCCTTACCGGCGGCCTCTGGATCCCTGGGACCTTAATCTGGTCCTCACGGCCTTACAGAAACCCCCCTTTGAGCCTCTTAGGGAGGTTTCGTTGTTTCGTCTTTCACAGAAGGTGGTCTTTCTGGTGGCCATAACTTCTCTCAGGAGAGTCTCTGATTTGACTGTGTTCTCTTCGGAGTCACCCTTTTTGTTTTTTTTCACCAAGACAAGGTGGTTCTCCGTCCGACTCCGGGCTTTCTCCCTAAGGTGGTGTCTCCTTTCCACCTTAACCAGGACATTTCATTGCCTTCCCTTTGTCCGGCCCCTGTGCATCGCTTTGAGAAAGCGTTGCATACTTTGGATTTGGTGCGGGCGCTCTGGATCTATGTGTCACGCACCGCCGCTCTCAGGCGGTGCACCTCTCTCTTTGTGCTAACCACGGGTCAGCGCAAGGGTCTCTCGGCTTCTAAACCGACCTTAGCTCGTTGGATTAGGTCGGCCATATCCGATGCCTACCAATGTTCTCAGGTGCCCCCACCGCCAGGGATTAAGGCGCATTCGACCAGAGCTGTCGGTGCCTCCTGGGCTTTCAGGCACCAGGCTACGGCTCAGCAGGTTTGTCAGGCTGCCACTTGGTCTAGTCTGCACACCTTTTCGAAGCACTACCTAGTGCATGCTCATGCTTCGGCAGATGCGAGCTTGGGCAGACGCATCCTTCAGGCGGCTGTCGCCCATTTGTGAAGTTAGGTTTCGCCTACTTCTCAGTTTTCTGTTTATTCCCACCCATGGACTGCTTTGAGACGTCCCATGGTCTGGGTCTCCCATAAGGAACGATGAAGAAAAAGAGAATTTTGTTACTTACCGTAAATTCTTTTTCTTATAGTTCCGACATGGGAGACCCAGCACCCTCCCTGTTGCCTGTTGGCAGTTTCTTGTTCCGTGTGTTTTCACCGGCTGTTGTTGTAGACAGAGGTTCCGGTTATTCCGGGTTTTACTCTATCTCTACTTATGGGTGGATGTCCTCCTTCAGCTTTTGCACTAAACTGGTTAGATTTGTCATCCAGGGGGTGTATATGCTCGGAGGGAGGAGCTACACTTTTAGTGTAGTACTTTGTGTGTCCTCCGGAGGCAGAAGCTATACACCCATGGTCTGGGTCTCCCATGTCGGAACTATAAGAAAAAGAATTTACGGTAAGTAACAAAATTCTCTTTTTAATTGGTAGTTGGCTCTCCAGACTATACAGCTTGGAGTAGGACCACATGTATAAAAGATATCATGTGATCAAAATACTCATTTGCCTAATAATTCTGTACACCGTGTAGACAATGGACGTTTTAATGTGTTTCGAATGGAAGCTGTCCCATCTGAGGTATGTGGGGCGGTCAAATTGTTTCCAATTCACTGTCTAGATTGAACCATTGTGAATATTTATGGTGCTAATGAGGAAGATGATTTCCGTTTTTGAGTGGTCCAACGTCAAGTTAATGGTGGGATGAAATTTGTCATGGAATTTTAGAAATTCTTCAGACTCAGTCCAGATTATTAAGATATCATCAGTGTAATGGAACTAGGCCAAGGGTTTGATGGAACAGGATGCTAAAAAGTCATTTTCCAGTTTAACTCTGAAAAGGCAGGCATACTGGGGAGCTGTTTTGCTGCCCGTAGTCGTTCAGTACGTTGTAGATATAGCTCCTCACCGAAAAACAAAGTTTTGTGAGGATATATTTGGTAAGTCTTAATACAGACTCAGAAGGGATCCCATTAGCATCAAGAAACATTTGGCAGGTAATTAGTCCATCTTCATCTGGGATTTGTTTATTTTCTTATGCATTGCTTATATAGCTCTATCATATCTTGCAGCATTTTACTTTCATTATTATTGCGCTCCCCATTGGGGCTCACAATCTAAGTTTCCTATCAGAATGTCTTGCGTGTGGTTGGAAACCAGAGAACCCAGAGGAACCCATGCAAACACAGGGAGAACATACAACCTCCTTGCAGATGTCCTTGGTGGGATCATGGGATGAAAGGTCCCCCACCGCTAAAAGTACCATGGTACTCTTGGTGGTGGGAACCTATTGGAGATAGCTTTTTATTTATTTTTTATTTTTTTATAGGTCCTTTTGGCTGCAAATCATTTAATGATCCCAATGCTCCTGGAAGAACAACCTTGTAAACACAAGTTACTGTTCGCTGCTTATAAGGCAAGGCAGATGTCCCACCGACTGTCTGCCCTTACTGTAAGCTTCTTATGTGTAAGGAATGCTGCAGATTAGGGTCTCCCAACATTGAAAATATGGTCGGTCAATGACAAATATTTCCAACCTGAGCATTTATCATCTTGGTCTTCAAGAACTGAAATGATGATTTATGTAAGATTTAGACCGCATTCTCAGTGCAGCAATTTATGGTATTTACCGTCCCTATAAGATCTGATACGTCTGTATAGAAGCCCGTCTGATTAACAGTGTAATGGGCAAAGTCTAATGTACCTGGAGATCTGGATTCCTGTGAGCAGCTGGTAGAAATCTGATCCTTTCTCATATTTACGGTATTTTCACACGTGGAGGGATTTTCCACCCAGGTTTGCAGCATATTACATGAGCTGCAAAGTGCATATTTCATCAAGCCTATTTGAGTTAGCTTTTACTAGCACAGCCTGTCAAGTTTTGCTGTGGATCTCCCCCTTTCCAATGTTATGGGGGAAAATGTGCTTCAAATTGGCAACAGAATCTGCAACAAAGGCATGTTTGGAGCATATGTTTTACATATTTTTTTCTTTTTGATTTTGATCCACATATACCAGGAATCTAACAAAATTCACAAGGAAAAATTTACAGATGTTAATGTGCCCTGTACGTGTGCGCCCGGAGGCGTGCCCTGTACGTGTGCGCCCGGAGGCGTGCCCTGTACGTGTGCGCCCGGAGGCGTGCCCTGTACGTGTGCGCCCGGAGGCGTGCCCTGTACGTGTGCGCCCGGAGGCGTGCCCTGTACGTGTGCGCCCGGAGGCGTGCCCTGTACGTGTGCGCCCGGAGGCGTGCCCTGTACGTGTGCGCCCGGAGGCGTGCCCTGTACGTGTGCGCCCGGAGGCGTGCCCTGTAGCCGCAATAATTACTAGGATGAAATGGTCACAATAGGCACAAGCCCCAGATGCAGTCATGAAGGTTTTATATGGGTCTTTCATCCTGCCATAATGTATAAATGATGATGAAAAGCAGCAAAATATCATGAAGGAGCAATTTCAGGTGTATTCAGTTTACTGTACAGCAGAACACACAAGATGACTGATTTATGTATACATTTACGCTGCATGCATACACAACTTTTTCTGCATTTTCACTGTGTATTTGGTCCGCAGTTAACCCCTTCACCCTCAGGTGATTTTCAGCTTTTCTTTTTTCCTCCCCTTTTTCCAAGAGCCATAACTTTTGTTTTTCGGTTAATATAGCTATAGGAAGACTTGTTCTTTGCAAGACGAGTTGTACTTTTTAATGACACCAATTATTCTAATTCCAATGTACTAGAAAATAGGTCTGTGAAGTGAACTTGCACACAAAGTAGAATTGCATTATTGTTCAGTTTTATTTACAGTATTTGCTGTTTTAAAAAAACTGAGATGGCAGTATGAGTCATCAGTTTAGTATGAGTTCGTAGACACCAAACATGTATATTTTTACTTTTTATATACAAGTGGTCAAAAAACAAAAAAAATCTGAAGTTTGTAAAAAAAAAAAAATAAAAAATAAAAAAAAAACCCTTAAGAAATAAATGTGCCTTTCTTGCCATGTTATTATTTTTCAGGACCTGGGACTCGGTGATGGCTTATTTTTGTGTCTTGAGTTGGCGTTTTTCATTATACAATGTTTGCATACATTCGATGTTTTGATCACCTCTTATTGTATTTTAATGCAATGTTTTTGGAATTTTTTCTCACTACGTTCTTAACTGATCAGATTAATGAACTTTATATTTAGAGCGGGCATTTCTGAATGCCGTAGTACCAAATGTTGGTGTTTTTTTGTTCCTTATTTTTTTTTTTTTTAAGTTTATAGTTTTTTATTTTCAATGGGGCAAGAGGGGGGTGATTTACACTTCTTTTTTTTTTTTGTGTGTGGATTTTTACTAGGCCCAGAAAGGGACTTTATGGCTACACTGTCTGATCTCTTCTGCTGATTAGAGTGATCCTTAAGCATCACTCTGATCAGAAGAAATGCTCCTCTCCTGTGAGTGCCAGCAGTCATAGGAAGTGAGTCATGGCATTGACAGGAGTCATAATCTGACCCCACGCTGCCATGACAACCCATTGGCTCCCCGTGACCGCGTCATGGGGCCGCCGATGGCGGCATGAATATTACAGTTCCCACTGGACCGCATTAGATCACACTTTTGACACAGTTTGACAACGAAATCTAAGGGGTTAAAAGGTGTGGATTTATTGGAGCCTGACATGTCTGATCAGATCAGCAGACCTGCACGACAATTACAGCAGGCTCGCCATGCAAGCTCATGGTAACAGGATAGACACGGCCAAGACGTTCCAGTACGTCTTTGGTCGTGAAGGGTTTAAAGGCCCAATCACTGACTAACACAAACTGTATGGGGACAGAAAATTATATTGTTAGCTCCTATACAGTTTGCATGGTGTCAGCAGCACATCCCTATTTGCATGGGCTGAAAAAGTATACAGTCGGCCAACAAACGAGCTTTTCCCCGCCAATAATTAATCTGCGTTATAGATTTTTAAAACCTGTTGCAAATCAATTAATTTATGATGACTTCACTCTTCGCAATATCTGGTGTGAAATCCACATTAGAATTCTCCTGGAACATGCAAATCCTGGTTCAATGTTCAGAGTGGATTCAGCAGTGTGTTTGACCTGCACTTACCTTCGTGGTTTATTACCGTGACGTTTATTGATTTGCATTAGTCTCCTTATGAATCCACTGTATATTCAACAGCAAATTTGTGGCAGAAATCCGAGGGTCTGTCTTGCATTCTCTATGCGCACACTGCGTTTTTTACCCGCGTTTTGTTTTTGCTGCAGAAATTTCTTGAGAAAATGGTTGTAGCCTTTCTGCAGACATTCCCCAACAAAATGTATGGAAAAAAAATAGCTGTGCGCACAATGCGTTTTTTTTTTTCTCAACATTCTTTCTGCAGAATTTCTTGAGAAAAAGAATGAACATGTCTCTTCTTTTCTGCATGTACCTGCGTTTTTTGCCATAGATAATGGTAAAAAAAAATCGTAGGGACAAACTTGCGGGGAAAACGCATTAAAAACGCGGTAAAACCGCATGCGGTTTACGGTGCGTTATTGGTGCGTTTTTTTTTACCACAAGTGCGCTAATCTTTCAGACTAAAGAAATTTCTTGAGAAAAATCCTTTTTCTAGTGTGAACAGAGCCTAACACTACATTAGTTTTTAAAGGAGGTTTTCTGGTTTTGAGAAACTCCTGGACACTTTTTTTATTTGTTTTTAAAAAATTTAAACTGTGCTTCAGTTGCCCTACCCGGGTACAGCTCTGATTCTCCACTGCTGCTGCCAGTGTTTGGCTGCAGTGCTGTCGACAATAGCAATCAGTGAGATCGGCGCTTCATGCTGTCTGCTCAGGCATTGTCACCTAGCTCACTGATTGGCTGTAGTGCTGTCATCGTGACGTTATCGCTGCAGACAACACCCCAGTGTGTGTGTGTGTGTATAATATATATATATTTATATATATATATAATATATATATGTATGTATGTATGTATGTTTTCTGGCTTTGGAAAACCCCTGTCCCCATCTTCAGTTTATATATATATATATATATATATATATATATATATATATATATATATATATATATATATATATATATATATATATATATATATATATATATATATATATATAATATAGAAACTGAAGATGGGGACAGGGGTTTTCCAAAACCAGAATTCTAGCCTGGAACTCATGACTACCGAAAGTCAAACACAACTTTTTGTCAGTAGTTCAAGTATTTAATCTTTGCTATTCCGATCTATAAGACTGGACTAAGCCCATGTATCACTGCCGGTATCTCCATGGAGCTACCACCCTACTACAGTATGGCTCTCCTTCAGGAGACAGTGACAATATCCATGTCTATCTAAGGAAAGCAATTTGATCACTCCACAGCTTGTCCTTTATAACTCAGTTGTCCCATTAGAAGTAATTTAATGTTTAGAAAATAATAGGACTTAAGAATTTGCAGATGAAACTGTTAGATGTCCTCATTGGAGACCTATCCAGACAGCTCCTGGTGACTGGATAATGGAGTCTTGCTGCCAGATTCATTAGCTAAACCTCCCCCCCTTCTCCATCAGAACTGGGACAGAACCAGGAGCTTCCTTTAATGAACTGAGCCTGATGGCCTACACCCTTCACTTGACTGACACAAAGAAATAATCTCGCTGGCTCCATAAAACTATCACAGAAGTAGATCTTTTGGAACAATGTGAAGAGGTCTAAAAACAGAGCATCAAAGTCAGAAACTTTTTATGATCGCAGACAGCCCTAAACTGCTTCAGCGCCATACAGTGACTGCAGGAACGTTTCCACCTGGGTCTGGACAAATCTCTAGAAGGTTGATGAGTCAAGTCCTAAATATTAGGAACCAGCAGTGAAGATGTTGTAGGCTCAGGACCACAGGTCTTTGATATGCACAAAAGCGTATAAGGCTCTGTGCCCATGTTGCGTATTTGCGTGCAGTTACGCTGCGTATTGCTCTGCAGCACAACTGCATGCGTCCTGCGTCCCCAGCACAATCTATGAAGATTGTGCATAATCCATGCGCACGTTGAGTTTTAGAAAGCAGCGATTTGCATGCTGCCAAATCACTGCGTTCTAAAAAGCAACATGTCACTTATTCCGTGTGCTTTGGATGCAGCCCCCGCTCTGTCTATGGTGGGGGCTGCATCCAGAGCGCATGAAATCTGCTTTTTAACTGCATCCATTACGCAGTGTTTCTGCAGCGATTTGAAGCGCACGTGTGCTGTTCAAATCGCTGCATAAATTTCTGCAGGGACACAACGCAACGTGGGCACAGAGCCTAACTTTTGCTGGTAAAACAGGACTAGTGCAAGCCATTTTTACCACTTTTATCAGTTGAACCTAATCTGAAGATTTGCGAGAAATGTGGCAGAACAAACACCGGAACCACTGTAACTTTCCATTAGACCTAGCAGTTACCACTCTTCCCTAATGGTGCAGTCTATCGTATACAGATGTTACAGCAGAGGGCTGTAGACCCGAGCGGCTGGAGAGCTGAATAACCTTGCAGTCTGCAGAGTGAACAATCCTCTGAATTATTTCAATTTCACATGTTTATACGGTTTCTCATCAGCCTCGCTCTGCTCCGTGTGTCATCACCTTTTTCCTCTAGTGCACCTGCTCAATATTGTCCCTATATAGTACATAAAATTATACATGAATAATTAATCCCTAAAAGAGTTTAGTATTGAGAAGATAAAAGGTTACAATATAATGAGCTGTCCAAACATCAGGAGGCCTAACCACCTTGATACTATAAACTGTTCGTTAGTAAATTTCTGAAATTCCAAAAGCACAGAAATAATGAGGACAGTTGGTTAATTCGGACAGTGTGTAAATCATGTTACACAAATGTGTCTCGTTACAATACAAGGACGAGATTAAAAAGAGAAGGAAATGGGTTTGTCCACGACTAGAAACCCCAGCCTAATCCTTTCAAGACCCGAATTAAAATGAAAACAGTCCACGTTAGCCTCCTAAAGCGGTGCTGTTCCAGCAATTCTAGAACAGAATCTGGCACTTTAGTAATAAAGCAGTTTTTGTTGCTTTATTTTGTACCATCCAAAAAATGTGCAATACATAACTTTTTGATCATTTTAGACCTTCTTCAAACATGAACAATCAAGTAGACGTGAATTCTAATTAAAGGCCACGTCACACTAAGGGTATGTGCGCACTAGGCGTTTTTTTCACGCTGCGTTTTTATGTGCGTTTTTGTCTAAAAAACGCACCTGCGGCTAAAAAAACGCGGCAAAAACGCATGCGTTTTTGCCGCGATTTGGTGCGTTTTTTGCTGCGTTTTTGCTCACTGCGTTTTTAATCAGTGCACAATGCCATTAAAGATTGTTGATGAAAAAAAAAAAAAAAAAAAGGTCTGATGTCATTTCCTTCTTCAAAATGTTCATTGTATGCAGGAGAGCAGACAGCTGCAGAACTAGTGTATGCAGGAGAGCAGACAGCAGCTGCAGAACTACAAGTCTCAGCATCCTCCATTCACTAGTGTATGCAGGAGAGCAGACAGCAGCTGCAGAACTACAAGGCTCAGCATCCTCCATCCAGGACTGTATGCAGTTTTTTGCCCAAAAAGAAAAAAAAAATGACATGGGCTTCGCCATATTTTTGTATGCTAGCCGGGTACAGCAGGCAGGTACGGGCTGCCCCCAACCCCCAGCTGCCTATTTGTACCCGGCTGGGAACCAAAAATATAGAGAAGCCCTTTTTTTTTAATTATTTCATGAAATAATTAAAAAAAAAAAATGATGTGGGCTTCACCTAATTTTTGAGTCCAGCCGGGTACAACTAGGCAGCTGGGGATTGGAATCCACAGTGCAGGGTACCCATGCTTTCTGGGCACCCCCACTGCGAATTGCAGTCCACAGCCACCCCAGAAAATGGCGCCTTCATAGAACATGTCACTATCTGTCTCCACTCTGGCACTTGTTGTGCAGGTGACCGGATGCTACATGTCACTAACTGTCTCCACTATGGGACTTGTTGTGCAGGTGAGAGTGTATACAGTTGGTACTATGCAGCAGAAATCACAGAGTGGGGCAGTTAGTGACATGTATCATCCGGTCGCCTGCACAAGTCCCAGAGTGGATACAGTGACATGCAGCACACTATGTGTCAGAGCAGAGCATGTCACCAACTTGCTCTTCTCTGTCACCTGCGGTGCTGCATGACAAGTTTTTGCCGCGATTTGGTGCCTTTTTTGCTGCGTTTTTGCTCACTGCGTTTTTAATCAGTGCACAATGCCATTAAAGATTGTTGATGAAAAAAAAAAAAAAGGTCTGATGTCATTTCCTTATTTAAAATGTTCATTGTATGCAGGAGAGCAGACAGCAGCTGCAGAACTACAAGGCTCAGCATCCTCCATCCAGGACTGTATGCAGTTTTTTACCCAAAAAGAAAAAAAAAATGACATGGGCTTCGCCATATTTTTGTATGCTAGCCGGGTAGAGCAGGCAGGTACGGGCTGCCCCCACCCCCAGCTGCCTAATTGTACCCGGCTGGGAACCAAAAATATAGAGAAGCCCTTTTTGTTTTAAATTATTTCATGAATTTCATGAAATAATTTTTAAAAAAAAAATGACGTGAGCTTCGCCTAATTTTAGTGTCCAGCCGGGTACAACTAGGCAGCTGGGGATTGGAATCCACAGTGAAGGGTGCCCAAGCTTTCTGGGCACCCCCACTGCGAATTGCAGTCCGCAGCCACCCCAGAAAATGGCGCTTTCATAGAAGCGCCATCTTCTGGAGCTGTATCCAACTCTTCCAGCTGCCCTGGTGACGGGTGGCTAGCTAGGTAATAATGGAGTTAGGGCTAGCTGTATATTATCAGCTAGCCCTAAGCCCGAAATTCATGGTGTCACGCCAATATTAGACATGGCCACCATGAATTTCTAGTAATGATAAAAAAAAACACAACACAGAGAAAAATATTTTTATTAGAAATAAAACACAACACAATTAGTGACTCCATCTTTATTGAAATAAACCCCCCTCCGCAGTAATCCTGGGTCAGGGTCCCGCGCCGTCCAATCAGGATCTAATATCATCTGATCGGTTTGCTGGAAGGCAATGCGATCAGATGATGTGTCAGGATCAAGTGCCTGAATCCCATCACACATCAGCTGATTGTATAAAAGCCGGTTATACAATCAGCAGATGCATCAGTAGAAAAAAAAAAAAAAAATACATACTCACTTATGTGCTGTGGTGATTACCAGCAGCTCCTGGAGCGATCGATTGGACAGGAGTCTGATCCTATACGATCGCTGCCGGAGCTGCCGGTAATCAGCTGATGAAGTCCCCTGACGGCAGGATCAGCTGATAGCCGGCCGGGCGCGAAAAAGCCGGCGAGACAACGATCAGCTGATGCGTCAGGTGACTGCATCAGGTGATCCACAGCCAGGTCCTGCAAGCAAGGTCCTGCCCCGGGGAGACTGCACACAGCCAGAGCGGCGGGACCGGGAGGAGGTGGGAGCGGGCATGGCACCGGGACCCTGCGGACAGGTGAGTATATGACATTTTTTTTCTACTGTTCACTTTGTTTTTCGCCGCTGCCTCCACCTCCCGCCCAGACATGGCGCCGCACGGAGCTGACATGCACAGGACGGGAGGTGGACGCAGCGGTGACGGTACCGGGAGAATTCATGCTTCTGTGTTGACCAACAGAAGGAATCCTCTTCCTGTACACGTCACTATACTGCCCACCCCTTGCGTTTATAGCTGCGTTTTTAGTTATAGAAACGCGGCTATATGCGTTATTCATTGCGTTTTTAACATCTCATTGAATTCAATGAGTGAAAAACGCAGTGGAAAACGCAGAAATAATTGACCTGCTGCGTTTTTGTGGTCACCACAAAAACGCAGCTAAAAAAAAACGCTGTGTGAGGACAGCACTTCTGAAAACCCATTGACATTGCTTCCCCAGCAATGTCACTGCGTTTTCAGCACAAAAACGCGGTAAAAACCGCCGCTAAAAACGCGGCAAAAACGCCTAGTGCGCACAAGGCCTTAGGCTGCTTTCACACTACGTTTTTTTAACATGCGTCATGAACGTTTTTTTGCTGCAAAAGCGGATCCTGCTTTTACAGCAAAAAAACACATGCAAACGCATGTGTTAGTTTGCAGGATCCTGTCACTTTAAGTTTATGGGCGGGCATTGGAGTCATGTGATCGGGAGTGAGGGGAACTGAACGTGAAAGACTAGGACCCGACATCTAACAGCTGTGGAGGCTCGTAACCAAGGTAAACATCGGGTAACTTGCTTGGATATCCGATATTTACATTGGTTACTAGCGTCTGCAGCTGCTAGGAGCAGGCTGCCTGCACAGGTAACCAACGTAAACATCGGGTAACTAAGACCGCGGTTACCCGATGTTTTCCTTGGTTACGAGCGTCCTCCGCTCTCAGGCAGGGGAGAGAGAGAGGGAGGGAGGGAGGTGGTGAGAGGGACTGATCACCCGAGGCTGGTTTCTGGGCATGCTCAGTAGAGCAAGCAGGATCCTGTCTATCAGCATGCCAGCGTTCACATGCGTTTGCGTGCTGTTTAGTCAGGATCCAGCAATTTGCAGTATTTGGACGCAGCTCAAAAACGCTACAAGTAGCGTTTTTGAAAAATGTTAAATAACTGCAACTCGCTGGATCCTCACTATAACGCACGCAAACGCAGGTGAACGCATGTTGACGCGAGTCCATTGCAAATGCATTGAAATGAAAACGCATTTGCACTGGATCCGTTTTTGCGTTAAAAAAACGTTCATAACGGATGTTAAAAAAACGTAGTGTGAAAGCAGCCTAAGCAACATCGCTAGCAACATCGCTGCTGAGGCACGACTTTTGTGACGTAGCAGCGATGTTGCTAGCGATGTTGTTGTGTGTGACATCCAGCAACAACCTGGCCCCTGCTGTGAGGTCGCTGGTTGTTGCTGAATGTCCTGGACCATTTTTCAGTTGTTGCTCTCCTGCTGTGAAGCACACATCGCTGTGTGTGACAGCGACAGAGCAACAACTGAATGTGCAGGGAGCAGGAGCCGGCTTCTGCGGATGCTGGTAACCAATGTAAATATCGGGTAACCAAGAAGCCCTTTCCTTGGTTACCCGATATTTACCTTCGTTACCAGCGTCCGCCGCTCTCAAGCGGTGAGTGCCGGCTCCCTGCTCTCTGCACACGTAATTACCCGATGTGTAGTCTGGCTAGGTGTGCAGGGAGCCAGCGCTAAGCGGTGTGCGCTGGTAACCAAGGTAAATATCGGGTTGTTTACCCAATATTTACCTTAGTTACCAAGTGCAGCATCGCTTCCACGCGTCGCTGAGGGCTGGTCACTGGTTGCTGGTGAGATCTGCCTGTGTGACAGGTCAGGTTGCTGGTGGGATCGCTGGAGCGTCGCTAAGGGGTACTTCACACACAGCGAGATCGCTACTGACATCGCTGATAAGTCTCGGTTTTTGTGACGCAGCAGTGACCTCATTAGCGATCTCGCTGTGTGTGACGCTGAGCAGTGATCTGGCCCCTGCTGTGAGATCGTTGCTCGTTACACACAGCCCTGGTTCGTTTTTTTATTGTTGCTCTCCCGCTGATAAGCACACATCGCTGTGTGTGACAGCGAGAGAGCAACAATCCTGAATGTGCAGGGAGCAGGAGCCGGCATCTGACAGCCTGCGGTAAGCTGTAACCAAGGTAAACATCAGGTAACCAAGGTGGTTACCCGATATTTACCTTCGTTACCAGCGTCTGCAGCTCTCACGCTGCCAGTGCCGGCTCCGGGTCACTGCACACGTAGCCGGAAGACACATCGGGTAAATAAGCAAAAGTTTGCTTATTAACCCGATGTGTGCTGTGGCTACGAGTGCAGGGAGCCAGCGCTAAGTGGTGTGCGCTGGTAACTAAGGTAAACATCGGGTAACCATACCCGATGTTTACCTTAGTTACCAGTGTCCGCAGCTTCCAGACGCCGGCTCCCTACAAGCGCAGCATCGCTTCCACATCGCTGCTGGCTGGGGGCTGGTCACTGGTGAGATCTGCCTGTTTGACAGCGCACCAGCGACCATGTAGCGACGCAGCAGCGATCCTGACCAGGTCAGATCGCTGGTGGGATTGCTGCTGCGTCGCTAAAGTGTGACGGTGTCCTTAGTGTGACAGTACCTTAAGCCTTTGACTAGTTGAAGCTTCTGTCCATGTTATGTCCTTGGGGGTGTGATAACCTGATTTCCAAGATCTGGCGTCTTCGCAGCTCCTGGAAATCTTGCGCATGCGTGCAGCTCATTTTCGTCAGTACTCCTCAGAAGCTGGGTGTACGCGTTCTGACTTCAGAGGTGCATATGTGCAGAAGCTGTTCTTCCGATCATGCGCAGTGCGCCTCCCTGAAGCCTTCTGAGGCACACTGACTCTGCCAAAATAAGCTGTGCACATGCGCAACATCTCCCGGAGCTAGTGGTGACGCAGAGTCATGGAAATCATGATAGCATGGAAAAAAGGTTGACTAGTCCGGTGAAACACCCCTTCAACTAATCAAAGGACTAATTAGCATAGGAACAGCACACTTCATAAATGTTTTTTTTTTTTTTTTTTTAAAACCTTGATTTTAGTACATCGCATTATACAGGTCTGGTAAGGGAGGGAATTTTCGCATACACATGTGACTGCTGCTGAGTTGGAGCTCCGAGGGGAGCCGGCTGGTTTCCTTTTAATTGTGACTGATAGCTTTGTCATATGGACCGTTTTACTACGGCATGTTCTTCATGGGCTATTTTTATCACTGTCCTCTGAATCACACCTTATTTCAGGTAGATGTGATCATAGCCTAGGAGTAGGAGGTATAAGTGTTGTGCAGTAAATAAGATATTGTACTCCAGTAGAAGGCAGACTTGTTATGCTACAGAGCCAACGTCTGGAGCTGTGCCCGCCATCACATACCAAGAGCAGTCACCCGGATTGGAAGAGAGCCACCCTGTCCTCCTGTGCAGGAGGGCTGCAAAGTAAAGCCGTTAACCCTCCATAGCTACATCTTGGGCTTCGTTCGCACTATGAATATTTGGTGTTTTTGATGTTGCAGCAGTTCTGCACCTTTTAGGCAAATTAGATAACTTGTGTCTCTCATCTTTCACACTGGTTTTTGGCTCCTTGTGGTATGTCATGTTGTTATAAATTAACCTGCTTTGGTTTTCATACTTATTGGTATTTGGCTTAGATAAAATTCCTATCCACTTTGCTGTAACTGTAAGTCTATGTGCCCACGGGACTATGTACCCGCGGATATATCCGCAGGTACATCCACAGGTTTCCTGCAGCAACGCCCCGGACTCCGCAGCTATACATAACTGCGGTATTCCAGCAAAATATCTGCGGTAAACCTGCAGACATTCCGCATGAATACTTGACATGCAGTTACGTGCGGCTGCGGGAAATCCGCAGCATATTCTGCAGCCGCACATACCGCAGCATATTCTGCAGCCGCACATACCGCAGCATGGACACAGCACTCCCTATGTGCGGCTGCGGATTTCCCGCAGCCGCACGTAACTGCATGTCAAGTATTCATGTGGAAATATCTGCAGAATTCCCGCCCCTCCACTATGGAGATAGAGGCCGGGACTTCCGCAGGTAAGTCGCACAAATGTCCGTAGGTTTACCACAGATATTTCACTGGATTCCCGCAGCAATGGATAGCTGTAGATTCCGGGGATCAGCTTCCGGAAACCTGCGAATATATCCGTGGGTACATAGTCCCTTGGGCACATTGACATATAGTGCCTTTATTTGACTTTGTATTGCTTGGCTTTTTTATGTAAAACTTCGGGGTTCCTGTTTTTATTCTCCGGTTATCAAGAATGGTGAACAAAGGTAGAGTCCAAATATTGCATAAGAGGACTGAACACGTCCATGCATGACCTGAAATGCTCATTGCCTACTGTTTTATCAATCAAAAACACAGCAACATACTCATTTAAAATGTATATATCATCAGAAATGACTTTACGAAAGTGTCACCAAAATAAGTATAGTTTTCAAAAAGAAACCCGCGGGAAGGAGAAGGTGATCCCTATATGTGGGAATCAAAGTGACGCAGCAAAGAATGTAATGGGTATAAAAAATAGATTAAAATCACGTGCTTTACAGTAATTTGGATATGGAAAGTGCATTCATAAACAGGGCTTCCCAAGTGAGAGGCAAAGCGAAAAAGTTGTAAAATATCGGACTGTTCAGGTGAATGAATAATAAAATACAATAAACAATCAGTTTGTATAAAAACCAGATGTTACCAGTATAAAAAATACAGTGCTATAATAGAGACTAATGCAGATGTCCCATGCTGGAAGGTAAAGTGCAGCCAGTGCATACTAAATACAAATGGCAAACAGGATGGAAATATAATGAATGTAGTATTTACCTGCTTCAAGACCTATTAAGCTCATGTGTCTCTGTGCCCCGTTTCCGACGCGCGTTTTGTGTTTCTGACTGCCTCAGGGAGGGGTGTGCAAGTGAGTGCATTTTTTTGCCCATAAAAATTAGGTAGACTCAAAACCTCGTTGATGAAACTTAACCTTAATGGTGCCTTTATTTGACTGCATTGCTTGGCTTTTTTCATGTAAAACAGCGGGGTTCCTGTTTTCATACTCTGGGTATCAAGAATGGTGAACAAATGTGAAATCCAAATATTGCGATAAAGGGTGGAACAAGACCATGGAAGACCTGAAGTGCCCATTGCCTACTGTTTTATCAATGAAAAACACAGCAACATACTCATTAAAATTTCTGGAGCTGTTCACTTAGACTCCTCTGTTTGTGGTCTGTCTCTCCACACTAAAAAAAATGGAGAAATGCCCGTTTTTGAGTCAGTTACCCATACAAGTCTGAGTCACATGGATATCTGTGAGGAGTCCATTTTTAACATTGTAATGGGTAGGAGAAGCTTTGGACGTTTTCTTGTTTTTGACACATACCAAAATAATTGATGGTAAAAATGGACATTGACCAATTACTGCTGAAAATCTGATCCAAAAGTCAGTCCATATTTTGAGACAAATCACTGACGTATTAGTGATATTTAAGGCCTCATTCACACATCAGTGTTTTTGATCAGTGGGTTTACCAAAAGCAGGAATGTCTCCAAAACACAGAGCAGGTATCTTACGATTACAGCTTTCCTCTGTAAGGTCCACTCCTGGCTTTAACATAAAATCAGTGATGGAAAAATACTGACGTGTGAATGAGGCCTAAGGGGTACTTTGCACACTACAATATCGCAGGTGCGATGTCGGTGGGGTCATATCGAAAGTGACGCACATCCGGCGTCACTGTCAACATCGTAGTGTAAAGCCTTTTACATACGATTAACGAGCGCAAAAGCGTCGTTATCGTATAATCGGTGTAGTGTCGGACATTTCCATAATGTCGCTGCTGCGACGGTACGATGTTGTTCCTCGTTCCTGCGGCAGTAGTAAATAGCTGAATCCAGGCAAAAAGAGAAGGTACATATGTATGAAACCTAAAATATAACTTTTATTAGTGTATAGCTAAAAAAGTGAATCTCAGTTCACTCAGGGTGAGTAAAAACAGACAAACATTAACAATAATCATAGTCATGCTGCCATAGGGCTACATATACCCCATCAGCTGCCCACTGATACAAAATGGCAGTACTCGCCTCAAAAGCTTATTTAAGAATGCCACTCAAAATAGGCTGCCAGGGTATAGTATGACTATATATGGACACACATTTCGTTGTACCCTTGAAGCTGGAACAATCATTAGTTTATGGAAAGTGTGTCCAAAAATCCATTTTCGTGAAAAGCATGCGGATATCGAGAATAAATCCCAGATGGGAACGATCTTACCCGATCTTGTGGATGCGAGGATGGGCAACCTTTATAAGGACAACACGGCTCGTTGATAGGGGGGCTGTCCAAAAGCTCATCAAATCCCATACATATATTGCCGAGTGTTCAACTCCAAATATTGACGAAACACATTACTCCCGACGCATTTCATATGGGAAATAATCAGGGGAGTGTTAGTGAAAGTAATGAGATATGGCCCATATACATCATATGACCATATTTAGATGCCCAGTATTGCTGTAGGCCAAAGAAAAAAAGGTACATAATAAGCCCAAATATCATATAGAGTAGCCATATCATACTGCCCTATCTATGAGATACTCACCGCACGTGTGCGTGCGTCAGGACTGAATCCTTTACAAAAGTGCCGCGCTCCACATTAGGGAGCCGGCCCCTTTTATACACCGGCGCATTCGCAGAAGCACCATACCGGCCGATGACGCGCGCTCCCAGAAAGCACCAGGACCGGAAGCACGCGTCATCGGCTGCCGCGTCGCAACAGGGCGGGCGGGACCTCACCATGTGAGCGTCACATCCTGGAGTCACGCCTGCTGGCTCAACCAATCAGAACCCGGAGCATGTTGCTATCGCAACATAAACAAGCTCCGGTTCACCCAGCCAGGCGTCATAGTGAGAAATCCATGCTGGCTGTAAAGCACAGACATGGTGGGTAAATATGCCTTTACCGGCAGGTGTATAGTATTATTAAGACATAGACCCATCCACAGAGGGCATATATTGTTTTCGGATAATTAATTAGCTGTCAATATTGTAACCTGATACAGGGGATAGTACAGCTGAACTATAGCAAGGAACCAGCCAAGGAACCAAAGGTGCCAGCACCGCAAAATAAAGAATACAAAGTAGGGACAGGGAGGGCTTTACATAAGGGAATAGTAATATATGAAAGGAAGACCACCTATATAGTTAAGTGTACCTAAACATGATATATGTCATAGCATCATATTCATAAACGGATACAAATCCGAGAAAGTGTATCATATTCTTGTATTCAAAGGGTGGTCCCCAAACAGGCTCGGGAAATGGTGCTGGAGGAAGTGCATCAAATGAGGACGAGCCAGTTGGAATCAGGCAAACCTATATGTATAGACACATCATATATAGAGGGTGGGGGAGGGGGGGGAAACTATAGTACACACTGAGATCTTACCCTTGATAGAATCTGACCCTACCTAACATGTGGGGGTCGGCACCCTAAGTATGCCCCACGCCATTGGTGCCCCCACTCGGTCGTCGTCTTTCCCTCCTATACTTACCCTACTTGCTGAAGTGCTCCTACAGAAAGGGCGTGAAGGACAAAGACTCATTCAAGCCTATTGGTGCCATGGTGTTGAGAGTATAAATCCAGTAACATTCTTTCTGGAGTATTAGCTTGTCCCAGTCTCCCCCTCTAGCCGGAGGGCGAATGAGATCAATTCCCATGATTTTAAAACTCTCCAAGTCGCCACCATGAAAGTTATTATTGTGTCTAGCAACCGGTGTATCGTTCTTCCTAAGGATGTCATTCTTGTGTTCGCCCACACGTCTCCGTAGCTCCCTGATGGTTTTGCCAATATATAGTTTTGCCGCAAATACACTCTACCCTATATATGACACCCTTTGATTTGCACATAATCAGGGATCTAATGGAAAAAATGTTCCCATTATTGTGGTTCGTGAAGGTCTTTCCCTCCTCAAGATATCTACAATTGACACAGTCATAGCATTTAAAACAACCATAGGTTGCATTTACTGTTCTTCCTGGCCCATCCTTATTGAAGTGGCTATGGACAAGCCTGTCCCCCAGGGATTTGGCCTTTCTATATGTGATGGACGGATATGTGAGGAGATGCTTCTCTGAGAGGATCCATCTGTAGGACATGCCAGTACTTCGAGAGGGTTTCCCTGAGGTCTCCCGCCCCATTATTGTACGTTGTGATAAACCTTAGGATATCAACAGATTCCTCCTTCTTATGATTGGGGTTCAGTAGTGTGGTACGGTCCATATTACGCACAGAGTTGTACGCCTTATGGATAATCCCCTCAGGGTAACCTCTTTCTCTCAGGCGTCCCATCAGATCAGAGGCCTGTTGTTTAAAGCCTGCTTCCTCCGAGCAGTTGCGCCTCATCCTGATGAACTGCCCCTTCGGGATTCCTCTCTTCAAGGGGCGAGGGTGGGCACTCTCCCACTTTAACAAAGAATTGGAAGATGTAGCCTTCCTAAAGGTGGAGGTCACAAGTCGGCCATCCAGTCCTTTTTCCACCATTACATCAAGGAAAGCCAGTTTGTCCCTGCCAATTTCACTCGTAAAGCTCAAACCTATCCTGTTGTCATTCAGATTGGTCATAATATGGTGGAAATCACACTCCTGGCCCTTCCAGATAACAAAGACGTCGTCTATGTATCTCAGCCATATGACGACGTCCTCGGTATCTAGAAGGCCACCAAACACCACTGTATCCTCCCACCAGCCCAGGAGGAGGTTAGCGTACGATGGGGCACAACAACTCCCCATCGCAGTCGTCCTGAGCTGGTGAAAGAACCTCCCTCCAAATGTAAATACATTCCTGGTGAGGCAAAATTCGAGTGCTTTGATGACAAAATCATTATGGTAGCAGAACTGACTTCCTCTTGATTCCAGATAGTACTGTGCAGCCCTCATCCCCACTGAATGTGGAATAGACGAGTATAACGCCTCTACATCAATACTGCATAAAAGCATGCCATCTTCCAAATAGATATCCTCTATACGACGCAAGAAATCTGTCGTGTCCCTCAAATAGGAATTGAGGGACAGCACGAAGGGACGCAGAATTTTGTCAACGTATACACTCAGTCTTTCTGTTAGGCCACCTATGCCTGAGACAATAGGGCGACCTCTTACAGGGTTTAAACCCTTGTGCACTTTGGGCAAAATGTAGAAAGTCGCCACTGTTGGAAAAATCGGTAAGAGATACTCAAATTCATTTTTATCAATATTAGACTCCAAAGCCTCCCCTAATAGTCTTTAGTTCTTCTTTATATCTCGGAAGCGGATTGGAGTCCAATTTGGCATAGCATGATTTATCATTGAGGATATTCAAACATATCTGCTTGTAGTCACTAGAGTCCAGTATCACCACATTCCCCCCTTTGTCCAAGGGTTTTATGGTGATACTGGAGTCCTTCTCTAAATTTTTAAGACTGAGCATCTCTGTTTTAGTTAGATTATAATGACTTCTCCGTCCCCACATGCTGTTCCTTACGTCGTCCGTCACCAAATTGACAAATATATCAATCGCGTCCACCTCTGTCATGACAGGAGGCATCTTGACACTCTTGTTCTTTAAATTTGTAAACGGGCTCTCACCTAAATCATTTGGGTTCATGTCCCCAAGATGGAAGAGCAATTTCACATCTTCAAGGAGTTCCCATGGGATCCCCAGCTCGGCCGATGTTTTTTCCGTCTGTTTTTCAAAATTTTTTTTCCATTTGAGACGTCTTGCAAAGAGGTGCAAATCCTTAATTGCCTCAAACTCGTTAAAGTCGGTTGTCGGCACAAAAGACAAACCCTTGTTTAGAATGGATAAATCCATCTCAGAGATGGATCTTGAAGACAAGTTAATCACCTGAGGAGCCCCGCTTGTAGTTACGGGTTGAGTTGTCCTTTGCTCCTCAGGTGATATTGGTTGTCTAAACCCCCCCCCCCCTCCTTCGCGTTGCCAAAATTTTGTGAAGCTCCCCTGTAATTAGATCTTCCTCTACCCCTCTGTTTTTTATACTGCTGTGGGGGTCTAAAAATTAATTCTGCCTGATTCCAACTGGCTCGTCCTCATTTGATGCACTTCCTCCAGCACCATTTCCCGAGCCTGTTTGGGGACCACCCTTTGAATACAAGAATATGATACACTTTCTCGGATTTGTATCCGTTTATGAATATGATGCTATGACATATATCATGTTTAGGTACACTTAACTATATAGGTGGTCTTCCTTTCATATATTACTATTCCCTTATGTAAACCCCTCCCTGTCCCTACTTTGTATTCTTTATTTTGCGGTGCCGGCACCTTTGTGTCCTTGGCTGGTTCCTTGCTATAGTTCAGCTGTACTATCCCCTGTATCAGGTTACAATATTGACAGCTGATTAATTATCCGAAAACAATATATGCCCTCTGTGGATGGGTCTATGTCTTACTAATAATACTATACACCTGCCGGTATAGGCATATTTACCCACTATGTCTGTGCTTTACAGCCAGCATGGATTTCTCACTATGACGCCTGGCTGGGTGAACCGGAGCTTGTTTATGTTGCGATAGCAACATGCTCCGGGTTCTGATTGGTTGAGCCAGCAGGCGTGGCTCTCCAGGATGTGACGTTCACCTGGTGAGGTCCCGCCCGCCCTGTTGCGACGCGGCAGCCGATGACGCGTGCTTCCGGTCCTGGTGCTTTCTGGGAGCGCGCGTCATCGGCCGGTATGGTGCTTCTGCGCATGCGCCGGTGTATAAAAGGGGCCGGCTCCCTAATGTGGAGCGCGGCACTTTTGAAAAGGATTCAGTCCTGACTCACGCACACGTGCGGTGAGTATCTCATAGATAGGGCAGTATGATATGGCTACTCTGATATTTGGGCTTATTATTATGTACCTTTTTTTTCTTTGGCCTACAGCAATACTGGCATTAAATATGGTCATATGATGTATATGGGCCATATCTCATTACTTTCATTAACACTCCCCTGATGATTTCCCATATGAAACGCGTCGGGAGTAATGTTTCGTCAATATTTGGAGTTTAACACTCGGCAATATATGTATGGGATTTGATGAGCTGGTGGACAGCCCCCCTATCAACGAGCCGTGTTGTCCTTATAAAGGTTGCCCATCCTCGCATCCACAAGATCGGGTAAGATCGTTCCCATCTGGGATTTATTCTCGATATCCGCATGCTTTTCACGAATATGGATTTTTGGACACACTTTCCATAAACTAATGATTGTTCCAGCTTCAAGGGTACAACGAAATGTGTGTCCATATATAGTCATACTATACCCTGGCAGCCTATTTTGAGTGGCATTCTTAAATAAGCTTTTGAGGCGAGTACTGCCATTTTGTATCAGTGGGCAGCTGATGGGGTATATGTAGCCCTATGGCAGCATGACTATGATTATTGTTAATGTTTGTCTGTTTTTACTCACCCTGAGTGAACTGAGATTCACTTTTTTAGCTATACACTAATAAAAGTTATATTTTAGGTTTCATACATATGTACCTTCTCTTTTTGCCTGGATTCAGCTATTTACTACGGTTGATACTGTGGATCCCTTGGGTATTTGCTATTTTACTCGTTCCTGTGGTAGCACACATCGCTGTGTATGAAGCCGCTGGAGCGAGAAACATCGCCTTACAAGCGTCCCGGCTGCAATGAGGAAGGAAGGAGGTGGGCGGGATGTTTTCGTCCCGCTATTCTCCGCCCCTCCGCTTCTATTGGCTGCCTGACGTGTGACGTCGCTATGACGCTGCACGACCCGCCCCCTTAATAAGGAGGCGGGTCGCAGGACAGGTGAGTGCATGTGAAGCTGGCGTAGCGATAATGTTTGCTACGGCAGCAATCACAAGATATCGCTGCTGCGACGGGGGCGAGTACTATCGCTGCAGCGTCGGTAACACATTGTTACCGTGTCGCAGATTGCAAAGCCCGCCTAAGACTGTTGTGACAGTTATTTTGGGAATTTGCAATATTGAATATCTTTCCTCACAGAAACTGATTTAGGAAATGTTCCTCTTTTGGGGAATTTTCTGGCATTTTTTCTTTTTCTTGGGCTATGTTACTCAAGTCTTTTTCAGGGGGATCCTGAACGGAATCTGTATTTTGGCCTCCTTCACCCATTCGTGTCTCTAGTATGTGTGATGCCCGTTTTGTCACGGACACACGTAGACCCAATTAAATCAATAGGTTTGCGCACACATACATGTTTTCACACGGACCATGGGTCCTTGTGGGGCACACGCATGTCCATGTGCTCTACACAGCGACATGTGCATTTTCTGCCGGCAGCATGGGTGTTACATGGGCCACACACTGAAAGGTGACATCAGTGTGACACGTACTGGAGAAAACACGTCACTTAAAAATAAACTTTTATACTGGCCTGTCTCCGGCATTGCAGTCTCTTGCCTCTGCTGTTGCTTCTGGGCCCGCTCATTATATCTTCAGTGCACTCACCGCAGACCCAGAAGTAACAGCAGTGCCGGAGACTGGTAAGTATACCAGCTCATGCTTTCCGTGTGCTGTTTGGATGTCGCATGGATAGCACAGGGACAGCACACGTAGATCATGAGCGTGCACACACTTACCTTTACCAAAGACCATGCAAATGTTTGTGTTTTGCACGGATGTGTGAAGGAGGCCTTATAAAGCGCCCCATAAAATGAAGATAATGCACAGCAATATCAAAACGACTTTACTATGAAAATGTATTGTCTATTGTTACTTAACTGACACGATCATTCTTTGAGGCGGTTTCCACCCGGAAGCCTTCAGCTCTCTATGCTTGAAAGTATCCGCTGGCAAGAAGTACGGCAAAAATGCCGATGTTTACTCCTGCTACGTAAATATCGGGTAACCAAGCAAAGCACTTTGCTTGGTTACCTGATGTTTACCTTGGTTATAGCTTACCGCGGGCTGCCAGAAGCCGGCTCCCTGCACATTCAGTTTGTCGCTCTCTCGCTGTCACACACAGCGATGTGCGCTTCACAGCAGGAGAGCAACGTCCAAAAAATGGTCCGGGACATTCAGCAACGACCGGCGACCTCACAGCAGGGGCCAGGTTGTTGCTGAATGTCACACACAGCGACATCGCTAGCAAGGTCGCTGCTACGTCACAGAAAATGGTGACTTAGCAGCAACGTCGTCATTGCTGTCGTCGTGTGAGACATGACCATTATATGCACACTTTGTTTGTATTGTAAGATGGCAGCCCAACATGTCATGTAGGGGAGATGTATATCACATAAGCGGTTATCCTGTTATCCTCTGTGATTTAAGCCTGGAAGGTAGCTCCAGGATGTATAGTACTGAGAGGGTTAATAGGGCTGACAAGGCCCAGGTTTGAGCAGCCAGGTAGATGGATGTGACTGGCTGCTCACATATCCCCACCCCGGGCCAGGTATGGTGGCCATACAGTCCAGGTGAATGAATTTGCTCTGTGTGGAGGTAAGACGTCCCCATGTGTGATACTGAAGTGCTATTCATAGGATTGTGTATCCTGGTTTTTCCTGCCAAGAAAGGCTGTTTATTTTCCTTATATATCTATCACTACTCACTAGACGTTGGGGATATTTTGGCTTTCAGATGAAATTTATGGAAAATGTAAAAAGTTCACGTTAGTGTTATTCTGTCATGAAAGTATGGTACATTGGAACCTCACTTAACGAGTAACCCAGTTAACGAGAATTTCGCTTAAGCAAAGCTTTCTGTAAATTTGTAACTCTGTTTACGAGAAAGCTTTGCTGTACGAGCAAGATCCTCACTGCACACACTTCCGGTTCCGTACATCCACCGCACTCTAACCCGCACTTGCAGTCCACACAAACACACACAAGCACACACATACAGTATTATGCTCACCTTACCTTCCGTTCCATCGCCGACCTCATGGTTCTTGTAGTTCGCCGGAGCATCGCGACGAGAGAGGAATCCTTGCAGCGAACTACAGGACCCAGGAGTCCGGCGATGGAACGGAAGGTAAGGTGAGCATAATATGTGTACCTTTCGTTCCATCGCCGGCCTCCTGGGTCCTGTAGTTCGCCGCTCCGGGATGTGTATCGGCAAGCATCGCGACGAGGCAGGAAGTTCCGCTGTCAGATGCTACTCAAAGGCAGCGCGCTGGCCAACCAGAGGCAAGCAACTCCTGCCTTTGACGTCAGCTCTCTGGGTGCGGAAGTTCCTCCCTCATCGTCATGGTTACCCGATACACAGCCCGTACTAGCGAACAGCAAGTCCCAGGAGACCGGCGATGGAACAGAAGGTAAGCTGAGCATATGTGTGTGTTCGTGTGTGTTCGTACGTGTGTGTGGAATGGCACAATAGGGGACCAGGATGGGACATTTAACAAGTTGGGGAACGAATTGTCTGCATTCCAATGATTTCCTATGGGAAATCTTGCTTTGCTGAACGAGTAACATGGTTTACAAGCACACTCCCAGAGCGGATTGTTATTGTTAACAAAGGTTCCACTGTATTTACAGTATAAATAAAATATTTGATACACTGCCGATTTTTGCAAGTTTTCCCACCTACAAAGAATAGAGGTCTGTAATTTTTATCGTAGGTACACTGCAACTGTGACAGAATCCCCCCCCACCCCAAAACTCCAGAAAATCACATTGTATGATTTTTAAATAATTAGCATTTTGTTACATGAAATAAGTATTTGATACAATAGAAAAACAGAACTTAATATTTGGTATAGAAACCTTTGTTTGCAATTAGAGGTCAGACAGTTGTTGACCAGGTTTGCACACTCTGCAGCAGGGATTTTGCCCCTCTCCTCTATTTCACTTCAGATTTCGGGCTGTTTCTGGGAAACATTGTTTCCGCTCCCTCCAATGATTTTCTATTGGATTCATGTCTGGAGTCTGGCTAGGCCCTAATTTTCGTAATCAGCACAGATACAGCAGTCACTGTGGGCTGCAACCCTTACTTGTCAGCTGTATTTTGGCTGGTTTTAAAAAATAGAAGGGATCCCACACTGATTTTTTTTTTTTTTTTTTAAATTTGAAAAAATATTTTAAAAAAGCAGTGTAGGGTCCACCCCCATTTTTCCCAAACCAGCCAAGTTACACTTATGCACATGTAGGTCTTTCAAAGACAAATCCAGCAATACTTGGCCATTCAGTCCCTCCGCTAATGACAGTTTGCTTTTCAGTTAAGGTGTAAATGAGACTAAACATCTGAAGCCTCTGTCACTCCAGCTCTATTTCCCAAACAAGACTACCTCCTACTGCCTGGCTGTGAAAGCTCTATTCTTTGCGACTTAGGCAAAGGAGCCATCAAGCGTCGCTGGCTCTGGGCGGGTAATAGAGCTGGAAAAGCAGAGGCCTCAGGTCTACAGCCTTATTTGCAGAATAATTTAAATGTTGATTTCTCAGCACCTGAAGAAGGGACCGGCCATGTAAAGGTAGTGCTGGACTTGTCTTTGAAAGAGCTACAGTTAGGTCCAGAAATCTTTGGACAGTGACACAATTTTCGCGAGTTGGGCTCTGCATTCCACCACATTGGATTTGAAATGAAATCTCTACAAGAGAATTCAAGTGCAGATTGTAACGTTTAATTTGAAGGTTTGAACAAAAATATCTGATAGAAATTGTAGGAATTGTACACATTTCTTTACAAACACTCCACATTTTAGGAGGTCAAAAGTAATTGGACAAATAAATTAAACCCAAACAAAATATTTTTATTTTCAATATTTTGTTGCGAATCCTTTGGAGGCAATCACTGCCTTAAGTCTGGAACCCATGGACATCACCAAACGCTGGGTTTCCTCCTTCTTAATGCTTTGCAAGGCCTTTACAGCCGCAGCCTTCAGGTCTTGCTTGTTTGTGGGTCTTTCCGTCTTAAGTCTGGATTTGAGAAAGTGAAATGCATGCTCAATTGGGTTAAGATCTGGTGATTGACTTGGCCATTGCAGAATGTTCCACTTTTTTGCACTCATGAACTCCTGGGTAGCTTTGGCTGTATGCTTGGGGTCATTGTCCATCTGTACTATGAAGCGCCGTCCGATCAACTTTGCGGCATTTGGCTGAATCTGGGCTGAAAGTATATCCCGGTACACTTCAGAATTCATCCGGCTACTCTTGTCTGCTGTTATGTCATCAATAAACACAAGTGACCCAGTGCCATTGAAAGCCATGCATGCCCATGCCATCACGTTGCCTCCACCATGTTTTACAGAGGATCTGGTGTGCCTTGGATCATGTGCCGTTCCCTTTCTTCTCCAAACTTTTTTCTTCCCATCATTCTGGTACAGGTTGATCTTTGTCTCATCTGTCCATAGAATTCTTTTCCAGAACTGAGCTGGCTTCATGAGGTGTTTTTCAGCAAATTTAACTCTGGCCTGTCTATTTTTGGAATTGATGAATGGTTTGCATCTAGATGTGAACCCTTTGTATTTACTTTCATGGAGTCTTCTCTTTACTGTTGACTTAGAGACAGATACACCTACTTCACTGAGCGTGTTCTGGACTTCAGTTGATGTTGTGAACGGGTTCTTCTTCACCAAAGAAAGTATGCGGCGATCATCCACCACTGTTGTCATCCGTGGATGCCCAGGCCTTTTTGAGTTCCCAAGCTCACCAGTCAATTCCTTTTTTCTCAGAATGTACCCGACTGTTGATTTTGCTACTCCAAGCATGTCTGCTATCTCTCTGATGGATTTTTTCTTTTTTTCAGCCTCAGGATGTTCTGCTTCACCTCAATTGAGAGGTCCTTAGACCGCATGTTGTCTGGTCACAGCAACAGCTTCCAAATGCAAAACCACACACCTGTAATCAACCCCAGACCTTTTAACTACTTCATTGATTACAGGTTAACGAGGGAGACGCCTTCAGAGTTAATTGCAGCCCTTAGAGTCCCTTGTCCAATTACTTTTGGTCCCTTGAAAAAGAGGAGGCTAAGCATTACAGAGCTATGATTCCTAAACCCTTTCTCCGATTTGGATGTGAAAACTCTCATATTGCAGCTGGGAGTGTGCACTTTCAGCCCATATTATATATATAATTGTATTTCTGAACATGTTTTTGTAAACAGCTAAAATAACAAAACTTGTGTCACTGTCCAAATATTTCTGGACCTAACTGTATATACTCATGTAAAAAGTGTGGGAATGGATCCTGCTGAAGAATTCCCTTTTAAAGAGAATCTGTCACCAGGTTTTTGTTTCTCCATCTGAGAGCAGCAAATCGTAGAGACAGAGACCCTGATTCCAGTGATGTGTCACTTGCTGAGTTGTTTGCTGCATTTTGATAATATCAATGTTTTCTCTGCTGCAGATCTAGCAGTTATACAGAGCTCATAAATATGCTGGACTACCTGCAGCTTGCCAAGTAGTCCTCTAATGATAATTTACTGCTGATTAAACAGTGATTTTGTCAAAACTACATTAAGCAGCCCAGTAAGTGACACATCACTGGAATCGAGATCTCTGCTGCTTCGTTATGCTGTTCTCAGATTAGGTGGCAAAAACCTGGTGCCAAATTCCCTTTAAGGTCTCTACACGTTTTACTTGAATATTTAGTACCGCCTTTTGTAGCCTTTTTATATAACTTTGCATTTAGTCTTGTTGAGTTGGTTATGGAATGGTTTCACAAGTGTCCATGCACGTTATAGAAACGTTGGGCAAACTTGCCAATTTTGGCAGGACCGGATAAGCATCTGTGAATGTGCCCTGTCTCTAGTGGTGGCAGATGTCCTGGAAAAGAAGGGCCAGGTTTCTTCTTTTCCTCCTCTGAGAGGGGGAAACACATGTATGCTTGGCCAAGCTGAGCATGCATATGTATTGGCGCGTCGGCCGGCCAGACACTCGCTCAGTGCAGTCGATAGTGTTGGTTGCTGTTTTGCATTTGTTTTTCTGTCCATAATGACTGTATGGTGATCTCTCCTGAATCCCGTGGATTGACACTCTTGCATTTAGCGGCTGAGCAGGCTTTTAGAGAAGGGGTGATCTAATCCTTCTGAATAAGAAGTTTTTAGCGTGTGTCAAACAAGTGCAGCTTATAGAGTTTCCCGCCTATGTCTGCTATTGTAGGGTCTCTACAGGAAAGCGTTGTTTATCCTCTTATTGTAACCACCATATTGTGATTCCCAGTTTAATCTTCGCAGTATGGAGCCTCCTGCGGAGACCTGCACCGAGACTGCCGGGCAGAGCTGCTGCACACACAGCGCACACACAGCGCACACACAGCGCACACACAGCGCACACACAGCGCACACACAGCGCACACACAAGTACACACAGCACACACAGCACACACAGCTCACACAGCTCACACACAGCACACACAGCTCACACACAGCACACACAGCTCACACACAGCACACACAGCACACACACAGCACACACACAGCACACACACAGCACACACAGCTCACACAGCTCACACAGCTCACACAGCTCTCACAGCTCTCACAGCTCTCACAGCTCTCACAGCTCACACAGCTCACACAGCTCACACAGCACACACAGCACACACAGCTCACACAGCTCACACACAGCTCACACACAGCTCACACACAGCTCACACACAGCTCACACACAGCTCACACACAGCACACACACAGCACACACACAGCACACACACAGCACACACAGCTCACACAGCTCACACAGCTCTCACAGCTCTCACAGCTCTCACAGCACACACAGCTCACACAGCTCACACAGCGCACACAGCGCACACAGCGCACACAGCGCACACAGCGCACACAGCGCACACACAGCACACACAGCACACACAGCTCACACAGCGCACACACAGCACACACAGCACACGGCTCCTCACAACTCTGTACATATTCATATTACGTTTTAACTTAGTTCAAAGGGAATAAAAAATGAGTGTTCATTTATTATTAAAAATGACCGGTTGATGCTGAGATCTACACCTTATACCTTATGTAATGTTGCTGGTCTCCCATATAGCCTGTAGAAGACGTCTATAAAGACATGTATCCAAACATGGCAGTGCAGAGAGCAATTTAGTCATCACAACGCCCAGTTTATAGGACTTATTACATACCACGATATTAACTTAATATTTGATATCTATGAGGTCAGAGAGGGGTGGTCTGTACCTTTGCTGGTATTCTGGCGCCTTACAGCTTGCTTCTGCATGACATTTCTCCTGTTTACAGTGTCCATAGTATGTCAGGATGCAAGTATGGTCCCTCCATCTTACCCAGGGAATCATGTAATAGTATTGTTGAGAAAAGTGAGATACTTTGTTGCTGATCTACATAGAGGATTGAGAATTGAGAAAAGGAATCCCATCTGAGGCAGCATGATCTAGGGGCAGAGATGCTGATTCCAGGAATGTATCGCTCGCTGGGCTTCTTGGTATAGTTTTTATAAAATCCATGTTTCCTCTGCTCCACATGCCCCAGTTCTCTGAATGCGGAGCTGTGTATAAAGCTAAGGACACACTGGCATTATTGCGAGTGCATCGCATGACACTCGACTCCTGCTCTGCTGTGAGTGTAAGCCAAGTGTCATGCCACTGGGCTGCGAGCCTGTGATCGGTGCACAGCTGGGGGGGAGAGGGAGGGATTCGTCTCCCTATCTCCTCCATTGTCAGCTGATGCTTATATCGCACTGCACTCCGGGGTAATGCGAGGGTAGTGCAAGGTTTCTCTCGCACCCATAGACTTTTATGAGTGCGAGTGAAAGCAAATCGAATTCCACTGGCAGCATGTTGTGATTGTTTTCTCGGTCCGATTAGAGTAACATAGGTCCGGGTGGAATGCGTTTTTTTTTATTTTTTTGTGCATTGTTTTTATAATCTCATTCCACTTGCTCCGTCTAGCCTAACCCTCCCCACTCACAGAACTGATTAATAAATATATATATATGTGTGTAATATTTAGATATATCTATATAGATATATCCATAGCTTTCTATATAATATACTCGCGTGCGCACACACACACACGATATAGATAGAGAGATAGAGATATAGATAGATATATTACACACACAGTGGAACCTTGCATTACGAGCATAATTGGTTCCGGGAGTGTGCTCTTAAACCAAGTTACTCTTGTATCAAAGCAAATTTTCCCATAGGAAGTAATTGAAACGCAGACAATTTGTTCCACAACCCAAAAATACTTACTGTATTTATCCAGTTATTACAGTAATACAAAATGTACTGTATTCATATAAAATTATTACAGTCACTAATACAAAATACTGTACAATGCAGTAAAAACATAAAGCAAATGAAACTGCACATTAGCCTACAATAGAATTGTTTGTATGCGAGAGGGACAGTATAAGCAATGTACTGCACTGGTTAGCAGAAAGAGACTGTACAATGGTATATACTGAATACAATATACAGCACATATGTAAAGAAAGTTGCCTTTAGAGCGCGGTGATAGGACAGAACCGGGAGTGGTGCACAGTGAGTATTTGCTCTTATTGCAAAGCATTGCTCTTAAACCAAGTTACAAATTTATAAAAAGCTTTGCTTGGCTTGCAAAATGCTCTCAAACCAAGTTACTCTTAAACCAAGGTACCACTGTGTGTGTGTGTGTGTGTGTGTGTGTGTGTATATATATTATATTATGTATATATGTATGTGTAATATATTACACACACACATATATATACACACACACACACTAGTGTGTATGTGTGTGTATATATGTGTGTGTGTATATTTATATAATATAATTATATGTATATGTATTTTATGATCTTGTAAGTCACTTACTGGTACTGTATGGTGGAATTTAAAGCATCACTCCAGCATCTCTGTCGCCGGAGGTCACTGTCAATGCATTCCTATGGGAGCCTCGTTCTGGCTGTTTTATAGAGATGCACTGAGTGCTTGTGACATAACTTCTGACATCCGGACAGTCGGAAGTTACGGGCACAAGATGGCGCTGCAGGACCGGGGTGGCATTGAGAAACATGGAAACCTCGGAGGAATTGTATAACGCAGGGGACTTAGATTTAAAGCGCCACCCCAGCGCTTAAAGCAAAACCAAAATTCTAGAGTGGTGCTTTAAACTAAATTCTGAATACTCGGGGGAACAGCCGAAGTAAAATCAGAGCCAATACTGGTTACTTTTAACCTAGTGACAGGTCCTCCTAAAACACAAAGCATCGTATGGGCGTTGAGACCCTTCATCCTGTACTACATGACTCGATAATGTTGCTTCCATTCAAATGGCTCCAGATCGATGTCCAATGTTTTTACCCTCTGCCCCAGATATATTTTGCTTGGTTCTAGGTGCACATAGGGAACAATCATTCATTAGAATAATTGTAAATTCAACCTTTGTTCTAAATTTCCCTAAATGATTGTTTTGTGTATTCAACAGCAAAGCCTGGCGGTCGGGTGAAGTGTCAGTATTTTCCAACTGTGGATAAAGTGATCTTTGTGGATGACTATGCAGTGGGCTGTCGGAAGGATCTAAATGGCATTTTATTATTAGACACCGCACTTCAGACTCCAGTCTCCAAGTCAGAAGATGTAGTCCAGCTAGAATTGCCCGTTACGGAGGTAAGCCCGGCATACGACACTCACAGCTCTACTATTTCTCTGAGCATGCATTGTTTGCCGGATTACTGTGCGGAGAGAAACACTATTTATAGAGGTTGTCTGGGACTTAAACATTGATGGCCCCTATCCTTAGGATCGGTCATCAATGTGTGATCGATGAAGGGGTGCGACATCCAGCACCCCTACCAGTCGGCTGTTAGCAGTGCTGGCAGCAGGAACTGATCAGTTGCAGAGCTGCACAACTCCGGCAATGAAGAAGTGGCCACAACCAGGTACTGCACATGTACGCCTATTGGCTTAATTCCGGGCTGCTGCCACTATACAGCTGATGGAGAGGTGGTGTGCCGCTCTGCAACTGAGCATCATCGGCCAGCACTGGGAACTGCTGCGTGTCGCATCCCCACCGATCAGACATTAATGACCTATTTTAAGGATACGTCATCAGTGGCAAAGTCCTGGACAATCCCTAATTTTGTAGTTCTTTAAATTATATTTATGATGTATATGATGTGTTTAAAGGGAGCCTGTCAGGTCCCCTGTGCCCCCAGAACCAGCAGGAGTTGAGTACCAACTAAATCCCCTTCCTAACAGTGCCTTTTTTACATTGCACACAAGCAAATCTTTAGAAAAACTAATTCTAAAGTCCGTTTATGATATACAAATGGCCTTCTTGATTTGTCGATGGGGCTTTAATTCCCCAGATTTGTCCTCCCACTTAGCATGTTATCATGGCCCTACCTTCTGAAGACTTCTGGTCATGTTCAGTGCGCCTCTCCTATGCCGGGACGTGTACACCCGGCTTCAGAAGCTGTGATATGTGGGAACAAAGCGGTGCACATGTGCAAGCTTGTATAGCTCTTGTAAGTCATGTTATCGCGCCGTCAGGGGTGTGATAAAATGCTAGTTTGGTTGATCGGTCTGGGGAATTAACGCCCCATCGACTAGTCAAAGGGGCCATTTGTATATCATGAGCAGACTTTACAAATACTATTTCTAAAGATCTATTTGTGTGCAATGTAATAAAGGGACTGTTAGGAAGGGAATTTAGCTGGGTTGACCCAGCTGCAGGTTCTGGGGGCACGGGGTCCTGACAGGCTCCCCTTAATTGATTTAGTTACTCTGAATTTCTCAATGTGAATGCCATGATTTTACCTGTGCAATATAAAATATTCCCCTCTGCTTTGTAACCCCTCCTGCCGTTCTTTGTACCTTTTTTGTTTTTCTCCTACCTTTCTTCCAAGAATCATTATTGTTTGTTTATGGAAGGTTGTGTTTTTTGGTTTTGTTATTTGCAAAATATGACACCATTTATTTTATAAAATGTTGTGAAGACAAAATAAAAAAAAAAAATGCAAAGTACAGTGAAATGGTGAGGGGGGGGGGAGCAAACACAATTTTTTTTTTTTGTTTCACTTTCACTTTTGTGCAAGAAATGACCTTCCAACGTGATTTTCCAGGTCTCTACTATTATGTTGGTACAGAACTTGAATTTTTGTGTCCTTTAACTGTTTTTTCTTTTTCTATCACAGATTTTTTTTGGAGATTTCAGTTTTAAACTTGTGATTGGGTGCTTGTACTATACGCTTCAATATCTTAGTATTGCAGTATGAAGCGAAAATCACTGTCTTCTATAAAGCACAGCTTGTAGATGAGCTTCACATGATTTCCAAAATAGCTGCAACTTATCAGACCCATGGCTGCCATAGATCCCTCAAAATTGCAGTGATTGAGGGTCAATAGACATCCAAACACGCTCCATGCAGATACTGGCATTTAATTGCTGGTGTCATTTAGAGGGCTAAACGTTGGAGATCGGCGTTGGCTCTTATTGCTGTTGTAGAGGCAGATGCTGGCTGTACAAGGCTGTGTGCGTACGCTGAGTATTTGGTTGCAGAGATTTTTGCTCCAAATCTACATCTACTGGCAGAAAAAGAACAGCTGCATTTTTACTCCATTTTTGATGCATTATTGCCATTTTTTTATGCTTTTGTGGTGGAAAAATGCTGGCATAAATGCACCAAGAATTGACATGCTGCGGTTTATGTTCTGCACCAAATCTGCAAGGGAAAATATGCAACAAGTGCACAACGCTTCAGAATTTTCATAGACTTTGCTGGCATAATAATAGGCAAGCAGATTTGTGCACATAGCCTTAATCAGCGAACACCTTCCCTGTGTATAGGTGCAAGTACTGTGTACTCTGTGCTACTTGATATACCGTAATAGTATGTCATGTAGCAAGAAGAGGTTGATGGGTGCTTTTAACTTTAGTGGCATATTTAAAGGGGTTTTCACACAAAGTACATTTTAATCAATAGAGCTTAGAATAATAAGTTCCACAATTAGATGTTAATAAAATGTTCCTGTGCTGAGATCTTATATATGTGCCCCTGCAATTTACTGTGTAATGGCCATGTCTGACTGTTCAGGGACATGTTCTGATCATACCACATCTCTTGGGATTATCTCATAGATGTGTCTGTGCGATGTACTGTGTAATGGCTGTGTCTGACTGTACAGGTATACAATAGGATAAAGAGTTGCACACTAGTCACAATGTAATTTTACATTGACTGGTGTGCAACTCTCTATCCTATTGTATAGTTATATTTTTTGAGTTTTGCACCTTGTTCACACCATTGGAGTTCCAGACATACACTCTTTAATTTGACTGTACAGGGACATGGTCTGATCATACCACAGCTCCTGGGATAATCTTTTGTGTCCCTGCGATGTACTGTGTAATGGCCGTGTCTGACTGTACAGGTCATATGATCAGACCATGTCCATCTCCTGCGCTGGGGAAGAATCAAAATTCTCCTTTTAACTGTGTATACATGCACTAATAAAATATTAATTACTTAAAGCATTGTGGTTACATTAAATAGTTATTCCCTTCTTCATAGATGGGTTTGGACGCACACTGTTTACAAAAACAAGCACTTTTACAATTTGATTCTGGAAATTTACAACCGTTCTTGTGATATTAACATTCTTGTGTAGAGTTTTGTTGCTTCGGAGACTGACCACCACTGCTGTCCAGGTAATAAGCACTCCTTGTTAAAAGAAATCTGTCACCAGGTTTTTGCTCCCCCAATTCAGAGCAGAATAATGTAGAGGCAGAGACCCTGATTCCAGTTGTGTCACTTACTGAGCTGTTTGCTGTAATTTTCATAAAATCACTGTTCTCTCTGCTGCAGATCTAGCAGTTATCCAGAGCTCATGAATATGCTGGACTACTTGGCAGCAGGACAAGGAGTCTTCTAATGATCCACTCCACTGCTGATTAAACAGTGATTTTATCAAAACTACACTAAGCAGCCTAGTAAGTGGCACATCGCTGGAATCAGGATCTCTGCCCTCGTATTATGTTGCTCTCAGATTAGGTGCTAAAAACCTGGGGACCAATTCCCTTTAAAGCTGACCATGATTAGGGGTAATGCCACGTGTGACAGCAATTTTGGCCAGCTTAAAAACAGTACTGACATGGTGACCAGAAAAGCACTTGTAAGCACTGCGCGTGTTCTGCTGTCTGGCCTGGAGACAGACCTCTGCCAATGAGCTTTAATCAAAAGCAATGTGTTAATGTGTCAAGAATGTCTGAAAAGTTTAAGAAAATTGCAAAATTGCTTCTATTTACAAGCATTAATCAACAAGATGATGGGAATAGCCCTTTTTTTTATTAAAAGGGTGGTTTACTCATATTATTTATTTTCTAGATCGATATGTTTGAGAAACAATGTTACCCTCAAATACCTTATGTTGGCAATAGTGCCTGTGAGAGGAGCTATTGCAGATTGCGTTTCCCCATGCCTGACCCCTGGGCTCCGTGCCCTCGAGGATCCGGTGATGTTAAGTGCCTGTTGACCTGACATCACTACGGCCGGCCCCGATCTTCCTGAGTCACTGGGCTGTGGGCGGTGTTTCACGGCTCGTAACAGCCCAGTCTGTGTCCTGCTTGCAGCGCTCTGCTGTGAGGGAGCTGGGAGCTAATGGGCTGTGACGCTGCGCTGTGCTGAGCAGTGAAACACCGCCCACAGCCCATCACTCACAAACACTGCGGCCGGCCACGATGATGTCAGGTAACAGGAACTTGACGTGACCTCACTGGATCCCCGAGGTCACGGAGCCTGGGGGTCAGGCATGGGGAACAGCGGTCTGCAATAGCGCCTCTCACAGGCACTATTGTCAACATAAGGTATTTGAGAGAAACATTCTCTCTCAACACAATATCGATCTAGAAAATAAAAAATATGGGTGAACCACCCCTTTTAAGGGTTTTTTTTTTTTTTTTTTGGGTGTATGTACTGATTTGATGTTTCCCCCTTGGTTTATGGTGATCACTCATCTTTTAACTAGTTCAAGACTAGGCCATTTACCAGATTCCTGACCTGGCCCATTTGATTTTTCGTAGATGCAGTTCAAAGTGCTGTAACATTTTCTCTTATTAAAGAAGTTGTCCAGTTACCAAAACTGATTTTTTTTTTTTTCTGATAAATCTTGCCAATATGTGCCCCTCAACACATCTATTATGTTTTTTTCAGCAAAATTACCTTTTATTGTGCACTAGCAGCACATGCTGATTGCTGGCTCCAGCTCTGATGGGGTTAATCTCTCCTCTGACTTCCTGTGTTCAGTTCCTACAAGTCCCAGAATTCTTTGTGGCTCTAGGGCGGTGTCTAGCTTATCTAACACACCCACTGTGTCTAATACACCCACTCTGCTCTCCGACCAAACCCTCCTCCCTGCCTCTTCCCAGTGGATGTGCACTGAGAGAAATCACAGATACAGCAGCTCTGCACAGCCAGGGGAAGAAAGTGTGTGTGTGTGTGTGTGTGTGTGTGTGTTTTTGTGTGTGTGTGAGTGTGTGTACAGAAATTATGATTATTAGTCTGCGCATGTGAAAATAATAATTGGGGAAAAAAAAGTGAGGTGGTGATGAGATTGCTTTTTTCCCTCTTGCCTAGTCTGTGTGTCGTCCGTATCATCCGTAAACCGCATATGACCGGATCCTGTGGATTAAATCTGCAGCGCATGCAACCGTTATTTTACCGGATCCTTCTGCAGCGGGACACAGAATTTATCGGCCGGTGCTGGAATCAGCTGACTCCTGATCTCACAGCCCGCACACGCTGCAATGGCTGCAGGTGGGCTCATTCACATGACCGTTCCGTGTGTCCTGGTCAGTTCCTGTTTTTTTGCGGCCCCTCAAACAGGACCATATTTTCAATGTCTTTTGTGTAGGATCGGATGGTACACGGTAGCACTTCCATGTGCATCCGATCCTACAAAAAAAAACATCGGATGCTGTATGTCCGCTCCGTTATTATGGAACATGTCCTATTCTGTTCCGTAATAACGAACCGTGACTCAATACAAGTCAATGGGTCCGCAAAATTCCCGGAAGCAACACTGAAGCACTTCCATGTGACTTCCGTTGGGTGCCCGTGCAGTCAGTGTCACGCTCCAGCCCCAGCCCCGCGGCTGCCCGCTCAGCAGTGTCAGCAGCGGCCCGCACTGCAGTGTCATCAGCCGCGGGGATGACCAGCGCTACCGTCAAGAGGTTAGTAATTTCATTACCTACGGTGATGAAGTCCTGCCCTCCTGACGTCAGCGGTCGTCACTGCCTTCTATGCCCGCCGCTTGTCACATCACCTCTCGCTGTCGACCCGATACTGTGACTAGTGGTGACGTCACGGGCCGCTTGCGATACTTGGTTTGTGAAGGCGGCGGTCATTGAACTCAGTGACAGCGCTGCTGTCAGGAGTTCATCGATCATCGCAGGTAATATACCTCGCTAACCTCCTGATAGCAGCACTCGTCATGCCCTGCAGTGACCTGGGCTGACCTATTGATGTTACCTCAGGTCACTGCATTGCTCTCCCAGCAAATAGGGAACATTCTGTTCTTCATTGACTGGGACATTGACTATGGTATGGATCATCGTGGGACCCCCTTGGATTACACCAGACCTGGATTTGTTTTTCTTTCTAATAAATTGGTGAAAGAGGGAATGTGTTGGGGAGTGTTTTTTCAAATAAAAATGTTTGTTGTCTTTTTTTTTTTTTTTTTTTATTACTGCCTGGGTTGGTGATGTCGGGTATCTGATACACGCCTGACATCACTAACTCCAATGCTTGATGCCAGGTGACATTACACATCTGGTATTAACCCCATATATTACCCCGTTTGCCACCGCACCAGGGCAACGGGATGAGATGGCGCAAAGCACCAGGACTGGCACATTTAATGGATGCGCTAGTTCTGGGGCGGCTGCAGCCTGCTATTTTTAGGCTGGGGAGTGTCTAATAACTGTGAACCTCCCTAGTCTGAGAATACCAGACCACAGCTGTCCGCTTTACCTTGGCTGGTGATCCAATTTTGGGGGACCCCATGTTTTTTGTTTTAAATTATTTATTTAATTTAAAATAACAGCGTGGGGTGCCCTCTGTTTTGGATTACCAGCCAAGGTGAAGCTGCCAGCTGTGGTTTGCAGGCTGCAGCCGTTTCCTTTACCCTAGCTGGCTACAAAAGATAGGGGGACCGCATGTCATTTTTTTTTATTATTTATTTATTTTTTGGCTAAATACAAGGCTAAGCACCCTTTACTGCCACATGAAAGTCACAAAAGGGTGCCAGCTTAGAATATGCAGGGGGTAAGACATTATATATGTATTTCTTTATCTATCTATCTATACATTCATTCATTCATTCATCCCTCTGTCTCTATATCTATCTATTCATCTCTATATCTACTCATCTATTTATCTTTCTTGCTGCTTCCGGTTTTTGCGGTCCGCAAAAAAAACAGAAGGCACGCAGATGTCACACTGATGCCACTAGGATGCATCCATGAAAAAAAGGACCGTTTTTTGTGGCCCGCAAAAACGGAACGGTGATGTGAATGTAGCCTTAACAGCAGTCGCTGCCTGCTGCCGGTCACATGTGACCGTGTGCTGGCTGTGTGTACAGGAGTTCAGCTGAGTTCAGATCAGCTGACTCAAGTGTCGGCCGATTAGGCTGGGGCCACACGGGGATTACTGCGATCCCCTCGCATTACACTCGGCTCACGCTCAGTACAGCAGAGCTGAGTGTCATGCGTGTGTCCCTGCGACTGAGGTCCGACTCTGCGAGCAGACCTCCGCAGCGGGGGCGGACCGGCACTCGAGGGGTGGGCCAGCACTGAGGAGGGGTGGGAGGGATTTCTCTCCCTCTCTCCTCCGTAGTCCACCGATGTACCGCAAGTGCAGTGCGATTTTTCTCTCGCCACATACACTTGAATGGGTAAAAGACAGTCTTGCATTACAGTTGTAGCATGCTGCGATTGTTTTCTCGGTCCAATTAGGGCGGAGAAAATAATCGCTCATGTGTGCTGACACACAGGCTAATATTGGTCCGAGTGGAATGTGATGTTTGATCACACTCCACTCGCACTGTTTTTCTCGCCGTGTGGCTTAGACCTTACTTGTTCTATGTCCCCCTGCATCCATCGCAGCATGTGCAGGCTGGAGTTCAGCTGAGTTCAGATCAGCTGACTCCAGTGCTGGACTGAACTCCGCTGACCTCACAGCCCGTACACGCTGCAATGGATGCAGGGGGACACAGAACAAGTAATCGGCCGACACTGGAGTCATCTGATTACTAGGGATGAATTGAGCAGTAAAATGCTCTGGTGCTCGATGGGCGAAGCCCATGTCGATTTTTTTTTTTTTTTTTTTTTAAAAATTCATTAAAAATAAAAAATAAAAAAAAAAAATCACATTGTTTGTGGGCTCCCCGCTGCATTTTCTATTGTTAAGGGTAACCCAAGCAGCTACTGGCTGCTAACCCCAGCTGCTTGGTGTTACTTTCACTGGCAATAGAAATCCAGGGAAGCATTTTTTTTTATAAAGGTTTTTGCCTGAAAACTTTTTTAAAAAAATGAAGTGGGCTTCGCCATATTTTTGTATGCTAGCCAGGTACAGCAGGCAGCTACGGGCTACCCCCAACCCCCAGCTGCCTATTTGTACCTGGCTGGAAACCAAAAATATAGAGAAGCCCTTTTTTTTTTTTTTTTTTTATTTCCTGAATTTCATGAAATAATTAAAAAAAAAAAATGACATGGGCTTCGCCGAATTTTTGAGTCCAGCCAGGTACAACTATGCAGCTGGGGATTGGAATCCGCAGTGAAGGCTGCCCAAACTTTCTGGGCCCCCCCGCTGCGAATTGCAGTCCACAGCCGCCCCAGAAAATGGCGCTTTCATAGAAGCGCCATCTTCTGGCGCTGTATCCAACTCTTCCAGTGGCCCTGGTGGCAGGTGGCACGCTGGGTAATAAGGGGTTAATATGTTTTACCAGCTGGTATAAAGCCCGAGATTCTTAATGTCAGGCCAAGTTTGACCTGGCCATTAAGAATCTCCAATAAAGGGTTTAAAAAAAAAAAAAAGACCACACAGAGAAAAAAACTTTATTAGAAATAAATACACAGACACAGTAGGGACTCCATGTTTATTACTCCCTCTCACCCCTCCACGATGGAGAGATTTCTGTACTGACCATGCCAGGAGAGAGAGAGCGAGGGGGGGGGAGGAAAAGAGAGCGAGGGAAAAGAGAGAGAGCGAGGGGGGGAGGAGGAAAAGAGAGCTGGGGGGAAGAGCGAGGGGGGGAGAGCGAGGGGAGGGGGAAGAGAGCGAGGGGGGGTTAGAGAGCGAGGGAAGAGAAGAGAGTGGGGAAAGAAGAGGGGGGAGGGGGGAGGGCAGAGGTGCTCTGTCACCAACTGTCTCCACTCTGTGACTTGTGGTGCAGGTGACAGAGTGCAGACAGTTGGTCCCATGCAGCAGGACAGATGGCAGAGCACAGCGGTGACATGCCTGTCAGTGTCTTGCTGCTGGGAGGAGCAGATGATCACACTGCCACATACTTACGTGCAGGGGGGATTTCAGCTGAAGAAACAACGGCCCCCCCACCCACCCTGTACTGCACACTGGCACCCCGTGCCTCACCATCTGCAGGACGCCGGCTCCACACTGACGTCCTCCGGATCCTCCCCTCGATACTGGGCTGTGATGTGCGGTAGTCACCGCCCACAGCCCTGTCACTCAATCTGAGTGGTGCCAGCCTCCTCTGACGTACCCGTCTTGTTTGAGAGCCCGGAAATGCCGGGACGTCAGAGGATGCTGGCGGCCACAGCTCCAGGGGGTCATGTGACCGGCACTGAGCGTACAGGATAGCGCCGCTCAGTGCCAGAACTGGAAACAGAAGCCAATGGAGAAAACGCCTAGAAAGGTAAGTAGAACTCCTACAGAAAATAAAAAAAATGGGTGAACCACCCCTTTAAGATATTGTAATGATGTTTGCACTTATTTCTCCCTCTTCCCCCCCCACCCCTTGGTACATGTGACAGGTTTTTTTTTGTTTTTCCCCTCCCCCCTCTTTCTTTTAAATTCTCATACCCCCGATCTTAGATGAGATCTGTGGAACAATAGGAAATGTCTTTCATTTTTTCCCCTTATCTGCTGTAACATTTTTCTTATCTTTTAGATATTGGATACTTTTTTTTTTTTCTCTCACCCCCCCCCTCCCCCACCCAATGGGGAATAGTATAGTAACAATGATTCTATTTGGCTGTAGCTTTTTTTTTTTTATGAATTATCTATGAAAGGAATTTCAACATTTGCATACTTTTTTTTTTTTTTTTACATTTTTTTTCTTTCTCTGTAACTCGAGCTAGCATATTAGTCTCCAGTTATAGTGGAATTGCAGCCTACTGGGTGCATATCAGGGAAGACTGGATCTCCTAGTACCCAGGAACCCCCTGCTCCCTCCCTATACCCAGTAATCACATGACTGTGGGGTCTTGAGGAGCAAATACTGTTCCTCCTACTGTCTGCACAGCTCTTGTTCTGCGCTGTGGGTACAGCAATCAAGAAGGCAGAGATGGTAATTACCAGTATATGCCTTCTTGGCTGTGTCAGCAGGCTCCTGCTCCTGCTCTTGCATGCTCCCTCGCTCCTGCTACACTATGAAGAGATGTTTCAGTGCATGAATCACTGAAATGCTTAAAGTCAATAGGTGGTCTAGAAACTGTTTAGGGGCTAATACTTGTCGTGTGTGAACTAAGCCTCATGGCCGGTTACGTTATGCAACCATTTAGATTCTCCACTCACCGGTTTCTTTTCTCTGTTGCTTTATTTCTTTGGTTTCCGTTTTGTTTTGCTGTATACTCCTCTCGCCTGTGTCTTCTCTTCTCATTCTGATGTGATTTTGTATATATTACAGGTGCAGCAGTTGTTATCGGCGTGCCTGGAGAAGATCGATGTGTCTAGTGCTGAAGGTTATGATCTGTTTATTATGCAACTAAAAGACGGCTTTAAAAATACCTCACACGAAACCGCAGCGAATCATAAAGTTGCCAAGGTAAGGAACCTTCCTGGATTTTTCTGACCCCTTTTTATAAATTCTCTAAGTGTCAGACGGGCAATGTCTACCTTCTTCTGTGTCAGGCTTGTGTTCAGCTCAGACGCCTATTTGCACTCACAGACATCAATCATACAAAAACATTAATAAAAAATGAAAATAGCCTTCGACTTCCCATATCTAGGTCTAGAAATAAGTCTGTGCGGGCACCATTGCCTTTGTGCATGTAACACCAGATGATTAGTTCAGTTCCTAGTGTGATGGTGACACTGGCGGGCTCTTGTTAGGAGAAGGCGGCGTTCCAATCATTTCCTAGTAAATTCTCTGGCTCTCTGTGTGGCCATATGGTCACCTATTGGTGCCAGTGCTACGTTGCTACTTACAAGGTAATTTTCTGATATACAGCATGTCTCTATCCATTTTAATGATCTGTTTTAAATATTCACTACATGCATATGACACTAGTCATAGGGTAATAATGCAGGTTTAAATCTATCTGACAGCCATATGCTCCCCGGAGCGAGTAGGGAAGCTTTTCTAAATGATATTTTCCATTACTGTACCCAGTACTTTGAAACCCACAAGATGGAAGTGTGAAATCAGGCTTCTGATTTTACTACATTTTTATTTTTTTCCCTCCATTGTTGTGCTTTTACAGACTATGGCCCCGATTCATCAAAGCAGTTTTGGCATAAATTTCTTTGAAAAGTCGCCAAACTTTTGCTCCTTCACTCCAGTTTTTCGCAACTCTACCAAATGGTCGATGTAAGAGCGTTATGCCACAGCCTGTCTAATTCATGACTGCGTTCCTTACTCCAGGAGTCAAGGACTCTAAGGCTATGTGCCCACGGGACTCTGTATCCGCGGATTTATCCGCAGGTACGTCAGCAGGTTTCCCGCAGCTGCTCCCCGGAATCCACAGGTATTTTTACCTGCGGTAGTACAACAAAATATCTGTGGTAAACCTGCGGGCGTTCGTGCGACTTACCTGCGGAAGTCCCGGACTCTATCTCCATAATGGAGGGCCAGGACATCCGCAGGAATAATTGACATGCAGTTATGTGCGGCTGCGGGACATCCGCAGCATATTCTGCAGTCGCATATGGACACAGCACTCCCCATGTCCCATAGGATAACATGGGGAGTGTCTGTAGTTGCTGAAACCTGCAGATTTATCTAGAAAATCCGCAGATTTTCTGCAGATAAATCCGCAGGTATTTTCTCCCGTGGGCACATAGCCTTATAAGATTTCTGGCACATGATGGCCATGATTCCAATATGCACTCTCAAGACCAGAAATAAAATCTCTGGCCTTAAGGAATCGGGGCCCATTTCTTTACAAGGAAACGGACTGCAACAAATTCCAGCATCTGCTTACTGATCGTGTGCCCCGTTTTTTTATGTTGCGGTCCTTCGCGCATCTTCTGGTCACATCACATCACAAAATCCTAAACTTTTGAATTGCCTTTTTCTGTTAGATCATACAAACCCTAACAACCTGTCAATCCATGGCACCCCTAGCATTTTTTCGAATCTCTGATAATATCCACCTAATGATCCAGTGCTCATTGCTTCGGTCCCACTGCTCATATGTTCTTACATAAGGGTGGCGTAGTGATTCTTGCTATTGTGCTGGCGAGCCAGGAAGAATCGGTGAATGAGAAGAGGCTCCTCGCCAGCACGGAGCATGCTATGTGCCTTTTTATTGAGAATGAAGTAAAAGTTATAGCGTTAATTTAAAGAAAAATTAAGCTTATTGAGCGTGGTGTTTTGCCTGATCTTTGTGATGTTTAAGGGAACCTGACAGCCTGTAAATACCTCTTTGTGGACAGAACAGAATGGTGTAGAGAATAAAAAGCTGAATGAGCACAATGATACATAGGTTTGTTTGGAAAAGATTCAGTATTTGTTGGCATCCTTGGTGTTTGTATACATCTGATTCTTGTGGTCTGTGCCACTATTGATTTAATGGCTGTGTCTGCGTGCACATTGTCATACAGGCAAGACTGTCAGTCTCAGTTGTACGGCCCAAGGACTTGTGTGCACAGAAATACCATGGATTTCAATGAATAAAATGCAAGTTTTGCTTCAACTTTTCCCATCAAAATGTATTTTGATCTTCTCTGCTCCTCCTGCGGTATAAGTTCCTGCCTCCGGATCCGATACCCTTGTCAAGATGACAGGTTCCCTTTAACATTGGACACTCTCTTTTTGGAAAGGTGTTTGAAAGTTATCTCTTATCTGCTGGACAAGGGAAAACTCCCCGATTGTTGGTCTGACCTCTGGTGCCTCCAAGGATCATGAGAAGCGGGCTCTGAAGAGCTGTAGTCGATCTTGTGCAGCGCTCTTGGCTCTGAGCTGCTTTTGGTTCGTGTTGATCACTTCCATAAGAATCTATGAAGCAGCACTGCTCATGATCAACTACTGCTCCATCCACATGGGGCTCCTTAGATCCCCGGATCTTGGGATCTATGGGGTTTCCTCCTAAAATTGCCCCCGTGATCAAAAACTCCTCCCCTATCCCATGGATAAAATATAACTTTCAAACTTGAGATTACCGTGTTATCTGGACTTCACTCATATTCAATTTGTCCTTTTTTTTTTTTTCTTAACCCCCCCCCTCCCCCAGTGGGCGACGGTCACATTTCATCTTCCTCATCATGTGTTAAAGTCGGTCACTGGTGCCATCGTGAACGAGCTGAAGAAGATAAATCAAAATATTGCCGCCCTGCCTGTAGCATCGTCTATAATGGACAGACTGTCCTACCTATTGCCTAGCGCAAGGCCAGAGCTTGGCGTGGGACCTGGACGCTCTGTGGATCGGTATGCTCTACACATGTAGATATGTATCGTGTAGTATTTTAAAGTTTGTTCGCTTTTCTTTTACTGTATAACTTTTGTCTTAGACATTCGGCAAGGGGGATTCTACCTCTAATATGGAGTGAAAGCTTTCACAAAAGAAAAGCTTAAAGAAAAAAAAAAAGACTGTAGCGTATTGTATGTTAGTAATGACTTGTATCCAACATCTTTTCACAGCTATTTTCTTCTGCAAAAAAAGTGGGGGGAAAAAACATTAAAGGGAACCTGTGACCACTTTTTTGGCCTATAAGCTGCGGCCAACACCACCGGGCTCTTGTATACAGCATTCTAACATGCTGTATATAAGAGCCCAGGCCACCGTGAAAACATAAAAAACACTTTATAATACTAACGGTCGCACAGTGGGCCTTATGGGCGTCTCCGATGCCGGCGCCTCCTCTTTCAGCCATCTTCGTCCTCTTTCTGAAGCCTGTGTGCATGACGCGGCTGCATTATACACACTCACCGGTCCTACGCAGGCGCACTACAATATTTTGATCTGCCCTGCTCAGAGCAGATCAAAGTGCGCCTGCTCAGGACCTGAATGCCGGCGAGTGTGTATGTCGTTGGACGCGTCATGCACCGCGGCTAGAGAAGGAGCACAAAGATGGCCGAAAGAGGCGGTGCCGGCACCGGTGACGCCCATATGGCCCACCGCGCAACCGTTAGGTAAGTATTATAAAGTGTTTATGTTCTCACAGCGGCCTGGGCTGTTATATACAGCATGTTAGAATGTTGTATATAAGAGCCCGGTGGTGGTGGCCGCAGCTTATAGGCCAAAAAAGTGGTGACTGGTGCCCTTTAATAAATCCATAATTTTATAAAAAAAAAAATGTTGTGCAAGGAGCATAAGGCTGATTTCACATTGTGTTTTTGCTTATGTTCAGTGGTCCCGTCTGGGCCGAAACTTGTTTTGCGATAGAGATTGGACAGAGGCCTCGATGGGACCATTGAACCTAGATAAAAACGCAATGTGATGGGGGCCTAAGGAGATATAGATAGAGAGCCAGGAATGTGAATGCTGCTTTCTTGTTTGGAACGGTCTTAAGAAATGCTGTGAAGACTAACAAATCAGAACCATAGTCCTTAAGATGAGCTTTTTCTGTGGCGACACACCAAAAGTTCTTGTTTACCTTTCTGCTAGGTCTTTGATGTATAGTGAAGCAAATAGACGAGAGACGTTCACGTCTTGGCCTCATGTTGGCTACAGGTGGGCTCAGCCGGACCCTATGGCTCAAGCAGGTTTTTACCATCAGGTGAGATCCAGTTTATTCTGAACAGTCAGTTCACTTTCTTATGTATTGAATTATATATATATATTTTTCTCTTTGTCTTTTTACAGCCAGCTTCCTCAGGAGATGATCGTGCCATGTGTTTCACATGTAGTGTATGTTTAGTTTGCTGGGAACCCACAGACGAACCCTGGCAAGTGAAATTTTCTTTTTGCCTTCTAACAGGGCGCCAGATGTGAATTTTCTTACCTAAAGGGAACCTGCACCTTGGAAAATGCTTTTTTACCTTCAAATATGGGGTTAATCTGTAGGTAACTAGAGTAATACTGCTGCCCACCACCTTACAAAATGACCTTATTTCATCCCGGGAACTGACGCCTTTTAGTCATAGGAGTGTGCACAAACCTAATAACACATCCCAGCACTTAGATTGACAGCTTGCTCTGCATATACCCTGAAAAGATGGTTGTCACACAAAGTGCTAGTGCATGCTTACTGCAGTGAGCAATAACTGTAGCCGCACCCCTATGACTGAAAGCTGGTGGCTTCCTGGAGGAAATAAGTTAATTTCCTCCTGGTAGCCACACTTTCAGTTCAGCAGCTGGGCAGCATTGTAATTCTAGTTATCTGCAAATTAATTCTATATCTGCAGGGAAATGGCGTTTTTGCAGTTGACCGATTACCTTTAAACGGATATATACGAGTGAACTCCTTTTCCATTTTCTGGTGTATTTTATCCTATAGTCACACAGTATTCTGCTTTTATACTATTTTTTTTTTTTTTTTTTTTTGGGGTCCACATAATCTGTTAAAAAAATAAATAAAACAAAACACAATGTTCTAATAAGAAATAGATGTATTTGTTAAGAACTTTTTACACAGTTTATGTACAATGCTTTTAGTTGCTACACATCAGTGTCAGCTCATACTGTTGTAAGTGATGAAAATTGTGGCGTGAACAGGCATTTGCACCTACCCTTAGGTCTCTAGGCGTATGGGAAAATGCAGACAGTATAAATAATATGTATATTATATCTGCGATAACTCCCTTAATCTTCTCCTTTTATGTTACTTTTCTTTAAGTTGGCTGCAGCAGGAGCCTCCCCCCACCTTGTCTGTAAAAGGATAACAACATTTTTATTTCTCTCTCATGCCAAAAATGGATCAGCTCATTTGGAGATAGTGTAGAAATTACAAAGAACCCAGGGAACAGTTAGAAACGTAGAAAATCCTGCAAACAGTTGTTACAAGGATATGTCCTCCCTGCTTTTAGCTTTCATCTTTAGGATTAGTGTACTTTTGTTAACTGTTTTGTGTATAAGTAATGCTTGTGATGAAAATCTTGAATTTTATTTTCCCTCCCTCAAGGTCTGAACATGAGAGACATTCCCCAAACTGCCCGTTTGTAAAAGGTGAACATACTCAGAATGTACCCCTCTCCGTCACTCTTGCAACCTGCCCTGCCCAGTTCCCCTGCACAGACGGCACAGATAGAATATCCTGCTTTGGGGTGGGGAACTGTCCTCACTTTCTAGCTGCTGCAACAAAAAGAGGCAAGATTTGCGTGTGGGATGTATCGAAGCTTATGAAGGTACTCGCTCTCTACAGCTCTATGGTTAATCGGTAACTAAATACCCGGATCAGTAACTAATCAATGTTCAATGGTGCGTTTCATCTCTTTTCAAGGTGCACTTAAAATTTGAAGTAAATCCATATGATCCTGCAATAGTGCAGCTGCTCGTCCTCGCTGGTGACACAAGTACCACGACCACCACCACCGCAACCACCACGGTGGAGACTCGGAGGCCAACACTTGCTTGGTTAGAAGATTCATCCAGCTGCTCAGATATCCCAAAGTTAGAGGGAGACAGGTGATACGGATGTAACATTTTATCAGTACATATCACAACGTATGAAGAAATACACCTTAAGGGTCTGTGCACACTGGGAAAATGTGTTTAAGTAGAATTCGCACCCTCTGGCATAATTCTGCACCTGCAACAAAAAAACACTCAAAATCCGCATGCGGTTTTACCGTGGATTTGCTGGGGTTTTGGTGTGGTTTTTCTGCGGTTTTTAACCATTATTTAATGGCAAAACAGCATGTACCTGCGGAAAAGAAGTGACATGCCACTTCTTACTACAAAACTTTTACAAAACCTGTAGAGAAAAAAAACGCAGTGTGCGCGCACAGTATTTTGGATTTCTCATAGATTTTACTGGAGAAGCACTGCAGGAAGGTTATGAACAAAAACCGCACCTTTACTGCGAAAAAAAATGTGGCAAATCCAAGGCAAAAAACGCAGTGTGCGCACAGGGCCTTAATGACATTCCTTCCTCGGTATTCATGAGATGCAACAAATAGCAATTGATAGTTTTCTCATTATTATGCGCTGTAATCGTGAGAAAGCTGTTAGTATGTGGATTGTAGGACCGGGGAAGCTGGAGCTCATAAATATGACGAGTCTTTAATCAGTTTGTAACTTTTCAAAGGTGATTTTTATTAAACAGAATGAATTTTGCCAAGTAAGTGACACGTTGCTATAAGTAGGGTGTCTTATCACTATTTTGTAATAGACACCCTGCGACTGAGAACCTTTTTAAATGCCAATTTATGGGCCATACAACTAAAGCCTTATAATTAATCTGTCAATAGGTTTCGTTACCCCATCTGAGAGCAGCGTGAAATAGGGGTAGAGACCCTGATTCCAGCAATTACTGGGCTACTTGCTTCAGATTTGATACAACCACTGTTCATCAACTGCAGATTTACAGTTCTCTAAATGCTGACATCTGTATAACCCTGCCCACACCACTGATTGATAGCTTTCTGCCTATGCACAGGGTACACTAGAGCTTTAGACCCAATGTCTAGGGGAATGAGGGCCCAATGATCACAGTTAGCACCAATGCTGTAGTTTGGTGATTAAATTTCTGTTGTGGTTTAACCCTTTTTAATATGAATATTTTCATTTTTAACTTATTTTTCCTATATTTTTTCTTTTTGCTAAATCTTTTATTTATCTATTTATATTTTAGTGACGATTTGCTTGATGATTCAGATAGTGAAGATCGTTCAAGATCTGATTCTGTAACAGGTAATTTTTTCCTTATAATATCGTTCACAGCTCATTTTCCATTGTTAATTCTGTTAATATACAGGGAGCCGTGATACAGGCATGGGATAATCCTATGGCTGTCAGAGGTTCACGGTCATTGCAACGTTGTCAGATGGACGTGATCAGGTTTGTTGTAAGAATCTTTGTAAAGCATGGTGTTTTCCGCTATTGGGCATGGTGAGAGCAATGATATGTATGAAGCCGTCCTACCATGGAGCTAAGATTCTACTTAATCCAAGCAGGAAAGCCCCTTTGTAAAGTCATTTATCACTGGCGTTGTTTCCTTATTCACGCATTGCTCCCCCCCTTGTTTGCTGTACTCTCATAGCTGTTTGTCTTGCACAGGACACACTTCTCAAAAGGAAACTCTGGAGATGAGCCTGGATATCACCGCTCTTAGTATACTGCAGCAGCCGGAGAAGCTACAGTGGGAGATTGTGGCTAATGTTCTTGAGGATACTGTAAAGGACTTAGAAGAACTTGGTGCAAATCCTTCTTTAGTTGGTTGCAAAAATGAAAAGACCAAGGAAAAACATTTAGAACAGCACAACATTCCCTTTCCTTGCTTACTAACTGGTGGTTTACTGACATATAAGTCCCCCGTATCCTCCCCCACAAGTAGCAATTCTCGTAGGTCACTTGATGCTTTAAACAGGACTCCAGGTGAGAGCTCCTCAGAGCAGGGCTCCACTGACAATGAATCTGGCACAAACTCTGACCTTAACTCTCCTTTAGTGAAAAGGACGCTCCCCGTTTTGCTGCTTTATAGCATTAAAGAGTCCGATGAAAAAGCAGGGAAACTTTTTACTCATATGAACAATATTATGAGCAAAAGTCTTCATGATGATGGATTTACTGTCCCACAAATCATTGAGATGGAACTTGATAACCAGGAGCACTTACTTCTTCAAGACCCCCCTGTCACATACATCCAGCAGTTTGCCGAGGCCACAGCCAGTCTGACGTCCCCTGACACAGACAAGTGGACGTCTATGGTCCCTAAGCCGGGGACCCTGGTGCAGTGTATGCGGCTGCCTAAGTTTGCCGAGGAGG